>NC_140946.1:11921623-14321623 GCF_014529385.1 Adiantum capillus-veneris | reverse complement strand
GGAGAAGAGGGTGAGCTCTTTCTTGACTTTTTCTTCCCTTGGTCTTCCTTGTCTGCACCATCACTTTCTTCATAAGAGGAAGAGGATGAAGAAGATGGAGAAGAGGGTGACATCTTTCTCGCCTTTTTCTTCTCTTTTCTTCTGTCATCCCTCTTTGAATTATGGTGTGGAGAAGTGTGCAATGGTCTTCTCCGTTTAGGGGATGTTGGAGAGCATTTTGCCCGCCATCTTCGTGGAGCCATCTCCATCGAGGTGGCGGGAGACTCACTTCTTTCTCGTTCTTTTGGTGGGGGCTCTTGAGTTCTCCTTTGGGAAGGAGATGCGTCATCAAGTAGTAGATTTTTGAGCCCTTCGTATGGATCCTCTTCTTCTTTCCGAAGAAGAGAGAGGCCTCTTTTGGAAGTCTCACAAGGATGCTTCCTAGGTACTCTCTCTTCATGGTGGAGAGTTTGGAGAATCCCATAAGCACGTAGTTGCCGTTGCACTTCACTTTGGAGGGATGGATTGCCCATGGCTTGTTGAAGCCTAGAAAAAAGGTTGTTAACAAGCATAGGGGCATCATTAGTAGCGTTCTCATTAGCAAAATCAAAGCTATCAACATTAATTTCACTCTCTTTACTATTGTCAGCCATTCTAACAACTTTTAGATGTAAACTTTTTTTAGGTGTACCTTGGCACTTCAAGCCCTAGTTGCTACTCCTCTTTACCCCTTTAGAAAAGCACTCAAGCTCGTGTACCCGTGGCTCAAATATCATTAATTGCAAGGAATATAAGAGAGGGTCTTTCAACACCAAAACAATACCAGCTCCTGTCAAGCTTCTAATAGCTCAATAGTGGGTAGGCAAGCCCTTTAGGACTCCACTATTAAGACCATAGCTCTTGACGGTGATGCCCCATTATCTGCACAAAGCAGGCGCACGGCAAGGTTGAAAAATCCCTATTCTACTTACTCAATTGCAATTAATAATACCAACCATATATAGTTAGCTTGATGACCTCTCTTCTTGAGCAAGAAAAGAAAAACCTTGTGCTCTAATACCAATGTAAAATTTAATCGCCTACTAACTTGTGTATAGCGGAAAAAAACATAGACATAGTGAGCATTTCATTAGAATAAATTCCTAATGAGCATAACAAGAGTGCTTGAATGGAGAGAGCAACAAAAAGCATAACACCTAATTAGATAGGCATGAACAATACTTCAAAAGAGAGAGAAATTAAGCTATTGACAACATTTGAGGACCGAATTTACATGGAGCTGGTCCCCCCTCCAAAAGGCTTTGTAGTATAGGTTTCCCACATCAAGGGAGACATTTTACAATACAAAACTTTGTGTTCCCTCAATAACTTGCTGGTGCAATGAAATGGAAGATTCAAGCACCACGCACACACTTATAAAACACAACATCAATTCCCTCACGGTCTCAGACCCAAGACCTCACACACCTTCAAAGATGGTGAGAGCTAGCGGGGTGTGAGAGTAGATTGAGAGGAAGAAGGAGTATTCTTACGACAAAGAAGTATATCTCCTCACATGATCATCTTAGCATAGCTTAGTAATTAGCATGGTAGAGGAGATGAGCATGCATTGGAGCTTGGATCTTGGTTGGATTTGCATCACAAAGCCAAGAGTTGTTGGTGTAGGCCTCCCTTCTCACAAGCTTGGAGTAGATGATGAGTTTTCCATTAAAGCTTGAGAAGGAGAGAGAGTATTCTTTTCTTCACACATGAGATTGTGTGAGTGTGTGTGTGTGTGTTAATGTCTTGCCAAAATCAGTCCCCCTCTCTCTCTTGGTCGACCCTCATGATTTTTACTCATGTTGGCATCCCATTGGACCGTGCAAAGCTTAGCCAACAGTAATTAAGAAGCATAAGTGACATGTGTCCCCCTTTCCCCTTTTGTGAGAGCTTTAGGTAATTAATTAATGCAATTAAACTCTCATTGGACCCCTTTGTCTTCCAACCAATAGGAATCAGGCAAGCCATTGGGCTGTTGAATGCTCATTGGACCCCTTGGGAGACTGTCAATAGTCTTCTAGAGAGCTTAATTTCTATTGGTTCTTTTATCAAGTTTTAAAATGAATCAAACTAAATGTACTCTAGACTAATTCTCATTGGTCCACCTCTATGGCCATCCGATAGGATTTGAATGCACCTTGGGGGCAACTAGGCTAGGGAGCTGACATGTGTCCCCTATTCCCTTTGTGTAAAGGGAGCCTGCTAGAGAGAGAGAGAGTGTGTGTGTGTGTGTGTGTGTGTGTGTGTGTGTGTGTGTGTGTGTGTGTGTGTGTTTCTCTCTCCTCCCCTACAGTTTGGGCTCGCCCCCTCCTATCAAGGGATATGTGAAGACTTTAGGGCCTTCATAAGCATCCAATTTGCCCTAGGTTTGACCATTTGACCTAACCTTTAAATTTTGGAAGCTTAGCATTTTGGAAGTCTTAATGGGCTAAACCTTAGGGTCTTTGAAGCCCATTGTTGCACATTGCTCTTTTGCATATGGCCCCCCTTTGGATCCCTATTTTCCCTCCTTTGGATCCCCTACAGTGGCCCGATCTGCCAGCTTAACCAATATTCTAGCTTTTTCTCCCTGGGTACTTTCCCATATTAAATGATCAGTTTAACATGAGAATTAAAAGTGACTCACCACCTTACGGTGGCCACCAGTTATCTTCTCTATGGTAATAGACTATGCGTTACTAACTCACTACGTGAGAAAGTATTGTATGAATCTCATGCTCCTTCTTATGTGGGCATAGAGGGATCAGTCTACCCTGAAAGGGATTGAAACATATTTCTATTGGCCTGCCATGAAACCAAACATACAAGAGTATGTTTCTAAATGTGTGATATGCCAAAAGACAAAGTTTGACAGAGGGAAGCAACCTGGATTGCTTCAACCTTTGCCAATCCCTAATTCACTATGAGAGGGAATATCCATGGATTTTATCTTTGGATTGACCAAGTCTATCCATGGAAATACGAGAATATGGACGACAATAGACAGGTTCAACAAATAAGCTCATTTTATACCTATCAAAAAGACTATCAAAGCCCATCAAATAACAACCCTCTTCTTATCACAAATTTTCAAATACCATGGCTTGCCAATGTTCATAGTGTTGGATAGAGATCCTAGAATGACCAATAATTTATGGAAGGGTCTCTTTGAGAATTTGTGGACAAGGCTAAACTTCTCTTTGGCGTATCACCTGCAAACGGATGGCCAAAGTGAAATAGCTAACCTAAAAATTCTTGATCTACTAGAAGCCTATGTAACGAAAGTAGATCAAAGGTCCCAATGGGAGGAGTACTTACCCTTAGTGGAGTATGCCTACAATAACACTGTACATACTTCCACGGGAAAGGCACCTTTTGAGGTAATTGAGGGAAGATCTAAAAGTCCCCTGCTATTTAAAGTACATGGGAAGATCTTAGTTGCAGATGAGTATAGCCGAGAACTACAAGAATCTTTCCAAAAGATCAAGGATGCTATCTCTATCTCACAGCAAAGGCAAAAGGCTGATGCTTATAAGCACAGAAGAGCCCAAGCCTTTAAAGAAAATGATTGGGTCTTGCTTAAATTTCCCAAGGCTCGATTAAGGCACACGACGGGCAAGAATCCTTCAAGAGACCAAAAGTACTATGCTAAGTTAGCAAAAAGGTACTATGGTCCCTTCCAGATTCTTAGACCAATCAATGAGATGGTATATCAATTCAAGTTGCCCAGTCATTGGCTCATACACAATGCTTTTCATGTGAGCCTTCTAAAGCCTTACAAAGGAGAACCAACTATTGAAGACCCACCAGAGATCAAGGACCAAGAAGTGGTGTTGCAGCCCGAGTCCATTCTCCGACATGAAGACAAGGTATTGAGAGGCGGTAAGATTATCTGATAGTATCTTATTAAGTTTGAGAACTATTCTTTTGAAGATGCTAGATGGATGCAAGGCATATAATTAAAGGATAACCTAAACCTTGTCAACGCTTACAATGCTTCCCTAGAGTAAGAAAATGTACAAATGTTTAAACTCAACAAAGTTTTTGTCTTATAAGACTCTATTTTTCTTTATTATGAAAAAATGTTAAGAAGTATGCATGCTTAGGATCAAGTTTGCGGAGACGACGTCTCCCAAACACCAAGTAGAGCTTGTCACTCTACTATGGAAGATTGATATGACTAATGTGCAGACATGCTTGCGGCTGCTTAGGCTCTCAAGCACCAAATGGATTAGTAATCCATTCTGGAAAGATGTTGTAGGGAAAAATAGGGATCCTCTACCCGCTAGGAAAAGAACTAATGACTAGGCTTTATCTTCTCTACCCCATAGTCAATGAAGACTATGATTTCAAGAGAGAGGTAATGTCATAATAACTAATATCTAATTCTCCTAAATGATTTTCTCATGTTAAACTGATCATTTAATATGGGGAAGTACCAGGGGAGAAAAAGCTAGAATATTGATTAAGCTGGCAGACTGGCCACATTAGGAATCCAAAGGAGGGAAAATAAGGATCCAAAGGGGGGGGCATCTGCAAAAGAGCAATGTGCAAAAATTGGCTTCAAAGACCCTAAGGCTCAGCCCATTAAGACTTCCAAAATGCTAAGGTTCCAAAATTCAAAGGTTAGGTCCAATGGTCAAAACATAGAGAAAATTGGATGCTTATGTGAAGGCCCTAAAGTCTTCACATATCCCTAGATAGGAGGGGACAAACCCAAATTGTAGGGGAGGAGAGAGAAACACACACACATACACACACACACACACACTCTAGCAGGCTCCCTTTACACAAAGGGAATAGGGGACACATGTCAGCTCCCTAGCCCAGTTGCCCCCAAGGTGCACTCAAATCCTATTGGTTGGCCATAGAGGTGGACCAATGAGAATTAGGCTAGAGTACATTTAGTTTAATTCATTTTAAAACACTTGATAGAAGAACCTATAGATTAAGCTCTCTAGAAGACTATTGGACAGTCTTCCAAGGGGTCCAATGAGCATTCAACAGCCCAATGGCTTGCCTGATTCCTATTGGTCAGAAGACTAAGGGCTCCAATGAGAGTTTAATTGCATTAATTAATTACCTAAAGCTCTCACAAAAGGGGAAAGGGGACACATGTCACAAGACTATCACTTATGCTTCTTATTTATCGTTGGCTAAGCTTTGCAGGGTCCAATGGGATGCCAGCATGAGTAAAAATCATGAGGGGTCGACCAAGAGAGAGAGAGGGCTGATGTTGGCAAGGCATTTTCACACACACACTCACACAATCTCATGTGTGAAGAAAAGAAGACTCACTCTCCTTTTCAAGCTTTAACGGAAAGCTCATCATCTACTCCAAGATTGTGAGAAGGGAGGCCTACACCAACAACTCTTGGCTTTGTGATGCAAATCCAACCAAGAGCCAAGCTCCAATGCATGCTCATCTCCTCTACCATGCTAATTACTAAGCTATGCTAAGCTATTATGAGTGATTATGTGAGGAGATATACTTCTTTATCATAAAAATACTCCTTCCTCTCAATCTACTCTCATACCCCGCTAGCTCTCACCATCTTCGAAGGTGTGTGAGGTCTTGGGTTTGAGACCGTGAGGGAATTGATGTTGTGTTTTATAAGTGTGTGCATGGTGCTTGAAGCTTCCCTCTTCATTGCATCAACAAGTTATTGAAGGAACACAAAGTAGTGTATTGTAAAATGTCTCCCTTGATGGGGGAAACCTATAATACAAAGCCTTTTGGAGGGGGGACCGGCTCCATGTAAATCCGGTTCTCAATTGTTGTCAATAGCTTAATTTCTCTATCTCTTGAAGTATTGTTCGTGCCTAACTAAGTAGGTGTTATGCTCTTTGTTGCTCTCTCCATCCAAGCACTCATGCTATGCTCATTAGGAATATATTCTAATGAAATGCGCACTATGTCTATGTTATTTTTCGCTACACACAAGTTGCTAGGCCATTAAATGTTACATGATTGCTATCCATATCCTCGAAATCACTTTGATCTTCATACACACCATTGTTTTCAATGAGAGTATGCTAGCAAAGATCATGATTATAATTACACCTCTTATAAGAAAATGACACGACTTGGATGTTTTTGAGTAATGGATGCGCCTCTTCCATCTCTTGGGCATGACCATGTAGTGGTAGGGTAGGGGTAACTAGGGGTCACTTGACTCGCATATTTAGATGCATCTCTTAGCTTCTTACATTCTTTTTTCTAAATTTTCTATCCTCATTTGATTACTACTTCCTTTGATTCCCTTTATGGTCATCAATCCATTCACATGCTCTCTCGGTATCGTTCTCAATGTATCTTAACTCCTATTATGCCATGTCCTCATACAAAGATGCCTTATACACTTTGCAAATGATTTTATGGGATTTTGTGCACAAATAAACCATGCAACACTTCCTACATGCATCTTCCTTTGAGCAGTTATCAACTACACATGGGAAATCATGCATTTTATACTCGTGCAAACATCGCATTCCTTCTTCCTCTTATTATCCCCCCATGATGCATTTGGTTAGAAAAACAAATATCATGTCAAGCCCTACATGCTATACCAAGATTTACAAAGCTTATTTAATTGGTTGCTTTATTGATTAGAGCATTTTAATTTTAGTGGTGGTATCATTTTGAAAGTTTTGAAATTGAAAGTTTTGCCAAAAAAAAACATCTCAAAGTTGGTCACATCCAAAATCTGATCTCTTCAAATTTGTAAATCCTCCAAAACTGGAACTTTTCATACATTGGATTTTCTCTATATCAAAAGTTTTTTTATACTTGCAGATCACATTTGTTGGTGATCAAAATTGCTCTAGATCAAATTTGTTGTTACTAGTCAAAATTGCTACAAATCAAAATTGTTGTAGATTAGGAAAAATGGATGAAGGTGCCGCGAGAAGCGTGTGGGAGTGCAAGTGCAAGAGATGAGAGAGAGAGAGAGAGAGATAGATAGATAGATAGAGAGAGAGAGAGAGAGAGAGAGAGAGAGAGAGAGAGAGAGAGAGAGAGAGAGAGAGAGAGAGAGAGAGAGAGAGAGAGAGAGAGAGAGAGAGAGAGAGACCTACTCTTGGGTGGAACGCACAACAATGTTATCATGTTGCAACTCCTAATTCTCTTTTGTATTAAAGAATAAGTGTATTTGGTTAAGTTAGTAGATGGGTTAGTAGTAAGTGGGATGTCCGGCCAGTTGGCCTGAATCCCAACAAACTCCCACTTGAAGGCCAACGCAGCCCAAGTGACCTGGTATGTACAACCGTGAAGTGATCTAGTGGCTTCAACCTATACCCATCAACTCACTGCAATGTGTAAGCTACTTCAAAGCTAAGCCTTTCATCAAAGCATCTGTTGGGTTGTCGTCAGTGTGTACCTTGACCAAATCAATGAGCTTTTTGGCCAAGAAATCTCTCACCAGATGATATCTGACTTCAATGTGTTTCAATTTGGAGTGAAAACGGGATTCCTTGCCAATGCAAGAGCACTCTGACTATCACAATATATCACTAGAGTCTTATCAATGCCAAGATTTATGACCAAGCGAGATAACCATACCGCCTCTTTACTTGCATCCGACAACGCAACGTACTCTGCTTTCGTAGTGGAAGATGACGTACAATCTTGAAGACATGACCTCCAAGATACTGCTGCTCCAGCAAATATGAAGACATAGTCAAATGTCAATCTCCTATTGTCGACACATCCCGCATAGTCCGCATCCACATCAACCACTATGGATGCATCACCATTCCCGAAGTGTAAACACCTGCCGACGGTACCTTTGAGGTACCTAAGAATGTGTTTCACTGTTTCCCAATGCTTGCTACCATGATTTGCCATATATCGGCTCACCACTCCCACTGCAAAAGCAATGTCTGGCCTTGTGGCCACCATAGCATACATGAGATTTCCCACTGCTGAAGAATATGGTACCTTAGCCATTTTTGCTCGCTTAGCATCAGATTTGGGTGCATTTTCCTTGTTGAGTTTCTAGAATGCCTGCATTGGGGTACTCAATGCTTTCCCCCCTTCATATTGAAACACTGCAAAACTTTCTCAATGTATGTTTCCTGAGATAGCTCAAGAACACAACGTTTGAGATCTCTTTTGATTTGAATCTTTCATTGCAAAATTGTTGCTAAGTGTTTTCTTCAAGTTGGCAATATCCGCAATGGATTTCCCAGCTATAAGAATGTCATTGAGCCATCATCTAGATTTCTGTGTACAAGCAGTGATCCTCTTTGCTCCTTTTATAGCCTTGAGACCTCATACATGTATCAAATTTATGATACCATTTCCTTGAACCCTGTTTTAAGCCATAAAGTGTCTTTTGTCAACATCCTCATCTAGATCTCCATGAAGAAATGTTGTCTTCACATCCATTTGGACAAGTTCCATGTCCTCAATTGCTACAAGACCAAGTATGGTTCTAAGCGTTGTCATCCTGACCACAAGGCAAGAAGATTTCATCAAGATCGGCTCCCTTTTGCTGTTTGAACCCTTTGGCTACAAGCCTAGCCTTGTACTTTGGATTTGAATCACCTGAGGTAAATTTCTTCTTGTAAACCCGTTTGCAATGTAAAGCTTTCGCATCATTTGGTAGTTCTACCAAGTCCCAAGTGTTGTTAGCTAGAATCAAGTTATACTCAGATTCCATAGCCTGCTACCACTGCACCACATCATCCGTCGTCATGGCTTCTTGGTAGCAGCTTGGCTCACCGCAATCGGTCAACATGATGTAATCAAGACCTGGCTCGAAACGACAGGTGGGATGAGAGACTCTAGTAGAACGTCTCACTCCTTGACCATTGCTATCCGTTCCCTCTGGACCATTTCTAGTGCAAGGTACATCACTAGCCCAATGAGTTGATTTCACTCTCTGAGGCAACATCCTCAAAAGTCACTCTCCAAACCTCTATTTCCTTGATAGGTTGTTTATGCATCTTTGACTCATTCAATATCATATCTGAACTATGGATGACTTGAGGAGATTCTAGGTGTCAGAGATGATATCCCATCTCTCCATCTGCACCATATCCAATGAGAATACATTTGTGTGACTTTGGCTCTAACTTCTGTCGAAGTTGTTTAGGAAGGTGAGCATAAGCTTCACAACCAAAAACATGTAGATGGTCATACTGGGGCTTACGTTTAGACCATAACTCTTTTGGAATCTCATAATTCAATGGCATACAAGGCGAACGATTTATGATGTGCATTGTTGTCAAGACGGCTTCTACCCAAAGCCTTGTGTGAGATTTTCCATAGAAATTATGGATGTGACTCTTTCCTAAATCATATGATTCATGCGCTCAACAACTCCATTCTGAGATGGTGTGTATGGTGAAATAAACTAACTTTTAATCCCCCTTTTAGCACAAAAATTGTCAAACTCCTTGGAGACATACTCTCCACCATTGTCAGTCCGCAACCTCTTGAGTTTCTTGCGAGACTGATTCTCAACGAGTGCCAAAAAGTTTTGGAACACAGGAAGAACTTGATCCTTATGTTTCAAAGGATATGCCCACACCTTTTGAGTAGAGTCATCTATGAATGTCACAAAATAGTTTCCCCCCCCCCCTAGAGGTTTGGTTGACATAGGACAACAAACATCACTATGTACTAAATCTAGAGGTTCGGCTCATTGTTGACCCAATGGTAAGTGGACGGAACTAGTCTGTTTGCCATAGATACAATATCCACAAACAGGATAGTCAACATAAAACAAGACAGGTAAGTAGCCAAAACGAGTCAGAGTTCTCATTCCTTTTTTGGCTAATATGACCTATCCGGCAATGCCACAACTCAGTAGACGGCAGCTCGACTATAGATATGTAATCATGACCAACATCTAACACATACATGGAATACAAGGTACCATGCTTGTGACCTCTGAGTACAACAAGATTACCTTTGCGTACTATCCACGAAGCATTGCCAAATGTGGCGTTGTAGCCCAAATCATCAAGCTGACCAACAGAAAACAAGCTCTCAGTCAACTTGGGAACATGTCTGACATTACATAAAGTAAAGTGTGTGGCATTCCTTAGATGCAATTCGACGTTTTCGACACCCTCAATGTCTAGTTCATAAGCATCACCAAGTCTCACTTTTCCACAAGAGTGAAAATAAGTAGATAACTGAACCACTATCTATGTGGTGTCACATGGAAACTCGCACCAAAATCTACTATCCAATTCTGTGCATACTACGCATCTTCTGTAACAAGAGCCTCGATAGGTAGATCTGTTGTGAAGACCAACACGTTAGAGGTAAGTGGCATAATAACCACTAGAAGAGTCTCTACAATAGGAGCATTTGAAGACTCTAGCACATTGATCTCCTCTAACTCTGCTTTGCCCTTGTTTGACTCATCAGACTTAGAAGTTTTACCAAATTGTTTATCCTTCTTGCTTTGCTGCCATTTCCTGCAATACTTCTTCACATGCCCTTTTTTTATGGCAGTGATAGCACTTGACATTACGCATAGAACCCCGAAACTTTTGGCACGATTTTGAGTGCGACCCCTTTGTCTATCACTAGCAATATACGCATCACCATCCTTCTTGCCTTCGAGAGATTTTCTGTGAATCTCCTCGATAAACAGACTCCCAAGGATGTCATTGTACACAATACCAGTACTAGATGCTGAGTTGCTAATTGCAGTATAGAATGTATCCCAAGACGAGGGTAAACTGCATAGCAAGAAGATACATTTGATTTCCTCATCGAAGACCAAACCCTGAGTGGTCAACTGAGTGAAAATGACATTGAACTCATCAATATGAGTAGAAATAGTGCCCTCTTCCTTCATACGAAGATCAAACAACTTCTTCCTCAAGAAAACCTTATTAGTGGCACTTTTGTTCTCATAACTGGAACACAATTTATCCCATACATCTCAAGCAGTCCTTTCTCCAACTATAGTAAAGTACACCAATTCGACCAAATGCAAACGGAGGATAGATTTGGCCTTAGCATCAAATCTCTCCCACTCAACATCTGTAGACTCGCCCTCTGGGTTCTGCATGATAGGATCCAACTGGCCTTTTTGTATGAGAACATCTTGAATTTGATAGCAAAATTTGTCCCATCAAATTTTTGGATATTGTAAATATCCTTTTCACCGCTAGATGACATGGTTGCAAGCTAAAGATAATATGGCGAAAAACACTGGTAATTCTGAAAAAAAATTGACATAGTTTTCCCAAAAAAATTGACAGAATCTCAATTCAAAAATGTCACAAAAGATCAGTAACGCATCAAAAGTAATGCTCTCAGAGCATAAGACAGGCGCATCAACCACAAACTGTGCATAAAAAGTCAAAAACTGACCCAAGACTGCCAACATGGCGTCAAATGCACCTAGCCCTCTCTATACATACATGTCCTATGGTGAGGCCACAAAAAGGGGTACTCCAGCAACCTGTATCACCGAAAGGATCTCGACATTCGAGAATCCCCCGGCTCAAGAAAACCTCACGCTATCGACCCTCACAAAAGGTTATGCAGACAAGAAACCAGCCCAGTCTCAGAAAGGGCCTCCAAACTAAGTCTCAAAAACGATCGGGACTGCCAGAAACAAGCCAAATCGGCTCCACAAAAGGTACATATGGTAGTTTTTGCAACTAAACGTACATCCACTGTCAAAAATACTGCAAGGTGCAGTATATGCGCTCAAACAGGCGCCAAACAAAATGTGCAAGCAGTAAACAAATCCCTTCGGGGAGTAAAACCGCTCTCAAAAGAGCTCAAGCACTATCAAAAGTGCCAAAACAATGCATATGCGCATCAAGTACTCCCACTGAAATCTGTGTGATGCAAAAGATTGCAACCTGCAAGAAACCTGGATGTCCTGTATGTATGCAAGAACCTATGAGGAGATGGATGCCTGAAAAACCCGAGACAATGTTGATGCCAGAAAGTGCTCCTAATTAGCCCATACACACCGTCTCAATAGCACATAATAGCCATAAAACGGCTATATACAATCCCAAAATATTCTATGAACAACCTATACCTATGTCTTGTACCTGTAGCAAAAGTGGAGTTGAAAAACACAACGCCTGAAGCGTTAGCTTTCGATTGCACAAATAGCTTTGAAAGGGGGTAAAACTCCAGGACGCCTCTAAAAACGCTCTCGAAATGCTGAATTTGCCAATGCCGAAATCGAAAACCTGTTTGCACTTTTCAAAGTGCGCGTGCGAGGGTGCAAAAATGGCAGGCACAAACCTTGCTCTGATACCAGTTGAAGATGTCGCGGGAAGCGTGTGTGAGAAGTGATGAAGATGAAGATGGATGCTGTAATGTGAAGATACAAGCTCATGGACATCATCAAATATCCCGTTATTATCATTTTGAGCCATTACGGCCACTTTTGTAATGTTTACAGGAACTTCATATTTTAATTTTGGCCGCAGATGCTCGTTGGATCAGCAAAGCCAGCTCACGGTGTCGTAATTAAGCTCTATAGAAGCCGAGGGACAAATCAGGTCATTTTGGCCAGACATTAGGTTTTTCTAAGGCTTAGTATATAAACCAAAACCTAAAGCTTTGTACGGGGACTTCTAATAATCTTATCTTCTGTGTCGACTGGGAGACTGCGAGAGAGTGAGAGAGAGTGTGTGTGTGCTACAAGAGCTACGGTGGTTGGAATTGCAAAGGAAGAGCAGCAGCGTGTTGCCCAAGAGCTACGCGTTGATGCTTACATCACGCGTGCTCGTCTGTGTTTTGTCAGATTCACCCGCGAGCTACTTTTGGATTTTTGGTGAGTAAACGTTGTCCATTTTTTCATTTCAACATATCCACGTGATCAGAGCGAGTAGAGCTACGCACTAGGCATCTTAGTTTTTGAAAACGTCAAACTGCAAAAACCTATCAGATATCCTACGTGATTCTGCACTGGGTGTTTTTGGGTAGGGTTTTGGGTCATGGACCTTAGGGAGAGTCGCCTATTGGTGTTGATAGGAAATCCCTCAAGTTTCATAACATTTCGAGAACATCTAATGGGATTTTGGCTTGCGGTAGCATCATAGGAGACTCTCACATTCACAGAACCGATGGCATGTAGATTTGATATCTCTGTAGAAAGTCGTCATTAGTCGGTCGAGTAGAGGTTGACACCCTTTGCTTGCTTCCACACGGCTACGGGTTGAGCTCTGTCCTCAGTTGGCATTTTATGCTAGGTGAGTTCTCGCTATGTTGACGTCCATCGCGGCATATCCGCCAACATTGGCGCCGATGTCGAGGAGAGTGTTGACAGGCCAACCTTTCAACAATGCTTCCACAAAGATTCCATGAAGATTCCTCAAAGATTCTGTAAAGATTCCATATGAAGATGCTGATGAAGTGATGAAGATGAAGATGGATGCTGTAATGTGAAGATACAAGCTCATGGACATCATCGAATATCCCGTTATTATCATTTTGAGCCATTACGGCCACTTTGGTAATGTTTACAGGAACTTCATATTTTAAGTCGGCAATTGTATTTTGGCCGCAGATGCTTGTTGGATCAGCAAAGCCAGCTCACGGTGTTATAATTATGCTCTATAGAAGCCTAGGAACAAATCATGTCATTTTGGCCGGACATTAGGTTTTCTAAGCCTTAGTATATAAACCAAAACCTAAAGCTTTGTACGGGGACTTCTAATAATCTTATCTTCTGTGTCGACTGGGAGAGTACGAGAGTGAGAGAGTGTGTGTGTGTGCTCCAAGAGCTACGGTGGTCGGAATCGCAAACGGAGAGCAGCAGCGTGTTGCCCACGAGGAGAACTAAGCGTTGATGCTTACATCACGCGCGTTCATATGTGTTTTGGCAGATTCACCCGTGAGCTACTTTTGGAGTTTTGGTGAGTAAACATTGTCCGTTTTTTCATTTCAACATATTCTCGCGATCAGAGAGAGTAGAGCTACGCATTAGGCATCTTAGTTTTTGGAAACGTCGACCTGCAAAAACCTGTCAGACATTTTACATGATTCTGCACCGGATGTTTTTGGGTAGGGTTTTGGGTCACGGACCTTAAGGAGAGTGGCCTATTGGTGTTGAGTAGGTGACCGAGGCTAGTCCTCGAGGATAGAGGTCCCTCTGGCTTGCCAGAGTATATTCATTCTTTTAGATAGGATTGGAGAGTGGTGGACTCTTTTGGTCTTAGAGGGAGTCTAGGGAGCGTGTGTCTGGCTTAGATCCGTCGACTTAGGTAGTATTAGGTAGGAGATAGGTGTGGATTGATGGGGAGTTGGTGAGGTGGAAGAGGTGAAAAGTCATCTAGAGAGTCCGTGTGAAGCTAGAAAGCGACTTGAGCATCAAAAATTTCACCATCCCATGTGATGAGTAGGAGTAGAGTAAGTAGGACGTACTGATTTTGATCTTGAGCATATCATGCATGTCATATTTGCTACTAGGCTCATCAAAGTTGTGAAAACATAAAATCAAGGAAAAAGTAAAATTGCATTTGGATGCTTGCTTGATGATTGATAATTGCTGTGAGTAGTCCAAAGGGTGGCAGAGCTTAAGAGAAAGTTAGAACTGAAAAAATCACAATTCTATCATTGGGGACATCCTACGCGTAGGTTGTTTCTAAAGATAAAACTGTGAAGATTTTGAAAATTTTGAGGTCACCAATGTGTTTAGTGGGTATGTTTTACCCTAAGAACATGTTGAGTTGAGTGTTTTTACATGTTTTTGGTGTCCAAAAGTCAAAAGGCGAAGCTAGAAAACGAGAAAAATTCATAAATTGCTTGTTTGGAGTGAGGGTAGGTTTTACCGTAGGAACATGTTGACTTGAGTGTTTTCCCATGTTTTTGATGTCCAAAAGTCAAAAGGCGAAGTCAAAAAGCGAAAAATTCATAAATTGCTCATTTGGAGTGATTTTGACATTCAAATGAAATTCTGAGTATACCAAGGTGTTGCTAGACTCAAGGGGAACCTTTGAACCAAATCTTGCTTCATTCTGAGCAGAAAAAAATTTGGGCGTAGTATGTCTCCACGGAGTTTTTGGACAGGAATTTGGGAATTCTGAGACCACCACTGTGTTCAGAGGGTAGGTTTTACCCTAGGAATATGTTGACTTGAGTGTTTTTCCATTTTTTGATGTCCAAAAGTCAAAAGGCGAAGTCAGAAAGCGAAAAATTCATAAATTTCTTGTTTGGAGTGATTTTGACATTCAAATGAAATTCTGAGCATACCAAGGTGTTGCTAGACTCAAGGGGAACCTTTGAACCAAATCTTGCTTCATTCTGAGCAGAAAAAAATTTGGGCATAGTATGTCTCCAAAGGGTTTTTGGGCAGGAATTTGGGAATTCTGAGAACACTAGTGTGTTCAGAGGGTAGGTTTTACCGTAGGAACATGTTGACTTGAGTGTTTTCCCATGTTTTTGATGTCCAAAAGTCAAAAAGCGAAAAATTCATAAATTGCTTGTTTGGAGGGATTTTGACATTCAAATGAAATTTTGAGCATTCCAAGGTGTTGCTAGACTCAAGGGGAACCTTTGAACCAAATCTTGCTTCATTCTGGCAGAAAAAAATTTGTGCATAGTATGTCTCCAGGGGGTTTTTGGACAGGAATTTGGAAATTCTGAGACCACCAGTGTGTTCAGAGGGTTGGTTTTACCGTAGAAACATGTTGACTTGAGTGTTTTCCCATGTTTTTGATGTCCAAAAGTCAAAAGACGAAGTCAGAAAGCGAAAAATTCATAAATTGCTTGTTTGGAGTGATTTTGACATTCAAATGAAATTTTGAGCATACTAAGGTGTTGCTAGACTCAAGGGGAACCTTTGAACCAAATCTTGCTTCATCCTGAGCAGAAAAAAAATTTGGGCGTAGTATGTCTCCAGGGGGTTTTTTGGGCAAGAATTTGGGAATTCTGAGACCACCAGTGTGTTCATAGAACATGTTGATTTGAGTGTTTTTACATGTTTTTGGTGTTTAAAAGTAAAAGGCGAAGTCAGAAAGCGAAAAATTCATAAGTTTCTTGAGGTGAGTGATTTTTGCACATTTTTTTCATTTGTGGAGCGTACTAGCACTTGCTATGACCATAAGGAAGCATCAGGAGCACTTCAATCTGAAAAAATATGCAGTAGACATCCTACCCGTAGGATGTCTACAAGGTGATCTGGGCATAATTTTGCAATTCTGAGGTCACCAGAGTGTTTAGAAGGTAGGTTTTACCCTATTTACACTCTCAAACCAGGAATTTGACCTTATTTTGACAAATTAAAGGCAAAAGACGAGAATTGCCAGACATCCTACCCAAATTGTGTACAAGGGGTGATTTTGAGACCAAACCATAAGTTGACATCATATGCATGTTCTAAATGTTGTATTGAGTGTATGTGACAAGTTTCATCTCAGTTGGATGAGTAAAATTGAAGATTAAGCGGATTTTAGCGTTTTGTATGAGACAAAGGCAAGAATAGCCAGCTTTGGGAGCTTTTGGCATCCAAACCCAAATCTGAGCATACCATTGGTTTGCTGGACACAAGGAGAGTCTTAGGTTCAAATTTAGGCCAATTCTGAGCAAATAGGTAGGATGTCTCTTGCATGATTTTGAGGCCAAAACCCTACTATGACCATACCATAGTGTTGTATAGCCTTATATAAGCCTGCCAATCAATTCTGGTCCAATTTGGAGCTCATTTGACTTGAAAAATCATTTGATAGAGTCTAAACTACATTTCACTATTTTGGCCATAACTTTCACAAACGGTATTGGATTGGTTTTTGGCAACCGTTTAGGTCAACTTCGAAAAAAACGTCGTTTAAGGCCTCAAAATGCATCCAAAAGTCAGGAGTGTCTAAAACCGACAGTTCGAAAGAATTTTGAGAAAACGGTCACGGTTTTGAACATAGTTTTGACTTTTCCCTAGGAGAGGGGCTAGTGAGCCATAAGCGAGGTCATCAGCTAGAGTCAACCCAGGCTCTGGAACAGACTGCTCAAATCGACCTAGAGCAGACACGAGTGCATGTGAGATTTTCATCATCGGGAAGCTGAAATTTGAAACCAGATTTGGTCTCTAGGCCTTCTAATTGACCATTAAAGACTGCTAAGTTAGCAGATTGAAATTATCTTTTGGGAAAAGCATTGGTCACCCGCGGGAAGGTGTAAAAGTTAACTACAGCCTAGTGTAAAATTTGAGCGTCCAGACACAAATCTGGTAGCAGTAAGACCATACACAAGGACTCTTGATTTTGCAACAACGGTCGCAAGTTTTGGAGAACTTTAACACAAGATTTTTGCTAGCAAATCACTGCAACTTGTGCATAATTCTCTTGTGCTAGCTTAAGTTTAGTTCAGCTAAAAGAGAACTTGAAAGTCACTTCCGAGCCGACAGAACAAGTGTGGCCGTCAAAGGCACATCAATAATTTTTTCATTCATTGTGAAAAAGTTTGCTAGCTAAATAGAATTTTGCAGATTGTGTGCTAAAGTGAACACAGGTTAGCTCGACTCAAGAATCGCTACGAAGGGAGCAGTCATTGCTATATAGTGGTAAGTTGCATAACTTATCACAGTGCTTCCAATAGATCGAGGCCTGCTAAAAAGCTCTAGGCAAAGCAAGCAGCCAGACAAGTCAGTATCAGCCTTGGCAAGCAAGGGAGCTAAGAAGTTCAAGCAGTGCAAACAAAGCCCAGTTCAGAAAACTCAGAGATTAAGGCATCCACAAAAGCTGAAGGACCTTAAGCGAAAAAGACCGACACAAGGGTGCTAATAATTTTTATTAGCATTGAGGCAAGCAATTAGAGCTATCACTGAATAGGTACCACAAAGGAGTCAAGACGAAAGAAATGGCGTCTCAAAGGAAACAGACCAGCCGAGACGAAGCTTCAAGTACATCCACAAAAATTACAAGAGACCAAATTTGGATCTATCTGATTGGCCACTACAAAGGACTGCCATGCTATGAGGATGTCAATCGGAATTTGTACATCAAGACAAAGAAAGATACAAAGAAAACTCGGACATCTCAATATGTGGAAGTTGAAACAGCGAAGAATGTACTATACCCACATCCAGATTTCATGGAAGACTGTCTGGGATCAATTTACATGAGGCACGGAAAATACATCGACAATGAGATAGAAATGTTGTACAAGGATCAACTTACAGAACTCTACGCATATCCTCCAAGTATTTTTCTGTACAAAGCTCAAGATGGGAAACGGCAAATTGGTACCCTCTATGTAGATGAGGACGATCGCTACTACAAAGCTGCCACAAATCATGAAGTTCCTGCAAAGAGTAACCAATATTTTGCAGTTGAAATATTTGGATCAAGAGGGGAAGACTACAAATTTGAAGGTGGTAATGTTTATCATCTAGTCATGGCTTTACCTCTTGATACGCAGCTAGAATAGTTAACAACTACAGCTGTCACTGCACAAATGAGTGGCACAACACAAGGCACAACATGGAAAGACACGACACAAGTCTCGTGCGCCGCACTAGCACAAGACAAAGCACAAACACACCAAATTGAACAAACAGGGAATACGCCGGAAGTACCAGCTATGAAGATAGCACAACTTCAAAAAGAACTAGCTCAGTCTAAAGAGCTACTTAACAAAGAACAAGAAGTCATATCATCAGGCATTAAACAGATGCCAACATCAGATATGGAACCTAGGAACTATGAAATAGCCGATGTGAAACATATGGATGAGTTTAGCATTTGTGGGCAACCTGTAAGTCACATACTTGGACCCCATCCAAAAGCACCATTCAGGGAAACGAAAAACAAAGATTTGGTTTGATCTTCACCCTCGGTGCAAACCTCACCAAAATCAACTCGGAAACATAGCCCTAAGGCTATGCAGAAGCCCCACGTCAAAGATCATATGCTGATGGAAGAATTAGCATTACGACTGCTAGAAAGCATGGATAGTGATTTGATCTTGTATGCAAGCAATAATGGAAGCTATTTTCAACTTCTCAAGGACAAGACGATGGAGGATAAAGAGATGAAGCCAATGGATACACCTAAGTCAGTCGTAATCTACAGGTTCATGCATGCAAAGAAGAGGTCATATCTGTATCTAGATACCACAGGAAACCATTATCAGCAGTATTATGGAAAGCTGCCTCGCCCAAAGGGTGCACATGTTGAGATAGCGACATATTGCAACCAATGTGCCATTGGTCATTTAGTGAAGGACTGCCCATCAAAGCTCTACATGGAAAAGAAGAAGCAACCAGCCAAAAGAAAAGTTTAGACAGTGACAACAAGGGAACGAAAGCAACAATCCCCAACGAGATCTCCGGAAAAGAAGTAGATCTTGTCGTAGAGCACAAAATATAGGCTCAAGACACAATTTCTTGAAGTCAAGGGTGTCAACAACATGATCATAGAGAATCAGGCTTTCAAAAAAGATCAATCGAAGCAGTTGATTCAAGATCGCTTAAAGAACCTTAGTGAGGACAAGTCAAAGCATCCACAAGGTGATGAAGATGAAGCTCGCAGTTCAAGGTTTGAGAGCAAAAGAAGCCAAGATTCTGAAGATGGTAAGCAAACCCAAGAAGAGGTGGCAGAGGTAACAACAAAACTTAGTGTCACCTCATGAGACAAAGACATGCAAGTTGAATCAATGGATGAAGCTGAAATTCTACAAGAGAATTCCTCTACTGTAGACTCTACAAGGATGATTGAAGAAATCAAAGAGCAAAAGAAGCTAAAAGAAGATGTGGCTAAAGTTTTAGAACCCATAGAAGAAAGGGAAATGACCGTCTCCAAAATTGACTACCAAGGACAAGCAATGCAGGATATGAATGAATATTTTCGAGAAGAGACTCTACAAAAACCCATGGAACAATGGGAACCAAAGGCCACGAAGACCGTTGCATCAGAAGAAGAGAGTCAACCTCAACATCCTACTACACAAGCTTCAAAAGATTTCCAAGAAGAAAAGTCACCATTGAATGAACTTGAAGTGCTAGAAGAAGTAAATAGTGATAGAGAGCTTCTGAAATCAAGAATCAAGGCGTCACAGTAAAAAACTAGCAATGAAGACCAACAAGCAGCTCAGGCTATATACCTTCCCCAAAGCTATAGATCAGAAGATAGTAAGCACTTGGGACATGCTACAACCAGTCAAATGACAAAGAAGTTCAACATACAAGAGGATGACAAAGCTTCCAAGGCACAAAAGTCCAAGACAAGTACCAAAAGCAAAGAGGACATCAGTTACTTGGTAGCCAAAAAGAAGATTAAATTGTCGTTGGATGTGCATGAAAAACTGAAATTCAATTTTACAGCAGAGATAGATGACACTGCCATGATGAATGTCATGTCTTATGAGTTGTGGCTACTTCTAGATAAGCCGAAATTGTATGAAATTCAAGCAGAGGTTCCTATATCACATGGAATAGCCATCACAAGTTTAGGGATTGCAAAAGCTACCCTTACACTACGGTCAAAGGTAATCAAAGACAAATTCCTAGTGGTGGATTCCTCCAAAATGAGTATACATTTGATTTTGTCCAAGCACTGGGAAAAAACATTGGCAGAAGAACCTGAATTTTCTACGATGGTCATCCCGACTAGCTCTCCAAAAAGCCAGCCTACAACCGCTCCAAGATTATCGGCTACCGACAAAGGCAAAGCCAAAGTGAGCCCACAAATGTCCTACCAACAGAAGCAGCCCCTTAAATCAGAGTCTTCAATCCAACCCATAAAAGTTCAAGACATAGCTTCTATATCAATTGACCACATGCTTCCACATGAAAGGCAGACTCCAAAGAAAATCTTTCAACTGAAATACCCTACACTGCGAGATCTGTTCTCAAAGGTCTACATTAAAGCTGAAGAAATAAAGGTCAAGGACCCAATATGGGTAAATGATCCTAGCCAATTGACGAAAGGTAAACACATGGGATGGATAGCCTCCCACTACAGCTTAGCAGAGCAAGGCTATTATCAAGGTCAAAAGAAACTTTGGTTACCAAAACCACAGACCTCGGCTTATGCGGTGGATAAAGGTTTCAAAAAGCGTCCCCAAATACAACAAAGCTCATATTTATATCGCCAAAGGAGACCAACCAACAAGGCCTGCCAAAGGTACGTAGGAAATTTCAAATCCAGCTGGCCTTCATACCAACATAGGACTTCATTGGTAAATAATCCAAAAAATGGCACTCTTGTACAGCTCAATACGACATCAAAAACATCATGGGAAGTGCCATCTACAATTCTTCAAGCACAAGGTTACTATCAAGGAAATTGGAGAATCTGGCTACCAAAGATGCCAGGTAAACATTCTTCAATCAGACGACTTCAGCTTGAAAATAATCGCAATTTCATGGAAGGCAAAATCAAGGACAATGTCACAGTCAAGGCAAAGGATATCTGCAAAGACACGCTAATCACACGATGCAGATACAAATGGGTGCCAAAAGAACAACACATACCGAAGAAGATTGAAGTCATCTCTAGCTCTCAAGAAATGTCAAGACATGATAGTCAAAGTGTTATAGAGAATGGAGTGAGTCAATCTTCTCAACCAAGGGACCAACAACAACAAAAAGAAATTTTGACAACCAAGGTCACCCAAGTATGGCAAAAGAAATCAATATTGCCAGTATGGTCCTTTACAAATCCTCTCTTTGAGGATGGGAGTTTTGAATTTCAAAACCTATTCTTGGTCGAAAGTTCCCGAGAGTAAGTCAAGTCGCCATAAAAATCATGGCATAAGAGTCAAGAGTCGGATAGCTGAGCCATTAAATGAGCAAGCGTTAGACCCAAGCTTCATGTCTTAATATTTTTTGTGGTCTATGAGTCTAGATATTTAGATTATAGCTCAAGCTGGAAGAGTTGAGCATATTGTAAAATTGAGTCTCTCATGCTGGATAGGTGAGCAGAAGAGTCAAAGTCTAACAATTTTATTTGGTGGAGAGGTGGAGAAATCCACAAACACTCACGCACATGTACACAATGAGGAGAGTGAAAAAACCTCGAGCATCAACAACCCTTCTTGTGAGTAACGGCAGCTCTTGAAGTCAAATATATTTTTGCTTCTCTAGCTACGTTCACTCCTGGAAGCACCCATTCAAACTCTTCTTGGACAACATATTGTTTCCCATGCATCTATCTGTGCAAGCATATATAATGTCCCATCATTGGACATTTGCATTTGACACGATTTGTGTTCCACCCATGCACTTACACAACAAAATAATGATGACGAAGCGG
The DNA here is from genome assembly GCF_014529385.1 of Adiantum capillus-veneris. Taxonomy (NCBI): domain Eukaryota; kingdom Viridiplantae; phylum Streptophyta; class Polypodiopsida; order Polypodiales; family Pteridaceae; genus Adiantum; species Adiantum capillus-veneris. The sequence goes on along the minus strand of NC_140946.1, from coordinate 14,299,438 downwards.
TAACATGTTTCATAAGCATTTGCTCAACAACAACGACTCTGAGTTCAATCTACTAACACGTATCCCATGTATATCCAATCAATAATAGTAGCCATTCGGCCATAAGTACTTTAACTCAACAAAACTCGGTTACATCAAAACATAAGTACATATAGTCTTACATTTAATTGTGACTAAAGGCATTTTTTTCCCACTGGGTTTTTCCCTTTAGTCCTATCCAGGTATCCAAGACCTTCATTTTGTAATATACGCCACATTTTATTTTTGATATAAACATAGAAAAGCAGACTAACGACATCCCCAAACAACTACATGCTCATCAACTAGAAAATCAAAGGGGAGCGGCCCATAAAAAATTCAAAAAGGCTTCAAGTTTATAGGTACACATGCAGGATGACACCCAAAGAACAAACAATACAGAGCTGCCAAGATAAAGACTTGCTGCAACAATAAACCTCACTCAACCTATTCACGATACAACAACCAATCGGAGGGAGAGAGCTATGGCTTCAACTACACTACATGTACAAGAAAAAGGTAACTCTACAACATACAAAGCATCTAGTAGAAGCAACTGCAACAACAAAAGCTTCAACCAACACCAAAACAAGAGGCACTCGTCAAGGCCACTGCAGACATAGGGTCTTGTCGGGGACAACAAGAATTCGGAGGGGGAGAGTGTTGACAAGCCAACCTTTGAACAACGCTTCCACAAAGATTCCATGAAGATTCCTCAAAGATTCTCTAAAGATTCATATGAAGATGCTGATGAAGTGATGAAGATGAAGATGAATGCTGTAATGTGAAAATACAAGCTCATGGACATCATCGAATATCCCGTTATTATCATTTTGAGCCATTACGGCCACTTTTGCAATGTTTACAGGAACTTCATATTTTAAGTCGGCAATTGTATTTTGGCCGCAGATGCTAGTTGGATCAGCAAAGCCAGCTCACGGTGTTGTAATTAATCTCTATAGAAGCCTAGGGACAAATCAGGTCATTTTGGCCGGACATTAGGTTTTCTAAGGCTTAGTATATAAACCAAAACCTAAGGCTTTGTACAGGGACTTCTAATAATCTTATCTTCTGTGTCGACTGGGAGACTGCGAGAGAGTGAGAGTGTGTGTGTGTGTGCTACAAGAGCTACGATGGTCGGAATCACAAACGGAGAGCATTCAGCGTGTTGCCCATGAGGAGAGCTACGTGTTGATGCTTACATCACGCGCGTTCATATGTGTTTTGGCATATTCACCTCATCTGCAAGCTACTTTTGGACTTTCTGTGAGTAAACATTGTCTGTTTTTGCATTTCAGCATATCCACGCGATGAGAGCGAGTAGAGCTACACATCAGGCATCTTAGTTTTTGGAAACGTCGACCTGCAAAAACCTGTCAGACATCCTACGTGATTCTACACTTGGTGTTTTTGGGTCACGGCCTTAGGGAGAGTGGCCTATTGGTGTTGATAGGATATCCCTCAAGTTTCGTAACGTTTTGAGAACGTCTAATGGGCTTTTGGCTTGCAGTAGCATCATAGGTGACTCTCACATTCACAGAACCGATGGCATGTAGATTTGATATCTCTGTAGGAAGTAGTCATTAGTCGGTCGACATTATATGTTAGGTGAGTTATCGCTATGCTGACGTCCGTTGTGGCGTATCCGCCAACACCATTACATGACCTAACAAAGAAAAACATTAGGTACACATGGTCTGCCAAGGAGAACAATGCTTTCGAAAAGCTTATCTCTCAACCTGTGCTTACACTACCGGATCTCTCAAAGAAATTTGAGGTCCAATGTGATGCTTGTGGTGATTGCCTTGGAGCTGTTTTTCTTCAAGAAGGGCATACCATAGGCTATGAAAGTTGAAGGCTCGACCTTGTTGAGCAAGCTCTAGGCATATATGAAAAGGGCCTGCTCGTAGTTCTACATGACTTAGACTCATGGAAGCACTATTTATTGGGGACTCCTTTCATTCTGCAAACGGACCACCAAAGTCTTAAGTACTTCATGATGCAAACCAAGCTCTCCGACAAACAAATGAGGTGGGAAAACTTTCTTTCACAATTTCATTTTCATATTGCTCACATTGCTGGCAAGCATAATCAAGTAGCCCATGCACTCTCAAGACGGCCGAGAGTGAATGCGGTTTCCATAGCAACTCACAATGATCTATCTTCTATGATAGATGAGTATGCTATTGAACCCAATTTTAGAGATGTGATTTCAGCCCTTGCACTAGTGAAGAAAGAGGAAACATTTACTTTACAAGATGGTTATCTTCTCTATGGCAATAGACTATGCGTTACTAGCTCACTACGTGAGAAAGTAATGTATGAATTTAATTGTAGGTCAGTACCTTCAATTATCAATGCCAACTTGTCTCGGGTGAAAGTGACACAACTCTCCTTGATATCATGGGTGACAACAATTGTCTCTTTTGGCAGAAAGTCTATTGATTGCTGTTGTACAAAATAAACATATAACATTTTTGTAAAATATAACACACAATTTGTATTGTGCAGTGGATGACCATAAACTTCCAAGTAGATCCTCTTAGCATTTTGTTTGATATCTTCATGGAGGCACTTCGATACCTTCCACCTTCCTTTATTTTTCTTCACGTCCTCACATAGCCATATTATTTTGATCATGTCCTTGGTCACTTATTTATTGACCTATTTTCATTGCATTTTGAAAGTCATTGAGCAATGCGCGTCGCTTGCTGGGCCGACATACCATGCCCTGACGTGAGAGACAAATGGGGGTTAGAAGTAAACACCATAACCCTAGATATATCACCAAAAGAGGACCACCAAATTTAGAATTCGAGAGATACGATCAAGTAGATTTAAAGACTTTGAAACGGCTCAGTACGGATAATCCTAGGATCGGAGTCTATTGTTGGGAGGATAGAAACGTAAAAGATATTCTGTGGACTTTGCATGCCAAATTAGGACAACTAACGGCCATGAAGATCATCTATATCTTTAAGATCAAAGATAAGGGATCAACGGATCTACCAACCTACCTATTTAGGGATTGTTATAACAACAACTTTGTTATGATGACTCCTGATAACGTCGAACAAACCAAATACCAAGGGTATTCCATAAGGGATTGGATATTGGGACAAGCACCAGAAACAATTCCAAGAGATGAACACTGTGAGAGATCATTTGAGAGTAATGTTAAGAAACCAGAAACCACCTCATCACAAAGAAAACCAAGTGACACTAAGGCCAGTCCAGGGCTACATGAGTCACTATTTCCGACAGACTGATTTGAAGGACTCAGAACAGGACCAACTACCAAGAGACCGGGGGTTGAACCAAATAGACGCATTAGACCAACTCATTTTGAGAAATGGGTCAAAAAATACAGTGGATCAGGGGATCCATGCGACCACTTAGAAAGCTTTAAGCAAGTGCTAAGAGCAGAACGTATATTCGATTTCCATACTCAATGCGAGGGGTTTGGAATGACGTTAGAAGGAAAAGCATTGACATGGTTCCAAAACATCCCACCAAGGTCAATCATGGACTTAAACACATTATCTCAAGGATTTGTAGCTTCTTGTTCTAAAACGTTGAAACATAATACGATAGCTCAAATCTACATCTTTAAACAGAAACATGGTGAGTCTGTTAGGGATTGTGCAACTCAAATGAAACAATACATTGCCAAATGCCGAGGGCTAGAGATACCTGCAGAAGAGAAACTCGTATCTTTGTTTCTAGAGGAACTGCTAAACAAAGAACTGCATGCTATACTCTATAGCAAGAAGCATACAACCCTAGAAGAGTGTGTGTCAGATGCTATTGACTTAGGAGACAATTGTGATTTTTTCAATGAAGAAGATGTCCCTAAGGATAACCAAAGTGAGAAAACAACATCCACTAAACCAGCACAAGTGGGAACGACTCCTGTAGCACCACTTTCATCCATAGAAGATATGCTCAAAAGGATGAATGACATGATGAACAACATGCAAAAAGCACCTATGAGGGGACCAGGACAAGGGATACCTCAACAGGGACAACCAATTAGGCCACAAAAATGGTGTACAATTGAGGTTAAATGGACCAACCATGAGACCAGTGAGTGCTACTTCCGACCAAAGTATGATTGGAATGTTCAGTACGTGCCTATGAGGCCACAAGGACAACCCATGTACAAATATCAGCCTAATATGGCCCAAGCTCAAAGACCACCGATGGGTATGGAAAGACCTCAACTTGTGTTGGGTCAACAACCTCCGTATCTAGGACATAATGTAGTGCCTGTAAAGTACATGCATTCAGAACGAGTCATAGAGGAAAAAGCACTTGTGCCTGGTACACCCTATGCTGAGCCTAGTCCATCTACAGTAATGGTAGAGCGAGATTGGTATAATTCACATCCACCACCAATGGAGGAACCTGTGACTTATGCTCAACCAGAGCTTGCATCAATGTATTATGTAGCTAATGAAGGTGTCAGACCTCCCATGGTAAAACCCATGATTACGCCAAAAACAAGAAACTGTCATAAATGTGGTGCAGATGATCACTGGAAAAATGAATGCCCAGAGCCTGACAAAAACCTCAAGCCAATTGAAGCTTATTGCATACAGTGTTGCAAAAAGGGAGGGCACTTTCCAGAAGATTGTCCTAAAAATCCTTTAAACAAGGGAAAAACATTAGTGAATGTAGTCCAAGTGATACCTAGTAGCTTATTGGAGAGTGAACCGATTGTTTCAATCAAGGTAATCACTAGAGCTCAAGCTAAGAAAAAGAAACACAACACAAAAGCTGCCTCTCAAAAGACCAAAAGAAGCAGAAGCAAAAGGTATGAATTGAGAAAACAAAACCAACGGGTTGAGATCGAGGAGAAAGCAAAAAAGCTATTCCAGGTTTAGGTGAAAAAAATTGGAAGCAAAATCAAAGAAACAACTGTAAAATCTGGAGGATTGATTTTGGTTGATAGAATTTTTGAGCCTATTAATGCAGCCTTGGAAGCCTACCAAGTAGGACTTTAAGGCATAACAAAACATGGAAAACAAATGGAAAAACTATCCCTCTCTAGACATGGAAGCAGTTAAGCTTGAAGCTTATCAAACTTTGGTAAGAATCACGCAAGAAATGCTGTAGAAGCAAAAACCCAAGCTTGAAAGTATCACAAAACCTGAAGAGCTTGTGGTAAGAGACACTAAAGAAAAATCTAAAGTGGTGGTAGAATCCCACCTTGAAACAAAAGAACCAAAACTTATAGTGCCGGACAACGAAGATGCCTTAGACGGAATTCCATTCATGGAGGAAGACTGGCCAGGACACTTATGGGAAAAAGTTAGAGAGATCAATGATGGGAGCCTAACTCTAAAGTCAGCACCTATAGAGGAAGTTTGGTTAGACAACCTACCTCTTGATATGGGCGTGGATGTACAATCCTTGTATCAAGATTGCAGATCTAAAGCTTTAGGAATGTCTTAACCATTGACCTTGAAAACATTACCCTCTTACTTGGTAGATAACGGAGATGAATCCGTAGTGTGTAAGACCACTCAAGTAAAACGAGCGGAACAGACCCTAGAAGTAGACAACATTCATTCAATCATATCTACATCCATCCAATGTACTCTTATTTTGGGAGAACTATTAAAACTCAGACCATATTTATGGAATAATCTACAGAAAACCCTAGAGAAGGTGGGGATAACGGGGTTGATCGCAAAAAATTTGGGAAAATTGAAACACGAAATGGACAACAAAGAGATTCGATCTGTTCCAATGAACAAAGTCAGAGAATACTACAAAGGGGAAGAAGGAAACACCACCCTTCCAATGAAATATAATGACATTTAGTACTGGATAGTGGGGCAGGCATAGCCATAGCCACAAAAGCAGTATGGGAATCCTGGGGACAACAAGCCATTAGACAAACTCGAATGAAATTGCAATTGGCTGATGGACACATGGAAAGACCCTTAAGACTGCTTGAAAAAGTGATAGTTAATTCTTGTGGGATTGAATATCAACACACTTTTTCCATAGTAGACTTTGGGAAGAAACTCAATTACGAAATCATATTAGGAAGACCTGTCACGTGACAAGTACAACTTATCCAAGATTGGGAAAACAATTATCTGTACTTGAAGCAAGTGGGATCTATAACAAGGGTTAATCTAAAAGATTACACTTATAGAGATGTCATGAAAACGCCCATAGAAGAGTTCGATTCAGTCTCTTCGGTTGAAACTAAGCTTCCTTCTTTGTTAAACAAAGACACTTCTATCTGGATGTGCGGAGCTTCAGAAAACGGGAGCTTAAAAAGAGAAGAATGTACCTTAAAAAGGGAATTGCACAGACAAAACCTATGTACCTGAAACCTTTTCAGAGCAGTTTCTTGAGCCATTTGAGTGGACTTAAATGTTAACGACAATGGATGTATGCGTGAATACGTCTATGCCTACTCAATTCTGCAATGAGGATGACTACGATATAATTCCCATCCAAATGATTTCAACCCTCAACATTGAAGATGGAAGTGAGGAATCAAGGACTTGATGAAAGCTCAACAAGTCTTTTCAGACCTCTACTACTATGCAACAGATGATTTAGATGAGCACTCAACTACCTCAGAAGATTCGGGGTCAGAAAAAGAACATGTGAGAGCTAAGCTACTCTTGGAAGGAAGGGAGGAAAAGTTTTTTGACTTTCCTAGACAAAAATGGTATAGACAAAAAAGAAACATAAAAAACGTGAAAACAAGACCTATGCCATCAGTCTCTCGTAGAACACAATTCTTGATGCAGATAGATGCACATGATTGTGTCAAGGACAAAATCACTGGCAGATATCCTTCAAATGAAAATCCAAAAATGTCAAAAATATTGAGAAAAACAAGGAAGGATACTCAAGCAAAGACAAACAAACAAGACAAGGAGCCAACCATGACACGAGTTGAGCAGAAAAAGAAATATCAAGAGTTGGAAAAAGCTCTAAAGGAGATATATACGACCAAAATGAAAACCACAGAAGAGGATGGTAAGGATGTAATGAGTGTTCCATCCCATTGCAAAAATTATACTCTCCAACATCAAAAAATCATAGTCGAACAACCTGTTAGAGAACTATGAAAACAGGGCAAATCCTATGAAGGGCATGAGAACGTGAAAAAGATAGACTTGGCTGAACTAGGGGAAGAACCTAAGCCTGCCTACATTGCAAATGACATAACAAAAGATGAAGAAGAGCTTTTACTAAGCTTACTAAAAGAATATTGAGATATCTTTGCTTGGTCTTACAAGGATATCAAGGGTGTTGATCCAAAAATCTATCAACATCCATACCCATGAGAGATGATACAAAACCAAGTGGACAAAGGCCATACACTTGTAATGAGACATCTGCCAATAAGATCAAAGAAGAGATTGAAAAACTAAAGGAAGCCGAATTCGATTACGAAATTGAACATACAGATTGCGTGTCTCCAATTGTGGTAGTACCCAAGAAGAATGGGAAATTACTAGTGTGTGCCAATCTCAAAAAAACTGAATGCAACTACAATTAAAGACGACTTTTCTCTTCCAATCACTGAGCATGTTTTAGAACGATGTCGAGAAATTTGCGGTCTTGCCAGGAAAGCACCGGGCTTATGGCTGTGAGAGTTTGTGAGAGAACTCAACAAAAACTATATGAAGGAGTTAAACCATAGATGCCATGAAGACTAGGGTTTGGAAAGAAGTGCAATCAAAGAAGACTCACTCTTTCTCTCTTGCATTCACACACACAAAGAAAGAACGCAAAAGAGAATGCCAAAACAATACGAAGATGAAAACATCAAGGCTATGGTCATATCGTATCATGGGTAATATGAAAGGGTTAATGGATGAGTTAATGGCATTCAATCTTGGCTGAACAAATAGGCTACGAATTGTTCTTTGGAATTGTAGTTTTGTGCTTACCATAATATATATATTTTGTCTAGTGATTGGGATTAATTGTGTGTACAAATCCTCTTGGTTCATAGCAAGATAACTACGCTTACATCAAAAGAAAAATTATAGTCTATGAGAGGTAGTATGATGGGATCCGGTGATAGAAGTATTTCATTGAGCCTTTCAGGGCCAAAGAGAAACACTTTACGTTGTTGAAAGTGTATTTTACGGCTCATCCATACGTTAATTCTAATAGATTGTACAGAGTGAAAGCGATAGAAATGATCATCATGTGGGTTATTCATCTAAGATAGTATGTGAGAAATGTAGATATGAGAGAAGTGAAGAGATGAAAAGTTTCCCTCCCAAGCCCTATTCTTGCACGTAGGCAATAAGGATACTGCGGGGAGAGATGTACCTGTAGCAAAGAGAACCTAGAGAGGATGAATTACTAAGAATGAGAGAGATAGGTTTGGTTAAGGAGATGATATTAGATACATATATATATGTTGGATTAGAGATGAAAATGAAAACAACAAGAAATCAAGAAAACATCAATGTAGAATACATCTTACTTGAAACCCTTTGGCACCATTATTGATGGAGAGAGAAGAAGAGTGGATAATTCCACTTTGATTGATACACCAAGTGCAAGACCTTCTTTGATTAGAGTTGATCTTCCAAGGTTAGCTTGTTGCAAGAATGGCTAGTCTCCCTCTAGGAGAAAGTGTAGGCTTGGGCTTATGTTAATGGCTAAGTACAATTAAGCATTACTACTCACTCCCTCAAGAATTCCTCTCATCAATGGCTTGAATGCTTGAGTTCCTTCCAAGGAAGAAGAGGTCCCCTTTTATAGGTGAAGGGAACCCCCAAGAGTTTACACAAGAAGAGAGGATCCAGTGTGAACAGGAATTGGAAAAGTTGGAAATGAGCTGCCCCTGCATGATGTGGGCAGATTGAGGTCCAGTATTTTGATCATATCTCCTCAACCGTGGCTCCAAATAAAAAAGTAAAAATATGAGCAAAAACTTCAGCTCATTAGCTACGATTTTCATTTTAAAATTGTTTTCCAATTCGGATTGGAACCTTGTGTAAAAAATTCATCAAAATAGGGTCCATTTATGGCAGCAAAAGTCTTCATGTGGTCTCCTTAGCTTAGACTTTCATTTAATTCCAAAGGACACCTCATGCCATATGAAAGCATGACATTGCTCCTTGACAAAGTTTTGTAATCATGCTTTCAATAATGCATTAAAATAAGTGTATCTTTGAAATCATGCCACCTAGTGTCCCACTAGGATTTGATTCTCTCCTAGTAGCTATTTAAAAAGAAATATAAGAAAAGTATAAAAAATACATAGAATATATATATATTGGAGTTTACCCTAGATATAGGATCTAGCTAGGGTGTGAGATGATAATGAAATAGTAGAAATAAAGAATCAATGCTTTTTGCCCCAAGTTAAAGAGGCGGAGCTATTGATGCTTTTCCCATAGTATTTTCTGATGGTAAAGTAAGGATATGTTACCCTTGAGAAAAATAATAGGATGAGATAGAAGGCTTAATATTATTATACTTAAATATGCATATGTACACTATAGGAAATATAATTATGTATCTAAAAACATACAAGATAGATCTTGTAGCATGCGTTCCCACTATGTACGTGTCACAGCACGACATCCACCCCCTCTAAACCTGCACATCCTCCGGTATGTGCCACATTGTCTCTTTGTAAGATTAGACCTCTTGTACATCTTCCTTGTCTTCTTCTTCACTGGATGATTCCAGAGCTTCATGTTCACTTTGATCTTCACCTGTGTTTTTCTTTTCTTCCTCATCAATATCTTCTAGATCATTGTCTCCTCTTCTCTTAAACATTTTAATCTTTTTTCCTGCAATGGGAATCTTTACTTCTGGACCATCTAGTTCAGACAAGCTGTAAGTAGCATTTTCATGCACATGCTTTACAACATACGGTCCAAACCATCTTTTTGAGAACTTACGCATGACTGTGTGCTGGTTATCAAGGCTACTATCATACACTAAAACCCAGTCACCTTTGTCAATTGCTTTGCTCCTGAGTCGATGTTACTTATCAAAATAGTCCTTGTTTTTCAACCTTGCATTTTTGAGTCGTTCTTTTGCAGCTTCAATGTCTCCAGGTCTTCTCTCTAGCTGCCTTATACGCAGTGCAAGGAGATCTTCCCTACTAAGCCCCTCTTGCCAATGTAGTACATTCCATGTGGGAATTGTATCCTCAATCGGCATCACTGGCTTTTGACCATGCATTAGCTCCGCAAGCATGTAGCCAGTTACTGAGCTATGTGTTGTACGATCAGTCCATAAAGCATATGGTAACAATTTTGGCCACTCACCAACTCTTCCTTCGCAAGCCTTGGCCAAAGCTTTGATGATAGGAGGATGCCCTCTTTCACTCTTTCCATTGCCTTCAGGGTTGTAAGCTGTAGTAAGAGAAAGCTTGATCCCTAATCTAGAAAAGAACTCCCTTGCTTCTTCGGCATCCAGTTCACCTCGATCTGCAGTGATTTTTCCCACACAACCATAACAGCAAATCACCTCATCAAGAAGGAATTTGCACATAGCTTCTGTGGTCTTAGCTCTTAATGCTCTTTCTTCAACCTGGTTAGTTAGGTCCTCTCGTGCAAGAACCAAATATCTTATCTGCCAGAGTCCTAAAGGCATCATGACTAGATCCACAACCCATTTATAGTGCATGGCTAGTGGATATGTAGGGTGCAATCCATCACGATGTCGAACATTTGAATACATTTGACAAGTTACACATGACTCTACAAACTGAGATACATCTTTATACATACCCTTCCACCAGTATTTTTCTTTCAACTTGGAGAAGGTTGCCCACACACCCCTGTGTCCAGCCCATAGACTCTCATGAAACTCTTGCATGAGCTTTACTTGAGTCTCTTTTTTACATATAACCCGTTGTGGTGTAGCACCCTTTTGTTTAGGATGCTTCCACAAGTAACCATCCCTTATAAAGTACCCATATGCTTTCCTGCGTATCCTCTTGAATTCTTGTTCAGACCAATCATCCTGTTTTGTTAGAGTACTCAAGTACCTTCCAATAGAAAGCCAATCACCTTCATAAAGATCTTTCAAGAACAATTCAAGTGAATTAGTCATGCAGACATTGTTACCTTTGACATGAGAGATAGAATAGAATTTTGTGCCTACATCATCTCCCTCATCAATCATTTGTGACTCATCTTCATACCTTGCCCTTGATAGCATATCTGCCACTGTATTGTCTTTACCTGCAATGTGCTTAAACTCGGGATTTAAGGACTTAATGTAGGCAATCCACCGCAACATAGCAATGTCTGGTGTTGAGCAGCTTGTAATCATCCCAAGAAGTGGTAGACAATCTGTTTCTACAACCACACATGCACCAATTAGGTACTCTTTCCCACTTTTCAAGGCTGTAACCATACCCCATAACTCTCTCTTTATCTGTGGATAGTTTCTTTGGCGAGCACTTAGTACCTTTGCTCCAAATCTTACCACATACCTGTGTCCTTCTTTGTCATCTTGCCCTATTGCCCATCCAATCCCTGTAGGACTAGTATCTACTGTCACAATCACTGGCCTTTGACACTCATAGTCTACCTTTCTCAAAGTCGTTGCTGACTGGAGTAACTCCTTTAGCTTTTTCATGGATTTTACATGTGCTTCTGTCCATTTAAACTTTTGATTCTTTCTAAGCAGCTGATAAAGAGGATCAGCTACATGTGCATAATGTGGGATCCAAATAACATAGAAGACACATGCTCCCAGAAACCTTCTAACCTCAGTGATGCTAGTGCATGTTTCTTTCATTCTTTGGATGGCATCTACCTTTGATGGACAAGGTTTCCTACCATATGGCCCGCACATGTGCCCCACAATGAGCACTTCTTTGACACCAAACATAGACTTTTTCCCTGACAATGTAAGATTCACTTCTTCCAACCTAGACAAAATTTTATCACAATCATTTATGTGATTTACCACAAACCTGCGACATCCCTTGAGATCCAAAGCTTCATCTTTGTCACTTTCTTCACATCCTTTGATAGGCAAATCATCAATGAAAGGCATTGTGATTTGAGGAATAAAGTCACGTAAGACCTTATTCATCCCATTCATCATATGTGCAACCGAGTTGGTTGCTCCCTGTGGCAAGGTACACATCCTTACCAAACCCAAAGGTGTCCTCATGGTTGTCAAGTCTCTGCTTTCGATTGCAAGCTGAAATTGATCATACCCTGAGTAGAGATACCCCATTGAGTAGATTGCCCTCCCTGCAAACGCCTCTGCAAATTCATCCACAATTGGACCTATACCTACATTTCTAATTGTCACCTTGTTCACTGGTTGCATATCTTGGATGAAGCGTAGAGAACCATTCTTCTTTGGAACTGTGAACCACCTGTTTGAGTATGGAGCACAAGAAGGCTCCAAGATTCCCATTTTGATTTTCTCATTCAATAGCTCTACTAACTTTGGCAAATGAGCCTTTGGAACCGGAATAGGCCGCACATTCCAAGGCACATGAGGTATTGTGAAAATTACCATAGGAGCTACAATATAAGGATCAACACATCCTATCTCATGTGGCTCAAATGCAAAAGCCTTACCGTGCTTTGAAAGCATTTCTTTGAAGCACTTTGTCTCCTCCTGTGTTAGAAACTCCTCGCAACCAATCTGCAACTCTTGAAAAGACTCCTTTGTGAAGGTATGCCAGATCTTTTTAGGATTCCGCAAACTTGGTTGTAAAGAAGCCTGTTCAATCTTTTCCCTGTTGTTGGGTGGTAAGGGTGAAGCTACTGGTTTCACCTTCTTTGCTACACTCTTGTATTTAGTTTCAACATGGACTTCTGGGCCAACTGTTTGGCTTTCTTTAAAGGCTTCTATTACTTGATACATTTCCATAGAGCAAACTTCCACAACTTCATTTTCAAGATGCAAACTAGACCTCATTATAGCATCAAGCTCACCCATAGTATCTACAAAAGAAACTTGTTCACACAAACCCAAAACATTTTCAGTAGGCTTTAGCAACCCACTCTTTTTCATGCCTATTTGTACATTATGCACATATTGCCTCTCATATCTTTCAAATCTTCAAGTTTTGTAAAACATACTGATCCATTCCTTGTTACCAAGGAGCTCATCGAGAAAGTTTCACCTATTTTTGGATCAAGCGAGACCCTTTTTCTTTCTGTACCACTGCAATCCCGCTTTACAATGGTACTTGGCCAAAACCCATCATTTCTCTATGATCATGAAACTCTTTGCTTACCTTTGGTAGAGGATGTTCTCTGAGGTTGTCACGATTTCTTTCATGGTTTACACAGACTGTGAGAAATTGGACAGCTCGTTTACCATCTTTGCTACGTATTCTAGCATATGCTGAACCATCGTCCATTACCTTTGTTTCCATTCGAACTCCCACAATGTAGGGTTGTCCAAGGATGAGATGATATGAAGATGTATCCTGTACAAAGAAGTTTTGGTCAATCTTTACATCACCTATTGTTACCTTCACACCTGGACATACTGCATACAATTCACCGGATGAATTGTTTGCCACTTTTACCATCCAACCATGATCTGTGTCCATCGGCCATTTGCACTTGTTGTAGAGACTCTTTGACATTATGTTTATTTCTGAACCATGGTCAATCAAGGCAACAAATGGCTCTTCAATATCACCTACCTTGACCAAAGTTTCTGTAGTAGCCCTTGCCCAATGACTTCATGAATAGTAACTCCTAGGAATATCTTCAACTTCTTCATCATCATTTGAGAAATACACTTGCTTCACTCTCCCACTAGATTGGTAGCATCCTACCATAGCTCCATCATTCTCCTTATTTTGCAGTTGCATCCCTTGTGTCTTTGAGGTTTCCCCTTCAACCTGTGGACGAGAAACTTCAGCAAGGGTTTGCCTCTTTCTCTTGATGATGTCAATGATCTCCTCATGGAATTCACGCTTTGCAATGCCAAGAACTTCTCCCAGAGTAAACTCAATCTTGCTATTCAAGATCCTTTCCTCCAAGACTTTCTTTAAATCTGTAGCAACCTCAATATCAGATTGTAGTTTATAAGTTGGGCCTTTTGTCTTACCTATCGTTGGCTCGTTCTTCTTTCCTGTTGTAGACTCCTCCATGAGTACTTCAGGTGGAGATGCTCCTTGTGTTGAGGGTGTTTGAGAAGGCATTGAGTCGCTTCTTCCCCCACTTCTAGAAGCTCTTTTTGATGGTCCTTCATCAGCATTCTCACGTCTGCGCTTCTCTTCTACAATTGCCTCATTTTGTTGGCATTTTGTAATGTAGGCATGCACTGACAATGAGTCCACTGGATCATTCCATCCTGTTTCTAGATGTATGCAATCACCTGCTTCATGTAGAATCTCTTTTGTAAGATTTACCTTTTTAGCTAATTGCATGACATTTGGCCAAATTTGACCATGATGGTCACTCACCTCTTCATCACAAAAATGTTCAATTTTTACTCCATAAGTAGCTGTCTCAACTGAAGAGGTGGCATGCTTGGTTGCCATATCTTCAACTAAGGTTTGCATTCCCCCCTTCCCAAAGTTAGTTCTCAAGGGTAGACCTGTCTCTCTTAAGTGGATTTTACCATCCTTAAAAAAGACAACATCTTTTGACAAAGCATCACTAAAATCATCACAATCCCTTCTTACATGGTCTGTACTATCACACCAAATACATCTATTAACAAACCCTTCTTTGGGCTGTTGTCTTTGCCTAGGAAGTGGCCCTGATGGTTGGCCTTTTTCTTCAAGCTTTGCAAACTTCACCTTCAAGTCACGCATTCCCTTCACAAGCTCATCTAGCATGGACTCATCAAACTTAGGAGCGATAAAAGTAGGCTTTACCATTTTGTCAGAAGTTGAGGTGGAAGGACTTGTAGTGTTTACTACCATCTTGTCCCTTCTTCTTTGTCGTTTGGCAAGCAGTGAGACAGCACCTTCAACCTCATTCCAGTCGGTCTTTAGTCCTTGCTCAGCATCTTTATCTTCAAGAAGAAGCTCCAAATTTTCTTGAAACTCTTTACCTGCAGCTTGTAAGAAAAGATCTGTCTTCTCTGCATCTAGTGTGGCCCTTTCTGTCCTAGTGAGTTGTGCATAGCGCCGCTCAAATTCCCTAAGTAGCTCTGTTATTGATAGTCCTTGCTTTGGCTTGACTACCCATTCTAAGAATGTCCTTTTGGTCACTCTCTCCGAGTCCTCCATGAAATATTCCTCCTTTAAAGCTACTTTGAGTTCTTCCCAATTTCTCCCATGCCCATCTTTAATTGCCCTAACATGCTCCCTAATTTCTAGAGCAACAACTAGCTCAAAGCTTTGAATCATCTCACCTTCTGACACGCGATGCAGATCCATCTCCTTCACATACTCGCGTTAGTACTTGGTTACATCTTTGCCATTGAACTGATCCATTCTGTTGACGACCGCTTGTATGGCCTTCGTTGCTGAAATCTCCCTTCTTTCAGTAGCATGTTGTTGTTGCATGAACATTGCAAATGCTTGAAACATTTGCATTGTTGCTGGGTCAAAATGCATACCCTGTTGCTCAACATGATCACCCATGGTTACCCACAAACTCTCACCCTAGAAGATTCACGTCTGGTTCACCAAAAATATGTCGAGAAATTTGCGGTCTTGCCAGGAAAGCACCGGGCTTATGGCTATGAGAGTTTGTGAGAGAACTCAACAAAAACTATATGAAGGAGTTAAACCATAGATGCCATGAAGACTAGGGTTTGGAAAGAAGTGCAATCAAAGAAGACTCACTCTTTCTCTCTTTCATTCACACACACAAAGAAAGAACGCAAAAGAGAATGTCAAAACAATACAAAGATGAAAACATCAAGGCTATGGTCATACTGTTGGGTCAAAGCCCTTGTCGGCCAGCCCGTGGGAAAGCCTCTTAAAAGCATGCAGACAGTCCAGTTAAAGTATAGTTTTGCATGGCACTTTTTCTTTATATTGTAAGGGTTTTCACAAGAAATATATACACAAGAACAATAGCGTGAGTTTTTCCAAGCTGTGTCGAACTGCTCTCTCCTTCTCGTATACTCTCTTGCTGCAGCTTCCTCTCCCGCCATGGCTTGCATGAGATGGCATCCACCATAGCTAGCCCTTGTTCCAACACATATCGTATCATGGGTAATATGAAAGGGTTAATGGATGAGTTAATGGCATTCAATCTTGGCTGACCAAATAGGCTACGAATTGTTCTTTGGAATTGTAGTTTTGTGCTTTCCATAATATATATATTTTGAGTAGTGATTGGGATTAATTGTGTGTACAAATCCTCTTGGTTCATAGCAAGATAACTACGCTTACATCAAAAGAAAAATTATAGTCTATGAGAGGTAGTATGATGGGATCCGGTGATAGAAGTATTTCATTGAGCCTTTCAGGGCCAAAGAGAAACACTATACGTTGTTGAAAGTGTATTTTACGGCTAATCCATACGTTAATTCTAATAGATTGTACAGAGTGAAAGCGATAGAAATGATCATCATGTGGGTTATTCATCTAGGATAGTATGTGAGAAATGTAGATATGAGAGAAGTGAAGAGATGAAAAGTTTCCCTCCCAAGCCCTATTCTTGCACGTAGGCAATAAGGATACTGCGGGGAGAGATGTACCTGTAGCAAAGAGAACCTAGAGAGGATGAATTACTAAGAATGAGAGAGATAGGTTTGGTTAAGGAGATGAGATTAGATACATATATATATGTTGGATTAGAGATGAAAATGAAAACAACAAGAAATCAAGAAAACATCAATGTAGAATACATCTTACTTGAAACCCTTTGGCACCATTATTGATGGAGAGAGAAGAAGAGTGGATAATTCCACTTTGATTGATACACCAAGTGCAAGACCTTCTTTGATTAGAGTTGATCTTCCAAGGTTAGCTTGTTGCAAGAATGGCTAGTCTCCCTTTAGGAGAAAGTGTAGGCTTGGGCTTATGTTAATGGCTAAGTACAATTAGGCATTACTACTCACTCCCTCAAGAATTCCTCTCATCAATGGCTTGAATGCTTGAGTTCCTTCCAAGGAAGAAGAGGTCCCCTTTTATAGGTGAAGGGAACCCCCAAGGGTTTACACAAGAAGAGAGGATCCAGTGTGAACAGGAATTGGAAAAGTTGGAAATGAGCTGCCCCTGCATGATGTGGGCAGACTGGGGTCCAGTATTTTGATCATATCTCCTCAATCGTGGCTCCAAATAAAAAAGTAAAAATATGGGCAAAAACTTCAGCTCATTAGCTACGATTTTCATTTTAAAATCGTTTTCCAATTCGGATTGGAACCTTGTGTAAAAAAATCATCAAAATAGGGTCCATTTATGGCAGCAAAAGTCTTCATGTGGTCTCCTTAGCCTAAACTTTCATTTAATTCCAAAGGACACCTCATGCCATATGAAAGCATGACATTGCTCCTTGACAAAGTTTTGTAATCATGCTTGCAATAATGCATTAAAATAAGTGTATCTTTGAAATCATGCCACCTAGTGTCCCACTAGGATTTGATTCTCTCCTAGTAGCTATTTAAAAAGAAATATAAGAAAAGTATAAAAAATACATAGAATATATATATATTGGAGTTTACCCTAGATATAGGATCTAGCTAAGGTGTGAGATGATAATGAAATAGTAGAAATAAAGAATCAATGCTTTTTGCCCCAAGTTAAAGAGGCGGAGCTATTGATGCTTTTCCCATAGTATTTTCTGATGGTAAAGTAAGGATATGTTACCCTTGAGAAAAATAATAGGATGAGATAGAAGGATTATTATTATACTTAAATATGCATATGTACACTATAGGAAATATAATTATGTATCTAAAAACATACAAGATAGATCTTGTAGCATGCGTTCCCACTATGTACGTGTCACAGCACGACAACGAGTTGTAGGAAAAGAAGCTTACAGATTCTTAGATGGATTTTCAGAATACAATCAACTTTTGGTTGACCCAAAAGATCAGGATAAAACTGCTTTTGCCAATAGAATGGGGTATTTTTGCCTATCGGGTTATGCCTTTTGGGTTAACTAATGCTCCAGCCACCTTTCAAAGATTGATGAGCCATGCTTTTAAAGAATATCTAAGGAAATTGTTGGAAGTATATATGGATGATCTATGCGTATATTCATCAATCCGAGCTGAGCTAATAATTTTGAACACCTCAAAAAAGTATTCGAAAAATGTAGACTTTATAGGATATTCCTAAATCTTGAAAAGTGCACATTCATGGGTAGACAAGGAAAAATTCTTGGACATATAGTGTCTAAAAATGGCATAGCTACAGATATTGAAAAAATTTATGTCATTGCTGATTTTCCTAGACCAACAACAGTCAAGGGGTTCAAGCCTTCATGGGGAATTGTGGATATTACAGACGGTTCATTTATATGTATGCTATAATTGCAAAACCCATGTATAGCTTGATTACACACTTTGAATGGACCGAGGCATGTGAAGAATTCTTCATGAAGCTTAAGCAAGCTCTCACCTCAACTCCAATATTGAAAGCACCAGATTGGAATAAGATATTCCACATACATGTAGATGCTTCCAATTTTGCTATCAGTTGTATACTAGCTCAACCAGGAGACGGAAAAATTGACTTTCCTATTTCTTATGCTAGCCGACAATTGAACATGGCAGAAAAGAATTACACTACCACTAAAAGAGAAGGGGTAGGAATGATCTATTCCATTGAAAAGTATAGTCATTACCTATTAGCCAACAAGTTTGTGTTCTTTGTAGACCACCAAGCTTTGTTGTATTTGGTTAACAAGCCATGCAGCACAGGAAGAATAGTGAGATTATTCATCATTCTTCTGGAATTTGATTTCACTGTGGTTGTAAAAAAGGGTACTACACATCAACGAGAAGATCATTTGTCAGAGATTATTTCAGGAGAATCACCTAAAGGGATAGACGATGATCTACCAAATGCCTATTTGTTCTCCGTGGAAATAATACCTCGATGGTCGGAAAACATGGTATCATTGATGACCATAGCTCAAGTGGATTCACAAATACCACTTTCTATTACAATCGGATTAACTGAGCAATCGTCTATGTATCAATTATTAGCTGGTAGGCTATACAAAATAAATCAAGATGGAATATTGATCTTATGCATTAATCCTGAAGAGAAAAACTAGTACTCAAGTCAAGCACATATTACCATAGTAGGACTTCACTTTGCGAAAGATCAAACTATACAAAGAATCTTGAGACTTGGAGTATTTTGGCCAACTATGAGGAGTGATGTTCGATATTTTGTAAAGGATTATCCTCAATGTTAAAAACAAATACCCATACCTCATGTAACATTGTTTCAAATGTCGCCTGTTCCTAAGTGAAGTAACTATCTAGTTACTTACTTATTAAACCTAAAATTTCCTAAGGATATGAGTAAAAGCCATCAAAGAGCAATTGAAATTGAAGCAAGAGACTATGCTCTTATTGAAAACCAATTGTATTGGAGAGGTAAGGATCAACATTTGCGTCTTTGTACAAATGAAGACTAGTATATTTCAATTATAGAACAAGCACATGCTGGATTAGCTGGAGGTCACTTCTCACCACGAGAGCAATCTTAGTGGCAGGCATATGGTGGACAACACTTTTTGCAGAAGCCAAAGAATATGTTCGAAGGTGTGATGCTTGTTAACGAGCAAAAATGCCAACATGTGTAGATAGCATGCCCTTAAGACCAATGATGGGGGCTAGAGCTTTTGCAAAATGGGGTATAGATTTTGTTGGGCCAATACAAACACCTGCTTATAGAACCCAACTCATTATATCATTGTAGCTACGAACTATTTGACTAAGTGGGCCGAGCCTAAAGCAACTCAAAAGAATGATGCTAGAACCACTGCCGCATTCTTATATGAGTATGTATTCATGAGATATGGACTACCAATAGAAATTGTCAGTGATCGGGGAACTCATTTCCTCAATGAGGTAATTGAGTATTTGATTAATGAGTTTATGGTCATCCATAACAAATCATCTCCCTATCACCCACAAGCAAATGGACAAGCTGAGCATACGAACAAAATTCTTAGCTCAATATTGACTAAAGTGGTTAGTTCAGAAAGGATAGACTAGGAAATGAATCTCCATGCAGCTCTACTATGGACTTATTGAGTTTCATTTAAAACAGCTTTAAATGCTACACCCTTTAACCTTGTTTATGGTCTTGATGCCATACTGCCAATAGAATTTATATTGCCGACATTAAGGGTAGCTAAAAATCTTGACATTAAGGGTAGCTAGATGAGCAAAGGCTAATTGCCGTAGCTCACATCTATGCACAAAAGCGAAAAAAAAAAGTTTTTTAATTCTCATCTAATAACAAAAATCTTCAAGAAAGGGGACTTAGTTTTAGTCTATTCCCTTCAACAACACATTCCCAAGTTTCAGAAAAAGGGAAACGGACCGTTTATCACTGAAGATGTATCTCCAAGTGGAGCAGTAAAGTTGTCCACCCTAGATGGTGAACCAATGGCTAATTGGATTAGTGGATGCAGTTTAAAGAAATATAATTTGCCACTAACCAATGAATTTCTAGAAAGAATGCATGCAGCCAAGCATAGGAGGATTAAACGAGAGTAGATTATTGATAAAGCCCAAGAGTAAGCTCGGCTTTGGATACTCAAATGGAAAGCTACTCTCAAGAATCAACAAATATCGATTCCCATCAACACTCTGAAAATAGATTACCAACAATGGGAATTGCCTAAAGATGCAGTGTCAACAGATGAGGAATGGTTAGACGGAATGGACCTGTGCATCAAAGTAAAATTCAACAATCATAGCACAAACGCTTTGGTCAACACAGGAGCTAGAGTAAATGCAGTCAGTTATTTTACATACAAGAAAGCAACAAGTCAAGCATTGATAGTAGGAATAGCGACAATAAAAGGATGCAACAAGAACCCAAACACCAACATTGGGAGTAGTCAACTTGAATGTGATAGTACATGGATGTTCATGTCATCATCAGTTTGTATGCTTACCGGATGAACACATGAATGTTCTTGGAATTCCCTGGATGCAGACATACAAGGCAATAATTGGGATACAAATCAGCTCAAGCTATCACCTAAAGGCGGGCAACTCATTGTTCCAATTGCACCAAGTAAGGAGGAATGGAAAGGGAGTAATCAACAGAGAAAACCACGAAGCAATTAATCTTCTCCATCCTCTCAACAAGCAAATGCTACAAGTAGCATGCAAGGAGTCAGGCAAACTTGGGTACCAAAAGCACAGCTTAAGGACAAGCCGATTCAAATCTGGGTGCCCAAAACATCACCGACAAAACCAAAGAAGGTTCCAAAGGTCAAAACGCAGAGACGAGATTCTCTGAGCAAGGAACCTAAATTGAAATGGATTTGGCAGAAAAAGGAGCACTTATCTTCTCCACAAACCGTAAAACCAATCAAGCAATGGAGAGTTAAGTCTCAGAAGACTCCACGACACCATTCAACACCAAGAACACCAACCTACCAATGGCGAGAAAAAGCTCGACAACAGTCAAAATTGCTATCAACAGCTCAGGCAATCAGTGTGCTGAAGCATCCTGATGGCACACTCAAGCAGAGAGCACACAAGCTACAAGATTTGCTCTTTGGAAGACAGCATCAGAAAGTCTCAACATCAGAAACCCTTGAGTTAATTACTCAAGACCCAGCTCTTGCACATCATATTGGTTTGAACTGAATTGATCTTTAAAGCATGGTAGAGCCAACCACGGCTATGCATAAGACATGATTGTTCAACCCATGCACGCAGTCGTCCCGGAGTACGCCATCTAGGAGAGGTGGAAGGGCACTAATTAATTAAGGGAAATGTTTGAAGAAGGAGAAAAAAGTTCGATGTTAACGTGTGATTTTTTGCAAAATTACCTAATAATGCCCTTATAATTCATCATCAAGGAAAAATTCACTAATAATATCTTCACGATGAGTGTAAATAGTGTATATACTATAAAAAAACCATAAAAAATAGTCTCTTTTTGTTATTTTTCATCATTTTTCTTGATAATGAGACTTACAAATGGAAAAATTCAACAAAGAACAATAAAACTCTATTTTCAATGGATTTTTTTAATTATTGTATTTTCACTGTATGTTTAGCGCATTTTGTTATTTTCTTTGATTTTTCAATAAACAGGTCAAAAATTAATAATAAATAGCAAAGGAGCTCAGATGGAAAAACGGAAGACACAATGGTGATAAAAAAGACAAGGCGGACAAGCACAAAAATTTTCAATGAAATCGAAAGATGGAAGCGGGAAGCCTAAATTAGGCAACCAAACCTACTTTTGCAAAATTCTTGCAGAATGAGCTACAGGAATCCGATCGGGGAAATTTTT
Organism: Adiantum capillus-veneris; assembly: GCF_014529385.1. Classification (NCBI taxonomy): domain Eukaryota; kingdom Viridiplantae; phylum Streptophyta; class Polypodiopsida; order Polypodiales; family Pteridaceae; genus Adiantum; species Adiantum capillus-veneris. The sequence continues at coordinate 14,277,054 of NC_140946.1, read as the reverse complement.
GAGTCTAACATAGATTTCACAACCTAGTAGGACTAATGAGAGAATCTGGAGAAAAATGGTTCGGGAAGTCTGGGTATAGATATCCCAGGTAGACTAAAACCACCTCATTTCCACTTGTTACCTTTGTATAGAGAGCTTTTCGACCTCTTTCGCGCGTATTTTCCGGAGTCTACAGTTGCCCGCTTTTAGCTCCGTCTCACACGAGACATGAGGGGTAAGTTCTTTACTCATCAATGATTTATTTTGTATGGCTAGTAGCTAGTCTAAACCCCTAGAATTCGAGCAGTGCATGAAGACCTACGACCAAACATTGACCATAGCAGCCTGTTAGCTCGACCAAATTGGATGAGTTTTGAATTGTAGCATGCCCTAACATAATAGAACTTTTCTATATCATCAGTTGACCATTTGGTAGGGGTTGAGGGGATCCCCAATAGAAAAGCTAGGTTTTTGGCAGATGCCAGAATTTGGTTCTGACTCCATAGACAGCTTGCCTACGAGGTTTATATACAATGTATATGATTGGTGTTGTGAAATCGATCAAGCAAAGCCCTCAAAAAGAATAAATAACGGCTTGAAGGCCACAAAGCATCAAATTCAACATACGACGTCAAACTAACTCCAAATGAGCCAAAATTTGATGAGTTGCTTCACAACTATGTTGCGGACAAGTCCAAAGCCTCAAAAACGACTGACCAACTCAATAGGCAGTGTAGTTACAGAAATCAGAGATTTCAGAGTTGACAAAGCACAAAGTGATGCCGGCAAGACCAAAATTTACCAAATTCAATTTAGGACTTGTTTTAGGTGTATAGAATGTGTTTAGGTCAAAAATTTTAAGTTTTGCAAGAAAAATGTGACTGTTGTAAATAATCATGATTATTTACTTTTGCACTATTTTTTGCTTGGAAATTGTATCATCACCTCACCTATCATTTGTACACACCTATTACATGCCAAAAATCAAGTATGAGCCAAAATGATCACATATAACTTGGAAATTGTCATCACTTTTTTTGATCCAAATCACCTCATATCACATACACAGGGTCTATACAATGCCTATAACCAAGTTGTACCAAAAAATATTCGTTTTGGTAAAAAAGTTAATAATCACAATTATTTACTTTCATGCCAAAATGGGAGAGTTTTGCTATTTTTCCATCATACATCCAAAGTACATGATGTGTTAAGCCCACTAGCCACGTTAGAACCAATTTGGAATGATGTCGCAGGATAAGAAGGGATTCTCTACCCGCTAAGAAACATAGACTAATGACTAAGACTTTATCTTCTCTACCTCATAGTGGAGGACGACTATCATTTCAAGAGAGAGGTAATGTCATGTAATCTATATCTAACTATCCCAAATGATTTTCTCATATTGAAGTGATCATTTAATGTGGAAAAATAAATGGGAACAAGAGTTAGAATATAGATATGTGCTTTTAGACCTATCTCAACACGGGACCAAAGGGAGAGAAGGCTACATCTCATGAAGGGTCAGAAAGGGAGATGGTCTACCAAAGAGAAATGAGCAGGTAATGGCGCTTAAAAGACCTTAGGGTTATCTTCATTAAAGACCTCCAAAAGTTAGTGCTAAAAGTCCTTAGACCTAGGAACTTTAGACTTTAGGAAAGCTAGGCATGTGCTTGAGGTGCTAGTCACGCTTGAGCCGACTAAGGTGCTTGAGCTGCTTTCCGTGCTTCATGAATAAGGTGCATGAGGTGCTTGAGGTTCTTGATGACTAAGATGCTTGAGGTGCTTGAGGACCAAGGAGCTTGAGGTGCTTGAAGTCAACATGCTGCCTACAAAGGAGGGGGGAGCCCCAAGAGTAGGGGATGAGAGAGAACACACTACCCCTCACTAAGGGGCACCTTCCCACAAGAGGCATATAGGAAATATGTCAAGCCCCTAGAAAGGTTTCCCTCATAGCTGTGTGCCTAAAGCCTATTGGATGGGATTTAAGGAGGTTCAATGAGAATTTAAATTGATTAGCTAATTATTCAAGCCCTCTCTCTCAAAGGGGAAAGAAGGACACTTGTCCAAATGCTACCATTATTACTAGTTATGACTAAAGCATGTGATTGGCTAAGCTTGGCAAGGTCCAATGAAGTGAAAAGATGAGCTAGAAGGTGGGGTCAACCAAGGAAAGTAGGGAGGTTTTTTTGGCATACACTCTACCACACACACTCACACTAATTTTTTCATTATGTTGAGAAAGAACTCCATCTCCTTATCCAAGCTTGAGAAGTAGAGAGCCTACACCAACACCTCTTGGCTATGAAATGCAAATCCATCCAAGAGTCATGCTTCAAAGAAATGCTTACCATCTTCTGCATTGTCATTGCTATGCTATGCTGTGCTCTATGAGTAATGATATGGGAGGAAACTACTTCTTTCTCGTATATGATACATCTTCTTCATCTTCCCTTCCCTCACTCCCTGCCAGCTCTCTCCACATTTGAAGGTGTTTGAGGTATTGGGATTGAGGCGGAGAACAAGTTATGTTATTTTTGTAAGGTAGTTACGAGGATAATTTTGGTGCATGAAGTTCACCATCTTCATTGCATCAACAAGGTCTGAAGGAACACAAAGCATGTATTGTGCCAAGTCTCTCTTCATGGGAGAGTCTATAATACAAAATCCTTTTGGAGGGATGACCAGCTCAAAGTAAATTCGGTCCTTTGACTGTTGCCAATTGTCAATTTCTCTAATTATCTCTCTCTTTCACATGCTAAGCTAACTAGGTATAATGCTCATTTTTCTACCTTTAATCAAGTACTCTCCTTATGCTCTTTAAGAATTATCTTAAGGAAATGCTCACTATTGCTATTCCGCTACAATCAATGTTATAGCCATATTTTGTTACAAGCACCTTGCTATACCCATTGTTGTAAAGACACTCTAAGACAATGATTTTAATGGTGGCATGATTCAATAGTAAATCCCACACGATAATTATAAAATTCATAGTCCACAAAAACCTAATATGATAACCCCACCATGGCGTGAGGGCGTTTCTAAATAAAATAGAAATTGTGTAAGGGCAGGACTCTCTATCTTATGAGGTCTATGGAGGTAGTTTTTGTGTTGCTTTTGAATTGCTAGAAAGAGCCAAAAAAATGGTCTGTATAGCCCTTGCAAGAGAATTTCACCCAAACGCTCTTAAGATCTGAATGCCTCTTTGGCAAGTAGACCTCTTTCAAGTGCTCTAGCCTCTCTTCTTTTTCTTTTCTCCTATTGCCATGTAGACCGCTATCTCATCAAGAGGGTTTTCTAGGGTTGAGATTTGTACCATTGCATAAAAGGAAAATAAATTTATTAGTATCTAAGAGAGTGCAAGGTTGAGCACTCCAAGGGGGCATGAGATTTGGATGCCCGTCCAAATTTCAAGAGAAGAATTCACAAAGAAAAGGGTGCACTGGCAAGACCGTTGGACAAAAGAGTGCCTATTTTACTACTATTCAAGAGGTTGCTAGGAGTGATATTTAGACGAGAAACTTCAAGACTGTTGCACATAAGAGTGCATATTTACTACTATTGAAGAGGTTTCTATGAGTGATATTTAGGTGACCAACTAATACTCAAAGGTTAATTCATGAGCTTTTGACACTTTTAACTTAGCGACTTGATTACTAGGGATTCGCTGTAACAAAATTTCACCCTATAACTGCTGAAATCTGGACAGCCGTCTAAATCTCATGTATCCTTTGTAAAATGCTTATGCAAGGGATCCATTCTTTGCAATCTATCTTTGTAGATTTAAACATCTCATGGAGTTGTATTTTGGGAACAAAGAATGGTGGCACATGAGTTTTGGACATCGATCCAAATCCCATCCAAATCTACATCTCTTTTTATCTTGTATAGAATATTGTTCTCTACTGAATAATACTACCATTGTATGGCACAAGATTTTTTCATGCAAGTGAAACAAAAATAATCAATTTTCCTAACCTAATGATGTGACAAATTTTAAACTTTTTCCATTTTGAGGAAAGAAAGGGATTTCTACATACTGCATGAGATACTCTTTTGCATGTCAAATGCCACAAGTTAAGCAAGGGAAATTGTGACACCATGCTACCCTATCTATGCCAGACATTGCACAAGGTACTATGTTGTTTATCAAATGCCAAAAAACAAGGACAAGGGTAGCACCCTACTATACCCACCTTTGCAAAAATACACTCTAAGACAATGTTTTAAATGTTGCACGATTCAAAAGTAAATCCTGCATGATCCTTGCAAATTTCCTAGTCCATAGAAAGATAGTACGATAATCCCACCATGGGGTGATGGTGTTTTTGAATAAAACAAAGATTGCATAATTGCAAGCCTCTTTATCCTAGAAGGTCTATGAACGAAGTTTTTGTGTTGCTTTTGAATTGCTAGAATGATCCAAAAAATGGTTTGTATAGTCCTTGCAAGAGAATTGCACCCAAACGCTCTTAAGATATGAATGCCTCTTCTAGGAGCAATCCTCTTTCAAGTGCTCTCTTATTTTTCTTTTCTCTTATTAGAATGTAGACCGTTATCCAAATCTCATCAGAAGGGGTTTCTAGCGTTGAGATTTGAACCATTGCACATAGGACTACCCATTTATTAGTATCTAAGAGAGTTATAGGTTGAGCACTCCCTTGCAAGGAGACGGCACATGCAAAGGGGCATGATATTTGAACCCCCATCCAAATTTCAAGAAAAGTATTAAAAAAAAGGGTGCACCTTCAAGACCATTGGACGTAAGAGTGCATATTTACTACTGTTGAAGAGGTGCTAGGAGTGATTTTTAGGCGACCTACTAGTATTCAAAGGCAACCTTGATCCATGGGCTTTGGACACTTTTAACTTAACAACTTGATTACTAGGGGGTCATTGTAAGATAAACGTACCATAGAATTCTTGAGATTTGCACGGCCATCCAAACCTCATGCATCTTGCGTACAATGCTTATGCAAGAGCTCCATTTCTTTGCATTTGACCTTTGTAGATTTAAGCATCTGATGAAGTTTCATTTGAGGAAACAAATAATGGTGGCACATGAGTTTTTAACATCCATCCAAATCTAAATCTCTTTCTATCTTGCATAAAACTGTGTTCTCTACTGAATAATACTACCACTATATGGCACAAGATTGTTGTATGCAAGTGAAACAAAGATAATCATTTTTCCTAACTTAACGACGTGACAAATTTTGAACTTTTTCATCTCCACAAAGTTGAAGAAATAAAGGGACTACTACATATTGCATGAGATACTTTTTTTTCTTGTCAAAGGCCACAAGTTAAGCATGGGAAATTATGACACCATGCTACCCTATCTTTTCTAGACATTGCACAAGGTATTATGTTGCTTGTCAAATGCCAAAAGTCACACAAGGGCAAGGGTAGCACCCTGCTAAACCCACCATTGCAAAGACACTCTAACACAATGTTTTTAATGATTGCACAATTCAATAGTAAATCTTGCATGATTCTCACAAATTTTCTAGTCTACAAAAAGGTAATAGGATAACCCCACCATGGGGTGAGGGTGTTTTTGAATAAAACAAAGATTTCATAAGGGCAAGACTCTCTATTGTAGTAGGTCTATGGAAGTAGTTTTTGTGCTGCTTTTGAATTGCTAGAAAGAGCCACAAAATGGTTTGTATAACCCTTGCAAGAGAATTTGACCCAAATGCTCTTAAAATTTATGATACCTCTTCCGCAAGTAGACCTCTTTGAAGTGCTCTCTTGTATTTTTTTTCTCCTATATTGCGATGTCGGCCGCTATCCAAATCTTAGCAAGAGGGGTTTCTAGGGTTGAGATTTGTACCATCGCACAAGGACTACACAATTATTAATATCTAAGAGAGTTCTAGGTTGAGCACTCCCTTGAAGGAGGTGGTACACCCAAGGGGGCATGAGATTTGGATGCCCATCCAACTTTCAAGAGAAGATTTTTTTTTAAAAAGGGTGCACCTTCAGAAACATTTCACATAAGAGTGCATATTTACTACTATTAAAGAGGTTGCTAGGAGTGATATTTAGGCGACCAAATAATATTCAAAGAAAACCTTGATCCATGATCTTTTGACACTTTTAAATTAACAACTTGATTACTAGGGGGTCATTGTAAGAGAATGATACCATATAACTCTTGAGATTTGGCTGGCCATCCAAATCTCATGCATCCTATGTACAATGCTTATGCAAGAGCTCCATTTCTTTGCATTCTGTCTTTGTAGATTGAAACATCTAATGAAGTTGTATTTTGAAAAAACCAGAAAAGGTGGCACATGAGTTTTGAACATCCATCCAAATCTAAATCTCTTTCAATTTTGCATAAAACTTTGTTCTCTACTGAATAATACTACCACTATATGGCACAAGATTGTTGAATGCAAGTGAAACAAAGATTCATTTTTCCTAACTTAACGATGTGACAAATTTTGAACTTTTTCATCTCCACAAAGTTGAAGAAAGAAAGGGACTACTACATATTGCATGAGATACTTTTTTTTCTTGTCAAAGGCCACAAGTTAAGCAAGGGAAATTGTGACACCATGATACCATTTCTTTTCTAGACATTGCACAAGGTATTATGTTGCTTGTCAAATGCCAAAAGTCGCACAAGGTGTTTTAGCGCTTGACTACTCCCCTATTCATACTCAAGAGCACGACACAGACAACATACTTATCATCCGATGACACGACTAACCCGTAGGTGCACGTAGGCAGTCTCGTTAGCTTGTCAGGATGAGACCAATCTACACATACGCACTTTTATGATGCATCAATCATTCACTCTGGTAGAATGCAACCCACTCTATCCCTAAATGCTCATAACACCATTTACACTTCCAATGACCTCGGAATCGCATCAAACTTACTAGGCACCATCCTCTCACTAGGATATACTTACCTATAAGTCTAATCTCACCAGATTTGAACCCTAGTTATCTCGAATACAGTCGCGATAGACTAACAGGTCATAATCCAAAAGTGGGTGAAACTTAGTTTATGAGTATCTATGTGTAGCTAATCTCTTTCTCATTCCATAAAGCACCCGATTGTTGAAAACAGACACTGTTTGTGCTACTTACAATCAAAACAAGCTCGAGGAAGGATCGATCGTGAACAGCTCGAAAATGTGATTGCGTGACGTGGGCACGTAGCTCTCGGAGAGACTACCACGATGGTGTAGTCACGTCATGAATCCGGTGAGGGAGAAGCGCATAGCAAAGAGGATAAGATACACTCACTCTCTCTCTCTCCCTCTCTCTGGCTCGTACGACACATAATTAATATTCAAATGTTGTTCCAAAAAATGGTTCTAAGGTGACTTTTATACTTTAGTCACCTTAGCTCAAAAATGTACATGGGGTTCTCTTACTCATTATTACAAAGTGTGAACAAATATGAGTCCTGACTAACTGATTAATCTTTACATAACCCAGACGAATGGATCAAAATGATAAGACGTCTTTGACATAAAATGGGAATTTGATATGCTTTACAAGATGGGCTCATTACAACAGTTGGACAAATGGGGCTCCAACACTCCCCCCCTCCTAATTCATGTCTTACCACGACATGATCGTCTTTGTCTTCATTGTCGTTGTTGTCTTTCTTGGTTGATTTGATGTAGAAACGCTTCATATCGCATAGACTCGCTTGCCATTAATGGGCCAAAATTTTTTGACTTGTACATGAAGAAGCCTATGTAAAATGCTTCTTCGAAGGTTTGGAGATGGTAGCTTGGCAGAAACATTAGCCGTCTGAAATAGGCATACAATACTGGCTCTGTAGGTGGCCCACTTAGATCGTATGACAGCTCTGAGATGCTTCTTTCGGTATTCATATACTCTGATGTCCAGCTTTCTGAGAAGACTGTGAGACATGCCAAAAAGGTTTGAGCATCTTGCAGGATAGGTCGGGAGAGCCTCCGAATTCTGCGATGGCGCCCTGAAGGGTTTTCACCATGTAAGAACCGGATATTCTCTCTCCCTCTGCTGACCCTGGCAATACTGGATAATTTAGCCATGTCGGATTTCTGCTCTGTAGTGCTTTATGTTGGCTGTAGGTGTATGTTCAGGGAGTTGGGAAAAAAGTTCTGTCATTCCTCAGCTCAGGCGGTGTGTTGACTAAGTGGATCAGGTTATTAGGTGTAAAGAATGAGGATGCAAGAGAGCTACACAAGACAAGCACAAAGCACACAGAGATGGAAAGCTTCTTCTTCTTCTTCACAGAAAAGAGAGTACAAAATGACTAAGTGCTAAAGCTGAAAAGTAGCACATATGTACATGCGGTCACTAAGTGTGAACTCGCTAGAAGCGTACTAGGCTGGCACTATAAGTGTAGTCCAGCTGTAGAATCACTGGCAGAGATCCTCCGTGTCGGTCACCTAGCGCGCCAGTGAGTAAATGCCGTAAGCGGCTAAGACCCGTAGTGGATGCCAGCTCAAGGTGTAGAGCTCGACATCTCAACACTCCCCCTCGAGCTCTGCATGTCGCAGAGTCCAAGCATAGTCCGGAAACGTCGAAGCTTCTCAGCTCCGAGGGCCTTGGTAAAGATATCCGCTATCTGCTCCTCTGTGCTGACGTAGACCAAGTCGATGTCGCCCGCCAACACTCGCTCTCGAACGTAGTGGTAATGGACCTCTATGTGTTTGGTCCTAGCATGGAACACTGGGTTCCTAGACAACTGCATGCTGCTGAGGTTGTCACAATGAATGACAATCTGCTGGTCCACCTGCACTCCCAAGTCCTCAAGTAATGTGCGTAGCCAAGCTACCTCGCACGCCGCAACTGCTGCACCTCTGTACTCGGCTTCTATGCTCGATAAAGCAACCGTAGGCTGCTTTTTGCTGCTCCAAGTAACAGCAGCACTCCCAAAAGAGAACATGAAGCCACTCGTAGATCTCCTATCAACAATGCTACCTGCCCAATCTGCATCTGTATACCCATACAATGCTAATGGTGCATCTGCTGCATAGAACAATGCGTAGTCAAGAGTCCCTTGCACATACCTAAGTGTGCGTCGTACTCCATCCAAATGTGGCTTCCTCGGAAGCTGCATGAACTGACTCTCCAAGCCTACTGTGTAGCTCAAGTCTCTGGCCTTGTGATAGTCAAGTAGATTAGACTACCCACCATCTTCCTGTACATATTGACATCCTCAACAACATCACCCTTCTCTGCACTCAGCTTTGCATTCACATCCAAGGGAATGGAAATCGGCTTACAATCAGCCATACCATACTCTGACAACATGTCCAAAGCATATTGTCTCTGTGACAGCCATACACCCTCTGGAGTCCTGATCACCTCAATGCCAAGAAAGTAGCGCAACTCGCCCAAATCTTTCATTTCAAACTCCTGTTTGAGAAGACCCTTCACATGGTCAATCTCCATAGCATTGTCACCAACAATAATAAGGTCATCTACATATATGGTAATGACCACAATCCCCATATCACTCTCACGTACATAGAGTGAATGATCAGCATGAGCTCTCCTAAAACCAATACTGACAAGATACTTGGCAATCCTGTCATACCATGCTCTAGAGCCCTGCTTCAAACCATACAAAGCTTTGAGAAGTCTGCATACAACATAACCAGGTGGATGATCCATATACACTTCCTCTTGCAACTCACCATTCAAGAAGGCATTCTTTACATCCATTTGATGCATAATCCATCCTCTAGATGCAGCCACTACTATGACAGCTCTCACTGTCGTCATCTTTGCCACTGGAGCAAAGGTCTCCTCATAGTCTATGCCATACGTCTGTGCATAACCCTTTGCGACCAGCCTTGCCTTGTGACGCTCAATGTTACCATCAGCCTTATGCTTGGTTTTATACACCCATTTACAGCCAATAGCTTTCTTGCCACTTGGCAATGGCACCAACTCCCATGTGTCATTTGCTTCCAATGCAGCCATCTCTTCATTCATTGCATCATCCCAATGCACATTTCCAACTGCATCCTCAAAACATGTGGGCTCCACATCCTGTATCACCTTAGCCATGTAGGCTTGGTGATGCGCCAGATACCCATCATAAGTCAATTTCTGAACTGGATTTCTGACTCTATTAGATCTGCGCGGTCCTGGGTCACTCCTTTGCCCTCTAGCATCTTCTTGTACTTTCCTTACACCAGGTGTCCTCACAGCCGGAATTCCAAATTCCTCATCAAGACTTTGTTCAGAACCATCTGAATCCATGTCTACATGTGAAAAACCTGATGATGCATCAACCATAAAGGGAGGTTCATCAACCTTTTCCTTTCCTTTTCGTGATACATTCCCTGTACCTGTTGGTGGAGTAACCTGCGTACGTAGTCTACCATTCCATGGTTTGTCAACAGAGCCACGAGAAGAGGACTCTTGTGGTCCACTCAAAACCTGTGACTGTGGCCTCACATTTTGTACAACCACATCATCTTTTACATCAGCCCCAATAGTGCCATGTGCATTACTGTACCAGCTGCTCATCTCATCAAAGACTACATCTCTGCTCACTCGTGATTCTCGTGTAGTAGGATTGTAGCACCTGTACCCCTTTTGTTCAAGGGAATATCCCACAAGAATACATTTCTCTGCTTTAGGATCCAATTTCCTACGCAACTCATCTGGTACATGCACGTAAGCTATGCAGCCAAACACTTTCAAGTGTGCCAAATCAGGCTTTGTACCTGTAAACTTTTCTTCAGGTGTTACATCATGCACCGCAGCTGTAGGTGTCCTGTTCATAATGTACACAGCTATATTTACAGCTTCAGCCCAGAAATGATGAGGCATGTTCTTCTCATTCATCAATGCACGTGCAACCTCTGCAATGTGCCTGTTTTTCCTTTCTGCGACCCCATTCTGTTGTGGAGTATATCTGCATGTAAATTGCTTGTGTATACCATGCATTCGCAGAAAATCTGAAAAATCATTGGAGAAGTACTCTCCCCCTCCATCTGACCTCAATGTCTTGATTTGCATATCTGTCTCCTTCTCAATCATGACTTTGAAGTCTTGAAAGTGACCAAACACTTCACTTTTGTTACGCATGAAGTAGACCCATACTTTCCTTGTATGGTCATCAATGAAAGAGACATAATACCTGCAACCATGTATACTTGCAGTATCGGTTGGACCCCAAACATCTGTGTGCACCACCTCAAGTGGCTTTTTACATACATTGCGCTCATGTGGAAATGAGCCCTTTGACTGTTTTCCAAACTGGCATGCTGCACACACTTTATGCATACCATCCACCTTGAATTTGGGCAAGCCTTTTACAATCTGTTTTGATTGCATGCTGCGCAATCTCTGCTCATTGACATGGCCAATGCGTTTGTGCCAAATGTCAACATCAGCCACAACACCTGTGCCCTGTGCAAATAATGCAGCTTTTACCTCAGGCATGTCTACATTCAGCGTAAACATTCTGCCCACACATTTGCCCTCTGTGATCAGCTTACAGCCATTCTGGAAATCTTCTACATAACAGCCATTTGGATTGAAGCGAACCTGCAAACCCTGCTCAACCATTTGTCCAACAGAAACAAGATTCTTTGTAATGTTTGGGACATGAAGTACATCTGCTAAGTACTTTGATTTCCCACTCTTCGTATTTAGAGGTATGTCCCCTACATGAGCAATGGGGTGAGCTGTGTCATCTCCTGTCTGCACATAGCCTGACACATCTGGTTTGCGCATATCTCTAAACCACTCTCCACGAGACGTCATGTGATTAGAGGCACCTGAATCCACATACCAAACATCATCTTGGGTGGAATTCTCTGCAGTCATTGTATTCATTACATGTTGCATAACAAACATGCGCTCGTTTTTGCTGTCATCTGCATCTCTGCTAGTAGATGCATAGTTGCCCTGTTCTCTCTTTCTACTTGCTTTTCCCTTTGGACAGTCACGTGACATGTGACCTCTTTCACCACAAGTCCAACATTCTCTACTATCTGGAGTATGTTGCTGCCTGCTTGATCCTACACCACGACCTCTTTGACTCCCCCTGCCTTGAGACTGGTTTCCCCTGCCACTTGTATTGTTTTGATTTGATTGACCTTCCAGAAATTGGCCCCTGCAACCCCTTGGGCCTCGACCACGACCTCTACCTCTACCTCTGTTGGAGTTAGAATAGAAGGCCTGTTCAGAATTATTTCTGCCATGAGAAGAAGATGTGTCAAGGTTCTTCTCCTCAAGAATAAGCATAGAAATCAAATCTTGGAACACGGGGATGTCGTCTCTTGTATTCATGGAAGACCTAAAATGTACATACTCATCTCCTAGACCATCCAAGCATGCACAGACAATGTCATCGTCTTCCACTGAGACTTTAATAGATCCAAGAGCCTCAATGATACTCTTGATCTTCAAAGCATAATCATTGATGGAGAGGTTGTTCCTCTTAACCTGATTTAGCTCCGACTTTAGTTGAAGCTTCCTGGCCTTGGTGTTCACCTCGAACACTCTGCCTAAGTTTTTCCATGCAATGGCGGGGGTTTCAGCATCCTGTAGATAGCCCATCATGCCATCTGTGATGCTCATAGAAAGCCAATACATCACTTTGCTCTGGCCTTGTTGCCAGTCCCTCAAAGCTTTCCTTTGTTCTGCTGTAGCATTTGCCTCGGGAATCTCTGGTTCCTTTTCATTGTCTCCTTCTACATAGTCCCAATAACCTTTTCCTTTTAGGAAATTTGTTATTCTGAACTTCCATGCAGGGTAGTTATTTTTCTCAAGCTTCTCAGTAACAATCTGACTGAAACCGTCAGACATCTTGAAGCACTAAGACAAAATAGCTGCAATCTGCAAAAACCTGCAAATCTGCTGAACCTGCTATCGTGGTTCCTGTAACGCTTTCTACACTCAACGAGTATCCACAATCAAGCGTATATACAACCACTGTACTTGTACAGTAAATCTCTGTATACTGCACTTTGGAGACCTGTTCAGAAACTTGTGCGAAAAACTTGTGCATCTGGTCGTGGATTGCGAACGAAGGGATTGTGATGCTCTTGCTCTCTTAGCCTCTCTTGCCTGCACCAGGCTCTGATACCATGTAAAGAATGAGGATGCAAGAGAGCTACACAAGACAAGCACAAAGCACACAGAGATGGAAAGCTTCTTCTTCTTCTTCACAGAAAAGAGAGTACAAAATGACTAAGTGCTAAAGCTGAAAAGTAGCACATATGTACATGCGGTCACTAAGTGTGAACTCGCTAGAAGCGTACTAGGCTGGCACTATAAGTGTAGTCCAGCTGTAGAATCACTGGCAGAGATCCTCCGTGTAGGTCACCTAGCGCGCCAGTGAGTAAATGCCGTAAGCGGCCAAGACCCGTAGTGGATGCCAGCTCAAGGTGTAGAGCTCGACATCTCAACATTAGGATGATCCAAGAGCCATTGATGCCTCCGACTTGGCTAGCTGTCTACTATTCTGGTTTGCTGTTCCCGATCCTGTACTTCTCCTTCGAACACTGGCACTTGTGCTTCTTTTTCGAGCTGCCGTTGATGTGTTAGAGTTTCGTATTTCAACAGAGCATATGGTAACATAGGGGCATTCCATTCCTTCCGTAGCTCTGCTGCTGTTTTGCCTGATATGGAAAGCCCTTATAGCATCTCCTTTTCTAGTTGCATTGACTTGTACCATATCATCTCTGATTGTTTTTCCATCTGCTCGGCTAGCCTCTGCTCTTCCAATCTCGTGACCGAATCTTCTTCTATTTCTTGGTCTTTGGAGCCAGTTTGATCAGTCTGTGTATCTGGGGCCTCCTGTTCATCTGATTCTTCGTCGTACTCATCTTGACCCCCATATACTTCGGCGAGTCTAGCCAAATTCGTTGTTGCTTGCTCCAGGTGCACTCGTACCTATCCTTGGTGTTGCCTTGCAGTTTGTAGACTTGCGATTTGCGCAGCCATTATTCTACTATTGATTTGTAGAGCTTGAAACTCGATTTCTTTTTTAGCGGCAGAATCCTCTAACTGTTTTAACATGATGTGCAAGTTTTCATTTTCTTCCCTGAGTGATTTGGAAACAATGCTTTCCATTTCACTGTCAGGAGCTGGTCCTTGTTGCTGTTCACTTTGTAAGTCTGAAATTTTCCTTTGTAGTTGATTTTCTGCTCTAAGCGCACTTTCGGCTATCATTAAGCGCTGTTTTCTTTCCAACTCCAGCTCCCTCCTCAGTGCAGCCACTTCTTCTTCTAGGTGGACTAGCGATGTTGTTGGTAGCGACGTTTTTTGCTTCTTAGCTCGTTCGATTTCCCTTGCTTGTATATCTGTTACTGCTCTCAAATCTTTGACTTCAATTTGTAAGTCATCGATGACGACGTGCAAACTTTTGACTGTCTCGAGCGCATCTTGCTTTTCTTTTTCCAACTTATGGATGTGTTCATCTCTGTCACTGACATCTTCAAGGAATACGTTGATTGTATCTTCGCAAATGGCATTGAAGTCTTCAGACTCCTGTAAATTGTCTTTGAGGAGATTTACTGTGCTTTTGAGCCCCAAGATCTGAGCATCTTTGATGCTGATCAGCTTTAGAGTGTCCTCCCTTTGCTCTTGAAGTCTTTGAACTTATCCATGGGTTTTTTGTAACCTCATTTTCTTGGACCTGTTCTGATCAGCTAGCCATTGACTGTGCAGTCTTGTTCGGTTTAGTATTGTCTCCATTGACTGCAAATCTTCATCTATAGTAGCTTCCAACTCAATTTCTTGAGAGGAGGAAGCTTTATCTTTTGTGTGATCCACCTCCTTTTGCTTGCCTTTATCACTTTGTGATATGATTCCAGTGTTTGGGCGACCATCTGTTCTTTCTTCTTCTTCTTCTTCTTTACTAGGTGGTGTATGAACTCTCTCATCATGATGTGAGCTTTCTGAATGCGAAGTAGAGTCAGCAGATGGGGTAGATTGCCTCTCACTTGTGTCTGGCCTTGGAGATGGCGGTGGTGTTTCCTGATCTCGTGAAGTTGGCCTCAACTGATCTCTCAAAGTTTGGAGATCCTCCTCTTCTAGTAGCAATTCTGGTTCATCCCTAGCATTTCTTTCTTGGATGTACCTCTCGAACCAGTCCAACTCAAAAGCTAGGTTGTTTCTATTCTTCGTTCTCAGTGTGTAAGTGCTACTAGAAGGTTTCCAAGTGGCGCCTACATCGCCTCGTAGAGATCTCTCTAGAGAAAATCCTTCTAGCATCCTTTCCATTTTTGCTATCTTCTGCAACCTGGTGTTGTTTTTCATTTCCGCTTTCCGCTTCTTTAATCGGGCATCTTCCTCTTTAGTTCTTCTTTCTTCTTCCATCTTTTCTTGTGTACTTCTTGTTACTCTTTCCAGCCTGCGTCCTCCAATGGTGTTAATAGAGGCCGGTACTTTCCCTTGTGATCTGTCTTCCATATTCTCTCTTAATACCAGCTAGTCGTTCTGATGAGGGGCAGGTGGCAACTGGTCTGCCTCGCCTATGGCCTGGTATATTACTCTGGTTAGGACTTCTCCTCCTGCAATGTAATTTGGTATGTCCTGCCTTAGCTTTGTCATTTCTTCAAACATATATGACGCGTGATCTATATAGAAATCATGGGTCATTCCCATAGCCCATGTCAGTGTGGTTGAGATGCTCCCGTGTGGTGTAGTGTACCTTGGCGGTCTTTTGCTGTAGCTCAACAAACACTGATTGTAGATTTGTGTCAGTTCTCTTACTTTCGGGTTTGCTATGAGTTCAAAAGAAGGTAGTTTGGACTTTTGCAAGTAGACTATGAGGTTTTTCCTTCTTTCTCTCATGTTGGCTCCTTGATCGGACAATTTCAATGCCTCTTTGATGATCTCTTTGGTGATCTGGATCTCCATCACTTCATTATCCATGCCTGCCACTCTGCAAGTTCCATCTTCTTGGATAGTCTCAATTAGATGTTGTACCCTTTTGAAATCTATCCCTACTGGTGGTAGTGATACAAAGTTCCATAAGCCAAATTTTTTGAGCCATGACATTTGCGGTGATCTTTTCAAGTAATTTTCTGCCTCCTTAGGGATCATCACTGTATCCACTAAATTTCTTTTGTCATCCACATATGAACCTTGATAGATCTGAAAGGCTACTCCCTGTTGCACGTCTGCAGGTATCCAGGTGGCTGCTGGCTTTAGGAAATTGGGTAGAAGTGCATAGGGTATTGCACCTTCCGTTGCCAGGTTCTTGCCTTTTCTTTTTTCCGGAGAAGCATCCATAGATCCTGTATTCACAATTAACAGTTAATGCACAAACATAGTACTACTCTTCTAAATTGATTACCACTTAATCATGCATCTAGATAAGCCTTCTTAGTCCCAAGATTAGTTAAGGTAAAATGTTAGCAGATAGACAAGCTCTTCCATTGTGCTTCTCTGGCGGCTCCAAATTAATGTTGTTGGTGAAGGAGAACAAGTCCAAATGCCTTGAAATTTTGTGTGGTGTATGTTCACAGGGCATGTAAGGTCACTCTATAAGCCCAAACTGAAAATGTGTTCATTTGCAACTTTTTCTCTGTCTATCGCGATAGACTAGCCTTTTTTTGACAAGGGTCCTACTTTGCAGTTGTGCCTCCACCAATTGGTTTCTCATACCTTGCACATGATCTGATCCCATTTTCACCTCAAATGAATGTCAAGTGACCCCTTTTTGGATCAACTCCCATTTTTCTAGATTCTTCTAAGGAGATGTTGGTCTATCTCCTTCATTTTGTGTTGTTTTGGGCTCAAACTTAGTGGGTAGCTCTCTTGCATCATGTTGAAGCCAACTGTTAATTCCAATTTTTGATAAGATGGCCTAGTATCCCTCTGCTTAGTCTATCGCGATAGACTGGCACTTAATGTCAATTTGTCATTTTTTTGCTCTGTTATCATCTGTCTGCCTTCTCCCAGTTGATGTAAGGTTTCTTGACCCCTCACATGTGAATTTTAGCTATCTACCCTTGAGATGTCCTGTTCTGACTCTGAGTTCTCATCATGTTTTTCTCAGCTTGCCATAGGAGTCCATCCTGTCACCAAATTTGGTGTACTGCCTTCATGTGCTTCCCCAAGTCTATTTTGTTAAAATCTTGAAAAGTCTTTCCCCCAATTATTGGTGTAGCAAGTCTATCGCGATAGACTAAGTTATTTGGCCAAAAATGATCCCTCTTGCACTTTGATTTGATAATGGTGGTTAATATTCCTTGTTAGCACCCCTCATGAAGCCAAAGCCGAAATTTCCTTGTCTAATTGTAAATTCAAGTCTATCGCGATAGACTAGTACTTGGTCATTTTTACTAGTTTTTTGATGTTAGTTGACCACAATGGTGTTAATAGGCCCTCCTAGACACACACATCAAGTTTTAATCAATTTAGAAGAGTGTACTCCCTGTTTGCAGCACTTAGCTGTTCCTCGAGTCACAGTAGACCACTTAGGTGATGGTCGCCATTCCTTTTGGTCATTGTATGACTCCGACTATCTTTTATTTCCTTTTGACCTTTGATCCAAGCAGTCAATTGTTGTTTTGGTGTTTACAACACCAAGAACGATCATTTGGACATATTTCTGGCCTGTTGCCGACATTTGCCCTAGTGGAAGAGCTTTTTTCCTGAGTGGACACATTCCATCTCGTAGTTGACCTCTTTTGGATGTACCTTGTTAAATTTGGTGTCATTTTGTCACTTGGTCGGCCCGTTAGAGTATCATGATGCTTTGTGCGGTTTTTGTCAGATAGGGACTTTAGGCTCCATTTTGACGAACTTTTTCATGGTCTAACCCTTCAGTCGGTTTGTCGAGGTTATTGGCTTGCTGTCTAGAGTTTTGGCTCATTCCGATCACCTTGGTTCAATTGCCCTTTTGAAGGTCCTGTGAAATTAGGGTTTTCTGAGCGGCTTCATTCGCGCTTTCCGAGGTCATAGGCTCGATCCCTAAGCGATAGGCATTGTGCCTTTCAATTTTGGTTCCATTTGGTGGCCTCTAGGTCTCCTTAACAACCGGTCTTGTGTATGTGTGCACAGGTTGTGATTGTGATGCCGGCGAGGTTTTGCGACTAACTGAAGTAAACAACACTTAGAGTCAGTGTTGATGAGCGTACCTCATATCTGATGTCGATCTGGTGACCGTGCGTGACGGATGAGCTTCTGGAAGTCTCAACTGCTGTAGGGAGCTCTCTCTCTCACTATGGAAAATGACTCAAATGAGAGATTTCTAGCCTAGCCTCTCTATATGTAATCGAGACTCCGACACCAAATTTTCCCATCTTTTACCTGTGGCCATAACTTTTTGTGAGATGCGGTTTAGGCTCGCAAATTTCCTGATTTGGACTTCGGTTGCTCTAGTTTTACCATTTTTGTAGATTTCTCCTGTTGGAGGTCCCTTCATGACGGTGGTCATTTTGCCCTGTCACCTTTGCAGTCCCTATTTTTTCTGTGTCTTCTTTACCTTTCTCCAATCAGGTGTCTCTTCTTTTGTGTTTCCATCTGGATTATGGATTTTTTTCTATATTTTTTGCTAGAAAATGGCTAAAATAAAGCAAATAAATCCCAAAATAACCCGAAAATAGCAATTCTAACCTATAAAAATACCAATGAAAAGAAAAACACTTTGTAGCTCACTTTTCTCTCGTCTATGTACATTCTCGCTCATTATCGTCAACGTTGGCCTATTTTTTGCTGTTTTTAGACATTTTTTGGCCAGATTTGACTCTCTTTATAGTCTATATACATCCCTAGGGGCTCATGAATGATGATTTGGTCCCCAATTTTGATTAATTACGAGGGCATATTATTTTTCCCAAAATCACACAATAAAATGCAAAAATGGTTGAAAAATTGCTCACAAACATTGCCCTCTAATATATGACATGAGTCCGCATTTAGAATGCCTCCCCCCCTCCTAGTTGGAGTCCTCCCGGATGACAGGGTATCGTCAAGGGTATGTGCTATGCATGGGTGTGAACTCGTGCTAATGCAGGCCTTGTAATATATCCCTATATGCATGTGCAATCAATGCATGTAGAAAGAATTTATGCAGTGTAAGAGGAAGGTATAAGCGATTCGCTTATTGGCATTTGTCGTTGAGGCTTCCTGTGGTAGCTTGAGTTGGCTGGCAGATTTTCTTTGCAAGGAGTAGTTGTAAATCTGCCGCTCTTTGTTTGATTGTTTTCCACTGGTTTTGAATTGGCGTATGTGGTTTCTTTGAAGTCGATATTGTCGTATCTGGTGGAACATTCTTTCTTTCTGCTTTGATGACTTGGGTCTTATAGATCCTTGTAGTTTTTGTTGTTGATTCTGTTTGTTTCCTCGTGCTGTTTGCATGATGTGGCGTGACCTTGATAGTTGTAGATAACTCCTCGATTGTCATCTTTGGCCTCCCTTCTCGTGTTGCTGGCCCGTTTTGAATTGGCAATTTTGGCCGCCATACCAATATAGTCCATTGCATATTCGACAGATTGACTATGGTTCTTTGAAGTTTTGCTGGCTTTCGGTGTTTTGTCTGTTCTTCTGACCCCTTTTTTATAGGAATTAGGCTGTCATGCCTTATCCAAACTTTGTATTTCCTCTTTTGATGTAATTGTGCCTTGGTTAGCTCTGTACGCCGTACCCAAACTTTCCTGGTTCCCTGCATGGTTGTTGATTTTTAATAAGACGTTGCTGGACTTGTAAACTCTGTTTGTTGTTGGGCAGATCTTTGCGGTTGTATTGACTTTTGTTTCCTCCTCGACATGTATTGGTTATATGATAAGAGGGTTTTGAAAAGTTTTCATTTCTGAACAGTGCTTCATTAGTATCCAAATCAATGAATACCCTATTAGCTTTCATCCATAACACTGCTAAGATACACGGCTGCTGGACGGGTACGCCGTGACGGACGTCAGCATAGCGAGAACTCACCTAACATATAATGTCAACTGAGGACGAAGCTCGACCCGCAGGCGCGTGGAAGCAAGCATAAGGTGTCAACCTACACTCGACCGACTCCTAACTAATTCCTACAGAGGCTCCTACCACTTGTCTAAGTCACAGTCTTCAAGAGAACAAAAGAGGATGCTTCCTACAACGCTTGCTAGAGCCGAATACCTATCAAACACTTCCGAAACACCATAGAACTTGAAGGAGACCCTACTAATACCTATAGGCCACTCTCCCTAAGGTTTGTGCACCAAAATCACGACCCAAAACACCCGGTGCAGAAATACGTAGGATGTCTAGACGAAATCTGTAGGTCTTCGTTTTTGAAATATGAAGTGCCTAATGTGTAGTTCTACTCAATGTGAACGCATGGATATGCTGCAATGCAAAATCAGACAATGTATGCTCACCCAAACAATCGATGAAGCTCGTAGAAGGAGCTCCCAAAGCTGGACCGTACGCGTGCAATGTTGGTATCGGCTCGTAGCTCTAGTCGGGGGCAACACGCTGCACTTCTCCGCACTCGATTTCGACCACCGTAGCACACGTACCGTCAAGACAAAGCTCACACTCTCTGTCATGTACACAGTACACTCACTCACAAACTTAAACTTGTTTAAAATGACAAAAGGTTTTTCATTAAGGTCAAAAAGTGATATATATACCTTACAACTTCTCAAACCCTAAAGTTTCAAAATCATCCATCTACTCCATCTAACTATCAAAACTGGGATACAATCTGGAAAGTTCTGTAAGTCCCAATATTTATAAGGTGAAAAACCGGGTTTTCCTCAATGAATGACTAATTACAAAAAAATAATAATCCGCCGAGTAGTTAGATGCCGTGGGGTGTGTCCAACTTCTAACATCCCCCCCCTCCTTGTTCATGTCGTCCCCGACATGGCCTTGATCTTTTGCTTCACCTTATGGTCTCCCGCATCTTTAGCAGTGATTCGTACCGTGCATGTAGATTTAGCATTGTTGGTCCAAAGATGTCTGTATGCATGGTAAAGAATCCCGTGTAGAAAGCTTCTTCAAATGCCTGGAGGTGATAAGATGGGAGGAACATGATTCTTTGGTATAATGCATGTATCACCTCCTTGGAAGGTTGACCTGACATCTCATACGCACATCTGTATGTGTCCTGGAAGAAGAATATGCTGTCAGTCACCTGTCCTGGCTTGAAGGTTTCAAACACTGCTAGGATGGTTCTGCAGATCTTTCTCATCATGATGCATGTAAGGTCAGGTGAGCCTGTGAACAACTTTATGGCGCCCGTTAGGGTTTTCACCATGTATTGTACACTTATTCTCTCACCTGCCTTCACGCCTGGTAGCTTTGGGTAGTTCAACCAAGTGGGTTGGCTTCTCTGTAAGAGTTCGTGTGCTTTCCACGTCCTAACCCTTGGTAGAGGGCAGAAGCTGAGGTTGTCTCTGATGTGTTTAGGTGCCTCTACCAAGTGTATTAGGTACTGCGGGTACTTGGTAAGCCAAGCCTTCCTCCACTTGGGCTGAGAATCCACTATCAGCCTTACTCCTTCTGGCCTCGAGGTGTCTGCGTTGTAGAGAGGGACCGTTGGATCTTCTCTGATCCGCTGGTTTATTGTTTCTACTTCATATTTAAGTAATGGATATGGGAGAGAGGGTTGTAGCCATTCACACTTGAGATCGCTGGCGTCGATTTTTTGAATTGTCATTGATTTGAAAACCCTCTGTTCCCATTCCAAGGCCAGTTTGATGCTTTCTCTGAGCTCTGCCTCTATTGCTTTTCGCAATTTTTCCTCCTCTTCCTGTGTTAGATCCTGGGGCTCTTGAGAGGAGCCTGCTATGCTTTCCTCTGGCATGGGTGTGTCCACAGGATCTGCCACATTGTCGACGTCGATGCCCTCATTGGCAGCTGGCTCTGAGCTCTCTGCTTCTGCTTGTTGCCAGCCTTTCAACTCCTAAATTTTCTTGAGGAGCGTTTGCTTTTCCACTTCGGCTTGTTTGCCCATAGTCACGAGGAGGTCATTGAGTTCAGCAATTACTTTTTCAGCCTCCTCGAGCTTTATCTTTATGCTCTCCAACTCTTCTTGTAGGGCCTTTTGGCTGTCCTCCAATTTGGTTTGCATTGTGATAGAACCTTCAGCCATGATCACCCTCTGCTTCTTCTCAAGAGTCAACTCCCTTTGGAGTTCTTGCATCTTCTCTTCATACATTTGACTCTCTGAAATAACTTGAGTTGAGCTTGTAGCTCTAACTCTCGCAGGTGATGCTCTCAACCTCTGGATGGTTTGATCTTTGACTTTTAATTGGTTCTTGAGCTCAAGGACTTCATCCAGGCTTGCTTCTTGTTCTATTTCCGCCTTCTCCTTAGCATTCCTCAAGGCCTCTACTTCTTTAGTTTCTTCTGCTAGCTGGAGTGTCAGATTATCTCTTTCTTTTTCTGCATCTCGCAATGACTTGCTGAGTTGCAGGCACTTTGCCGTTGCCTCATTTGCTTCTTCCTTTGCTTGGCAATTTTGTAGAGCAGTGGCCAGGCTGGCCTGGAGGTCAGCTTCTCTTTCTTTGTGTCCTTGGCTTTTTGCTTGCAGTAGATATCTTTCCATCTTGGTCTTTACTTCACTGGCCTTTAGAGTTATCAATTCTTCGTCTGATGCCACAGATTGTGCCCTTATTCCGGCTAGCATTTTCATCACCACATCCCAATCATTCGAGGGCGGGTGCAGGTCTACCGTGTCGTAGCAATCTCCTTTAGCTCAATTAGCCGGATGCCTGGCATCTGTTCTTCATGCCCTGTCCTCGCCAAGTCAAATGCGACTAGGGGGGCTTCTTCCCTTGTATAGCCTACAGCTAGCAGGTCCAGAAATGCATAATATGCTTCTTCAAGTTCTTTTTGCTCAGATGTAGGCTTGGCCTCTTCCTTGGGCTCAGGTTCTGGCTTTTGCTCTTGCTCTTCAGCCCGGTGTTCTTCTTGATTGTCTCCAGCCTCTTTATCTTCTGGTGGAGGGCTGCTAGGAGGTGGTGATGGCTATGGTCTAGGTTTAGGGCTATCTGGTAAAGCTGTAGGTTTGCCCTTTATATCTCTATCTACTTTCATCTTTCTTTCCATTTCCTGGTTTTCTTGTTCATCTAGTAACGTCTGCCGTATCTGCTCCACTTCTTCCTCGGTGAAAGGGATGTGGGGAATGTTTTCCGCTGCGGCATTAAGAATCTCGAAATTCTTGATGTAGTCTTCAAAGCGGTCCCTCTGCACTCTTCTTGAGGATCCGGACATAGACTCGAGGGATGGCTTCCATAATTCGTTTAAATCGCCCTTGAGGGCTCTTTCTGCTCGAAAACTCTCCATCAGCCTCTCAAGTCTAGCCGCTTTTTGTGATCGAGTCTCTTTGACCGGCACTTGAGCAGATTCTTTTTTGCCTTTCTTCTACTCAGGTTGCTCCTCTTCCACTGGCTCTAGTCGTCTCTTCAACCTTGTAGCCACCCTTGGTGCTCTTTGTGGCTCATCTTCTTTGTCTTCCTTCACCCTGAGGCAGTCATTCTGAGATGGGGGGTCAAGCCACCTTCCCTTGGCGTGCAGTGCTACATAAACTACCTTGGTTATCATCTCTCCTGGCACTATGTAGGTTGGCTTTTTGTTTCCCATCTTCACCAGGCTGTCATGTATGTATGCCGCATAATTGATTATCTTTGGGGTGCCCTTTGTCATTGCCCAAGTAAATGTTGTGGCAATTGCACCTGGCGGCATCCTGTACTTCTGCGGCCTCTTCGTGCACATGTGGAAGTATTGGTTGTACAATTGGCTCATGATCGCCACCTTTGGGTTGGCGATGTCTTCAAAAGTGTAATTAGCCTTTTTCTCTTTGTACACCTTTACTTCATACCTTCTCTTTGTCACGCTGTCTCCCTGATTGGAGAGATCTAGTGCATGGGCGACAACCCTTTTCGTGATAATGATCTTTGTGTTGGGTCTGCCGTGCAAATCAGTCACCTTGGCCACTCCATCTTCTTTAATGCTGGTCACAAACTCCCATACCCTTTTGACGTCCACCCCTGCTGGGATTGCTTCGAAATAGTTATGGAGGTCAATTTTCTCCAAGTAGCCGGCCATTTTGCTTCGGACAAATTCATTGAGCTCCCTTGGCAGCATTGGCATCTCTATTACATTTCCGTCATTGTCCTTGAACACACCTTGGTAGATCTTTAGGTCATTTGACTCTAGTAGATCTTCATGTATCCAGGTGCTTGTGGGCTTTAATGTTCCCTCTGGAATGACAAATGGTTCCACCTCATCCAGATAGTCTTTGATTGTCATTCTCTTCTTCTTTGCCGGTGACTTCGAGGCTGCCATAGACCCTGTTGCATTCAGCAATCCGAAGTTAGCGTTTTTTCCATATCAGCTACTAAATTGAGTTTTACTTATCCAAATGACTTGAAAATTGAAATTATAGCCTAAAAGGAACTTGTGAAGCTGTGCATGTGCTCACAGTGCAAATTTGACCAAAAAAATCCATCTAGACATCCTACGTGTAGGATGTCTTTTTCTTCAGAAATGGTTCATACTTGACATGTAGGTAGTGTAAGGCTCATGGAACATGGTTATAAGCTTGGATTTGAATTTGGATGTCAAAAAGTGGATTTTTGGGCTGATTTAGGCTTTAGGTCACAATTTTGGTATATTGTCCATCATGGGAAGCAATTGATGTCCAAATGGGTTAAAACTTGGTATATGGGCTCAATGCATCATGGTATTAGCTCCTATGATGTCATTTCTTGCACAGAAGTCTAAATCTAAGCTTAAGACATCCTACGCGTAGGATGTCTTTTTCATCAGAATTGCATGAAACTTGATCTGTGGGTTGTCCTTGACCTATGGAACATAGCCATGTTCTTGGATTTGCATTTGGATAATAATTGATGCTTGTAGGGCTCTGTGAGGTGTTTTTGGGCTCAAAAAAGTGTATCTTGAAGGTGTTGGGGGTCAAAAGTGATTAGAAGGGCTTGAAGCTTGACATATGGGCTCTTGTTGATGAGGTTATCAATTCTGAAATGACAAAACTTCTCCTTCATGCTCAGATGGTCCATAAGACATCCTACGCGTAGGATGTCTATTTCCTCATTTTAACTCCCAGACCACACAGAAAGTTAGCTGATGTGTATGTGAATGTGTTGTGCAAGTTTCATGAGATTTGGACAAGATTTGGTAGGTCAAAGGCCCATTAGTGCCTTTATGCCCTAACTTTGTGTTTTTACATGCATATGATGTCCAATCTCATCCAAATGTGATGAAACTTGGGGTATGGCTTGTAAATGTCATTCAGAACATGTGCATGACAAGAATTGTTGGGTTTGTGCCAAAAAATGCCCTTGAGACATCCTACGCGTAGGATGTCTCCTGGTGATTTTTCCTTTGTTAGTGCTCCGCTCCCAGTGCTTGCCCTTTGCCCCGTTAAGTCCCTTTTGAGCCTAATTTCAACAAAAAAGTCAAATGGATAGAGTATAACTCCCTGTGTGGACTTCAGTGCCTCCGAGCCGTTTTCTAACTTTTGGAGTGCTTTTTGGCGATGAAATTCCTCGATGTTGGTCTCCATAGCTTCCCAATCCCTTGGGGATCCTTGCCGTATGGTTTTTGTCGACTTCGGCTTCACCGGAGATTCATTTGGCAATTTGTCTCTCTAGAAGCACCCATGGCTACGTTTACATACCTTTGATGATTTGTGGTGGTCCACCACCATAGGACTTGGTTGTTGATGGTCTAGGAAAGCCGCTTGTGAAATTTGGTGGCAAACGGACTTGCGGTTTGGCCGTAAGTGCATTTTGACGCTTTGTCTGTCTGATGCCGTTTCTGAGGTTTAGTGGCGCTTCGGGTCACTTTTTGGTCATGCGGGTCATATGGACTTGTCGAGCATGTCGATATGCTCCTACCCATAAATTTTGGTAGCATTTGGTCGCCGTTTCGCCGATTTCCCATTTGGTGGCCTCTTGCGGGTTTCTGAGAATTAGGGTTTTTCCCGATGGTTTCCCATTGCCTTTGGCTATCCAGGACTGGTCTCCTAGACTAGGGTAAGCTTCCGATGAAGTCTTGTTGCTTTTGGGTTAGCCGTTTGGCCGCCGTTTCTACTTGCAGGTCTCTACTGCCCGCTTTGTGTGTGACTTCTACGCTAGTTCTCGCGACAGAATGACAAACATGCGCGAAAAGCTCAAGGTGGTGAGCCTACCTCTCATGTCTGGAGCTGGTCGGGTAGCCGTGCGCGTCGTTGAAGCTTCTGGAAGATCGATCCGCTCTAGGTGGCAGAAGCTCTCTCCATAAGGTCAATAGTGAGAATGAGCTAAAAATGGGGTGAAAAATTCTTATAATGGAGGTCCCCGAACCATTTTTCATGAAATTTGACATGTGCTCCTATCTTTCTGCAAGATGCGGTTTAGGCTCAAAAATTTCTTGATTTGGACTCCATTTGCTCTGTTTACCAGAAATTTGTCATTTGGGTCAAAACCTGGCCAAAACACGCTTTCCGCTCTAGTCTCATAATTGCATCCGCACCGTACCATAGGTTGTCTTTTTGTCACTGGTCATCCCCATATTTTTTGTTTTTCATTACGACTGTTTTTCACCTGCTTTTTGTATTTTTGAAGTTTTTCTGCCGAAAATTAGCAAAATTAAAAGGAAAATAGCAAATCAAACCCAGAAAATTCCCAAAATTCATAATAGATCAAAAACATCGCCGCAACACATTATATACACTCACATGCAATTTTATGGCCGGATTTCTCCGTTTTACCAGTATTTTGCCTGAAAAATGGCTATTTCTACTTATATAGACACACCTAAGGGCTTGATTTGGCGTTTGGCCCCATATGCCTGTAGCTTCATGCTGTATAAGGGCATATATACTTGGGTTACTCCAGAAAATTTTGCAATCAAACATCAACCCTTTAAAAAGTCAAAAATCATGCCCTTTTTTGCTGTTTCTGTTACTGGTTCCGCATTGAGAATGCCTCCCCCCCTCCTAGTCGGAGTCCTCCTGGACGACAACGTCTCGCCTCATAGTATGTGTTGTGCATAGGTTGAAAAAGTCGTGCTAATGCCTGGCCGATTAATGTGGCCCTATTTTATGCATACTCGGTCAATGCATGGAAAAATTAATGCTGTGCAAGAGAAGGGAATAGGCAAGATGCTTATTGGCATTCGCCGTTGAGGTTTCCTGTTTTTTTTGCAAGTAGCAGCTGTAATTCTACTGCTCTTTGTTTAATGGTCTTTTTGGCCAGAGGCAACTGCTTTGCTGACACTGTTGATGGAGTTGTAGCTGTTTCTGAGGATGGAATTGGCTGGGATGTGATAGCTATGGGCCGTATGGCCTTGGCTTTCCATTGGTAGTTTGGTGCTGCCAACTTTGCCACTGGTTTGTCTGTCATCGGCACCCTCTTATGTCTGTTTTCCCGGTTGACCTGCAGATGTCTGCTTTCCATTGTTGCTTGTACCGTAGGTATTTGCTTTGTCTTTTGCTTTGGTATCCAAATGTGAGTGATATTAGGGTTTTGGCTAAGCATTTTATTTGGAATCCATATCTGCTTGGTTACCTTGGTTTTGGGTTGCACCATCTGCTTTGTTGGAATCCGGTTGTCACATTGTGTTTTTTCCGCCATGGCTTTTCTATCCTTCCGTAGCCATACTTGTTTACCTTGTTTTGGTAGCCTAGATTTTTGCAGTGTAGCCGGTGATTTCGGCTGTCTGTGATGAGCATGGTTGGCCTTTACCTTGTTGTTTGTCTAAGGTTTCATGTTGATCTTTGGTGGTATGTGTTCTTTTGTTTTTGTTGCCAGTGATTGCATGGCTTGCATTTGATCCTGATGGTCCTTTTGAGCAAAATCTATCACCTGCTGTTCGTGTTCGTGCTGGATTTTGACCGCATGTGCTTTCCAGTCTATTTAGACATTGTATGCTTTTTGCCAAGGTTGCCCTAGCATCATTGGTTGTTGTGTGCTTTCATCTGTCACCACATAGAATTTGTGTGGGTAAATATATTGATGTAACTGTATATGCAATATAATCCACCCTAATGTTTTCAATGGATGTGATGTGCTACTTTCCAGCACTTGGGGAGTAGGATGAAGTTGATCTGTGACTTGGAGCTGTTGGTATAATCCATAAGAGATCAAATTTGCTTGAGCACCCGAATCGAGCAAGGCTGGTGATTCAACTTGATTGTTGCCCACCTTGACTGTAATTATTGGCTCTACTGTGTCCTCTTCCAAGTTCATCAGTCGAATGGCATTGATTCTCAATGGTGGTTTACATTGTTGTTGTTGTCGCAGAAGCCGTTTTTTTGCAATGCGTTCTTGTGCTTCGGTTTGAGCTTCCTCCCGTACTATCTCTTTTTCCTTCATTCTTTGCTTTCCTTGATGAATTTGTTGGAGCATCTCCTGTGTGAGTGGTAGGTGATATCTCCTTAGTCGACACCCACTAATTCAGTTTGGCATTTCTTCACCTGCTAATGTAGCAAGCTTGACAGCCCCACTTTGTGATAGATCATGAATCACAAATGGTCCCATCCCTCGCTTTTTCAGTTTCTTGGCATGTTGCTTCAAGGTATAAACAAATACGTAATCACCTGTTTTAAACTCTTTGGTACGCACATGTTTGTCAAAAAATTCCTTTTGTCTTCTCTTTTTAGCATAGATCAAAGCGATAGCTCGTAAGCGGAGTTCATCTAGCTTTTCAAGATCATTAATTCGTGAAGAGAGTTCATGCCCTGTCCAATCCAAGCTTGTTGCTACTCGTAGAGTTGGGATTAAAAACTCTATGGGTAGTATAGCATTTAGCCCAAACACCATGTTGTATGGTGTTGTTCGTATTGAGGTTTTGTAAGCTACCCTGTATGCCCATAGTGTTGAGTGTAGCTGCTGATCCCAATCGGTCCTTGAATGTGACACTATTTTAGTGAGAACTGTGCATAGTGTTTTATTTGTGGCCTCCACTTGCCCATTGGCTCGTGGATGGTATGGTGCTGATTTTCTATGTATGACCATGAAATCCTCTAGTAGATATTCAATGACTTCATTGAGGAAGTGTGTTCCACGGTCACTGACAATTTCTATTGGTAACCCGTAACGTACAAAAACATTCTCATACAAAAATTGAGCCGTGGTGCGTGCATCAGCTTTTTGTGTTGCTTTGGCTTCGACCCATTTTGTGAGATAATCCGTAGCCACAATGATATATTGGGTATGGGTGCAATATGCAGGGGGTGATATAGGTCCCACAAAATCAATGCCCCACTTTGCAAATGCCCTTGCCCCCATCATTGGACTTAATGGCATCTCATCTCTTTTGATTGGTACCTTGGTGCGTTGACATGCATCACAACGTTTGACAAACTCCTCGGCATCCATGTGCAATGTAGGCCACCAAATTCCTGCGGTTAAGACAAGTTTTGCCGTCTTATTGCCCGAAAAATGGCCTCCACTTACTCCGCTATGTGCATGTTCTAGAATCAGCAGGTATTCGCTTTCACTTGCACAGATTCTAAGATGGTTGTCCTTTCCCCGTTTATAGAGTTGATTTCCAATTAGCTGAAAGTCACGAGCTTCCAGCTCTATAGCTTTCTCCCGTGCTCTTGTAGTGTTCTCAGGGAACGTTCTGGTGGTTAGGAAGTCAATGATATATTGACTCCATGCAGGTGCTATGTTCACTCGAAACAAAGTGGCGTGATCCACTGGTCGTTTGGCACTACATACTGTACAATTGGTAACATAAGAATGTGTATGCGCATACATAGTTGGCCAATAAACCCGTAATTGTTTCAGCCTTTGGTATGTTTTCACTGTCGAACAATGAAATGCACAACCCTGGACATGAGCCTCTTCCAGGTAGCACTCGAATTCTTCCGGACTTATACATAATCGTAGGATTAGGTCAGATTCAAGATGATACAGTCGTCCTGCTATCAACTGAAAGTTTT
Organism: Adiantum capillus-veneris; assembly: GCF_014529385.1. Classification (NCBI taxonomy): domain Eukaryota; kingdom Viridiplantae; phylum Streptophyta; class Polypodiopsida; order Polypodiales; family Pteridaceae; genus Adiantum; species Adiantum capillus-veneris. The sequence continues at coordinate 14,247,237 of NC_140946.1, read as the reverse complement.
TTGTTTGTCGAATTGTTCGCTGTTTGGATCTACATCTTGTATTATCAAACTCACTTCCAAAGGAGAGAATGCTAACTATTTCCTGAGACCATTTGGGTACCATTTCAATGTTGAAAAGATAAGCATTTGGTATGTCATCATCTACCCCTTGAAGAGCTTCCCCGTTGTGTATTCTTGAAAGATGATAAGCTCGCAGATGAGTTTTTCCCTTTTTGACCACCACTGTGAAGTCAAATTCTAGCAATATAATAAACCAGTGTACGATCCTCCCTGTGTTGCAAGGTTTGTTTACTAGGTATAAAAGATCTTGATGATCCGTGAAGAACACAAATTTGTTTGCAAGCAAATAATGCCGAAATTTCTTTACAGCATAAATCATTCCTAACCCTTCCCTCTCGGTGGTTGTGTAGTTATTTTCTTCACTGTTTAACTGTCGGCTCGCATAGCAAACTGGAAAATCCATTGTTCCGTCTCCAGGTTGAGCTAGAATGCTTCCAATGGCATATGCCGAAGAATCAATGTGCACATGGAATATCTTGTCCCAATCTGCTGCTTTTAGCACAGGTGCAGATATAAGGTTTTCTTTCAGCCTTTGGAATGAAGTCTCACACTCATTGGTCCATTCAAAATTGACTAGCAAACGATACAGAGGTTGTGCGATGACCGCATACATGTAGATGAATCTTCGATAATATCCACAGTGCCCCATAAAGGATTGCACTTGTTTTGCATTAGTAGGCCTGGGCAGGTCTACAATGACTTTGAATTTGTCCAGGTCTGTGGTTATGCCGTTTCTTGAGACAATGTGTCCTAAGATTCGTCCTTGCTTAACCATAAATACACACTTTTCCGGGCTTAGACAGATTCGATATGTTCTGCACTTTTCAAAGACCTTTTGCAAATGGTCGATATGTTCCTCTCGCAGAAGAGAGTGTACACACAGGTCATCCATGTATATTTCTAAGAATATTCTTAGGTATTCCTTGAAAGCGTGAGTCATTAACCTCTGGAAAGTGGCTGGTGCATTTGTTAAGCCAAATGGCATAACTCGATATGCATAAATCCCCCATTCTGTGGCAAAAGCTGTTTTGTGTTGATCCTCCCTTGCTATTGCCAATTGGTTGTATCCTGAAAACCCATCCAGAAAGGAATAAGCCCGTTTCCCGGCCACTCGCTCAAGGACATGTTCTGTAATTGGCAAGGAATAATTATCCCTTATGGTTGCCGCATTCACCTTTTTGAGGTTTACACACACTCGCAGTTTTCCATTCTTCTTGGGATCGACCACAATAGGTGAAACCCAATCTGTATGTTCAATTTCATAGATGAACTCTGCGTCCATCAGCCTATCAATCTCTTCTTTGATTCGTTTGGCAAATGTGTCATTATATGTATAAGGACGTTGTTTGCTAGGTTTTGCATTCGATTTTAAAGTAATTGTATGTTGGCATATCAATGGATCAACTCCTTTAAGGTCTTTATAGGACCAAGCAAACACATCTTTATATTTCGTGAGAAGTTGTGTTAGCTGTGCTTCCTCCTCAGGCTCTAAATCATTAGCTATATAGACCGGCTGGGGCTTTTCACCTGGTTCTGCGAGGTCTATTCTTTTTGCATTTTCAGGCCCATCGTAAGATTCTTGGTTGGTTCTCTCCTGGATTGGTGGTGTCATGATGATTTTTCTATCCTGGATAGTAAATTTTCTATAGTGTGGTGGTACATTTATGTTGCCCTTTCCTGACTCCCCTTTACCATCACTATCCCCTTCAGTAGTCCATATCTCCCTCAAAGACCGTTTCAGTTCTTGGTATTTCTGTTTACGCTCCAGTTTGGTCCACTCTTGGTCTTTGGTTGGTTCTTTTTTTGACTTTTCAGATTTTTGTGATTTTGTTTCAGCCTTAGCTTTTCTTTCCTGTTTTATTTCTTCTCGCGTTCGTTCTTTTCGATTTTCTGAGAATTTCCCTGATATTTGATCTTTCACACAATCCTCTGCTTTTACAAGCATCAAATAGTGAGTTTTACCTTTTATCCTAGGCATCAGGTTCTCTCTCACTTTATTTCCGGCTCTTTTCGTCCTATAGCGTCCTTGGCGTCTAGGGTGTTGATTAGCAAAATCATAAAACTTGATATTCTCGGCTTCATTCCCACGCTCACTGGAGGTGTCCGAACACTCATTATCTGCCTCATCATTTACTTCCAGTTGTTCAGAAGAGTTGTAAAACTCTTCTTGTTCTGGAGATACTACCGTCTCTTTTTCTGGCACCACGCTTACCATGTAATAGGGCAGCACATCGTAACCATCCTTATTGCAAAATTTTGTTGTTGGACTGTCGGTAATGGTACAGACATCTAACGTCGCCAGTATGTGTTCCCATTCTAGAGGCTCCAAGGCATCTTCAGGGAATGGTTCCGGAATATACTCTTTGTCCTCAATTGCTCTCTCTAAGACGCATTCCTCTTTCCTTAAGCTTCCACAATGTGAAGCTCCGCACATCCATAGCTCTTTTGGTTGCCCCAACCATGCTGGTAGCTCTGATCCTGCTATTGTAGCCGAATCAAACTCTTCCACCGGTGTTTGGTTTACATCTTTGTAACTATGGTCTTTCAACTGTATTTTAGTTGTCGTCTCGCCATGTCTGAGGTATATGTGGTCATAACCCCAATCTTGGACCATCTTCAGTTGTCGCATGAATGGTCGTCCCAAGATTATCTCATAATTGTTCTTTTTGTCGAAATCAACTATTGCAAATGTATGCTCATACTCGATCCCGCACAAAGTGACAATTACTTTTTCCAAGAGTCCGAGAGGCCTTTCCATGAAACCATCTGCCAACTCCAGCTTCATTCTGGTAGCCCTGAGAGCTGGTTTTCCCCATTTTTCTAGATTTCCTTGGTGGCGATAGCAACTCCAGCTCCACTGTCAAGAATGGCTTTGGAAACTACTCCTTGGAATTCTATAGGTAGCGTCGTGTTTCCGTCTTCTCCCTCACAATATTCTCCAACCTTATTCAATGGTACCGGCCTAGTGTTTAGGTTAGGTCTGTCCAATTCCTTGATTCCTTCTTGTAGTTTCAAGGTGGGGTCCTTCACTCCAAATTTTTCTAGGCATTTTCCTACTGTGGTCCACATGTTTGGCTTTAGCCTTAGGAGTTTTGCTAACGTGATTGTGCATGCCACCGGGGTGGATAACAGCTCAATCAATCCTTGTGAATCCATCACCTTGTTAGACGAAAGTCTTTGAGATGGGATTGCTCTCACTTCCGACTAACTTCATATTCTCCTAGGTAAGAGGGTAAGGTTCTCAAAGAGTCTGGTTGGCTGTTCCCCGAACTAATAGATCCTTGGTCTCCCCCTTGTGAATGTATCTCAAAGTTTATTTGTGATCTTGCCTCAAATTCTTCAATAGGAGATAAGATCACATTCTTTTCTTTTCTCATGCTATTCATGTGGTCATTCATCCTATTAGCCTCGTTGGCCTCTCAGATTTGCTTCCAAAGATCATCTAGACCATTACCGTCCTTTCCCATTTCTGCCAATATTTTAGGATGGACACTGTCACTTGCCTCATCAGTGGTATTGGGCACTATGATAGGCTCTCCCTTGGATTCGTATTTATTAGTGAGTCTTTCTTTTGTTTCCTCATGTTTCTCCAATGTTGGTTGGATAGGGGTTGGAGCTGGTGCGTCATGGCAATTTGTCGGTTTTCCCAACGGGTCTTCCATCAATGATTGAGCCGTCTCGATCATCTTTTTACACATATCCAACCTTTGTTTTTCTATTTCCGCATATGGATATGTCATCCACCTTTGCTCCTGGGTCTGGTTTTTTTAAAGTCGAGATTCATAGGCTTTTAGAAGCGCATCCAGCTGCTCGTTTACCTTGTCTGCCAGCACAGATCCTCCTGATCCTGCACTTTTGGGCTCAGCTAATTCCTTTGGTGCTATGGCTGCTACGGTGTGTGAGCTTAGGCTAGCTAGATCTTCTAACCACTCCAACCTGTTCTTTGTATGTTTCAACTCATCGGATAGGGCTGTTTGCTCTCGCTCTTTCCTGGCTTTCCTACGCGCCTTTCTTGCCTTCCAAGTGCTTCTTAGATTTTTCGTTTATGAACTTTGGGCATCTGTTTTTGGTTCTTCTATTATGGGTTCGTTCGTCCTTCTTTGGGCTTGGGCCCGTGTCATCGCCTGAATAGGTATGACTGTTTCATTTTCTGATACTCCACTGGAGGGTACTGTTTCCAACAGGTTCAAGGTGGCTTTTTCTCCTTTACTCGGGTTTTTAGGGCAATCAGGAATCAAATGAGTAATCCCACATTCTGGGCAATACGCATTGACTCTAATGATTTCATCATGGGGACAGTCTCTCAGCCAATGGTCTCCGTCACACTTGTAACAGGGGCCCTTGGGTTGTTGAGGTGCTCCTTGAGCTCCTCGTTGCTGGTAAGTTTGTCTCTGTCCGCCCATGCCTCCATTGGCTATGAACAACAATGTTCGTTCATCTAAGCTATATCTTCCTTCTCCTGCGGCCTGTGCAGCAGTTGGAGGTCCTTGATTCCCTATCATGCTCCATGGATCTGGTGTCGAGGGTTCTTCCAGAGGATAATAGATAGGGTTTGCCGCATATCTGTTGGGATCCTCATAATATGGATGCATAGGCACCAACGCCTTTTCTTCTGATTCAGTTATCGTTGGGGTGTATCTTACACCAACTGGTCGTAATCCTGGTAGGGGTGGTTGTTGCCCCAACACCGGTTGTGGTCTCTCTACACCTACAGGTCCTGGTAGGGGTGGTTGTTGCCCCAACACCGGTTGTGGTCTCTCTACACCTACAGGTCCTGGTAAGTTGCCTGCTTGATATCTAGGCATAGGTGGAACTTGAGGGGAAGCTACAGGAGCTTGGGGAGCATAAGGTCTCTCCCTCACATATCCCTTGTTATAGTAACATTCCTCGGTCCCATGGTTTGTCCATTTTTGTTCAATAGCACACCACTTGGGCTGTTTAGCCTGGGGTTTGGCGTACAAGTTGATCTTTTTTAGCACTTCCTCTACGAGCTGCTCCTAGTTTACCGCTATTTCTCCTTTCAGTGTTGTCTTGGAGGACTTGCTCCCACTTTGCTGTGAAGATGAATCGTCATCAAGGTCCTTGAACTCCCCTTCTTTGTAGACAACACAATTGTCCACAAGGTACAAAGCTTCCTTGGTCAACTCATTCAATGTAGTGCTCCTCTTCATATGTAAGTCTTTCTGGAGATCTGCATTCCTTAGTCCTTGGATGAATATCAGCATAAGTCTAGATTGAGTTGGTAGTTCTTCAACAGGACAGAACTTAACATATCTCTTTAGTCTTAGGGCTGCCTTCCATACAGATTCTCCATCTTTTTGTTTGAATTTATGGATTTGTGAAACGGTATTATGAGCTATTCCCCTTTGAGAGAATTCCTCAATAAACTCGTCAAACACTTCCTCCATCGAATCAAAGTCTCTACGCTCCACAGAGTCAAACCAAGTTGCAACATCATCCTCTAGGGTTAGTCCAAACCCTGCGAATTGGGTAGGAAAGTCTAACACCTCTTCGGCTCTAATCACACGTACAAAGGCTGCTACATGATCTCTTGGGTCTCTGTTTCCTGTGTATTTCCTGTTTACCCATTTTTGCACTTGAGAAGGTCTAATTCTGCGATGGTTTACAAACCTCATCATTGGATCACCCCTTCCATGTCTATACCCCTCCTTAGGCCTTCTGTTATAGGCTGGTTCCTTGCCCAACGGTGCTCCTAAGCCATAATTTCTAACGGTTCTCGCCGGAGGTGGTCCTTCTCTTCGAACTCGTTCCATGGGTGGTCCTCCAAGCTCGGTCGACCCTTGTGTCTTTGGCTTACTCTCTGCTTGATACCTTGAATAGTGTGGGGGTTCTTGAAAATCCCTGAGCCCTCGTGCAGCTGGATAACCCTCTCGATTTTGGTCTGGTTCCATTATTGCACTTTGTCGAAGCCATGCCTGCAATGATGGCTGGTTTGCTGGTTGGTCTTGGTTGGTGAATGCTTGTGGTCTGGTGGAATATGATGTAGCATCATACTCATCTGAAAACGGATTCGTTGACTTGCTTGGGGTGTGGACAGATCTCGGTATTTCCTCAGGGGCGTATGCTGATGCTCCTGGACCTGTTGCTCTTTCTACTTCCTCTGGAAGAATACGTTGGTATTCTCGCCCATATCTATCAACAAAAACTATGCCCTTCCCCGTAGCAGTTTCATAAGAGAATAAGTAAAGAACCTTGTCTTTGCTTAGTTCGTCTATGTATGGTTCTTACTGCAAAAGTAAGAGACAATACCCTCGCTCTCGTGTTTGTAGATTCCCACATTCTCGTTATAAGTTGGAACCCTGATTGTTTTCTTATCATACATGAAAATAGCTCCGTGCCGATCAATGTTTGGTGGCGGCTCTTGAGTTTCTGAAACCATTTTCCCTTTAGCCATGTTGTCTCCATATCTGTTGTAATCTTTAGGGTTGCTAACTATTAAATAGTGGTTCCCCTTTTCGTCTCGGAATCTATCTCCATCATCATACACGTGGATTATCTCCAATCTTTGTGCTGGCTTCTCTTCAACGCAAATGCACTTGCGACCTCGATAGTCAGAATAGACTAGGGCTCCTCTTGAGTTTGTTCCCTCCAAGAAGATCACTGTAAGCCTGGAATCATTCAAAGGATTTTGGGAGGTACTTCCTCCTCGCATAGGTCCATCATAGGTGAAACCTCCTGGCTATTGGCTACCCATCATGAAGAAAGATTTGTCTGACGAAGTGTCAGTATCACTACCTTCCTCAATAATCGGTGCTAGCGGATCTAACCTTGCCTGAGTTACACTCTCTTCGGTGGACACTACACTACCTTGGTCACCTGCCACCTTCTGGTCTCTAACAATGTATCTTCCTGATCTCAAATTCATCAAACTTATCAATGCAACTTATCACAAGTTCAACCACTAACCTGGCAATGGATCAGTTTCTCCACAACTTCTTGCTTTGCTGCCAAATAGACCTGTACACAAGAGTTTTAATTTCGGCAATTGAATCACCACTCTTATCTGCTAGAGGTTATCTTAGTAATGATTGGTATAAGTGGAGAGTTAATCTCAACCACTACTGTATTTTATACACTGTTGATGTTCCAGATTAGGTTGCTGACCTGAAACAGTACTTTTCTTTGATGTTGGCCAATTTAAGCGAAAAAGCTTGAATTCAGTCTTTGCTTTGTCAAATGGGCAACCAAGGTCCAAATTTACTTCTGAAAGGAGTTCTGGAACCCGTAAGCCAAATAGAACCTCACTGTCTAGGCCAGGTCAAATTTTCCCTGCAGAATGCCCCCAATAGACATCCTACGCGTAGGATGTCTCCTGCTGCATTTTGCATGGATTTTTGCTCTGTATTGTCCCCTCGTTGTGCTGAGCTTACAGCTATTTTTACTTTTTGATTTGGACCTTTAGAAGCTGGTCAATGAGTCAGAAATCTGTTCCGACGGCCTGGTGATGGTGTTGATCAGTCTAATCAACTCCAAATTGGACCAAAATTGATTAGCAGGCTTGCCTTAGGCTATAACACCTTACAATGCTCAAAGTCCAATTATGGCTTCATTTTCTTGCATTAGACATCCTACGCGTAGGATGTCTTTTTTATCAGAATGGCTTTAAACTCAAGACTTAATCTCTCCTTGAGCTGATGATCACCTTGGTATAGTCAGATTTCAGTTTGGAGTCCCAAATCACTCAGAAGACATCCTACGCGTAGGATGTCTATTTGGTCTGTTTGACCCTAGATTTGTTCCACAGCTTCCCCCTGATGTCAGTATCCCAGTGGTATGCTTAGATCTTGATTTGGATGTCAAAAGTCCTAAACTTCAGCTGTTTTTGCTTTTTCAGTCAAAAGTGCTAAAGTTCACTTTGAACCCAATTTTCTTACCCGGCTGAGGTGAAACCCCTTACAGTCACTCAATATATCATGAAAGACACACTCATGCAGCCATCTTATGGTTTTGGTTTCAAGTTGATTTTTTGGCACTAATTGGGTAGGATGTCTAGCAATTTCAGTCTATCTGGCCTTATCCTGTCAAGAGATGGCCAAGTTCCCACTTTCCAGTTGAAATTAGGGTAAACCCTACCTTCATAACACACTGTTAAACTCAAAATCCCAAAATCCCTCCCAGATTGGCCTGTAGACATCCTACGCGTAGGATGTCTCCTGGCTTAAAATTAAAGTTTTTTTCTAACAGAAATGCTCTTGATGCTCTGTAGGCGTATCAGAAACACTCGCAGTAACTTTTGGATTTCAATTAGGCTTTCAATCACACTTTTGCGTCTTTTTGCGCCTTTTACAAACTTGTAGTGATTCTACCAAGCAAGTATACATGCATGAAATGCTCTAGATCTGAATCATGATGTTCTACTTACTCTACTCCTACCTACCATGAGGAAATGGTGATAATGGTGTTTTTGGTTGCTTTTTTGGCCTCTCCGGACTCTCAAGCTCTACTCTCACCGCTTCTACCACTCCCACTTCTACTCTAGACTCGACTACTACCTAAAACTACCTAAGTCTACCTCCTCTACCTAAGTCGAAGGATCTAGGCCAGACACACGCTTCCTAGACTCCCTCTAAGACCTAGAGTGTCCTCCACCCTCTGATCCTATCTAAATGTAAAGCGAGACTCTTGGCAAGCTAAAAATACCAATCCTCAAGGATTAGTCTCGGTCACCTACCTAAGGTTTTCGTCCCCGGCAGCGGCGCCAATGTTGGACGGGTACGTCGTGACGGACGTCAGCATAGCGAGAACTCACCTAACATATAATGTCAACTGAGGACGAAGCTCGACCCGCAGGCGCGTGGAAGCAAGCATAAGGTGTCAACATACACTCGACCGACTCCTAACTAATTCCTACAGAGGCTCCTACCACTCGTCTAAGTCACAGTCTTCAAGAGAACAAAAGAGGATGCTTCCTACAATGCTTGGTAGAGCCGAATACCTATCAAACACTTCCGAAACACCATAGAACTTGAAGGAGACCCTACTAATACCTATAGGCCACTCTCCCTAAGGTCTGTGCACCAAAATCACGACCCAAAACACCCGGTGCAGAAATACGTAGGATGTCTGGCCGAAATTTACAAGTCTTCGTTTCCAAAATATGAAGTGCCTAATGTGTAGTTCTACTCAATGTGAACGCGTGGATATGCTGCAATGCAAAATCGGACAACGTATGCTCATCCAAACAACTGATGAAGCTCGTAGAAGGAGCTCCCAAAGCTGGACCATACGCGCGCAATGTTGGTATCGGCTTGTAGCTCTAGTCAGGGGCAACACGCTGCACTTCTCCGCACTCAATTCCGACCACCGTAGCACATGTAGCGTCAAGACAAAGCTCACACTCTCTCTCATGTACACAATACGCTCACTCACAAACTTAAACTTGTTTAAAATGACAAAAGGTTTTTCATTAAGGTCAAAAAGTAATATATATACCTTACAACTTCTCAAACCCTAAAGTTTCAAAATCATCCATCTACTCCATCTAACTATCAAAACTGGGATACAATCTGGAAACTTCTGTAAGTCCCAATATTTACAAGGTGAAAAACCAGGTTTTCCTCAATGAATGACTAATTACAAAAAAATAATAATCCGCCGAGTAGTTAGATGCCATGGGTTGTGTCCAGATTCTAACAATGGCGTTGCTGATCTACTTGGTGGCAGTACCTGGAATTTTGTAGTGTACGGGTGTGCCTGCACTGTGATTGGTATTAGACCACAACGTGGTCACCTCATCACCCGATGCTACTTTCAACCGGTGTGTCTCTGGTATTGTCCTCATTGGTCCAAGTTTCTAAAAGAGCTCAAAGCTGATGACACTCATTTTTGCTCCAGTGTTAAGCAATGCATAGATTTCAACTTGTTTTGTGCCTGCATAAGCTTTTATGTAAGGACTACACCACGTATCTTCCAAGTCGTCAATGATTCTATCATCCTGAGCCCTAAGGTTTGTCATGGTCTTTTCTAATTCGTCGCTTTGTATATCCGCTTCGATTGTTTGGGATGTTGATAGAGGATATTCGTCAGTCATCATTGGGGTGACCATGTTTATTGTCCTGAGAAACTGCTTTTGTTTAGCAATCCGTTCCTTTGCTTCTTGTTGTGCTTGGTCCTGAATTCTTTGTTGTTCCTGTCTATAGGTTTTTCCATAATGCAGTTGAAACAACATTTCCAGTGTTAAAGGTAGATGATATTTTTTTAAACGACACCCACTAATCCAGTTCGGCATTTCTTTTCCATCTAGTGTCGACAGTTTTACTGCTCCGCTGGACGATATTTCTTGGATCAAATAAGGCCCCATTCCCCTTTTCTTTAGCTTTTTGGCATGCTGTTTAAGGGTGTATACTAAGACATAGTCGCCCGTTTTAAAGTCCTTGTTCTTGACATGTTTGTCAAAAAACTCTTTCTGTTGTGTTTTTTTTGCATATATGGCCGCTACAGCATTGAGTCTTAACTCATCTAATTTTTCAAGGTCCTCTAACTGTTCTGAAAGTTCATGCCCCGTCCAGTCCAATTGTGTGGCTACCCTTAGTGTGGGGATCAGAAAGTCAATAGGCAATATTGAATTTAACCCATATACCATATTAAATGGTGTAGCATTGAGTGTTGTTTTATATGTAACTCGATAAGACCACAATGCCGAATAGAGCATCTGATCCCAATCTGTTCTTGTTTCACTAACCAGTTTCGTAAGAACTGTGCACAATATTTTGTTGGTCGCTTCCGCTTGGCCATTGGCTTGTGGATGATAGGGTGAAGATTTACGATGAATTACCATAAACTCATTTAAGAGATGTTGGATAACTTCATTTACAAAGTGTGTCCCTCTATCACTCACCAGCTCAATTGGAAGGCCATAACGTGTAAACACATATTCATATAAGAATTATGCCGTGGTTCTAGCGTCTGCTTTCGTTGTGGCTTTTGCTTCCACCCATTTGGTCATGTAATCCGTGGCCACTATGATATATTGTGCTTGTGAACGATACGTTGGTGGAGTGATAGGACCAACAAAGTCCAATCCCCATTTAGCGAATGCTCGAGCACTCATCATTGGTCTTAAAGGAATTTCATCTCTTTTAACTGGTACCTTAGTGCATTGACATTCATCACACCTTTTCACAAATTCTGCTGCATCTTGAATCATGGTCGGCCACCATATACCTGCAACCATAATGATTTTTACGGTTCTCTCTACTGAAAAATGACCTCCTGCTATGCCTGCATGAGCTTGTTCCAATAATTAAAAGTATTCATTTTCATGAGGAACTAACCTCAGCTGGTCATCAGTTCCTCTTTTATACAATTGGTCACTAATGAGGGTATACCTATTCGCTTCGATTTGTAAAGCCTTTTGTCTGGCTTTAGACCCTGGCTTTAGACCAATCTCTTGGCAGCTCCTTATTAGTCAAATATTCCACAATAGCATGACTCCATGAGGGTGCTACTGTCACTTGGTATAATGTGGCATAATCCACAGTGGTATTGGATGTGCAAAAGTTGCATTTCTTGATGTAATTAGCTACAGCGCCTGCCATGCCTGGCCATTACACTCCAAGTCTTCTTAATTGTTCATACATCATTTGATTTCCTCTATGGAATCCCCCTGTTTGTGTATGGGCCTCCTCTAGATACGCTTCGTACTCCTCTGGGCCTATACACAACCTTAGAATTTCATCGTTTCCATGATGGTACATTCTTCCCGCAAGCATTGTGTAATTTCGTGCTTGTCTAACGTCTTCCACCGTGTTTTTGTTGTCAAGATTCATTCCATATGTCAGCAACGGAATAATTTGCTCTGACCATTTCAGTACAATCTCTATATTAAACAGGTATGCGTCTGGGAGATCATCATCTACCCCGGTAGCTTTTTCGCCATGTAGTAATCGAGAAAGGTGGTCTGCTGTTTGATGAGTTTTTCCTTTCTTAACTACTACCGTAAAATCAAACTCCAGCAACACAATGAACCATCTTACAATTCGTCCTATGTTACAAGGTTTGTTTACTATGTACAAGAGTGCCTGATGATCCACAAAGAATGTGAATTTGTTAGCGAGTAAGTAATGCAGAAATTTCTTTACCATATATATCATACCTAATCCTTCTCTTTCAGTGGTAGTATAATTCTTTTCTGCACTGTTGAGTTGTCTACTAGCATAACTGATTGGAAAATCCGTCTTACCCTCATCTGGTTGTGCTAATATACAGCCTATTGCAAATGACGAAGCATCTACATGTACATGGAAGATCTTTGACCAATCTGGTGATTTTAGAATTGGTGCAGATACCAGTGCCTCTTTTAGTTTCTGGAATGACTCCTCACATTCATTGGTCCAAATGAAGACTGTGATTAGACTATACAAGGGTTTTGCTATTACAGCGTACATGTAGATAAAACGTCGGTAGTATCCACAATGTCCCATAAATGATTGTACCTCTCGTATAGTGTTTGGTCTTGGAAATTCTATGATCACCTTTACCTTGTTTTCATCAGTGGTAATTCCATTAGCCGACACTATGTGGCCTAAGATTTTACCTTGTCGTACCATGAATACACATTTTTCTGGGTTGAGGCAAATCCTATACGTTCTGCATTTTTCGAATACCTTTCTAAGATGATCTATATGGTCTTCTCTCAACAGAGAATAGACACACAAGTCGTCCATGTAAATATCCAAGAATTTTCGCAAGTATTCTTTAAAAGCGTGTGTCATTAATCTCTAAAATGTGGTTGGAGCATTGGTCAAGACAAATGGCATTACCCTAAACGCATATATGCCCCATTCTATTGCAAACGCTATTTTGTATTGATCTTCTAGTTTGACCCCCAATTGGTTATAACCAGAGAATCCGTCCATAAAGCTATAGGCTTGCTTGCCTGCTACTCGTTCCAGGACGTGTTCAGTGATAGTAAGAGGGTAGTTGTCCCTTATTGTTGCTGCATTTACCTTCTTGAGATTCACACACACTCATAATTTCCCATTTTTCTTGGGTACCACCACTATCGGGGACACCCAGTCCGTGTGCTCTATCTCATAAATAAATTCAGCCTCCATAAGTTTGTATATCTCCTCTTTTATCCTTTTGGCGAATGTCTCATTATACGTGTATGGACGTTGTTTGGTTGGCTTTGCATCAGACTTCAGAGGGATTGAATGTTCACAAATGTTAGGATCCACTCCCTTCAAATCTTTGTACGACCATGCAAATACATCTCGAAATTCCTTAAGTGTTTTGATCAGTAAGTCCTCTTCTTCTCGACCTAGATCTGTGGCAATGTAAGCAGGTCGAGGATTTTCTCCTGGCTATGCTAAGTCTATTTTCTTGGCGTTCTCTGGCCCATCATAGGACTCCTTTGATTTAGGCTCCCTCATTGGTTGCTGAACCACCAATCTTCTTTCCTGAATGGTGTACTTACAATAGTGAGGAGGTACATCTATCTTTTTACTCCCATCACTAGCGTTCGTTCCATCGCTACTTTCCATTTCAGTTGTCCATACATTTTTAATTTTTTGTTTCAACTCATTGTATCTCGTTTTCCTTTCAATTTTTGTCATAATTGGACTACCACAGACATTCAGTTTTTTTGTTGCAACTCTTTTTTTTGCTTTGCTGGTTTTCTTAGGTTTCAATAGTCTGGACTTAAATCCCGAGTCTTCAACAACCTTAAGAAATGTTCCTGACACTTTATCCTTAGCACAATCAACAACATGAATGTTCATAAGGAAATGTGTCTTACCCTTAAACTCCGGCATGGGTCTCAGCCTGGTTGGTGGACTGATATGGTGTCGTTTACTCTTGTATCTTTTTTGGCGTCTCTCACTTTGGTTTGGGAAATTGTGGAAGATGTCATTGTCTTGATCTTGATTGTTGTCTCCCTCCGTATTTTTTGACTTCTCGTCATCCGCGTTATCCTCGTTTTCACTTTGATCAGAAGAATCATAAAATTCTTCTCCCTCCTGCTTGATTTCTTTAGTGGGGATGTCCACATAGCCCACTATCTTAAGCTCAAGTTTCGTTTCTGTTTTATTGGTCCTCATATTCTCAGTATCTCCATCGTTCTCGTCCTCCTCCACAATTTTTCTCAACATGTAGTATGGTATGATATCGTAGCCATTCTCATCACAAAATTTGGTGGGAGTGACTTCATTGACGCATACATCCAGTGTAGCCAAAATTTGAGACCATTCTAGGGGTTTGAGCTTCTCTTCAGGAAAAGGTTCTCATATATATGCATCATCTTCCAAGACTCTCTCTAGTGTCCTTTCATTGTGGTCAAATTCACTACATTGAGATGCCCCACACATCCATATCTCCTTTTTCTTACAAAGCCACGCTGGGACTTCTGAGCCACTAATGGTGGCTGAGTCAAATTCTTCCACAGGGGTTCTCGTGACATCATGGTAGCTATGATTTTTCATGTTTACGCGTGTAGTAGTTTCAACATGTCTTAGATACAAATAATCATACCCCCAGTCCTGCACCATTTTGAGTTGCCTCATGAACGGCCTACCAAGGATAATTTCATAGTTGTTCTTCTTGCCGAAATCTACTATGGCAAAGGTATGTTCGTACTCTATGCCACAGGAAGATACCACAATTGCCTCAAGCAATCCTATAGGCCTTTCTATGTGCCCATCCTCCAGTTGCAATTTCATTCTAGTTGTTCGTATTGCTGGTTTTCCCCATTTTTCCCATAGCATTTTGGTCGCAATGGCAATGCCAGCTCCACTATCAAGTATTGCCTTAGTCTCTATGCCGTTATACTCAAATGGTAGGGTTGTGTTGCCATCTTCACCTTCACAATACTCTCCTACCTTGTTGACTAGCACTGGTCTAGTGTTGACTCTCTTCGGTTCTGTGTCATTAAGCTCGGTTTCGAAGAACTTAAGAGGTCTCCTTATGCCAAATTTTTCAAGACATTTGCCCACTTCTGTCCACATGCTTGGCCTAATTTTTAACAATTCTGCCAATGTGATTGTACACTTGACCGGAGTGGCCAACAAGTCTGTCAGGATTTTAGTGTCCAATTGATTTGACCCGCCTATTCTTTGAGAAGGTACTCTTCGAATTTCTGACCTTGCCTCATAGTCCCCCATATATGATGGCAAAGTTCTGAGTGATTCTGGTCTGCTATCTTTGGATGCAACTGAACCATTATCCCCTTGAAATGATTTAACGTCTAAATCCCATGGAGGCTTATTCAAGTTCAACTCCAAGAAAGGCGCCGACTCGACTGTTTTTGTCTCATATTTTTCTTGAGCTTTTCGCACCGTTTCCCATAGCTCTTGAGGCTAATTTTCTTCCACAATAGGGGAATATGGTGGAAAATCTTTCAGTGATTCATCAATGCTATTAGCCACGTCTCTTGCATCCTCTACATCTGACAAGGATTTAACGTTTTCTGTCTTGTCGGGTATCCTTTGTTCGGTTTTGTGAGGTGTTTCATTGTTTGGTGGTTTGATTACTCTATCTCCCGCTTCCATAGGTGGAGGCTCCAGTAAAGCTTGTACAGTTTCAATCAGCTGTTTGCACATCTCTAGTCTTTGTTTTTCTATCTCTGGATATGGATATGTCATCCACCTTTGCTCTAGAGTCTGTCTGTTCTTCAATCTTGCTTCGTATGCTTGCAAGATTGCATCTAAGGGTTCATTGATCTTATCTACCAATACCGACCCTCCTGAGCTTGCACTTCTTGGTCCCTCCATTGATTTTAGAGAGTCGGACTCTCTTTGCTGTTTAAGTTGCTCTCCAGCTATCGCTAGCTCAGCCTCTATATATTTTTGTTTTCGCTCACGTCTAGCTTTCATTTTCGCTCTTCGTTCTTTCCAAGGATTATCACGATTGACGCTAGACTTGTCAGTCTTGATTTCTTCTTGATTTTCATCGTTACTCTTGGACTGATTGTCATTTTCCCTTGCTTGGGCTCTTGTGAAGACCTTAACAGGAATCGGAGTTTTGTTTTTTGACCCTCCGCTGGAAGGCAGCGCTCCCAGCATATTCAAGGTAGTTTTTGCTCCTTTGCTCGGGTTTTTAGGGCAATCAGGGATCAAGTGAGTAATTCCACACTCCGTGCAATATGCGTTGATCCTAATGATTTCGTCATGAGGGCAGTCCCTCAGCCAATGGTCTCCACCACACTTGTAGCATGGTCCTTTAGGTTGTTGATGTGCTCCTGGAGCTCCTCTTTGTTGGTGTGCAATTCTTTGCCTCCTCATGCCTCCGTTGGCTATGAACAACAATGTTCTTTCATCCAGGCTATATCGTCCTTCTCCCGCTGCCTGTGCAGCAGTTGGTGGTCCTGTATTTCCTATCATGCTCCATGGTTCTGGTGTAGAGGGTTCTTCCGGTGGATAATAGACAGAGCTCGCTGCATATCCATTGGGCTCGTCGTAGTATGCATGCATAGGTACCAAAGCCTTCTCATCCGACTCAGTTACTGTGGGTGGGTATCTTATGCCGACTGGTCGTAATTCTGGTAGGGGTGGTTGTTGTCCCAACACTGGTTGTGGTCTTTCTACACCTGTAGATCCTGGTAGGTTGCTTGTCTGATATCTAGGCATCGGTGGGATTTGAGGGGATGTCGCCTGAGCTTGCGGAGCATATGGTCGCTCTCTCACATATCCCTTGTTATAATAAAACTCCTCCGTCCCATGGTTTGTCCATTTTTGTTCAATCGCACACCATTTTGGTTGTTTAGCTTGTGGTTTGGAATACAAGTTAATCTTTTTAAGCACTTCCTCTACAAGCTGCTCTTGACTCACCGCTACTTCTCCTTTCAGTGTTGTCTTAGCAAACTTGCTTCCGCTTTGTTGTGAGGAAGAATCATCGTCAAGATCCTTGAACTCACCCTCTTTGTAGACCGCACAATTGTCCACAAGGTATAGAGCTTCCTTGATTAAATCATTCAACGTCCTACTCCTTTTCATATGTAAGTCCTTTTGAAGATCTGCATTCCTTAGTCCTTGAATAAATATAAGCATAAGTCTGGACTGAGTTGGCAGTTCTTCCACGGGGCAGAACTTAACATATCTTTTTAATCGGAGGGCTGTCTTTCGCATAGACTCTCCATCTTTCTGTTTGAATTTATGGATTTGTGAGACTGTATTATGAGCTATTCCCCTTTGTGAGAATTCCTCGATAAACTCGTCAAACACTTCCTCCATAGACTCAAAGTCCCTTTGCTCCACCGAGTTAAACCATGTAGCAGCATCATCCTCTAAGGTTAAACCGAATCCTGCAAATTGGGTAGGAAAGTCTAACACCTCTTAAGCTCTAATTACACGCACAAAGGCTGCTACATGATCTCTCGGATCCCTGCTTCTCGTATATTTCTTGTTTACCCATTTTTGCACTTGAGAAGGTCTAATTCTACGATGGTCTACAAATCCCATCATGGGACCTCCCCGTCCTAGTCGATATACCTCCTCTGGTCTTCTGTAGTGGCTAGGTTCCTCTCCCAATGGTGCTCCTAATCCATAATTTCTAACAGTTCTGGTGAGAGATGGTTCATCTCTCCGAACTCGTTCTCGGGGTGTTCTTCCAGGCTTAGTTGACCCCTGAGTCTTTGGCTTACTCTCTCCTTGATACTGTGCATAGAGTGGTAGTTCTTGTAAATCCCTTAACCCTCGTGCGGTTTGATAACCCTCTCGGGTTTGGTCTTGTTCTAATGTAGCACTCTGTTGAAGCCATGCCTGCAATGATGGCTCAGTAGCTGGTTGATCCTGGTAGTTGGACGTCGGTTGTCGGGTAGAATGTGAGGTAGCATCATACTCTTCTGAAAAGGGATTTGTCGACTTGCTAGGGGTGTAGGTGGCTCTTGGTACTTCGTCGGGGCCATAGGTCGATGCTCCCGGAAGTGTTACCTTTTCAACCTCTTCTGGGAGAATACGTTTGTATTCTCTCCCGTATTTGTCAACAGAAACAATATCCTTCCCCATAGTAGTTTCATAAGAAAATAAGTAAAGAGCCTTGTCTTTGCTTAATTCGTTTGGGTAGGGTTCCTTGCATCGAAAGTAAGAGACTATTCCCTCACTTTCATGCTTGTAAATCCCTACATTCTCATTATAGGTTGGGACCCTGGTTGTTTTCTTATCATACATAAAAAGTGCTCCAGGTCGATCAATGTTAGGAGGCGGTTCTTGGGTTTCTGAAACCATTTTCCCTTTTGCCACGTTATCCCCATATCTGTTGTAATCCTCAGGGTTACTCACTATCAGATAGTGGTTCCCCTTTTCGTCTCGGAATCTGTCTCCGTCATCATAGACTCTAATTATCTCTAGTCTCTGAGCCGGTCTTTCTTCAATACAAATACACTTGCGTCCCCGATAGTCAGAATAAACTAAGGCTCCCCTCGAGTTAGTTCCTTCCAAGAAGATTATAGTGAACTTGGTTTCATTTAAAGGATGTAGGGAGGTGCTCCCCGCTGGCATTGGTCCTTCACCATTGAAACCTCCTGGCTGTTGACTCCCCATCATGAAGGACTTTTCCAACGAAGTGTTAGTATCACTACCTTCTTCAATGATTGGCGCTAATGGGTCTAGTCTCGTCTGAGTTACACTCTCTTTGGTGGACGTGGTGCTTACTTGACTTTTGACACTTTTAGCTCCCGACTTAACAAAGGCCCCTGACCTTAAATACATAAGAATGAAAGTTGGGTTGCAAACTTAAAGCTTACCTGGACTCCTTCTTCCTGTGTGGCTTTGTGATGATCTCCTTCTGGGATCTACACAAGGATGGTTAGTCTGTTCACAAGGGTTTTCCCTGAATTACCAAAAAATATTTCAAGTATATACAGCAACCACTTAGTCAGTCTTCTGGTAGTCCAATTTCAAATATGAAATGATGGCTGTGATCTATATAGAGAGTATGTCCTAGCAGTATAGTCACAAATTGCAAAATGTGTCTGAATCACTACTTTCTTAGTCTATCGCGATAGACTGACAATTTGCTCAGCACAAGTCAATTCAAAATTGTGACTTTACCCTTGAGTTCCAGTTACCCTCTATAGCATATCCCTCAAGTTTTATGAATTTTGGACACTTGGGTTGGGTTTTGGTCCCATTTTAGTATTTCAGTCAGAGCTTGATTCTCTATCTGAACCTCAAATTGACCTTCAGTGATCTAAATGCCTTGACTTTTGGTGTGTCTGTTATATAGGCCCTGATAAAGCTCTCCCTAGGCGAAATTTGAAAGAAAAGTTCCCCATCAGCAGTTTCCCTGGTCTATCGCGATAGACTTGGCATTTTCTCCTTTTTTAGCATTTTTCTCAAGTTTTCTCCACAGTTGGTTTAGCCTCCCCTTGTGTAGTGCATTGACCAATTTTGGCACTGTTTGGACATTTGGTCAAAGACTTCTTGCCCTTGTATCTGAATTCAGACTCTAAACACCAGTTTTAGAGTTTTTTGGTCAAGATGGTGTTTAATTTCACTCAATTTTTGTGAGTACCCTTGTATTGATGTGTTAAACCTGTGGTATAAAGGTTTTTCCCTTGTTGCTAGTCAATCACCACCTTCATCAGTCTATCGCGATAGACTACGCAGAGAGCAATGGGGATTTAATTTTTTGTCTGTTTTTACATAGTCTTGTTTCCTGTGCCCATATAAGTCTATCCCCCAAGTTTTATGAAGTTTGGACTTATTTTGACCTTAAAATCAAGCACTTCACAAATTTCACTTTTCTCTGACAATTCACAACTCCATTGCACTTGAAGTGATGCAAATTTGATGACACTTCATCTTAGACTTGTGAACATCAGTCGTACCTCATGACACAGTCAGTTTACCCTAGGCTAATGGTTATATCTCTTCTTGGCCTCTTTAGGTTCACTTAGTGTTTCCTTATGACAATCACCTGTTTCTTTTTTGTTGGTTTTGGTCGCAATTTTTATGTTTTCTGGAGTGCTGGATCATAAATTTCAATGTCGACTCTTTTCACCCCCTTCAAGGGTATATGGGGTGGGTTTTGATTTTAAGGCAAGAAAACAACCTTATTGTTTCTTCTTTTTTGTTTGTTTTTTGCGTTTTTACAGCATTTTTCTACTCTATTTCTTCACAAGTATAACAAGCACTCAAAACCAAAAACCAAAACTCCACATTATCCTACTTAACTAAATCTAACTAGTTGCAGACCCTCGGCAAGACACAGGCTTCCTGGCTATCCACTAGACCTCAGGATACTCTATCCTCGATCTTGTTCTAAAAGTTTAAGCTCTCTCTAGTCAAAACTAAAGTAAGCTAACCATCACACGAGTGACGTAGATCTCCCTACTTAAGGTCTTGCGTCCTCGGCAGCGGCGCCAATGTTTTAGGGCTTGACTACTCCCCTGTTCATACTCAAGAGCACAACACAGACAACATACTTATCATCCGATGACACGACTAACTCGTAGTTGCACGTAGGCAATCTCGTTAGCTTGTCAGGATGAGACCAATCTACACATACGCACTTTTATGATGCATCAATCATTAACTCTGGTAGAATGCAACCCACTCTATCCCTAAATGCTCATAACACCATTTACACTTCCAATGAACTCGGAATCGCATCAAACTTACTAGGCACCATCCTCTCACTAGGATATACTTACCTATAAGTCTAATCCCACCAGATTTGAACCCTAGTTATCTCGAATACAGTCGCGATAGACTAACAGGTCATAATCCAAAAGTGGGTGAAACTTAAGTTTATGAGTATCTATGTGTAGCTAATCTCTTTCTCATTCCATAAAGCACCTGATTGTTGAAAACAGACACTGTTTGTGCTACTTACAAGCAAAACAAGCTCGAGGAAGGATCGATCGTGAACAACTCGAAAATGTGAATGCGTGGTGTGGGCGCGTAGCTCTCGGAGAGACTACCGCGATGGTGTAGTCACGTCGTGAATCTGGTGAGGGAGAAGCGCGTAGCGAAGAGGATAAGACACACTCACTCTCTCTCTCTCCCTCTCTCTGGCTTGTACGACACATAATTAATATTCAAATGTTGTTCCAAAAAATGGTTCTAAGGTGACTTTTATACTTTAGTCACCTTAGCTCAAAAATGTACATGGGGTTCTCTTACTCATTATTACAAAGTGTGAACAAATCTGAGTCCTGACTAACTGATTAATCTTTACATAACCCAGATGAATGGATCAAAATGATAAGACGTCTTTGACATAAAATGGGAATTTGATATGCTTTACAAGATGGGCTCATTACAACAGTTGGAAAAATGGGGCTCCAACACAAGGGCAAGGGTAGCACCCTGCTAAACCCACCATTGAAAAGAAACTCTAACACAATGTTTTTAATGGTTGCACATATAGTAAATCTTGCATGATTCTCACAAATTTTCTAGTCTACAAAAAGATAATAGGATAACCGCACCATGGGGTGAGGGTGTTTTTCAATAAAACAAAGATTGCATAAGGGCAAGCCTCTCTTTTTGCTATGTTAACAAAATACTTTTGGGTGCCTGAGGATTTTTGCCCGTTGTTTGCCCCGGTCGAGTGTTGGGAAACTTGAGTAGGACCCAATCATTTTCCTTGAACGTTCTGAGGCCCTTCTATGCTTGTTAGCAATAGCTTTTTGCCTTTGTTGTGAGATGGATATAGCCTCCTTAATGTTTTGAAAAGATTGTTGTAGGTCTTGACTATACTCATCAGTACCGACAATCTTCCCATGTACCTTAAGTAGCAAGGGACTTTTAGGTCTTACCTCAATGATTTCAGAGGGTACCTTCCATGCAGTAGTATGGACAATGTTATTGTATCCATACTCTACAGGAGGTAAGTACTTCTCCCATCGTGAACGTTGATCTACTTCCATGACATAGGTCTTGAGTAGATCTAGAATTGTAAGGTTAGCTATCTCACTTTGGCCATTCATTTGTGGGTGATAGGCCAAAGAGAAATTTAGCCTTGTACCTAGATTCTCAAAGAGACCCTTCCAAAAATTATTGGTCATTTGAGGATCTCTATATGACACTATGGAGGTTGGCAAGCCATGGTGTTTGAAAATGTGTCATATGAAGAGGGTTGCCATTTGATGTGCCATAATAGTCTTTTTGGAAGGTATAAAATGTGCTTGTTTGCTAAACTTATCGACTATTGTCCATATTCACGCATTCTTATGGATAGACTTAGATAATCCAAATATAAAATCCATGGATATACTCTCCCATGGAAAATTAGGAATTGGCAATGGCTGGAGTAATCCAGGTTGCTTCCCTCTATCATACTTGGTCTTTTGGCATACCATTCATTTTGAAACATACTCTTGTATGTCTAATTTCATGGTAGGCCAATAGAAATATGTCTCTACTCCTCGAAGAGTAGGTTGAATTTCTCTATACCCCAAATAGGGAGAAGCATGGGATTCATACATTACTTTCTCATGAAAGGGAGTTAGTAACACATATCCTATTGCCATAGATAAAATAACCATTTTTCTTCCCTAAGGCAAGGGTTGACATTATATCCTTGAAATCAAGGTTAGTAGCATACTTATCTATCATAGAAGATAGATCATTGTGAGTTGCTATAGACACTGCATTTACTTTTAAGGTCAGTAGCATACTTATCTATCATAGAGGATAGATCATTGTGAGTTGCTATAGACACTACAATTACTTTTAGTAATCATGATAGTGCATTGGCCAATTGTTTGTGCTTTCCAACAATATGAAAATAAAATTGCAAACAAAAATTTTCCCACCTTATTTGTTTGTCGGAAAGCTTGATTTGCATGGCATGAAGTACTTAAGACTTTGGTTTGCATCACAAAGTACTTAAGACTTTGGTGATCCATTTGTAAGATGAATGGAGTCCCCAAAAGATAATGCTTCCATGTGTTAAGGGCATGTAGAACACCTAGTAGCTCCGTTTCATATATTCCCAACACTTGCTCATCAGAATTGAGTCTTCAACTTTTGTATATGGCATGTCCTTCATGAAGCAAAACTTCTCCAAGGCAATCTCCACAAGCATCACATTGGACCTCAAATGGTTTTGGGAGATTCGGTAGTGTAAGAACAGGTTGAGAGGTAAGCTTTTCTTTGATCTTGTCAAAAGCATTTTTCTCTTTTGCAATCCATGTATACTTAACATTCTTCTTTGTTAAATCATGTAATGGTCTTGATATTTGCGAGAATTTTTCTATGAAGTGTATATAGTATGCACACATACCAATAAAGCTTTGTAGCTCATGTAGATTCCTTGGGTTAGGCAATCCTTTTATTACCTCTGTTTCGTTGGATCCATATAGATGCCATCTCAAGAGATAATGTGACCTAAGTATTGAATCTCTTGAAGGAAAAAATCACTCTTCTTTTGATTAATGAAAAGTTTATTCTCCCTCAAAGCTGGAAAGATTACCTAGAGATGTTGCTTATGGTCCTTGAGAGAAGTGGAGGAGATGATAATATCATCAAAGAACACTCCAGTGAACTTGCAGTGGGGTCTACAAAATTTCTCCATTAGGCTCTTGAATGTGGCCGGAGCATTTGTCAAACCAAAAGGCATGACAAGATATTCATAAAGACTAAATGTTGTGTGGAAATTGGTCTTTACAATATCTTCATTCACTATCCTTATTCGAAGAAAGCCAATTTTAAGGTCATTTCTACTGAAGTAGGTAGATCCTTGTATCTTATCAAATAGATCTTCCACCTGTGGTATGGGAAATTTGTTCTTGATAGTAATCCAATTTAGTGCTCTATAGTCAACACACATACAATATGTGTTGTCTTTCTTTTGCACTAGCAAGATGTGTGAACAAAAGGGAGAGGAACTAGGCCTCACCATCCCCTTTTCTACCAATTCATGCACTTGCCTCATAATCTCCTCTTGTTGAGCTCGAGAAACTCTATAAGAAGGCTTATTAGGTGGCGAGATCCCAAGTAGAAGCTCTATCTTATGGTCATCATCCCTTCGTTTTGGATGTAACTCCCTAAGGATTTCATCAATAAAAACATCTTGAAATTCATTTAGGAAATTAGACAACTCAATTCCTGCTACTTTGATTTGGTAAAACATTAGGATGATTTATGGACTCTTTAACCAAAATCATGTACGAAAAAACTGAGCCTTTCACTAACATATCAAAAGCAGGTGAATTTACAAGAGGTATAGTATGACCAGACTCATTTATGTACAAATTCTTTTCCCTATAGGTGAAATAAAGTCTCCTTTTAGGGAATTTCATATTGGCAACCATGTGGTTGAACCATGGTGCCCACAGGATAACACCCTCATGTTGGAGAGGAGAGATGAAAAAGTCCTCTTTGTCGTAGCTTTGGACATGAAGACTCAATTTCCCAATCAAGGGACTAACGGAGGCTTGTTGTTCCTTGATAGCTCTATCTATAGTCGCAGTATCTCCCATCTTGAAAGATTGTATACCCAGCTTTGTGACCAACTCCGTTGATATGAAGTTGTGAGTAGAGCCACGGTCAAAAAGGATAAAGGCATCATACTCCTCACGGTTTCCCAAGCAGAGGAAATGGATTATCCTTTGCAATGAGTATCCTCTTTTGGAGCTTCGACCATGGAAGCTCTAGGAGTCTCATTGCGTGCATTTATTTTGGGGAAAGAATGATAGCCATGTCCTTTATCCTCACACTTGAAACATTTATGGTCTTTGCAAAAAGCTTCTAATTCTTCAAAAGAGAGTTTATCTTTATCTTTGTAAATTCCTTTCTCCTTGGTCTTGTTGTTTTTGTTGTTTTTATAATTGCCTTGGGAGTTTTGAGCATTGTTCTTCCCTCTAGGTTCATTTTAGTCTTTAGTTTCCATGGGCTTAAAATTCCTTTTAGACCCTTGTTGGAAACTGATTTGTGAAGCAACCATAATATGGTGAATCACCTCAAAGGTAGTCCCGCTCAAAATTGTTGCTTTTGTTCGACAAAGTCTATCTTTTGGTAGATAGTAGCTTTGCAATGTAAATCCCAAAATTTGTCCACATACTTGTGGATAGACTCATTGGGAGTTAGGTTCAAACTTTTCCATTTCGTAAGAACTTTGTCTTTGGAATTTTCTGCAAGAAATCGCTTCATTATGGAAACTCACAGAGTTTTCCATGTCTTGGGAGCTTTGCCATTACTTGGAGACTAGCCCACCATTGTCGGGTAGACCTTTGAAAATGCATAGCTTCATAATGTAGCTTGGAGGACTCCGTGAAGCCCTCATCTCCAAAGGCCGTATCAAATTGTTGGATGAAGGCCAAAACTTTGTCTGTCGCACCTAAGGTGCCATCATAGGTCAGAATAGAGATATTCTTTCCTCCATCCTTGAACTTCTTAAGCTTGTAGGACCTTTTTCAAGTAGCATAGGATTTGTGATGTCCTCTCCTCTTATTTATCTAAGAGAAAAACCGCTGCTTTCATCGGAAGAGGAGGAAGATGATGAAGATGGAGAAGAGGGTGACCTCTTTCTTGCCTTTCTCTTTGTTTGATTCCTCTCTTCCTTCTCAAAATTATGAGGAGAAGGACTATACGATGACTTTTTCTCTTGGGAGAAGTTTGAAATCGTCAAGGCTACCGTCTTTGCGGAGCCACATCTTCCAAAAAACTTGGATATTTACTTCTTTCTCGTTCACAAGATTCATCCTCTTCGCTCACCAGAGAGAGTCTTCTTTTGGGAGTCTCAACAAGAGACCTCCTAAGATCTCTCTCTTCTTGGGGAGTTTGGAGAATCCCGTGAGTGCAAAGTTGTTGATTAACTTTGGCTTGCAAAGCAGGGTTGCCCATAGCTTGCTGCAACCTAGTAACAAGATATTTCACATACATGGGGGTATCATTAGTAGAACCTTCACGTGCAAAATCAAAGTCGTCATTATTCATTCTACTCTCTTTATTATTGCCAACCATGCTAACTAAATTTATATATATGCTACTTTTGTGCTTTGGAAACTTCAAAACTTTAGTTTCTACTCTTCTTAACTTTTGAAAATTAGCTCCGAAGTAGCCACACCCATGGTTTAGAGACTATTGATTGCAACGAGTAGTGGAGAGGGTCTAGCAATGCTCAGTTGATTATGGTTCCTGCTGAGCTTGCTAGTAGCTCAATAATGGTTAAGCCAAAGGCAAGCCCCGAAAGACTCCATTATTAAGGACTCTATATTTCCCAACAATGTACCTCAAACTAAGTTCTTTTCAACCGGGATAATAAATCCCTATCCCACTTACCCTCTTGCAATGAACAGGTCCAATCTTTCATGGAAAACTTAAGGACCTCTCTTCTTAAGCAAGAAAAGAAAAACCAATATCTAGGATACCAATGTAACGGAATATGGCTATAACATTGATTGTAGTGGAATTACAGTAACAATAGTGAGCATTTCCTTAAGAGAATTCTTAAAGACTATAAGGAGAGTACTTGATTAAAAGTAGCAAAATGAACATTATACCTAGTTAGCTTGGCATGAAAAATACTTGTAAAAGAGAGAGAGGATTAGAGAAATTGACAACAATTGAGGATCAGATTTACTTCAAGCCGACCAAAAGGCTTTTGTATTATAGATCCTCCAATGAAGAGAGACTTGGTACAATACATGCTTTGTGTTCCTTGAGACCTTGTTGATGCAATGAAGATGGTAAATTTCATGCACCAAAGTTATGCCTGTAACTACCTTGTAAAAACATTAACTTATCGTCGGCCTCAATCCCAAGACCTCAAACACCTTCAAAGGTGGAGAGAGCTAGCAGAGAGTGAGGGAAGGGAAGAGGAAGAAGATGTAGCAAAGGAGAAAGAAGTAGTTTCCTCTCATATCATTACTCATAGAGCACAGCATAGCATAGTAATGAAGATGAAAAAGACGATAAGAATCACTTTGAAGAATGACTCTTGGATGGATTTGCATTCCATAGCCAAGAGGTGTTAGTGTAGGCTCTATACTTCTCAAGCTTGGAGAAGGAGATGGAGTTATTACTCAATACAACGAGAGAATTAGTGTGAGTGTGTGTGGTAGAGTGTATGCCAAAAGCAGCCCCCCTACTTGCCTTGGTGGACCCTCCTTCTAGCTCATCCTTTCACTTAATTGGACCTTGCCAAGCTTAGCCAATCACATGCTTTAGTCTCATAACTAGTAATAGTGGTAGAATTTGGACAAGTGTCCTCCTTTCCCCTTTGAGAGAGAGGGCTTGAATAATCCTTGAATAAATAATTAGTTAATTTAAACCATCCAATAGGCTTTAGGCACACTATGAGGGCAACCTTGCTAGGGGCATGACATGTGTCCTATATGCCTCTTGTGGGAAGGGTGCCCCTTGGGTGAGTGGTAGTATGTTCTCTCTCATCCCCTACTCTTGGGGCTTGCCCCCTCCTTTGTAGGCAACATGCTGACTTCAAGCACCTCAAGCTCCTTGGTCATCAAGCACCTCAAGCATCTTAGTCATCACGAACCTCAAGCACCTTAGTCATGAAGCAGGACAAGCACCTCAAGCACCCTAGTCAGCTCAAGCATGACAAGCACCTCAAGCACAAGCTTAGCAATGCACTGAAGTATATAGATTTATTGCAAAAACTATCAGCCTAAAGAATAACCCAAAATACCTTTTTGAAAAACCGTTCGTCATGATACTTGCAAAAATACAAAACCCAGAAGCTAGTATCAACATAAGCATGTTCATGTACACTAGTGTAGTGCAACAAACTACTAAGGCTAAATCCAATAACTTATTAAAAGCGTGGTACGTCAGGGAGTTCCTCTATTGGGAAGATTTGGCTCCAGTACACATCAAATGTTCATAAAATCTAGGAAAAGGTGACTAAGGACAGAGCGTCGAAGATCACAGTAACATCAGAAGGGTTTAAGTCTCGAGCACAATAGACATGTGTCTCTGTGTGTTTGTGTGTATGTTATATTTGTCTGTCTCTCTCTCTGTGTGTGTGTGTGTGTGTGTGTGATCAAAATGCACTTTGTAGAATTGTAATAATGGGTGTGCGTGCTCACTCTTATAGACCCAAAATTATGATCTCTAAGGCTAAGATGATGAAGAAAAAACCTATGTGATAGATGGAGGCCTTTTTAGAGATTTTTTGACATTTTCCTCTCAAAAAGCTCTCTAAAAGAGGAAAAAAGGGGCTTTTTACCAACGGCGCGCGATGAGGCATTCCAAAATTTTGGAATGCCCCCTCGTGCGCCGTTAGCAAAATGTTCTTTTAGGGGTTTTTGACATTCTTTGCCTCTTTGGATGTCGGAGCTAGGCAATTGGACATTCATTTCTAGGATATTTGGGTGTTTTGGATGCATTGACAGTATCAAAAGTTTCAAAATCTTCCACCACTTGATAGTTTTGTAACTTTTTGAATTCTAGTGATGACGTAAGCCGTATCAAATGCACCGCATCTACCTTCTGAAAAAGGTGCTCGCATTAAATGAAAGAGAGTGATCGTCTTCAAGGACCACTAGATTATTAAATGAGGAGAGGGACACCTTTTATATTTTTGTTAATATTAATCTATTTTTCTACGTAACGTAGGCTCTTCTCTCATTGGAGGAGCTTATTTTCCTCTCTCTTCCAAAAGGCCCTCCAAAAGACCTCCGAAATCTCCTAATGCGTCACTGACTTCCATTGTATAATTATATGTTATTCAATAATACAACTCCAGTTCTAGTTATCTTTTCTATATCTTGTCAATTCACTTCTAGTCTTGTCTTCCAATGTACTCAAGTGTAATCTGAAGTCTAACTTTGAACTGAACTAACTCTAACTACCAACCTGGAATACTTGTCTGAATACATTCACGTCATTCCATGTATTGATCCCTTTGTGAGTGTTTGAAGAAAGCATTTTACATGAGCTT
Organism: Adiantum capillus-veneris; assembly: GCF_014529385.1. NCBI lineage: Eukaryota > Viridiplantae > Streptophyta > Polypodiopsida > Polypodiales > Pteridaceae > Adiantum > Adiantum capillus-veneris. Next base: position 14,218,371 of record NC_140946.1, on the reverse strand, counting down.
TCATTAGCGGCTCTCAAGCCCCCCGATCCATCACTCTCGACCCATCCAATTTACTTTCCATAAAAATGTGTGTGTGAGTTCTTTTGTGCATAAGCCACTACCAGGCCAAGCTTAAATTTACATTCTTTAGCTCATCTACAAGTGCAAGATCACCTTGGAGAGTACAGTATGTAATCATGTCAATGCATCACATGAGTTCAACAAGAGGGGGTTTTAAATGCGAAATATTTAGTGAAATTAATAGAGATACATTTGAAAAAAGGATTTATTATTTCATTTTGAAAAAAAATCATAAAATAAGAGGTCATTTTATTCATTTAGATATGTTTAAAAAGGGGTTTTTAAATACTCCTTGAACGCATGTTATATAAGAGGTATTTCGATAGTGCAGCCCTCAAGAAGCTCACTTGGAGACGTGTCTTAGCTTACCACAACCCTGTGTGAGTTATTTCTCATCCTCTTGAGATGCATCCAAGAGAGCTACCGCCTCTTGGAGGAAGAACTAAGCTCCAAAAGGCCAGTGGCTCCTCTGATAGCAAGGTCTCTCAATGTGTCCAGATTTGCTATTTGAAGCACGACAACTTTCTCTTTGGGCTCTGTATCTAACAAGATCCTCTCTAGGATTTGTAATGTTAGATTCCTAGTCCATTGTATATCTAAAAAAGTAAGAATCATTGGTGCATGATATGAAAAAGTAGTCCTTGCCAAAATGCATATTGAACCATCTATGTTTCAGATGTGATCACTAGCATAAAAGTGATCTATTTTGAAAAGATTCACATCTTACTCTATGATCAGATTAAGAGAAAAAGCTATCAGAGGGTTGTACAAAGCCTACATGTAGCCATACATCCGAGATCCTCAAAGCTGTACATAGGTGCCTCGGGGAGGGGGGGCAGGGGGGGGGGGGGTCAATTTATATAAATTGTGTATATCTCGTGCATTCAAGGACTATTTTAAAAAATCCTTATCTGTGAAATTTTGACAAATAAAATACACCCTTTTCCTATTCAATTTCTAAATGTTTTTCCCAATTCCATTTCATGATACCCTTTTGTATGTGAATCTGTGAGAAAAAATAAAGTTTAACAATCTCTTCTACTACACTCATGTGATAGTCACGTTATTATTATGTGACCTCCTCAAGATAGGTGCTCGCAAGCAGCCAAATCAGCCCTATGTGTAGTAGCATGGTTGCCTCAAACGCTATCCAAGGGGTCATCAAGCATGTTGAAGTCCCTCCAATGCAACATTGCTCTACATAGGGCAAAGACTCCAGCTCGTGCACTCGCATGGTTGGGCACATGTATGTTTAAGAAGCCCACAAGGCAACCTTCATATGTGCATAGTGACCCACTAGACCCTGCCTGGCACAATAATATCTTTTCCTATAATGGCCATCTGCCATGAGTTTTAAATATTCATACATATATCTCCCTAAATACCTCTAGGCCCAAAATTAATCGATCAAACTTTTTTATAGAGGCCATGCAAGACCTGTCAAAAATGTTGAATACAGCTCTCACAAAGGTGATGCTCTTGTAGCATAAGAATATCTATCATGCCACTCACAAGGAAACTTCTTGCATACAAATTGGGGTCTACCAAGCCCCCCCTGCACATTCCATGTGACAATACTCATGGGGTGAGTGAGAAAAAAACAATTCTACAATAGTAGCCAACCTCGCAATCTTTGAGGCCTGCTTGGATAGGGGGTAATTCTCCTTTGAGTGACCTTGAGAAGGGAATCTCTTCCAAGCCATGCTTAAAAGGACCATGCAATCCATAGTGCTACATCCTCTTTCCAAGTTTTCTCATGTTAAAATACATAGATAGGTGCACTTCGGGTATCTACAAAGAAGTTACCACAATGTGTCTATGGTATGCACTTATACCAGTAAAGCTTTGTAGATCATGTAGATTCCTTGGGTTAGGCCATCCGTTTATTACCTCTAACTATGTTGGATCCATACGGATACCATCTTGAGAGATAATGTGACTAAGTATTGAATTTCTTGAGGGAAAAATTCACTCTTCTTTGGATTAATGAAGTTTATTCTCCCTCAAAGCTTGAAAAAATACCTGGAGGTGTTGCTTTTGCTCCTGAATGGACTTGGAGTAGATGATGATATCATCGACGAACAACACTCCAGTAAACATACAGTAGGATCAAAATATTTTCTCCATTAGGTGGTTGAACGTGTCTGGAGCATTTGTCAAGCCAAAGGGCATGAAAATTTATTCATAAAGACCAAATGTTGTGCAAAACCCGGTCTTTATGATATCTTCATTCACTATCCTTATTTAATGATAGCCACTTTTAAGGTCAATCCGACTAAAGTAGGTCGAACCTTGTAGATTATCAAACAGATATTATACATGTGGTACACAAAATTTATTTTTAATAGTGATACGATTTAGTGCTTGATAGTCCACACACATGTGGTATGTGCCATCTTCATTTTGCACTAGAAGGACTAATGACAAAGAGGGAGATGAACTAGGCCTCACCATCCCTTTATCTACCAGTCCATGCACTTGCCTCATAATCTCCTGTTGTTGAGCTTCAGAAACTCTATAAGGAGGCTTATTAGGTGGTGAGCTCCCATACAAAAGCTCTGTGTTATGGTCATCATCCCCTCGTTTTGGAGGTAGCTCTCCAGGGATGTCTTCAGTCAAAACGTATTGGAATCCATTTAAGAAATTAGAGAACTCTAATTCCTCTTGATTCCTATCATCTTAGCTAAAACGATTAGGGTCATTAGTGGATTCTTTGGAAAAAACCATGTACGCAAAAACCGAGCTTTTCATTGACTTATCAAAAGCAGGTGAATTTACAAGTGGTATAGTACGACCAAAATTGTAAGGTTTCCAGTTTCTGAAACCTTAAAGGTTTTATAAAGCTTAATCAAACTGATATGATTATTGAAAAAGCAATGTAGAATTGTCCGACCATGGCAAATATTGGTATTTTTGGAATCTTAAGCACAACAAACCCCGGGCTAGAAATTTTCAGAATTGAATTCCGATAAAAAATGACATAGTTATGACCCCTGGAAGTTTACACTGTAAATTGAATAAAATAGGTAAAATTGAAGGGTTGCAGTAATCATTTAAGCATAGACTTTATTAAAGGCCTCCTAGATATTTACAAGATATTTACCAATTAAGTAAAAATAGGTCAAAATATAGCATAATTGATATTTTAAAAGCTGGCAGGTAATGGGAGGGTCATCACTGACCTGCCAGGGACTCATTTAGCAGTAGGGGTCGTTTTTTGACTTGCTGGGGGCTGCTTGAACTTCAAGCAACTGCCTTTTTCAGCCGGTGAGAGCTTATGAGTGCCAGAAATCTATAAATATGACCCCTAGCTTCACATTTTACACAGACTCGGAGCCTTGCTACTCTCTCTCTCATCTAGAGAGAACACTACGCAGAAATCATTAGAGTTTAATCTCTAATTGATTAATCCTAACGGTAATTAACTTAATCCTTCTTAATTAGCAAGGTTAGATTAAGATAAATTGTTAATAAATCAAAGATTAGGCCTATGCATGCTCCTTAAACCTCTTTAAATTAATTAATCTCTGCTGATTATTGTAATTAAGCTTAGTAATTTTAAGCTAATTAATTATCCTATCATATTATGGCTGAAATTAGCCAAATTAACCATGAATTAATGATAAATATATTAATTAAGCTTAGATTAAGATGAGGTAATTATTAGAGTTGCATTAGACAGTCATTAAGCTAGGAAAATTATCCTATAATTTTCTGATTAATTTTCCTAATTAATTATGCAGAATTACTCTGTTTTTCTTAGCTATTTAAATAGGGGAAATTAGTAAATTGATTTCAATTGCTATAAAATATTTATCAGTGGTTAATTGGGTGTTAAGGAAACCGTGATAATTAGGAAAAGCTCAGATAATGAATCTAGCTAATTAATTATGCAGAATTACTCTGTTTTTTGAGCTATTTAAATAAGGGAAATTAGTAAATTGATTTCAATTGCTATAAAATATTTATCAGTGGTTAATTGAGTGTTAAGGAACCCATGATAATTAGGAAAAGCTCAGATAATGAATCTAGCTAATTAATTATGCAGAATTACTCTATTTTTTGAGCTATTTAAATAAGGGAAATTAGTAAATTGATTTCAATTGCTATAATATACTTATCAGTGGTTAATTGGGTGTTAAGGAACCCGTGATAATTAGGAAAAGCTCAGATAATGAATCTAGCTAATTAACTATGCAGAATTACTCTGTTTTTTGAGCTATTTAAATACGAGAAATTAGTAAATTGATTTCAATTGCTATAATATATTTATCAGTGGTTAATTGGGTGTTAAGAAACCGGTGATAATTAGGAAATGCTCAGATAATGAATCTAGCTAATTAATTAGGTAGAATTACTCTGTTTTTTGACCAATTTAAATAGGGGAAATTAGTAAATTGACTTCAATTGTTGAGATACATTTATCAGTGGTTGATTAGGTGTTAAGGAATCGGTGATAATTAGGATAAGCTCAGAAAAGTAATTTAGATAATTAATTAGCTAAAATATACTAATTGTTGAGAAAATTAAATAGGGAAAATTAGTTAATGGAATTTAAATGCTATGATATATTTACCAATGGTTAATTAGGTGTGTCAAAACCTGTGATAATTAGGAGAAGCTCAGAAAACTAGTTTAACTAATTATCTTAGTGGAATTACGCTGTTTTTAGGGGTAAATTAAAGGGGGAAATTAGTAAATCATGTGCTATAATTACATTCTATTTTTTAAAGCTGTATTATAGGGTAAAGAGGCCCTGATAATTATGCCAAGGTTAAAAAAGTAGTATAGATATTTATCTAAGTCAAATTATACTAATTCTAGCTAAAAAGTAAAGAGGGAAATTAATAAATCGTTCACTATAATTACATGCTATTTATCAGAGCTGTATTAGAGGGTCAAGAGGCCGTGATAATTATGCCAAGGTTAGAAAAGTAGTGTAGATATTTAATTAAGTCAAATTATACCATTTCTAGCTAAAAAGTAAAGGGGAAAATTAATAAATCATGTGTTATAATTACATGCTATTTATCAGAGCTGTAATATAAGGTCAAGAGGCCGTGATAATTATTTCAAGGTTAGAAAAGTAGTATAGATAATTATCTAAGTCAAATTACACCATTTTTAGATAAAAATTAAAGAGGGAAATTAGTAAATCATGCTATATGATTACATGCTATTTATCAAAGCTGTATTATAGGGTAAAAAGGCCATGATAATTATGCCAAGGTTAGAAATGTAGTATAAATATTTATCTAAGTCAAAATATACTAATTTTGATGGAAATTTCAAGGGGGAAATTAGTAAATCATGCTATATGATTACATGCTATTTATCAGAGGTATATTATAGGGTAAAGAGGCCGTGATAATTATTCCAAGGTTAGAAAAGTAGTATAAATATTTATTTAAGTCAAATTATCCTAAATTTAGCTGAAAATTGAAGATGGAAATTATATAACTAAGTTGGAAAATAATAAGATAATTACCAGAGGTCAAAAATATCATTATCTAGTTGTGTTAATTATACCATAGTTAATTGGTTAGGTTTAAAAAAATTATAATTGACCAAAAGTCCTATTTTTAGCGAATGATTAATTAAAATAAATAGACTTTGTGGTCAAAAGTTTTTAGGAAAATTATAGTAAGTGTAAACTTATGATATCAAGTTAAGGAAATGAAATCTTTAAGAGAAATTAAATACAATAAATATTAAGCCCAAAATAAGTAGATTATTAGCTTAAAAGTCAATGGGAAAATTAGAGAAAAAGATATAGAAAATTATAATAAAATTAGGAGAGCTTAGAAAACCCTTAGGAAAGCGGTGGAAAAAGTTATCATACCTATATAGACAAATAAGAAATTACTAGGTCAAGAATTTACCAATTAAGACTATATATTTAACCTTGGATGGGTTACGGTTGAATACAAAGGTTAAGTTTAGATTTTGAACTATTTACCTAATGATTAAACGTCCTTTTTATAAGGATAATAAGTTATGATACCAAAAAGGACCCGAGAAAATCCTACATCTGATGATGAGGACGTAGCTCCAAAACGAACTAGAGCATCGCATGACGACGAAGCCGGGCCTAGTAGTAGGCCTACGGAGGAGAGTCTTCAGGCGCCAGCACAACAACAGATGGCCAATCAATCCCAGGTGGGTTTCCCATTATTCAATTAAGTCTTTAATTAGTTTAAGTTCTTTTATAAGTTAGCATTGCATACGTAAGAAGGATAAATTGGCTGAAAACGCAAGGTAACTTCAAGCGTGCATTTGTTTATAATGTAGGAAAGAATTGTTTGGGTTAAAACTGGTTGAATTAGGAAAGATATGTTTGATCATCCTTAAGACAGCTTGTCTCAAGACACCTCCGACTCCTTGATATAAATTGATGATAATGATTGGCTTTCTAGCCACGGTTAAGTCGGTTACCCCCATGAACGATGAGTTTCTACTCCGTGTCATGTCTTGATGTTTCTACATAAGTTAGGATACCGTTTTTTTTATCCTAGGGGAGCCGCCCGGTTGTATGGGCAACTGGTTTGGTGTATGGGCACCCGGAACCTTGGGTGGGGGTTTATCCACTCCGGAATTGAATAAGGAATGGGTGCCGTTTTTTCACCCTTAGGTGGTCTTGAGACAAGAAGAGTACCGGTCATGGTTATTATAGACAATGTTTTGATTGACAGTACCCTGTCTTAAGTTTAAAGATGTCTGTTTTCTAAAGGAATGCTTTCAATGCTGTCTTCAAGGAATTACTGTGATGAAACGTTAAAAGAAACCATTATTTTAAATGTTTAAAACAATGTGATAGTAAGATAAACGAATCATGTGTGAGTGCGGGGTGGTAAGTGGGGATTGACTAAGGTTGTCAATCATGGACGGGTAGACCTGATTAGTCAGGTAACTATCCATTCCCGTGCAGTAAAACGTTTTAGAAACTTCTCACTTGGAAGAGGAATCCACCAACGGCTGTGCCCTCACATATGTTAGGGGGAAAAAAGCGTTGGCTAAGGAAACCATAATCTGAGTGATGAAGTTATAGGGCCTAAATAAGAATTTTTTTTTGTAGGTTGTTTGAATACATTGTCCCGTTTCCGCTGCGAGACAGAACTGGGTCTGCTTCTAAGGCTATAGACCCAAGCCATTGTCAATGGTAAAGGTCTATTCCTTGGATTTTTCTTGTTTAGAGACTCCGATTTTTATCAGACCTAGAGCCCTGTCAAGGATCCCATCCGATCTTGGTATAGGCGGGTTGGGGACCTTACAAGTGGTATCAGAGCATGTGTTAACTAAAGTCTTGGACCTAGGGAAAAGTTTAAGGCGTTAAGTTGAAATTAGTAATCTTTGACAAATTCAATTAAAGACGTATTTAATTAAAAAGAGGGAGTGAAAGGAAAAAGAGAATTATCCCTATCCTTGCAGTAAAATTTCCATCAGGCCTACTTCAAATTCCTGGATTTCAACATTAGGTTTATGAGGGCTTGCCTATCCCGAGACTATTCAATGCGAAAAAGCGTGATGAAATGGCTGGATAATAGATTTTCTACTCGTAAGATAATCCCACTAGTAGTCCATCTTGGGAGAAAATGGAGAAAATGAAGCAGGCAAGCAAAGAATGTTATCTCCCTCTTGCACATCATGCTATCAAAATGAACGAGTTCTTTGATCTACGCCAACTAGGACTTTCATTAGAGGAGTACTACATTAAGTTCGTGTCTTTACGACGCTATGCTCCCCAGATGACCATGGAGCAACAAATTGCCGTTTCTATCAAGGCCGCAACAAACCCCAGAGTACACGTCTCGAGGCCATGAGGCCTACATCAATACAGGATGCCCTTCTCAGGGCTAAGCCTCTTGCAGCCGAAGGAACCAACTCCATAAGGAACTATAATGGATTTAGTAACTTTAGGGGAAGAGCCAGGGGAACTTTCAACCAAGGATACCAACAATGTAGACTACCTGCAGTAGTAAACCTGGAGCAGACCATCCCAAACGTTAGGTGCTATGGATGCAATCAAATAGGGCACTATAGAAATAGTTTTCTAGAAAAACAAAACCCTCAAATTACTGCTAGAGCCATTCCTCAAAATCAAGGAGATAATCTAAGAGGAGGTAGAAATAGAGGACGAGGTAAAGGAAGAGTAAGAGGAACCAGATTTTATGCAATCATAGGAGAACCAACCCTACGGAAAAAAAAAAAAAGAAGATAAAAGAGCCACTCGCTTGGCCATAGTTAGCAATCTTAGAGCTTTGTAAACCACTATAAATCAATAATGTAAAAACTTGAGTAAGTTACTTATAAGTTCCATTATAATATATAAGTTACTTATATATTATAATGGAATACATGATTTTCTTCTCCAAGATTACTTAATGAATCTAAAGTTAAGTTGGTATTTAATCAAGAAATTAAGGGTTGATCTAACAAATGAGACCAAAGTTCTCGATAGTATGAAAAGAATTTGAATTTTGAGAATGACATAGTTATCAAGAAAACAACTCACATTCTTTGTGCACACGATAGCCTTCCTTGAAAAAAATAACATAGACTTGAAAGTATTAAGGTACGAGACTAATAGGAAGTCCAAAAGAACTCTTGGTATGATACTTCTTAAAACCCTTTACATATTGTTGGTCAACCAGGTTAGAGCACAGAGGGGGTATCTCTGGTGCAATAGTAGAAGCTTGGGCCGAACGCAGATTGCTCTTCCCTTTGGCTTCATTTTGATTCTTCTTTTCCATGGGATTGAAATTTCTTCTCACCCCTTGTTGGAAATTGATCCTTGAAGCAACCATACTGTGGTGGATGACTTCGGTGATAGTTCTAGGACATTGCGAGTTGACATACTTGGCCATTTCTTCATGTAATCCCGCACAAAATGGTTATGTTTTTTGGCACAGTATATCCTTTGAAAGACTATAGCTTTGAGATGTGTATCCCAAAAAGTATCTTCATATTTGTGGATACACTCGTTGAAGAGTAGCTTCAAACTTAGACATTCGGTGAGCACTTTGTCCTTGGCATTGCTTGCAAGGAATTGCTTCATTATGGAAATTCATAGACTTTTCCATGTTCTTGGGGCTTCACCATTCCCACAAAGACTAGCCCACCATTGACGGGCAAACTTTTGGAAGTGCATAGCTACATGGTATAGCTTCAAGGACTTTGTGAAGCCGTCGTCTCCAAAGGCTGCATCGAAATGTTAAATAAAGGCCAAAACCTTGTCTATAGCACCAAAGGTTCCATCATAGGTGAGAAGAGAGATGCTCTTTCCTCCCTCCTTACTTCTTTATCTTGTAAGACCTTTTTGTGGAATCATGGGGCTTGTGATGTCCTCTCCTCTTATATTCTTTAGGATAATAGTTGTTGCTTTCATCGGGAGAGGAGGAACATGATAAAGATGGAGAAGATGGTGACGGATTTCTTGTCTTTTTCTTCCTTTGGTTCCTCCCTTCCTTGTCAGAATGATGAGGAGAAGGACTATGCGGCGATCATTTCCTCTTAGGAGGAGTTGGTAATTGTTGAGACCGTCGTCTTCGTGGAGCCACATCCTCCAAATCACTTCTTTCTCTTTCAGTGGTTTCCTCTTCTTCTTCCTACATCGGAGACAGTATTCTTTTGGAAGTCTCATTAAGAGTATTCCTAAGATCTCTCTCATCTTGAGGAGTTTGAAGGAGGCCATAGCTGCAAAGTTGTTGGGTGAATTCGGCTTATAGGGAAGGGTTGCTATTAGCTTGTTGCATCCTAGTGACAAGGTAATTCACAAGCATGGGGGCATCTTAAATAGCACCTTCATGTGCAAAATCAAAGTTATCAACATTCATTCTACTCTCTCTATTATTTTCATCCATGCTAATTAAACTTATGTAAGTAGTACTTTGTGCTTTAGTATCCTCAAAACCGTAGTTGCTACCCTTCTCAACTCTTGAAAATCGGCTCTCAAGCAACCACACCCGTGGTTGAGAGATTTTTGATTGCAAAGAGTAGTGGAGAGGGTCTGATAGTGACCGATGGATTAGTACTTTGTGCTTTGGTACCCTCAAAACCATAGTTGCTACCCTTCTCAACTCTTGAAAATTTGCGCTCAAGCAACCATACCCGTGGTTTAGAGATTGTTGATTGCAAAGAGTAGTGGAGAGGGTCTAAGAGTGCCCGATGGATTATGGTTCCTACCAAGTTTTCTATTAGCTCAATAAATGGTTAGGCCAAAGGCAAGTACCGAAAGACTCCATTATTAAGTCTATAGTTTTGAATGGTGTACCTCAAACTAAGTTCTTCCCACCAAGAAAATAGATCCCTGTCCCACTTACCCTCTTGCAATTAGCAAGTCCAACCTTTCGTGCACAATTGTGAGGGCCATGCCCGGGGACCACCGACTGTACCATCTCCAAATGGATACACCATGATCTCTGATATCCCTCCCTCTTGAGACCAACACCAAGACAAGACTCCTCATGCTCTTGGATGCCAACACAAGGGGGGTGATAACATTCACTTTCTCTCATATGGATCCCTTAGCCCCAAAGAACCTTTGCTTACCGATCAAACTTACCAATTGAAGTCATCAGACTAACCTGAAACTCAACCTTTAATTCACCCTTGGTTCAAGGTCATTGATTCTTTTTTCCTGGTTATGCCCGAGCACAGCCGTCAATGCGTTCCCCTAAGGTGAGTGTATTTATAGTCTACATGAATCCCTTGATCCCAAGTTTTTCTCCCGCTCTATAGTTTTGAATCTCTTTCCCCCACTCTTGACTTTACTTATAGGACAACATAAAATTGGGTTCAGCTTTTTGGCCATCAATCAACCCTCCATGATCTGCCCACCCATCGAAACATTTGATAAATGCACCTTCACAGGGTAATACTATGATACTAGAAAACAATATTCCACTCATGTCAAACCATGAATACATTTCAAGCATTTGAAAGTAGCATGCAAACTATTGCATACCCTTGCAAATGTGCATTTATCAGGTCGATCCCGCGTTTTTCCTTTATAGAATATTTTACTTCCTTTTTCCTTTAATATTAATAAAGTTATCTAGTTATCTTTCAAGCAATCACATATACTTCTCCAGGCATATTCCTATCTTCGTCCCAGGACTCGGGTATCTTGTCCCCTCCGCCACGTGTGGAGGTGGTACCTTTACACAGATTCCAATTCTTATTTTTTCTTTATCTTGTGTGGGAATGGCTTGAAAGATAATCTACTTTAAATTTATTTTAAATCAACAATCCCAAGAAGAAGAGCAAAGGTCCGACTGATGAGGACAATGTGGAATAGCCCATTTAGGTTCCTAGCCTTTCCAAGGTTTTTTTTCACCAAACAATTTGAAGAGTTCTTTAATAAAATCACATCCTCCTCCCTTATCATGATCCCTCCATGGATCCTTTTTCCTTACTCTTTTTTCCGTCGACATCAGGTCTACCAAGACTAGGCCGATTTCCACATGCATCCACGGGTCCATTTTACCCGGCTGGGACACACTTCCATTCAATCCCCATTTCTATGACAATGAATGAACCCAAGATCACAACATAGACCAACGATTATCAGTCCTAGCCAAAAAGGACCATCCCCTATTGTATCCTACAAGTAAACACCTGCACTGACCTTTCTACAAACACAAAGAATAAATCTCTATACTATGGTAGGGTTATCCACGTCAATCTTCTCGGAAGTTTTTAATCCTAGTTCAAATCTAGATTAAGCTCCTTGAATTATAATCCCTTAATTTCTATTTCTTTTTAATTTTTCTACTCAAACAAGACCTTACAAATCAATGAATCTCTTGGAAATTTAAGTTTTTGTCTTGACAAAAGTTTCGAGTTGACCCCAACTTTGATGAATCCCATTTTGGTCCCTTTTCATCATTTTCCATCCATGGGCATATCCATGGAAGCGATGGGAGTTTTATGTTCAAACAACATAGATGCTATCCCCTTACTCCTCCCTTCAAATTTTGATAGCAGAAAAACTTGAAATGAACAATGAATATGCTTTCTATAATGAGTTTCGCTTTGGTATGTCTATGCGTGGTACACACAAAACTTCAAAATGCACCAACTTGCAATCTTGGACAATTAATCAAAAACTTCCTTTGAGTGCTTAGCAAGAGTGAAACCCTTCTATACAATAGTAGTGTAAAAATTGTGAAGTTCCTAAGAGTGGACATGCTAGTGTATCATAAAATATGCACGTGATAGTGTATGACTGATTAACAAATTCTTCTTTAAGAAGGGTTTTAGGCATACCTTTACTACTATGGAGAGGATTAATTATGTTGCTAGAAGAGGCTTATGGTTTAGGAACTTTCCATTTGGTAAGAGGAAAAAGAGAGAATGACTTTATGGAAAATCCTCTTTTTCAATTAACTTCCTTTGGTTATGCTAAATTAACCGTCGTGTGTATATGGTAGGGTGTTCTCCTTGCTTTGGAAGAGCAATGACAAAGTGTAATGACATAATTGGTTATTTTCCGCTTCACTTTGCTTGAAAACCACCAATTTGGCTATGGGAATAGAGAGAGGTTAAGAAAATTCAAGCTATGGAAAGCTTGTAGGTTAAGAGAGACAAGGTGAAGAGCATAATGGTAATTTTGATTATGGTTATGGATTCTCTTGAGGAGAGAGGGGTGTGTAGGAGTGTGTGTGAAGGAGAATTAGCTTTGGCTTTCATAGCTCACTATCAAGATTGCACTTTCAAAACGTGGAGAGAAGTGAAGTGAAGTGAAGTGTTTAATGAGTAGGGAAGGCTTCCTTTTAAGATTAATTTGATAAGACCCTTAACTTATCTTGATAAGTTACTTTTGCATATCTTGATATCCTTTCTTCCTTTTCAAAGCTTCTCCAACAAGCTACTTATGCAAGAAGCTACTTTTTCTACAAGTGGCTTATGCAAGAAGCTACTTTTTCAAAAAGTGGCTTCTGCAAAAAGCTACTTTCCCAACAAGTGGCTTATGCAACAAGCTACTTTTCCGACAAGTTACTTTTTTACCATTCTTTCTTTGTTTTCTTATGAAAATTTATTTTTCTTGAGATAAAACTAATATCCCATGCATTGGTTATATCCACGTTCCCATGGTGAAAACCAAAAGTGTCTTGTGGATAGCTTTGGATTGGTTATATCCACGTTCCAATGGTAAAAACCAAAAGTTGTCTCGTGGGTAGCTATAGTGCTTGACTATAGACCAAATTTACTCGATCGTATTCAAAAAGTCAATGGATTAGATATGTCGTCAAGAGTAAGGGCTAAGAGGAGGACCATACAACAACTTAAGGACCTCTCTTCTTAAACAAGAAAAGAGAAACCAATACCAATGTAAACCGAATTGGACTTATAACTTAGAAAGTAACGGAATTAAAATAACTATAGTGATCATTTTTAAGAAAATTCTTCAAGATCATAAACAAAAGAGTTGATGATAGATAGCAACATATTCATTATACCTAATTATCTTGGAACAATACTTTGCAAGAGAGAGAATTAGAGAATCTGACCACAACTGAGGACCAGATTTACTTTGGAGCCAATGCCCCCTCCAAAAGGCTTTTGTAGTATACATTCTTCCATGATGAGAGACTTGGTACAATACAATCTTTGTGTTCCTTAAGATCTAATCGATGCAATGGAGATGGAAGGCTTCATGCCTCAAAGTTATGTCCTTAATCAACTTATGAAATCATTAACTTGTCCCCGGTCTCAGGTCCAAGACTTCAAACACCTTCAGCGGTGGAGAGAGCTAGCAGAGAATGAGGGTAGGGAAGAGGAAGAACAAGTAACATACGAGAAAGAAGTACCTTCCTCACCATAGGTTACTCTTTTAGCTTAGCTTAGCATATTAATATAGATGGTAGATAAGATGAGCATGCCATTGAAGCTTGGCTCTTAGTTGGATATTCATTCCATAGCCAAGAGTTGTTGGTGTAGGCTATCAACTTCTCAAGCTTGGAGAAGGAGATGGAGTTCTTTGCTTCACAACATCAAAGTGTGTGTGTGTGTGTGTGTGTGTGTGTGTGTGTGTGTGTGTGTGTGTGTGTGTGTGTGTGTGTGAGAGAGAGAGAGAGAGAGAGAGAGAGAGAGAGAGAGAGAGAGAGAGAATAAGGATGAGAAAACCGGTCCGCACTCTCATGCTTGGTTGACCTCTCTCTCTCTCTCTCCCCCATGTATTATTTAATTATATCATTTGGACAAGTGTCCTCTTTTTCTTCTTTGAGATAAAGAGCTTAATTATTTATTTAAATGCATCTAAATTCTCATTGGACCGCTTTAAAGACTATCCAATAGGATTCAAGCACATCATGAGGGCAAAATGGGGAGGATCTTGACATGTGTCTTTTATGCTTCTTAAGAGATCATGTTTGAATTGAACACTTCAAGCACCTTACCATATTTTATGCCTCTTGAGAGATCATGTTTGAATTGAACACTTCAAGCACCTTACCATATTTTATGCCTCTTGAGAGATCATGTTTGAATTGAACACTTCAAGCACCTTAGTCATTTAAGCATGACAAGCACCTCAAGCTTGGGCAAGGTTCCCACAAACACCTTAAGCACCTTAGTCAGCAAGCATGACAAGCACCTCAAGCTTGTGTGGGGTTCCCACCTCAAGGTCAGTCCCATCTTGCTTAAGGTCCTAGGTCTAAGGACTTTTAACACTAACTTTTGGAGGTCTTTAATGAAGCTAACCCTAAGGTCTTATAAGTTCCCATGTATGCACATGTCTATATTCTATCTCTTATTCTCATTCATCTCTCGTATATTAAATGATTAGTTCAATATGAGAAAGTCTTTTTGGAATAGGTAGATAATAGATTTTATGACACAACGCTTGCAATGCAGGTATCCACACATAGAGCTTGAAGAGACAAACACAATGGTGCCCTGGATATTCGATGCAACAACCGTGTGGTGGTGCAGTTTGAGAAATTAAAAATCACAATAGAGAAGAGAAGACACATGATGTACACAGAAAAACTTATCCCCTCATTCATTCCTAATAATGATTGTGTATAAAAAACCTTACAATGTTGCCTTGATACCTGGCTCTAGGTTTTATGATACAAAAGCTAGACTTGTCTAACTATCATTAAAAATTACATTTCCAGCTTCAAAACTACATATGGGTGGCCGATACAATTTTTGAAAGAGATGTCACTATCCATTGGAATTACAATTGCAATTACAAGAGTGATGAAAATAATTGTGAAATAACTAGAATCTTTGTTGAATTCTTCCAGCACTTCCCCCTCCTAATTTAGGTCATCCTTGACATGAATCAAAATCAAGGTTGATGGCGGATGTAGGGCCGTCTTTTGAGGTAGTGTCGTGATTTCTCTTGTAGTCCTTCCTAATATTCCATTGCTAAGTCTTTGTCTTCGGGATCAAATGGCTTCATTGTGTTGATAAAGAGGAGCTCCATTGTGTGATAGCATGTGCTCAAATGTTGTTGACTTCAGGCCCAAAAAGGGTGGTGTTCAATGTGAGGAACCCTTTATAAAATGTTTCTTCAAATGTATTCGTGAAATATGATGGCATGAGCATTAGTCATGCAAAGAAGCCATGTAAAATCCTTTCATCAGTCGGCTGCTGACTGAGATCATAAACCAATCCTTTGGTTCCTTCTAGAAATGACATCCATGGGGTTTCTAATATCCAGACCTTTTAGATATTGTTATGCTCAATGATCTCTTCTACTCTTCTTCCTTGAGCATTACTTATCTCAAGTATTTCTTGTGTAACATGATAGTTTTCTTTGTATTTACCTTTGCTTGATATTGGATGAGGGGCTTCAAAAAAGGACCCTAGTTGCTGGGTCTGGTGCGGTCCTTGTTGGGCATCCTTCTCCTTTTTTTCATTATCATGTTTTCTCTAGTCATTATCTCCATGATCACTCGTGTCTCTAAAATCATGTTGCTTGCAGTCAAGCTTGGCCTATAAGGCAGCTACTAGGGCTTTTATATCTTCATTTTCTTTCCTTAAAGCCATATTTTCCGCATAGAGACCCTCCTCTTGAGCTAAGGTAGTTGTAGTGGCATCTTGCCAAATTCCTTCTTGCACTCTAACAGCTCTCTCTAGTTTTGAAATTCGGGAGTTAGAATTATAAGGTGTTGTGTTGGTCTTGACTGGCCATGTCAACCGAGGGTTGGCTTTGATTTTGTTTACAATGTGGCATTGGTCCAATAATTCCTCCTCAGCACTTACTAGTTGAATTTTAGCTATGGCTAGTTGATTCTCTAGTGTGTTGACTTGGTTGAGAACTTCATTGAAGGTTGTTTGTATATCTTTGATTACCTTTTTATGTGTGGCAATAGCTTGATGGGTGGCAGCTATCTCTTCAAAAGCTTGAGCTAGTTTTTAATGTCGAGGAGATAATTGGCCCTTTGATTCTTGTGCTTCTTGCGTAGCAATCTCAGCTTCTATGACTAAATCTTCTTGATTATTTTTGAGTGTATGTAGCTCAGTATAAGCCTTAGTAAGCTCACCTTGGAGTGTTAAGACTGTGTTTTGATCATGTGCATGCTCTTGCATAGACACATTATACATGTCAATCGCTACCCTTTGTAGTGCTTGGTAATAAGGTTTGATCATGCTCCATTGCCGCACAGAGGTACTAGGTATAGGAACTAGCCGTATGATCTCCTCTTGGACCAAAGGAGGGTTTGTTGTTTTGGACAGCTATCTTGATTCCTTGTCCTCCCGCGTGTCTTGGGCCTATGATGTTTTTGGTTGAGACTCCTAAGCTTGCATCATTCCAAACCAAAGTCCCCATGAGATTGGTTGTCAGATTTAGAGTGCGAGCTCTCTGTGGAGTTGTTGGACTGCGGTCTCTCCTTTGCCTTCTTTGCATCTTTTCTTCTTTGCTTCCTCTTTTGCTAGCTTGGCTCTCTCCTTTTGATCCCACATCTCTTCTAGTTGCTTGAAAATGACAAGGTTTGTTGATGGGTTTTTTGTGCCGATCTTGCATGGCACCCATTTCTCAGCAAAATTCTGCTCATCCACTCTTTGTTTTTTGAATTCTTCAGCTAATGTCTCTTCTTGGGATTTCTTTTGGCCTTCTCCTTTTTTTTGGGTTTAGGCATATGCATTGGTTTCTTACATTTTCTATCTTCCTGCTCTTCGTCATATGACTCTAACTCTTGTAATTTCCTTTTAGATTGTGTGCAAATAGTGGTCTCAGTAGAACCTAGCTTTGCCATTTCTACTTCACTTTCGTCCTCTTGAAGGTGGATCCAATCATTTTGACAAGGAGCATTTCATAAATCTTGGGCTACTTCAATAGCTTGATAAGGTATCCCGGTCAAAACTTTTAGAGCTCACAGATATGTACCCATGCTCAAGGGCCAACCGTCAACCCACTTAGGTCAGCAACATTGAACTTCCTTTCAGTAAAAGATGGGATAGATGAAGAAGCCAATGTCTATGATGCCTTGGATGCTAGTGACCAAAATCGACAATAATCCATTCTCAAGGCTAAGGAGGAGTATGAGGATGGAGCGAGACAAAATTCTAGACATGAAGGAGCTGAAGCTGCTACACAAAATGAAGGACATGAAGGAGCTGAAGCTGCTACACAAAATGGTTCAGGAGGTCTTGGTCCATTGGAAGGGTCATCCCACTCAAGGTGCTGCCTAACTAGGAGAACTAGGAATGTCTTATTTCTCAATTTTCTCACCTTTTGTAATGTGTTTTCTCCTTTTTGTGATCCTATTAATCTTCCCTAGTCGATGAAATTAATGAATACAAGCTTGGTCTTGTTATCTTTTGTGTCACTCAAGTAATGCAATCTTTCATAATATGAATGTTATTGGTAAATAATAGGAAGATTAGTGTTACCCTTTACTCAAGTTGCTGTATGAAATTGCAAAATAAATATATAAATAAAGTTAGAGACATTTGTTTTTCTCTCAAGGACTTTTATAAAATACTAGACATAGAAAGCCAAGAACAAATTTAACTGTGTTTGTCAAGAAAAATCATAGAAAGGACTCAAAACAAGAACCAATATCTTAATATACGATGAGCTTGTTAAGAGATACAACAAAGATTTTTTTTTTCTACAAGACTTCAATAAGCCCATCCATCACATAATCACAAAAGCAACCATCACAAGCAGGATTGGAATTGGAGCTGATGTCTTTAGATAGCTTATTCCAGTGTTAGAGTTTACAACTATTGGTGATTCATTAGTTCAATCAGTAGAGCTGGAGGAAAAGATAGAAATTGAACTAGAACAGTTACATGAATTGGAATACATCTGCTGAGAGAGAGACAACTGAATGACTGGAATTAGTGTTCATATTCAGTTCAGATTCAGACTCAAATTTAGAAGGAATGGATACAGAGTTTATCTGACTGAAGTACACTCAACTACTGTATTAGGGATTACAAAGTAAGAGTACAAATGAGAATAATGTAGCTCGGGAACAACTTCAGGACTACAACCACACAACTAAGAGTAGGAAGTCAAAAGATAAAACAACCCAAAAGTACAGCCAACCCGATTACAATGTAATGGGTCCTATTTATAGCCTCTTGGAGTTATTGTGGTAACCGTCATGGTAATTATTGACTGGTCCGCTGCTCGATTTCAGGAGCTGGTTCCCACCTAGTGAAACTGCCTCCGCCAGTGAGACTGCCTCCGGCATCTACATACTTCCCTCCTTTCTTGAATTTTAGTAAGACTCCAATTTTTTTGAAAAAAACCACTGTCTGATCCTTCTGAAACATAGCTTTATGCCATATTTCATGCTTTGTTCAGTGCTTGACACCCCCTATAATTGTAATTCCAAGGGTGTCAGCCAAATAGATGCCAACACCTGGCTGAGAAAATCCACCGTCTGATTTTGAAAATGCTTGGAAAAATCCTCTGTCTAATTCTGAGACGGCTGGAAAATTCCTTCATCGAATTCCAAGATGGAACTACCCAGTATTCTTCCACTGAACCCGCTTCCTTTTGCCCTTAGGTCTTGATAGTGTCTCAGAAGTCCTAATGCTAGCATTGTCCTTCTGAATGAGTCTGTAAATGGCCTATTTCTCAAGCTGATCCCACCTCTCCATGGTCATTTTGACTTCATAAGGCATGAGGGGATGATAAGGTTTGGTGTCACGATCATAGAGCCTATGCCTGCCTTTTGTTAGACGAGTCTTGGCCAATTTTTGACAATGCGAAGCTGTATGGATCCATCCTTTTGGAAGAGGCTGATTTGTTTTGATCCTAGCTTCAGAGAGCATCTCAGCCATCTCTCTGTATTGGGGTCCTAGGCTTGGTTTAGCCGTAATGTCCTTTTCAGTCACTGTAGAGGACTCAACAGTGAGTTGCAGCAGCTGGTTTGTGATCTTAATAAGGCCTCTAATTTGAATTTTCCATTGTCCCATACAGAGCTTGATCCTTTGTACCTCATCTTTTAATTACTAGAAATCATTTAACTGAAGAGCATCATTGAATAGCGTTTGCTAGGTTTTTCATTCCACAGTTGATCGCTCATACCAATCCTGAAGATCATCAGTAATATTAAAGTATGTAAGCCGATCTACGGGTTTTGTATGTTGAGGGTATAGGGCAGGAAAAAACCTCGGCAGCTCTGCTTCTCTTGCCGATAAAGCATACAGGAGGACTGGGGAATCAGGTAGAAACTCTAGAAAATTAAGGATAGCCTAGTTCTCTTGCTGCATCATCTTCCTGGTAACTTTAACCAGCTGAAATAATCTTCAGAGAGCAGTTTCTAGTTCTCCTACTATCATTTGAGTTTGAGGTCCTTTGCTTGTGGTAGTCTGGTCTTCAAGAATAGCTCTCACCCTCTGATCAAGAACTCCCCTAGCAATTTGCATTTGCACTAAGACCTCTTTTAACTGACTTCTGACATCTTTCATAGATTTATATGTCAGCTTATTCCCCATCTGGAGTTCTAATTCCATGGAAAGGGAATGACAATCTGCAATAGAATGCCTATGCCAATGCGGATTAACTACTTTACCATCAACATTTAATATCCATTCAGGCACTCTCTCTAGCAACTGTATTGTACTAGGATGCTCAGGTGATTGGCACACCTCCTGATCATGGAAAGCAGCTAATTTCCAATGTTGAACCATTTCCCTAGCGCCGACATATAGTTGTTGAAATCGCTCCAGATCAGTGATAAGGTCATCATCCTCCAGATACATCTTGGTTATAGGAGCCTGCAGATGTTGTAATCTCTTGTTCAGCGTAATTAGCTGTAATGAATGTTTCTCATCATTAATTGGAATCTCAGTCACATCTTTGCCTTTCCCTTTATCATCTGTACTGTGCTGTGACTGGTGTGTTGGTGAATTTTCAGCATTGTTGGTTTGTTGATCTCCCACCTGCTGGTCACCCGACTACTATCCTTCATGCTGGTCTGATTGGTCTGCCTTGGGCTGATTCCCTCAGGTAGCCCCCGCTCCACCATTACCAGGGCCTGAAGGTGGAGATGGAGGAGAGTCATCATTACCATGCCCATCATCACCATGCCCCTCTTTTGATTCCTCCCCCTTCTCTTCTTTCTCAGCTTCTACCTTATCATCATCTTCCTCAAGGTTGTTTTCTTGCTCAATATAATCAAGGATAGCTTGGTTTGCCATAGCATTGTTATATTTAGAGAGTTTGTCTTGCAAGTCACTCTACATTGTTTCCATGAGAGTCCTCAAATTGTCTATATTGAAAAGAACATTCCCTTCTGGATTTAATATCTTAGCCAGATTATTATAGATATATCTTTCTGTTAAGGTGGATTTTAGAGCAGTGTGGGTATTCAGCAATGAGTTGAAATCAACTCGCTTCATTCTCATCAGAGTTTTGAATCTGTCCGTAGCTCTTTCAGCTTCTACCTTTTCTTCCCTCAAGGTCCGTACCTCAGACTCCACCTTGGATAACCTATTTTCTAATTGAGGAATGGTCCTAGCTGACTGAGCTTCAATGATATTGTGGTGTAGGGTCTAGGCGGCCCTCTCCTGCTCCATCTTTTCAATCTACTCCTCAACTTCCTTCAGTTCAGTTTTTGCCTTGGTTAATTCATCATCTAATACTGAAGTATCCAGCATTTGTCCTATGACATTCACAATAGTATTCCAAGATGATTGAATTAGTACAGAACAACCATCCTTCATTATGGCTAGGTCACAGGCAGTTGGCTCATAAACCGTGACAAGAGCCATATATGGTAGTGTAGAATAATATGATTTCTGCAGAAGTAGATGTCCTTTGAGAGGATGAGTCTGCAGTTGCTGTAACCTGACTTTCTTTGTTAATCGTAGGGCCGCTTCACTATAAGAAATGGAAACCTTTCACAATGGACTAGAAGGTGCTGGCCCTTTTCCCTTATCAGTCTGATCTGTTGGCTGCTCAGCATTGGCCCTATCTGACTGGTCCTGTCCCGTACTGGTGGTTGCTGAAATCTACCCTGTTGACTGGGTGACTCCAGCAGTGGTCTAATTGAGAGGTTTTTCAGTCTGACTAGCCGGAGTCTTTTTAGTAGACACTGTTTGGATTTGGCTTTCTAACTGCTTAAGAAGAGTAGTGCTTTTAGTCAATGTCGTCCTTGGTCTTTTAGAACTGCCAGCCTCCTCTTGTGTGGCCTTTTTTTTTTCCAGTGAGAGCTAATTAGTCTTCTGGAGACTCTTCATTTGAAGATACTTCAACATTGCTAGGCACTGGAAATGGCTTTTGGCTCCAAGACAATATTACCTGGACATAGGCATCTGGATTAGATGCCCAGTAAAGAAATTGGCAAACATACCAAGCTTTGAAGACATTCTGAGACTTCAACTTGGCAGTCTGCTGAAGCACATTATGTGGTAATATTTGACAGAGATTGATAGAAACTATAGAGTCTAATCTTTTTGCTAAGAGCATAGCAAAATAGCTTTTCTGATAGGTAAGTAGGATTATTTTTAAGACTCACAGCTTTAGCCACAAAGCGGTAGGCAGTAGGAATGTCCAGCCCTACTACTAGCACTCCTTGCACACTGGATTTTTGTTTCTTTTTGGCAACATCATCTTCTTTCAAGGTTGCACTGATTTGCTCTGCAGTTGCCACAGATGGATTTGGCCCATTTGGCATTCAAAATGCAAAAGCAATGTTCTCTGGAGTGACTGACACTTTTCTACCATAGACCATAGCACTTCCGTCTTTGGCATTGAAGGAATCCAAAACTTGTCTTACAATTGTTGTGTCAAAATCTATCCTTGTTGCTTGCACAACCACATGCAAATCCCACAGTCTCAGTAAGGCCTTTCCTTGCTCAGTAAACACATATCTCTGTATTTTGCTGTGAGGAATAAGCAGAAGAGTCGCTTTTGCAACAACAATAAGGGCTTGGGTTTCTTCTATAGTTTCTTGATTTGTCAAACCCGTATCCTGGTGTGGCTGGTAAGGATAAACAATGAAGAGGTTTCGACTGTAGCGAAGAAACTTCAAAGCTTGGCAATGGAGAATGAAGGACATTCTGCAGGCATCGCATGGGAGGCTTGCGAGGAAAAATGCATACTCACCTTACTATTATCTGCATTCGTGCCATAAAAGCTCCACCACTTACCGTTATTAGAGTTCTGTGCACCGCAAGTGACATGGCGGACATGCATTGAACAAGATTCTCTCTTATCTTTGAATTTAGTACCACTCATAGTCCTTTCGGCCGTTGCTTCCCTAAAAACTGATATTGGTTCCCATATTTTTCTGGTTCTAGTCTGGACAGGGTTTAGTCGCACTGGTACTGTTCTGGCTTTTTGACTGGCTCTGGAACTTGTTGTACATGGAAAAGACCTAAAATAATTGATTCTGGATTTTCCTGGTCTTCGGCTCCCAGAACATCAATACCCTTTTCCCAAAAAGCTTCCCTGGCTTCTGAATAATAGAGCTTGATTTTAGCTCCATTATATACCCCTGGTAACAATAATCCAGACAGATCTTTCAGCCTTACCGTGCCATTGGAGAACACCCAATCAACTTCAAATGGTCCTGCCCATGCTATATTTAAGTTTGGTTTCTTAGGGCCTAATTTTGATTGATATAAGAGAACCAAATCGCCTTTCTGAAACTCCCTGACCTTAATTCGTCTGTCATGCCAGTGTTTCCTTCTTTGCTGAACGATTTCTTGTTCCAGCATAGCCCTTTGTCTCAGCTCATCTAGCTGTGTTAGATCTTCCAGTCTCTTTTTTAGATTGTGATTAAAATCCAGGCCATGCTCGACGGCCATCCTGAGACTGGGTATGACAAATTCCATTAGTACAACAACTTCAGTGCCATACACCATTCTAAATGGTGTTAACCCGGTAGTGACCTTATAAGCTGTTCTATATGCCCATAGAGCAGTTTGATGTTTCAAGTCCCACTGCTCAGGCTTTTTCTGCACAATCTTGGTAAAGAGAGTCTTGACAGTCTTGTTGAGCCAAAAGGAAGGGAAGGGATTTTCATGAAATGGTTCGGTGGGTGGGTAGATCCGAAGGGTCAGATGGCCGGATGTTGATTTAAAATTTTTATGTTAAACGTTAGGACTACGTGGGATAAAAATGGGTAATCGAAGACAAGTGAGACCAGGTAGGATTGCAAGATCCCTCTTCTTAGGGGAAAGTGATAACTGCCATGCCTGCTTGTCAAGAAAAAGGGGTTATCGCCATGAACCAAGGGAGAACAAGAAAGCAAGAGAAGATCCTCAAGTTAAAGATCAAGAGAAGGGTGCCACTAAAGAACAACATGATACCCAAGGCTAACAAACAGGGAACTGCCAACCATGCTCAATACAAGCATAAAAAGTCACCGATCGCAATGAAAAGATCAAGGTTACCAACACGAGAAAGACAAGTATGGGTGCGAAAGGATAGAAATGACATGGCAAACAAACCACAATACAACAGAAGAAGTCAACAGAAGTAGATAGTTAAACCAAACACCAAGGGAATAAAACATATATGGATCCCAAAGAAAATGATCAGCAACAACTCAAATGCCACTCGCATTTGGATCCCAAAACCAAAGCAACAGGAACTCCCTTCAGTACAAGCAACATCAGAAGGCAGACAACTGCATATGAAACCGGCAAACCGACTTATGTGGGTGCCCATCAGCAGTAAAACAATGACAACCACAGAAGTAGCCATAAACCTACAAAAACCTCCAAAGAAAAGCTACCAATGGAAAGCAAAAGAGACAAGGACTACAGCCATATCGACAATAGCGGCAACAAAACCTACTTTGGAAGAAAGACGATCAAACAGAGAGCGGTGGAGTTACAACTTTTACTTGCAAAGAAACTCAGCCAACCAAATCAACAACAAACAGGAAACCTCGACGGAAAATGCCAATAAGCATATTGCTTATACCCTTCTCTTGCACAACATTAATTTTTCCATGCATTGACTGAGTATGCATAATATAGGGCCACATTACACGGCCACGCATTAGCACAAGTTTTCACCCATGCAGAGCACATACACCGAGGTGATACCTTGTTGTCCGGGAGGACTCCGGCTAAGAGGGGGGAGGCATTCTCAAATGCGGACCCAATGACAGAAAGAGCAAAAAAGGGCATGTTTTTTGACTATTTTAAGGGTTGTTGTTTGATTGCAAAATTTTCCGCTTTGTACACATGTGGAAATATTGGTTATACAGCTGGCTCATCTTAGGTTTGCAATGTCTTCAAAGGTGTAGTTGCTCTTCTTTTCAGAGTACACCTTGACTTCATCTCTTCTTTTGGTTACACTATCCCCTTTTTTGGAGAGGTCTAGTGCGTCTGCCACTACTTTCCCTGTGATTACAATCAGAGTGTTTGGCTTGCCCTGCAGATCAGTAACTCTGGCCACTCCATCTTCTTTGATTGTAGTTACAAACTCCCATACTCTTTTTATGTCAATTCTAGCTGGCACAACTTCAAAATAGTTATGGAGATCTATCTTCTCCAGGTACTCTGCCATTTTTCTTTTGACAAACTCATTGAGCTCCCGAGGTAGCATGGGTAGCTCTATTGCATTTCCTTCCGTATCTTTGAACACGCCTTGGTAGATCTTCAGATCATTAGACTCTAGCAAGTCCTCTTGAATCCACGTGCTGGTTGGCTTTAGAGTTCCTTCTGGGATGACAAACGGCTCCACTTCTTCCAAATAGTCTTTTATTGTCATCCTTTTCTTCTTGGCTGGTGATTTTGCAGCTGCCATAGATCCTATTGCACTCAGTAGTCCGAAGTTAGCGTTTTTTCCATATCACTTGAGAAACTGAGTTTCAACTAATCAAATGACTTGAAAATTGAAAATAAAACTTAAAAGGAGCTTGGGAAACCTTGCATGTGCTCACAATATCATTCTCGCTAAAATTAATCATCTAGACATCCTACGCGTAGGATGTCTTTTTCATCAGTTTTTGGTGATACTTGGCATGCTGGTGGTCCTTGACCTATTGAACATGGCTATGTGATTGGAATTGGGTTTGGGCATCAAAAAGTGCATTTTTGGGCAGATTCAAGCTTTAGGCTCACAAATTGGGTAGGATGTCCACAACAGGTGGCAAATGATATTCAAATGGGTTGAAATTTGATATATGGGCTCCTTGCACCATGGTCATGGCTCTCATGATGTCATTTCTTGCATAGAAGGTCAACATTGAGCTGGAGACATCCTACGCGTAGGATGTCTTTTTCATCAAAATAGCTTGAGATTTGTTCTGTGGGTAGCTCTTGGCCTGTGGAATATGGCCATGCTCTTGGATTTTGATTTGGACAAGAATTGGTGTTGGTAAGACCATGTGTAGTGTTTTTGGGCTTAAAAAGTGTATCCTGGAGGTGTTGGGGGCCAAAAGTGATGGGAATGGCTTGAAACTTGATATATGAGCTCTTGAAGGTGATATGAAGAGATCTGGAATTGAAAAACACCATCTCTGGGCCAAAAATGTCATTTAGACATCCTACGCGTAGGATGTCTATTTCATCATTTTTTGTATGTGACCACACAAATTGGTTGGCAATGTGTTCATGAATGTATTGTGCAAGTTTCATGTGATTTGGACAAGTTTTGGCAGGCTTATGGCCCATTATTGCCTCTATGCCCTGACTTCGCGTTTTTTGGTGCACATGAGGTCAATTTTTGTCCATATGTGATGAAACTTGGTGGCTAGCATGTAAAGGCTATTCAGAAACTTTGTGTGATGAGAGATGTTGGGGTTGGTGCCCAGGAATGGCCTTGAGACATCCTGCACGTAGGATGTCTCCTGATAAATTTTTGTGGAGACTGCTATTGGTGCCTGTCCTTAGTCCCCCTGAGTCCCTTTTAAGCATAATTTTCAACAAAAAGTCAAACTGATAGATAAAAACTCCTTGTGTGGGTTTCAAAGCCTCCGAGCCGTTTTCTGACTTTTGGACTGCTTTTTGGCGATGAAATTTCTTCATGTTGGTCTCCATAGCTTCCCGATCCCTTGGGGATCCTTGCTGTAACATTTAATGGCCTAAAAACTTGTGTGTAGCGGAAATTAGCATGAACATAGTGGGAATTTCATTAGAATATATTCCTAATGAGAATTATAAGAGTGCTTGGGTGGAGAGAGCAGCACCTGGGCAATGCAGAAGAGCAAGCTGATCAACTATGCTGCCTATATCATCTGGCGAATATGGGCAACAAGAACCCCACCTACATAGTGCCGGGTGAGCTGATAACGAAAGTGGTTTATGGGGCATTGCACGCCAAAGGAAGATGGCGTGACCCTCCATCACAGAATGACTGGCTAAGGCTCAAAGAAGATAAAGAGGATGAACAACCCAAAGCACCCAGAGTTGCCACAAGGTTGAAGCGCCAGTTAGAGACCGTGCAAGAGGAGCAGCCACATTTGAATAAAGGAAAGAAAGAGAGTGTACAAGTGCCGATCAAAGAGACAAAATCATAGAAAGCGGCACGGCTAGAGCGCTAATGGAAAGCTTCAGAGCCGAAAGAGCCCTCAAGGGAGATTTGTGCGAGCTATGGAAGCCATCACTGGAAGCAATGTCGGGGTCATCCCAAAGGGTGCACAAAGATAGGTTTGAAGATTATATCAAAAATTTAGAGATCTTGGATGCTACAGTAGAAAACATCCCTAACATCCCATTTACAAAAGAAGAAGTGGATGGAGTAAGACGGCAACTGCTAGAAGAGCAGGAAGGCCAGGAAAGAGAGCGGAAGACCAAGGCGGACCGGGACTTCAAGAAGAAGCTACCAACTCCATCGTCAAGCCCGGAGTCCAGCCCACCGCCATCACCACCTCCTCGTAGCCCTCCACAAACCCAACAAAAGGAGGAGGAACAAGAATATTTTCAGCAAAAAAAGAGCCAAGAGCAAGATCAGCAAGAAGAAGATGAACAGAAAGAGGAAGAGATAGATCCAGAGGAAAGAAGGTTTAACACATTTCATGATCTACTAGCTGCAGGTTACTCAAGAGAAGAGGCAGCCACAGTAGCATTTGACTTGGCAAGCACAAGGCCCAAAGAACAGATGTAGAGCATGCGGTTAGTGGAACTGAAAGAGATGGCCACTGATACAGTGGACTTTCAGCCACCCATCGATGATTGGGATGTGGTGATGACCAAGCTAACCAGGCTCAAGGCACAATCAATGGACACGGAAAGTGAGGTTGACAATCTCAAAGCTAATGAAATTCAGATCAAGGCTGAAGTTGACTCTCTCCAAAAACAAAGCCAAGGGCATATAAAGAAAGAAGCTGAGCTGCAAGCTAGTCTGGCCACGACATTGCAAAGATGCAAGGATATGGAACAATAAAATCAGGCAGCAGCTCAAAGACTGCAAGGAGTTGAACACGAATACAGAAAACTCAGCAAGGCATTGATAGATGCTGAGAGGGAAAGGGACAACCTAACCCTACAACTTGCTGAAGAATCCAAGGAAGTGGAAGCCATGAGGAATGCCAAAGAGAAGGTAGAGATAGAGAAGGAAGTTATCCAGGATGAGGTCATCGAGCTAAAAGACCAGATTAAAGTCAAAGACCAAACCATCCAGCAACTACGTGCATCTCCTGCCAGAGTCAGAGCTACTAGCTCAACTCACACCACTTCAGAGACGGAGCTTTATGAAGAGCAAATGAAAGATCTCCAGAAGGAGTTAACCTTAGAGAAAAAGCAAAGACTGATGATGGCCGAGGGGTCAGTGGTCATGCAAACCTGCATGGAAGAAGTGCACAAAGCAATGCAGAATGAGCTAGAAACCATCAAGAGAAAGCTCAAAGAGGTGGAAAAGATACTAATGCCGATCTAAACGACCTACTTGTGAATATGGGAGAACAAGCTGAAGCAGAAAAGAAGACATTTCAGAAGCAAATAGAAGAGTTGAGAGGCCAACAGCAAACAGAAGAGCAGTTTAGCACAGGGCCAGCATCCATGGAAGGAATAGACTTAGAGAATGTGGCAGATCCTATGGACACCAGCATGCAAGAGGAAATACTTATAGGACCCTCACAAGAGCCAGAACATCTGACACAAGAAGAATAAGAGAAGCTGCGAAAGGCCATAGAAGCGGAAATCAGAGACACAACCAAAGAAGCCTTGGAACGGGAGCATAGGTTCTTTAAATCAATGACTATTCAGAAAATAGACGCCAGCAACCTTCGGCGTGAATGGCTACAGCCTCTCTCCCATATCCTCTGCTAAAGTATGAAGTTGCCACAATCATCAAAAGAATCAGAGAGGAGCCAACAGTGCCACTGGACAAAGCAGACATCTCCAAGCCTGAAGGGGTAAAGTTGAGTCAAGTCTCAACCCAGGTGGAGAAAGGCATGGCTAACAAAGTATCCAGAGTATCTAATCCATTTGGTAGAGGCACCTAAAGTCATCAGAGATAACCTAAGTTTCTGTCCTCTACCAAGGATACGGACGTGGAAGGCCCATGAGCTATTGCAAAGAAGCCAACCTACTTGGCTGAATTACCCGAAGCTGCCAAGCTTGAAGGCAGGTGAGAGAATAAGTGTTCAATACATGGTGAAAACCCTAACGGGCGCCATCAAATTGTTCACTGGCTCGCCTGAACTATCTTGCATTATGATGAGAAAGATTTGCAAAACACTTTTGGCAGTCTTCGAGATATTCAAACCAGGCCAGGTGACAGACAGTATCTTCTTCTTTCAAGATACATACAGATGTGCATACGATCTGTCTGGTCAGCCTTCCAAGGAGGTGATACATGCATTGTATCAAAGGATCATGTTTTTGCCATCCTATCACCTCCAGGCCTTTGAAGAAGCTTTCTACACCGGCTTCTTTACAATCAGCACAGATATATTCGGCCCGACACTACTTGCTCAACATGCAAGATATGAGTCACTGCTCAAGATGAGAGAAAGCCTATGATGAAGAAGCAGCTCAACAGCCATGTCGGGGACGACATGAACAAGGAGGGGGGGAGTGTTAGAAGCTGGACACACCCTACGGAAAATGACTGCTCGGTGGATTATTATTTTTTGTAATTATTCATTTATTGAGGAAACCCGACATTTCACCTTTGTAAATATTGGGGCTTATAGAAATTTCCAGATTGTATCCCAGTTTTGACATTTAGATTGAGTAGATGGTTAAATTGGAACACTAGGGTTTGAGAATTGTAAGGTATTTATACCACTTTTTGACCTTAATGAAAGACCTTTTGTCATTTAAAAAAAGTTTGAAGTCTGTGAGTGAGCGTACTGTGTATGAGAGAGAGTGAGAGCTTCATCTTGACACTACGCACGCATCGGTGGTTGAAATCGAGTGCGGAGAAGTGCAGTGTGTTGCCCCCGACGAGAGCTACACACCAATACCTACATTGCACGCGTACGGTCCGGTTTTGCGAGCTCGACCTACGAGCTTCATCTGGTGATTCGGTGAGCATACGTTATCCGTTTTTGCATTTTAGCATATCTACGCGTTCGCATTGAGTAGAGCTACACATTAGGCACTTTAGTTTTTGGAAACGACAACCTGCAAATTTCGGCCAGACATCCTAAGTGATTTTGTACCACATGTTTTGGGTTGGGATTTTGGTTCATAGACCTTAGGGAGAGCAACCTATTGGTGTTAGTAAGGTCTCCTTCAAGTTCTGTGGCGTTTTGAGATCGTTTGATGGGTATTCGGCTCTAGAAAGCGTTGTAGGAAATCTCCTCTTATGCACTCCTGAAGGCTATAGCTCAGACATTGGGTAAAGACCTCTGTAGGAATTAGTTAGGAGTCGATTGAGTGTAGGTTGACACCCTATGCTTGCTTCCACGCGCCTGCGGGTCGAGCTTCGTCCTTAGCTGAGAAATCTTGTTACGTGAGTTCTCACTGTGTTGACGTCCATCGCGGTGTATCCGTCCAACATTAACCTTGATCATTCTAGGGTTTTCTTCAGACCCCAAATTCCATTCCTCTATTCCCTGATCATCTGAAAGCAACCAGTTAGGCCCTCCACCCTTTCTCTTGGTTGACTCCTCAGCATAATTCCAGGATGACCCTCTGAGCTCTAAATTACAGTTTTGATTTCTAGTAGCTCCTCTAGAGTGTGCCGGTTCTACTGGTGTGCTGAATTCAACTAGTTCTTTGGGCCTTCCAGTTAACCAAACTGGACGTTCTCCTGAATGCAGTTCACTGAATTAGTTTGAAAATTGTTTATTTTGTTTTTTGGCTTCATCTTTGTTTAGTAAAGCTGCATTGAGATCTATCTCTGTTAATAAAAAAATATTCATAGCTGCTAACATTCTCTCAATTTTCTTCACCTTGTACTTTTGGCAAAGCTCTTTGGGTCCCAGTTCTTTTCTCCAACTTTTCGTGTTATTCGTATGAATCTGGATTCTGCCCCCACTGGCCCCTTGTATTGTCAAAGTCTGATTAGCATAGTTGTGAACAGCCTGTGCCATTCGCAGCCATGGGTGTGCCAGTAGCATCCCATACGCTTCTGCACATCCAGTACTAGGAAACTAGCTTTGAAATTTTCTTTCACCACTCATATCTACATATTCTCTACCATTCCGGTTGCCTGCACCACTCGATGATCCGCCATTCGAACTATGAAAGGTGATGGTTTCAGATTAGTAATTCCCATCCTTTGCTGAAAATGTGCTCCCAGAATGTTTACCCCTGCTCCTCCATCTAATATGACGCTTGATAGTGGTTCCCACTGTTTCCGAACTTTGTAGTCCACCTGAATCACCGGCACTTCATCATCTCTGACAGCTGTCAAGTCGACTAATTTGGCCTCCGCCTCAGATTTCATTCGATGTCTGATGAATTTTGCTGCTTTAGGCAAAGTTCTTCTAATGTTCTCTAATTCCATAGTGAGTTTCTAAATTTTGTCACAAATTTTACATGGATTTCCTCTTTCTCATGATCAGAGTTGTTGTCAAAACTTAAAGAACTGGTAGTATCTTCACAATACCATTCCTTTATTTCAATGCTTTCAGTTCCTTTAGCAGTTCCCAACTCTTCCATCAACCCTTGTACTGCAGTCAACATGGTCTCAGGCATCCCAGGCTTCAACGGATTTGGTTGTGCTATCTCATAAAACTCGGTAGCTATCTTATGAATGACCCGGGTGTCAGAACTCTCTGGCTGCTCTGACAGCTTCTTGGCTAAATCCTCTGTGATTTTGCCGCTAGTTCTCTTTGCTCGTGCCATTCATCAACCACATTTTCTTTACCCTTGGCCTTCCATACCTCTCTCTGCTGAGCCCATTTTCTACTTTCAGGAGTGACTGGTTTTGTTGGATTTTCTGGAATTTCCTCAATCACCACCCTTTACTTCGTGTAGCTGCTCGTACAGGAACTGGTTCTGGAACCTTCACCTCAGTATCCACAGCCCCAGGTGTTTCTAGACACTGAGCCAAACAATGCCCATACTTACCACATGTATAGCAATTCAGGCTTCGATTTTGAAAATTACCATGACCTCAGTCTCGGCTAGCACCCGCTTGGTATCTACCGTGCCCTGCACCACTACCACTGACACCTGGTTTCTCTTCTTGAGAAGCACTGGTAGTTTTCACTCTTACTGGTTCAGCATTGGTGAATGCCACCACTGACAAATCTTTTCCCTTCTTAAAATGATGAATTCGAATACTACAGTTGTTCCATAGATGTCCATAGGTTTTGCAATAAGTGCACTGTGGGCATTCGTTTGAAACATGGTCTTTAGATTTACACTTTGAACACCAGGTTTCCATTCTTCTTACCGGCTCTCTGGTCTGGCTAATTTCAGCAATTTGCCGAGCCATCTATTCAATCTTCCTAGACCAAGATCCCTTCTTAATCTTGTCTTTGGTCCTTTCATCCGAGCTACTTCCAAAACTAGTGGAGGCTCTACTGGTCTCAGAATCTTTAGTAGAAGTACTGCTACTACTGGACCTCCTCTTCTTATGACTCTTTTCCTTCTTAGCTTGTTGTTCTAGCTTCAGGGCTCGCTGCACCAAATCATTGAATTTCTTGGTTGGTGCCGTCACCTCCTGTTCCCTAAGCTTCTTACTGCAAAAACCATTTAAAAACCATGCTCACAACCTCTTTTTGGATGGTGGCTCCTGCAGTTGTCTAGTTAGTTCCTTGATTTTCTCAACATAGCTTCTGACTGACAATTTTCTTTGCTTTATCTTATCCAGCTCACAGAGTATATCCTCATCCCCTCTGTTATCTGAATATTCCAATCAAAAAGCTTTAAGCACTTTATTATATGATCTGAGTTGACAAGCTGGGTAATGGTAATACCATTTCCTTGCTGCCTGCTTTAATGTTTGAGAAAAAGTATTCACCCCAGTCATCTTCATCAATATTTTTTAACTCAGCATACTGCTCAAAGGCTTGGATATGAGCATCCGGGTCATCCTTCTTTCCCCCTTTGAACACGGAAAAAGAAATTTTCAATGAAGATGTGTAATCATGTCTATCAGCATCATTTCTTCCTCTTCTCACCTTGGGATCCTGACTCCTTTTTGAATCTTTCTTATAATGGTCTGTGTCTGCATCCCAATTTATTTCTACCTCCGTCTCAGTTATTGATTCCTCTCCTTACACTTTCACTTTCTTGTTGAAGATGTGGAATGGTCACATATAAAACCAGCTCTTACCACCGATCCATAAAGTAAGGTAACAAACAAGAGCCACCCTAGAGAATTAAAAGAAATAATCCTAAGAATTTCTTGACAAGGAGATGGGAAGAAAAGAGAAAAATGAAGGTAAGAATACTGTAAGAAGTGAGGATAGTTTGCACGATACATAGATGAGCCAGCTAGCAAAGAATAAATTAGCACTACTTAGAAGTTAAAGATGTTGACCAAATTTTAGGCACTTGTAGCACTGAATTTGCCTTCCACTTTGCGTGATTGGAAGAGCAGTCACATGAACAAAATGCGGTGATAGTTGGGATTGGGAAGTTGGCTTTGGCATAAATGGCACTTTGGGTGCTCTAGAGGGTTGATTAGGGTAAGAAGGGAGATCATGTTTCCTATTTATTGTAATAGTTGTATGCTTTGACTTGAACCAGATTAGAGAATCCTCCAATGAGGCTAGGTCGAAGGGACTCTACTTTGAGAGCCAAATCTTCTCCGAGCCCAAGTATGAAACGGCTTAACTTTTGTTCCTCTTTCATGAGAGGAGTATACCTTGAAAGTCGGACAAACTCTTCATAATAAGATTTGATAGACGTGTTCCCTAGATTGCAAGGAAGAAACTCATTCATCTTAGTGGTGGAGTAGTCAAGGGGAAGATATCTCTCCTTGAGACGATGCTTTAACTCATCCGAGCTTTGGGTCACCTTTGCCACTTGGCGAGATTGGCAGTTGAGCTTTCACCATGTCTTTGTTGGTCCCTCTAGCTTAGATCTCCCCATTATCCCCTAAGCAATTGCATTTTAGCAGGCAAGAGAAAAGCAGTCATGCATTTGAATTATCCATTTTTCTAGTTGAGTAGGTCCATCATCACCCGTGCCTAAAAATGAATGTGGCTGTACAAATTTGAGCAAGGCTTTCAGATCCTTGTCACGTCCAAAATCCTCTACAAGTGATGTAGCAAGCGGCCTCTAATTTGGTATAGGGACAACTTGAGGTGTAGTGGTGCTTGTGTATCGGGAAGCTTCAAATTTGAAGTGTTAGCTATAGGCAAGTCCCAAGTAGCTCTATCTCTTGGGAGTTTACGTGGCATATTTTATGGTTGTGGAAAGAAAAACCACTTCCTCTTAGTGATAGGTTCATAAATATCATAAATACGCAAGGGTAGATCTAAACCTCTTTATAAGTCGATCATTTCAAAAGATGGATTCTCTTTATCACATCCAAAAACAACATCTAGGGGAATAATTAACGATTAAGAAAAAAACACTTCTTTAGCATTTTGTAAATGCTAAGATGTTCAATTTCATGCTTTTGAGAGGACTGCCCTTAAAACCCTAGGTGTAACAACAACAAAAAATAAAATATTATAGACTTGAATAAAATTTAACACGAGTTTTTTTTCATTTCTTTTTGTGAATATATCTTGACATCTTTTTGGATTCTAAGTGTGGTGATTCCTTCTTGGGCATATATAAGTTTATGAAATACTTGAATATACCTTTCTTAAGTCTTTTGATTGTTGACTAACCTTAACTACTCTAAGAGAAGCTTTGTCCATTCTACTTTGTACTTGTATTTTGTTTCCTTTAATTGTATGAAAATGTTACATTTCCTTGATTGCAATAACTTGATTTTTTTCTGAACCACTCCATCCTTAGAATTTATATATATATATATATATATATATATATATATAATGTTTCCATCGTGCGTACACAAAATTGAATGAGAACTAGAATGACCTTTAACTTAAAAGGAAGGTTATGCGCTCCTTGTCTATGAAAATAGTGGACCTACTAGCCCAATGATGCTCTCAACTGCTGACCCATGGAACAAGCCTCAAGTTGCAGCCTCTTGATGAAAAAACTAGATTTGAACTTATCTTGAACAGTCTTCTTTTCTTTTTGTGTTTCTTTGTTCTTAAAAAATCTTAATTTCCAAAACGGCCTTATTAAATCTGATTTTTATTACAAAA
This sequence comes from Adiantum capillus-veneris, assembly GCF_014529385.1. Classification (NCBI taxonomy): domain Eukaryota; kingdom Viridiplantae; phylum Streptophyta; class Polypodiopsida; order Polypodiales; family Pteridaceae; genus Adiantum; species Adiantum capillus-veneris. The sequence goes on along the minus strand of NC_140946.1, from coordinate 14,183,293 downwards.
AATTGTTACCAAAGCTCACTAGTCTGAGTACTTTCAAGGGAGCTTCTCTTGCTCTACCTTGTACTAAAACTTGTTCACCTTTTGCAAATTGAAAAGAAATGGTCCCTTATGCAAGAAAGATAAGGTGGAAAAAATGTTCTCGCATGGTTTTCATTTCTTTTCTAGAGAAGTTAGTTCCATTTCCTCTTTGTACAATTTTGCAAACTTCTCCTTCTCAATAGCTCCATACCATTCTCTATTTTTCATTTTCCCTTGCAGAACTCTAAGAATGTATTCTTCTTGAGACTTATAGAAACCGCACTTTGATACCACTTGTGAGTGCCATTCCAAGGATTGTTGTCTGCACCATCTCCAAGTGGATACATCATGATTCTTGACATCCCTCCCGCTTGAGACCGACACCAAGATAGGACTCCTCCTGCTCTTTGATGCAAACTCAAGGAGGTAATAACATTCCTTTTTCTCGTATGGAACCCTTAACCCCGAAATATCTTTTCTTATTGATTCAAAACTTTTGAGTGGAAGCCATCAGACTAAATTTGAACTCTACCTTCTAGGGTCAAGTGGTGAGAGTTCTCTAATTCACCATTGGTTCAAAGTCACTAACGCTTTTTTCCCGGCTATGACCAAGCACGGCTATTGGTGCATCCCCCTAAGATGAGTGTATTTACAAACTACATGAACCCCTTGTTCCCAAGTTTGATCCCCACTTTGTAGATCGGAATCCCTTTCCCCCATTCTTGACTTAACTTAATGGACAACATAAAATTGGGTTCAGCATTTTTGCCAACAAATTAACCCTCTGGAATCCACCTTCCCACCAAACCGTTTGGTAAATGCACATTTCCAAGGTAAAATTATGATACTCAAAAATAGTTTTCCAAACATGTCAAACTAAGAGTACATTTCAAGCATTTGAAAGGAGCATGCAAAATCTTGCATACCCTTGCAAGTGTGCATTTATTAGGTCGTTCCCACCTTTTTCCCTTTTCGGATGTTCTACTTCCTTTTTTTCTTTAGTATTAATAAATTTATCTAGTTATCTTTTAAAGTAATAACATATACTTCTACACGCATATCCCTATCCTTTTCCCAAGACTCGGGTATCGTGTCTCCTCCGCCATGTGTGGAGGTGGTGGAGAGGGGGAATGGGGGAACACATCGGACCCACTAAAAGAGTGCCTCTCTATAGCTAAGGGCATACACATCACCCCAATCCACTAGAGTTCACCTTTGAAACACTTCACACATGCAACTAGCAGGCCACCACTTGCCCACACACCCATGCGTAAACACGCACACACTCAGCTTCCCGTGCAATTCATCGCTCGCTTCAAGCCACACACCACTGCTGCACATGAAACCACACACAAAGAAGGGGGCCCGTGGGGCACATATATCCACATTGGCACCACAAACACAAGCACAAGATGTTGAGAAAGGGGGGTGGGGGGAACGACACGAGAGAAACACCATAGAAGCTTTAGCATGCTCATAAACACCATATACAACTCGATAGCAACAAACGATGCACCCACATGGTCGTTGAGCAAGAAAACACACTCTTGGGGCTTTGCACGCACACACCTCTGCACAAAAAATCCACCCAAGAACTCACACACATTCACTCTATGGCTCTCTACAGGCTCATTGGCTCAAGGCCTTGGCAAAAAGCATACTATGGCAAAAAGACTACTCTCGGGGGGTGCACTATGTAATCATGTTTATGTATAACGTGAGTTTGAAAGGAGAGGTTTTGAAATGCAAAAAATTTAGGCAATATAACAGAGATACATTAAAATAAGGGATTTAAATATTCAATTTTGGAGAAATTTCCTAAAATAAGGGGTCATTTTATTCATTTAGACATGTTAAAAGAGGGGTTTTTTTAATACCCTGTGAATGCACGTTATATAGGCGGGTATTGGATGGTGAACCTGTCAAGAGACTACTATGGCAAAACCTATTAAAAATGACTAGAAATGGCTTATACAAGGGGCGCTCTTTCAATTTTGTCATTTGCAACTCCACTAGGCCATCTAGCACTCTTCTTTTAGCACCTTTGGAAGGGGTAGCCGCCTTTTATCTGCTCCCTAACTGCTCTGTTGAAGGGGAGGTGCACTAGTAGTGTTGCTAGTGCCCCTTGGAATTTTTTTTTTTTAATATCTTTATTTTTTGCTTCATCTCTTCTCTCCCTTTCTATTTACCCCATCCGCTTTGGCCTTTGAACTGCCCATCTTGTCTATCCTTGTATTGTCCCTCTGCTTGCTATCTTTGACTGGACTTTGAAGGCCTTTGGAATCCCCTTTATCTGCTCTTGGAACTCATCATGTTGCCTTTGAACTCTCTCTCGTGTTGGGGTATAGGCGTCTGTGCCTTGCCCGGCCGCCCAGAGTCTGGGCGCCCACTGACTTGTATACCTTATACATAGCATAAGTGTATAGGGGGCTGCTCACTCTTTGACTCTCCCCACCCATATCTGTGTGTCGTGTGTCTCCTTCTCTCTCTCACTCTCCGTCTCCTGTACCAAGGACAAACAGGAGACGTATGTTTGTCCTTGCCCAGTGGTATGAGATTTACCCTGCATCATGTGCGTTATGTGCCAGATCTGAGACTGGATTTGATCTCAGTCAGACAGTTACGGGATAGTGGATGTCAGATTTCGCTACGAGAGCGAGATTTTGTGATGCATTTGGGTTCGCTAGTGATTGCGAGAGGTGCCAGGAGTGGTACAAGTTACCCATTGCATGTGGATCACGCGAGAGACGGTGTTGTCTCTGTGATCACGCAGCCAGGTAGAGAGCGAGAGAGCAGGCGAGTCTCTTTAGCTTGTGGGTTGCAGGATGCTTTACATGGGGTGCAGAGTAGTGAGCTTGTTGTGCACACAGTTGGGGCATGACTTGAGCAGTCACACAGAGAGGTGACAGAGTCAGACATGCATGCTTTGCTAGTGACTGAGCAAAGCAGAGAGTCAGTTGTGCGAGATACTTCTATGCAGGATAGACAGGTAGAGCGGTCTTGCTCTAGTGAGTCACGACAGGAGGACGTTGTGCAAGAGTCTATGCATACGGAGTTAGAGCATGAGAGCTCTAGTGAGTCACAGCAGATTGAGTGGTCATGTTTGCAGTGGATGATTGCAGAGGAGGCTGAGATGTCAGCGATTATGCAGTCATTCCTTTCTATGATCGATAGTGAGCATGGGGATATAGTTGTGTAGGATATGTCTTCCAGCAGACACCTAGAGCAGCTGGTTTGCTCTGAGGTTGCACGACAGGTTGATGCGTCTTTTGCGGACAGTCAGGAGATGCATGTGGCTGACACGCCTTGTCAGTCAGAGATGCCTATTGCTAGGGATATATATGTTGATGCATGCTCCGTAGAGCTAGCAGGGCCCGCTAGCATTGCATCGGCATTCGGTGGTCTCATGTATGAGATGTTGATCTTGAGACCGGATATCGCAGCTGCAGTGGGAGCATTTGCAGTTGGGGTTGTCAGTCGTTTGTTGACTGATGATGGCATAGTGCACGAGGGAGATATGAAGGTATTGCATACATACTTGCAGTACGTGTGCGGTACGTCTGGTGGTGTATGGACTTACACGGGAGCAGGACAACCGGATGCACACGATCACAGCCAGCCAGTGAGCATCAGTTGAGAGCGGTTTTCTCTCACCTTTTGTAGTCTTTAGACTAGGTTCCCTTGCTTAAAGGCACAGTCACCTTTAAGTGGGAGGTTGTTGGGGTATAGGCGTCTGTGCCTTGCCCGGCCGCCCAGAGTCTGGGCGCCCACTGACTTGTATACCTTATACATAGCATAAGTGTATAGGGGGCTGCTCACTCTTTGAGTCTCCCCACCCATATCTGTGTGTCGTGTGTCTCCTTCTCTCTCTCACTCTCCTTCTCTGGTGCTCCTCGATCCCCTTCATCTCTCTCTCTCTCTCTCTCTCTCTCTCTCTCTCTCTCTCTCTCTCTCTCTCTCTCTCTCTCTCTCTCTCTCTCTCTCTCTCTATGCATGGGACTCATCCCCTACCCCTAGGCCCCAAGCACTAGCGACCTTGCTAGTGGGGCTCGGGGTTTTTCCTCAGAAAGTCAGAGCCCTAACGGTCGTGTGAACCACCTCCTCTCAAGCGCCCAAGACACTTCGTCACTTTATTGCCACCGTTGGCCAGTGTCGCATGTCACCATCCTCGGAGGAAACCGTCTCCCATTTCACTGCGCGCAGCACCAGGGGTTCCGTCCAACCATGCACCATAGCCAGCCACACAAGGAGCTCCCTCTTCCTCTTGCTTGTGAACTAAGAGGGCCGCAACTTTGATCATATAGCACAACATCCCAGCCCACTAGACCACATGTGGGCTCATGTGGTCTACCATGTGGCGGCTATTGGTTGCCCCACCCCTTGAGTTGAAAAACACCTTCCACACTATGTAAGAAAAAAAATTCCTTTTTCCCCTTTGCCTTCAGGGCTTTGCCCGTCTCTGCTCCCATACTCAATAATTGGGCCGCGACACCCGGCCAGATCTCCACCATGCTGGCCACAAGTCTTGCAAATATCACCCCCTTTTTAACTCCTTAGAGCCCACAAATTAAGACCACCAAGACAGAAAAAACATATTGGTACTTTCCCTCGGGCAATTGCTCTGAAATTTATCGGACCATAATTTGACAACCAGGCATCTGATTGACAAGCCGTTGATCCCTGTCAACTTCACACATTGCCGACTACCTTTTCAAACTTGGTTCAACCCAAAACGATGCCAGATAGCTTGATTTTCAATGCAGTCGGGCAAGCACATAAATGACGCCAAATAGCTTGATTTCAATGTAGTCGGGCATGCACATAACTGTCCCCTAAATTTTTTTTTGATGACCATAACTTGCAATCTAGAACTCAGATTTGCAATTTGAAAAGACCACAAGCACTACACATGTACCTAGTGACATCAGCTCTGGCCACCAACAACCTTATCCGTCTTGGATCTCTTAAACCTTTTAACTTCAAACTTAAATATCTTCCACATCATGGCTCCGTTTGAAGAGCCGTCTGGACCGGCTTCTAGAGCAGATCAAGCACTACATTCCAAGACACTGATAGAGCACTTTGTACCCTTAAACCCATTATCCAAAGTGGCCTATTTTGGGACCTTTTTGGACTAAAAAACCGCATCAAGCATACATTTCTGCTAGCATGTGCCTGCCCAGGTATTCCTCATTTGCCTTAACCCTCTGTCATGCACCTTCTAACACCCATAGCTTGGCATAGAGCACTTCCCTCCACATACCAACTTTGGCTACACCATCATTGCCCACCCCCTAGTTGAACATTTATGTTCAACCACACATAGGCTTATTGCACTACAAAATTGCACACTCCAAGCACACACTCTGTAAGCCACAAAAACATCTAGTTTATTTACATAAACTAGCACCTTCTACCTGCCACCTTTGGTCAAGCGGGCTGCCCAAACACCTGTTTTACCGCATAGCAACCTCCTGGTTCAAACACTTTCCATTAGTCTTCTCCATCCACCTGTAACAGCTTTGCACAGTGCCACACCAAGGCCCATAACCAACTATATAACCAAACTGCCAACAACATACCTCCACTACTCCATGCACTCATTGGCACATTGCTCACTTTCAACCAAGCATCTCTAAACACACCAAATAGAGCACCATTGTGCTCGCTATCCAAAGACATACATGCACCATCACTTGCATCAAACATGCATGACCCTCCCTCCCATCCATATAAAGCAAGATTCTCCTCCAGAAGACCCTATACCTGCTAACTATCCCATTGCACAACTGCACTTATCAGCATTCCCTTCAACCATCACTTACAAAAATCCTTGGAAATCTTGGACACCACCTTCAAATCCGAATCACCTGTCGTAGAGTGCACTTGCAACACCAAAAGATGCTCTACATTTGGTTCCATGCTTGCCTTCTCATCTATCATGCACTCAAGCATCATCGAGATCTTCATCGCCTACGAGTACTTAAAGGTCGATTAGTATCACTTGCTTGTTGGCTTCAACCACCTTCTCTTCAATCACTTCTTCTACCACTACATCATTCTCCACTACCATAGGCAAGGTTGCTCCATCTCTTTTGGCAAGATGTTGCACCTGTTGCACCACCAAAGCACATTCCACCACCACTTTCACCAACATGGCCATTATCAGGGCACCGCACATCACCTTTACCTGTCCATCATCACATGTAGGACCGAACTCCTCCACTTGGTCTCCCTCAAGCACCTAGGCTTGCACTTTATCATGCTCCTTATGTACATTCATTGTCTCTTCTCTCACATGAAAGAGATCAAACTCATCGTACCTGGATTGAGACGACTTGGCCCCCCGACTCATGTTGGCATCTATAGAGCTACTATCACTAGGCTCAACCTCTTCCTATGTCTCAAGATTTGGAAGCTCCTCTAGCTTCATCACTTTGACCTCATTTGCAAACCTCACTCTTTGGCCTTTACTACACTTCAATAGAGCTTCTACAATCACACACTTAAACTTGGAAGCACATCCTTTGCTTGCTCTAGAACAACTTGTACATCCTCCATAACCAGATCCTCTCTAGTGACATCCTCGGCATAGGAACCACCCTGGCTCTCTGTAGCCAAAGAACCCTTGGTTCTTCTCTCATATGCACTTCCCTTTGCACCGCTCTTGGCTAGGCTACCATGGCATCAACTCTTCTTGGGAACACCACCTTTGCAAAACCCTATCTAGCTTCACGCTTCTTCAATATCTTTTTGGTCCACCCTTTTGCTACTAGAGATACCGCTTCTTCATACAACACTTAGCCATCTATTTCTACCTTATCACTCACTTCCTCATGCATGCAACCCATAAATTTACTCAGGTTCAAAAACCAACATTCTCTACAAAGTTACATTGATTAGATTCCCCCAAAGGACTTCAAACTCCCATATGAATGCTTGAAAATACGCTTCCAAGATGTGCTTCAAATTTTCCATCTTTCTCTTTACTTTGTCCAGTTGTGCATCCGCTACAAATCTGCTTCAAAAAGACACCTCTAGGGCTTCAAAATCTACCTTTTCTTCTTCACACATGCCATCAAACCATAGCCTCTCTTTACCACGAACTAGGAGCGGGAACACCTACTCCGTGCCTTCTTCTCTCGATAAACCACTCTCTAGCACGAACAACCCATAGTCTTGAAGCCAAGTTTTCGCATATTTGATCCCAGTGAAAATGGAAAATCCCGTCCAAGCCATCACTTCTCTAGCATCACTTGCTCTTCAAAGGTTGCACCTTTGGCATCACCAAAATTACCACTTCAACATCAACTAGGAGCATCTCCTCAGTGGGGGCACCAGAAGATGGAGAGGGGGAATGGGGGAACACACCCTACCCACAAAACGACTGCCACTCTATACCCTAGGGCATACACAGCACCCCAATCCACTAGAGTTCACCTTCCAAATTCTCGACACATGCTGCTAGTAGGCCATTTTCCGCACACACATTGACATACAAATGCGCACACACTCATCTTCCCATGCATTTCACCACTCGCTTCAAGCCACACAATGCTGCCACACATGAAACCACACTCTCACTTCCATTCTGCACACAAAGAAGGGGGATCGGGGGCACACATATCTGCATGGGCACCACACATACAAATAGAAGAAGTCAAGAAGGGGGGGTAGGGGAAAGGACACAAGTTAAACACCATTGAATCTTCACCATGCTCATGAACACCGTATACAACTCAACAGCAACAAACGGCGCACCCACATGGTCATAAGGTAAGAAAACACACTCTTGGGGTTTTGCAAGCACACACCTCTGCACACAAAACCCACCCAAGAACTCACACATGTTTACTCTATGGCTCTCTACAGGCTCATTGCCTCAAGGCCTTGGCAAAAAGCCTACTATGGCAAAAAGCATTAAAAATGGCTTATATAGGGGATTCTCTTTGAATTTTGGCATTTGCAACTCCATTGGGCCATCTAGCACTCTTTTTTAGCAACTTTAGAAGGGATAGCCTCCTTTTCTCTACTCCCTAACTGCTCTCTTGAAGGGGAGTGCACTAGTGATGTCGCTAGTGCCCCTTGGCATTTTTTTATTTTTTTATCTTCATTTTTTTCTTCATCTCTTCTATCCCTTTCTGTTTACCCCCATCTACTTTGGGCTTTGAAATGCCCCTCTTGTCTATCCTCAGACTATCCCTCTACTTGCTACCTTTGACTAGCCTTTGAAGGCCTTTGGAATCCCCTTTATCCAATCTTGGAACTCATCTTGTAGCCTGTGAACTCTCTCTCTCTCTCTCTCTCTCTCTCTCTCTCTCTCTCTCTCTCTCTCTATGCATGGGACTCATACTTTGCCCATAGGCCCCAAGCACTAGCGACCTCGCTAGTGGGGCTCGGGGTTTTGCCTCAAAAATTCCTGGCCCTAAGGGCTTGTGAACCACCTCGTCTTAGTGCCCAAGCCATGTTGTTCGCTCAGAGCTCCTATCCGTCGGCCACTACCGCACACCACCGTCCTTGGACAAAACCTCCGTCCATTTTACCACGCACAGCGCCAAGGGTGCTACCCGACCATGCCCCATAGCCAGCATGCAAGGCGATCCCTCTTTGTCTTGCTTGTGGACTAAGAGGGCCAAGGACCTCATCATATTGCATGGCATCCCAACTTAGTACAATGCATGTCGTCTCATGCCGTTGGAGAGGGGGAATGGGGGAACACACCCGGTACAAACACAAGGGCCTCTCTATAGTTCAGGGTCTCCAGAACACCCCTATCCTCTCAAAAAACACCTTCAAAAACACACTTTACACTAGCAGACCACCACCTGCTCAATTTCCACTGCTCACACACTCCACAAATTCACCACACAATGCACACCTACTGCCACAGTATGTCTTCGGCACCAAGGGGAAACATGAAAGCAGGAGAAAGAGAAGGGGGGAAGGGGAAACAACAGCAGGAGGGGAAACGGTGGCTTGATTGCACTTCAAAAGGCATGTACATTGGCTTGCACTACCATCACCATGGCCATTTTCAAGAAAAAGCTACAAAGGGGTTAGCATGTCAGAGAACTCCACTTTGCAGGCTTCAAATGGCACAAAAAAAAACTCAGAAAAAAGCCCCTAATTTGATGAAAATTTAATCTTTACAAGGGGGCTTCAGCTTTGGAAATTATCTCTTCATTGGTCCATCCGGTACCCTGATTTGGCATCTTTAAGAAGGGAGAAACCGCTTTACTTTTTTCCTATGCTCTCTCTTTCTCTCTTTGCACTTGGGGGGGCATTAGCAATGTCGCTATTGCCCCCTATGCATTTTTCCCTTTTTTATTTTTTTCTCATTTTTTACCCCTTTAGAAGGCTTATTTTGCATTGCTTCTTTGACCTAACTTTGACCCTCTTTGCCGGACTCCCTCGAGCCTTCTTTCTCTCCTCCTTCCCTTTGGTCCCGGCCTCCATTTGTCCTTGCCTTTGCCTTTGCACACCCAACAAACTGCTCTCTCTTGGCCAGCTTTGATACGAGCTTCCCTAGTAGCCCTTGAAATGGGCCCGCCCTTTGCATTTGCCCCTGCTTGGGCACCCTCTGAGATTCCTCTCTTATACTCTCTCTCTTCCCTCGGGACTATCATCCTATTTATACCTTGGCTGCCTCTCGCTCTCGGGACACCCCCCTTTGCATTAGCGACGTCTCTAATGGGGGTCCCCCCCTCCTTCAAAAGGGTGGGCATGTGAACCGGCCCCCTCGAATGTTTCCATGTCATCACTTGCACCTACCGGCTGGCAGGTCCAACCACCCAAACCGGCTGACTCCAGTAAGCTACCCCATGATAGCGGCCAAAACTGCCCCGTTTCCGCCCAGGTCGGGCTGCGCACCGCTCGTCACAGCGCTCTACGAGGTCCGCCATAGCCAACCAACACGAGAGGACTCCGTCCCCTTTGCATACCCTCAATTGGTGCCACTTGTAGGCTTTATAGACATGCACTCACGGCCAGGGATCCGCCTACGGGTTCATTCCTTGCGACGTGGTGGCACCGGGGCCATTTGAGCCTTAAGGCCTTGAAAAACCCCCAAAAAAACCTTCACCCCTTGATTTGTTTTGGGCCCATCATACCCATGCTCCCTCTTACTGCTCTGGGGTCAGAAGCTTGAGCCGCCATGCCGTACTGGATTCTCACCGCATTGGTCCCAAATTGTAAAAATCTCACCGCCTTCAGACCCTTTGAGCTCGCTATCCGAGGCCGCAAAAAAGGCTAAAAACATCTATCAATCCCCCCATTAACATTAGCTCCCGACTTCATCCTATGGTATCTTAATGTTTGAGGCTCAGAATCATGATCCGTCACTTCTTGCTGACTCCACATGATCTGCTCTATCTGCTTGAACTTTGTTGAGGCCTAAAAAATGCCAGATGACACATCCCCCAGTACGGTTGACTTTTCCCGTAACTAGACCCCGAAAAATCTTCCATTGATCATAACTTGCTAACTAGAGCTCCGATCTGCAATCTGAGAAAATAGGTATGCTCCATAATTTGAGCTCTACACATGCATCCACTGACACTTGCATGGGCTACATGTCCCTAGCTGCCCTGCCCGTCGAGGATCTACTACATACTCTATATTTGGAGTGCAATATCTTGAGCACCAGGGATCTGCTTGACGAGCCGTCTGGACCGGCTTCTAGAGCACATCAAACACTACATTTCAAAACACCGGCTTGGCATTTTGGACACCTTCATCTACTATCCCAATTGAGCCAACTTGGAGCTAATTAGCCTGAAAAGCTACCTTGGGTATACATTCCCGCTTCCCTTTGGCTGCCCAAGACTTTGGTACCTACCCTAGCCTTTTGCATTGCACCTGCCTTCAGCCTCTGCCTAGCATAGACCATTTCCTAGCTTGGACCCAACTATGGCTGCATCATCATTGCTCAGCCCCCTCATCGAACATTTATGTTCAACCTAAAGCATATGTACAAAACTTTAAAACAGACACACCACCCTCGCAACTGAAAGCACTTGCAAAAACTGCAACCCTATGTACAAAAGCACTGCTTTTTTTCTTCATCACACACCGTATGCTTTAGGTGGGTTGCCCACCCCGTCGGCTACAATCTGAAGCACCTCGGGCACTAGATTCCTCTAAAAACACAGCTTGAGTCGCACACCATTCACCCTGTTCCTAAGAAGCTTGCCATTTGCTCTTACCAACTGATAGGTGCCATTCGGAAAGGTCTTTTGCACTTTATACGGACCTATTCACTTCTTCCTGAACTTAGTCTGGAATGTAAAATCAAGGTAGCTTTCATACTTCATGACCAGGTCTCCTTCTTCTATCTTTTTGTCTTACAGGTTTTGATTGAACTTGGCAACCCACTTCTCTCTCTGCTTCAGATAGTAGTTGGCCGCTGACTCTCTAACGATCTGCAAAGCCTCCAAATTAGTTATCCGATCCTGCAGAACTCCTTGTTGAGTGGCATTGACATGCCACATATCCATTAAAGAACCTAACTGTGCACGCACCGGCAACACAACCTCCTTACCATAGACTAGCTCGAATGGAGTGAAATTTGTAGCTACTTTATAGGATGTTCTATACGCCCATAGACACTTCTCCATATTTTTTTCCCACTCAGCTTCCTACTTGTACATGTACTTTGTTAACATTTTAACGATTTTCCCATTAGCACTCTCGACTAGACCATTGCATTGGGGGTGATAGGGTGAGGAAAATCGATGCTGAATCTTTAGCTTTTCCACTAATGCACTCATGAGCTTGCTTTTAAACCCCTGACCCCTATCCGAAACTAGCACCCAAACGGCAACAGATGTTATCGAACACAAACTGAGCTACCACATTAGCATTTACTTCCTTCGCAGCTTTGGCCTCGACCCACCTTGTAAGGTAGTCAATGGCTACTACCATGTACTTCTTACTGCTCATAGACTTTGAGAGAAGACCTATGGCATCCAGACCCCACTTCTCGAAAGAACTTTGTGCAATGATGCCACCTTGTGACTCCGCTACCAGTTGTCTTCCACCTATATTCTGACACTCACGGCACGTCTTGCACCAATAATGCACGTCCTTCACCATGGAAGGCCACTAAAAGCCTGCTCTAAGCACTCCAAGCAGAACCTGGTCTTTGCCTTGATGTCCACTTTCTTTGTGACACTGCTCCAACACCATTCCTATCTCTTCTTTGTACAACATTGTTGACAGGCTAACCTTTCAACAACGCGTCCACAAAGATTCCATGAAGATTCCTCAAAGATTCTCTAAAGATTTCATATGAAGATCCTGATGAAGTGATGAAGATGAAGATAGATGTTGTAATGTGAAGATACAAGCTCATGGGCATCATCGAATATCCCGTTATTATTATTTTGAGCCATTACGGCGACTTTTGTAATGTTTCCATGAACTCCATATTTTAAGTCGGCAATTGTATTTTGGCCGCAGATGCTTGTTGGATGAGCAAAGCCAGCTCACGGTGTTGTAATTAAGCTCTATAGAAGCCTAGGGACAAATCAGGTCATTTTGGCTGGACATTAGGTTTTCTAAGGCTTAGCATATAAACCAAAACCTAAAGCTTTGTAAAGGGACTTCTAATAATCTTATCTTCTGTGTCAATTAGGAGACTACGAGAGAGTGAGTGTGTGTGTGTGTGTGTGTGCTGCAAGGGCTACGGTGGTTGAAATCGCAAACGGAGAGCAGTAGCGTGTTGCACACGATGAGAGCTACGCGTTGATGCTTACATCACGCGCGTTCGTCTGTGTTTTGGCAGATTCACCCACGAGCTACTTTTGGAGTTTCGATGAGTAAACGTTGTCCGTTTTTACATTTCAGCATATCCACGCGATTAGAGCGAGTGGATCTACCCATTAGGCATGTTATATACTAGAAAAAGTGACCTATAAAATCCGACCAGACATACTACGCGTTTTCTGCACCGAGGGTATTGGGTTAGAATTTGTGGTCAAAGACCTTAGGGATAGCGGCCTTCCAGTGTGTGTAGGACTTCCCTTGAGTTTCGTGAAGTTTTGAGATCGTTTGATGGGCTTTTGGATTGCGGTAGCATCATAGGAGACTCTCACATTCACAGAACCGATGGCATGTAGATTGGATATCTCTGTAGGAAGTAGTCATTAGTCGGTCGAGTACAGGTTGACACTTTTTTCTTGCTTCCATGCGCCTGCGGGTCGAGCTCCATCCTCAGTTGACATTATATGTTAGGTGAGTTCTCGCTATGCTGACATCCGTCGTGGCGTATCTGCCAACATTGGCGCCGCTGCCAGGGACGAGGGCCCTAAGTAGGTGAGCGAGACTAGCCCTTGAGGATAGAGGTCCTTCTGGATTGCCAGAGTCTTATTTAACATTTAGATAGGATCAGAGAGTGGTTGATTCTCTAGGTCTTAGAGGGAGTCTAGGGAGCATGTGTCTTAGAGGGAGTCTAGGGAGCGTGTGTCTAGCCTAGATCCTTCGACTTAGGTAGTATTAGGTAGGAGATAGGTGTGGATTGAGGGGAGTTGGTGAGGTGAAAAGTCAGCTAGAGAGTCTGTGTGAGGCTAGAAAGCGACTTGAGCATCAAAACTTTCACCATCACATGTGATGAGTAGGAGTAGAGTTAGTAGGACGTACTGATTTTGATCTTTTTCATATCATGCATGTCATATTTGCTACTAGGCTCATCAAAGTTGTGAAAACATAAAATCAAGGGAAAAGTAAAATTGCATTTGAATGCTTGCTTGATGATTGATAATTGTTGTGAGTAGTCCAAAGGGGTTGGTAGAGCTTAAGAGAAAGTTAGAACTGAAAAAATCACAATTTTGTCATTGGGGACATCCTACGCGTAGGATGTCTCTAGAGGTAAAACTGTGAAGATTTTGAAAATTATGATATCACCAATGTGTTTAGTGAAGGTGTTTTACCCTATGTACATGTTCAGAGGAGTGATTTTGCATCAGTTTGATGTCCAAAAGTCAAAAGGCGAGACTAGAAAGAAAAAAATTCATAAATTGCTTGTTTGGAGTGATTTGACATTCAAATGAAATTCTGAGCATACCAAGGTGTTGCTAGACTCAAGGAGGACCTCTAGACCAGATCTTACTTCATTTTGAGAAAAAGAAAATTAGGGCGTAGTATGTCTCGAGGGGTTTTTTGGGCAGGAATTTGGGAATTCTGAGACCACCAGTGTGTTCAGAGGGTTCAAGAGCAAAAGAAGCCAAGATTCTGAAGATGGTAAGCAAACCCAAGAAGAGGTGGCAGAGGAACAACAAAACTTAGTGTCACCTCACAAGACAAAGACATGCAAGTTGAATCAATGGATGAAGCTGAAATTCTACAAGAGAATTTCTCTATTGTAGACTCTACAAGGATGATTGAAGAAATCAAAGAGAAAAAGAAGCTAAAAGAAGCTGAAGCTGAAGTTTTAGAACTCACAGAAGAAAGGGAAATGGCCAACTCTAAAATTGACTACCAAGGACAAGCAATGTAGGATATGAATGAATATTTTCAAGAAGAGACTCTCCAAAAACCCATGGAGCAATGGGAACCAAAGGCCACGGCGACCATTGCATCAAAAGAAGAGAGTCAACCTCAACATCCTATTACACAGCTTCAAAAGATTTCCAAGAAGAAAAGCCACCATTGAATGACCTTCAAGTGCCAGAAGAAGTAAATAGTGACAGAGAGCTTCTGAAATCAAGAATCAAGGCATCATAGTCAGAAACTAGCAAATGAAGACCAACAAGCAGCTCAGGCTATAGACCTTCGCCAAAGCTATAGATCAGAAGATAGTAAGCACTTGGGACATGCTACAACCAGTCAAATGACAAAGAAGTTCAACATACAAGAGGATAACAAAGCTTCCAAGGCACAAAAGTCCAAGACAAGTACCAAAAGCAAAGAGGACATCAGTTACTTGGCAGCCAACAGGAAGATTAAATTCTCATTGGATGCACATGAGAAACTGAAATTCAATTTTACAGCAGAGATAGATTGCACTGCCACGACTAATGTCATGTCTTATGGGCTGTGGTTACTTCTAGATAAGCTAGAACTGTATGAAATTCAGGTACATGTATCCCTATCAAATGGATTTAAGGTCACACGTTTGGGGATTGTAGAAGCTACCCTTAAACTACAGTCAAAGATAGTTAAAGACAAATTCCTAGTAGTGGATTCTTCCAAAATGAGTACACATTTGATTTTTTCCATGCTATGGGCAAAAACACTTGAAGAAGAATCTAAATCTTCAATGATGGTCATCACGACTAGCTCTCAAGAAAGCCAGCCTACTACCTCTCCAAGATTATCGACTGCCGACAAAGGCAAAGCCAAAATGAGCCCACAATTGTCCTACCAATAGAAGCAGCCCCTTAAATCAGAGTCTTCAATCCAACCCAGCAAAGTTCAAGACAGAGCTTCTATATCAACTGACGACATGCTTACACATGAAAGGCAAACTCCAAAGAAAATCTTTCAACCAAAATACCCTACACTGCGAGATCACCGCCGCCAAAGGTTTTCAAAGGTCTACATTAAAGCTGAAGAAATACAGGTCAAGGACCCAATATGGATAAATGATCCTAGCCAATTGACGAAAGGTAAACACATGGGATGGATAGCCTCCCACTATAGCTTAGCAGAGCAAGGCTATTATGAGGGTCAAAAGAAACTTTGGTTACCAAAACCACAGACCTTGGCTTATGGGTGGATAAAGGTTTCAAAAAACGTCCCCAAAAGCAACAAAGCTCATATTTATATCGCCAAAGGAGACCAACCAACAAGGCTCGGCAAAGGTATGCAGGAAATTTCAAATCTAGCTGGCCTTCATACCAACATAGGACTTCATCGGTAAATAATCCCAAAAATGGCACTCTTATACATCTCAATACAAAATCAAAAACATCATGGGAAGTTCCATCTACAATTCTTCAAGCACAAGGTTACTATCAAGGAAATCGAATAATCTGGCTACCAAAGATGCCAGGTAAACATTCTTCAATCAGACGACTTCAGCTTGAAAATAATTGCAATTTCATGGAAGGCAAAATCAAGGACAATGTCACAGTCAAGTAAAAGAATACCTGCAAAGACATGCTAATCACACGATGCAAACACAAATGGGTGCCAAAAGAACAACACATACCGAAGAAGATTGAAGTCATCTCTAGCTCTGAAGAAATGTCAAGACATGATAGACAAAGTGTTACGGAGAATGGAGCGAGCCAATCTTCTCAACCAAGGGACCAACAACAACAAAAAGAAATTTTGACAACCAAGGTCACCCAGGAATGGCAAAAGAAACCAATATTGCCAGTATGGTCCTTTACAAATCCTCTCTTCGAGGATGGGAGTTTTGAATTTCAAAACCTATTCTTGGTCAAAAGCTCTTCAGAGTAAGTCAAGTCGCCATAAAAATCATGGCATAAGAGTCAAGAGTCGGGCAGGTGAGCCACTAAATGAGCAAGCATCAGACCCAAGCTTCATGTCTTAATATTTTTTGTGGTCTATGAGTCTAGATATTTAGATTATAGCTCAAGTTGGAAGAGTTGAGCATATTGTAAAATTGAGTCGCTCATGCTGGATAGGTGAGCATAAGAGTCAAAGTCTAACAATTTTATTTGGTGGAGAGGCGGAGTAATCCACAAAACACTCACGCACATGTGCACAGTGAGGAGAGTGAAAAAACCTTGAGCATCAACATTCCTTCTTGTGAGTAACGACAGCTCTTGAAGTCAAATATATTTTTGCTTCTATAGCTATGTTCACTCCTGGAAGCACCCATTCAAACTCTTCTCGCACAAAATATTGTTTCCCATGCATCTATCTGTGCAAGCATATATAAATGTCCCATCATTGGACATTTGCATTTGACACGATTTGTGTTCCACCCATGCACTTACACAACAAAATGACGATGAAAAAACGGTAACAGGTTTCATAAGCATTTGCTGAACAACAACGACTCTGACTTCAAGCTACTAACACTTATCCAATGTATATCCAGTCAATAATAGTAGCCATACGGCCATAAGTACTTTAACTCAACAAAACTCGCTTACATCAAAACATAAGTACATATAGCCTCACATTTAATTGTGACTAAAGGCATTTTTTTCCCACTGGGTTTTCCCCTTTAGTCCTATCCAGGTATCCAAGACCTTCATTTTGTAATACATGCCACATTTTATTTTTACTATTTTATTTTTTATATAAACACAGAAAAGTAGACCAATGACATCCCCAAACAACTACATGCTCATCAACTAGAAAATCAAACGGGAGCGGCCCAATTTTTTTAAAAAAAGGCTTCAAGTTTACAGGTACGCAGGATGACATCAAAAGAACAAACAATACAGAGCTACCAAGATAAAGACTTTTTGCAACAACAAACCTCACTCAACCTATTCACGATACAACAACCAATCAGAGGGGGAGAGCTATGGCTTCAACTACACTACAGGTACAAGAAAAAGGTAACTCTACAACATACAAAGCATCCAGTAGAAGCAACTGCAACAAGAAAATCTTCAACCAACACCAAAACATGAAGCACTTGTCAAGGCCACTGTAGACATAGGATCTTGTCGAGGATGACAAGAATTTGGAGGGGGAGAGTGTCGACAGGCCAACCTTTCAACAACGCTTCCACAAACATTCCATGAAGATTCCTCAAAGATTCTCTAAAGATTCCATATGAAGATGTTGATGAAGTGATGAAGATGAAGATGGATGCTGTAATGTGGAGATATGAGCTCATGGACATCATCGAATATCCCATTATTATTATTTTGAGCCATTACGGCCAAACATGGCAGTTGGTTGAGTTGCCTAAAGGTAAGTGGGCACTTCAGAAAAAATGGGTGTGCCATTAGGGAAAATTTGGACTCACAAAGGGGCTTTATAAGGAGTCATTACATCGCAACCAAACATGGCAGTTGGTTGAGTTGCCTAAAGGTAAGTGGGCACTTCGTAAAAAATGGGTATACCATTAGGGAAAATTTGGACTCACAAAGGGGCTTTATAAGGAGTTGACTTCCTCTCTCATGTCCAAAATGCGCCTGTGGTAAAATGCTTACAAATCAACTCTAAACTTGGTGGAGATTTTGATGTAAGAATGTACTCTTCAAGCTCTTTCTATTGATTTATAGCATTCCATGAGATTCCTCATATTTTGAAAGATTCTTTTTTTATTATGTTGTTATGTGACAACTCCGTCTAGAATCTAGAGAATCAAAAATAGAATCTCTCAAAAATATGAGGAATCTCGTGGCGTGCTATATATCAATAGAAAGATCTTGAAGAGTAGATTCTAATTGCCAAATCTTTGCCAAGTTTAGAGTTGATTTACGAAAAGTTTATTAAACACCCGTTTTGGACATGAGAGAGGAAGTCAAACTCCTTATAAGGCCCCTTTGTGAGTCCAAATTTTCCCTAATGAAGCTGAAGGAAGAAGAAGGCAGGGAAAAAAGGTACAAGTTTAGGCTTGTGGTGGTAAAAGGGTTTTCTCAAAAGAAAGGTATTCATTTCAATCAAATATTTTCTCTTCTTGTAAAAATGAATTTAACTAAGCTTGTCTTAAGCCTTGTGGCTACTCATGATTTAAATCTCAACGAGCAAATGGATGCCAATATGGCATTCCCTCACAATGACTTAGAGGAGGAAATTTACATGCTTCAACCAAAGGGGTATGAAGTAAGGGGTAAGGAGAAAATGGTTTGCAGATTAAAGATGAGCTTGTATGGTTTAAAGCAAGCATCAAGACAATGGTACTTGAAGTTTGATTGATGGATGTTGGATCATGGATTCAGAAGATGAAACTCAGATCATTGCATCTACACGAAGAGTTTTGAAGATGGGAAGTTCATCATCCTAATGTTGTATGTTAATGACAGGTTGATTGCAAGTGCTAACATGCAAGACATCAAAGTCCTAAAAGAGGAGCCGTCTAAATCTTTTTCAATGAAAGATTTAGGTGCTGCAAAGAGGATACTTGGTATGAAGATATCAAGGGACAAGACAAAGAAGAAAATAAAGCTATCTCAACGGGAGTACATCAAGAAGGTATTAGAAAGGTTTGCAATGAAAAATGCAGAAATGGTTTTCTACACCTTTGGATGGTCACTTTAAACGAACCAAGGATATGTGTCCAAAGACACAAGACGAGATAGTCTATGTGTCTAAAGTTCCATATGTTGTACTGGTAGGTTCTCTTATGTATGTATGGTCCAGACAAGGCCAAACATTGCACATGCAGTGGGAGTTGTATGTAGGTTCATGGACAACCCAGGTAAAGAGCACTGGCAAGCTGTGAAGTGGATACTTAGGTTTCTGAAAGGGACAACAACAAGTGCTCTGTATTTTGGAGGAACTGGTATTTTTATTCAAGGGTATGCTGATGCAGATATGGCAGGTGAAAAAGATACTCGAAGGAGCACTACTAGCTATGTCTTCACAATTGGAGGCACATTAGTAAACTGGGCTTCAAAGCTGCAAAAAGTGGTGTCACTTTCTACCATGGAAGGAGAGTATGTAGCAATGACAAATGCAAGCAAAGTAATTTTGTAGATTCACAAATTCTTAGAAGAGCTTGGATTCAAATAAGACAATTGTGTCTTTTATAGTGATAGCAAAGTGCTATCAATCTTGCAAAGAACTCAGCCTGTCATTCAAGGGCAAAGCACATTGAGATGAGATATCACTTCATACGCACACTTTTGGAAGACGTAATCTAAAGCTACGAAAGGTGCATACAAGTGAAAATCTTGCAGACATGTTTACAAAGGTGGTCAACAAGGAGAATTTGAGCTTCTGCTCATCTTCAATCAGCATTCAAGGATAAGAAGCTAGGATGGAAAGCAATCACATGTTTGGTGTGGAGATCAGTCTCCAACTAGAAGATTGTTAAGTATGGAGCCTGATTTACCCCTTGTAATTTCTTGTATTAAAAGTGCACATTTGTAAGGCTCCCATTATGAGGAGAAGCCATCATGCATGAAGAACAATTACTCATTGAAAATCAAAAGTTTCACGGCCAGGCTCAAGCTTTATTTGAGAGTGGCTTCATTGAAATATTATGGCCGACGATGTTCGAAAAGTGGTCAGAAAACGACCAATCAGTTGGTCGATTGGCCGGTAGTCAATAGCATGTGGCTGGTGGTCAAAAGTCAAATGACCAGTGGCCGAATTCAATGGATGGTGTCTGATTTCAAAGATGGACTTGTCTTCTCAAGGACGACCACACATGGGCAGATTGGAGAATCCAACTTGGACTTGTCTACACAAGGGTGGTCACACACTACTGCCTCTCATGAGAGAGGGAAGCCCTTTTGGCCTATAAAAGGAGGCCATTTCTACACACATTTTGGAGTGTGAAGTTGATACAACAAGCTAGGTGTGAGGTGGTGAGAGTGAAGCAAGGTGCAAGCTCTATTAAGTGAATAATCCCTTTGTAGCCTACTTCTTGTTTGAAGTCCTAAAGCCATTAAGTGGTTGCTTCCTCGTGGATGTAGCCCACATTGGGTGAACCAATGGAAATTCTACAATCACACTCAAACTTGGCACCACTTGTTGTGCACCCACCTGGCATCAATTTGGTTTCTCTAAATCCCTTCATAATCAGCATCATTGCTTGGGAACTTGTTGCTTCCTCGTAGTACACCATGCTCCATCCATCATTGCAAGTATGTTAATTGTGCCATCGTCAACCCTTGCACCGGTGTTTTGCACTGTATGTTGCACCTTTGCTCCTCAGCATTTCCATAGTTGCTGCAGATTTTCGTCTTGTCTATTCAGCCCATCCGATGAACCTACAAAGCATCTATTCTTCATCTACCTCTACACCACACCTAGTCCTTGGTACTAAATTGAAAATCCACTAACGTAAATTAAAGCCCTAGACTATGGTGACTCGCTCCAACGTCTTCTCTTGCACTCTATTCAACCTTGCTCCCTTGCCCATGTCCTCTCCCTCTCCTTGAAACTTCCCGTCCCCTTGCTCTTACAAAACTCTTACCTTAAAGACACTACTACAATGCACTAGGCTATATGGCTATAGGAAAGAATCTATTGTTAGCCTTCTTATACCTATGATGCTATGCATGAGTAAATTTCGAATGCTATTGAGTGCATTTTGTAAATATAATCTTCAATAGTAGTGAATACATGTGTAGCACATGAAATTTGTAAGAATTCTATATTTTTTACTTTAAATGTTTCTATTAAATACTTTTATCAACTTTTTCTTGGACTTTAATCTTATGTGGATGGGCTGAAAATACCTTATGCTTGTGAATTGGATTGTTGCGATTAAAGAAGAAATTTGAGCAATAGGTAATTATGTCTTTGCAAGGGAGCTTTTATTATCATCATAAATCAAGATATAAAAGGTGAAAACCATAAGAAAATTTTTGTATAGGGGTTGGACCATACACCAAATAATGCTCTAACATGAAGGAGGAGGCGAAGAAAATGAAGGAGTGTCCTATGGTTTTCATTGGCGTTTCAAGGTGCAAATCTTGTTTAGCACCTTAACAACTTCCTACACTTGCATAAAAGCAATATGTACCTATTTTAGACAAACCAATAAATATTGAAATAACTTATCGTGTATTTACTTTGGTAAGCGTAATGACTTTTTTTTATTTCCAAAGCCTACACGTAGCCATTCGACATGATCTAGAGAGTAGACACACACTAAAGAGCACATGCTTTTAAGATATTATCAAAGTGACGATAAACAATAGATGATAATAAACATCAAAGATAAACAAAATCAAAGATTTACAAAAGGTAGTTGAGCATGAGGCGAAGTGGAAAGAAGGTGGACACACTTGACACGATGGTGGAATTCATAGAAGAGATGATGGAGATTGTAGTAGACATGATTGACATGATGATGAACACAATAGACATAATTGAGATGAGAGACTGTGAGAAAGACAAAGAGACCATGATAGAGATGATAAAAAATAGTAGGAATAGCCATAAGATTGCTAATTGAAGAACTCACAAAGAGCATGATGATTGCAAGGATAGATACAATGAATATGCTAGTAGTTAGTGACAATGATAATGAATGAATAGATCTAACTAGGATGGATTGAGATGAAAACAAAATAGCACTTCAACATGTCATCAACCTTAGGACTTTGAGATATTCAATGTTTACTAAGGTAGGGTTTCACATGTCATGGATCATGGCTGCTTTGTGTAGCTTGCAAGCTTTGTGATCAAAAGGAAGGGCTTGTGCATGTGCCACAAAATTCCACATGAATGATTGCTAATGAAAAAGTTGTTGTGAAGGGAGATGAAGAGATATGGGTTCGATTGTTTCCATGGATGGGAATAAAATTGGCCTTTCTATGAGGGATGTGGAACCAAAGACAGGGTAAGATCTTAGATTGACAAAAAGAAGCTCTTTTGATGAGGAATCTACAGTGAATGAGTTCTAAACTTGAAAGATGGGAAGCTTAGCAACTAATAGTGTTAGGCGTCTTGGATATGAGGGATTACCCCAATTGTGATGTTGATGGATATGCACTCTTGTATAAACACGAAGGTGCTCAAGAGAAGCTTGAAATTGAGCTCAATGAGGACGAACTAACCTTCTTAACAGGGAAAACAAGGTGTCAACTGTGGAAATTGTAAGGAATTTTGATGGTTCACTTCCAAAATCAATTAAAGCTACGGTAGCTGATGTTTAGACCGAGGAGTCTTGCACCCATGCTGCCAATGTCACCACTCCGGTTATGGATCAACCTGACTGTCGAGATATGTGTATGCAAAGATGGTGTAGAGCTATAGCTAGTAAATGCCCTAGCTTAAACACTCCATGACATCACGATGGGATCTAGAATTTGATGGTTTTTGAAAATATGTGACAAGAGTTCATCTTTCCAGATGAGTAGACCTATATGTGCATTCTCAAAGTTTCTGTTGTAATTAAGGTCACTCATATGGGAAAACAAATCCATGATGAGGTTTCAAGGCAATGGTTGTTAGAGAAGCATGTTGTGCTTGGTGGCGCTCTTGTAAATATGTTTTGATTTTAAAAGGTCAAGGGCCTTGCTTTGATGTTTTGGACATTTCAAGGCAATGGTTTTTGGAGAAGCATGTTGTGCTTGGTGGTGCTCTTGTAAATATGTTTTGATTTGGAGAGGCCAAGGGCCTTGCTTTGATGTTTTGGACATTTCCTTGAAAATTTGACAAGCTCAACAAGCTCTTGATTGTATCATTCCTAAAAATCGTGTATTGCAATTGTGGTCATTGTCAAGGGAAAGCGAATCTATGATGTGACTCCAAGGCAACGATTGTTGGATAACATGCTGTGCTGGGTGATTCTCTTGTAGATATGTATGCAAAGTGTGATGCTCTTTGCCAAGTGCAAGGCATCCTAGTGCACATCCCCTGTTGCAATGTTGTACCCTATTTATGAACTTTCAAATCTTGTGTTATGGTGACTTGGGCCACATGCACGCTAACGTTGACCTCGTTCCTTTTATATCACAACAAACTTTATTTACATTCACAACAATCGAAAAAATGACAACAAGAGCGTCTACAAAGTGGCACACAAAACTCTTTGCCAACAAGTCATCCATGTTCATTATGTGCATCCAAATCTCCATGTGTATGCATTTGCTTGGATGCCACAACTAGACTATGGGGTAGGGCATGACTTCTATTATTTATAATTCCTTGAAAGACATAGTGTTGACTCTCCACCATGCTTTTGTATGACACTTTTGCATGAAGTGCAATATATGGTCTATGGATTGTCCCATTTCGTTATTGCATGACAAAAAACATGCTTTTTGTGTAGCATGAAAAAATAACGTTCTCTACCTTGCACACGAGGACAACAATAGCATCCCTATCTCATGTTTCGCACCTACCATTTTTAACCAAGGCAAAGCCTTGTTTATCTGAGGAATTGGGCACTTTTTTTGAAGGAAGACAATCACACAAAGAAGAAAAGGAAAATTTGAGGTCGAGGTATCCCAGTATTAGCTTTGTAATTCAAACCAACATACAAGTTTGTAAGGGAGACTATTAGCCTAAAAAACTACCTGACCTATGTCTCTAAAGATCTTTTCAGCATGCTGCTAGCTAGAATCAAATCCCAAAGTTGATATCAGCATTCAACACTTTTATGTATAATCTTTTGCTACGAAATTGAAGACCCAAAATCTTTTCAAATCATGGTATGCATGGCACTTTATTGGGCTACTTGTATTCCACCACATCTAAATGCTACCACTACTTGGAAGAAAGCCAAAGTAGAGGACACTGACAAGACTCAAACTAGTGAATAGGAGACACAAGAGATTCAAGTATGGGAACTGGCTCTAGTCACACCTGGCTAAAAAAGGATAGCAAAATGAGAGAAAAATAGTCAAAGAGAGAGACCTCACAACCAAAATCAAAGAAATTGAAGGTGTCATATCTACTCTAGCATAGTTTAAAGCCAAGCAAAAGTGAGAAACATCATCAATTGATCTAAAGAACTCACAATCTAAGTGTAGCAAACCAAGGGGACTTGTATTGACAAGGATATTGACCTGCCCAACACACCCTCAATGACTACTGTAGACAAAGAGAAGGATCAGGTTCTAGCTAGTACTTCTGAGATGGCTCTAGTAATTCATACTCCAATTCAACATCCAATATTATACCACCTATGAAGAATTAAGAAGAAGCCTATGGTGTGCAACTTGGTGACCAAGACTGTTGAAGCAGCTCTTGCTGCCCTACCAAACTTCCTTGATGGTGTATGAAATTTTTCAAAGTGACCATGATATTGTCATTGATGGTTGTGTGCCCACAATTTAGGCCAGGTGAACACCATAAAAATGCTATTAGCCAGATAATGGAAGCCCAAGTTTCTACTTCAACCTCTGAATTGACTACTCTGAAGGCACAACTAGAACACGTCCGAACCTAGGTTAAAGGGTATGAAAAAGAAATCTAATGCTGCAACATCAAATTGATCAAGATAACGATGAATGGGTCATTTCCATTTAGCATAGGAAGATCGACCACCTGACTGACCAAAGTGAAATTTTGGAAGAAGAAAAAAAGGAAGTGCTCAATGCGAGTAATGCCTTAAGGGTTCTACTCAGTCATAAGAAAGCCGCTCATACTTGGTCTTTTGGTATACCACATATTTTGGAACATAATCTTATATGTCCACTTTCATGGTAGGCCAGTAAAAGTACGTCTCTACTCCCCAAAGAGTAGGTTGAATGCCTCTATGCCCCGCATAGGGAGGAGCATGGGATTCATACATGACTTTCTCACGAAGGGAGTGGGTAACACATAGCCAATTGCATGGAGAAAATAACCATCCTGCAAGGTGAATGGTTCCTCTTTCTTCCCCAAAGCAAGGGCTGATATTATGTCTTTAAATTCAAGGTCAGTAGCATACTCATCTATCATAGAAGATATATCATTGTGAGTTGCTATAGACACAACATTAACTTTTGGTCGTCGTGAAAGTGCAGTAGCCACCGACTTGATTGTGCTTACCAGCAACGTGAGCAATGTGGAAATTAAATTGCAAAAGAAAGTTTTCCCACCTCATTTGTTTGACAAAAAGCTTTGTTTGCGTCATGAAGTACTTGAGACTTTGATGGTCTATTTGTAAAATGAATGGAGTCCCCAATAGATAGTGCTTCCATGTGTCTAGGGCATGTAGAACAACGAAACACTCTTTCTCACAAATGCCCAAAACCTGTTCATCGGTATTGATCCTTCGGCTCTCATATGCTATGGCATGCCCTTCTTGAAGCAAGACTTCTCCAGGGCAATCACCACAAGCATCACATTGGACCTCAAATGGCTTTGAGAGATCCGGAAGCATGAGGATTGGCTGAGAGGTAAGCTTCTCTTTGAGCTTGTCAAAAGATTTTTTCTCCTTAGCACTCCTTGAATACTTAATGTTCTTCTTTGTTAAGTCATGTAATGGTCCTGCTATTTGAGAAAATGTTTCTATGAAGCGTCTATAGTATGCACACATACCAATAAATCTTCTTAGCTCACATGTGTAGATTCCTTGGATTAGGCCATGCTTTTATTACCTCTAACTTTGATGGATCCATACGGATACCATCTTGAGAGATAATATGACCTAAGTATTGAATCTCTTGAAGGAATAATTTGCTTTTCTTCTGGTTGAGAAAAAGCTTGTTCTCCCTCAATGCTTGAAAAATCACTTGGAGTAGATGATGATGTCATCAAAGAACACTCCAGTGAACTTGCGGTAGGGTCTAAATATTCTCTCCATCAAACAATTGAATGTCGCAAGTACATTGGTCAAAGCCAAAAGGCATGACTAGATATTCATAAAGACCAAACTTTGTACAAAATGCGGTCTTTAGGATATCTTCATTCACTATCCTTATTTGACATAGCCACTTTTAAAGTCAATCCTACTCAAGTAGGTAGAGCCTTCTAGCTTATCAAACAAATATTCTACCCGAGGTACGTGAAATCTGTTTCCAATAGTGATATGGTTTAGTGCGCGATAGTCGACACACATGCGGTATATACCATCTTTCTTTTTCACTAAAAGGAATGGAGAACAAAAGGGAGAGGATTTAGGTCTCACCATCCCTTTTTCTACCAATTCTTGTACTTGCATCATGATCTCCTCTTGTTGAGCTTGAAAAACTCGATAAGGAGGTTTGTGAGGCGTTGAGCTTCCTGATAGGAGCTCAATTCGATGGTCATCATCGCCTCGTTTTACAGGATAATCCATAGGGATATCATCGATGAACACATTGTGGAATCCTTTTAGAAAGTTAGACAAGTCTAACTCTTCTTGATTCCTACCATTCACCTTTGATGAAACATTAGGACCCTTTAGGGACTCTTTGACAAAAATCATGTGTGCAAAAACTGAGCTCTTCATTGATTTATCAAGGGCAAGAGGATTTACAAGTGGTATAGTACGACCAGACTCATTAGCATCTATATACATATTCTTTCCCCTGTAGGTAAAGTAGATTCTCCTTTCAGGGAACTTCATGTTGGCAGCCATGCAGTTGAACCATGGTGCCCCTAGGATAGCCCCCCTCATGTTGGAGAGGAGAGATAAAGAAGTCTTCTTTGTTGACATAGCTTTGGACATGAATCCTCAACTTCCCAATCAAGGGAGTAACAGAGGCTTGCTATCCCTTGAAAGCGGCATCGACAATTACAACATCCCCCATCTCAAAAGCTTGAATGCCCAACTTGGTGGCCAAGTCCATTGATATGAAGTTGTGAGTAGAGCTAGGGTCAAACAAGATGAAGGCATCATGCTCCCTTACCTTTCCCCAAGAATAGGAGAGAGGTGATTCTTTGCAATAAGGATCCTCTTTTGGAGCTTCAGTAGTGGAAGCTCTAGGATTCTCATTGTGAGTATTTCTTTTTGGGCAAGAATGATAACCATGTCCTTGCTCCCCGCACTTAAAACATTTGTGATCCTTGCAAAAAATTTCAAGCTCTTCAGGAGAGAGTTTATTTTTACCTTTGTAAACTCCTTTCTCCTTGGACCGATTGTTGTTGTTGTTGTTGGAATGGCCTTGGGAAGAATTTTGGGCATTAATGTTTTTCCTTTGCATCACTTTTGTCCTTATTTTCTATGGGCTTGACATTCCGTCTAGCCCCTTGTTGCAAATCGATGCGCGAAGCAACCATGGTATGGTGGATTACTTTGCTGATAGAACTAGGCCATTGAGAGTTGGAATACTCAGCCATCTCTTCAGGTAATCCCGCACAGAATTGTTGCTTTTGCTTGGCAAAGCCTAACTTTTGAAAGACAGTAGCCTTGAGATGTAAATCCCAAACCTTGTCCACATATTTGTGGATAGACTCATGAGAGAAGCCTCAAACTCTACCATTCGGTGAGCACTTTATCCTTTGCATCGCTTGCAAGAAATTGCTTCATGATGGAAACTCGTAGAGTTTTCCTATCTTTGGGGCTTCACTGTTGCCACAAAGACTAGCCCACCATGGATGAGACGAGTTTTGGAAGTGCATAGCTACATGGCGTAGCTTGGAGGACTCCGTGAAGCCCTCATCTCCAAAGGCTGCATCAAATTGTTAGATGAAATCCAATACTTTGTCGGTAGCAACAAAGGTGCCATCATAGGTGATAAAAGAGATACTCTTTCCTCCCTCTTTGAACTTCTTTAGCTTTTGTGACCTTCGCCATGCAGGCTAAGATTTGCAACGTCCTCCCCTCTTGTATTCTCTAGGAGAATAGCCATAGCTTTCATCCGTAGAGGAGGAAGATGAAGGAGAACGAGAAGAGGGTTACCTCTTTCTTGCCCTTTTCTTCCTTCATTTCCTCTCTTCCCTTTTGGAGTGATGAGAAGAAGGACTATGGGTTAACCGTTTCCTCTTGGGAGGAGTTGGTGATCGTTTAGTCCGCCTTCTTTGTTGAGCCACGTCTTCAAAGGAGCTTAGGGATTCATTACTTTCTTGATCTTTAGATTCCTCCTCTTATATGGGAGAGAGTCTTCTTTTGGGGGTCTCATCAAGAGGCCTCCTAAGCTCTCTCTCCTCTTGGAGAGGAAGGAAATTCCATAAGCATGAAGTTGTTGAGTAACTTCAGCGGGGTTGCCCATTGCTTGTTGCAACCTAGTAACAAGATAATTAACAAACATGGGGGTATCATCATTAGCACCTTCATGTGAAAAATCAAACTTATCAATGTTCATTCTACTCTCTTGGTTATTTTAATCTATGTTGATTAAACTTATGTGTTTACTTAGTGTATGCTTTGGCAATTCAAAACCTCAGTTGCTACTCCTCTTAGCCTTTGAGAATAGGCACTTAAGTATCTACACCCATGGCTCAAATTGGTTAATTATAGAGAGTAGTGGAGTGGGTCTAACATAGCGAAGCTACCGAGGGATAGCTCCTTTCGGACTTCTTATCGCTCAATAAAGCCGTAGGCAAGTCTAAGAAGACTCCATTATTAAGACCAAAGCACCCAGGTGTGCACCATATCCCACATAGTGGGCTCAACAAAACCAATAATAGATCCCAGTCCCACTTACCCTAATATAATTAACAAAACAACCATTAATAGGCTACTTAAGGACCTCTCTTATTAAGCAAAAAAAGAGAAACCAAATGCTCTGATACCAATGTAATGGGTATGGCCTATGAACTTTGAGATAGCAAAATTAAGAGAATTAGAGTGAGCACTTTTGTGAGATTACTTTGAGAATATGGAGGGTGAACTTAATTGATGGTAGTAGCATAAACATAGTACGTAATTGACTTGGCATGAACAATACTTTTGCAAGAGAGAAAGTATTAGAGAACATGACAATAATTGAGGACCGGATTTACTTGGAGCTGGTCCCCCCTTCAAAAGGCGTTTGTATTATAGATTCTCCCATTAAGAGAGACTTGTTACAATACAATCTTTGTGTTCCTTGTGACCTTGGTGATGCTATGAAGATGGAAAGCTTCATGCATCACAAGAACATAAACTTTGCAAAAAGCATCAACTATCCCAAGCCTCAGTCCGAAGGCCTCAAACACCTTCAAAGGTGGAGAGAGCTATCGGGGAATGAGGGTAGGGAAGAGGAAGAAGAGTCATCCATAGGAGAAAGAAATAGTTCCTCACTTATCATTACTCTTCTTGCTTAGCATAGCATAATAACATATTAGTGAAGATGACGAAGATGGCAAGCTTAAGCATTGAATCATGGTTCTTGGTTGAATTTGCATTCCATAGCCAAGATTGTTGGTGTACGCTCTCCACTTCTCAAAACAAGCTTGGAGAAGGAGATGGAGCTCTTGCACTTTTCACTTCACACAATGAGAGAATGTGTGTGTATGTGTGAGACAGTATACCCCCCCTCTCATGCTTGGTCCACACCTCTCTCTCTCTCTCTTGTATTATTTTATTATTTCATTTAGACATGTGTCCTCTTTTTTCTCTTTGAAAGAAAGAACTTAATTATTTATTTTTTTGTATCTAAATTCTCATTGGACCCCTTTAAAACTTATCCAATAGCATTCAAACACATCAAGAGGGCCACATCTAGAGGATCATTTGAACATGTGTCTTTTATGCTTAATAAATCATTTGATTGAATGGAATACTTCAAGGACTTAGTCTAGTCAAGCATGGAAACATTCATGCCTCTTGAGAGTTATCTTTGAATTGAATACTTCAAGAACTTTAATCATTTAAGCATGTGAGAAACACCTCAAGCTTTTGAGTAAGGTTCCAAGTAACACTTAGCAAGTCAACAAGCACCTCATACTTGGGTAGGATTCCCACCTCAAGGTCAGCCCTAGCTTGCCTAAGGTCAAAGGACTTTTGAACACTAACTTTTGGAGGTCTTTAATGAAGCTAACCCTATGGTCTTTAAGCTCCATTAGGTAGCATTTCTCTTTGACAGACCATCTCTCATTTAAACCCATTTACCATTGGCCCCATGTTGAGATAGATCAGCAAGCACATGTCTATATTCTAACCCTTATTCCCGTTTATTATCCCACATTAAATGATTAGTTTAATATGAGAAAATCATTTGGGTTGGTTGGATATTAGATTTTATCACACAAAAATAGAGCTCTTTATTGACGTATTGAAAGCTTGCTTATGTACAATGGGTATGGTGTTACCCAACTCCTTAGCATCTATGCACATATCTTTTTTCCGGAACCTAAAGTAGATTTTCCTTTCAAGGAATTTAACATTGACAGCCATGCAATCAAACCATGGTGCCCCTAGGATTACATCCTCATGCTTGAGAGGAGAGATAAAGAAGTCCTCCTTGTCCACATAGCTTTGGACATGGAGCCTCAATTCCCAATTAAGGGAGTGATTGAGGCTTCTTGCCCCTTGAAAGCACCATCAAGAGGTAGGACATCTCCCATCTCATAGGCTTGGATGCCTAGCTTGGTGGCCAACTCTATGGATATGAAATAATGAGTAGAACTAGGGTCAAAGAGAATGAAAGCATCATGTTGTCTTACCTTTCCCCAAGCGTGGCATAGAGGAGATCCTTTATGGTAAGCATACTCTTCTTTGATTTTGACCAAGGTAGCTCTAGGAGGCTCATTTTGTGTATTCTTGTGGGGACAAGCATGATAGGCATGCCCTTGCTCCCCGCACTTGAAACAACTGTTATCTTTTTGATAACACTCTAGATCTTCACGAGAGAGTTTATTTTTGCCGTTATAAACTCCCTTCTCCTTAGCTTTGTTGTTGTTGGCGTTACCTTTGGGAGACGTTTGGACATTGTCCTTCTCCTTAGGCTCGTTATGGTCCTTGTTTTCTGTGGGCTTAGAATTTCTCTTAGTCCCTTGTTGAAAATTGATTTGTGAAGCCACCATGGTATGGTGTATGACCGTAGATATGGTGCGTGGCCTTTGGGAGTTAACATACTCCGTCATATCCTCAGTTAAACCCACACAAAACTGTTGTTTTTTCTCTCCAAAATCCTTCTTTTTGAAGATAGTGGCTTTGAAATGTAAGTCCCAAAACTTGTCTACATATTTGTGAGTAGATTCATAGGGAGAGAGCTTCAAGCTACGCCATTCAGTGAGTACTTTGTCTCTGGCATCGGTAACCAAAAACTACTTCATGATGGAAGCTCTTAAAGCTTTTCATGTTTGTGGAGATTCACCGTTTGGGAAGGAGATGTGTCGTCAAGTAGTAGATTTTTGAGCCCTTCATACGGATCCTCTTCTTCTTCCCTTATCGGAGAGAGACTCTTTTGGAAGTCTCACAAGGAGGTTTCCTAGGTACTCTCTCTTCTTGGTGGAGAGTTTGGAGAATCCCATGAGTACATAGTTGTTGTTACACTTCACCTTGGAGGGATGGAATGCCCATGGCTTGTTGAATCCTGGTAACAAGAAGATAATTAGCAAGCATAGGGGCATCATTAGTAGCCTGTTCATTAGCAAAATCAAAGCTATCAATGTTGATTTCACTCTTTTTACTATTGTCAGTCATTCTAACAAATTTTCGGTGTAAAATTTTTAAGTGTACTTTGGCACTTCAAGCCCTAGTTGCTACTCCTCTTAATCCTTTAGAAAAGCACTCAAGCTTCTGTACTCATGGCTCGAATATCATTATTTGCAAGGAATAGAAGAGAGGGTCTTTCACCACCAAAACAACACTGGCTCCTTTCAAGCTTCTAATAGCTCAATAGTGGTTAAGCCGTAGCAAGCCCCATAGGACTCCACTATTAAGACCATAGCTCTCGACGGTGATCCCCATTATCTGCATGAAGCAGGCGCACTGCAAGGCTGAAAAATCCCTATTCTACTTACTTAATTGCAATTAATAATACCAACCATTTATAGTCATCTTGAGGACCTCTGTTCTTGAGGAAGAAAAGAGAAACCAATAGCTCTGATACCAATGTAACATTTAATGGTCTAGTAACTTGTGTGTAGCAGAAAATAACATAGACATTGTGAGCATTTCATTAAGAATAGATTCCTAATGAGCATAGCAAGAGTGCTTGGATGGAGAGGGCAACAAAAGCATAACACCTAGTTAGATAGGCATGAACAATACTTCAAAAAGAGAGAGAAATTAAGCTATTGACGACAGTTGAGGACCGGATTTACATGGAGCCGACAGTCCCTCCTCCAAAAGGTTTTGTATTATAGGTTTCCCCCATCAAGAGAGACATCTTACAATACAATACTTTGTGTTCCTTCAATAAATTGCTGGTGCAATGAAGATGGAAGCTTCAAGCACCAAGCTTACCTTTAAAAAACAACATCAATTCCCTCACGATCTCAGACCCAAGACCTCACACACCGTTGAAGATGGTGAGAGCTAGCGGGGTATGAGATCAGATCTAGAGGAAGAAGCAGTTTTCTTAAGAGAAAGTAGTATTTATCCTCACATGATCACTGTTAATAGCTTAGTATAGCTTAGTAATTAGCATGGTAGAGGAGATGAGCATACATTGGATCTTGTCTCTTGGTTGGATTTTCATCACAAAGCCAAGAGTTGTTGGTGTAGGCCTCCCTTTTCACAAGCTTGGAGTAGATGATGAGATTTCCATTAAAGCTTGAGAAGGAGATAGTCTTCTTTACTTCACATATGAGTTTGTGTGAGTGTGTGTGCAATAATGCCTTGAAAAAATCAGCCCCTCTCTATCTCTCTTGGTCAACCCCTCTTGCCATTTCCTCTTGCTGGCCCCTCATTGGCTCGTGCCAAGCTTAGCCAATAGGAAAAATAGAGGTCAAATGGAGAGCCTTGTGACAAGTGTCACTCTTTCCCCTTTAGTGAGAGATTTAGGTAATTAGATAATTCAATTAAACTCTCATTGGACCTCTTAGTCTTCTGGCCAATAGGAATCAAGCAAGCCATTGGGTTGATGAATGCTCATTGAACCCCTTGGTAGACTGTCCAATAGTCTTCTAGGAAGCTTAGTTTTCATTGGTTCTTTTATCAAGAGTTTTTAAATGAATTAAACTAAATTTACTCAAGCCTAATTCTCATTGGTCCACCTCTATGGCCATCAAATAGGATTTGAATGCACTTTCGGGGCAACTGGTCTAGGAACTTGACATGTGTCCACTATGCCCTTTGTGTAAAGGGAGCTTGGAAGAGTGTGTGTGTGTGTGTGTTTCTCTCTCATCCCCTACAAAAATGGATCGCTCCCTCCTTAATAGGGATGTGGGAAGACTTTTGAGTCTTCCCACAAGCATCGGAATGTCCCTAAGGCTTCACCATTGAACATTTCATTTAATTTTGGAACCTAAGCTTTTTGGAAGTCTTAATGGGCTGAACCTTAGAGTTTTAAAGCCCCTTGATGCTCATTGCTCTTTTGTAGATGGTCCCTCTTTGAATCCCTATTTTCCCTTTTTGTATCCCTACTGAAACCGGTCTGCCAGCTTACGAATATTCTAGATTTTTCTCCCCTGGTACTTCCCCATATTAAATGATCAGTTTAACATGAGAAAATCATTTAGGAGAACTAGATAATAGCTATTATGACACCATGCCATTTTCATGCTTACATATTCAAGCCACCCACGTGATTCCTAAGCTATACAACTTAACAAACTTTAGATTGTTGCTGAAACTTAAGACTAGGAAATACTCAAAGATTTGGAGTATGGTGGAGCTCTTTTTAGTGTGAGCAACCTATTCCTAAAGTAGACTCTAGAACATTAGCCTGACTCTTAAGTTGTTTTATAGTATCTTCTAATGTTATAGTCTCGTTGAGTTTTGAAAAAGCCATGACCACAAAACCTCCGACTCCAAGACGTACCAACCTTACAAGCTCTTGCTGCCCTACCAAACTTCCCTGATGCTGTATGAATTAGATTAGAAAGACCATGATATTGCTATTGATGGTTGTGGGACCACAATTGAGGCCAAGTGGAACACCATAAAAATGCTATTAGCCAGATAATGGAAGCCCAAGTTTCTACTCCAACCTCTGAATTGACTACTCTAAAGGCACAACTAGAACACAACCGGACCTAGGTTGAAGGCTATAAAAAGGAAATCTAATTTTGCAATATCGAATTGATCAAGAGAACGATGAATGGGTCATTTCCATTTAGCAAAAGAAGATCGACCAGCTTACTACGCAAAGTGCAATTCT
The DNA here is from genome assembly GCF_014529385.1 of Adiantum capillus-veneris. Lineage (NCBI taxonomy): Eukaryota > Viridiplantae > Streptophyta > Polypodiopsida > Polypodiales > Pteridaceae > Adiantum > Adiantum capillus-veneris. The sequence continues at coordinate 14,148,674 of NC_140946.1, read as the reverse complement.
AGAAGAAGAAAAAAAGGAAGTGCTCTATGCTAGTAATCCCTTAAGGATTCTACTCAATCAGAAGAAAGCCGCCTTAAGCTCTGTCCAAGAAGTCCACAAAACTCTGAAGCAGTCAATTATGGATAAATACATATATCAATCTTTGGTGGATATATCTAACCAGAATTGTAATCTTGACTAAGGTGGTTGTGTGCATCTCAAACATAATTGAGCCAACTAGATTTTGCAAATCTTCCATATTCAAAGTTATCAAGCATTGATGGATCATATGAAGAATCAAGATGATGATGAAGATGAAGACAAGGAGAGGGAGGGGGATGGAGTAGGTCCCAACAATAGAAAGGGTGATGATGATAGTAGTTGAACCTCTCCTCCAACACTAGGCTCAACAAGTGGGGAGTAGCAGACTGGCAATACACAAGGCTCTAAGCCAACTGGTGAAAAGGCTTAGGACCAGACTCAAAACCAAAAGGATCATACCCAATCTAATCAAACCCAGTAGCAGACTCAAAAAGAATCCACAAGGCAATAACACATTCAAGAGGTTCAAAGGTTAGCAAAAGGCCAAGGTATTCTGATAGATTTGGATTTGGATACTGACTTGATATTGATATGGATTATCCTACTGAGTGTTAGAGCCTAAAACAGTGCCTACACAAGTAGAAGGCTACTCAAATCCAAGAATATTTTCATGATGAAGCTGCTTACTCCGATTTAAAATTCTTTTAGATGCTCTATGTAGAGCTAGAAGGATAGTACAACAATAGCAAATGATAAAGCTATCACAAATACTTGTCAATTATCCCCTCATCCTAGTACCATTCAGTTTCTTGAGTGAGTTCTAGAACATATGCTTTTTGATGATGATGTTGTAGTCAATGGGCCAACTGCAACAGTCTTCCACAATGAACTTGGAGAGTTTGTAATTGCACATTGAAATAGTACTGGATGATTCACTAATGTATAGCTGCATGAAGAATATTAGAACTCAGATCAAAATTATGTTGGTCAAACTTCAAATTGCCAAAAATGTTTTGGATCAAAAATTTAGAATGTTGCTAGAAAACAACGCCAATAGTAGATGTCACAAATTGGCTAAATCCAGACTCACTAGGGGAAGGTGTACTTTGTATGATGGCACAAAAACCTCGAATGCTCCAACACTCTAGAAAATGGGGATGATGACTGATCATACGGAGAAACTAAAGTAGGAAGCTATCTTTCAGCTTATTCAAAAGGAGAATGTTGGCACCATTGCTTAAGGTATGTGTCAATCTCTCGCAATTTAGGCTCTACCTCAATCTATTTTGAAGGCCACAAGGAAGAAGTCTCTAGATCTTAAGAAGAAATGATGACACCTCGAAGCATGTATGGATATGCAAGGCAATACACAAGCACATAAATCCAATGCACAAGCATAGACCTTGCAGGATAGTGGGGGGATTAAGACCACTTCCCCAAGGATATCAATCATTTTCAACAGTATACCTGAAATTTTGAAAACATTCCAAAATTTAGAGAAAAGGGAGAAGGAAATGTAGGCAGTGGAAACAAACCCTTTTCGGGAGTCAAAGTAGTAGTAAGAATTGGTAATTATCGGATCCAGTTACCATGATAATTGTATATTGCACAGTCAATCAGAGACCCAATCAATTAGAGACTCATTTTGCCGGCTATGGTTACTGTAACTATTATCCTAGAGTCTAGTTCTACTCTTTGTACTCTTTTGGCATTTGTTATGAGAATTACTTTGCTCATAGTTTTACTTGATACGAGTTGTACTCTCGTTTTTTGAATACACATTTCACTTCTAATGTTAGTCTCTTGCTTCTATTCCCAATCTGAGTCATTGTCTGATCGTATGTTTGAAGTCTCTATCTGAAGCCTGCCTCAAATAGCTCTTAGAAGTGACTAGCTCATCCACCAACTCACATTGGGCTTGACATTTATGGTTGATGGAATGTTTCTCCAACATTCCCTTTCCTTTTCTTTCATAGATATACAATCTTTAATTGGGTATGCAATAACACATTACAGTAGCAAGTGAGGCATGGCATAGCTGTAGAAGAGAAGAAGAAAAAGAACCAAAGAGAAGAAGACTCTAAGAGATGTCAAAACAAAAGATGTGAAGTTTTATATCAAGGTGACAATATTGCCTCTATTCGACTTGCAAAAAGCTATCAAAAGAAATTGCTTGCACAAAAGTGCCCATAAAATAGTGAATGGTTATGTGATAAGAGAACTTGAGGGACTATTAAAGCTAGTAGCATGGCCCAAGCGGTTCACAAACATCAACACAGGTAATATGTGCACATGCTATTGTGCACATGCTATGGTATCACATATATAAAGAAACACTGAAGCCAAACCTATTTGAAATTGGCTATAGAAGTGGTGAGATGTTGCAGCAAGGAGTAATTGGTGATTAATACCAAGATTATCGTTCCACAATTGTGTCTAATTTGATAGCAACCTTCACATAACTTCCTCATCTCCATTAATTCTTGCTATCAAGATTACGAATATATGCATTAAAGGCTCCAATAGAGATTACTAGAATACCAAAAGGCTCGCGGTACATTAAAATAAATTAAGATACAAATTATTTTTTACAATCAACTTTCTAACAACCATATCTAGCCACTGCACCATCGTTTCACAATAGGTGTTTTCTTCATGAATGAAAATGGAACATTTTTGTGGAATGGGTTTGAGAGAAACTGCAATAGTAGGATGTGTGCGTCTGCAAAAGTTTATAAGTACAAGTCTTAAAAGTTTTGAAAAAGCCATGACCACAAACACAAGAAGATTTAGAAATTTTCTTATGTAGGAAAACAGAGTCTTTTTCAGTGTTTTTCATACAATGCACAACATCATGAGCTTCTGCTCGGGAGGCACCGCATACCTAGCTAGGTATGCCGTGCCTCCCTCACTGAAGCTAATGATGTTGATGTAAGTCACAATGTGGGAACTATTGTGAGAATTTCTCCAAAACTTCTTGTGAAAACCCCCGACTCCAAGACCAACCGACCTTACAAGCTCACAAAGAGGATAAAAGAAGGACCTTACATCATACATAGGACTTCTTATAAGAGGAAAGCGCTGCACCTGGATCATCTTGGCGTTTATTCTGCAACGACGGCAAAGGCAGCAACTTTAATGGATCCAAAGCTGGGAAAGGCAGGAATTCATGGAGATGAAGAAACGTATCGTTGCCGCATGTGCTCGCAAAGGGCCTTGCAAAATCCAATCGTGACTGCATGTGGGCACCTCTTTTGTTGGCCCTGCTTCAGCAAATGGCTGGATGAATCGACCACCTCCGAGCTCTGCCCTTCCTGCAGCTACCACCTCATGATGCACCCCCACGAGAAGGGAAATCAAGGCATTCCACCCTTCCTCTTTGTGGCAAGAATTAGAGCTGCAGGAGGCCGGCGGGCCGCCGGCGCAAGCCGCAGTCCTGACTTTGCCTGCGGGCGCTGCGAGCGAGCGGAGGCGGTACAGCCGGTGATCCTGGGGCCGTGTGGGCACCTCTGTTGCTGGGCCTGCCTGGCGCCAAATCAGGATCCCGCAGCAAAAAAAATTACGATCCGTTGCAGAAAGCCGGAGTGCAGGAGGAGACGCATGAGCTTCAAGGCCTTCCAGCAGATGTGCCCCATCTATGGAGCCAAGGACGACCCCGTCGCAATGTCCTTCGCCTCTTCAAGTGTCCATTCTCCATGCGTTTCTCTCCATTCGCTGCTGCGTCTTCTGGGGGTTGAACTTCCCAACTCTCCGATCCATGGGTTTTAAACCTCCACTTCGCCCCACTTGGTTTTTATTTTATTTTAATGAGAACTTTGAAATCAGAAAACACACACTAGGTGGAGGCATCCCGACTCTTTTGGATGAACACTGAGTTTTGTAAAATATTCCTTTTCAAACAAATTGGATCTTTTTATGTCATGCTCTCTCTCTCTCTCTCTCTCTCTCTCTCTCTCGTCTCCTCGCACATGCACCCTCTATTGGAGTACACCCGATGGAAAAGTGGAAGAGACCCACCTCAGGCCCACCACGTCGTTGCAACTTTCAATCACCTTCTTATAACGCTCCTATTGGAACAACAATCCTTATGCAATGCAGACGAGTGTGTTGTTTGTAGCCATTTTGCACCAATGGGGATGCGAGAAGATAAATGATTGGCTAATGCCATGCTTCGCAAGAACAAAAGGAAAGCAGTAGACCGTCGACTATTGTGCATGTGCACAATAGGGGACTGGCCAACTACTGTTCTTGCCCTCAATGTCTTCTTGTCGGTCCTGCTGCATGTACCTACTCTCTCTCTCTCTCTCTCTCTCTCTCTCTCTAGTTAGGATTTGTCTTTATTGAAACCAGATTCATGTATCCTTGTGTAATTCTTATGAGGGACATGCCACAGACCACCTGCTACACCAGCTTCAAATGGATACACCACGATTCCCGACATTCCTCCCGCTTGAGACCAACACCAAGATGGGACTCTTGCTACTTTTCGATGCCAACTCAAGGGGTTATAACATTCCATATTCCCTTCACGGATCCCTTACACCCAATAAATACTTTCTTATTAGATCGACCTTTTAATTCAAAATCATCATATTAAATTGAACTCAAACTTTCTAGAGTCAACTAGCGGGAGTTCTCTAATTCACCCTTGGTTGAAGATCATTGACACTTTTTTCTTGGGCATGGCCACGCACAACCACCAATGCATTCCCTAAAGATGAGGGCTATTACCAACTATTTCTGTCCCACACTTTCAAGTTTGATCCCTACTCCGTAAATTAAAATCCCTTTCCTTGTTCTTGACTTAACTTAATATAACATAAAAATATGGATAAACTTTTTGACTAACAATATAACCCTTTAAAATCTACCCTCCCATTGAACCATTTTCATTTTCAAGGTAGTACTATGGTACTAGAAAAACAAGATTCTAATCAAGTAAACCAGAGAACACTTTTCAAGCATTTAAAAGAATCTTGCAAATTATTCCATATTCTAAGTGTGCACAAGCCTCCACTTGATCGTTGTTGAAAATCTTTGACTTGTCTCTCTTGGTTTCCTTGGCAAGTTGGTTATAGGGAAGAGAAAGAGGTGCTTGAGAGAGGATATGTCCCTTCTTTTTCTTCGTCCTCTGCCGCTTCTTCTTCAAATGGGGTGGGCTTCATAAGCATGATCTTGACGCGGTTGAGTAAGCCAAGTGGAACGTGGGGGAATGGGGGAGATGGGCGAGAGTACTTTAGGGGTGGGGATAATGATAAGTAAGCAAGAGCCATTGTGAGCAATAGGACAAGGAAATCGTGGGAAGGGTAAAGCTTTTTACAAGCCTAAGTGGAGAGAGAGAAGGGATGAAGTTCAAGGTTCCATAGCTAAACTTGTGCACTCATGGAAGGGAAAGGAGGATTAGAATTTCCTTGAGGGAAGGAGAGGGTCTTCTTGTGGAAGGTTAGGGTGGTGGGAGAAGCTTAAGGGTGAAGGCAGAGCAACATATCTATATATGTGTGTGGGTGTTAACTTCTTAAAAAAAGAGGCTCCTTTTACAACAATGGACTCCAAAGCTCTAATAGATTTTAGTTTAATAGTTCAAGCTAACAAATCCACTCAATTTTAAGTTGAGCTAGTTAGATTTTTAATGCAACACAAATTTGATTTTACACATCCTTACACTTCACATGCTTTCCCTTACATTTCCTTACACTACTCATGCGTCCTCTTGCAAGTGTCAAACCTCTTCTTACATTTCACGCTGCTCATCCTTACACTTCCTTACACTACTCATGCTTCTTATTACAAGTGTCAAACCTCTTCTTACGTTTCACATGACCCTTCTTACATGTTCCTCTTCTTATAAGTTCTTACTATATGACAAGTAAGTTAAAGGGGTACTTTTGTAAGAGAAAAGTATTTTCTGTGAGGATTTTTTCACTAGTGGGAAAAAGTGGACTCCTATTTATAAAATCCAATCTTTAAGTTGTGCTAAGTCCAAGGGAGGCTTGTCCTACACTTCTTCTTGGAATTAAAAGGTGCAAAGCAGCTATATTATCTTGGTTCTTCAAAAATAAAATGCAGTGAGAGATGGCCCTTGATTTGGTAGTGTATGAGAGTCTAAGATGGACCTTACAATTCTATCTTTGACACATTGAGTTGCTTCTACAAACATCAAGTATTGCATTTTTTTCTTTGTAAGAGGCATATATTTTCTTCAAGTTTGCTTTTGTTTCCCTACTCATTTTGTGCAACACCTTTCTTGTCTTCTTGATTTCTCGTTAGGGAAATAGTAGAAGATCGCCTCTTTTTTGTTTGATTTTGTTTTATTTTTGGAGCTACTCGATAGCTCATCCTCTTCATCTATCTCTAGAAGAACATTGTCTCGTGAATCTTAGAACTCTTCCTTGTTTTTGATACTCAAACTTTTGATGGAAATCTTGTCAACTATGCCCTTGCAATCAATGGTTTCTTGAGTATCTAGATCCTTAGTCTTTGACCCTGATTCCAAGATAACATTCACCTTTTGGAAGGGTGCTTATGTCATAGCCCTCTTCATCAAAGAATATTGTTGGGGTTAATTTCCCTACCCAAACTTTGACAAATAAGTAAAATAAATAGCTAAAAGACAAAATAAATAATGGGATCACATTGGGCAGTTCATTTGAGATGTCATAACTTTAACTCCCTCTCGTAGCTCATAGTGGACACAAATGGTGAGACAAAGTCAATGAAGAAGCTACCACAGACACCCCAGCAATAGCTGTAGGCTACTAGATACACCTCGGATTTTCTACCTTCAACTTTGTACCTCAAAAATATTCCATCTTGAACATCGAATATCTTTCAGAATATTGAACTGTAGATCAAACTACGTCCAAGAATCCCCATTCGTGAATTGTGAACACCTCGAAGCCAGAATACTCTGAGATAATGAACTTTGAACCACATCCTGTCCATAGTCCAACCAACAACAATGGATTGACATGCACATCCATAGTGTTTTAGACATGTTTGATTGGTTCCCTACTAGATGCATGTGCCTTAACTCCGACCCATGGGTTCAAACATCAATATCTTGAACTCCAATACAAGGGTCCAAACTATTTAAAGGGAGCACAGTTTGCCCCTCTCTGCCACTCACAAGCCTCTCTCTGGGCTGAAGCTAGTGGTGGCAATGGTATCATGACTAGGAATCCGGTGTCGTGGCCAATGTGGTTGCCACCACATATGCCATGCCGATCTCCTCTATCAAATCTTTATCACGGTTATCTCTATCCAATTTACCTTTGTCTTTGTCTCTTTGTGAGTTCCTTCTTTTATCTTTGGCTTCAAACTCCCAAGCCAAAAAAAATGACTAGAAATCCGGTGTCGTGGCCAATGTGGTTGCCACCACATATGCCATGCCGATCTCCTCTATCAAATCTTTATCACGGTTATCTCTATCCAATTTACCTTTGTCTTTGTCTCTTTGTGAGTTCCTTCTTTTATCTTTGGCTTCAAACTCCCAAGCCAAAAAAAATGTATTGTCACATTTATAACAACGATTGTTGGACCTTGTGGGTACCTCGGAAGATAAGTGAGTACTGGTACTAATATCTTTGCCAAGCTTGCCTTTGCCTTTTTCCTCTAGCAAACTGCTTTTGGCTTCACAATCTTGAGCCAAACAAATTGATGGCTTACTTGAGAACTTTGCCTATGCATAGGACACTAACTAGGAACTGGTTGATCCGCTTTCCATAGCTGATGGTCGATGTTGGTCATCAATATCATCATTGGTGCTTGAGCAAGGGGGGACATGTTGAGTTAGAAGATCTAAATACTTGAGTTCCTTCTTGCACTTCAAGGGATGGCCGCACAATCCAAGACACTTTAAAACTCCTTTGTTGCATTTGCAAGTCGCCTTACCAAAGCCAAAACTACTTCATCACTTCCCTTTGCAAAACTTCTTCCTCACTTCCCAAGCCAAAAAGAAGCCCACTTTAGATGTCCCTCTCTTGGGCTTCAAATTACTTCCAAGGAAATCTTTCCACAACATTTTAAATTGCTCGCAGTAACCAAGGCCCTTGCATGGAGGAAAGAGAGGGAGGGAGGGAGGCGTTTTGAAACAGCATTAGCAAGGCAAGTAGAAAAAGATTCAGTGTCTTGGGACGCTGCCTACCAAAAAGAGGGAGCGAGGGGGGGCACTATGTATAAATTGTGTATATTATGTGCATTCAAAGACTATTTTTAGAACTCCTTATATATGAGATTTTAGCAAATAAAATACACCCTTTTCCTCTCCTTTTCCTATTCAACCTATATATTTTTTTCCAAATTTATTTTATGATACCCTTTTGTATGTGAAAATGTGAGAAAAAAAAAAAAAAATAGCCCCTTCTGATGCACTCATGTGATAGTCATATAATTATTAAGTGACCACCCCGAGAGAGGGAGCCACAATTTTTGTAGTGGTGTTTTAGAACATAGTCACCAAGAGCACTTTTGGGAGCATTTTAAAATGCTTGCAATGGGGGAGCATGTTGCCGTCAGGGGCTCGTTGCCATCAATACTTGTACAATGAGCGTTTTAGAATGCTAACAATTGTAGCGCCTAGTTTCTCTGAGGAAGGGGAGTAATGGCAATGATGGTGAAAGAAACACCAACATAACCCCAACGTCTTAAAACACAAATAGTGGAGGGGAGATGATGCCAAGGGACAAGGGTGGGGTGAGTCCAATGAAGGTGAGAGGGAATGTCCTTGGTTTCTCCTAAGCAAGATGCCTTGCTCCACCAAGGATTTGAAACCATGTCAAAGTCGATGATGCGGAAGCATAGAGACCTTGGAGAGAGAGAGAGAGAGAGAGAGAGAGAGAGAGAGAGAGAGAGAGAGAGAGAGAGAGAGAGAGAGAGAGAGAGAGTCTCCTGAACCAACCAACCTTGGCAATGAATAACGGATACGCTATACAATGGGGGCAAGGTGTTTCATATATACCCATATGAGTAAATTGCTCTACCCAAAATCTGACAAATAAGTAAAATTAATACCTAAAAGCCAAAATAAATAATGGAATCACATTGGGCAGTTCATTGGAGATGCCATAACTTTAACATAGCAATTGTGTTGACCCCTTTCTGCTCCATTGGCAAGGCGGTATTCCCTTCTTCCCCTTCATATTGATCACCCACCTTGTTCATCGGCACTCATTTAGCCTTTGGTTTATCTTGTGTTATTTTACCTGTTTGGTCATCTAAGGGGATGTCTTATGAGGAATTTTGAGACCCATCTCTCTAAGATTTTGCCCACTTCTCCCCATAGATGTGGTCTAATTTGTAACAACTCAGAGAGAGTTATTGTGCATTCTATAGGAGTCAACATTAGTTCATGAACACAATTAGTGCCCATCACCTTTGGAGTTGGCTTTCAGTGAGAAGGTACTACTTTAACCTCGGATTTTTTTTCTTGCTCTCTTATGAAAAATGGAAATGGAAATGTATTCAATGTCTCAGGTTTACTCTCCATAGATGCTTCCATTCTTGCATCATTGGATAGAGATTAATTGTATATCGGAAGGGTAAAACTCGTGATCTATATTGAACTCAATGATTGGTGCAGACTTGAAAGTTGCACCACCATCCTTTCTATTCCATGTCATTTTCTAGTAAGACTTGTGGCCATGGAAATCCACTTCTAGGATTGGTATCATCACTTGTTTGGTGACTTAAGAGTCATCCGTGGTATTAGCCACTATCCTTGTATCCCAAAAGGTGTTTTTGGCTCTGGTCTCATTTTATCATTTATTTAATCTCCTTTGTGCTCAAATTTTCCATCTCTTTTTTGGATCAACACTTCAAGTTTAGGGATGTTTGGTTTCTTTGGCTTTATTAGAGCTTGAGCTATCTCTATGATCCTTTTGTCCATTTCTAATCTCTATTTTTTGACTATAGGATGCGGATATATCAACAATCTCTATTCTAATGTCTAAATGGTATTCAGTCTCGCTTCATAAGCTTGTAATAGATCCTCTAAAGGTTATATAACTTTGTCTACCAAGACTGAACCTCCCGATGATATTTTGTATGACACGGCTCCTTCCGTTAGTTCCTTGTTTTCCCGTTCATGTTATAGCTACTCCTGGGCTTGTTGCAACTTGGTTTCTAAGGAAATTTTCTCTTTTAGCCTCTTTGCTTCCATTTTGTCTCGTTTGGACTTCCATTTTCTTTGAGTCCTTATTAACAAACTCTCAAATTTTGTTTGAACATGCAATTTGTTCTTGTCCTCAACAAGCGTGTTTTTGATAGCTTCTTGAGCTTGAGCTCTAGTTACCACATTTATTGGAATTGTACGCTCAATTTTTTATCCACTTGAGCACGATAAAATCCCAATGATGTTCATCGTTTCTTTCCCCTTATGATAAGAATCTTTGGGATAATATGGAAGAACATGATAAATTCCACATCCATTAGAGAGCCCAAAAATCTTTTTACGTCCATCGTTGTGTTAAAAAACTCTTGCCCAATGATTACCTCTAAATTCATACTACAGACCTTCTGGTTGGGATGCTTGTGGCACCCTCATTGGCTGTCCTAACCTAGAAGGATAACCTCTAGGTTTGTAATTCTCTTCTGCTATGAACATGTTCTCGTCCATCGTATATTGTTCTTTTTTTTTTGGTTGAACACATATGATGGCTCTACAACATCACCGCTACTTATTCAAGAAGATGATCTTTGTCAACACATGCAATACTCACAGGTTTCCTCTTGTAAGTCTCAACAAGTTCTTCATAGTAGGAAGTCAGTGGCAACACTCTCTAATTTTCAAGTGTTTCTACAGGTTGTGTGTACATCACAATTGCTCGGTTCCTTGAGGTGAATAAGGTTGTTGCCCCAATACTGGTTGATGCTTGTCTTCCCTTGAGCTGCATTATTTGGTCCTATTTGGTATCTTGACGGTGGTGGCAAAGGTTGCACCCCCAAAGGTCCATATGGCCTTTCTCTCACGTAATTCTTTCTATAAAAACACTCACTTGTTTCATGATTGGTCCTATTTTTCTCAATCACACACCATTTCAAGACACATTGCACATTAGCTGTTGTGTTGGTCTGTGCTGGTGTTACACCATGTGTCACATCTCCTTCTTAGTTATTGTCATACATTTGGGTTTGGTCTATTGCCTTGGTTCATTCTTTTAATCACTTCTTTGAACATTTGATCAAAATTTGACATGGTTGGGGTTTGAACATTTCACTTTGTTGTGGATTCACTTGTAGTAGAAGAGGCACTACTAGTAGCATTATATGCATCTTCCATTACCTCTCCGTAAGTCTTATAATTGTCAACTAGATACAAAGCTTCTCTAGTGACTTGCTCAAATGTGGTGTATGCTTTTGAGTGCAAGTCCTTTTTGAGAGTGTCATTACTAAAGCCCTTTGTTAAGAGAACTGATAGCCTCTCGTCTTGTGGTAGCTCTTGTACATGACATCTCTCTATGTACTATTTGAAGTGAAGCAAAGTTTCCTTCACTTTCTCATTCTTTTTTTTCTTAAAAGCATAGATTTGGGACACAGTATTGTGTTTGATTCCCTTTTAGAGAATTCCTCAGCAACTTCCTGCAAAAGTTTCTCTATGCTTGGAAAATATCTACTATTCAAAGGTTGGAACCACATCAATGCCATTCCTTCCAATGTTAACCCAAATCCTCATAATGAGTGTGGAAATCTGCCACCTACTCGACTCTAAAACTTGTTTGAAAAGTGAAACATGTGCATATGGATCTCCTGACCCATTGTACTTCTTGGCAACACACTTAGATACTTGAGGTGGTGTCATTCGCTTTGTTTTCGCAACCATTCTCAGAACTCTAGTCTCTCTTGCTAGGTCATCTCTAGCCTCATTCACTTGGCTTTGTTTTGTCTTTGAAATGTCCAACTTTGATGGTTTATCCTCAAGATCTATGTCAACTTTGTCTGTTGTGCATGTCATTGCCTATTTGTCCACAATAAAGGGAGTTTTCACAACTAGTTATATCTTTTTTCTCATCATCGAAGTATCAATCACCACTATAGTCCACAAACACTAGTTCTTTAAACTCACTAGGCCTTTGTTATAACTTTACGCAGTAGCAATCCATATTGTCTTTGTAAGTTTTTGCACTTTGGTCATTTCAAATTGGTATTTCAAGCGCAAGAGTTTCATTGCTGGTGCTAGTTGGGATGGTCTTGGTCCCATGTTTGGTCCCTCTTTAAAACTCAGTCTATTGAATCCCTTAGCTATGTAGGTGTAAGATCTCTCTTATGAAGTGTAAGACAAATTTTCCTCACTAATCGACTCTAAGGGAGCCGATGGTCTCTTATTCACACTCTCTTCAATGGAAATGTTACTCACTTGGTTTTCTAGGGTTTGTAATTGGGTAGGATTTATCTGATCTCAAAAACATCAACAAAAAGCACTCTTGCAAAACCCTGACCTGTTACTTATTTGGCTGCTTTCAAATCTTCAAAGTCACTTCAAGCCACTATGTTGTAGCTCAAGAAATCTATACAACAAACACTCAATGGCTATGAGCTCATAGTCGCTTTGGTTAGTCAAATTTCTTGAATTAACAAAAAAATTTCCCTTTTGGCACAAAATCTACCTTATCTTACAGAATCCTCAAATAATGTCCAAATTTAGTTTTGAAAATACCACTAGACTTCTTATGACTAGATCTAACTATGATACAATTCTGGTCTCAATCTCTGACAAGGAGGACATGGATCGCGATCCATGTATCTAAATGGCAGAATGTGATGAAAATTTATACACACCTTACCCTTGATAACTGACACCAGCTATATGTTTTTTGTGTAATTTGGACTTGATTAGGTCAATTGAAAGTCAAACCCTAGGTTCGACTGCGGTTCTATACCTTGAAGTGTTTTTTTCCTTTTTGATGAGCTTCTTGGATTCTTTCTGCAATCTTGCTTTAGAAAGTATTGTTTCTAATGGTCTTTGCTACAGACTGGAGAAGTATTTGTTAAAGTTCCCATATAAGAGACATCGATTGGGATCAATGTTCCATCACTTTTGAACTTGAAATTTACTAAGCTAGTTAATATGATGTTTGTATCCAATCTCCAAAATCTTTTTGAATTTGGATCTCTTTGATCAGCCAAAAGTAAAATCTTGGGTTTGTTTAAGCGGTTTTTGGCTTTCATCTATATTTGGTCTTTTTGGTCACTTTTTTCACTCTTTTTACAAATGTTAAATTTGGAAAATATATGTTTCTACAAGTCTTAGCTACTCACTATTCAAATTTCAGTCAAAATCTTTGATGAAGTACATGGATTGCATTTTGACATGAAACTTTGTCAGCTTGTAGTCTCTACTATTTGGAAGCTATTTCCCAAATCTTTTTGGGTTTGGATCGCAAAAAGTTAAAAAACCCAAAATCCTAGTCCATTGGACTAGCTTTAGGCAATTTTCCACAATTTCCTTTATTGGAGTGTGATTTTGGTTTCAATTTGATCCAACCTTTGGTTTCACTTTATAAAAGCTAGCACCAATCAAATGGTCTCAATTTTGGTTTATTCTGTCGCGAGGGAACATGGATTGCAATCCATATTTGGTGAGTTTATTGAGCCCTTGGGCCACAACTCTCATTGTCTCTCAAGAATAGATCTATGCGGTCCTTCGACTCTAGACTCTATCAAGCACTAAATCTACATTTAGTTGCTTTACAACTAAAGTGTAAATGGAATGGATGAAAAATATTTGGAAAACTATGATTTAAATATGTATCAGGTCACTCATCACCTAAGGATGATTCCCCTGCATAAGTTAGCGGGTCACTACAATAGACGTCTATAGCATAGCTATCTGACACTAAACATACTATTATCAATACTCAAGGAAGTGACTCGAATGGTATATGGAGACTGTTTGAGGGTGCCAATCCTCAAGAAGTGAACCTAATAAGAAAACGTATCAACTCAACAAGCAAATCACCACCTGCAGATTGGAAATCTGAGTATTCCTATCTCATTGCTCTAGGTCATCATACTATTTTGATGACTAAATGGCTTCCAATTGTCACAAAACTTTAAGGGTATATATATTAGGTATAAGGGGATAATACTACAAAGAATGAGAGTATCCATGAGGCTGTGTGCCAAAGGTATATATAGTACTCATATGCTTAAACCATACTGCATCAATTTGTGTTGATGTTATCTTTGTAATTGATTGTATAAATTTTTCTATTTTATAGTGCCTTTTGTTTAACTCTATGTAGTCAAAGGGTCGACACTTTTATACAGGCCACATTGATGAGCATCGAACCACCATGGGTTGTGGCATCATGGTCAACTTTGACACAAATGGTGATGAATTAAGGTACTGTGGGACTATTGAAAGAATACTAAATATAAATTTTAGAACCTTTCATACCTTCATCTTTGAGTACAAGTGGTTTGAAAATGTGTCTAAACGACATGAGAATGGGCTCTACATAGTGGATTCTAGTATCACACGAGGAGGTATGGCAACTTAGTTTTCCATGCAATTATGAGTAGGTGAGTGTAAACCTTCTTTACCCTTATTTGCTTGTAACATAATACCAATCTCACTCACTTTGAACTTCTCTTCTATAGGTAATCTATATCCCATCAATATGTCAACCAAAACTTTGGTTCATAGTTTTCGTAACACCTTGGGGAAGATCCATATTTTCCACTAATGAAGTGGAGACCGTCTTCGACCCTCTCCCCACCTACTAATTTGGATGAGGGGGAGACAAGGAACAAAGAGATTGATGATTTATGTTCAAGCGCCACCAACCTCAGTGAGGATGATTACCATGATGAAGATGATGGGATGGAAGATGAAGAGTTTGAAGATGATGAAGCTAGCACATCCACAAACAACAATTCAATTTCTCTCTTTATTGATTTAGTAGCCATGGGTTTAGATTTAGATCAAGATACTTGTAGAGATCTTTTGAAAGATGATTTATAAACATTTTGTATATTTTATTTTATGAAAAGTTTTAGTCGTGTCTCCCATTCATCACTTTCTCTCTCACTCTCTAATTTTGTGAAGCATGATAATTTATGTTAATCAAGTGGGTGTGATTAATCTAATGGTAAGATATCTACCATTTTTTGGTACATTTTTCATTAAAAAACAAATGCATGCTTTGTTATTTTAAAGAAAATAGAAAGAAGTACTCAAATTTGCATATTTTGGCCCTAAATCATTGCACATAATGCTAGAGGCGATAATGGTGGTTATAAGCTCTCTCCTCTTTCAAATTGGGTATCATATCGGTCTTGAAGGTGTGCAAAGGAAAAGTCGGAGAGCTTGTGAAGACAATCCTTCACAAGGCGATCAATGTGGAGCCCAACTAGTAGAGGCTCACAACCCCATTGACAAAAATACAAAGCTCTTGTCCAATGGGCAACATAGAGCTTGAAGAAACTAACATAGGTGCAGGTACCATCTAGTAAAATGTGGGCACACTTTGCTCTATCATGATTAAAATTAGAAAATGTGGGCTCCAAAGTGACACCTGACCAAATAGCACTAGGATTACCTTCAAGGCAAGGATTCTTTGTTGAACGAGGGACTTTCTGGTCCATCACAAATGCAACCCACCCCCAAGCTTGGAGGGTGTAGGTGGAGGATGCGGGGTTCCACTTGTAAAACATTCTTGTCTATGTTTTGCTATAATGGGGTGAAGCGACTACCTCAGTTTGTGAGGAGGCCAATCTAGAACATGATGGATGTCATGAGAGTCGCTCTTATGGGCATTTGCGAAGCCTGAGAAAGTAGTATCCATGCCTTGGTAGAAGATATCATCCATGTTTGGCTTCTCATCTCTGACGGTGCTTGCTTTACATGGAGGCACATGCATAACTCTGGGATGCAACTTCCTCTTTGTAGTTTCATGTTTATCCACATATGAGCGGTTGTTAAACTGTAAAAAAATAGCCATATTTGTGACTTTAAGAGGTTTTTGTAAAAATATAACTCAGTAGTTATTTAGATGTCAGGTTATAATTTTCATTGGATCCTCTAGAGATCTTTTTAGTCGGCTGAGCCAATCTAATATAAGTAAACACTCCTTGAGTTTTAAAAATTACTACAAAGGAAGGAGAGAATGCCTTCTTGAGAATTGGACAAAAGTATCTAATTAATAGAAAGAAGAGAACATTGGGCATGATGTGCGTTGCCAACTAGAAGGGAAAATTTTGACTTGTTGAGAAGGAAACATAATCCAAAATACGACTAAAAGAGACAAGAATTCATATTAACATACATAGGAAGAAGATGGGGTCTAGAAGGGCCTCTTGATTTTCCATGAGATTATGGAGGTGATTAACATTTTGACAAATAGATGTACGCTTTGTGTGCAAGAATGGTGGGTGTGGAAGAGTGGTCAAATGATGCACTTTTCCCCCCAAAAAGGGAGTGGACAACGTTATGAGTTTCGCCTTCCATAACTTCCACATGCGATCTTCGATCTGAGCGGAGATTATAGATCTATAATCTACATGCCAAGCTCTTTTCGTAGATATGTTAAATTCCATTTTGGAGAAAAATTCTGAAATCAAATAAACTAACCATTTTTCTGTTTGAACTCAAAAGCTATCCTTTAATTGCTTTCTCAATACTAGAGGTTTGACCTCGGTTTGATCCCCTTAAACTGTCAAATAAAGAGGCCCTTTTAGATCCCATTCTCTTCCTAATGAACATAAGATGCAACACAAGAGTTTCAATAATGAGATTCCACTATGAGCATAACAGATTCCAAGCTCAAGCATGATGCTAGTTATTTGCAAAGTGATTCTAGATAATGGTGGTGTATCGTGAGACATCAAGATAATGGCGGTCTACCCTGAGAAATCAAGGGCAAGTACAAAAGACATAGAGAGAATGATTATAGCTTTAAGCAATTTGCCACTACTTTGAGTGAAAACGTTGTTCAACTGTTTAGCGAATGAGAATATCAAAAAGCATGTACACTAGTTTTAGATATTATCCAAGAGCAATCTTCTTTTTCAAGATGTATGTCTTTGAGAAAAAATAGTGACTTTGTGTGTCCATGTTTCAAAATGGAATGGGAGATTGTGTAATGTTCAAAGGTTTAGTTTTTTTTCTGGGAGCATACACCACATTATTATAGAATCCAAAGTTTTGTATTGCTACAAGTGAGAAGATTTAGATAACTCTTATCATAGGTAGCATAGCCTACCAACACGTGCGTGATTGAAGGTAACTTGAAAGCATGAGAAATAAATGAAGTTCTTGAAGAGGTTAACTACTAAAAAAGAGAGAATATATTTCTTTGTATGCAAAGAGTACTATCATACTTACCCTTTTTGTCCTTGAAAAATGTCTAAGATGGGCAATTCGTTAAGGTAGCCTAGGGTTTAGGTAGCCCAAGAAGTGTGCTGGCACCCTTGTGAGCTTGTACGTAGGCCGTGCATGTCTAGGCACTTATAGTAGCTGCATACCCTTTGATTGCACAACCCATAGCATTAGCATCATGACCCAATACCCAACATGAGCATGTTCCACCGCATGGACCTAGTTTTGCGACTGCATGTGAATCACCTCTCATAGGTCATTTGATTAATAAATGACTTATCATTTCCAAATCGTGTAGCCTCTTCGCACCGCTTGACCTAGCAATAGGCACCTATATAAGCATGGCAATGGAGAGCATGGCAAGGGACGCCCAGTAGAATAATAATAATAAGAAGAAGCAGAGACATAAGGAGGGCAGATACCCAACAGATCGACAACACCCTCAGGCGTCTCTAGTGTTTTTCTCTAGTAGCAAGCCTAACGTTTTTGCATCAACAAGATCAGCGTTTTCAACCTACAAGACGAATGTTTTCAGATCAGCCCTTAGCCTTGCCACATCCAGTTCTTGGCAGTAGAACCTTACCATTTTTCACCTATCGCAGCAAATCAACAACGCTTGGTTTTCAACCTTAACACTAGGTTGGTAACCTAACAGGACATAAAAGTGTCCTTTCAGGGTCTTGAAAAAAACCTCCAAAACCATAGTAGATCCACTCATTTTGTAAAATCCTTTCATGAGGTTACAGTTCAAGGCCTACTACACATGGAAAAAATAAGAAACTGGTAAAATTTCTCATCTTTTGGTCACACCAAGCCTCCAAAGTTGATGGACCAGTACATTTTCATCAAAATAGTCATTTCTTACGTTTTGTTGCATAAAAATAAGATTAGGGATTTTTGTAGGACTTGAGATAAATTCCCTAGTTAACTTCAATGGGTTGGTGATCAGAACATATGATTGCTTCTCACTCACCATTTTTTGTTTTGCCAAAAGAAATAGGTACAAAAGGGTTGAATTTTTACCATTCTGCAAACCTATCATCAAAGTTTCTATAGACACGCTCAATACAAATAATATATGCATGTTTTCTCAGTTCCCTATCGTCCTTTAGGTTCATAAGGAGCCATGGAGCATGTCAAAAGAATAATACATCTCTTACCAAGGGGAATCTTGGGGACAAAGATGAAGTGCTAAATACAGCAAACATGAAAAAACTGGGCTCAACATTATGAGTTGTAGAATCCCATAGAAACTATTCAATATCTAGCCAAATTTGATCCTTATGACTAGATATTGGTTACTACCTACAAAATGCATGTAGTTTTCACAAGAAACTAACAATATTGAAAAAGCTATACCTGATATACTAGAATGTTTCGTTTTCTTCTATAATTGAAAAAATCAACCATGGTTGTCTACTATGCAAAATAGGGTATTAGGTGCCCCAAAACTCAAGGAATATTAGCTTTATGTTACATTATGCAACATAAAAAATCAAAACTGCATTTGGATCATGAAAGCCACCAAAAAAATCATAGAAGAGCTAAAATTGGCTAAAAAACTGGATTTGACAATTTTTGTAATTTGGTCATAACTTACAACTTTAACATTTATTTCTCCCTAGAAGCATCAGGACATGTTGAGGACTATTAAAGACAGTTCTCTAGCATTATCGACCTCACAAACATGAATTCTAGAGTGGTATAGTTGCAAAAAGTTGAAAAAAGCCAAAAACAGAACCCGTTTTTTCACACAGTTTAGGTTGTGAAATGTTGTGCAAGGACAAGGTTAAAGATGGAATTGATATTCCAAAAAAATGTCGAGTTTTTTTCAGCTCGTGAGACAAATTTCTAGATAGATAGCACCTCAAAATCCATTATGAAACTCTTGACATAATTGAAGGAAAATGGTCACTTAACAGGACATAAAAGTGTCCCATTACCAACCTAGTGTTAAGGACAACCATCATTTTCTGTTTTCAGCCCTAAGAAGTCAACGTTTTGCAGTACCCACCGCACATGACACCCTCGATGACAGATCAGCATTAGCCTCGGTGTACGATGCAAATCCTTAGTAGTTCACTTAGCGTTTTTAAATTTCAGCCATTAGCCTCACAAATCTCAACCTCGACGACGACAACATCATCGTCATCATCACAATCAGTTTCATTGTCCTCGACATCATCGTTGTTGTCGACATTGTCATCGTCAAGTACCACAACATCACCTTTGTGCAATCTAAAGAAAATACCTCTCTAGCAATAGATGGGAGGTCCCTTGTAGGGGGTTTGGGACTCCATTTGGTGTCACCTCTTCTCTCTCTCTCTCTCTCTCTCTCTCTCTCTCTCTCTCTCTGTCTCTCATGTGTGTATTTGCCGCTACGCTACGCTAACCCTAACCCTAAGGTAAACCATAGACAAGACTCCCCACTAGGTCACAGGGCGGCGCCTAGGCAGGGGGGGGGGGGGGGGGGGGGGGGGCTAGCTTTAGCTTCTACCCGTAGCCTAGCATATGGAGAGAGGAAATGGCGGTCTGTTGCAGCAACTTGAAAGAGCATGACACTCAGTCTATGCAAAGAAGATCGTCGAACACAGTAGTTCATCGAACAAGGCTCTATCGTTGAGAGTGCTTGACACTCCTGCTCTTCGGCTCTCTGTGCTTACGCACGTCTTGAACTGGCTCAAGCCTTTGACATAATTTTGACCCCAAACTTAAGCCCCTCAACCTTTCGGCCTCTGATCTCCATTCGAGCTCCATGGCCTCCTTTGGCACCCCTGTTCACACACGCAGGAGTTTTCTCGCCGTTGCAGTTGCGCCAAGGAAGGACCCCATCAAACATCAAGATTCACGAATTAGAGCCCTCGAAACTCAGATTGAAGCCCTCATTGGAGAAAATAAAGAACTCAAGCGATGCTTGCACAAGCTTGAAGAAACAAAGGAAGCAAAGAGCCAAACTATGCTTGCAAAAGCACACAAAGTGGAAGCATCCCTCACCGAAATGGTCTTGGCAGTCAAAAAGGAAGCACACAAGGAAACGCATAAAATTACAAAGAATCTCGATACTGAAATACAAGCGGTCTTCCATGAACGTCGATTGCAAGAATCTCTTAGCCTCAACGTCAGGATCGGAGGGCTCCATCCACCATGGTGTACCGACGAGGACGCCCTTGAAGAATCAATCACAAAGCTTAGTGATATTCTTTAACTAGTGAACATCAAGCCCGAATCCATCTCTTGGATCAATGACACAGATTGACATGTACCACCCGAGCACTGTATCCTTACTTTCAAGGACAAAGAAGAACGGATGAGGCTGCTACACCAATCCTGCCTCCTCAAGGGGACAAAGCTTTGGATCACTGAGGAATTGATAATAAATCATCTCAAGGCTAAATCAAGTGAACTCAAGAAGATGCATGAAGACCACAAACAAGGGAAATGGGCAATCTACCGAGGTGATAAAGCCATCATTCAGGAGTTTCAAAGTCCCAAACGGGCCTCCTCCATCCCCTCACCCGATCCCCCTTAGGTTCTTTTGTTTTCTTTTATCCTCCTAATGGACCCTCATTCTATAACTAATGTGTATCGATGCCTTCACTCAAAAACCATTGTAATGCTCTATCTTTGGTCCCATAGGTACATATATGTCCTTTGTGTATGATAATTGAAACTATCTATCTCTCTCTCTCTCTCACTCTCTCTCTCTCTCTCTCTCTCTCTCTCTCTCTCTCTCTCTCTCTCTCTCTCTCTCTCTCTCTCTCTCTCTCTCTCTCTCTCTCTCTCTCTCCACTGTCATGCACTTTACACTCACAATTTCCGCTGTCTTTGTTTTGGTCATTGCACATTCTCTCATTAAGTCAAGGAAGGCTCTCCCTTTCCGTTCGTAAAAGAAACCTTGATCCATACACCATCATTCACTTCCGCTGCACATTACAACTATTCAAAGGTTTTCTACAACTGAACTATTGCCATTGTAGAGTTGTTTCACACCGATCTTTGTGTACCTATGCAGAATGCTTCCCTGGAAACTCTCTCTATTTCATGTTGCCAATGGACGATTTCAGTCACTTTACTTGGGTATATTTTCTACAGCAAAAGTCTGATGCATTCAGCCTCTTCAAGAATTGGCATGCTCTTGTGGCAAAGGAGAGCAATAATGTATTGAAGACTATTTGATCGGACAAAGGTGGGGAGTTTACCTCCAAAGTAGTCATTCAATTTTGTGCAGAAAATGGCATCAAGCAAGAGCTTGCAAATATCGAATCGTCTTCAGCGAATGGAGTCGTGGCAGAAGAATAGGATAGTGGTTGCACGGACTATGATTGGGCATCGAGACCTGCCAATGTCTCTATGGGGATGGAGGCAATTGCGAGGACAATAGTTCATACCATAAACTAACCTCAACCTCTTTAGTCTCACACAAGACACTGTTTGAGGCTTACTTTGGTAGAAAGCCTAATGTATCTCATTTTTGGATATTTGGGAGCAGTGCATACGTCCATGTACCAAAGGAGCAAAGGGGGAAAGCTTGACCCCAAGTCCAAGAGAATGTTTTTTGTCGGCTACCATTTTCTTTCCAAAGGATATCGGCTTTATGATCTAGAGAAGAACACTAGGGAAAACATGAGCCCCATTAAGGGACCTTTAGGGTTAGAGATGCTTTAGGAATATACTCTCTACACCAATGACAATGGACGTGTGGCCATGGTCCCACTATTTTTTGCATTTTTATTTTTGGAATGGCCATAACTTGAGCATTTTAACTTTAAATTTATAAACAATAGTCCATTTGGATCGCATTGCCAAGCTCTTTCCATAGATATGTTACATGATATAGTTTTGAGCTATGTAGATATGAGCTATACATGCGTCACCCCCCCACCCTGTCGCGCCTCTTTTATGTCCTCTTGTTGACTGAAATCTGATTGGTTGCTCTTACAAGGCCCTTTTAGGGTTCATATTTTCCCTAATGAGAATGTTGTGCTCAACTGTATGTTGTATTTGACAAGTTTCTACCTTTAGAGGGGGATTTTTCTCCCAAATCTTCCATGATGACCCCCAATTTTCCGATATGTGGAGACGTGATTATGATTTTCCCCTTCATGAACTCTCTTATTCAACTTGTGTCCCTCATGCTACAAAGGAGGGTGCACACATTGCAGATGATAGTGCTTTTCATCGTAGTGCATAGATAGAGCTAGATATACCAGTAGCTTCTCCCTTGGGGAGCAAGTGAGACAAGTTACTGAAGTGGCTGTTGGAGACCTTGCGAGATGCAGCCACTTTAGATTCTCCAATAGATTGGCATGATGCCAGTACTACACGACAATCTCAACAACTTTGATTTGTTGAGGTTGATGGGACCTTGTTATAGGTGAACTATGCTTTGATGTTGACAATGTGCCTTTGACAGTTGGGGAGGCACTTTCACAACCAAAGTGGAAATTGGCCATACAAAAAGAACTTGATTCCATCAAGAAGAAAAACACTTGGGAGTTTTGTGACCTGCCAAGCAGAAGGTGATTGGTGTCAAATGGGTCTACAAGACTAAGTACAAATCTGATGGTTATTTGGACAAGCACAAGGCACAACTTGTTTCCGAGGGCTTCTCTCAGAGGCAGGGTGTGGAGTATGACAAGATTGCAAGGATCGTGACTATTTGGATAGTCTTTGACCAGCTTGTTGCCTTTTTTGGGTGGTCGGTTTTTCATACGGATGTAGTTTCGGCTTTTCTCAATGGCGACTTAGAGGAGGTGGTGTATGTGGAGAAACCTCAAGCTTTAAAGGCAATAGCAATGGTTGAGAGGGCTATTCGTCACATGTAGCATGGCCACTCTGCACATCACATAGATATTAGCATGAGCACCTCATATATGCCATATGCACCCTGGCATCGTTTCCTTGCTCAAGCTAATAGAGCACAGGTAGAGGGATTACCCGCAAAGTGGCTAGGCACACCATTGTGTATACTCAAAACTTTGGGAAACACTTGAATCAGGTAACAACTAGACATTCATAATTGGTCACATATTGGCGGGACTATATAGACGAGTGTTGCAGGAATATTTGACTCATATGTAGAGAGCGAGTGCCTATACACCACAAGATACGCTAGTTTCATATAAGGCTTCTCCCTATTTTTCTAGCCAAGGGCAGGGCTAAGGGCCAGGACAGACATGCAGTCAAGAGGCGCTATATTTAGGGGCTAGGAGTCTATATATGGCACGGTTGGGTGGAGAGCTGCATGGTCTAGTCCCCCGCAGTCTTACACTGGTATCAGAGCTCAGGGGAGAAGGGGGAGGAAGAAAGAGGCATGGAGGCCATGGATCTTCGTTCTCTCTCTCTCTCTCTCTCTCTCTCTCTCTCTCTCTCTCTCTCTCTCTCTCTCTCTCTCTCTCTCTCTCTCTCTCTCTCTCTCTCTCTCTCTCTCTCTCTCTCTCTTTGCGGTTCATGGAAGCTCGCCCTCCTTTCGGCGAAGAAGAAGCAGCATGGCAGAGTCCTTTCATGGATGCATGGCAAGGTCGTGCTGCAAGAAGGCCATGGCAGAGAGGGAAAGCAAAGGAAGGCATGGCTCTTTGGCTTTTATCTCTCTCTCTCTCTCGCTCTCTCTCGCTCTCTCTCTCTCTCTCTCGTGGCGAATAAGGTGCAGCATGGCTGCATGGCGTTTCATCAAGGCTCGACAGAGAGGATGGAAGGCCTTTGAGGCCACAGGGAATTGCATGCAAGGCATGCATGTTCATGGCAATTTCATGTGAAGGCCGAGGAGGTCGAAGCCGAGGAACAGGCCGTGTGCATCATCTCCAAGTCGGGGAAGAGATGGCGCTCGATCGACATGATAACCAGCAAGATCTCCCTTGTTGGGTTTGCAGAAGGAAGGCAAGGCTTTTGCGCTTCTGTGATAGGCCCGGATTTGGCACGCCTTGTATGCTGCTTGCTCGTTTTCTGCCGGCGCAGAGGCCGCCATTGCTGCTCGTTATTTTTTTATTTTTATTTTTTTTCCTTTTGTTTTCCCATTGGTGGTCGCCCTAAGCCAGGGAGGGGCCACTCCATAAAAAACACAAAGGAGCTTAAGGGGGTATACCCACCCCCAATCACCCAGAAGGCAGTCGACAGGCGATGCAACTCTGCATTGAATAGACTCACAAAGAATCGAAATTATCGGAATTTCAGAAAGTCTGAATCGACATTACCAAAATTTCAGAAAGTTTGAATCACTTTTTGATTGCACGATTTGCTTCAACGAGTGGATTTTGGCACACTCTTTTGAACTCTTTTTCAAGCAACTGGCAAGTCCATCTCTTAGGTCCTCGGCAAGGCTTTTGCGGCAAGATGATTCATGTAATGAGGTATGCAATCGATTTTGTTTTCGTTTGACAAATTTTTCACACATGCTATGTAATTGTTGCATGCAGGCACAAGCACGGCTTGTGAGAATTCCGTAAGCATTCACTTTTTTTAATTGCTTTGTTTGCAAAGAACCATTGTTTGGTTGAGGGATCAACATCAAGCATGGCTTGAGTATACAATCCCTCGACACCACACGCGAGTCCGCGGGTAATTGTTGATACAAAGGTAACTCAGGCAGGGCCTGTGACATATTCAATTACGGTATTCGGCAAGGCCGACCAGTCAATATAATTTCAAGTAACTGTTTCCCATCAGATACTTAAGCAAGATTTCTGGGAGCACGGCTCCATGAATTGGATGCATACTCATTTCCAAGCCATTGCAGCTTGCTATGAAGCAGGCAATATAGAAACATTAACATCCACAGCTAGGAGCTGAATGCAATGTTGACCACCATATACAATTTCGTCAAGCAAAGGTTGCTTTGGAACAAGTAGTATTGGACAATTGTTGACATGTGATAGCTCAGCTGTAGATGCTATCTTTCTCACTATCGGGAAATGTTATGATTCTCAATCCAGTAGCACAATTTGGCAAGGCCGTTTCCCTATGAAATTTTGACAAGGTCATTTTTTTGTACTTGATCGACAAGGTTGATTCTCTTTGCTATGACATCTGCCGTCCATCGCATTTGTAGGCAATGAGGCCAGATGTAGTTCTATGAAGCAAGGCTTCCATTCATGCATCTTGCATTGAGACTCCCCATGTTTGGCATATGCTATGAGCATACAAACTTGGGATGGATTTGGCAAAATTTTTGCACATTCTTTCATTCCGTATACGACGGATGTATATGATACAGGAGGGCGAATATACATATGCGACAACTCTCTCTTGCACGGCAGATTTGGCTATGAGCCACCTTTACGTGAGCTTTTCCTTTGGAATTTCATGACGACTGGTTGCAGCAACAACTACCAGGTTAGCCAAGTTCAAGTTTTTCTAGTTTTTTTTTTTCCATGTTTACACTTTACTTGGCAATTACTGTCATTGTGCAAAGCAAAGTGCTTTGGCAATTTTACGTGAAGCACAGCTTCTCCCTTGTGCCGAGATACTGCCATTGATTTGGAATCAAGGGCTTTGGCACACAAGTTTGGGGAACTGGAAAAATAGGGAATGTCAGTTAACAGAATCCCTACCAGTTTCTTCTGTGCAAGGCACTTATGGTTTTGGTTCGCACGCTTGAGACCATCATAGTAGCCAAGGGCTTACGTTTTTGCATGCAAGGCATGCTAAGCAGGTGGCATGAATTCCACCACTTTATGTATTATGCTTCCGCTATCACCCTCGCAACTCTGTCAAGGACAGACTAAGTGATGGATTGTTGAACCTGCTAGTTGGTTGCTATCAACACCCAACAACACTAAAAGGAACCTAAATCTAGGACTTATTTCACGGGCAATGTGCCGATGCTAAGTCATTTCCATACAATCACGACCCTGCAAGGCAGGTCGATCAAGATGTGGTTGTGTTTTTCTGTTACCTCTCTCAATGAGAGAGCCATAGCAGAAACTTGTTGCATGCTTATGGGATACGCTGCACGTTAGGCATAAGATGCACACGTGCATGGCAATCAACTATACACGTCATAGTCATTCAAGGAAAATTCCTCAACCCAGCATGCTCTTTTTTTTTCTCTCCTTTTCTTCTTTCTTTCAAGAATAACAAAACTCTTTTAAGACGTTTTTGATACATGTTTTGCTGGTAAGTCAGCCTGAGACAAGGTACTCTAACTCTCACCTAGAAATTGGGCAAGACGCCATCTAAATTAGTCTTCATCGGTTCCTCGATTGAGCACTAATTGCCACAAGGGCTATGAGCTACACACACTGGCTAAGAGTCATTGTCAGATCTTGGGTAAGACCCAATTGTTGGTATTCCTTGGGAGATTGTTCTCCAGCTCGACCAGATCTACCCAGGGGAGTCAACATCGACGTTAATGGACAAGCAAGAGTCTTGTCATTACGGATGTTTAGGATGTCATTTTTGCACTACAAGTTTTCGGTGCGACACTCAAGTTGAGTTTTTGATAATCTTCACCTCACAGCAGCACAAGGAAGTTAGATGTAGCAATCAGTTACGACAGCATGGCTATCCACAAGAACTAAGCAGTTCACTTGTGTGGATTTCCTGATCTCCCCATGGCACTACGGAGTGTCTACGGACATATTGTTTTGGGGTACGACCCGGCGGGTGACTGCTACATCACCCCATAGGCATTGCGGATCACAATTGATCTGCATTGAGGATCACAGTTTGACCTCTCCCAGTTAGACTTTCAAGGAAAGAATTCTGCAATCTACCACGCGGTAGCGGACAACTTCAACTTTTCAAGTTGATTTCAATCATTACGTACACGGTTACCTATATTGGTTACTATTACCTGCTAGTTGAGCAGTTTCTACAAAGGGTCTTACCAAAGGGTTTGACTATGTAGATTTTAACCAAAGGGGTTGGATTGCGAGGGCAACAACCACGGTTCCCAGTGCAATGTTGTTTGTCTTTTCAGGTAGGAGACGTGCTCCTCTCCGTTTGAATACTGGTAAGTGAACATTACGTTCAAACCTCCAGGTACGCATCTATTAATTTGGTGTTATTCCATTTTTTGTATGCTTTGCTTGTTTTTTTTTCAAGACGTATAAGTACGCTTGAATGTTACAGAGCCATGCCAAGGGTATGTCGGCACAAAGTATTTTGGGCCAAGTGTCCAATCTACCTTTTTGCCTTATGCTGTTACGAACCTACTTGTAGGCTTCGATTTGACACATGTTGTCACATGGGATACAACATGGTCTAGGAACTCAAGGAGTTTGGTTTAGCCAGTGTGGAGCATGATAATGAGGGTCCCTCTCACTCGCGTCGTAGAGTGTTTGTAGTTACCTCCACACACAAGTACAACTCGTACTTGATGGATGTCACTTTTTCTGGCCTCCTTACTTGAGACATATTCCACATGTGGAGAATATGAGTCTCTGGGACTGACACTGGCGCCCAATTCGAAATGATGTGTCGCAACGAAGTCCCTAGGTGATGGTCGCATCTGTTCATTAGACCAATTGACACACACAGTATCAGGAACAATTTCAGTGGCCAAAAATTGTCAGGTACTAAGTACAGACTTGTTGTGATTACAAGTGCTGTGAAACCACCTTAATGGAGGGTCGTTTCTACGTATAGCAAAGTATGCTACATTCATGAGAATGTCTCATGGTTGGTTCCTAGGTGTGACCGGGTTGTCACATTCTATTATGGTCCAACTTTTGCTACAAAGTATGCTACGTTCATGAGAAGGTCTCATGGTTGGTTCCTAGGTGTGACCGGGTTGTCACATTCTATTATGGTCCAACTTTGTTGCAAGATTTTCACATAAGTATCGTGGAAAGTCTCGCCATGGAATTGCGGTTTGGATATGTTTGTGTTAAATTCATGCACACTAGGTGTTATGGGCCCTAGTGTTTAACACAAATTTATATGGAGCGGCATGCAAATCCATGGACTTTATTCTTTCTGCACCCTTTTGCATTGCTAGTGCAATCTCTCTTGCACATTTCGTATGAGTTTACACCCTGCCATACAAGGTGATGGCTGAGTATGGATGTTAGTGATTGGTTGCCGGAACCTCCAATCTACCTTCAACCTAGTTGGTTGTCTCCATTCCATATCGAGTATATGGCTGGATACTCAATGGTTGAGTCATAGTTTGTCGTCAGTCGTGGAAGATTTTCTGTAAGTGGTTGGGGAAAGTACCTCACTCTTACTGCTGTTATTCATCCCACGATGGATGGGCAGCTTACAAGTATTCTATTTAGTACTAAAGGATATGCTAAGCGCATACGTTAGTAAACCGTGCTAAAGGATCTGCTAAGAGCATACGTTAGCACAATGCATTCTGAATAGGTGATTCTCTCCTTATTCTAGAATTTGCTTAGGTTAGGTTTTCAACTTTTCATACCTGTTGTGGTGGGGTTTGATACCGATGGTTTCATAAGTCAAGGACTTAGTAGGTGTGCTGACAGAGTATGTTGGCATGTAACCTTTGTTAGGGGTGAACATGTGGTTATGTGTGTTCCAAAATGTTCAGAAGTCTGACATGAAGACACTCCCTATTCTATCTTTCAGTAGCTATGAGCTTTTCAAGATACTCACATGAGTTATCATGAGTTAACATTTAGATACGGGTGGTTGCAAAAGGACAACAATGTTGAAAATCAAGATGTTGCTCTTGGTTTCATTGAACCTCCTCACTGCACCAGGTATCGGTCATATGGACAATTGGCCCGTGTAGAGGATGCCAATAAGGAAAACATCAGTGTTCTTACGAAGATACTACCACTTGTGTTTTCGAGGATGAAAACGCTTCTCCAAGGGGGGAGTAATGTCAAGCCAAGGGCAGGGCCAAGGGCCAGGACGGACATGCGGTCAAGGGGCGCTATATTTAGGGGCTAGGAGTCTATATATGGCACGGTTGGGTGGAGAGTTGCATGGTCCAGTCCCCCGTAGTCTTACACTATTATTCGCCACATCTATCCTTTGTGTTGCCAAATTGATTCACCAATGGTGCAAAAGTTGTTGTTTTATGGATTTTGGAAGATCCTTTGCCGTTGTCCCACATGATCGATGCTTTCAATGCCTATAGGCACTTGCTATAAGAGATGATTTAGGATATCTATTCTCTCTATGAGTACATTACAAGTCTAGTGTATGCACCTTGGAGCAGAGTGCTAGCACTATTGGTGTGAAGCAAGGATCTCAATTCACCAAGTCTAATTTTCCTCTACGCCCACAAGATATCAAAGTACATTCTTCGCATAGGGAGGTGTAAGCATGGATCCCGTAGTTACTCTAATACATATTATGTTATATGCTGATAATATTATCTTCTAACTTAGAGTGGATGATATCTTGTGAATCATAGTACATATTATGCTATAGGTTGATGATATTATATATTGATTTTAGAGTCAAACGAGGCACTATAGGCTCTATATACAGGCCTCAGAGAAATTCTACTAGAGAGGGGAATGCCTATGAACCTTGGGAACACCAAAGATTCGATACACTTAGAAACATTAGAAACAAGTTAGCCCTATTCATGCTAGCTAGATGGCAAGTCTAGGGGATAGACTCATTTGTATACCTTGCTATTAATTACTTTCATAAGAATCATAGGATACATCTCCATGGCAAGCATAGCCAAAGAAAGACTCACTAGAGGGTGTGTTACACTATCGATGCTAGAGTGATTCCGCCACCAACTTGCACATGTGTAGGAGTCCCCTACCCTTGCCATGATGTATATAGTACTAAGTAGTTTGGGCACTTGGACATGTAGCATCCACAACAATCCCTTCATTCCTCACATGACATCATTAGAGTAGATCTAGACACGCCCTCAACCAAACCATCCTTGCTAGTGAACAACCTCTTTCAGATAGTATATTTCATCTAGAGACTGAGAGAGCTACTACAAGATGGACAGTCATACACTCAAAGGATCTATGCATTTTGCAAAGGTAGGTGAGGGCTTGCAGAGGTCATCTAAATTATATGCACTTATCATGTGAGCTCAAGACAAAGATATTTTCAAATTTAATACAAGTCACATTTTCATTTTGAGAGAGGCATTGAAAATTGTATTTACACATTGAACAGGAAAAGGATATAAGTTATAATCTTGAAAACTTCATAGATATTAAGGGATCTTTGTAATACCCAATGCACACAATATAGTGATTTTCTCGGGCGGTTCAAGACAAGATATTTTAAAATCCTATACAAGTCACATTTTTATTTAGAGAGAAAGGTGTTGAGAATTGTATTTACACATTGAATATGAAAAGGATGTGTTATGATATTGAAAACTTCATAGATAAGGGATGTTCGTTATACCCAAAGCACATATATAGTTGTTTTACCTCTATATCTAGCACACAGGGACTAGGGACTAGAGATAGAGAGGCTCCCACCGTTTTAGTACAACCTAGAACCACCATTTATATGCGTCAGACAGGGTCTTTGGCAATTATGCATCTATTAGACACAAACTGCACCCGTATAGCCTCTTCCTTCATATTATGGAGAGCAGTTTGTGACTATTCTAGAGGATGGCTTCATGGAGCGGCCGGATATAGTGTTGAGTGTCTGCTCCCAGCTTGCGCATAAAGTTTCACATGCATTAGAGATAGAGCTCCATTCCCCTCATCCCTCATACAGACGCATCCATATGTGCACTCCCTCGTCAATCTATTTTATTTTGTAGCATGCTTAGGACTTTCACCCTTTTTTTGGACACCCAAAGGACACACACATATATGTGTATCCTTATGTCTCATACACCAAGTCAAGCCTCTAGAAGCGTTCATAGGTCTCTCTCTCTCTCTCTCTCTCTCTCTCTCTCACACACACACACACACACACACACACACACACACACACCCCTAGAGCAAAAAATATTCTTATGGACGATTGGGATCATAGCATGCTTAAGCATCAAAACTCGAATGAATAAATGTGAAATGAGCAATAGGTCTCCTTGAACGGCCTATAAGAGCAGCCGAGCGCTTAGGGCTACAATGGACATAGCTTAGGATTGGTTCCGTGTCAACAATATTACGGCAAACGTAGGCTCCAATGGTGCAAAACGCAGGGAAGGAAAGTGGCAATGGAGACCATCAGGATAGCGATGAAGATCATGAGGAGAGGCTGACGGAGGAGGAAACAACGTATGAGTGCCCAATCTGCCTCGAGAAGGCGCTGAAAAGTCCGGTGGTGCTGGCATGTGGCCATCTTTACTGTTGGCCCTGCCTCAGTGCCTGGCTGGAGGGAAAGAACGCGAGTTCTGCTGTGTGCCCTACCTGTCGCCATGACTTTTGCCAGGACCAAAAACGCAATATCAGATGCCTAACCTTTGTGGGACAGGACGACCTACGGCCAGACTTTGGGTGCCCGCAATGTGAACGGGCGGAGGCGGTTCAGCCGGTGATCCTCACGGAATGCGGCCACGTCCACTGTTGGGGCTGCCTGGCGCCAGAGGTTTCAACAGTAGCAGTCGATCCCGCAACTATGCTATGCTGCAAAAAGCGTGGGTGCCATGCTCCCAAGTTCAAGCCCTCCTACCAGCTGTGCCCCATCTACGGAGCCAAGAGTGATCCGAACGCGCCGCTGGGCCTGCCAATTGCTACTGGCCGTGTTGTCGTGGAGGAACCACTGCCACCCAAACGGAGACGTACGACCTCTGATCCTCAAATGTGGTCCATTCGCGAGCCAGTCTTTGTCCCACATGTGCCCACCCATGTATCTCTTATCCATTGGGGCAACATTATGCACATCTGCCTTGACTTTCTAGAGGATCTAGACCGTGTGGCGTGCCGCGTGCTGCGTGATGCGTCTCGCCGAGAAGTAGCTCCATCTGATCGTAGTTAGTCTTTTGCCCCCGATCGAGATCAATCTCAGGTCTCTATTAGCTAGCCAACTCTTTTGACTTTGGCCCCACACACATTCCACTTTGGCCCCTCTTGCATACAAGCATGCTCTTTTGTGTTCTACCATAGCTTTCCTTTTTTTTCCCTCCTTTTTATCTATTCAATGAACTTGTTAACGAGTGGCAAAGTTCTAAGCTCTCCCCCTCTCTCTCTCTCTCTCTCTCTCTCTCTCTCTCTCTCTCTCTCTCACTCAAGGAAATATTTTTATAATTGTGTTAAGTTATAGTTGGCCTGCGAGCGGACAACTTTGATAAAATCCATGTATATGACTCATATTATGAAATATGGCCCCCCTTTCTACGCTTATACGACAATCAATAAAGAAAACTATCATATCCCTATCTTACATATAAAATTTAGGTCTCACATGATCTAATTGAGTAAAGCTTGTCAAAGAGTGTGTAGCATAGTGATTGGCAATGTAATAAGGAACCACTTATGTTGATAACTAGATGTATCCTCAATGTGTCTTAGTTTTACTTTTAAATTATGTGTCCAATCAATCTGCACTCTGGCTACTTGTCCATTTTTGACACATCCGAAGCTGGTATAAACCAATCCTTAACCTGCTCCAAATTAGCCCTTATCTATGACCGGCTTGATGCAAAATTTAATGTGTGACCCGATAAAAAACTTCCCCAAAATTCATCGAGTTCTAGTGCACACTGGTGACCAATCGTTACAAGTAATCAACCCGGATTAGTCCCCCCCCCCCCCCCACCACCACCACCACCAAATATTATAACCCCCTCCCTTGTTTTTAAGCTTGGGAGATAAATTATTGGGGGCCTGCCCCTAACTTATACACTTATGTAACTTGTAAAAAAAACCCCTCCCGTGCACTTACGTGATGCGGTAAGTTTTCCATGGTGAATCCCCCGGGAAGGTAAGTGTGAGGCTTTGTGTCTATCCTTTGCATTGACCATCGATATATAATATAATGGGTGAATCAATGCACATAGATGGTTCTAGAGAATCTTGAACCCATTGCCTAGTCTGAATTCCCTTCTTGCTACAAAAAACAATTTGGGTGAAGTATACACTATGAGTCTAGTTTTGATTTTGAAGGTCCTTTTGGAAAATTAAACACCCTCCAAGTCCGTTGTCCTCTTACCTTGAAAGGTTTGTTGTTTTTGGAAGTTGATGATTGGTATGGTTCTTGGTTACGTCTTGCATGCTTGAGTTTAGTTTGATTTGTCCTAGGAGGGTGAGCATATACCATTGATTTTGGTTGAGCAAGGGTGATAGGAGATCTATCAATAGTAACTGAAGGGCACCTTTTGCCAAGAGTATTCGAGCAATGTTTGACCTACCCATTGTGGTTGCAACTGCCTTCTAAGTTGGCCCAATTTAAATATATAAAAATTCTCCCTATGCCCTCTACTTCAAAGTTTAAAGTTTTTGCCACATTACGCAAACCACATATTCGTGTTAAGACGATTAATGATAGGGGAAAACAACACTTCTCATAGAGAGACAACTAGGTCTCCAATGCAGGGCCACAAAAAGGCTGGTAGTTCCACAAAGTCCACCCAAACATGGTAGGTAATCATAAGATCCTTTTTAATTAGCTTAACAGGTTTCCATGGGATCATATGTACCACTTTTCCACATAAAATAATGGTAGAGATGGATATAATCACTTGTTCATCATCGTGCTTGAAGAGAAGTACTTTGAAGAGGGTAGACCCATTTTAAACTATATTTTCCATGCTAGCTACTTGAATCCAAAATTCAAAATCCCCACAATTTTCCCCGATTGGGGGAATCTTACCCTCAAATACAACAGAATTGCTATGTCCTTGGAGAGTTAAAATTGATTATAGAACAACGAGCTTGTAATTTTGGCATGGTTATTTCCTATCAGGGTTGGTGGTTAAGGTCTCCTATAGCGCATTGCTCAGAGCCTTGGGTTCAAGGGGATTGGGAGAATAAGTTTCTCACCATGCCCTTGCTGTTAGTTTTTGGTTTAGTTGAATCACTTCCTGTAGTGCCATGGCATGCAAAAGAGGTGGAGATAGATTGTAACTCCTTGAGTAGTCCTTCCCATCATTATTAAGCCATGAGGTTTTCATCGGAAGGTAATCTTAGTATAGCTAGTTGACCTTCCGTTGCAATTACTTTGGCTACGGTGCCGACTGATTAAGAGGTATATTTAGGAGACACTTATACTGAAATGTATGCAGGGTCTCACCATGTCATAGAGTGTCGGTTCCTCTCTCTCTCTCTCTCTCTCTCTCTCTCTCTCTCTCTCTCTCTCTCTCTCTCTCTCGCTCTCTCTCTCTCTCTCTCTCTCAGGTAGATAGCTACATTGTAAAACCTACAACTTTTTAAAGATACATTAAGTTTAAATCTACCATGGTATAGAACCCTTATAGACTAATAATTTCCAATTAAGCATTAGTTGGCAAGTAAGAAAGGTGGGTCTCTCTATACTGAGCCTCAACTACTTTGTTGTGAGGCGCTATGGTAAATTTGCTCCATTAAGCCGACGGACCACTATTGAGGCGGCTGCATATTGTCGATTCCCCAGAAGGGGCATGCTATACTCACTACTTGGGAGGATTCTGTGCACGTTAGGAGTAATGGTGGTCTCCCCTCCTCTAATTAAAGAGGTGAGGGCGCTTTCTGCCCCTCAAATTTCTTTGGGTGTGTTTTTACTTGAGAGTTAGGAATGTGTGTTGGTTTTTGTTACTCACTGCTACACCAAACATGGAGCTTGTAGCTCAACTAACCCACGTTTATCATTGTTTACTGAACTTGGTTTTCTTTCTTGTTTAAATTGCAAACATAACCAGGATACGGTATCTTGATCACCTTCACTGAATGCTTGATAAGGCCCACCAAATGGGTTTGCTTACATGACAGAATGCTTGATAAGGCCCACCGAATGGGTTTGCTTTACATGAGAGTACATAAGGATGAATGATTTTTTTAATGAAAAAAAAGATCTGATCCATGTATTGGGTTTCGATTTTTTCTGTAAAAGCTGCATAATTATATGGTTTGAATGAAGGTGATCCTTAAAATTTGGGATTTGGCATAATAAATATGGCCGCTTTACAGTAAAATTCTGATGCGATCTTACTCTGCGTTAGTTGGTTCACTGGTTTTTTTAATAGGAGGTATATATATATATATATATATTTAAGTTGCTTGGCTTGGAAAACTCTGGTGATAAGTAACCTGACGGCACATATTGTTCATAAAAAAGTTTTGGGATGGGGGGTATACCCCTGGTGTGTACTAGTTTTTTGAGTGAGAACTGTCACTTAAGCATGGCGTCTTGATCATTGTTGCTTTAAGCCTGTAAAGCCCACTGTTTTGAGTTGGCTAAGTGTATATAAAGGGTTTTTTTTTGCGCACTGATGTTGGAGAGAAGTGTATGTTAACTGCCACTTGGCTTGACATTGCAAAACTCTGATGGTAAGTAACCTATCGGTACACAGTGGAGCTTTGGGATGGGGTATACCCCAGATGTATATTGGTTCTTACACTTAGTACTGTTGCTTAAAACTTGACATCGTGATGACTATTGCTTAAAATACCTGGTAAAGCCCATCGTTTGGGTTGGCTTAGTGAATATTAGGGTCTTTTTTGCCCATCTACACGCTGAGCATGTTTTCAAAAAAAGTTGGGGACTTTGGGGGAATATTGCCCCATTATATACCATTGTTGAACCTATTCAATATTAGTTGTTTGGACGAGATGATGCAATACACCATTTGTATTCACATGGTCCAGTACAAAAAATCCGAGTATAAACATCTAGCTCTTTTTTTTTTGGTTTGACAGTTGGACGAGCTAGATTACCATAAAGGTTCTCTGCCACTTGGCTTACTAAGAGATTGTGACTTATAAACTTGGGAAGGATTGGATTCTAGTTAAACATAAAGGATATCAGTTCTAAATAAACAAAAATAAGTTTGAACTCATAATGATATTTTTTAGGCTTCTTTACGGCTTCATGTAATGGAGCCTCATTAATTTGGCAATAAAAACTCAAAAAGTTGGTTTATAAATAAAAGGGGAGGGGAGCATGCCACTTGGAGGGGTTATGGCCTTCTGATAAGAATAAAATACTAAATAAACTGTGGGATAATAAAACTTTTTTTTTAGAAAAACAACATAAATACTTTGAACTAAGCTTGTAAGTTTAAAAAAGTTATGAGATGGACTTGGATAACAATTGGTATAGTCCATTGACACTTGTAAAATGCATCCAAGGCTAATATATCTGTTGTCTTGTTTGGATGGATGCAAATAAGGACTCTACCTTATCTTGGAAGTTTTTTTTGGCTTAAATCGGTTGTCCACACATGATTACACATACACCTACTGCAGGGGAAGTACTTCTGATATCTGTATACTGGAATGAGGCTTCATTCGTATAAGCATTGTACAAAAATAATTCTAAGACTACGTTGTTTTTGTACTTATTATTTCCCTTTCTCTGGAGCTAGCTGTCTTTTGAATATAAAAGTTCAATTATGTCTTATTATTTATGTTAAAACAGCTACACACACAGACACACACACAGGTACTACTACTTTGATTAGTAAAAGAAGGCCCACCGTTCCCCTAAGGAACTAGATTAGATCAATTTACAACACTCTTTTTCCTTACCTTCTTCCTAATATGGTCTGGACACTGTACCAGGTTTGGTACTGCCTTTTCTTTTCTAACCGCCCCCCCCCCCCCCCCCCCCCCCCCCCCCTCCTGCGTGGGACCCGCACTTTCCTATGGAACCTTATGGGATCTTTTCCTAACCTCTCTTTCACCTCAAGTTTTTTCAGGCTATCATAGGAATATACCCTCACTGGACGGCTGGACTATGTGAAACCACCCCAAATGAGGCACTGGCTTACATTTTCGTTTTCTATGACACCTACTTAAGTGCATTAATGAATCGATGCCGGGAGTATGTACTATGTAAATGCATCACGCTTGGTTTTTTCCCCTCTCTACCTCACAACCGTATTGTGCTCGCTTTGCACCTGCGTGCTTTTTGATGATTCCCCCTCTCCGAACCTTTCCTCTAGAGGCAGTTACCATGGCGGCTACCATTTCTATCCATTCGCATTGAAAATCGAGCATCGAGATGAGCAGACTAAGAAGAGATCCTCCTTGCTGGCCTT
This sequence comes from Adiantum capillus-veneris, assembly GCF_014529385.1. Taxonomy (NCBI): domain Eukaryota; kingdom Viridiplantae; phylum Streptophyta; class Polypodiopsida; order Polypodiales; family Pteridaceae; genus Adiantum; species Adiantum capillus-veneris. The sequence continues at coordinate 14,111,313 of NC_140946.1, read as the reverse complement.
ACTCATTGATACTTGTAAAACGCATCCAAGGCTAATATATCTGTTGTCTTGTTTGGATGGATGCAGGTAAGGACTCTATCTTATCTTGGAAGTTTTTTCTGGCTTAAAGCAGTTGTCCACACATGATTACACATACACCTACTGCAGCGGAAGTACTTCTGATATCTGTATACTGGAATGAGGCTTCATTCGTATAAGCATTGTACAAAAATAATTCTAAGACTACGTTGTTTTTGTACTTATTATTTCCCTTTCTCTGGAGCTAGCTGTTTTTTGAATATAAAAGTTCAATTATGTCTTATTGTTTATGTTAAAACAACTACACATACAGACACACACACATGTACTACTACTTTGATTAGTAAAAAAAGGCCCACCGTTCCCCTAAGGAACAAGATTAGATCAATTTACAACACTCTTTTTCCTTACCTTCTTCCTGATATGGTCAGGACACTGTACCAAGTTTGGTACTGCCTTTTCTTTTCTAACCGACCCCCCCCCCCCCTTTCCCGTGTGTGACCCGCACTTTCCTATGGAACCTTATGGGATCTTTTCCTAACCTCTCTTTCACCTCAATTTTTTTTAGGCTATCATAGGAATATACCCTCACAGGACGCCTGGACTATGTGAAACCACCCCAAATGAGGCGCCTGGCTTACATTTTCGTTTTCTATGACACCTACTTAAGTGCATTAATGAATCGATAGCGGGGGTATGTGCTGTGTAAATGCATCATGCTTGGTTTTTTCCCCTCTCTACCTCGCAACTATGTTGTGCTTGCTTTGCACCTGCGTGCTTTTTGATGATTCCTCCTCTCCGACCCTTTCCTCTATAGGCAGTTACCATGGGGGCTGCCATTTCTATCCATTGGCATTGAGAATCGAGCATTGAGATGAGCAGACTAAGAAGAGATCCTCCTTACTGGCCTTACTCATTACATACACCAGAGAGGTCGATCACGATATAAATGAGGTGAGGTTGTCTCTATGCCCCTCACTTAGCCTTATCTTTGCGTATTGTGTGTGTATGTGAAAGAAAGAATTGAGGGAATTTTTGAGGCCTATTTACTATTTGGCTATGGATTTGTTGGAAAAAGATGGTGCTTCTCAGGTTCGTACACTGCGAAAACTACCTCTGTCTTTTTTAGTTTTACAACTTTCTCTATTAGAGTTGCCCTGCATTAGATCGATGAAAGAGTTTTTTGATGATTTGGGTATACTGCACAGTTAAAAAACAACAACATTAAAAATTGTGTGTATTCTTTTGGCATCTAGCTAGGGATTCCTGGCTCAGACGGCACGCATTACAGTTAACAACAATTTTTTTGAGGGGTTCTCGTTTGTGCATACTGTTAATTGATGTTGTTCGATTCACTCTACATATGGTCTTCTTCATAAGGGTCATGGTTTTTGCATAATGTTATTAGCTTTGTCAGTTTTTTAGCGGATACAAAATACATGGGGCCGTTTGATCATAGCTCCTGCTACTTGTTTCTGGCTCAGATAAGGTAGTTGCTGGCCCTACATATTGGTTTGTATACTATGGAAACCTGGTATTGTTTGTTGCAGGTGATAAAAAGGGCATTTTGTTTTCTCACTTAATGGCCGTTTAGGGTGTTGCACGATTCTTTGTATACACCGCTCCCATTAAGGTTGTTTGCAGGCAAATGATGATGGGGTATGGCATTAGTTTTTTGAAATAAGAGTAATATAGTCGTTACCTCGACTGGTTATGAGGTATTACAATGAAGCTTGGTCCAACATGCCGTTTAAAGGGTTTACTCCTTGGTTATTATGTTCTATACAGTATATGGTGATGTACTACAAAAAATTTGAAAGAAATAGATAGTGGAATGTCACCTCATCCATTTTATCTGGATTTTTATGCTTAAATTGAACTAGGATAGGAAAAATCAGGGCTACATTGGTTTTCTTGACATTTGGTGAAAAATTTGGGACTATGACATTTGGATCAAAAGGTTTGGTGGGGCCTTCCAATTAGAATGATATGTACAAAATATCTATTTAAGGTTTCTTTTTTTTTTAATCGGGTATAAAATAACCCTATCTATAACTTTTAAAAAACATACTTGGATCTTAAAGGAGTGATGACCTTTGTTTTCCCCGAGAAAGAGATCCTTCCATTAGTTATTAAAGCTGCCCATAGGGCTACAACCACCTTTTCTAGAGAGGGCTACAACAATACCAAGGGGAGACTCTCCCAATAAAAAATAGAATATGTACAATGGGCTAAATCAGGAAATGGGAGGAGGAAAAGTCCACACAGGTGGATGGTAGTGCCATCTAGGTGTCCCTTGGACCATGATGAAAAAAGCTATGGGTGCCAGAGTCACACAAAAGCCTCTCTGTGCTGAGGAAAAGTCCACACAGGTGGATGGTAGTGTCATCTAGGTGTCCCTTGGACAATGATGAAAAAAGCTATGGGTGCCAGAGTCACACAAAAGCCTCTCTGTGCTCCCACATGTGGTCGGAGCTTCCATGGAGTCTATCATACTGCCCCCTAGAGTGTGAATCAACTCCAACCAAAAATCTCGAACAATCTCTACCGGAGGAATAGGACGAGCCTCGATGATGCAAAAGCAGCGGGCCCGCCAAATGAGCCAGAGTGTCAGGCCGCACATGATCTCCCAAACACCTCTCTCTCACTGCACCACTCCTAGGAGGTAAGCTCTGTGGCTAGCTGGAGTGTAGGTCGACTCCCCTAGATCACTATCATCTTTTTGGTGGAAGCCAACTCAAATTGGAGCGCAATTCCTGTGAGTGTGGACCAAGTTGCAGCACCCCAAGTGTACTACCGAGCTGTGAAGAGAGCCGACATCAGTCAAAGAATCCAAAGCTAAACATGTTGTGCCATGTGACAGTCCCACAGATAGTGTCATTGACTCTTCAAAGGGTGACCATAAGCTGCACAAGCTGCCAAAAAGCCAATATGCACTAGTCAACTCCCAACTAATGTAGCTTTGTGTGCAACTAGCCACTGGAACAAAGTGGCTCACCTTGGTTGTGTGGGGTCCCACAACCGTGCCCAAGATACTGACAAGAACTAAGTTGTGAGACCCTCCTACCAATGAAGTGCTGTAGCAGGACAAGCATGTCTCTTTGTTGCTCAATATGTGACGCCCTAGTTGAACAAGGTATTGGAAGAAAGGGATTCCAGGGTGGTCGGCTCAAGAGAAGGGGTCTCTCCAAAACCACTCTCTAGGGTCCCACTGCAGTCGTGTCAGAGGGAAGCTCTCCCAAGCCCAAAGCCTCTAGTGGCCTGATTCAAGACTTGCTGGGTTCAAGACCTGCTGGGTTAGGATCTATGACACAAGTCCTCCCACAAATTCCCACTACTCGTATCCTCTGAAAACAATACTCTGCAACCTATGGAGCCTATACTAAGACTTTGTGTAGTTGACCCTCTCCACGGATCTCAAAGAACATGGAGGGTATGGACTTTGAGCAAGCGTGAACTGCAATGAGGACCTCTAGTCATGTGAAGGCCCCCATCTATTTGGAGCTGCTATCTCTAGAGGGGTGATCCACTCATCTCGTAAGGTCCATGTGATGTCTTGGCACATGCTCTGCACCCCTCTCATTCCCTATAGCTGGATGCTCTATACCTCCTCTCGCAAACCTAAAAACTGAATCCAGTCACCTAAAGTGCGTGCTAGACCCCCTACCATGGGACCCCAAGAAACATGAGGCCTGATTCCAACTAAGTGGCCTCTCTGAGTGCTAACCATGGGGTTCTAAACAAGGGTATGTCTCAAGCGCTCCTTCATGCACGTGGGATGGTGTTTCTCTAGGCCACTCCACAACTGCTCCCAAGAGCGAAGCAGGTTCGTGGTAGCAAATTGATCCTCCTGTCTCTTGCTCACACCAACTCTCTACATCTCTATAAAGATCCACCTGATGGATGGACTCCAAGGGACTCCTACATGAGGCACTCAAGCTCTAAGCCCCTGAAGCAACAACTCCTTCCAGGGCTCCTCCCTTGGAAGAAGTCCTTTGATAAGAAACTTCCCAAGAAGGACTCTGCTCTGCTGTGATGGGTCTATAATTCCCAACCCCCTTGAGAACATGGTAGAGTGATGACCTGCCAGGCTACTTTGGCTTGAGCTAACCGAGCGTCATGCCTTGACCAAAGAAAATTCATAATCAGCCTCTCTAATTGACTGATACAAGAGCTTGAAAAGGTCCAGCAATATGTAATATACCACATAGTAGCCAACAACACCTAGTTGGCCACTTCAACTCTGCCTGCCAAAGAGAGCAGTGCCAAACTCCAATGTAGAAACTTCCTCTTGATGGACAAGAGGAGAGGAGCAATCTACTACTCAGGAGACAAGTCCAGGCCAACTTGTTAAGGAGAAAACTACAGTCCTTCGGGGAACCCATCTGAAACCCTCACGTGGCGACCACTCAGGTGTCAGAGCATTGCCAACCCAGAATGCAATTGTCTTCCTCTAGTTGATCAATGCACCTGACGCCCAACAAAACACCGCAAGAGCCTTCTAACACCTGTGCAAATTGGCCTCTTGACCCTCCAAGTACAAGGTTGACTCATCTGCAAACTTGACATCAAGTAGCTCATTTGCCCTCATAGGGAGCTCAAGGCCATGCACGCCAACCTACTGAGAAGTCAAGAATCTGCGCATTGCCTCAGCATAGAACAGGAAGATGAAGGGGAAAAAAGGGCAACCCTACCTGACCAAACGTGTGAGCAAGAAGCACTCCCCTCGCCCTCCTACCAAGAGCACCTAACTGTGCACACGCTTGTAGAGAGCTGACACACCTCAAATCCAAGCATCTGTGAGACCCATCGTGCGTAGAGTGCCCTCCAAGAAGTCCTAGTCAACTCTATCATAGCCCTTCTCAACGTCGAGAAGGAGTATCACCCAATCACCAAATCCTCTTCTCGGAGACAGGCAAGGGCAGATGACTCCCAAACAGTGAAGATGTTGTCAAGGATACTACGCTCCTTGACAAAACCTATATGAGTCCCATGTATTATTCTCTCTAGCAGTGGCTAAATCCTCAAACTCAGAGCCTTTGCTAGAATTTTGTAGGATGAGTTGAGGATGGTAATGGGTCACCACTGTCGAATCTCATCCAAGGATCCTCCCTCCTTGGGAATCAGGTATATCAAAATCTCACTCGTGCTGTCAGGCATCTCGCTAAAAACGTACAAAAATACGTTGCAAAGATTTGAACCAAGCAAGCCCCAGTACTCGAAGAAAAAACTGGGGGTCAAACCATCCTCCCTTGGACAACTACCATTGAGGGCCTCATGGAGCTCCTCTAGCCGGAGAGGAAGCTCGAGTCTTTGCTGCATATCCTTCGTAATAAGGCAAGGCATCTGTGCCCAAACGTGCTCCCTGCATGCATCCTAGCGCTTTGACTGAGGCTCAACTGACACTAGATCACTGTAGAAGTCAGTAGCAACTACATATCCTCAGGCTCCAAGGCCACTGATCAGTCAGGTTTTCTTAATTGACTAACACTGGTGTGTGCATGATGTGGCCCCACTGTCTAAAAAAACTCCCCAGTAACTCGGTCACCCACCAAGGTCCATTGAGATGCTTGTCGATGGAAGCCAAACTCATGGCATCGCTCCTCAATGCTAGTCAGCTCTTGTCTAGCCAGCTGCATTTGCTCCTCCAACCATGGGATGTCTGGATGTTGCTCCTACATCCTTTGTAAGGAAGAACCACCCCACCAAAGACGCTTCTCATCCTCCCTAGCTGTAGACAACAAACGTGTTGCGAAATCCTGAAGGAAGAAGTGACTAAACTCAGTTAGTCCAGATGCCACTCTACCAGCAAGGGTGTTCTCTGTGTCCAAACTCTCCGATCAAAGTGCCTCCACTCGCTCTCTAAGCTCTGGATCTAGCAAGATCTACTCGGGATGTGAAACGTCCCCCCCCCCCCTCTATCTATTTGTCACTATGAGAATAACTGGCTCATGGTCGGAGAAAGTAGTCCCTGCAAGGATGCCAGCAGATCCCCCCATGTCATAAATGTGGTCACTGGTGTAGAAGCGATCTATCCAAGATAGATTCGCTCCTCCTACTCTACAATTAGAGCGAGAGAAAGACAAGCTTTCTGTGGGTCTCACAAAGTTTGAGTACTGCCAAACATAAAAAATCCTCATAGTCGTACATAACCACTCCCAAGATGCCAATTCAACCGCCTTCACCATAGCATGGCCACCTCCAATCCTATCAGAGGGGTCGTCCAACATGTTGAAGTTCCCCCCCCAACACACCACTGCTTTGCACGCAACATACACTCAACAACATGAGACCAAAAATCTGCTCATGCACTTGCCCTTTTGGGTGCACATATGGTCACAAAAGCCATGAGGCAACCGTGAACCTGCATAGTAATCCATTGAGCTCTGCTGGCACAATAATACCTCTTCCAACAATGGCCTACTACAAAGAATTTGCAATAGTACATACCCCTCCTTGGATACCTCCAAGTCCAAATGCAGCTGACCAAAAAGTCTCATAGTAACCACACAAAATCTAACCACATCATCAAATGCGGCTATCACACAGATGATGCTCCTCTAGCATAAGAATATCAATGTCACCACCCACAAGGCATTGTTGAAGCTCATGATGCAACTATTGACCCATGGGTCAACAACACGGCATAACTCAATTTTTGTACCAAAGTTTTATTTCTTGAGAGCTATGAAATGATGTGTAGTATGGTTAAAATTGGGGTTTGTCAAGCAAGAAGAAGTAGTACAATGATTTACTCATCACACAAAAGCTAACAATGGTAAATGCAACTTTGATCATCTTGATGCAGGAACAAAGGAGTCACCAATGAAGAAGAGCAGACACAAAAGGTAGACAATTGAAGACTCAAAGCTATAATTCATTCCTAAAGGACAAGCATTTGACATCAAGATTCTAGTAAGGAATATACAGAGGCATCCAAAAGACCACGTACAAGCAATGGAGCAAACAAAAGCAAAAACGACAAAAAAGACCCCACCGATATTGACAATCGGGTCATGTCAGGGACGACATGAATTTGGAGAAGGGGAGTGTTGACCCATGGGTCAACAACACGGGATAACTAAATTTCCACACCAAAGTCTTATTTCTTGAGAGTTATGAGATTATGTGGATTATGGTTTAAAACATCATTTGTAATGAGTAGGTATTCTAGTTGCAAAAGCAGGGGTGTGATGGAACTTCGAGATTGTAAATACAAATCCATTTGACCCATTGAACTTTATTGTTGGTTTAATCTATGGTAGCCCTAGTATATAAGGTACCTATGTCATTTTGTAAAGAGAACTTTATCACAATCAAGGTTTTGAGTTGCCGTCTATTGTGTGTGAGATAGAAAGAGAGAGAGACAGAGAGTGAGCTTCATCCTGACATTACTTCCAGCTCGCTCATCACATTGGAGATTCGACTACACCATTGTGATAGGCTCAAAGAGAGCTACGCAAAAATGCTAAGCATTCCACACAAAATGGAGCACGCACGCTAACGCATCTACGAGCTATTTGTGGTCGTAAGTGTGTCAAACGATGTCTGTTTTCTGCGTGCAAGTAGTTGTTATAATTGTGGCGACATAAGCTATGCATGGGTACTCATAGATCAATTTCAAGCACTTTCAAAATTTTGATATGTCTTCATACGTGGTTTTTGCAGATGGGTTTGGAGTGAGGATTTTGATTGTAGAGGCTTTAGGAGAGGTGTATCTTAGTGAGGGGATGGTGTTCCTTAAGTTTCATACGATTCCGGTATGATCTAGTTAGTTTCCTTTTGATTGTGTGTATGTAGGTTGGGTGGTGTAGTTGAGGACAGTGAGATTCGTGATTTTTGGTTTAGTTGGTCTTCTAGAGTGTTGTATGTGTAGGATGGTCTCAGCTGCTGACATTTGCCGTTGATTAAAAAAGAAACCACCTTGAAAAGCTTTGCTCTCAACTTGGCTGAAAACACACAATTGCTTTGTAAAACCAGCAAAGCAAGTGAGGACCAATAGAAGAGCACCGACGAAATCACAATCTCACGATTACCATGCGAGCATCTCTACAATTGGCCTACAGTAGCTTCTTGATTTGCTGGGTATGTATTGATATTGGCATTGAGCCGCGTTGTAGTTGGGGGCCGCTCTTATATTGGCCCCCTTACCTTAGTAATAGTTTGGGCACTTGGATATGAATCATCCACAACAAACCCTGATATTCTCATGGCGTTATCATAGCAGAGTTGACCACACCCTCGACCATACTGTCCATGGTGGTGAAGGACCTCTTTTAGATAGTATGTTTCACCAAGAGAATGAGGTAGCTACTACAAGGGGACTACAAGATGGACAATCATACACTCGAAAGATCTATGCAATTTGCAAAGGTAATTTAGGGCTTACGGAGGTCACCTAAAGTTCAAGAAAAATAATATATTTTCAAATCCAATATAAGTCACATTTTTTAATCTAGAGAGAGGTGTTGAAAATTGTGTCTATACATTGAATAGAAAAAGAATGTGTTATGATCTTGAAAACTTTATACATAAAGGATGTTCACGATACCCAACACACATAGAATAGTGATTTTCTAGGGTGGTTTTACATACTATAAATGCCATGGGATGAGAGGAGATCATGGTAGTCACAATGGTTTAGCACAATGGGGGCTAGATGTAGAGAGACTCCCACCTTTTTAGTATAACCTAGAATACCCTTAATAAGCATCAAACATTATCCTTGGCAATTATGCATCTAATAGAAAAAAAATACAGCCATATAGCCTCTTCCTTCAGATTATGGAGAGCACACCATGAAAATTCTAGAGGATGGTGTAACAAATTGCTGACGCACGTGTCAAGCCACTAAGACCTGAACCGACTTGCAGATCCCGTTCAAGGGGCCTAAACCCTAAGTGCAGAAGCAGAAGAAGAAATTTTACCAACTTGCAAAGTCTTGCCGAGTGGCGTATTTTTTTTCCGATACAACAGAGGGCCCACAAGGGGAGGTGCTTATCCCTTCCAAATATTAGCCATGTTACATGGTCGGGCAAGGGTTGCATACCATCGGGCAAGAGCCACACGTAGGAATCACCATGGCCACCTTATTGATGCACCACATGCTAGGAATAACAGAAAGAACTCGTAGCAACCAGCTAGGAGCCGAGTAACCTATTTTAATAACAAATTCCCACCAACCGTCCGATGAGACCTAGGACCTAAATCCGTTAAAATAAAGGAAGACCAACACACACTCAATTGTGTGGAGGATGATGACGTGGCAAAAATATGGATGCACTAAATTTCGCGCTAACATGCTGATGTGGCAGTTGTATGGATATCCACAATTTACACTGGTAATGTGGCAGTTATATGAATTTTTGGAAAATGTGCTTTGGGCGGCATCTTTTGAGGCCAGATGCTTATAGATTTTGATGCTTTTCATGTAATTTCTTTTGAGAGGCCAAGGGCCTTCAAATATAAGCCAAGGGCTCATTCTCTGGTATACTTCTGCATGAAGGTGCCGAGGATGGAATATCGGTGATGTACTGAGTTCAAAGCAATATAAAGAAATACCAAAAGGGGCGCCACGGTTTGGAGCTAGCGCTCTCCTGGGGTGGAGCTCTGCCACTCCTCATCTCGTGTGTCGTGGATCTCTTTCGATTCAGCTGTTCTTTAAAGTGCTTAAAGTTGTTCGATTTGTTCTTTTCCGTTGGCACATGGTGTTTGTCCCCGTGAGACAGATGGCTGCATCGTGTGACTACGATATATGAACATGCATATGCCACATAGTGTCAGAGTCACAATCGGACCTCTTAGTTTTAATACCCATAGTAGAGTTTGAGGTTGAACTTGTAGCACACATTTATAAATACCGGACCGGATGACATACAAGGTATCTAGAACTATGTATGCAAATGTCCAACATATGACATCATAGGAGGGTGATATATAGCCTCCTCTCTCTCTCTCTCTCTCTCTCTCTCTCTCTCTCTCTCTCTCTCTCTCTCTCTCTCTCTCTCTCTCTCTCTCTCTCTCTCTCTCGCACCCAAGTAAGGTAGATTGGTTATGCCATTTCCCTCTTGAATAACAGGTCTGAGTTCAACTCTCCTTGTCGGGTAGATATTTAAGGTCTCTTGGGATAGTTCCTACGACGTTAAAATCTCTTCTTCTTCTTCTTATTTTCTCTCTCTCTCTCTCTCTCTCTCTCTCTCTCTCTCTCTCTCTCACACACACACACACACACACACACACACACATATAGAGCAAAAAAATAATAAGTACATGTTCTTATGGTTTCACTACATGTAAGCATCAAAGAGTGTGATGGGTGGTTAGGCATCAGAACTCGAATGAATAAATGTTAAATGAGCAATACCAGGTCGCAGTCGGTGTATAAGAGCAGCCCAGTATAATTAGAGCGGACATAGCTTAGTATTGGTTCCGCATCAACAAGATTAATATGGCAAACATAGCAGGAAGCATGGCTCCAATGGTGCAAAACGCAGGTAAGGAAACTGGCAATGGAGAGCATCAGGATAGAAAAGATGATGGCAAGGATGAGAGGCTGACGGAGGAGAAAACAACATATCAGTGCCCCATCTATGGAGCCAAAAATGATCTGAACGCACCACCTGGCCTGCCAATTGCTACACGCCGTGTTGCCGTGGAGGAACCGCCGCCACCCAAATGGAGACGTACGACGTCCGATCCTCAACCTGATCCAGGGATTCATGAGCCGGTCTTTGTCCCACGTGCAACCCCTCTTATCGAGAGGGGCAACTTCATACACTTTTTAAGTGAGTTGTTGTATGACACGAACCACCGAGAAGTAGCTCCGTCTCGTCGTAGTTAGTGGTTTGCCACCACGATCGATTTCAAGTCCACCGTCTCGCTCTTCCATGCCTATGACTTTGTTGGCTCCACAGCCGCTCCACATTGGCTGCACATCCCATGCTCTAGCCAGGGCCTTTAGATATTACACCAATTGTTTGCCCCTACACACTCCATTATTGCTCATTTTCATGCATAGGAAACAAACCACTTTTTTGCAAGTCATAGCCTTCCCCACCTCAACACGGTGATTGTGTCATCAACCTCTCTTGCATACAAGCATGCTCTTTAGGGTTCGACCATAGCTTTCCTTTTTTTTCCATGGCTAGATCTTAGTTAAGTCTTGGTTTTTTCTATCCTATATTTGTCTTCAATGAACTTGTAAACGAGTGGCAAAGTTCTAGGCTCTCTCTCTCTCTCTCTCTCTCACTCTCACACACACACACACACACACACACACACACACATATATTTTTATGTTACCGTGTTACTTTACAATTTGCTCATTAAGAGCATACATCTTTGTTAGAAGTCTTGGGTCATGACATCTTCAAGCACCCAATCTTTGGTATCTTGGGAGGGAATCCCGGTGCTTTATACATGTACACGACCATAAAGATACGCATTCCCCATGTTCCACATGACATCCTCAAGCACCCTATCTTTGATATCTTGGGAGGGAATCTTGGTGCTTCACACATGTACATAATCATAAAGACAATGGAACATAAGTGTAGCCAATGGAATAGCCCCCATCAGTACCCTCCACATGAAGACCTTAAGATTGAATGGTGATTGAAGCACCCACATGCCTACGAGTACCTTGATCCACCAACCAATAGTTTGCAACATAGACCATCGCTTATTGCACCTACTAGCTACATCACCATCGATGTAAATGGCAACATTAATCTTGTCTAATTTTACATATCCACGAGCTTCCATGTGCAGAGGGTACGTGCAAGTCTTTGTGCCTATCTTTTGCATCGTCCGTAGGTATATGAGATAATGGGTGAGCCAATGCACATAGATGGTTCTAGGTATCTTGAATCCCCTGACTATTCTGAATTCCCTTCCTGCTACAAGAAATGATTTGGGAAGGTGATTGTAGTCCATACTCTAGCTAATTTATATTATGGCCTTTCTATACATAGAAAAGGCCTTTTTCCCGATGAGCAGTGCAAGTGGGTCTGAAATACATGGCTCGTAAAGACATTCTTGACTCCTAGTGAGTTCCCTGTGTATCTCTATTGGCCAATCCACATCAGTTTAGAAGTAATTATTTTCCATGAAGCAACTAGTGAGCTCCCTTCATAGCCCTATCCACTACAACTTAGAAGTAATTTTTTTCCATGAAGTAATCAACATCTGTGACATAGTGAACCTAGCTTAAATAGGTTTTGAAGTGAAAAGCTTATTCTATGATTTAAGGTTCGAGGTGCCATGATAATATACCACGGAACAATCGATCAAATACAATAACTATATAGAGCAGTATATATCTCTATGCATCATAGTTGTATGAGAGGCCCTCTCCTAGTGTGTGCATGTTGGAGTTAGTGTTGCATAGAAACGCACATAGCTTGGAGAAGACGAAGGAAGCTCAAGGCACACAATAGAGAGTGTGTTACTTAGTGTGCAATGGAAAGATAGATAGCCCTAGAGTGATGGGTGTATATACAATGCTCGGGGGGAAAAACCTCCTAAGAGGAAAAAATGCCTCGATGGTCCTACTATGTTCACACACATCACTACCACATGTATATGGCAACAAACCCCCCTTGGAGTGATGCGGTGAACAAGAGATGGCACATGAGTAAAGGGAAGTGCCATGCCCTAAGGACATGATTGACGGAGTAAGCCCAAAGCTTTGCGGAAAGCCTCAAGCTTCTCATGAGACAATTCCTTTGTGAAAAGATATGCAAGGTTGTCCTTTGTTGGCACATAAGCCAAGCTGATCTCTGTTGCTGAGAGCCTCTCCCTGACATAGTGGTAATGCACCTCAATGTGCTTTGTGCGAGCATGAAAATATGGGTTCCTCGCAACTGCCAATGCGCTCTGTCTGTCGGTGTAGATAGTGTTGGCAGTGTCCTATCCAACATCCAAATAAGCCATAAGGCGTCTGATCCATACACACTCAACCATAGTTGTGAAGACTGCCCTGTACTCAGCCTCACAACTCGAAGTGGCCACAGTAGGTTGCTTCTTGCTCAACCATGATATACATGAACTGCCAAACATGAAATAAAAACCACTTATGGACACTCGCGTATCTCGTTCTATGGTTGAATATATTCGTAACTACAAGGCATCAGAATCCAAAAACACATCTCTGCTTGTGCTGTCAAATAAGACGACTTTCATATCATGCCACTTAAAGAGATGTTCCTAACATTTCCATAACAGATTATTGGGCTAGGGGTTCATCTCCAAAAAGACCCCCATACACTAGTATAGAGCACATCACATAAAAATTATGACCCAAGTCAATGACTTATTAGAAAAGGGCTTCCTACAACAAAGTTCCTTGTCGTTTTGGCCACTTTTACTACTTGTGCAGACAAAATGTAGGTCTTGGAGGATGTCTATAGACTATAGAGTCCTTACTAAATTCATCATCAAGAACAAGTCTCCAATACCCAAGAATAATGGTATACTTGACCTAATACAAGATTTTACTTGTTTCAACAAGTCGATCTAAAAAATGGATACCATTACATCAAGATCACTCCTAAAGATGTAAACAAGGCCATGCTAAGGATGTCATTCGGGTTGTATGAGATTGTTGGTGGTGTTGTTTCGGCTTACTAAAGCTCATGGATTGGATTTTTCAAGAGCGTATTAAACAAGATAATGGAGTGGATTTCAAGAGCACAAACAACATACGAGAGCGTTCTTTGATGATATTATTGTTTTCTCGAAAGCCAAAGAAAAGCATAGAGAAAACTTGATGAAAGTTTTTCAGAGCATAAAAGGATATAGATCAGTGATTCAACGGCAAGAACAATAATATGTTTATGCAACAAGATATAGAATTTTCATTTGAAAGGGAAAGATTCTAAATTTTAGTCATTGAAAAGTTAACTCTTAGTTAGTATGATGGTAAGATGGATGCATTTGTGATTTATTATTGATTGCATTAATTTAACGCTTACTTGGATACTAGCAAGAAAAGAAATAACAATGAACTTTTGGGAGCTTCCATGTATTGTTAAGAGAGATAAAGAGAGAGATTGACTCTTCAAGCACACACACACAAATATGGAGGCAAGAAACATATACTTCTTCCTCATCACTAGCTCAAGATAAGAGGTCTACATAACCTAAGGAAAAAAAAAGCAATATATAAGGGAAATAATACAATAGTTTAGTATGAGCCGCTAGTGAGTGAGGTGCAAGGATAAGTGTACCATCACTTTGGTAGGTAGACCAACTTGGTCTAGTACAATTATAGTATCACTGACAGAGATATGTGTATCCACTATGGTGAGTCACTGATGATGATTGTCGATGATAGTCATCCAAGAGTCATTTATGTTGAGCTTAATATCTCAACACTCCCCCTCAAGCTCAACGCCATCTGTCATATGACAAGCATCGCTCAAAATTACCGTAGATTCTCCTCTCTAAGGGCCTTCAGGAAGATATCTTCAACCTGCTCATCCATCACCACATACTCAAGGTCAATATCACCTACTAAGACCCTCTCTCTGATGAAGTCATAATGCACCTCAATGAGCTTTTTCCTAGAATGAAACAGTAGGTTTCATGCCAAATATTTGCTGCTAAGATTGCCACAATAGATGGCAATGGGCCTTCGTGCCCCTACTCCAAAGTCTTGAAGTAGAAATCCCATCCATGCTACCTCACATGTCACCAATGTAGGACCGATCCTTCTTGCTGCTCCATGTGATATCATGAATCCACTGGTAGACCTACAATCGTATGTACTACCAACCCAATTTGCACATGTTTCACCATATAGCTGTAACTCCACATCAGCCCTATAAAAGAGTGCATAATCCAAAGTAGCACTCACATATCACAATGTGTATCTCAGTATATTCAAGTGTGGTTTCCTAGGAAATATAAAAAAAGTATAGACACTTGCTACTATAAGAGATGAATGAAGATATTGTCAAAGTCGACCATGCAGAAGTGTAGAGACCAAGCACAGAAAGAGAGAGAGAGAGAGAGAGAGAGAGAGAGAGAGAGAGAGAGAGAGAGAGAGAGAGTCTCAGGAACCAATCAACCTTGGTAGTAAATAATTAATAATGTTTATACAATGGAGACAAGGGGTTGCTTATATAGAAACCTCAGTAAATTGCCCTAACCAAACTTTGACAAATAAGTAAAGAAATACCTAAAAGCCAAACTAAATAATGGGATCACATTGGGTAGTTCACTTGAAATGCCAAACTCTAACACCCTTTTTGTAGCTCATAGTGGACATCGATAGTGAGACCAAGTCAATGAAAAAGCTACCATCGACACCTTAGAAGTGGACACCAACTGGATACACCTCGGTGTTGCTCCCCTCAACTTTGTACCTTCAATTAAGTCCATCTTGAGCATCGGTTGCCTTTGTAGAAAATTTGAACCGTAGACCACACTACATCCTATAATCCCCATTTGTGAACTATGAACACATCACGTCCAAAATATAATACTCCAAGATAATGAGTTGTTGAAACATCCTATGGCATGATCCAACTAACACCAATGGATCGGTTCACTCATCCATAGGTTCTAGATACGTCTGATTGGCTCCCTACCAGATGCATGTGCCTTGAATTGCTACCTATGGGTTGAAATACTGATAAGCTGAACTCCAACACAAGGGTCCAAATTAATTATATGGAGCACTACGTGCCCCTCTTTGCCGCTTACAAGCCTCTCTCTGGCTGAAGCTGGTGGCGACACTGATTTGCATGTGACTAAAAGGTGGGCGTCCGTGCCAGCATAGTCACCACATCATCAGTAGCCTCTTTGCTATCCTTCCCTAAGTCACTATCATTGCTTTCCTCCTGTTGCTTGCTTTTATCTTTGTTCTTTGTAGAATCCTTGTCTTTGCCTTTGGATTTGCAACACTTTGCCAAATGACCATGCTTTCCACAGTTGTAACAATGGTACGTCCTCCTCTTTTTGGAATCCGAAGCAGCAAGGGATTCCCCATGTGCCTCCCCATCTATCTCAGAAATCTGAATTTTACCTTGAGTTATCGACACGTCTTCCTCCATAATGAGAAAAGAGCTGCCATCATCAAAATCCATCTTTTGCTTTGTGGCTTGTAACAGAAGTGTCCCAGACATCGTTTCATACTCCTTGGGCAACTTCATGAGAACCAAAGTAGCTAACCGAGTGCTCGTCTCAATGCACTTTTCATAGCTGATAGTTGATCGTAAATAAATTTAGCCTTCATAAGGAATGATTACATGGAACTTCCTCGTGGAAACATGATGGCAAATAACTATCCAAGAAGGGTGACTACTTGCATATCATAGAATTGCGATCAAACATTCCAACGAGCTTGAGCCACATATCTTTGGCAGTTGTTAAAGTTTGAATAGCTAGAGAAAGGTCCTTTGTAAGAAATTCCACGATGGCTAACATGGCCTTCACATTAGCGGCATCCCAATTGAAGCACAATTTGAGATATTTGTCATCTTCAAGGCGAGTGTACCTGTTGTGGGGATCCCTCGTGGGACGGGGCTCTGAGTTGTTGACAACATCCCATAAGTATTTTTATGAGAACCACAGTCGCATAATGCAATTCCAATGAGCGTAGTTATTGCCACTCAAATTTTTTGCAGGCATTCAAACAAGGGGGGCCATGATGACATTGCAAGATCTTGTAATCTGGTACCTTCTTGCACTCCGAAAAAAAGCCGCACGAACCGTTGCCTCAATAATAAACTCCAATCCATTCCCTCATGTGCAATTCCCAAGCCATGCCTCGAGAAAACAACGTATCAGTGCCCAATCTGCCTCGAGAAGTCGCTGAAAAGTCCGGTGGTGCTGGCATGTGGCCATCTTTACTGTTGGCCCTGCCTCAGTGCCTGGCTCGAGGGAAAGAATGCGACTTCTGCTGTGTGCCCTACCTGCTGGCACCACTTTTTCCCTCCAGGCGTATTCGACAACGTAATGCAAGAATGCCAAGGCCCAAAACGCAATATCCGCTGCCTAAAATTTGTGCAATTGGACAACCTACGTATACCGAACTTTGGATGTCCGCAATGTGAACGGGCGGAGGCGGTCCAACTGGTGATCCTCACCTACTACGGCCACGTCCACTGCTGGGCGTGCCTGGCGCCAAAGGTTTCAACAGTAGCAGGCGATCCCACAGCAACGCTATGCTGCAAAAAGTGTGGGTGCCATGCTCCCAACTTCAAGCCCTCCTACCAGATGTGCCCCATCTACGGAGCCAAAAATGATCCGAACGCACCACCCGACCTGCCAATTGCTACACGCTGTGTTGCCGTGGAGGAACCACTGCCACCCAAACGGAGACGTATGACGTCTGATCCTCAACCTGATCCAGGGATTCATGAGCCGGTCTTTGTCCCACGTGCAACCTCTCTTATCGAGTGGGGCAACTTCATACACTTTTTAAGTGATTTGTTGTATGACACGACCCACCGAGAAGTAGTTCGTCTCGTCGTAGTTAGTGGTTTTCCACCACTATCGATTTCAAGTCCACCGTCTCGCTCTTCCATGCCTATGACTTTGTTGGCTCCACACCCGCTCCACATTGGCCGCACATCCCATGCTCTAGCCATGGCCTTTAGATATTACACCAACTGTTTGCCCCTACACACTCCATTCTTGCTCATTTTCATGCATAGGAAACAAACCACTTTTTTGCAAGTCATAGCCTTCCCCACCTCAACACGGTGATTGTGTCATCAACCTCTCTTGCATACAAGCATGCTCTTTAGGGTTCGACCATAGCTTTCCTTTTTTTTCCATGGCTAGATCTTCGTTAAGTCTTGGTTTTGTCTATCCTATCTTTGTCTTCAATGAACTTGTAAACGAGTGGCAAAGTTCTAGGCTCTCTCTCTCTCTCTCTCTCTCTCTCTCTCTCTCTCTCTTAGATATTTTTATGTTACCGTGTTACTTTAAAATTTGCTCATTAAGAGCATACATCTTTGTTAGAAGTCTTGGGTCATGACATCTTCAAGCACCCAATCTTTGGTATCTTGGGAGGGAATCCCAGTGCTTTATACATGTACACGACCATAAAGATATGCATTCCACATGTTCCACATGACATCCTCAAGCACCCTATCTTTGATATCTTGGGAGGGAATCTTGGTGCTTCACACATGTACATAATCATAAAGACTTACATTTCCCATGTACCATACATACCAGATCTGAAAAGAGTACAAACAAAGAAGAAGTGCTGAGTCTTGACTTTTAGAGCATCCAAACATGCATTGAACTTGATTTCCCAAGCTTCCTTCCACCAAAATTTGAACCATTCTCTAGCTTGGCTACAATCCCAAAAGATGTGTATCACTCTTGCATTTCTACGACATAACTCATGTGTCAGTTTCCTTTTTGAACATACGTGTAGCTAATGGAATAGCCCCCATGAGTACCCTCCACATGAATACCTTAAGATTGAATGGTGATTGAAGCACCCACATGCCTACGAGTACCTTGATCCACCAACCAATAGTTTGCAACATAGACCATCGCTTATTGCACCTACTAGCTACATCACCATCGATGTAAATGGCAACATTAATCTTGTCTAATTTTACATATCCACGAGCTTCCATGTGCAGAGGGTACGTGCAAGTCTTTGTGCCTATCTTTTGCATCGTCCGTAGGTATATGAGATAATGGGTGAGCCAATGCACATAGATGGTTCTAGGTATCTTGAATCCCCTGACTATTCTGAATTCCCTTCCTGCTACAAGAAATGATTTGGGAAGGTGATTGTAGTCCATACTCTAGCTAATTTATTTTATGGCCTTTCTATACATAGAAAAGGCCTTTTTCCCGATGAGCAGTGCAAGTGGGTCTGAAATACATGGCTCCTAAAGACACGCTTGACACCTAGTGAGTTCCCTGTGTATCTCTATTGGGCAATCCACGTCAGTTTAGAAGTAATTATTTTCCATGAAGCAATTAGTGAGCTCCCTTCGTAACCCTATCCACTACAACTTAGAAGTAATTTTTTCCCATGAAGTAATCAACATCTGTGACATAGTGAACCTAGCTTAAATAGGTTTTGAAGTGAAAAGCTTATTCTATGATTTAAGGTTCGAGGTGCCATGATAATATACCACGGAACAACCGATCAAATACAATAACTATATAGAGCAGTATATATCTCTATGCATCATAGTTGTATGAGAGGCCCTCTCCTAGTGTGTGCATGTTGGAGTTAGTGTTGCAGAGAAACGCACACAGCTTGGAGAAGACGAAGGAAGCTCAAGGCACACAATAGAGAGTGTGTTACTTAGTGTGCAATGGAAAGATAGATAGCCCTAGAGTGATGAGTGTATATACAATGCTCGGGGGAAAAAACCTGCTAAGAGGAAAAAATGCCTCGACGGTCCTACTGTGTTCACACACATCACTGCCACATCTATATGGTAACAAACCCCCCCTGGAGTGATGCGGTGAACAAGAGATGGCACATGAGTAAAGGGAAGTGCCATGCCCTAAGGACATGATTAACGGAGTAAGCCCAAAGCTTTGCGGAAAGCCTCAAGCTTCTCACGAGACAATTCCTTTGTGAAAAGATATGCAAGGTTGTCCTTTGTTGGCACATAAGCCAAGCTGATCTCTGTTGCTGAGAGCCTCTCCCTGACATAGTGGTAATGCACCTCAATGTGCTTTGTGCGAGCATGAAAATATGGGTTCCTCGCAACTGCCAATGCGCTCTGTCTGTCAGTGTAGATAGTGTTGGCAGTGTCCTTTCCAACACCCAAATCAGCCATAAGGCGTCTGATCCATACACACTCAACCATAGTCGTGAAGACTGCCCTGTACTCAGCCTCACAACTCGATTTGGCCACAGTAGGTTGCTTCTTGCTCAACCATGATATACATGAACTGCCAAACATGAAACAAAAACCACTCGTGGACACTGGTGTATCATAACAACCAGCCCAATCTGAATCCCAAAAAGCATGTAAGTTTGGCAGCAATGATTCCCCCTTGGGATAAAACAAGCCAAGATGTAAAGTGCCACTAAGGTAGCCAAACATCCTCTTGACAGCCTGCCAATGCTTAGACCCACGGCTATGCATAAATCTGCTAACCTATGAGACTGCAAATTGAGTATTTGGCCTCGTGTTTCATACATAAATGAGGCATCCAATATCAATTTGGTAAAGAGTGACATTTGTAGGATCACCAGCATCATGTAGACTCAATTTCAAACCTATTTCCATGGGAATGGCAATAGGTTTCCAACCCTCAAGTCCAAACTTACATAGCAATGTCTCTATGTAACTTTTCTAACACAAGGCAACACCACCATCACATTGCTTAAACTGTATGCCCAAGTAATGATGCAACAACCCCAAATCTTTCACTTGAAAGTAGCATTCAAATCAGCCTAAAAATCAGTAATATGTCTCTCATTTGGTCTAGTGATCAGCAAATCATGAGCATAAAGAGCCACAATGAGAAGTACATCACCCTCACGCTTTACATACAATGTGCTTTCTATTGGACTGTTACAGAAGCCTTGTTTGACCAAATGAGTGTCAACTTTCTCATACCAAGCACAAGGAGATTGCTTCAACTCATACAAATCCTTGTTACATTTGCACACTTTGTCCTCTTGTCCTTTCTTGACAAAACCGTGAGGCTGCGTTACATAAACTTCCTCAATATGCCACCATTCAAGAAAGCAGTAACAATGTCTAATTAATGTGCATCCCAACCAAAATGAACTGCCAATGAACATAGAAAACACACAATAGTCGTACGACAAGTGGGAGAAAAAGTCTCTTCATAATCTATGCCTTTTTGTTGTGCATAACCCTCTGCAACAAGTCAAGCCTTATGGCGATCGATCTCACCATCTGGCTTGCATTTCAACTTGTAAACCCACTTCGTACCAATGGCCTTTTTGCTAGGAGGCAAATCACATAAAGTCCATGTGTCATTTTCTATAAGTGCATCATATTCTAATTGCATGGTAGCCATCCAATTTACTAAATTCTGTGCTTCATCAAAAGACAGAGGTTCCTCAACATCATGTAAGCTAGACACAGCCAAAGCATAACAATCTGATGCATAAGATGCATGGCGAGAGCCTGAACGAGTACGACTACACAAAGGTACATCCAATTTACTGTCACACAAAGTGTGCACCAACCATTTTGGCATACCTCTAGCCTGCTGATTTTCAACCCTTTCCTCATCAGGTACATCATGTACATCTGCATCAGTAATAGACTGACCTTTAAGGTTTTTGGAAACCCCCATAGGCTGTACATTTGCCTCATTGGGAAAACTTCCACCACTAAAAAGAGGCAACAAAGTGTCATAAATGTCCTCTGATCTTATATTATTGTCTCTAGTACATGACTACAAGGGCTGAACAAAATCTTACACAAACTCTACATCTCGTGAAACCAAAATACGCGTTGTTTGCGGATGATACAACCTATAACATTTTCTTTCAGCACTATCACCAACAAAAACACATTTGATAAACATAAGCCATACACATTGGACTTCACTTTAAGCGGAAATACCCATCCATGCAGTATCATCAATGAAAGTCACAAAGTACACGTAATTGCCCAAGGACGGAGTTTGCATGGGCCCACAAACATCACTATGCATAGGCTGCAACCTACATGTGGCCCTAATTGAACCATCCTTTGGAAACTTAGAACGTTTTATGTTACCCAAAATACAGTCTTCACAAACATGTTTGATAGGTGCTTCAAGAGGCAGCAAAGAAGCAACCATATCAGATTTTTGCAAACGCAGCAAACTGGCAAAATTCAGATGCCCAAAACGTGCATGCTGAAGTTTTGAATTTGAAATAGCCCTTGAATCTGCAACTACATTTGCAAAATTTTGTCCACACTTTTCATACAAAATGATCTTAAACAACCCACGGCATAAAAGGCCAGATGCAACAATTTCATCACCAAAACTGAGATCATGAACTGTACATCTGTCATCCACAAATTTGACTACAAGTCAAAGTCTAGCAAGTGCGGATATAGACAAAAGATTCTTCTTGATCCCAGGTACATAAAGTGCATCAACAAGTGTGAAAGAACTCCCATTTCTAGCAGTAAGCACAATCTTTCCAACCCCGTGAACTGGATAAGAGGCATTGTTGGCACAAGTGACTGAATTCCCATGAGAGATGGACTCATGATCAAGAGAGGTGAACAATTCACGATGTGAGGTAGTGTGATTTGTAGCACTGCTGTCGAAATACCACACATGTGAATCTGCAACAATTGACAAGCATGCATCATGGACAACAAGATTGTAAGTGCACTATGCACTAAAAGCCCATTCTACACCAACATCAGCATCACAGTCTCCTTTTACAGAAGACTCAACAATGGCTGCATTTATAGTGGAACTAGCATTTGCAGTGGAACCACCCTCTTTTTTCTTAGCCTCTTTGGCCTTCAACTTAGGACACTGCTTGATCAAATGATCATCAGCTCTACAATAATGGCAACGCATCTTCTTTTCGCCCTTATCACCAGAATTTCCGGACAAATTGTTGCTAGGAGAAGCATTAGGAACAAAAGTTTTGCCACTCGCAGCAGAACCATAAGAAGTGGCTGCATTGTTGTTACCACCCTTTCTTTTAGAAGCAATAAAAGCTTGTTCAACTGCATGCTACCTAGTCCTGTTTTTCTGGAAAGTGACTCTTGCAACAGCAATGTGCATAATACATCAAACTTGACAACTTCAGGATTTCCTTGGGTCATTAGTCTCCAAGTACTAGCAAAAGTCTGGTATGAATCTGGTAAGGCATCAAGAACAGTCTGCACAAGGGAACTGTTTGAAATGACTTCACGTGCAGAAATAAGTTTCTCATTGATATCCTTGACACCAGTAAAGAAAGTGTCCATATCATCTTCCTCATGCATAATCTTTGATTCCAACTCTTTACTTAGCAAAGCAATTTTAGCCTCATTGCGGCTTGCATAAAGACCTGCTAGAATATCCCAAGCCTGTTTTGCAGATTTTGTTGAACGAATGTGAGGAACAATGGTGCGCTTCACAGACAACGCAATCGATGCATGAGCCTGCGCATCCTTTACATCCCAACAAGCTTGTTCTGCCATAGGCAAAACAACTCTAATAGCAACAATCCTTGCAGCAAGACCTGCAACGTCCTCAGCATCACCTACAGAACCAGGACGTCCATCAATGCCGTCCACAATATTCTAAATTCCCTTTGACACAAGTACAAGTCGCATCATGTAAGCACACATAGGGTAATTGTCCCCATCCAACCTGTCCTCAGCAGTAAACATCTTGAACACATCTGTGTTGTTGTCAACCATGGTAAATGCTGCACCCGATGTGAAAATTGTCCGAAAAGAGGAGAAACAAAGCGGGAACAACACGTGCTATATAGCACAAACCGTAGAAGATTGTAAGGCACGTGTTATACAGAAAAGACACTGACAAAAATTCTACACAAAATGACAAAATTGCATGTGCAGTACTACGTGTACTGGAAACGAACGTCAAAACGAACTCAAATTAGAAATCTGAGCAGACTCAGCTCTACGAGCTATTCCAAAAAAAAATTTGACTTGCGAACGCTCGCCAAAGCTCACTGAAGTCGGAGAAAGTGAGCAGGCGTGTGCTGGAGATGCTGGCGACTAAGCCCAGGAGGACGCAACCTGCTTTGATACCACTTGTTGGAATTAGTGTTGAAGAGAAACGCACACAACTTGGAGAAGATGAAGGAAGCTCAAGGCACACAATAGAGAGTGTGTTACTTAGTGTGCAACGGAAAGATAGATAGCCCTAGAGTGATGGGCGTGTATACAACTTGCACGGGGGAAAAAACCTCCTAAAGAGGAAAAAATGCCCCGGCGGTCCTAGTGTGTTCACACACATCACTACCACATGTATATGGTAACAGTGCATGTATTGTACATAAGATTAAATATACCCACCCTCCTTGCTTCACATGGATGGTAATGTAGTCTATCGCTAGATCTTCCTTACTTGGTTTTGTCTCTCCTTTGCCCCTACACACTCCATTTTTGCCCCCTTTCATGCGTAGTAAACAAAGCATTTTGCAGTTTATAGCCTTCCCCACCTCACCCCGGTGACTCTGTCATCAATCGGGTGGAGGTGGTGCACCCGATGACCCCCACAAATTATGACCACGTCCACTCTTGGGTTGCCTGATGCTAGAGGTTTTAATTGTAGCAAGCGATCCCGCAACAACAGTATGCTGCAAATAGTATGGGTACCTGGCTCCCAACTTCAAGCCCTCCTACCATATATGCCCCATCTACAGATCCAAGAATGATCCAAACGCATTGCTAGGCATGCCAATTACTACAAGACGCGTTCTCATGGAGGAATCGCTGCCACCCAAACAGATGTACGACCTCTAATCCTCAGCATGATCTAGGGATTCATGAGTTGCTCCTTGTCCCACATGGGCCCTCTCGTATTGAGTGGGGCAACATGATATACTTGTTGGTTGAGGTTTTGCATGACACTTCTCACTGAGAAGTAGCTCTATCTCATCATAGTTAGTGTTTTGCCACCATGATCAATATCAGGTTTACTCTCTCGCTCATGCATGCCTATGACTTTGGCTCCACACATGCTCCACTTTGACCACACATCCCATGCTCCAGCCACAGGTGTTACATATTACACACACTCTTTTCCCCTGCACACTCCATTTTTTGTTACTTTCATGCATACGAACAAACCATTTTGGTTATGCAGACCTATCGCTTGATCTTCTTACTTGGTTTTGTCTCTCCTTCTTTGCCCCTACACACTCCATTTTTCCCCCTCCCATAAATAGGAAACAAACAACTTTGCAAGTTATAGCCTTCACCACCTTAACTCGGTGATTGTGTCATCAATCTCTCTCGCATACAACATGCTCTTTGGGTTCTACCATAGCTTTCCTTGTTATTCATATGGCCAAATCTTCTTTACTCTGTTTTCTCTCCCCTTTTTTCTCTTCAATATGAACTTGTTAACGAGCTGCAAATTTATAATCTCTCTCTCTCTCTCTCTCTCTCTCTCTCTCTCTCTCTCTCTCTCTCTCTCTCACTCTCTCACACACACACACACACACACGTGTTTAAGAACAAAGAAGGTTTTGTAATGCGGCACATTGAATTTTCCAAGTGAACATAGTGCTGAAAAAATTGACCCCTAAAAGAGTAAGGTAGAATCATTAGCCATGTATAGGATGCTAGTGTAATGCAATTCATATTTTTGGGATGGTAGAACCATGATGATGATCAAGAAACCAATATTATATATTAGGAAGATACACAAAACAATTCAAAAAGCAATTAAAGACATTATTTTCCAATCTATTGAGTAGGGCACAATGGTATAAAGTGCCCATGAAGTGATTGTAAAGGAAAGTCATCTCTACTCTGCCATTTTAACCTCCTTTTGAATCAAGTTTTTTTTTTTTAATGGTTTCAAATAATTGGCATCATAGTTGTACATAAAAATATAAGAGGCATTGGGAAGAGAATGGGGTCGATCTAGGAGGGCCTCTTGATTTAGCAATTCAAACATGCAAAATAGCTCGTTTATTTAACTTTAGATTCTCTTCCCAACATGAGATATAAAATCAAGAAAGCAAAACCATATCATGTAACATGCGTCTATGGGAATATCTCGGCACATAGATCACATATCTATAATCTTCACTCAAATCCGAGATTATATATAGGAGTTACAAAAGGCCGAATATGATAAAGTTTCCACTTCCTTCTTTGGGGAGCAAAGTACATCATTTTACCACTCTTCCACACCCACCATTCTTGCACATATGGTGTGCACTTATTCGTCAAACTTTTAATCACCTCATAATCTCATGGAAAGTAAAGAAGCCCTTCTACATTCCATCCTCTTCATAATAGAAATATTTTCTTGAAATACTTAGGTTGTGTCCTATGTTGGATGTTGAGTGGCAATACAATTGGTAACAACAAATAGCTAGAAGGAAGCGACAGGTGACTTGGCAAATGGCCCTCAATGTGTTGAATCAATACTTGAAAGAGCTTTGCCTCAAAGCTTCCATATATTTTTTTTGGATAGATTGAATAATTGAGCTTGATGCAATGTTTGCTACATGGAGGGGGGCTATTCCACTCCCTTGTCTATAGATCAACAAGTTTGAGAACATGAAATGTAGGGCCTATAAAACATTGGCCTACTATCCACTTTGCAACAAGCTAGAGTTGTATATCCGAATCTTGAGTGAGAAAGAGTTGCAATATCACACACTTAAACAAACATCTCCAAGAATGTTTACTTTATGGGCTAATGCACTCTTAGAGGAACTCCATCCCTTGTGCACTTGACTGTATTTTTTTTGCAAGTTGTTGTGAGTTTCAAACAGTGAAGTTCTCTATAGAGTCGAGTCTTAACAAAATATTCCATCATTGGGAGAATGTGCTACCTAGTTGTTTCAATGGTGGGTGCTGCTATAAACCACTCACATGATATCGTTTACAATGTAATAAAGCTAACAATGATTCATTGAAGGCATGTTATCTTTGAATGTAGTCTCATTCTTAGGATGCAATATCCTTTTATATACCTGGTTTGTATAATTCCTAGAATTTGAGGTCTTAGTTCAAAGTACAGAGAAGGCAAAACAACATTTATTTCAAACGTACACAAATCTCTTCAATTGCTATCCATGGATAGAATGCAAGTGTAATGCAATCTGTAGCCTTGTGTACATGTTTCTTGAGGAAGGGAGTAAGTTATGAAGAAATAGCCTTATCGAGGAGTTTGTAAATGAATCCAATTACAGTAATGGGCCTCTTGTTATGTGCAACAAAAGTGATTTATGGTATATGCGCAGCATGAGTGCTGAGTGTGTACTCAAGGTTCCTTTCATTGAAGGGGAGAGAGAGTCATTCTTACTTTATGAAAATTGTGCAATAGACTAAAATAGAGACCCCGTGAGTGAAGGTGGAGAGAGAGAGAGAGAGAGAGAGAGAGAGAGAGAGAGAGAGAGAGAGAGAGAGAGAGAGAGAGAGAGAGAGAGAGAGAGAGAGAGAGAGAGGACCCTCACTAGATGGGGTCCCATTCCTTCCATCCCCGCTCTCTATTTCTAGAAATGGGGGGACAATGATGGTATTGGTGGTATATGTTGGGATATTGCAAGGCCAAAGGCCAAAATCTGAAAACTCCATGAATGCTAAGGACTAAAAATTTTAAAATGATGAGGAGATTGAGGGATGAAATCTGCTAGATGATGGCAAGGAAGGTTGAATTTTGCTATCGCTGAGTTGAAGGTACAGATGGGCCGATCCTACAAAAAGACGAGGGTAGTGAAGATGGCCAGAAACGTTGAAGGTTGATTGTGGCCTAAATATGGAATTGCTTATGCAAATGCTAATAGAAAATGCTAAATGATGCATGGTACTGCTCTGGGTATTGAGAGTACTTCCCTCTTCTGCTTCTTGATTTCTCTGTACTGCCAAAGATATGGGTTGAGAACCATCATTTCAACCCCATGATTTGTATACACGCCCAAATGTCACTCATAATTTTAATGCTTCATAAGAGGTGGTTCAACATGCGGTCACATGGGATGCCAATGCGGTGGAATGCTAATGCTTGGTGCTAATGAGTTTTACAATCGTAGGGTATGCAGCCACTCTAAGTGCTTGGACATGCACATCCTGCCTACAAGCTCACAAGGATGCTAGAACACTTCCTAGGTTGTCCTAAACCCTAGGAGTAGGAGTTATAGCTTGTCCACATACACATAGGGTTAGATGTGCATGTGAAATCTCTAAAATCCCATCGTCTTTGGGAATAATATTTTGGAAAATGATTTGATAATACCCTGCTTGAGACATGAGTGAAGGCATTGACCAATCCACATGGCATTGAGCATGTGCACCGTAAAGCTCTTAAGTTGCTCCTAGAATTCTATCAAGAATTCCTTAGAAAGGACACACATGCTTGGGGTATTGTCATTAGGTAGTTTTTATAGGGAAATTAAAGCACTTCCTCAATATATTGTTGCTCCTATCTTTCTGCAATAGTGTGCTCAATGTATGAGTACATCGTGTCAAGAATATCCCAAAATTCCTTCCTTCAAGCCTCAGTGTCATGATGTATCATTTTTGTGAAATATATACTACATCATGCTCCATAATATCTATAGTTTTCTCCAATTTATATCCATTGTCAGTAAGCACCAATATTGTATACTCCCTTATATTCTTGCTTTAAAGTTTCTGCAAGAAAACTTTAGACATGTCATTACAATCCTTCAATAGAATGTTGCCTGCATAAGAATCATGCTTTATTTTCTTGAATCCTTTCCTCATCTTGAATTAGATATTTGATTCTTTCATATATAAACACATCCCCGTGACATAGTGTTTGCCAACATAGCTACCTCCTTGGCGACCTTTATTGCATTGCTGAACTTATCCTTGGATTTTGAAGCCATGGCGTTCACCACATTTTTGATACATTTTTGCATGCCAATAGAGAGTGTACTCCAATCTAACAAGGTCTGTTTCACTGAGAACACTCCAGTGCATCCACAAGAGAAAATGAATATTTAAGGTTATCTCATCTTCAATGCCTAGTAGAATTTACAACCGTGCCCATTGATATAGTATTTGATGCATTGAGAACAGTATCAAAGTCGCCTTTCCAAATCCTCCTCTATAAAGGGAGCTCAACTATCCAATCCATAGGAACTTGCGTTTTGTTGTCTTCATAAACATTGATACAGTGCAATGTCCCAAATTCAAATTTAATTGGAAAAATTAAGCATCGACCACAATGAGATGATTTTTGGTCCATTGTGGGTTTACACTGGGTTGCACAAGTTAAGGCACTAGAGTACACATTTTTGTTGCCTACATAATGACAAATGTATCCTCTGTAATGCATTACTTAGCCAATTGACCACAATGAGATGATTTTTGGTCCATTGTGGGTTTACACTGGGTTGCACAAGTTAAGGCACTAGAGTACACATTTTTGTTGCCTACATAATGACAAATGTATCCTCTGTAATGCATTACTTAGCCAATTTTCTTATGAATCTTGTGCTCTTGCATACAAAAAATATTCCTATTAGACTCTATGAGCCATCATAAGAATGTGGCATATTTAGTAGGGCCGTTTAGAGCTTTGACGTTGAAGGTTGTGACTTTTATGAAAAAACATTTATGGGAGAAGTGCCAGGGGTATATAGGACTATCTATGTATACCCTTCATCTAGCTTTGCATTGTACATGGTTACTAGCAGGATGCTCAATAGTTCAAGTAGTTTTAATAATTATTGACTATAGAGTCAATGATAGCTATTGAATTAGGTTAAGGAATGTCATGTAAAGCATTATAGACAATGGGTGATGTATACATTGTAAGTCCAATTCTGAGTTTGAAGGTCCTTTTGGATGACTAAGAACCTTCTAAATCAATGGTCCTCTTACCTTTACTCGATTGTTTGTTGTGTTTGGAATTTAATGCTTGGTAAGGAGCCTGGTTACTTGCGTGCTTGAATGTGTTCTAGGAAGTTGAACATATGCCATTGATCTTGGTTGAGCATGGATGACAATAGATCTATCAATATTAATTGAAGGGGACCTTTTGCCAAAAATTCGTTCCCCTATCACCAAGTTCTTACTCCTTGGATATGAGAGGAGTAAATTTTCATTTGTGACCAATAATGTAGGATAATTCTTAGAGAAACGTGTGACATATATATTGTGGTTGCAAATGCCTACTAAGCTGGCCCATTTTAAACATATAATAATTCTCCTTATGCCCTCTAATTGAATGTTCAAAGTGTTTGTTGTCAGTCTGCCACATTATGCAAACATATGCTTGTTAGGAAAATTGATGGTAGGGGCAAACAAGGCAGCTATCTCTCCAATGCAGTGCCGCAAAAAGACTGATAATTCCAAAAAGTTCACCCATATAGGGAAGATCATCATAAGTTCCTACTTTAATAAGATTAATAGGATGCCACGGGATCACATGTACCACTTGTCGACACAAAATAATGAGACTTGGAGGGTAGACCAATTATAAAAGAATGGTGGAGATAGAGAGAATCACATGTTGATCATCGTTCTTGAAGAGCAATACTTCAAAGAGGGTAGACACATTATGAAATATCTTGTCCATTGCTACCCACTTACACCCAAAATCCAAAGTCCCTATGATTTCTTCAATTGGGGAAACTTATTGCGAAAAACAACACAACTTTTCTATTCTTGAAGAGTTGAATTTGATTCTAGACCAAGGAAGCTATACTTTTAGAATAGATGCTTTCACTTAATATCAGGGGTAGATGGTCAAGGTTTCCTTCACTACATCACTAAGAGCCTTGGGGTTGAGGGGATTGGGAGGATATGTTGATAACGATGCCCTCGCTATCAGTTTGTTGTTTAGTTGGAACACTTCTCATTGCAGCGCCATGGCATGCAAAAGAGGCGGACATGGATCGTAACTCCTTGAGTGGTCCCTCCCATCATTGCTAAGTTGTGAGGGTGCAAGATCTTACCATGGCATGGGAGTGCCAAGTCCTCTCTCTCTCTCTCTCACACACACACACTCTCTCTCTCTCTCTCTCTCTCTCTCTCTCTCTCTCTCTCTCTCTCTCTCTCTCTCTCTCTCACACACACACACACACACACACACACACGTGCGTGCACACACACATGTTGGAAAATCTTTTAATGTGGAACATTGACTTTTCTAAGTGAGCGTAGTGCCAAAAACTCGTTCCCCTATCACCAAGTTCGTAGTCCTTGGATATGAGAGGACTAAATTTGCATTTGTGACCACTGGACAATTTGCATTTGTGACCACTGGACAATTTTTAGAGAAATGTGTGACGTATATATTGTGTTTGCAAATGACTACTTTGAAGTTGGCCCATTTTAAGTATATAATAATTCTCTTTATGCCCTCTAATTGGATGTTCAAAGTGTTTGTTTTCAGTCTACCACATTATGAAAACATATTCTTGTTAGGAAAATTGACGGTAGGGGCAAACAAGGCAGCTATCTCTCCAATGCAGTGCCGTAAAAAGACTGATAATTCCAAAATTTTCACCCATATAGGGAATATCATCATGAGTTCCTCATTTAATAAGATTAACATCATGCACGAGATCACATGTACCACTTGTCCACACAAAATAATGATAGACTTGGAGAGAACCACATGTTGATGATCGTTCCCGAAGGGCAATACATCAAAGAGGGTAGACCAATCATAAAAAAAAGGTAGAGATAGAGAGAATCACTGTTAACTCTCACTTCTCACGGACACCCTATCACCTACGACAAACGTTATATTATTTACTTGGTAGAGTCAGGTACCAGGCTTGTCGGTCCAATAGGAAAAGGGTAAGAGTGATCGTCGATGAGAGGCGCACTCTAACTGGACCATTCAAGGGATTAGTTGGCTAAGCATGGACGCCCAAGTGTGAATGGGGCGAGCTCATATAAAAGTCAACTAAACCTAAAATTCACTCATTCTCTTATTTGTGCAATTGAAGAGTGCTCTTGCTCCATCTCCATCTTCTTCTTCTTCTTCATCTCCTTGTGTGTGTGTGTATGGGTGAGAGAGAGAGAGAGAGAGAGAGAGAGAGAGAGAGAGTATGTGCGATTGAGCATTGCGGCAGCACGACGGCGGCGAGGCAGTTGAGTGCGGCGTAGCGGCGTCTCCCTCTTCTTCGCGGCGAGGAATCCTCCATGAAGCAAGCGTAGAGCGGTGAGTGACACACCATCGTCATCTTTGAGCTTACTAGATTAGGCTTGTTGTGTGCTTGGAGCCATTTGTGGCTCCCACGCGGTGTATTGGCAAGTTTCTTGCATTGACACGTGCGACATACGTGCACATTTTTGGCGCCGTTGCCAGGGAATGCCATACACTAAGCTTGAATGGCACTCTGTGCTTCTTTTGTGGTGCAATTTCAATTGTAGGAAAGGTAAGGAAGGAGGGTGTGTGTGTTGAGAAGAAGGAATTTGTGTTATACTGTGTATTTTTTTTGTTAATGGAGTTTTCAAAGGTACTGTGTTTATTCTCTGTGTATTAAGGTTGTTAGTTTTCTTTGTTAATGGAGTTTTTAAAGATACTGTGTTTATTCTCTGTGTATTAAGGTTGTTAGTTTTCTGTGTAATGTAATGTACAGTAAGTAGGAAGTAGATCTGTGAGATCTAATAGAGTGTGTTAGTGTGTAACAGTAGGTGTATTAGTTAGAAGTAGGTAGATAAAGTGTGTGTGTGCTCTCGCGCAAGCCGCAGCGACCTTATTCTATATTTATTTTTTTAACTTTAAAAAAAAGTTTTAAAAAAATTAAAGGTAGGACCGGGATCGGTAATATCTCCCAGACCCAAGCGCAGACCCAAGCCCAAGCTCACACTCAAGCCTAGGCCTCAGTCGCCTTTTAAAATTACGAATTTTAGCTTCACACGTAGCTAAAAATTGATTTTTCGAGGACCAACAGAACTTTAGATGCCTAAAAATTGTGTTGTAAAGCACACAGCGACCCTCTAAGTGATACGCTCGTTTCGAGCTATCACAAACTTTAATCAAACATTAAAAAACATTAAAAACGTAAAATACACCAGTGAAAACGGACGCTTAAAAAAGGTAAGCGGTTAACCTTCGAGGTTATTCGCCGACGCTTGTAGGGTGCCATGCATCTGTGCTCTGGTCGTGTGCTAGAGATGGAACAACTAGAGAGAATTTTGACTTACGCGAGTTCTCAACATCCACCTACTTTAGGTTCCGGGCCCTCGGCAGGGACCCAAGGTAGTACAAACCAAGACCCGAACATAGTGGCTAGTGACTCTTCCTCTGACTACAACATCATGGAGGGTTTCCTAATGCCTAGTCTCGATAGCTCAAGACAAGGCATGCATGCCATGGGCCCACGGTCCAGGCCGAGCGTGCTTAGCCACTTGAAGGAAACCTTTAGTAGAGCCACTCGCTCTGAACATGGGGCTAATGATGTAAATGAGGGGGGTGGGGAAGTAAATTCTCCATTCATGACCAACATAGACCCTATGCCCTTAGAGAATGTGCATGTGAATACTTCATTCACTGCACCTCCTGAATCTTCAGAACTATTCCCCTCCGAGGTTATATTACCCGATGGTAGAAGCCTTGCCGAAGTGCAAGAGGTTGAGCAGTATATCCTTGTGGCTAGCAAAAAGGAATTCGAGAGCTTACGCAAGGTGGAGCAACGAAGAAAGTTAAAAGCGAAAGCCCCTATGTCAATATCTTTTCTAAGAGAGCAATCAAGTGCTCATGACTTAGCAACATTGCACCTAGCTCAAAGTACACCCCTAGCACCTCAATCCTAGATGGAGTGTTCCTAAAAGAGAACTGGGAGTACAAACTACAAACGGAAACTCTGACCGACCTATACACAAATCACACCTATCACGTGGGTTGGTTAGATGTCCTACAATCCACAATAGGTGCTACTAGTGTGGAGGATCAACAACAAAGAGTTTGTGAGGTCATCCATAGGGTCATTGAGTTAGAGAGACAGAACAAGGGGATCAACATGCCTTCAACGGGTCTCATGAGATTCTTGGATACAGGAAATGCTAAACAACCAACCTTATCGCAAATGGAGACTCCCTCGGTAAGTCCAATGGATCCTCCATATGTTGTTTCGCCAAGGGTCTCAGTGCAATGGCTTAGTCATTAGAGGTATCACCACTTGGGAATCAGTCACCACCAATGTGATCCAATTGGAGGATAATTTAATGATTCAAGGAGAAAGAGTGTCTGTTGAGTCTAAATCTATTAGCTCACAATCATCGGGGCATCAGCCAATGACCCTAAAGCCTATTGCTAAGGAGCCAAAGATATCTAAGATGACTTTAGCAGATCTCACCAAGGCTATTCAAGAGAATCTTGGAGACAATTGTGCTCCGCAGAACAATCATATGTATCCAAGAAGGGAGCAACAATGGTGCTCAATATGATATGGACCGCATAGTACCAGTGATGCCCTACTTTTAGAGTAAAATTCAATGGGAATTGCAATGCTTGTGGGAGGTATGGTCATCAAGCTAAGGATTGCATAGTATTTAAGCACGCGATGGCCAATAGACAAACCTTAGCATGGACAGACACACCTCGAGTGCCTACATTGATGTCGGTCCCACCTCTTGAACAAACATCACAACACATGGTCCCTAGGGCCCAAAATGTTGTTCAAACAACACCTTTACCACCTCCAATACTAGGACCGCAACCACCACATCTGAGAATCACTTCTGTGAATCAAGTGGGTTGTGAGTCATCTATTTCTTGTTTGGAAGGCTGTGAGGAAGATATAGATCCTAATATTGCCTATGGGATGGATGTGCTTGAAGAAAGTCCACAATACTACATGGAGGACTATTGGGGACAAGTCAAACCTGTATATCAAGTAGCTGCTCCTGTGGCAAGAGGCCAAAATATCAATTACATTGCTAAGAGACCACCTCTTCAATGCTATGAGTGTGGAGGCCCACATCATGTAGCCGAGTGTCCTATTAGGCTACAAAAGAATGCCACACTAATGCAAATCAATCAAGCGAGCACGTCTACAATGCCGATACTCATGTGTAATCGATGTGGCATAGATCATTTGATTGCCCAATGTCCAAATAATCCAAATGCACCAAAGATCACGCCATTAAATTTGATTGAAGTTACCAAGGAGCCATCACAAAGTACACCTGTGGTACCAGTAAATGTATTCACATGATCGATGCTCCAAAAACAAAACTATATTCTTGAGGAAAGAGACACAACATCAATTGCCCAATCTCAGAAAAAGAAGAAAACACGAAGGAAGAGATCGCAGAAAGCAGCGAAGTCAGACCCCAATTCAAAGACCAACATAGGGACTGGTGACGACCCCGTATATATGAATGACGCTGAAGATGATTCTGATTCAGGAGAAACCATGGAGACCAAAACGACCACTAAGATAGAAACCAACAAGGAAGATCTTCATGAGCCACAATGGCCAGGATCCAAGAAGAAGATAGGAACTTATCCAAACCCTACAGAGGAGATTGAGCGAGTCAAGCAATTAAGGAGTTTGGTAGAAGATACCCAAAGGGATCTAGAACCAGCACCTAGGAAGATCCATATTACAGACACCGTGTTCCCTACGTAACAACAACCTTACCAAGACCATAGACCCTTAGCCATACCTAGTGTCATCCAAGAAGAAAGTGACTTAAAGTGATGGGAAAGTGGACGTACTCACTTCTTGATGGAAAGAATGTTTACAACGGGACTACTTAATCCTATCGAAGAAATGGAGATCCCATCTTCCCCACGTCAAGGGACTCAAGGCCAAAAGGTGCCGTTAAACATTGCCAAATTGATGGATTTCATGTCTTTAGAAGTTAGAACCACCATCATGTCCAAACTATATAAAGACCCTAAGGTAGTCTCAGCTCTTCGAGCCTTCCTCAATGGAGAAATAAAGTTTGGGCTACCACAATTTGCCCAGATGGATGGAGCTGGTGAGATGCCAATAGAGGAGGAACACTTAGATCCACAACCCAACCTAGATGAGAACCTTGTTATAGAAATACCTGTTAACAAGTTGGGACAATACTTTGAGGGTGATGAATCCAATGCGACCATACCAATCACTACTAAGGGATTAACTGTGAAGGGAATCCTTGATGGTCGCGCTGGGGTTAGCATTGTGACTAAAAATTGTTGGGAAACTATGGGAAGACCTCACCTTGCGACCACAACCATAGTAGTGAAGATGGACTATGGGTCTATTGTTAAACCTATTGGGATGCTAGAAGATCTCAAGATCAAGGTCTTTGGACATAAAATAAGGATTACCTTTATTGTTATGGATTTCTCCAAGCACACTATGGCATCGGAGATGATCTTAGGATGTCCTTTCATGAGGAAAGCTAAAATGGTGCATGACTGGTCTAAAAACCATGTCTACTTGCAATTCCAAGATTCTATCATTTGAGTGGATCTTGTGACTGGTCGAGCACATCCTCTAGGAAATAGGTTTATAATTCATCATAGATCTGACACCACAGTTCACTCGGCCCCATTGCAGTATTGTTATACGTGTAAAGCGGACACTGATGTTGGGGAAGATTCTCCTTATATGGATGTACTACTTGGGATGACTGAGTCGGACAATGTGGATTGGGTCCACCTAGCAGCAACCATAGACACTTGGGGAAACAGGGGGATGATCTGGGTAACACCTGAGGGGAATGAAATGCTCGTACCCTTAAATATGCTAGAAGCAATGCATATAGCTTTTGACAAGACTCATCCTAATGTAACAAAGAAAACATACAATTGGGTCCCTAAATCTTCTTTAGCGACCATAGCTAGTGCTAAAAAACAGAAGCCTTGTAAGAAACGTCCCAGTCGCTCCAAGAAATGTAAGAAAACGTGGCGGTGGATTCCTAAACGGCTATTGGAAGCCCAAAGCTACTATCAAGAAAATGATCAAATCTGAGTGCCAAAACGTAGATTGTGTTCTTACATGTCACCTGACCCATGTGAGCCCAATCCCGTAGCTCCAAAATAAATCAACAATCGCGGAAAGAAAAAAGTCATAGAAGGCTTCACACCCGCTCCAGAGCTAGTTTGGATATTGAAGAAAGAACGATTTGTTCCACCTAGCTCAGGAAGGGGGGAGTGTCATGAAGTTTCTATCTCCTCATGTAATGCATCCATAGAGATAAAAGCTTCTCCACAGCCTCCACTTACCATTGTACATATCCATACAAACAAGAAAGAGTTTGCACCTCCCGTTGTAAGTTCACCACCTACAACAATGTTGCAAATAAAATCATGGGAGTACCTTACCACCCTTGCAACTAGATGAAACGCATAGGGCGGTCGAAAACTATTGGTTAAAATCCTCACCTATTACCAACTGGAACAATTGGTTTCAAAGGGTGACGAGCTCATTTCAAACGGTATGATCTACCCAAGGAAGGGGGGAGTGTTTGCTAGCAGTCATCATTCACTTGCTTCCCTCTCAACCTTCCTCCCTGACCTCTCAATCTCCCAATCTTAGGTAATGTATATATAAAGCCTTATACTCACAAAAAAAACAAAAATAATAAAGAGCAAGAGCAATTAGCAAATGAGTATGCACAATAAAAGTCAAAACATTGACCCACACCTACACATTCGCATCCGGTACACTGAAACAAAAACCTATGTCATAAAACACCTTTGATCCTCATCACTCAAGTGATGGAGGGTAGGTAGGATTAGTACAATAGGAGTGTGTCTGTTTTAGAGTTGAGTGATTAGCAAAGTTTCTTTTTCCCACTAATGTGCCTCCTAGAGGTATTCTTTGTGTTTCCTCGTGTGTACAGGAACGTATTGCTGTTATTAGGATTTGGTGGAATATTTCTCTCGTTCACACTTCAAATCAAGCGCGACCATCAACACAAACAGTTGTTTCTTGTCCATTAGCATTACCCCTTATCTTTTTTGCATCCATGTTTGTCTGCTTTAATTGTAATTGGTAGCATAATATTCAACACATTTGCTTAGTATTAGAAATTTAATTCAGTGTAATTTTTTGTCATAATCACTTGTCTAGGTTTAAAAGTCAAGCAGTTCGACTAAGCTAGTTTGACCAAGCTAGGTGTTAGAGATTTTCTCTTAATACCATGGGGAATGCCTTCCTAATAATCAATGGTTACTTAGGTTCTTAATCCGATTCAGGCAGCATTGTGTGAAATGTACTAGGGCTTTCTAGTGGACTTAGTCCCTATTGACCTTCAGCTTATGTATTATAAAGGGAGTTTACTAGTGTGATGAGCCTGGGGAGGGTAACAATGTTATATGACCCCCAAAGTTACAAAATTAAAATGTTGAAAATGAACAAACAAAAAATCAAAGTGCCACAATGTAAAATCTTAAGCTGGAAGAGAAATCTCAGCTTGATTTGGTACTTCACTCACATGTATCGCCTATGGTACTAGGGCCCTAAAGGTTCCCAGTGTCTCGTTTGCCCGCCCATGCACGGGCATCCTTACCCATCAAACCTTAGATGGCACCTAGTTATGTCACTCTCACAATGGCCTCTGCCATGGATCGGTCCTTCATCAGAACAATACAATATACGTAAGAATAACATAAGATGCATCATGAGAATTTTAATGGTAAGATGCCACTATGAACATAATGGATTCCAAAGCTCAAGCATGGCTATATTTATTTGCAAGCTATTCTAAATAATGGTGGTCTACCCTGAGACATCAAGGTAACAATGTTATATCCTAAGATAGTACAAAAGATATAGAAGGAATGATTATAGATATAAGAATTTTTTTGCTGCATTGAATGAATATGATGTTTTTACTGAATTGAGGAATGGTGTTTCAGGGAATGAGAATATGAAGAGGCGTGTACATAGGTTTTAGATCTTATCCAAGAGCCATCCTCTTTTGCAAGATGTAAGTTTGTTAGGAAGAAAATGGGATCTAGGAGGGCCTCTTTATTTGGGAGTTCAAGGGACTCAAACCTTTAGTATCAACAAAGCAATCTAAGGACAACTTTTGAATTCAAACACGTAAAATGGCTAGTTTATTTGAATTCAAAATTTTCCCCAAAATGAAATTTGTAATGTAGTTGGTAAAACCATATCATCTAGCATATCTTTGAAAGAGCTTGTCTTGTAGATCACAGATCTATAATCTTTGCTCAAATCCAAAATTGTATGTACGAGTTACAGAAGGTCAAAAATCGTAAAATTGTCCATTTTAGTTCTGAGGGGAAAAGTGCATCCTTTGGACACTTTGACATCTCTCTTACACACCCACCATTCTTGCACACATAGCTTACACCTATTTATCAAGATATTAATCACCTCCATAATCTCATGGCAAATAAAGAGGCTCTCCTAGTCCCCATCCTCTTCCTGATGCTTTGAGCAAACATAGTGACTTTGTGTCCATGTTTCAAAATGGAATGGGAGCTGCAATGCTCAAAGGTTTAGGATTTTGTCTAGGAGTAGACACTACACTATTATATCATCCAAAATTATTAGATTTCTACAAGAAATACAATGTAAATAGCTCCCATCATAGGTAAAATAGCCTACCAATGTTTTGGTCTAAGACGTGTCCGATGCTATTTCTTTATAGAAACCCAACCAAGAATGCAATATCAGTCCCTACTCTAACAAAGAGTATGGGTATGTGCTTGGTATGTGGAAGAGGAATTTGAAGTCGAAGAGGAAGAGGAATTCAAGGATGAAAAGTGAACACATATATAACTAGGTGTTGAATGTGGGCTTGTAGCAGACATCAAATCACAACTTGAATCTCCCAATGCTTAGGGCATAGACTAGGTGTTGAGGGTGGGCTTGTAGTAGACATTAAATCACAACTTGAATCTCCCAATGCTTAGGGCATAGACTAGGTGTTGAGGGTGGGCTTGTAGTAGACATTAAATCACAACTTGAATCTCCCAATGCTTAGGGCATAATCAAGGTGGGAGGAAGTGGTTTTTGTAAAGGAGTAATTACACACCTATTCACAAGATCCTCTCTATGAGAAACATATTAAATCAGCCATTAAATGCAGATCATGGGTAGCAAAATGGGAGTTGATGATCAAAGACCACTATGAAGGTGGAGGCAAAGTCATCTAAGGAGGGATCTACTTCTATAGTGAATGAGGAAAAAAATCTAACATGAAATTTGAAAGAAGTTTAAATTTTTTCTGATAAGCATTGAGAATCAAACATGAGATGCCACATTTTCCGGATTTTGGGTAAGAAATTTTCCTAACATGTCTAACTTCCAAGGAGGATTTTAGTGCACATACTACAACAACATGGGTCATATGGCATTGATTATGGAGACTTGTAGACCAGAGGACATGGTCCCACGACACTACAAACCTTATTGTTTTTATAAAGAAGTGATACCAAGGCCTAATAGAAGAACACATAGAGTCATTCTATGCATTTATAAAGATTTCTATGGATATCCTATTGAAGAGAGGAGTGTTATGAAAGAAGATAGGATGTTGCTAGCCTTTGGGACATCTTTTGGCAAAGAGGACAATCATCTTATGACAATGATGATTATGTACGATCATTTGATGCCCATGGAGACTCAAAAATATTTTAAAGATAGAGACTAAAGGTTAAAATTTGAAACTTTTCTAGGACCTTACAATGCGACGAAAGATTTAGCTTTTATTCAACAATCTGATGCCGTGCTCTTTGGAGGCTAAAAACATGAAAAGTTTCTTTTTTTATAAAGGGAAAAGTACATACTTGGTGGTCAAACTTATTGTACATGGACAAACACCCATAACTTGGGTGGGGTTACAAGATATTGATTTATTTTCTATGGTTGAATATATTCATAACTACAAGGCATCACAATCCAAAAACACATCCCTAGTTGTGCTGTCAAATAAGACGAGTTTCATATCATACCACTTAAAGAGATGTTCCTAACATTTCCATAATAGATTATTGGGCTAGGGGTTCATCTCCAAAAAGATCCCCATACACTAGTATAGAGCACATCAGATAACAATAATGACCCAAGTCAATGACTTATTAGAAAAGGGCTTCCTAGAACAAAGTTCCTTGTCTTTTTGGCCATGTTTACTAATTGTGCAGACAAAATGTAGGTCTTGGAGGATGTCTATAGACTATAGAGTCCTTACTAAATTCATCATCAAGAACAAGTCTCCAATACCCAAGAATAATGTTATACTTGACCTACTACAAGATTTTACTTGTTTCAACAAGTCGATCTAAAAAATGGATACCATTACATCAAGATCACTCCTAAAGATGTAAACAAGGCCATGTTAAGGATGTCATTCGGGTTGTATGAGTTTGTTGGTGGTGTTGTTTCGGCTTACTAAAGCTCATGGATTGGATTTTTCAAGAGAGTATTACACAAGATAATGGAGTGGATTTCAAGAGCACAAACAACATATGAGAGCGTTCTTTGATGATATTATTGTTTTCTTGAAATCCAAAGAAAAGCATAGAGAAAACTTGATGAAAGTTTTTTGGAGCATAAAAGGATATAGATCGGTGATTCAACGACAAGAACAATAATATGTTTATGCAACAAGATACAGAATTTTCATTTGAAAGGGAAAGATGGCTCTAGAGAATGAACGTGACGCTCAACACATAGCTCCCAAAGGAAGAAGAGACCTTCACATACAAAAGTTGGCCTTTCAAGTGCTCTCTTCAAAGGATGATCCACCCAAAGAGGCCAACAATTCATCACGTAGACCGTGAAGAGAGAATTCTAAATTTTAGTCATTGAAAAGTTGAGTCTTAGTTAGTATGATGGTAAGATGGATGCATTTGTGATTTATTATTGTTTGCATTAATTTGAAGCTTACTTGGATACTAGCAAGAAAAGAAATAACAATGAAGTTTTGGGAGCTTCCATGTATTGTTAAGAGAGAGAAACAGAGAGATTGACTCTTCAAGCACACACACAAATATGGAGGCAAGAAATGTATACTTCTTCCTCATCACTAGCTCAAGATAAGAGGTATACATAACCTAGGAAAAAAAAATAGCAGTATATAAGGGAACTAATACAATAGTCTAGTATGAGCCGCTAGTGAGTGAGGTGCAAGGATAAGTGTACCATCACTTTGGTAGGTAGACCAAATTGGTCTAGTATAATTATAGTATCACTGACAAAGATATGCGTATCCACTATGGTGAGTCACTGATGATGATTGTCGATGAAAGTCATCCAAGAGTCATATATGTTGAGAATGACATGTCAACACTCCCCCTCAAGCTCAACGCCATCTGTCATATGTTAAGCATCGCTAAAAATTACCGTAGCTTCTCACCTCTAAGGGCCTTCAGGAAGATACCTTCAACTTGCTCATCCATCACCATGTACTCAAGGTCAATATCACCTACTAAGACCCTCTCTTTGATAAAGTTATAATGCACCTCAATGAGCTTTTTCCTAGAATGAAACATTAGGTTTCATGCCAACTATATGCTGCTAAGGTTTCCACAATAGATGGCAATGGGCCTTCGTACCTCTACTCCAAAGTCTTGAAGTAGCAATCCCATCCATGCTACCTCACATGTCACCAATGTAGGACCGATCCTTCTTGCTGCTCCATGTGATATCATGAATCCACTAGTAGACGTGCAATCATATGTACTACCAACCCAATTTGCATATGTTTCATCATATAGCTGTAACTCCACATCAGCCCTATAAAAGAGTGCATAATCCAAACTAGCACTCACATATCACAATGTGTATCTCAGTATATTCAAGTGTGGTTTCCTAGGAAATATTGAAAAAGTATAGACACTTGCTACTATGAGAGATGAATGAGGATATTGTCAAAGTCGACCATGCAGAAGTGTAGAGACCAAGCAGAGAGAGAGAGAGAGAGAGAGAGAGAGAGAGAGAGAGAGAGAGAGAGAGAGAGTCTTAGGAACCAATCAACCTTGGCAATAAATAATTGATAATGTTTATACAATGGAGAGAGAGAGAGAGAGAGAGAGAGAGAGAGAGAGTCTCAGGAACCAATCAACCTTGGCAATAAATAATTGATAATGTTTATACAACAGAGGCAAGGGGTTTCTTATATAGAAACCTCAGTAAATTGCCCTACCCAAACTTTGACAAATAAGTAAAAGACAAACTAAATCATAGGATCACATTGGGTAGTTCACTTGAAATGCCAAACACTAACACCCTCTCCGTAGCTCATAGTGGACATCAATAGTGAGACCAAGTCAATGAAAAAGCTACCATCGACACCTTAGAAGTGGCCACCAACTGGATACACCTCGGTGTTGCTCCCCTCAACTTTGTACCTTAAAATAAGTCCATCTTGAGCATCGGTTGCCTTTGTAGAAAATTTGAACCGTAGACCACACTACATCCCATAATCCCCATTTGTGAACTATGAACACATCACGTTCAAAATATAATACTCCAAGATAATGAGTTGTTGAAACATCCTATCCATGATCCAACTAACACCAATGGATTGGTGCACTCATCCATAGTGTTTTAGATACGTTTGATTGGCTCCCTACCATATGCATGTGCCTTGAACTGCTACGTATGGGTTCAAATACCGATAAGTTGAACTCCAACACAAGGGTCCGAATTAGTTATACGGAGCACTACTTGCCCCTCTTTGCCTCTCAAAAGCCTCTCTCTGGCTGAAGCTGGTGGCGACACTGATCTGCATGTGACTAAAAGGTGGGCGTCTGTGCCAGCATAGTCACCACATCATCAGTAGCCTCTTTGCTATCCTTCCCTAAGTCACTATCATTGCTTTCCTCCTGTTGCTTGCTTTTACCTTTGTTCTTTGTAGAATCCTTCTCTTTACGTTTGGATTTGCAACACTTTGCCAAATGACCACGCTTTCCACATTTGTAACAATGGTACGTCATCCTCTTTTTGGAATCCGAAGCGGCAAGGGATTCCCCATGTGCCTCCCCATCTATCTCAGAAATATGAATTTTGCCTTGAGTTATCGACACGGATTCCTCCATAATGAGGAAAGAGATGCGATTATCAAAATCCATCTTTTCCTTCGTGACTTGTAACAGAAGTGTCCCAGACATCGTTTCATACTCCTTGGGCAACTTCGTGAGAACCAAAGTGGCTAACTGAGTGCTCGTCTCAATGCACTTTTCATAGCTGATACTTGAGCATAAATAACTTTAGCTTTCATAAGAAATGATTGCATGGAACTTCCTCGTGGAAACAGGATGGCAAATAACTATCCAAGAAGGGTGACTACTTGCATATCATAGAATTACAATCAAACCTTTCAACGAGCTTGAGACACATATCTTTGGCAGTTGTTAAAGTTTGAATAGCTAGAGAAAGATCCTTTGTAAGCAATTCCACAATGGCTAACATAGCCTTCACATTAGCCGCATCCCAATTGAAGCACAATTTGAAATATTTGTCATCTTCAAGGCAAGTGTACCTGTTGTCGGGATCCCTCGTGGGACGGGGCTTTGAGTTGTTGACAGCATCCCATAAGTATTTTTGTGAGAATCACAGTCGCATAATGAAATTCCAATGAGCGTACT
Source organism: Adiantum capillus-veneris (assembly GCF_014529385.1). NCBI lineage: Eukaryota > Viridiplantae > Streptophyta > Polypodiopsida > Polypodiales > Pteridaceae > Adiantum > Adiantum capillus-veneris. The sequence goes on along the minus strand of NC_140946.1, from coordinate 14,067,165 downwards.
TATTGCCACTCAATTTTTTTCAAGTGCTCGAACAAGGGGGGCCATGATGACGTTGCAAGATCTTGTAATCTGGTACCTTCTTACACTCCGAAAAAAATCCGCACGAACAGTTGCCTCAATAATAAACTCCAATCCATTCCCTCATCTGCAATTCCCAAGACATGCCAAAAGATGGCCGCACAATACTCCAAGTTGTCACTCTCTTTGACTCTAATTTCCTACCGCTTTGTCTCCCAAGACTCCCGTCAAAACACCTTCAAAATCTGGTCCAAACCTTCCAAAGGCAATGAAAAGAATGCCCTTTGGTGCCTCTTGACAATGGCGAAACCTTCGAATGCAACGATGGTGTTGGGCTATGATAAAGAAAGCAAGGTCAGGGTGGGGGGGAAGGGTGAGCATTTTAAAATGCTAGGCGCTCAAGAGACAAGAGGAGGGTTGGATTAGTCAAGCCGCTATTCGAGCGATTTAAGATGCTAGTGGGCATAGGAGTGTGGATGGGGGGGGGGGGGGGGGGGGGCATCTCGAACGTCCTTACAAACGCCTAGCGTTTCAAAACACTAGCGATGTGAGAGACTAGCAAAGCTCTCCAAGGGAGATTTCAATTGTTGCAAACGCTAGAGTTTTGAAATGCTAGCGGGAAACGGTTGGATTAAGGATAGGCAACAATAGATTGCGTTGGGGAGAGAGAAACGCCAGCAACAAAGGTTCTGGTTTCCTTCTCAAAGGGCTGCTCCTCCATGCCAAGGTGCTTCAATCATCGAGCTACACCAAGTGCTCTGATACCATGTCAAAGTCGATGATGCAAAAGTGTAGAGACCAAGAGGGGGGGGGGGGGGGGGGGGAGAGAGAGAGAGAGAGAGAGAGAGAGAGAGAGAGAGAGAGAGAGAGAGTCTCCTAAACCAATCAACCTTGGTAATGAATAATTGAAAATGTGTATACAATGGAGGCAAGGGGTTGCTTATATAGCACCCTCAATAAATTTCCCTAGCCAAACTTTGACAAATAAGTAAAATAAATACCTGTTGTCACAAAATAATGATGTGGTAGTACTGGCTGGACACATTAGATGACGTGGCAAAAAAATATAAAAACAAGCTGACGTGACTGTACGAAATTCTTTGATTAGTGTTGACAGCTGTACTAACGTATCAGATTGTATAGAATTCCACTTTTTGCGATGAAATCTCTTACTAGCATCTTTTTGACACGTTCCTTTGGAATTTGATGCTTTTGAGTTTACAGCTTTTGGGGCTTTGATTTTACAGCACCTCTTTGAAGAATAAATAAGCCTAAGGGACCTCACTCTTCAAAGCATATGGACGTGGAGTTTGAGAGCAGAGGATCCCTTTGGGAGTTTCACTTTTCTCAAGCATTAATATACTAAAGAAATACCGAAGGGGCACCAGGTTTTGGGGACAATCCCTGTGGGCATGTAACTACGTCGAGCTGTGTCAACTCAAGTTTTTAAAGTTGTGAAGTATTCTAAGTGATTTTTTCGTGTGTGGTGTTAGATTCCCAACCTGAGGTGTCCAAGGCTATGACAATGGTATCAAAGCACGACCATTTTCTCTTCTATCGGGACATCTAATCCTCTTACAGCGGCACACATGGAATTTCAAGTACCATGAACAGATGGTGATCAAGAGCTGATGGTTCAGCTGTGAAAAGCTGAAGAAGATGTGCTTAAGGAAAACGTTGCTCGGGAGAGGATGAGCTGTAGAAGACAGTGATGTATTGGTAGTTGAGAATTCTTCATTCTCTCAATGTTACTCAACTCACTCCCAACCAAATCAATGCACAATGGCATCAGCAATCACTGCTATATCCCTTGATCAAGGTCGAGCTACTACAGGTCAAGGAATGACTATACAAATACATGCAAGCAGAAGGCGCAGATGAAGTCCATCCTAAGTGGAGAAAGAGCTGGCTGAACAAGAATCCTCGATACTTGATTCTGTTCACAAGAGCACCTGCGACACTTCAAAGAGACCTAACTTTTTATCTTGTACCAATAGTAAGGACGTGGCAAGCACACGAGGCAATGACAAAGAAGCGGCCTAAATGACTCAATTATCCGAGATTGCCAGCTCCAAAAAAGGGAAGGCCGACAGAACAATACATGGTGAAAACCCTAATGGGCGCCATGGCATTCTTCAAAATCCTCCCTGATTTCTCATGTGCTATGCTCTGCAAAATTTGCCGAATGCTACTCACATGCATTCAATTCCTTCATGAGCCAGAGCAAGCAGGAGCATAGTGGATGTCCTTCCTTGAGGGCAATAAGAGTCTATGCTATGACCTAAGCCGCCAACCTTGCGAAGAAGTTCTTTATGGCTTCTACACCCGATGCATGTTCTTGCCATCTCATAATATGTTGGCGTTTGAGAAAGCATCCTACATGGGGTTTTTCACTTGACGAACGAAGATTTTTGGGCCAGTGATCAGCAACCTGACTTCCAGATTCGTTGGCTACTCCACTCTCGAGCTAAAGAACAAGGTCACTATGCAATTTTTGCAAGTTCCAAATAAAGAAAGGAAGATCAGATATGAAAAAGCTTTATATGCACTTAAGGACCGCCTCGCCAACCGTCAACCCGAAGATTATTTCAGCCCATAAAGCTGTGTTAAGGGAGGACACAGGAAAGGAGGGGGGGAATGTTAGCAGCAAGCTAACTCGGATACCATTTTTTGGAGCTCTCATTGTAAAAACATTTATTATTTTGATGAATCGAGAATATTGTAACTCCTATTTTTCGGATAAACCTTGTAAATGATGAGCCGGGGCTACAAGCTTTCAAATTGTATCAACCTGTCTTTACCTATCTTTAGTTAGAGCTCCCAGATTATTAGTTTTGACCACCAAAAACCTTGGCTAAGATATAAAAGCCAATTTTTGTAAGTTATTTAAAAGTTTTGGATAATGAAATACACAGCGTGAGCTAACGACGCTCACTTCTCTCCTTTTGGATAATGAAATACATAGCGTAAGCTAACGACGCTCACTTCTCTTCTTCTCGTGCTTCCTACTCTCCCCTCAGTTGTCACATTGCAGTCGCGTCTGTTGCGTTGCACGCTAAGCATTTAGATGCATTCTCGGCCGAAAACAGCTAGGTCAAAAATCCGATGCTGTTAATGATTACGATTTTTACACTTGACCTAAAGTGGGATTTGAGACCATAAGCATGTGTGCTTAGGTCTTATAAACATGTCCTAGAAGTTTCGTTACGTTTGGATATCATTTGATGCTGTAACGGATGTGATTTGTTTGCCGATGAGCGATTGGTTTTTGATCATTTCAGGCACTTGAGTGTAGCTTGAGTTAGATGCGAGTTCTTTGTTGTTTTCCAAGAGATTGACAACCTCTTGTAGCCTTTATGCACAAGTCAAGTCAGCTTCATCCCATGGATTGACAATTTAATCGTGGTTCTCGATACATCTGCAATAAGATAGGAGTGAGGTTAGACACACGTCTCACAGCATGTGTTTTTTCTGACGAGCTTACTAGGAAAGTATGTGAACCCTAAATCGAGCCTGTTCAAAAATGAAAAACTCTCAGCGAGCTTACCAAATTGGATAATTTCTATAGGCTTAGGAGAAGTCACGTGAATATTTAACGTGATCACGTATTTTGAAATGTGATCACTCAATGTTATTAACATGTTCACAGGTTTGTGGTCACATTAATGAAATTCCTATCGGAGAGAGCTACACAACAATGCTAAGCATTTCACACAAAATGGAGCATGTGTGCCAACGCATCTACGAGCTATGTGTGGTCGTAAGTGTGTCAAGAAATGTCTGTTTTTTGTATGTAAGTAGTCGTTAGAATCACGACATAAGCTACACATAAGTACCTACTCATAGATTTCAGTTTCGAGCACTTTCAAAATTGTGCCCTGTATTCGTACATTTTTTGCAGATATGTTTGGAGTGAGGATTTTGAGTGTAAAGGCTTTGGTACAGGTGTATCCTAGCGAGGAGATGGTGTTCCTGAAGTTTCGTACGATTTGGTGAGTTTCCTTTCATTTGTGTGTATCTAGGTTGGGTGGTGTCATTGAGAGCAGCGAGATTCCTAATTTTTGGTTTAGTTGGTCTTCTAGAGTATTGTATGTGTGGGATGGTCTCAGCCTGACAAGCTGGAGAGATTGCCTTCGTGCACCTATCGTGTCATATGTGTCCTCGATTGACATCTAGGTGGTGTTGCATGCACTTTACATGTTGTGTGATTCGCTCCCGCAACATTGGCGCCATTGCCCGTGACACAAGGACTTGAGTAGGTAAACCTACTAACACTCGTGTGATGGTTTCTTGCTTTAGTTTTTACTATAGAAAGTATTTTTCTTAAGTGGATCTGGAAGAGGATATTCCAAGATTAAGTGGACAGCCAGGAAGCGTGTGTCTTGCTGAGGGTCTGCAACTAGATAGATTTATTTAGGATTTGTAGTATTAGTTGTAGATTAGAAAAGTTCTTGGTGGTCGAGTGATTTGTGAGGTGATAAAAGCGTTTGATAGTCCGTGTGTGACAGTGACGCGTTTCTCTACTCATAAATGCAAAACCCCATACGATGTGTAGGAGTAGCTTTAGGTAAGTGATCTGATTCTGATCTAGAGCTATTCATCACTGGTTTATTTTTTGAAGTGATTGTTTGCATTCACAATCTTTGAAACATTGATTTCAAAGGTGAAAATGCAATAAAAAGGATTTTGCTGACACATTTTTATGATTGATTGATGGTGTGCATATAAGAGGACATTTGCAAGAGTTCTGTGAAGAAAAAGTGAAATTCTGCAAAGTTGGACATCATACGTGTATGATGTCTCAAGAGGCATTTGCAGACCAAATTTGACAAATCTGATTGCACCAAAGTGTTAAAAAGGTGTGTTTTACCCTAAGTACACCTTGAAACTAGGGTTTTGATCAACCCTTGGTACCCAAAAGACAAAATACGGAGTGTCAAAAACGGAAAAAAAGAGAAACTTGTGATTCTGAGCATATTGCATGAAAAGTGATAAAATGTTTGAAAACTAGTGTTGGAGACTTGGGGATGCTTGTGGTTCAATTTTGGACAAAAATTCATCAGCAGACATCATACAGGTATGATGTTTGAAGGGTAATTCTGGCAGCAAAAGTGAACTTTTGACTTCACACCACTATTTTGCATGTTGTGTTGAGCACATACACCAAATTTCATTTTCATTCGGACATATAGATTGAGTTTTGAGGGGATTTTACTCTTTCAAGGAATTTCCTTGTCAAAACGTGGTGATTATGTGCAATTTTGTTTTCCAAAATTTGTTGTGAGCACATGTTCTTGCTATATGCATCAAGGAGCACCTTGGGAAGAAGCAAAAGTGAAATCTGAGCCAAAAGACATCATACGTGTATGGGCCAAAAGACATCCTTAACACAAGATAGATTGTCACAAAAGTTGCGACAACCCAATGACTCAAATAAAGGAAGGGATCAAAGAGCTTGAAATGCCATAGCTCAAGACTAGGCTAGTGCTGTTAAAAACGGTCGGAGAGTATTATGAGGGAGAAGATGAGAATGCCACTCTTCCTGTGGAATCCCAAGGTGTAAAAACCATGGCAATCCTTGAAAGTGGAGCTTGTGTTTCCACCGCAACAAAAGGGATCTAGAAACAAATGAGAAAAACCAGCAGTGAAGGCTACCAGGATGACCTACACCTTGTAGATGAACACACAAAAAGGCTCCTAGGACTGCTAGAAAAAGCAGGCGTTACTTATTGTGGCATTGAATATGAGCAAACCTTTGCTATTGTTGACTTTGACAAAAAGAAAAACTATGACATTATTCTAGGAAGACCATTCATGCAACAAATGAAAATGGTCCAAGATTGGGGATACGATTATATATACCTACACATGGAAACCACTAAGAGGATAAACTTGAAAGACCATAGCTATAAGGACGTGAACCGTAGCCCTGTAGAAGAGTTTGATTCTGCTACGATAGCAGGATCAGAACTTCTAGCATGACTGGATAAACCTAAAGAACTGTGGATATGTGAAGCTTCACAATGTAGAAACTTAAAGCGAGAGGAGTGTATCCTAAAAAAGACGATTAAAGATAAGGATTATATCCCAAAACCATTTCCTGAAGAAGCATTAGAGCCACTAGAATGGGAACACATCTTGGCTACTCTGGATGTGTGCGCTACTCAAGACGTTTCAAGAACAAAGTTTTGTGATGAAAATGGCTATGATGTCATTCCTTACTTTGCAGTGAGTGTGATCTAGGAAAACAAAGAGAACCAAGCATCAACAAGTTCTCGAGAAGAAGATACAACTAAGTAATGTGGCAAATCAAACGACAAAAAAGAAGACCAGTTCTATGACTCTGTAGAACGTTTGGAGCTTCAAGAAGATGCCGACTATGGAAATCTGGACAACCCAAGGGGTGACATGAACGACACTTTAACTAATGCACGATTTTATGATTGTCCAAATCAAAGACCAGGGAACCAATGTCAGTCTAGAAGAATTAAATGCATCACAAGTGGATTCCAAAATCCTCCGTGGTGACTCAATCGCAACAATCATCCTCATATGTGGCTCCTATAGAGGAAGAAAAGATACAGCCAAGAAGAAGACGGCCATGTCAACAAGCTAACAACACTCTAATCAATTGGATAGAAAATTCATTCCAAAGACAACAATCCAAGAGCAAACACATATTAACTTTCCATAACTAGCCAAACCGCCAAGGGAAAGCACTGAATATCAACCTTGCTGAGAATAGTAGCGGCAATGATGATTCTTACGACATCCCCTACCAGGAACTCGAGTCATCACTATCACTAGTAGCTTTCTTAACAACCATAGAAGGCCAAACGCAAAGAACAACAAGTCAGAACCAAAGCTCGAGAAATCTGGATACCAACGAGCCAGCTCGGCCAAAAGCAAGTATGGATCAAGAAGAAGATCTTTGATGAAAAATCACAAGGTCCAACACCTAAAGAAAAACAATTGAAGTATGCAAGAATGACTAAGAAAATCACAAAGTCGCAAGCTTTTGCAAATAAGATTTGGGTTCCAAAGAAGTTGATTCAAGCACAAAGAGATCAGGAGTCTATTTTGGATTTTGAAACGGATAAAGTACCAACTCCCAAATTCTGAATATCATCCCCAACCAAGCGTACAAGGGCTGAAGCAAAGGCCGCTGTTGACTCACACAAAGACAAGGTGGATCCAAAGAAGTCTCTTCAATTACAAACAAATCAAAGACAAGTATGGATTCCCAAGCGAGCATCATCAACGAAATAACTAGTCATCACAAAGAAGTGGGTCCCAAAGGAAACCAATCAAACTACTGTCACTGCAACGTCGCTTGAATTCTTTCAATTCCTTCTACGGTTATAGCACATTTAGAAGCTAGCAAGTCGCTCACTTCAGAGATTAGGAGATAAAGAGAAGGCACATGAAAAGCTCAAAATCAAAATAACCAGAGGCAACCAAAGAGGAAGTCCAAATCTCTCTACAACCTTCAATCAAGAAAATGGCACAAGAGATTCAAAGACCATCATATTGCTTGAAATAGGAAGCCTCGCCAGCAAATGCCTATAAGCAAATTGCTTATACCCAGATCTTGCACATCATAAATTTTTTCCATGCATTGACTGTGTATGGATAATAGGGCTACATTACAAGGACTACATTGGCACAATTTTTAGTTGCCCAGGCACAACACATACCCTTGACGATACCTCGTTGTCTAGGAGGACTCCAAATAGAAGGGGGGAGGCATTCTGAATGTGGACCTAATATTATGAATATTAGAGGCCAATGTTTGTGAGATGCATTGAATTTTTGCATCTGATTGTGACAATTTTTTGACAAAAATCAAAGGATATGCCCTCATTATAGCGTTACAAGACGAGTACAGGGACAAAATCCATATATGAGCCCCTATGACATGTGTATAGTATACATAGCGTTTAAAATTATATTCTAATGATTTCGCTTTTTGTTGAGTTGATTTTTGGTTTTATTTAGTTATTTTTTGAGATTTTCTGTGAAAAAAGAAAGAAAGGAAAAACTCCATAATCTAGATGAAGAAAAGACTGAAGTGATGCTTGAGCAGTACAAAGAGAATAAGGTACTGAAAAATGACAAAACTTCACGAGGGATGTCTCAAAAGCCATATGCACAAGGCTATAATGTTAGAGGTAAGAAAAGAATGATGATCAATCTTCAACAACAATATGAGTCCAAACATGATTGAGAATGACCATAAAACTCCGGGATGGCCTACAAGGATAAAGAAAGTTGGTGATGCGACTAAACTAAAGCACCACCGAGTGAAAAGTTACCTATCCGACACATCATGCAACTACAAGGCCGTATACAAGAAGTAGATCTTTATACTGTAAATCTTCTATCTTGTATGTGACTTATTGAAGCCTAACAAACAAAAAGGACTAACAATACTCACCAAAAAAAAAGACGCAAAAACGACAGTTCAGTCATCCATTGCAATAGATGCCTGCAAGCTATAGGAGCAACCAAGAGTCAAGCCAAATTCTAGTCATCATCATTGGTTCTACACGTGTTTGGCAGCCAGAAGGTTTGACAGATGCCCATCAATCATTTTCAAGATAAAAACCCAAAAAGTGCCAAATACAAGTCCAAAATCAAGACAAATTTTGTAAGTAGGCTATGAATAGAGAATACAAGCTAAGGGTGAAGATTGAAAACGGATAAAAGTATAACCCCTAGCCAAAGATGCATATTTTTCAAATTTGAAACTGAATAGCCATCTATATACCATGTACATCATGTATATGATTTTTGGGGACAAATGGACAATGATAGCTAATCAATGGTCATCTAGCGCGAATGTTGTCGGATAACCTACCTTTTCGAAGCAAGTTACTAACTTGGGAAATCCATTGGGGTTTGTCAGGATTTAATTAATTCATGTATCAAGAAGAAGCAATATAATGATTTATACATCACACAAAATCTAACAATGGTAAATGAGACTTTGATCATCTTGATGCAGGAACAAAGGAGTCACCAATGAAGAAGAGCGGGCACCAAAGGTAGACAATTGAAGACTCAAACCTAGTGAGAGAAGCATCCTTGGGTGAAACACTACAACACACACTCGAACACTCAATATAAAAAATTTCAAAAATTAGTGGGCTAGTGCAAAATCACAAAGCTCTGATGTCAATGTCACGTGCAACAGACTTGAAATGGTGAAGATCTAGGTTTTACACTTCCACCATTCCTTTACTTCTTTTCCTTGCGTTAGTGATTCCTATTAGCTTGATGGCTCCTTTTTTTATTTCGTGAAAAGAGGAATGAGAGACTGTGGAAGAGACGTGGGGGAGAGAGAGGAGGAGGAGGAGGAGGAGAATGACATCCAATGGGGTCCCAACCTACCCTCTCAGAGGTCCCCCACACCGTTGCCAATGTGGTATTTTCTTTTGATTACGTAAAGGAAATGTACACACATGCAATACCTCATGTCACCATGGTAACTTGGATCTGGCGAGTTCTAACATAATGTTGAGGCTGGTTCAAAAACTAAAAACGCTAGGCTGTTCTTTTGCTAGCACTAGGTGATCTACAACTTGTTCAAATGCTTAGTTGTCAGGTTCCCTTTATAGGGCTGAATTTTGAGTTATAAACTCCTGTAGGCTTAGGTAGGGCAAACTCTCCACTACACGCAACAAAATAAATCATAAAAATGATTTATAGATAAATTGGACCACGGGGTCAGTTTCTCTGTGAAACTCTCGCACATCTATCCACCCGAGAATCCGATCGATACGAGGGAAGACTTGTTGGATTCCTTTAACCTAAAACTATATGCACGTTGTGCTAGATGCCCATCGTAGCATAATAACATTTATCAAAACGCTTGTACAAACCATTTATGCAAGAGGGTTTCAAAATTGAAAAACCTAATATCTAATGTATTCGTCCGCATATGCAGGTACTGCGAACATGCTCACAAAATTGCCATTACCAATACTCCTAGGGTTCTAATGATAGGTGCAAAATTGGCTCTCAAAGTCAATGAAGCATGCCCACATGGCACATAGATCCATGCGTAGATGACAAGGTTTTGATACACTTAGAAAAATTAGACACAAGTTAATGCTATTCACGATAGCCACATGACATGTCTAGGCAATAAACTTATCTATATACCTTGGCATGAATTTCATAGGCATGATAAAATGCTTCTCCATGGCAAGCATAGCCAAAAATATACTCACTAAAGGGTGTGCTACATTATCACTGGTAGAGTGATGTTGCCATCAACTTGCAGGATTCCCCTACCCCTGCCATGATGTTATAAGATGGAGGGGCCAATACTATGGCACAATATTGATAGCGAGATGCCCATTCATCCATCTTAGAGGAACAAGCGAAGTCGGTGGGCTACCATCCACACTCGTCTGCCCGCGCGTGCATTTTAGCATAGGCATCCTTACCCATCAAACCTTAGATGGCACCTAGTTATGCCACTCTCACCATGTCCTCTGCCAGGGATCGGTCCTTCGTCACAACATTTCAATCTACGTAACAATAACATAAGATGCGTCATGAGAATTTTAATGGTAAGATGCCACTATGAACATAATGGATTCCAAGCTCAAGCATAGTTGTATTTATTTGCAAGCTATTCTAAGTAATGGTGGTCGACCCTGAGACATCAAGGTAATTCCTAAGATAGTACAAAAGATATAGAAGGAATGATTATAGCTATAAGAAATATTTTGCTACATTGAATGAAAATGATGTTTTAACTAAATTGAGGAATTGTGTTTTAGGGAATGAGAATATGAAGAGGCGTGTACATAGGCTTTAGATCTTATCCAAGAGCCATCCTCTTTTGCAAGATGTGTTTGTTAGGAAGAGAATGGGATCTAGGAGGGCCTCTTTATTTGGCAGTTTAAGGGACTCAAACCTTTAGAATGAACAAAGCAATCTGAGGACAACTTTTGAATTCAAACACGTAAAATGGCTCGTTTATTTGAATTCAAAATTCCCCCCAAAGGGAAATTTGAAATGTAGCGGGTAAAACCATATTATCTAGCATATCTTCGAAAGAGCTTGTCTTGTAGATCACAGTTCTATGATCTTTGCTCAAATAAAAAATTGTATGTACGAGTTATGGAAGGTCAAAAATCATAAAATTGTCCACTTTAGTTTTTAAGGGAAAAGTGCATCCTTTGGACACTCTTACATCTCTCTTACACACCCACCATTCTTGCACACATAGCTTGCACCTATTTATCAAGATATTAATCACCTCCATAATCTCATAGCAAATAAAGAGGCTCTCCTAGTTCCCATCCTCCTCCTGATGCTTTGAGCAAAAATAGTGACTTTGTGTCCATGTTTCAAAATGGGATGTGTAACAGACTTGGACACTCCAAGTCAAGAATCAACCGCGACAGCACCAAATAACCACTTCAAAACAATTCACAAATCACAATAGATTTGCACTGGCCCGGCGGAGTTCCGTGCCTAGAGATATTGGCCCCAAAGACTGGCGCCCCTTTCGTTATTTCTTTTTATATTAATCAGATCAAAGTACAAGAGAGTGGCTAGGTTTTCACTCTCACACTCTGCGTCCAGATGCTCTGAGAAGTGAAGCCCTCACCACTTATTTAAAGATACAAGGGATGCCCAAAAGCAGAGCCCCAAAAGCTTTTAAAATAAAAAGCATCAGTTCTGTCTCTTTCTTAGAGAGTCTTTTCTCTTTTTTATAAAAAAAAACAAAATTCGCGTTGCTCGTCATTTTTATTTTTTATTTTTTTTTTTAGACTCCGCAAAATTGCTGTCCGCCACGTCATCACTTTGTGACATACCCCCCTCTTGAAAGCATTGTAATCGACCGCGATTACGCTTGTAAAACCGACAGAAGCCATAAACGTCTTAGCAGACACTGACTGTTAGTACCTACGTACTAGGAACACACATCTAGCACATTTACAAAATCGACAGTCACATCACAGGACATCACCAGAAATCACAAGACATTCAACATTCATTCGGATCTTAGACCATGATTTATCGGCAATGTAGCTAGCAATCACATCTAGGTCCAATCGGGACCTCATCGATGTCCGATTGACTAACCCCTATTGCAACCATGTCTATTCGAGATCAAGTAGACCAAAATGCTGCAATCATTTCTTCTATCAGTTCCTGCACTCACAAGAAGTCAAGAAAAAATCAGTATCATAATCAGGAATTCCATTTCATAAAGTCATCCAGCAGAATACTGTCACCTCTTAGTATCCCTGAAGCTCAAAGAGACATTAGTGACTTTAGTATCAAAATCGAGGCATCTGTTGACAAGGGAGCGGAGTGACTCCCCTCTTGTGCATCCCACTACACCAGATCTCTGGCCAAGCTGAATTCTGGGTTCCGTTTGGAGTAGACTATGCTAAACCAAAACATCGAGGTAAAGTTTCACAATCCGAGGAGTATCTGCTAGGTCCTCCTCCTCCATCCACTTCGCATCAAATGCAGGAAAGTTCTTGAACTTAACCAAGAACCGCCTTCGGACTTTACCTTTCTTTGTATCCGTATGTGCCAAAATCTGTTCAGGAACAAGGGCCTCCTCGTTTTCCTCCATTGCGGGTTGCTCATCAGGCTCCCCATCATCACGCATATCACCCTTAACAGGTTTCAAGAGACTCACATGCAATGCATTGTGAATCCTCCAAGCATCTGGCAGTTTCAATCGGAAGGAGACATCATTTATCTTTTCAGTAATCTGGAAAGGGCTGTAGTATCGCATACTAAGCTTTGGAAAAAGCCTCTCCTTTCCCTTTTTCTTTCGTAGGCGTGCCTACGTAAGAGCACCCAATCATCCTCCTTCAATTTCATGTCGCGACGATGGCGATCCGTTGCCTTTTTCTATCGTTCTTGAGACTTCTGCAAAGTCTCGCGAACCTTGACAAAAGCCGCATCCAGATCTCGCGTATATTCATCCGCTTCAAAGATCTTATCTTTTGTGCTCAGGAAGGGTGGAACCTTCGTAGCACCTTCAAAAATCTCAAATGGCGTCTTCCCCCTCGAAGAGTGTATCGTGTTATTGTAGGCAAATTCCACCAAGGTAAGTTCTTTTTCCATTGAGTCTTCTGATCCGAGATACAAGACTTCGATAAATCTAAAATCACTGAATTGGCAATCTCAAATTTCCCGTCAGTCTGCAAGTGGAACGATGAGGAGAACTGCAACTGCATGCCAATGTTCTCCCAAATTTCCTTTCAAAACAAACTCATAAATCTGGGGTCTCTGTCGGAGACAATCGTCTCAGACGCACCATGTAATTGGAAAATCATCGTGATCATTGTGTGTTCTCGGGAGATCAAAACTGAAATCCATTTCAATACTTTTCCAGGGGCGGGTGGGTATGGGTAAAGGGTGTAACAATCCCTGTGCCTTATGCCTGTCAAACTTGACCTTCTGGCATACTGCGCACAACTCTTCCACGTCCTTTTTGAGTCACGGCCAAAAGAAGTATCTCTCTACCCCTTTCATGGTGGTAGTAATGCCGCGGTGACCTGTAAAAGGTGGACAGTGGAATTCAGTCATAACCTTTTCCCTCAACGACTGTGTAACGCACAACATAGTCTTTTTCATCAAGTAGCCTTCCCGAAGGGAGTATCCGGCTACTGTCTCCCCATCCGATATCCGTGTGAAAATATCTGCAAAATCTATATATGTGGCATACTGATCGACCATATCCTCGAAGCTCCTATGATGTATCGCGGAAATAGCCAGAACCAACGGTATCCGAGACAAGGCATCTGCCACCACATTCTTCTGTCCCTGCACATGGACAATCTGGAAGTGGAACTGTGACAAGATGTTCGCCCACCGCATCTGCTTTTCCGAAATCTGCTTCTGTGAGAAGAAGTAGCGCAAACTCTGTTGGTCTATAAAGACAATAAAATCCATTCCGAGTAGGTAATGCCGCCACTGAGTAAGAATGGATAACCGCCAAAAGCTCTTTCTCATAAATCTGTGTTGTCATCTTCGGCCTAGAGAACAAACGGCTCTCGTAAGCTATGACATGGCCTTCTTGCATCAAGACCGTACCTAGACTACGACCACAAGCATCACAATATACTTCAAATGACTTCTGCAAGTCCGGCAAAGTCAAAATAGGTCCCGTAGTCAATTTCTCTTTCAATGTCCGAAAGGCAGTCACCTCTGTGGGTCCCCACGAAAAAGGTACTCCTTTCTGTGTCAAGGTACGCAAAGGGGAAGCAACCTCTGCAAACTTTCATATGAACTGCCTATAGTACGAACACAGTCCCAAGAAGCTTCTAACTTCGTGGACATTCCTAAAATCAGGCCAATCACAGATAGTCTCTATCTTGGCCAGGTCCATTTGCACTCCTGCTCTGCTGACACAATGTGTCCCAAAAAGTGTATCTCTGGTATGAAAATTTCACTTTTCCTTGCATGAATCACTAACGTGTGATCTCGTAATGCCTGAAAGACTTGAAGCAGATGATCTCTGTGTTCTGCCTCATTCTTGGATAAAACAATGATGTCGTCAAAGAAAGTGCAAACAAATAGCCTGTACTCTCGAAAAATCATGTCCATCATCCGGTTAAATGTCGCAGGAGCATTGGTTAAGCCAAAAGGCATCACCAAAAACTCAAATAACCCAAAAGTCGTCCGAAAAGCTGTCTTGTAGACATCTCCTGGCGCTATCCTGATCTGATAATATCCACTCTTCAAGTCAATCCTGCTAAAGCACGAGGATCCCTGTAACCTGTCGAGTATATCATCGATCCTAGGAATCGGAAATCTATTCTTGATGGTGATTTCGTTGAGAGTGCTATAATCGATGCACATTCTCCAAGATCCATCTTTCTTCAAAACCAACAACACTGGAGAGAAATACGGTGAAGTACTAGGATGGACAAGACCCTTTTCCAAGAGGTCTTTCACTGGGTTCATAATCTTTTCATTCTCTACTCAGCTCACATGGTAAGGTGGCCGATTCGGTGGCATGCTTCCAGGTATCAGATCAATGGTTTGGTCTTCAAGCCCTCTGAAAAGCAATCGGCATGAGTGTGCAGAAAAATCTTGGCGTTCTTTTGATCAGGTCAAAACATATTCAACCTTTATCCATCGTTCAGTTTTCTCCCAAAAGAATGAGTAAGAACTGAAGTTCATCAAGTACAATCTCTAAGCCCTTTATTTATCAAAGTTGCTTTCTCAGTCCGGTAGTCAACCACGGCGTAGTTCTTTTGGTACCAAGGGATCCTGAGTAGAACATCACTCGCGTGCCCTGAACACCCCTGTCATTGCAAACGAAGTTTGTCAATGCTCGGTGTTATGGCAACATCCCATCCGGGTGCCAGTCGAACTACCTCCGCCTGTGACGTCAGTCTGTCGGGCGTAATTCCAAATCGAGCCACCAATTCCAAGTGAAAAGAAGTTGGCCTTAACTCCTTCAAAAGAGCTTCTTGATCCTTCACTTTGCCCCAAAAAGCGGCAAAGTTTGTACTTTCATTCATTTGATTCGGTGCAAGTCCCACGCCATGTGGTACCAGTTCTGCTTTTCTATCTGCCTTTTCTGCCACGTTCCTCAGCTGCTCTCGAACTCTCAGGCCTGTCGTCGTCTTTATCATTCTGTTCTTTCTGTGCCTTTTTAGGAAACTTTGCGGAGATATGTCCATGTTCCCTGCATCCAAAGCACTTCCCCTCTCTGATGAAGTAAGCTCTCTCCTCAGGAGTAAGCTTGGGTCGTGCATCCTTTTTCTCTGGGTTGCTCTTTTTCTTTCTACTTTCATTCCCAGAAGTCTGTTCGGCTCGTTGTGTCATGGCCTCATCTGTAGGGTAGGTCAGACTGCCAGAGTGAATGGCAAAGCCCCGCCTAGCATGACTCATCAACTTCTGAATAGAAGCTGACTTCTGTTCCAAGCAGTGATCTCGTATCTCTGTAGGTAGACCCAAGGTAAACCGCTCAATCTGTTCTCTGAATGAGATCTTCTTGAATGAAGAGGCGGGTAGAAAAGAGCTCCAGCATCTTTCACAATAAGCATTTATTGTATCTTTCTTGGTCATCCGAAGATGGTTCCAAGCACCTCGTATATCTCCTTCATATTCTTGCGTCAACCAAGAAGAAATAAAAAGCTTCTTAAATTTCATCCATTTAACTGGTGCAGTCTTGTTTAAAAGAAGCGTGGACCACCAAGTACGAGCATTCCTCTTAAAGTAAGAGGCAGCTCTCCGAATCTTGGCAGCTCTCCGAATCTTGGAGTGCTCTGAATAGCTTCCTCCGGCGAAAGCGATGTGAAACTGTTGTATAAAAGACAAAGCCTTCAAAGCATCTAAGTATCCTGAAAAAGTATCAAACTTCATCGAGTGGCCACCTTCCTTAAACTCTCAGACTTTCTTACTTTTATCTTCGAGAAAGTCATACTGGTTAGCTTTGTAAAAATTCTTCTTCTTCGCATAAAACTTTCCGTCATCGGAATCTGAGTTGTCTGTAGACTAGTCCTCAGTAGAACTGTCAGTCTCTGGGTGAGATGTAGCCTTCGTTGCCTTTTTCTTGCCCTTTCCGAAGCTTTGTGTCTTGCTTCGCTTTTTGCTTTTTTTGTCTTCTTCGCTCGATTCTGAAGAGCTAGAAGAACTGTCAGAAGAAGAAGAAGAACTGGGTACTCCTTCAAATCGAACACGCTTCTTCCGTTTCTTTGCCTTGTTAAAAGTCGACTGACAACCCAAATATCTCGGGAAGTCGGTGCCTTTTCTTCTGCTTTTTGCCGTGCTTTTTGTCTTTCTTTTGCACGTCAAAAAGCTAAGAAATCCATGCATCAACCACGTTCTCTAGTTCCTTTTCCGTATATTTCTTGGAGGCAAAAGGTTTCTTGAGAGCGGGTTTCGGGAGTGGTGTTGTGGTTCTCTACCACTCCGTCTGTACCTCTTCCAAAGAGATCTGGTTCATATATTTTTCCATCTTCGGGCCCTTGGCAAAATTGAGCATCATCTTTGTTGCATCGCCAATCAATTGACGACGCTCCATCTCTCTTTTCTCCGCCTCTGTAGGCCGAGCCGGGCCATACTCTCTGTCTGAATCTTCGTTGTGATCCCAACCCGCATCTCCAGATGCAGAGGGAGTCGATTGATCATTGCCTAAAGCCATAGGTGCCGCGGAACAAAAAAATCGGGGATCGGATTTCCTGTAGAAGAGAAATCGGCCGTGCTCTGATACCACTGTAACAGACTTGGACACTCCAAGTCAAGAATCAAACGCCACAGCACCAAATAACCACTTCAAAACAATTCACAGATCACAATAGATTTGCACTGGCCCGACGGAATTCCGTGCCTAGAGATATTGGCCCCAAAGACTGACGCCCCTTTCGGTATTTCTTTTTATATTAGTAAGATCAAAGTACAAGAGAGTGGCTAGGGTTTCACTCTCAGACTCTGCGTCCAGATGCTCTAAGAAGTGAAGCCCTCAGCACTTATTTAAAGATACAAGGAATGCCCAAAAGCAAAGCCCCAAAAGCTTTTAAAATAAAAAGCATCAGTTCTCTCTCTCTCTCTTAGAGAGTCTTTTCTCTTTTTTTATTAAAAAAAGCAAAACTCGCGTCGCTCATCATTTTTTTTATTTTTTTCCAGCCTTCGCGATTTTCAAAAATAAGGGTTTCTGGCAGAAATTAGGGTTTGCAAGAATTTTAGGGTTTTTGGCAGAAATTAGGGTTTTTGCTATCCGCCACGTCATCACTTTGTGACAGAATGGGAGCTCCTGCAATGCTCAAACGTTTAGGATTTTGTCTAGGAGTAGACACTACACTATTATAGCATCCAAAATTATAAGATTGCTACGAGAAATAAAATGTAAATAGCTCCCATCATAGGTAGAATAGCCTGCCAATGTTTTGGTCTAAGACGTGTCCGATTCTATTTCTTTATAGAAACCCAACCAAGGATGCAATATCAGTCCCCTACTCTAACAAAGAGTATGGGTATGTGCTTGGTATGTGGAAGATGAATTTGAAGTGGAAGAAGAAGAGGAATTCAAGGATGAAAAGTAAACACATATATAACTAGGTGTTGAGTGTGGGATTGTAGTAGACATCAAAGCACAACTTGAATCTCCCAATGCTTAGGGCATAGACTAGGTGTTGAGTGTGGGCTGTAGTAGACATCAAATCACAACTTGAATCTCCCAATGCTTAGGGCATAAGCAAGGTGGGAGGAAGTGGTTTTTCTAATGGAGTAACTACACACCTATTCACAAGATCCTCTCTATGAGAAACACATTAAATCAACCATTAAATGCAGACCATGGGTAGCAAAAGGGAGTTGTTGATCAAAGACCAAGATGAAGGTGAATGCAAAGTCATCTAAGGAGAGATATAGTTCTATAGTGAATGAGGAAAAAGATCTAACAAGAAATTCGAAAGCAAGTTGAGAATCAAACATGAGATGCCACATTTTCCAGATTTTATGTAAGAAATTTTCCTAACATGTCTAACTTCTAAGGAGGATTTTAGTGCACATACTACTCCACAGGGGTCATATGGCATTGATTACAGACACTTATAGACCATAGGACATGGTCCCACAACACTACGAACCTTATCATTTTTATGAAGAAGTGATACCAAGGCCTAGTAGAAGAACACATAGAGCCATGCTATGCATTTATAAATATTTCTATGGATATCCTATTGAAGAGAGGAGTGTTATGAATGAAGACAGGATGTTGCTAGCCTTTGGGACATCTTTTGGCAAAGAGCACAATCACCTTATGAGAATGATGATTATGTACGATCATTTGATGCCCATGGAGACTCAAAAAGATTTTAAAGATAGAGCCCAAAGGTTAAAATTACAATGCGAGCAAAGATTTAGCTTTTATTCAACAATTTGATGTCGTGCTCTTTGGAGGCTAAAAACATGAAAATTTTCTTTTTTTATAAAGGGAAAAGTGCATACATGGTGGTCAACCTTATTTTACATGGAAAAACACCCATAACTTGGGTGGGCTTACAAGAAATTGATTTCTTTTCTATGGCTGAATATATTCATAACTACAAGGCACGAGTCCTCTACTGTGCTGTCAAATAAGAGGACTTTCATATCATACCACTTAAAGAGATGTTCCTAACAATTCCATAATAGATTATTGGGCTAGGGGTTCATCTCCAAAAAGACCCCCATACACTAGTATAGAGCACATCAGATAACAATTATGACCCAAGTCAATGACTTATTCGAAAAGGGCTTCCTAGAACAAAGTTCCTTGTATTTTTAGCCACGCTTACTAATTGTGCAGACAAAATGTAGGTCTTGGAGGATGTCTATAGACTATAGAGTCCTTACTAAATTCATCATCAAGAACAAGTCTCCAATACCCAAGAATAATGTTATACTTGACCTACTACAAGATTTTACTTGTTTCAACAAGTCGATCTAAAAAATGGATACCATTACATCAAGATCACTCCTAAAGATGTAAACAAGGCCATGTTAAGGATGTCATTCGGGTTGTATGAGTTTGTTGGTGGTGTTGTTTCGGCTTACTAAAGCTCATGGATTGGATTTTTCAAGGAGTATTAAACAAGATAATGGAGTGGATTTCAAGAGCACAAACAACATATGAGAGCGTTCTTTGATGATATTATTGTTTTCTTGAAAGCCAAAGAAAAGCATAGAGAAAACTTGTTGAAAGTTTTTTGGAGCATAAAAGGATATAGATCGGTGATTCAACGACAAGAACAATAATATGTTTATGCAACAAGATATAGAATTTTCATTTGAAAGGGAAAGATGGCTCTAGAGAATGAACGTGACGCTCAACACATAGCTCCCAAAGGAAGAATTAAGAGACCTTCACATACAAGAGTTGGCCTTTCAAGTGCTCTCTTCAAAGGATGATCCACCCAAAGAGGCCAACAATTCATCACATAGACCGTGAAGAGAGAATTCTAAATTTTAGTCATTGAAAAGTTGAGTCTTAGTTATTATGATGGTAAGATGAATGCATTTGTGATTTATTATTGGTTGCATCAATTTAACGCTTACTTTGATACTAGCAAGAAAAGCAATAACAATGAAGTTTTGGGAGCTGCCATGTATTGTTAAGAGAGAGAAGGAGAGAGCTTGACTCTTCAAGCACACACACACAAATATGGAGGCAAGAAACCTATACTTCTTCTCCATCACTAACTCAAGATAAGAGGTCTACATAACCTAGGAAAAAAAAATAGCAATATATAAGGGAACTAATACAACAGTCTAGTATGAGCCGCTAGTGAGTAAGGTGCAAAAATAAGTGTACCATTACTCTGGTAGGTAGACCAACTTCGTCTAGTACAATTATAGTATCATTGATGAAGATATACGTATCCACTATGGTGCGTCAATGATGATGATTGTTGATGATAGTCATCCAAGAGTCATATATATTGAGCTTGATATCGCAACACTCCCCCGCAAGCTCAACGCCATCTCTCATATGCCAAGCATCGCTCAAAACTACCGTAGTTTCTCCGCTCTAACAGCGTTCATGAAGATATCTTCAACCTACTCATCCATCGCCACTTGCTAAGACCGTCTCTCTAATGAAGTGATAATGCACCTCAATGATGATTTTCCTAGAATGAAACACTAGGTTTCATGCCAACTATATGCTGCTAAGGTTGCCACAATAGATGGCAATGGGCCTTCGTACCTCTACTCCAAAGTCTAGAAGTAGCAATCCCATCCATGCTACCTCACATGTCACCAATGTAGGACCGATGCTTCTTGTTGCTCCATGTGATATCATGAATCCGTTGGTGGACCTGCGATTGTATGTTCTACCAACCCAATTTGCATATGTGTAACCATATAGTTGTAACTCCACATCAGACCTATAAAAGAGTGTATAATCCAAAGTAGCACTCACATATCACGATGTGCATCTCACTATATTCAAGTGTGGTATCCTAGGAAATGTTGAAAAAGTATAGATACTTGCTACTATGAGAGATGAATGAGGATATTGTCAAAGGCGACGATGGAGAAGTGTAGAGACCAAGCACACACACACACACACAGAGAGAGAGAGAGAGAGAGAGAGAGAGAGAGAGAGAGAGAGAGAGAGAGAGAGAGAGAGAGAGAGAGAGAGACAGTCTCGTGAACCAATCAACCTTGGCAATAAATAATTGATAATGTTTATACAATGGAGGTAAGAGGTTGCTTATATAGAAACCTCAATAAATTTCCCTACCCAAACTTTGACAAATAAGTAAAAGAAATACCTAAAAGCCAAGCTAAATAATGGGATCACATTGGGTAGTTCACTTGAAATGCCAAACTCTAACACCCTCTCTGCAGCTCATAGTGGACAACAATAGTGAGACCAAGTCAATGAAAAAGCTAGCATGAACACCTTTGAAGTGGCCACCAACTGGATACACCTCGGTGTTTCTCCCCTCAACTTTGTACCTTAAAATAAGTTCATCTTGAGCATTTGTTTCCTTTGTAGGAAATTTGAACCGTAGACCACACTACGCCCCATAATCCCCACTCGTGAACTGTGAACACATCACGTCCAAAATATAATACTCCAAGATAATGAGCTGTTAAACACATCCTATCCATGATCCAACTAACACCAATGGATTGGTGCACTCATCCATAGTGTTTTAGATACGTCTGATTGGCTCCCTACCAGATGCATGTGCAAAACTTCAAGTGTCACCATCAGTGTCGAAATTAATTATAGGGAGCACTACTTGCCCCTCTTTGCCACTCACAAGCCTCTATCATGTTGAAGCTGGTGGCGACACTTATCTGCATGTGACTAGAAGGCGGGAGTCCGTGCCAGCGTAGTCACCACATCATCAGTAGCCTCTTTGCTATCCTTCCCTAAGTCACTATCACTGCTTTCCTACTGTTGCTTGCTTTTACCTTTGCTCTTTGTAGAATCCTCGTCTTTGCGTTAATTTGGATTTGCAACACTTGGCCGAATGACCACGCTTTCCACAGTTGTAACAATGGTACGTCATCCTCTTTTTGGAATCCGAAGCAGCAAGGGATTCCCCATGTGCTTCCCCATCTATCTCAAAAATCTAAATTTTGCTTTGAGTTATCTACGCGGCTTCCTCCGCAATGAGAAAAGAGTTGAGATCATCAAATTCCATCTTTTCATTCGTGACTTGTAACCGAAGTGTCCTAGACATCGTTTCATACTCCTTCGGCAGCTTTGTGAGAACCAAAGTAGATAACTAAGTACTTGCCTCAATGCACTTTTCATAACTGATACTTGATCATAAATAACTTTAGCCTTCAAAAGAAATGATTGCATGGAACTTCCTCGTGGAAACAGGATGGCAATTAACTATCCAAGAAGGGTGACTACTTGCATATCATAGAATCCCGATCAAACATTCCAACGATCTTGAGCCACATATCTTTGGCAGTCGTTAAAGTTTGAATAGCTAGAGAAAGGTCCTTTATAAGCGAATTCACAATGGCTGACATTGCCTTCACAGAAGTTGCATCCCAATTGACGCACAAGTTGAGATATTTGTCATCTTGAAGTCGGGTGTACCTATTGTCAAGCTCCCTCCTGGGGCGGGGCTCTGAGCTGTCAACAACATCCCATAAGTCTTTCTGTGAGAACCACAGTCGCATAATGAAATTCCAATGAGCGTAGTTATTGCCACTCAATTTGTTGTTGGTGCTCGAGCAAGGGGGGGCCATGATGAGGTTGCAAGATCTTGTAATCTAGTGCCTTCTTGCACTCCAAAAAAATGGCCGCATGAACCATTGCCTCAAAAATAAACTCCAAGCCATTCTTTCATCTGCAATTCCCAAGCCATGCCAAAAGATGGCCGCACAATACTCCAAGTTGTCCCCCTCTTTGACTCCAATTTCTCCCAAGACTCCCGGGCCTCCTAACACTTCAAAAACAGGAGACACCAAGGGAAATTTGAACGGATCAACAGAACGTGAGTACGTGCCACCTCGGTCTACGAATTATCAATTGATGGAAACGCATCGTCAACAACAAGTTAATGATTGAGAAAAGAAGATGGTTCAATTTGCAAAGGATCCCCGATATTCCAAATTTTTGACTTGGCACTGGATTGATGAGGTGCATTCCCATTGGTAGAAATCCATTAACTCCCCAATAAAGTCAGCCCTCAAGAAACCCCTGCCCCACAGATTTTTACTAAAGATGAACTGGAGGATGTCGTTGTAAGATGAGTCAACCAACTATTGTAAAGAAGAAGGATCTGAAGAAAGGAACTGACTTCCTTGGTTACTTGGGCCGAAAATCCTCTTTTGAGATTACTAGAAAACAAAAGAAGCGTGTACACTTCAAAGGATTGTCTAGTTTGTCCTCAGCTTCTTCTGACAACTCGGACAACTCATGCTCTTCTGACTCGAGTGATGAGAAGGAAACACTTTTACAAAAGCCAATCGGTATGATTTTCTCAATGACAAGGGCAAAAAGGCCAAGGAATTCAAAGAGGGAGGACAGGCAGTGAAGTTTGAGTACTTTTGAGGGTATCCAACAATTTGAAATAGCATTTTTTGGAGGCCGTTATATGGTTGACAGATTGAAAATAGAACGGAGAGAGCAAATAATTGTTCAAGAACAGATAATAGATAGAAAATTATAGATGAACTAGCATTATTTTGCTTTATGAATGAAATTAGACTTTTGAAGATGACTTTGATTTATGTATGAAACTAATGTCTTATGGAGGAAATCTGCTATTTGTGAGTAGATAATAGGACTAAGAATGAGATGATGATGATTTTGAAGCAGTGAGCTCCCGAAAAAAACCTGATAGCAAATCATGAATTTTGAATCACGAATGATTCAAGCAAAGTGTCATGAGTGCATCAAGAGTTTCGGCGGGATGAGATGGCGACACACCTAGAACTAAATGATTGAACCACTCTGTTAGTATGAACTCAATGTGTGATTGAAGAAGTGGGATCCCCAAAAATCATTACTATGCTTGAGTGCAGATAGAATGATTGAACAAATGACTGCAACATTTCGGTCTCAAAACTCTATGGACATGATCATAATATGGGATTAGTCAATCTGACATCAGTGAGATCTGAGATAGATCTAGATGCAATTACTAAATACGTTCCTAGGGATCATGGTCCTAGATCAGAACAGAACCCAATCGTGATATGGGATTTGTTAAATCGATATGAGCGAGGTCCGTTGTGGATCTAGATGCGATTGCCAAATACGTCGCCAAGAATCACAATCCTAGATTCTATATGATGTGATCTGAATGTGATATGAATGTGATGTGATGTGGATGTCGTCTTTGTACAAGTGATGGATTTGTGTCAGTACTTAGAGTTAGTGCTCCAGTACTTAGAGTGAGTGTCTACTGAAATGGTTTATGCCACTTATGTTTGATTTGGTAGGCATAATCGAGGGCGATTACAATTCTTTCAAGAGGGGGGTATGTCATAGTTGACATGGCTATATAAAATTTTTCGATTAGTAATGACAGCTTATGACATGGCAGAATGTACGATATTCCACCTTTCGTTTTGAAAGCTCTTACTGGTATCTTTTTGACTAGTTGCTTTGGGACTTGATGCTTTTGAATTTAAAAATTTTGGGGCTTTACTTTTAGAGCACCCCTTGTAAGAATAATAAGTCCAAGGGGCTCACCCTTCAGAGCATCTGGACGCAAAGTTTGAGAGCAGAGGACCCCATCGGGAGTTGTACTTTGCTCAAGCATTAATATGATAAAGAGATACCAAAAGGGGCGCCAAGTTTTGGGGCCAATACCTCTGGGAACGGAACTACGTCGGGATGTATTGACTCAAATTTTATAAGTTGTGAAGTATTTTAAGTAATTTTCTCATGTGTCATGTCGGATTCCCGACTTGGGGTGCCTAAGTCTGTGACACCTGCTATACGTTGACGATATTATATATTTATATTGGAGTCAAATGAGACATTATAGGCTTTATTTACAAGCCTTCGATGAATTCTATATGAGAGAGGACTAACAATGAACCTTGGGAACACCAAGGTTGTCAGCTGCATCCGAATTAAAATGGTGACGATATAGGTTTTACACTCACATATTCTTTACTTCTTTTCCTTGCGTTAGTGATTCCTTTTAGCTTGAATGATGGTTCATTTACCTGAAAAGAGGTAATGAGAGAGTGCGATAGAGATGCATAGAGAGAGAGAGAGAGAGAGAGAGAGAGAGAGAGAGAGAAGGGGAGAATGACACCAACCCTCTCAAGGGGCCCCCACACTATTGCCGATGTGGTATTTGACTTTTGGTTGCGTAAATGGAATGTATACACATGTAATACCTCAAGTGGAGACTCTAGAGACTCGAATGATGGAATGTCGCCGTGGTAACTCCCCTCAAGGCAAGGCACCACTGGAGATAACTTGATGCACCTTTGGATCCTTCTCGATGTGGGATTGTATATGGCCACAA
Source organism: Adiantum capillus-veneris (assembly GCF_014529385.1). Classification (NCBI taxonomy): domain Eukaryota; kingdom Viridiplantae; phylum Streptophyta; class Polypodiopsida; order Polypodiales; family Pteridaceae; genus Adiantum; species Adiantum capillus-veneris. The sequence continues at coordinate 14,041,696 of NC_140946.1, read as the reverse complement.
AGGGGTAGATCTGGGACTGATTTTCACTCACAATGTGAGAGGAATGAAGCGTTGAAAACGCAAATCTCGATGACTGCTATGATGGAATGCAATGGGGCACTCGATGTTGGCGAGTTAATGGCCAAAGGGAGGCTCAATGGGCTACCAAATCAAATCGCAACAAGGAGACCACAAAGGAAGCAAAGAGATCACAAGGAGATCACAAAGGCATATCCAAAGAGATCACAAAGGTAGATCCAAAGGCCGTTTTTGACGATGGAAAGGGACTAAAACACCGATGCTAATCTGAAAATTCTAGTGCTGATCTAAAAGCGTTGGTGCTGATCTAGCTATTCCCAACAAAACATTGAGGCGTTGATCTTAAAATTGGACATCTATCCATCAGTAGATCCGATCGACATGGGGGATGACTCGTTGGATCCGGCTAACACATGCACGTTGTGTTAGATGCTCACCGTAGTGTAATAACATCTTTCAAAACACTTGTACAGAGCATTTATGCAAGAGGGTTCCAAAACTCAAAAACTTAATCTAATGAACTCATTCGGACATGCAACTCCTGCAAATAGGCTTACAAAATTGCCGATATTGATCCTCCAGGGGTTCTAGACACTCGTATCTAGAGATAGGTGCAAAATTGGCTCTGAAAGACAATGAAGCATGTCCATGTGGCACATAGAGCCATGTGCATGTGGCATCCCCTCCTGCCTAAGAGGTACTAGTACCAAACTCCATGCACACTATAAGATGGTCTCGGATGAGCTTCCTTCTAGATGATGTCCTCCACAATGACTTTTGAGAGAGACGCTCCCATGAGTGATGTGGAAATGTGAAAAACACACGGATGGTGATGATGCATCTTCTCACAAACAATGTACTGCCTCTTGGATCAATGATGCCCTTGTTGGGCACGGGCCAACAATAACCTTTGGTGCCCCAAGTCAAATGGTGTGAACCAAACTGCAAAACAGATGGATGTCAGTAAAGCGAATGGTTAGATATGAAATTGTCGATGTTAATGATGGTTATAGGCCACCCTATGCTACCCCTATGTAGGAAGATTGGCGAGAGCAACGTTGAATGGGAGATGAAAATTGATATTTTCTTTGGAAGCCCACAAACCATGGAAAGTCCTTTGTATGATGTCTTATGAAATCGCCAAGTAACTCCTCAAAGATAGAGGCTCCTCTTGGGGCTTCGACTAGATTCCCGTATGATGGAAGCTTTAGATGAATCTTGTTCTCTGCAGTGGGTGTGTTTACGAATGTAGGCTCACGATGCCTGCAAACTCTCTATGTGGCTACCTCGAATTGAAACCCTTTGGCTCCAAATTGATGGCTATCAATTTCTAAGAAGGTGCAGATGGTCGATGGTCTGGATCCAATGTGTTGCCAAAGATGTGTACAAACCGATGATGATACAATGCCTCTTTTGGAATTGTTCAAGAAGATGGAGAGATGGTTGTGTAAACTACGTTAAGACTTTAAAGTTAATAGGCTGATCCGGATGATGGCTTCCTTTGTTGTCATAGGCCACTAACAAATCCTAATACTTGCAATCAACGTCTTCATGTTTCCAATGCATGTCTTAAATGATGCGATCTATCATGTCAAAGAAGTTATGATTACAAATATCCATGCTAGGATTTCTTTCTTTCTAAGTGGTCGAACGTATACACCAAGTCAACTACCCTCTCATAGGCACACCACAACTGTAACCCCCGGTATAGGGTGTTTTTATTTTCCATGCTCAAGGCGCGCGATCCTACGTGCAATGGCAAGTCCTGCAATTCCCTGAGTGAGAGAAGCATCCTTGGATGAAATGCTACAACACACACTCAAACACTCAAAAGAAAACAAATTTCAAAGATTAGCGGGTTAGTGCAAAATCACAAATCTTTGATACCAATGTCGGGTGCAACAGAATTGAAATGGTGAAGATCTAGGTTTTACACTTCCACAAATCCTTTATTACCTTTCCTTGCGTTAATGATTTCTTTTAGCTTGTTTGATGGTTCCTTTTTCTTTTTCCCGAAGAGAGGAAATGAAAGATTGTGGTAGAGACGTGTAGAAAGAGAAAGAGAGAGAGAGAGAGAGAGAGAGAGAGAGAGAGAGAGAGAGAGAGAGAGAGAGAGAGAGAGGAGGAGGAGGAGGAGGAGGAGGAAGAGGAGAATGACACCCGATGGGGTCCCAACCAACCCTCTCAAGGATCCCCCACACTGTTGCCAATGTGGTATTTTCTTTTCTTTACCTAAAGGAAATGTACATACATGCAATACCTCAAGTGTAGACTCTACTGACTCAAATGATGAATGTCACCATGGTAACTCCTCAAGACGAGGCACCTCAGGCACTCATCTGATGCACCTTTGGATCTTCTCGATGTAGAATTGAGGAGGACTGGATCTTGCGCTGATTTGCACTCCCAATGTGAGAGGAACAAAGGGCTAGAAATGCAAATCTCGATGATGACAATGATGGAGAGCAATGGAGCACTCAATGCCAGCCAAGGAATAGCTGAGGGAGGCTCAACTGCCAAAGTATCTGACCGCAACAAGGAGATCTCAAAGACATATTCAAGCTATTTTTGACCACGAAAAGGGGCTGAAATGACTGCTGAGCTAAAAAACGTTGTTGCTTATATGAAAACATTGTTGCTGATCTAAAAACGTTGGTGCTAATCTCGCGATTTCTGACAAAATGTTGAGGCTGATCTGAAAACTAGAAATGCTAGGCTGCTCTTCTGCTAGTGCTAGGTGATCTACAACTTGTTCTGTTCAAATGCTTGGTTGTTAGGTTCCCTTTACAGGGCTGAATTTTGAGTTATAAACTCCTATAGGCTTAGGTAGGGCAAACTGTTTACAACTAGACGCAACAAAATGAATCATAAAAATGATTTTTAGGTAAATTGGACTAGGGGGTCAATTTTTGTGTGAAATTGTTGCACATGTTGTGCTAGATGCCCACCGTAGTGTAATAACATCTGTCAAAACGCTTGTACAAACCATTTATGCAAATGGGTTTCAAAATTGGAAAACCTAATATCTAATGGACTTGACCGCATATGCAGGTACTACAAATATGCTCACAAAATTGCCAATACTAATACTTCTAGGGTTCTACGCACTTGTATCTAGTGATAGGTGTGAAATTGGTTCTCAAAGTCAACGAAGCATGCTCACATGGCACATAGAACCATGTGTACGTGACAAAGGTTTTCATACACTTAGAAAAATTAGGAACATGTCAGGGCATGCTAGACAATAAACTTATCTATATACCTTGGCATGAATTTCATAGGCATGATAAGATGCTTCTCCATGGCAAGCATAGCCAAACAAATACTCACTAAAGGGTATGCTACATTATCGATGCTAGAGTGATGTTGTCATCAACTTGCAGGATTCCCCTACCCCTGCCATGATGTATATAAGGTGGAGGGACCAATATTATGGCATAATATTGATAGCGAGTTGCACATTCTTCCATCTCAATGGAACAAACGAAGTCTCCTTGGGTTTTGCCTTCGCTTCAAAAAGATAAACCACCCATGAAAAGCTTTGCTCTCAACTTGGCTGCAAACCCAGAGTTACTTTGTAAACTCAGCATAGTAAAATAATGTGACAAATGAGGAACAACAAAATAACACCTTCAAACTCGCGATCTCACGGTTTCCATGCGAGCATCTCAACAATAATCTTGCAGTAGCTGCTTGATTTGATCTCGGCGTGTGTTAATATTGTGTCGTGCATCTGTTTCGATTCTGTTGTTCTTTGAAGTGCTTGAAGTAGTTCAGTCTATTCTTTTCCGCTGGCACGTGGTGCCCATCCCATGACAAATGGCTTCATTGAGCGACCACGATATATGGACATGCATATGCCACATAGTGCTAGAGTCGCAATCGGACCTCTCGGTTTTATTACCCATAGTAGAGTTAAAGGTTGAACTGGTAGCACAAATTTATAAAGACTAGAGGACATACAAGGTATCTAGAACTATGTATGCGGATGTCCAACATATGACATCATAGGAGAGTGATATATAACCTCCTACCAAACTCCTACTCTTCCACCCCTGCCTATCTTGGTTTATATCATCATGATTGTACTTGCTTGTGCATAAAGTTTCAGATCCATCAGAGGTAGAGCTCCATCCCCCTCATCCCTCATAGAGACGGTTACATATACTCTCTCTCTCTCTCTCTCTCTTTCACACACACACACCCCTAGAGCAAAAAAATAATCAGTACATGTTCTTATGGAAATGTGAAATGAGCAAGAGCAGGTCGTAGCCCAGAATCAAGAAGTGTGAAATGAGTAAATGTGAAATGAGCAAGAGCAGGTCGTAGCCTCCTTGAGCCCAGTATAAGAGCGGCCGAGCACTTGGGCTGCAATGGACATAGCTTATTATTGGTTCCCCATCAACAAGATTATGGCAAACGCAGCAGGAACCATGGTTCCAACGGTGCAAAACGCAGGGAAGGAAACTGGCAATGGAGAGCATCAGGATAGAGATGATGATGGCAAGGATGCGAGGCTGATGGAGGAGGAAACATTAACGTATGAGTGCCCAATCTGCCTCGAGAAGGCGCTGAAAAGTCCGGTGGTGCTGGCATGTGGCCATCTTTACTGTTGGCCCTGCCTCAGTGCCTGGCTGGAGGGAAAGAATGCGAGTTCTGCTGTGTGCCCTACCTGCTCGCACGCCTGGCGTATTCGACAACGTAATGGAAGCATGCCAGGGTCCAAAACGCAATATCCAATGCCTAACCTTTGTGGGAATGTACGACCTAGACCCACCGAACTTTGGGTGCCCGCAATGTGAACGGGCGGAGGCGGTGCAGCCGGTGATCCTCACGGACTGCGGCCACGTCCACTGCTGGGCCTGCCTGGCGCCAGAGGTTTCAACAGTAGCAGACGATCCCACAGCAACGCTATGCTGCAAAAAGCGCAGGTGCCTGGCTCCCAACTTCAAGCCCTCCTACCAGCTGTGCCCCATCTACGGAGCCAAAAATGATCCGAACGCACCACCCGGCCTGCCAATTGCTACAGGCCGTGTTGTCGCGGAGGAACTATCGCCACCCAAACGAATACGTACTGCCTCTGATCCTCGACCTGATCCAGGGATTCATGAGCCGGGCTTTGTCCCACGTGGGCCCTCTCTTATCGAGTGGGGCAGCATGATACACTTGTTGGCTGAGGTTCTGCATGAGGCATCCCAGCGAGAAGTAGCTCCATCTCGTGGTAGCCTAGTTAGTGTTTTGCCACCATGATCACTTTCAGGTCCACCCGTCTCACTCTTGCAAGGCTATGACTTTTCCTCCACACACTGAGCATATCTCATGCTCTAGCCACGGTCTTTAGATATTACACGAACTCTTTGCCCCTGCACATTCCATTTTTGCCCATTTTCATGCATAGGAAACAAACCACTTTGCAAGTCATAGCCTTCGCCATCTCAACACAGTGATTGTGGCATCAACCTCTCTTGCATACAAGCATGCTCTTTTGGGTTCTACCATAGCTTTCCTTTTTTTTCCCATGGCTAGATTTTCCTTACTTGGTTTTGTCTATCCATTGTTTGTCTTCAATGAACATGTTAACGAGTGGCAAACTCCTAAGCTCTCTCTCTCTCTCTCTCTCTCTCTCTCTCTCTCTCAGATATCGTGTTACTTAACAATTTTCTCAATACGAGCATACATCTCTGTTAGAAGTCCTGGGTCATGACATCTTTAAGCACCCTATCTTTGATATCTTGGGAGGGAATCTTGGTGCTCAATACATGTACATAATCATAAAGATTTACATTCCCCATGTACCATACAGAGAGCCTACTCACACAAGTGCATGGAGAGTGGGCAAGAAAGGAATCGATGAGAAGGGAAACGTAAAGGATAGGGCACTTATTCTTTGATTCCCGAATATAGAAATAAGGAAAGAATTTCTAAAAAAGAGGCCAACTCTTAAGAAAACCGGTATTTTCCTGGGAGATGACCTTACATTGGCACAAATGACACACATGCAAGAGTTGATGCCAGAGATCAGGGCATCAAGAGAAAAGGGGAAAATCGCCTTTTATAGAGGAGGGAAAGTAGTGGTTCTGGAAAAGCGCTCATCATGACGGTGCGAGACCTATGGGGCGACACTCCGGATAGCGGCGTGGAATTGTAATGGATCATATAGGCTAGATGTAGGTGCCTTTGAAGACAGCTTTATACCAAAGCCAAAAAGAGTACATACAAAAAAGAAGTCCCGAGTTTTAGAGCATCCAAACATGCATGTGAACTTGATTTCCCAACTTGAACCATTGCCACCATTCTCTAACTTTGCAACAATCCCAAAAGATGTGTCCCACTCTTTCATTTCTGAGACATAACCTATAGACTCCCATTTCAGTTCCCTTTTTGAACATAATTGTAGTTTATGGAATAGCCCTCATTAGTACCTCCACATGAAGACCTTAAGATTGGATGGTGATTGAAGAGCACACATGCCTACGAGAACTTTGATCCACCAAGCATTAGTTGCAAACATAAACCATTGTTTAGAGGGTAGAGGGTACGCGCAAGTTTTTGTGCCTATCTTTTGCATTGACCATAGGTATATGAGATAATGGGTGAACCAATGCACATAGATGGTTCTAGGTATTGATAGCCGTTTTTCGGCTCTCTATAATTGCCATAGTGAGTTACCTCACCCTATCAAATCACTCAAACACTGTGGTTACCCTCACCCTTTCACTGTATATAGGTGTGTGTGAGTTAGGAGACTTTTTCCATATCTTCTTAAAAACCCTCAATTAGCTAGTCACTGGGCTAGTTGAGCCAAAAAAAATAAAAAAATAAAAAAATTTAAGTATATTATGGCCCATTTGTGTGTAAATATTTTATTGTATATAGGACCTAAATAAAAGGATTTTTCATGATTATTTTGGTATTTATTTAAATATTTCTACCTAGGGTGTGTTATTTATGCTATGTACATTGACTCACCATTACCATAATTTTTCTTACCATTTTGCATACTCTTTATTCCATATAAAAATAATTTCATGCAAGCTTCTCTTATTTTTGGTGTAACTCCATCCCAATTAGACCACCAAAAATATTCATCTTTTTAAGGTAGACTTATAATGAGAGAGATTTATTTTGACCCCTTTATATTTTTTCTACCTATATTATTTATATTTGACATGTACATATTTTTTTAGACCCCTCAATATTTGATTTTCTTAGTTGTACTATTCACTTATATCATGATCTCAACAATATCTTCAATAATAGACCTACCAAATAAGGTCAAGGGTATATGGCATGCATGCATGCACTATGGAGGGCTCACTCTTGGAAGCATTCAAAAGAATCATCCAAAGAAGGACCCCACAAGGACTTTGTGCAGTGGAAAAAGACAGTCGATTTTGCTGAAGTTTTAAAGGTCACTTGCTCTCCGAATTTGAAAAGGTGATACAAACAAAAGTTGTAGCTCGTGGGCTGAACTTTTGCCTCAAATGTTTTCATATTATTTTGAGCTACGAGCTGTGAGCTATGATTTTATTGGTGGACCCCAGTTTGCCCATGCTATGCAGCCACACTCCCTCTTCCACTTTATCATTTTCCTCTTTCACACACACTTCTCCACTCATCATCTCCACCTCTCTCACCACTCTTCTATGCACCCTACTCACCTTCTTCTCAACCTTGAAGAATAAGAGAAAGTATGGTGAACTCATGTCTCCTACACACACTTCCATTCCAAAATTGACCACCTAATCCCATTTTTCCTCATCCATATTACCCATATCTATCAAAAAAACCACAAAATTCAGCCTCTTCTCTTGAAAGACAGCATCATGGTGATTGATTACTCATATTCACTTACCTTGGCTCCTAAGGAAGGTCAAGAGTGGAGAAAAAACGTACCGTCAAAGCTAGTGGACCGTCAACAAGCGTCAAAATTGATCCTACTCAAGACACTTGGAGCATCAACATTGTAAGAAATCCATATTTTCTTACCTATTAAGAGTTTTTTCTTCCTTATTTGTATCCTACTTGGATACTCCCATTGTAAATATTCAATTCCATTTGTAAATCAATAAAAATACTAACTCTACTAATTTACTAACACTAACCTACTATGAAAAGTCCTATCACCTCCACTTCTCTCCTCTCTCTCTTCTTCATCTATCCCCACCAACTTCTTGATAATTCCAAGCAAAAGAAATTAGATAAGTGCTGAAAATCTAACCCAACCATGGTTAGAGGAGTAACCCTAGCCCTCAAAATTGCTATAAAAGGAGGGTATAGCTAACACAAAAAGGGGGGGAGCCATAAGCAAGAGCACTATGCTATAGCTTGAGAAGCCAACCTCAACCTCTCTAGAAGGAGCTCTTGAGTGGAAGCTCATTGTCTTATGCATATGCATGTGTTGTATTAGGGGTGATTAGCAAAGAAACTCTATACCGTTGTAAGAGAGAGTGATCATTCAATTGAGAGTAGGAAATCTATCATTTCTCCTACTAGTGTAAGCCCAACATTTGCTGAATCATTTGCTGAATCAAGGAGGGTGGATTTGAACTAATCTTGGATACTTTGTCTCTCTTCCAACGTGAAGTAATGGACAACAATGATGTGTAAGTGTCTTGGTGTTTTTTTAAGTTCTTGATAGCTTGTCTCTGGGTGTTTGTCATCAATTTAGCCATAAATCTCACATACTGTAAGAGGGCGACAGGGTGGAGAGGACTCCCCTGGCCTTAAGACAGTGATTGGGGTGGCTTTTCTTGTGATGTGTTGTGGTGCAATGTACTCAAGCTATGTTGAACAAATACTAATCTCACTTTGATTGGTCATGACAGATTTGTAAGAAGGTATTAATGTAACAAGCACCCCCTCCCCCTTCTCTCTCTTTCTTACATATATAATTGTGTTTTCTTGATCACTACCGATACATTTCAAAGCAGTCTGAGCTCTCTCTCTCTCTCTCTCTCTCTCTCTCTCTCTCTCTCTCTCTCTCTCTCTCTCTCTCTCTCACTCTCTCTCTCTCTCTCTCTACGCGTCCTAGTTCGCATCCAAAACTAGGTGGTGCCCCAAATTTGTGTAGGGTTAGGTTGCGGGTTTGTGTGTGTGTTGTTGTTTTTTTCCAGCCCCAACCCAATTGAGCAGCACGGAAGCCTAGAAGAGTGCTTAGAGGCCACTCTTCTTGTTGCCCGCCCCGGACCGCCTCAGTAGCTTGAACCCATGGTCTATTTTGAAATTCCTTCTTGCTACAAGAAACATTTTGGGAAGATGATTGTAGTTCATACTCTAGCTATTTTGTTCTATGCCCTTTCTATCCATAGAGGGATTTTTTTCCAATGAGCACTACAAGTGGGTTTGAAATACATGGCTCCAAAAGACATTTTTGACTCCTAGCGAGTTCTGGCCAATCCACTACAATTTAGAAGTAATTATTTTCAATGAAGTAATTAGAAGTAAATATTTTCTGGCATATCTCATGCTCTAGCCACGGTCTTTAGATATTACACGAACTCTTTGCCCCTGCACATTCCATTTTTGCCCATTTTCATGCATAGGAAACAAACCACTTTGCAAGTCATAGCCTTCGCCATCTCAACACTGTGATTGTGGCATCAACCTCTCTTGCATACAAGCATGCTCTTTTGGGTTCTACCATAGCTTTCCTTTTTTTTTCCCATGGCTAGATTTTCCTTACTTGGTTTTGTCTATCCATTGTTTGTCTTCAATGAACATGTTATCGAGTGGCAAACTCCTAAGCTCTCTCTCTCTCTCTCTCTCTCTCTCTCTCTCTCTCTCTCTTACAGATATTAATGTTATCGTATTACTTAACAATTTTCTCAATACGATCATACATCTCTGTTAAAAGTCTTGGGTCATGACATCTTTAAGCACCCTATCTTTGATATATTGGGAGGGAATCATGGTGTGCTTGATACATGTACACGATCATAAAGACTTCATTCCCATGTTCCAGATGAGATCTTCAAGCACCCTATCTTTGATATCTTGGGAGGGAATCTTGGTGCTCAATACATGTACACATACATAATCATAAAGATTTACATTCCCCATGTACCATACATATCAACGCCAAAAAGAGTACATACAAAAACGAAGTGCCGAGTCCCGAGTTTTAGAGCATCCAAACATGCATGTGAACTTGATTTACCAACTTGAACCATTGCCACCATTCTCTAACTTTGCAACAATCCCAATAGATGTGTCTCACTCTTTCATTTCTGAGGCATAAGCTATAGACTCCCGTTTCAGTTCCCTTTTTGAACATAATTGTAGCTTATGGAATAGCCCTCATTAGTACCTCCACATGAAGACCTTAAGATTGGATGGTGATTGAAGAGCACACATGCCTACGAGTACTTTGATCCACCAAGCATTAGTTGCAAACGTAAACCATTGTTTAGAGGGTAGAGGGTACGCGCGAGTTTTTGTGCCTATCTTTTGCATTGACCATAGGTATATGAGATAATGGGTGAACCAATGCACATAGATGGTTCTAGGTATCCTAAACCCATTGCCTATTTTGAATTCCCTTCTTGCTACAAGAAACAATTTGGGAAGATGATGTAGTCCATACTCTAGCTATTTTGTTCTATGCCCTTTCTATCCATAGAGGGCTTTTTTTCCAATGAGCACTACAAGTGGGTCTGAAATACATGGCTCCAAAAGACATTTTTGACTCCTAGCGAGTTCTGGCCAATCCACTACAATTTAGAAGTAATTATTTTCAATGAAGTAATTAGTGAGCTCCCTGTGTAACCCTATTGGCCATTCTACTACATCTTAGAAGCAATTTTTTTCCCATGAAGTAATCAATATTTGTGACATAGTGAACCTGGTTTCAATAGGTGTTGAAGTGAAAAGCTTATTCCATGATGCCACGATAATATACCACGGAACAGTGGATTGAATATCATAAGCATATAGAGAAACATATATCTCTATTTACCATATGTTGTATGAGAGGCCCTCTCCTAGTGTGTGCATGTGGTGCACATAAGATCCAATATAATCAACCCTCCTTGCTTGACATGCATGGTAATGCAGTCCTATCGCTAGATCTTTCTTACTTGGTTTTGTCCCTCCTTTGCCCCTACACCAACTCTTTGCCCCTACACACTCCATTTTTGCCCCCGTTCATGCATAGGAAACAAACCACTTTGCAATTTATAGCCTTCCCCATCTCAACCTCTTGATTGTGTCATCAATTGGGTGGAGGTGGTGCACTTGGTGATCCTCACAAACTACAGCCCATCCCACAACAACACTCTGCTGCAAACAGCATGGGTACCTGGCTCCCAACTTCAAGCCCTCCTACCATATGGTTCCCATATACGGATCCAAGAATGATATGAATGCACCGTGGGCGTGCCAATTGCTATAGGCCGTGTTCTCATGGAGGAACCGTTGTCACCCAAACATGCATACGACCTCTAATCCTCAACGTGATCCAGGGATTCATGAGCCGATCTTTGTCCCACGTGGGCCTTCTCTTATCGAGTGGGGCAACATGATACACTTGTTGGCTGAGGTTTTTCATGAAACGTCCCACTCAGAAGTAGCTCTATCTCATCGTAGTCACTGGTTTTCCACCATGATCAATATCAAGTCCACTGTCTAGCTCATGCATGCCTATGACATTGGCTCCATATATGCACGCTCCATTGTGGCCGCACATCCCATGCTCTAGCCACGGTCTTTAGATATTACACCAAATCTTTTCCCCTACTTTCATGAATAGAAAACAAACCATTTTGCAAGTAATAGACTTCCCCCACGTCGTCAACACGGTGATTGTGTCATCAACCTCTCTTGCATACAAGCATGCTGTTTTGAGTTCTACCATGGATTTTCTTTTTTTCCTATGGCTAGATCTTCCATACTTGGTTTTATCTCTCCTTTTTCTCTCTTCAATGAACTTGTTAACAAGTGGAAAAGTTATAATCTCTCTCTCTCTCTCTCTCTCTCTCTCTCTCTCTCTCTCTCTCTCTCTCTCTCTCTCTCTCAAATATTCTTATGCTGCAGTGTTATTTTACAGTTTGCTCAATATGAGCATAAATCTCCATTTCCCCCCCCTTTCATGCAAACAAAAAAAATTACTTTGCAGGGCATAGCCTTCCCCACCGCAACATGGTGATTGTGTCATCAACCTCTCTTGCACACAAGCATTCTTTTTTGGGTTGTACCACTGGGTTCCTTTTTCCCCTATGGCTAGATCTTCCTTCCTTGATTTTTTACCTTCTTTTTCTCTCTTCCCCATGTTCCAAATGCACCATAGATACCAGATCCAAAAAGAGTACAGTCATAAAAGTAGTGATGAGTCCGGAGTCTTACAACATCCAAACATGCATGTGAATTTCGTGAAATTGATTCTCCAGGCTTGATTCCACAAGACCTTGAACAATTTTCCATCATTAATTCTCTAACTTAGCTGCAATCCTAAAACATGTGTCTCACTACTTCATTTTTGCATCATAAGCTATAGAGTGTTGTTCTAGTTCCCTTTTTGAACATAAGTGTAGATGATGGAATAGACCCCATCAATACCCTCCACATGAAGACCTTCAAATTGAATGGTGATTGAAGCATCCACAAGCCTGCAAGGACCTTGATCCACCATGCATTAGTTTGCATCATAGATCATTGTTTATTGCACCTATTAGCTACATCAACCTGGTTTAAAATTGAGTCTTCATGATGTTGGTGATCCTGCAGATGTCACTCTTTACCAAACTATTGTTGGATGCTTCATTTATGTATGCAAGACAAGGCCGGATATTCAGTTTGCAGTCTCACAGGTCAGCAGATTTATGCATAGAGGAGGGTCTTAGCATTGGTAGGATGGCAAGAGGATTTTTTGCTACCTTCGTGGCACTTTACATCTTGGCTGGTTTTATCCCAAGGGAGGATCATTGCAACCAAACTTACATGCTTTTTTGAACTCAAATTGGGCTGGTTGTTTTGACACACGAGTGTCCACAAGTGGTTTTTGTTTCATACTTTTGGCAGTTCATGTATATCATGGTTGAGCAAGAAGCAACCTACTGTGGCCACTTCTAGTTGTGAGACTAACTACAGGGTAGTCTTCACAACTACGATTGAGTGTGTATGGCTCAGACGCTTTATGGTTGATTTGGGTGTTGGACAGGACACTGCCAACACTATCTACACTGACAGTCAAGGTGCATTGGCAGTTGCGAGGAACCCAATTTTTCATGCTCGCACAAAGCACATTGAGGTGCATTACCACTATGTCAAGGAGAGGCTCTCAACAGGAGGTATCAACTTGGCTTATGTGCCAACACATGACAACCTTGCAAATCTTTTCACAAAGGCATTGTCTTGTGAGAATCTTGAAGCTTTACACAAAGCTTTGGGCTTACTCTTCTTTATGGACAGATCATGTCCTCAGGGCATGACACTTCCCTTTACTCATGTGCCAGCTCTCATTCACCGCATCACTCCAAGGGGGATTTTTTACCATATACATGTGGTAGTGATGTGTGTGAACACAGCCGCCGAGGCATTTTTCCCCCCCGTGCATTGTATATACGCCCATCACTCTAGGGCTATCTATCTTTCCATTGCACACTAAGTAACACACTCTCAATTGTATGCCTTGAGCTTCCTTCGTCTTCTCCAAGCTGTGTGTGTTTTCCTGCAACCCTAATTCCAACATTTACAAAGGTAGGTCCCGCATATAGGGGTCAAAAAGACATTTTTGGTGCACGCAAGTGGCATATCCCTTGTACTGCTAGTCAATATTTATTTTTATATTAATCAGTGTGCAAAGTACAATTGAGCCCGCGGGTGCTCACTCTCAGTCTCTGCGTCCAGATGCCCTGCAGAGTGAGGCCCTTAGACTTATTTATTCTTACAAGAGATGCCCAAAAGCAGAGTCCCAAAATATTTTAACAATAAAACGCTAACGGTTCCAAAGATGCCAGTAAAAAGCAGCAACGTAGATCGTGGAATTTCATACAGTGCCACGTCAGTATGTTGGCACGTTTTGCGACCGTTCGTACAGTCAACGGGATTTACGGAGATTCATACGATAGCCACGTCAATAGATTCTACGCTTTACTTTTTAGTGTGCCCGGGGCCCCCTCGTCACGTGACCATAAGTTGGGACAACTTTATAGGGTTTCCACGTCACCAATTTGTGACATACCCCCCTCTTGAGAGGATTGTAATTCGCCCTCGATTACACGTGCAAATCAGACGGAGGCCATAAACTGTCTTAGTAGACGCTGACTGTTAGTATCGACGCAGTAGACCCTACACATTTAGCACTTGTACCAAAACGACAGTCACATCACATGACAAATCACAAACAAATTCATTCCAAATCTCAGACCATGACCATCGGCAACGCATTTAGTAATCGCATCTAGATCCACTCCGGACCTCACAAATGATTGATTAACTAATCCTTATTGCAATCATGTCTATAGAGATTTATGAGACCAAAATGATGCAGTCATTTCGTCTTTCAATTCTTGCACTCAAACAAGTCAAGTACAAATCAATCATTTTCATTTTGCGGAATTCTTGTCATAAAGTCATACAACAAAATACTACTTAGACCATTAGTATCACTGAAACCCAAAGGGGACATTAGTGACTCTATTCAAAATCGGTGTAATCCATTGACAAAGGAGCGGAGTGACTCTCCTCTTGTGAAAACCTGCTACACTAGATTCACCCTCGCTGAATTCGGGGTTCTATGGAAATATACTATGCTAAACCGAATGCTTCAAGGTAAATTTCCAAAATCTGAGGAATATCCGCTACGTCCTCCTCCTCCATCCACTTCGCATCCAATGCAGGATAGTTCTTGAATTTAACCAAGAACCGCCTAATCGCTTTACCTTTTATCTTTTTGTCCTTGTGTGCCAAAAACTGTTCTGGAACGAGTATCTCCTCGCTTTCCTCCACTTTGGGTTGCTCATCAAGCTCCCAATCATCGGACACGTCGCCTTTAAAAGGCTTCAATAGATTCATATGAAATGCATTGTGAATCTTACAAGTATTGGGCAGCTTGAGTCTAAATAAGACCTCATTTATCTTTTGTTTTATCTGGAAAGGACCATAATACCTCATGCTAAGCTTTGGATAAAGCTGCTCCTTTCCCTTTTTCTTTCTTAGACATGCCTTCTCAAAATGGAAGAGCACCCAATCATCGTCCTTTAATTTCAAAACTCGTCGATGTTGATCTGTTTCCTTCTTGTGTCGTTCCTGAGATTTCACTAAAGACTCCCGAACCTTGGCAAATGCAGTGTCCAAGTCCCTCGTGTACTGGTCGACTTCAAAAATCTTATCTTTCGTGCTAAGGAAGGGTGGAAACTTCGTAGCACCTTCAATGATCTCAAATGGCACCTTCTCCGTCGAAGAGTGGATCGTGTTATTGTAAGCAAATTCCACCAAGGTCAAAAAATTTTACCATTGAGTCTTCTAATTGGAGATGTAAGACTTCAATAAATCGAGAACAACTAAATTTGTAGTCTCAGATTACCTATCTGTCTGTGGGTGGAATGATGACGAGAACTGCAACCGTGCCAATGTTCTCCCAAATAGCCCTCCAAAACAAACTCGTGAATCAGGAATCTCTGTCGGAGACTATTGTCTCAGGCATGCCATGTAGTCAGAAAAAAAGTGCAATGAACAGTCTCGCTAAATGATCCGGCTTGACTGTTTTCTTCACTGGAATGAAGTGAGCTGCCTTGCTAAAGCTTTTGATGACAGTCCACATGCCATCATGCCCACTTTGTGTCTTCGGGAGATTAAAAATGAAATCCATTACAATACTTTCCCAGGGGCGGGTAGGGGTAAAGACTGTAGTAATCCTTGTGCCTTATGCCTCTCAAACTTGACCTTTTGGCATACTAAACAACTACATACAAATTCGTCCACATCTTTCTTGAGTCTCGGCCAAAAGAAGTAACGCTTCAGTAGTCACTGGCCACCAAGCTCTCAAGTATCACCTTAACAAGCCTCAAGTAGCCGGATGCGTTTGGAGGTGGTTATTGCTTTTTCAAAAGTTTGAGTTTAAGGTTGTCCTTCGTCACGGCAAAGAGCATCAAATGGCCGACCATCTCTCTCGGATTGAGTCACGGGATTCAGCCACAAGGGTAGAAACTCTCCCTAACAATTTTCTTTTTAAGTGGACATTGCCACAAATTGGTACTCGGAGATTATACATCATGTAGATGGTAGGAACATTATTTTGGTCATAACTCACAAACCGTTATGAATAAGGCCGAATCTTTTAAACCAAAGATTAAATATATCATTTACAACATTATGTCTCTAGATGTCATGGAAAAATTCTACACCAGCTAAGAGTTATGGTCAAAAAATAGCTGGTTGCCTAGTGCATTTAATTAAATCTTTACATCCCATACTCCTTAGAGAACCACTATGTAGATTCATTGGATGAGCAAATCCACTTAGCCAAATACAAAGCTTAATTAAATTTGATGATAAATGTATTTAGGTCTCCGATATCACTTCAGGAGTGCGAATTATTAATTATTCCATGATCGGGGTTATCTACGCGTGTAGGGGTGCTACCTAGGGGGAGTATCATATGACAGTGGGAGTTGCTTGAGCTCTTTGTATATGATTTATGGTTTGTTTTGGTGAGTTGATTTCAAGTGTTAGATGTCTATAAACTTATATGAGGGTATATGATTAGTCAACTTGAACTATACAGGCAAAAATGAATAAAGTGGATTTCTTTTTATGTTACCATTGTTCTTGCATATGGAAGATGCTATTCTAATTGGACTCATGTGTTATATTTCTCATGGCAGCATGGCTACAAAACTAGGATCACTAACATTGCTTATCCTTATACAAAAAGGTCGATGACCTGAGGCTTTGCTTGATCCGGGGTGTTGCTTAGGTCTACTTTTTTTATAAGCCTCATCTACACGGTTAGTGTGTCGGGGGTCGAACCACCTACATGGCTAACACGTCAGACTTTGCATAAACACTCGATGTTGGGCATCGAAAAGGCGTGGCGCCCAAACTGGCATGGTTGGTGTTGATACCCTACCACCTGCTGGTATTTCGGCTCCTTTCAAAGCTCGGGTTCATAGAAAGAGGCGAAGCGGCCTCAGCCTATGTCTGGCTCAGGTAGGTTGGAGGTGTTCTAGCTTGCTTGCGACGAAGTGAAATTATCTATCTCCATAGTAGAGCGAAACTGGATGGGTGGACCAGTCGATCTCTACACAGACTTTGGTGCTTTACTAGTCATTTTATACTTTTTTGGTGTTATGTAATATCTAGATTTTGTTATTGCATTTTAAAGATTCTCTCTTGTCATTTTCATGTATCTCAGCGCACTCTAATTCACCCTCCACTATTCTCTCTCTCTCTCTCTCTCTCTCTCTCTCTCTCTCTCTCTCTTCCCCCCCCCCCCCCGCAATGCAGTGTACACATATATTCATCCTCCGCTTTGTTATTTTTCTTAAGTACACTTTCATTCATATCACCCTTTTAAAGGTAGCACTAGCCGATAGGTGCCTCTAGATGCAGCATGGCTCATGGCCTAAACTCCATGCTACGTCTATGTGAGCCTTTGTTGCTTGACTATTTCACTTTACACATGTGAGCCCCTAAGAATCCTTAAATAGGCTCTACTCTCAAAAAGGTAGAGCTGAAAGCACTTCCAAAAGCCTCTCTCTCTCTCTCTCTCTCTCTCTCTCTCTCTCTCGCGTCACTTACTTCAAAGTGTAAATAGTTTCTTAAAAAAGGACCAAACCAAGTACTTCTTAGGGAAAAGTGGAGAAAAACAAACAATAAATCTTTGTTGATAAAAGAAAAAGTAAGTGCTTTTGGGACAAAAGAGAAGGGAGAGAAAAAGAGGTTTTCAAACTCGAGAGCTAATCGGTTTTAGAGAGAGATTTTCACAAAATATGAAAGAAAGATAGCGAAGTTTAGAGAGAGGAAATCTTCCAAGAGAGAACTATTTTAGCGAGAAAACAGATGTATAGACCTTAATTCTAAAACTCATAATGCCTGTTTTGATAAATCCCCTCCCATCCACTGCTCTTCTCTCCTCTCTGCCTTTATATCTTTTGAGTTGGATCAACCCTATTGAGACCTAGTTCAAATGTCTTTACATTAACATGAAGGATTCATGAATCTCAAAAATCTCTCTAATTCCAAAAGTGGTGTTCACAAGATGTAATTTCTCATTCGCTTATTTGTTTTTGATATCCTCATTGTTCTCTATCAATGTTTCGTACTAATAAGACAAAATTTGATCTTCCTAATAATGCTTCTCTCCCTCCATTGACGGTAACTTTCAGACCGTGACTACATTGGACGTCTCATTGATATTAGTCCTTTGATGTTTCCTCTATTGCTCTTTAGCCCCATCAATACCTCAAGCTCTCATTCTTGATCGGCTAGTACACCCTCTATGTTAATGGAAGGTGGACAACCTTCTAATGCAATTTCGTCTTCCACACGTGTAGCATAACGACCCAAGGCCTCAATGGGCTCGCTCCTTACTCAAACCTTAGGTCTACTCTTTATATGCAAGTTTCAAAAGTTATGCACCAAATCACCCGGTATTCACACAATGTAAATTATGCCTCGATTTGTAATTACAAGAGACTGATGGGACATTGGGGAGGTTGACAAGTCAAAACCTTTTCATGCAACCTTCTCTCATTCTCATTGGTATGAGGACATTTCATTCAGTGGCATCTTCTTTCAAAGACCATTACCCTTTAAAACTTGTATCACTTGTTGATTTAGAAGAGGACATGAAACGACACCTTGGTTTTTATGTTAACCTTATCTATATATATACTATTATAAAAGGGGGAGGGAACCCCCCCCCCTCCCCAAACGACACGTGGTTGCACCTCCTTAATCCGACATGTGTGCCCTGCAGCTCCGGCTACACGACGACGCAACGAGCGAGAGAGAGAGAGAGAGAGAGAGAGAGAGAGAGAGAGAGGCAGTCGAAGGCCGTTGGTCGTACTAGTGAGCAATAAGTTGCATCATCTCCTATATTCTTGTTGTTTGACGTTAACACTTTGTTTGGGAATACGAATTCAAAAATGGTTGCATTACCTTGGAATGACATCATGGGAAGGACCACGCCACATATCTTCTCACTAAGCCTCTTTCTTGATTATTTTGAATTATCTTCTTGAGCATGTGAAGCTCTACCAACCTCTGGCCCTAAGTGGAGATTGTCATCGCCAAATGTTGATAATTATGTTGTATTACATGGTTATATGATTATTTACTTGTAGATTTGCATTTTGGTACGTCTTTTGGTCATTTTGCTCCTTTTATTTCTTGGATCCCTTCACTTATACAGAGGCACCATCTTATAGCTAATTTGGCCCTAGCCTCATGTTTGATGCTTGGAGTCACGCAAGTGCCTCTCGCCCTCACTTGTATCGTATCTCATTTCTTTGTTGAACTATCTTAGTACTGCAAGTTGCTCTCTCACTATTCTCACTTCTTTGCCATCATAAATATTTTCCTCCCATCACTCCTACACACACACACACACAAACATGCTCACGGACAACATCACACATTATTGTATTGGGTATAAAAGAAGCTTTAAGAAAAACCGGCCTCGATAGATACACAAGTAAACGTTCCTACATAGATGTACATACTAAATTTTAGTTGTACTATTGCAAACTTCATTAAGACATTAACGAGACCAAGAATTACCAGCAATTCTGCTCGTTTCCAAATTTTAGAACAAGTTTATAATCTACTTGGATGTAAAAAGACAGCGAACCACAAATATTGGGAGTACAAACAATAGAAGATTTGGTTAAATCCAAAGATAGAGAAGAAGGAGACGTGGGCACACTGCATCAATTGGTGCTATCAATTCAAAGGCTGACTGAAGAGAGAATCTACTACATCAAAACATCAAGCAAAGAATCTTGGCACACTTGAGCCTCATGTGATTAATTTGGCGATGCAAATTATGGAACCAACCACATTACAAGATAATTTTACACCTTTAGGAAGCTTATAAGATTACAAAAGTTTTGAATTCACTTTGATGTAGATGATCCCCCTAGTCTCACACGCAATCCAACAAGCAAACACTGAAGAAAAAAATTGGAGAAAGGATAATAAAGAAGCCTCAAAACAATGAAACTCAATAGGTTACAAGGTTAAAAACCAAAATTTGACAAACAATGAAGAGAGACTTACAATATCTCACACTAGTAAAAGGCGGTTATGTATAAATTGCTACAAAAAAGATTTGTCATATCATAATTACTGATGTCTTGATACTCCCCATGACATATCACCACAAAGTGAAACCGCAACAAATTTATATGGATAAAAAATAATGTCAATTATAATTTCTATGCTAGAAGCTCTTTAAAAAAGGAAGTGACAACATCAATGTCACTGAAGAGAAAAAGAATCAACGATTCTTATATATCATAAAGGAGCAACCGATCCACTCATCTTTACAAACATAAACCAATCATTGAAGGAGGAATGAGCTCTGGCAAGATTGGCAAGGGATGACCTTAAGTGCTTATCTTTGAGGGCAAAGATAAAATAACGCTAAAGCACTCGGCTATTGCCCTTTCTATAAGTCCATTATGGAAACATTGATAGTTTATGTGTTTAACTGAGCTCTACTCTTCCTTTTCCTTCGAACAATAAAGCTAAATTCTCTTTCTGTTTATATTTGTATTCATAATGGTCCTCATGATGGACCTCCCCAAGAGGAAGGAACAAATTGTAAAATTCACGTCATAGCAACCATGGAAAAACCATCTACACATATACATGAAGTGAAGATGTAAGATAAGACAACTTGCCGTTCAAACGTTTAGAAATAAAGTCACTAGCTAGTCGTACATTGCAAACTTACCTTGGTCGCGCAACCCCGAGAGTACTCCCACTCTTCCTCAGTCACTTCGTCACCGCATTGTTGTGCGCTTTTCAATTGGTTGTGCAACCATCTTAAGCTCATGAATGTTGGTAGGCTCTCGAGACCCGTCGGATAGTGCATCGGTGGTCGTCTTTCCCGTCTCCACTCGATTCGTGCCCTTTGTCACTCTTGCTTTGCATCCTCATATTGTGAAATCCACTTTTGCATCACTGGATTGTGAAGCATGCAAAATCGGTCGATTTTAGCCTCTAGATCTTCCGTCATCTTCTTCTCAACACCGAGATTGCACATGACAATCCCAGATATGCGCTCATCATCTATGGTTCGCCATAGCGTGTCCCGGGCTTTATCAAATCCGTCTAGCCACTCTCAAATGTACACTAGGGACTCTGATACCAACCAACCTTCTGCCATGCTACCCTCCGGATGTGCCTTTCTGTTTATATTTGTATTAATAATGGTCCTCATGATGGACCTCCCCAAGAGGAAGGAACAAATTGTAAAATTCACGTCATAGCAATCATGGAAAAACCATCTACACATACACATATACATGAAGTGAAGATGTAAGATAAGACAACTTGTAGTTAAAAATAGTCAAAACTATCCAGAAACTCTCGAAGAAAAGGTCACTAGCAAATACATGAAGTATAGACTTTATGAAGTTGAACACAAGCCACCTCCATTTTTACCAAACGAAAAACGGCACAGACACAAAAATAAACAATCGGGAAAAAAACATTACACATTTTTTCTTGAATGTCAACAAGATTTCGGTTAGACATACTATTGAATCTTAGAGTTTACTTTGAGCATTCAAAGAAAAATCTTTTAGGCATTAGGGTAGCAAAACATACATACTCAGGTTAAGTTTCCAAGCAATCTTCAAGCACATTATCAAGCCCACACCATCAAGCCTCCATTCTCTTTTCACCTAAAAAATGGTTCATGCCATGCACAAAACTTTGAGCACTGGAAAGGGAAACATTAAACAGTACCTGAGAGCAAGAGAGAACGAGCAACATGATGATGTAGAGTGGCAATGATTTCGCATCTCTGACGCAATTCCATCCCGGGGTGACCAGTCCGGCCTATCCCATCGACAACCATATATTGACAGGGAGGGAAGCGCAATCCACCATCAACCAATCGTGGCCCTGAAGCCGCCTCTGCATATAGCGTAGCAAACGACCTGATGGGCTGCAGCCCTTCCAAACCTATAGGTCTCGGCCCCTCCTCTCTCTCGCTAGCAGCTGCTTCTGCTGGCGAGTGAAGGGTTTCTGCTGGCGAGTAGATACGCCTGCTTTGCTTGCTCGTCGACGGTTGCCACCATTATCTACCCCCCTTTTCAAGCTTCGCTTGGCCGGACACGCTACATTGCCCAGTATTCCACAGATTTTCTTTCCCCCCTTCAAAATACTCACCATGGTCGGTGGAAATTTCGGTTAAACCTTTATTTTGGTCGCAAATCCAAGACTGAAATTGTTCTTTCTCGCGTGGTCGTCGGTATCAATGTTCACCCAAAAAAATTAGCAACTAATGGGAAAAAGGAGAGCATTACCAAAAACAGACTTAGAAACCAATGGGGAAAGGAGAGCCCTTGAAAATCTCTCGATCAAGGTGACCCTCCAAATAAGACGAGAATTTGCAATTTTTGTCCTAAAAAAATACACTAAAGGTCGGTTTTCTATGAACATTGATTGGTATACGTTGACTATATAGAGTTAAAGTGGGTTTTCCTATGTGTGGTGAGTGTCCCCCCGTTAGACAACGACAAAAATAGTCCCCCTCTTGTCACATGGGCGAAGCATTGCACATGCCTATTGCCACTAGTAATCACACAGATTGAGGACAAACAGAGCCTCTCACTTGCCCATACCTTTTACCTTGCGTGTGCACATCGGAATCTCCTATGTGTGCCAACCTCTTTGTGGCCACCTACATGTCTCTGGTTACTTGGTTCATGCTTTAGTGCATGAGCAACAATGCAATAAATTAAATGATAACATTGTAGAATGTGTTTTTGGTTGGTTACACTTCAGAAAGCAAAGGTTACATGATTGACCATCCGCAAACACTACAAGAGGTTGTGTGCTCTTGTGACGCTGTTAGCGATGGAAATACACTGGGTTTTTATAACCCCTGGCGTCGCTAAAATCGTCGCTACGAGAGCGTCTCTACGAGAGCATCGCTATAGGCGTCGCTATATAGAGACGCTCATAGCGACAGTCATAGCGACGGTTATGGCGACGTTTACACAGAAGTCTATAGCGACGCTACAGAGCCATAAATAGCGACGCCCGAGAGAATTTTTTTTTGATGACAGGGCATTGAATGCGCTGCCACCCATCAACCATATTGTACTTGATTCACTTTTTAAAAAAAGTGCAAGGGTAGATAATAGACCCAAAATAGTCACCCACAAGACGCATTGTTTGCAAAATTGACAAGCGTAAAATTGAGAATTGTACACATCATAGGCAAAATGAATTGATTGGCAAATGTAATAATGATAATTGTACAAAATCATAGGCATAAAGAATTGATTGGCAAAATGAACTCCGGTGACAAATGTAATAATATACATGGTTCAAAAAGACGTATAAAATCCATCTCATGATACATAAGCTATGAGAAACCCTAAACTAATGCTATCTAGCTACGGCTAAACTGACGTCGTCTAGTCAGACGTCTCATCGCGTCCAAGCGGCGTATCTGTCGGATTCTGCTAAAAAAGACAATAAGACAACTTTCAGTAAGTATAAACATATAACGACATTTATAAAACAATACAAAAAATAGAAAAGAGTAAACCCTAATACTAACCATGCCGCCCCGAGAAGTGAGAATGTCCATCAGGGCGTTTAAGCCCTTCCTGCCTGCGTACTTGTGCTCGTACGGTGTGGGATCACGTCCTGCCATCGACCACTGTCAAAACATACAAAGATTTCATTATGTTAGAATTAAAAAACTCATAAACCCTAAACTATCCAAGAAAGAAACTCCTCATCATCCATACCCGCATATAAATACAATGACGCAATGAATTGAGTGATAGAAGAGGCAAGTCGAAAACTCAGAATTTTCAATCAAAACATGTGAGCGCGAGTAGAAAAGAGCGTTATACACCATGGAAGGTACTTAGAGAGCCAGAGCTTTTACAACACGGAGCAAAATTGTTCAAATACAATATTTGTGGCTTTAAGAGATCTCACTCTCATCCTCGCATAACTCAGCATAACTTCCTATATCTATATAGAGCTCTCCGTTTAAACACATATCCTCTGTTTCATTTTGTAGATCCTCTGCATGCACCCCATATAGAGCAGTAGCATCTTGATGCTCGTCTGGCACCACCGCAGCGGCTTCTGATTGAGCATCTTCTCTGATCTCCTCCATTGATGCCGTTGTGATTGGCACATGGTAGCCTTCATACGTCCTTGCACTACAAGGGGCTACCTCTATGACGTACCACCAGTTTGATGTAGACTTTGTAGGATGAAATATTACCTGCCAGAGACACATAACTTACATGAGAGCTTTCAAGCACATAACTTGTAAAAGGGGGATGTTAACTATTTACATACTTACTTGTTCACAATGCTCGGGTAGTACGAAAGTGTCTCTTAGGTCAGTCCATTTCTTAGTAGAATCCACCTCAAGAAAACCAGACTCTCCTCTACGCACAGTAGCGTTGCAACCGTCCATGATTATCTTGAACTATTGCACGTCAAAAAAAAAAAAAAACCTCTGTAATCGATCCTCAAAATCTCTTGTAGCGTGCCGAAGTAAGTGAGTTCCGCCACCACAGGATCTGCATAAGAGGAACGTCGTCGACTAGACTGTTCAAATTTTGCCATGATTCCACAATCTTGAGTAAAACGCTTTTTGTCGATCCGTTCCACCCTAAAATGTCGACCTTTACACCATGCTGCTGTGTATGACTTATACTACAACGAACAAAGATTATGAGTGGCCGTTCAAACGTTTAGAAATAAAGTCACTAGCTAGTCGTACATTGCAAACTTACCTTGGTCGCGCAACCCCGAGAGTACTCCCACTCTTCCTCAGTCACTTCGTCACCGCATTGTTGTGCGCTTTTCAATTGGTTGTGCAACCATCTTAAGCTCATGAATGTTGGTAGGCTCTCGAGACCCGTCGGATAGTGCATCGGTGGTCGTCTTTCCCGTCTCCACTCGATTCGTGCCCTTTGTCACTCTTGCTTTGCATCCTCATATTGTGAAATCCACTTTTGCATCACTGGATTGTGAAGCATGCAAAATCGGTCGATTTTAGCCTCTAGATCTTCCGTCATCTTCTTCTCAACATCGAGATTACACATGACAATCCCAGATATGCGCTCATCATCTATGGTTCGCCATAGCGTGTCCCGGGCTTTATCAAATCCGTCTAGCCACTCTCAAATGTACACTAGGGACTCTGATACCAACCAACCTTCTGCCATGCTACCCTCCGGATGTGCCTTTCTGTTTATATTTGTATTAATAATGGTCCTCATGATGGACCTCCCCAAGAGGAAGGAACAAATTGTAAAATTCACGTCATAGCAATCATGGAAAAACCATCTACACATACACATATACATGAAGTGAAGATGTAAGATAAGACAACTTGTAGTTAAAAATAGTCAAAACTATCCAGAAACTCTCGAAGAAAAGGTCACTAGCAAATACATGAAGTATAGACTTTATGAAGTTGAACACAAGCCACCTCCATTTTTACCAAACAAAAAACGGCACAGACACAAAAATAAACAATCGGGAAAAAAACATTACACATTTTTTCTTGAATGTCAACAAGATTTCGGTTAGACATACTACTGAATCTTAGAGTTTACTTTGAGCATTCAAAGAAAAATCTTTTAGGCATTAGGGTAGCAAAACATACATACTCAGGTTAAGTTTCCAAGCAATCTTCAAGCACATTATCAAGCCCACACCATCAAGCCTCCATTCTCTTTTCACCTAAAAAATGGTTCATGCCATGCACAAAACTTTGAGCACTGGAAAGGGAAACATTAAACAGTACCTGAGAGCAAGAGAGAGCGAGCAACATGATGATGTAGAGTGGCAATGATTTCGCATCTCTGACGCAATTCCATCCCGGGGTGACCAGTCCGGCCTATCCCATTGACAACCATATATTGACAGGGAGGGAAGCGCAATCCACCATCAACCAATCGTGGCCCTGAAGCCGCCTCTGCATATAGCGCAGCAAACGACCTGATGGGCTGCAGCCCTTCCAAACCTGCAGGTCTCGGCCCCTCCTCTCTCTCGCCTGCAGCTGCTTCTGCTGGCGAGTGAAGGGTTTCTGCTGGCGAGTAGATACGCCTGCTTTGCTTGCTCGTCGACGGTTGCCACCATTATCTACCCCCCTTTTCAAGCTTCGCTTGGCCGGACACGCTACAATGCCCAGTATTCCACAGATTTTCTTTCCCCCCTTCAAAATACTCACCATGGTCGGTGGAAATTTCGGTTAAACCTTTATTTTGGTCGCAAATCCAAGACTGAAATTGTTCTTTCTCGCGTGGTCGTCGGTATCAATGTTCACCCAAAAAAATTAGCAACTAATGGGAAAAAGGAGAGCATTACCAAAAACAGATTTAGAAACCAATGGGGAAAGGAGAGCCCTTGAAAATCTCTCGATCAAGGTGACCCTCCAAATAAGACGAGAATTTGCAATTTTTGTCCTAAAAAAATACACTAAAGGCCGGTTTTCTATGAACATTGATTGGTATACGTTGACTATATAGAGTTAAAGTGGGTTTTCCTATGTGTGATGAGTGTCCCCCCGTTAGACAACGACAAAAATAGTCCCCCTCTTGTCACATGGGCGAAGCATTGCACATGCCTATTGCCACTAGTAATGACACAGATTGAGGACAAACAGAGCCTCTCACTTGCCCATACCTTTTACCTTGCGTGTGCTCATCGGCATCTCCTATGTGTGCCAACCTCTTTGTGGCCACCTACATGTCTCTGGTTACTTGGTTCATGCTTTAGTGCATGAGCAACAATGCAATTAATTAAATGATAACATTGTAGAATGTGTTTTTGGTTGGTTACAGTTCAGAAAGCAAAGGTTACATGATTGACCATCCGCAAACACTACAAGAGGTTGTGTGCTCTTGTGACGCTGTTAGCGACCGAAATACACTGGGTTTTTATAACCCCCGGAGTCGCTAAAATCGTCGCTACGAGAGCGTCGCTATATGCGTCGCTATAGGCGTCGCTATATAGCGACGCTCATAGCGACAATTATAGCGACGTTTACACAGAAGTCTATAGTGACGCTTATAGCGACGCTACAGAGCCATAAATAGTGACGGTTATAGCGACGCCCGAGAGAATTTTTTTTTGGTGACAGGGCATTGAATGCCCTGCCACCCATCAACCATATTGTACTTGATTCACTTTTTTAAAAAAGTGCAAGGGTAGATAATAGACCCAAAATAGTCACCCACAAGACGCATTGTTTGCAAAATTGACAAGCGTAAAATTGAGAATTGTACACATCATAGGCAAAATGAATTGATTGGCAAATGTAATAATGATAATTGTACAACATCATAGGCATAAAGAATTGATTGGCAAAATGAACTGCGGTGACAAATGTAATAATATACATGGTTCAAAAAGACGTATAAAATCCGTCTCATGATACATAAGCTATGAGAAACCCTAAACTAATGCTATCTAGCTACGGCTAAACTGACGTCGTCTAGTCAGACGTCTCATCGCGTCCAAGCGGCGTATCTGTCGGATTCTGCAAAAAAAGACAATAAGACAGCTTTCAGTAAGTATAAACATATAACAACATTTATAAAACAATACAAAAAATAGAAAAGAGTAAACCCTAATACTAACCATGCCTCCGCGAGAACTGAGAATGTCCATCAGGGCGTTTAAGCCCTTCCTGCCTGCGTACTTGTGCTCGTACAGTGTGGGATCACGTCCTGTCATCGATCACTGTCAAAACATACAAAGATTTCATTATGTTAGAATTAAAAAACTCATAAACCCTAAACTATTGAAGAAAGAAACTCCTCATCATCCATACCTGCATTAAACACACGAATATTTAAACTTAATATTGAATGAATAGAGTAGACAATGACGCAAAGACCATTAAATACAATGACGTAATGACGCATATAAATACAATGACGCAATGAATTGAGTGATAGAAGAGGCAAGTCGAAAACTCAGAATTTTCAATCAAAACATGTGAGCGCGAGTAGAAAAGAGCGTTATGCACCATGGAAGGTACTTAGAGAGCCAGATCTTTTACAACACGGAGCAAAATTGTTCAAATACAATATTTGTGGCTTTAAGAGATCTCTCTCTCATCCTCGCATAACTCAGCATAACTTCCTATATCTATATAGAGCTCTCCGTTTAAACACATATACTCTGTTTCATTTTGTAGATCCTCTGCATGCACCCCATATAGAGTAGTAGCATCTTGATGCTCGTCTGGCACCACCGCAGCGGCTTCTGATTGAGCATCTTCTCTGATCTCCTCCATTGATGCCGTTGTGATTGGCACATGGTAGCCTTCATACGTCCTTGCACTACGAGGGGCTACCTCTATGACGTACCACCAGTTTGATGTAGACTTTGTAGGATGAAATATTACCTGCCAGAGCCACATAACTTATATGAGAGCTTTCAAGCACATAACTTGTAAAAGGGGGATGTTAACTATTTACATACTTACTTGTTCACAATGCTCGGGTAGTACGAAAGTGTCTCTTAGGTCAGTCCAATTCTTAGTAGAATCCACCTCAAGAAAACCAGACTCTCCTCTACGCACAGTAGCGTTGCAACCCTCCATGATTATCTTGAACCATTGCACGTCGAACAAGTCGATAAAAAATCCTCTGTAATCGATCCTCAAAATCTCTTGTAGCGTGCCGAAGTAAGTGAGTTCCGCCACCACACGATCTGCATAAGAGGAACGTCGTCGACTAGACTGTTCAAATTTTGCCATGATTCCACAATCTTGAGTAAAACGCTTTTTGTCGATCCGTTCCACCCTAAAATGTCGACCTTTACACCATGCTGCTGTGTATGACTTATACTACAACGAACAAAGATTATGAGTGGCCGTTCAAACGTTTAGAAATAAAGTCACTAGCTAGTCGTACATTGCAAACTTACCTTGGTCGCACAACCCCGAGAGTACTCCCACTCTTCCTCAGTCACTTCGTCACCGCATTGTTGTGCGCTTTTCAATTGGTTGTGCAACCATCTTAAACTCATGAATGTTGGTAGGCTCTCCGACATTAAATTAGTTTCTCTCTCTTTCTCTCTCAATGTGTGTGCGTTTTTTTGTTTATGCATGTTTTCTCTCTCTTTTCCTCTCTCAATGTGTGCGTTTTTTGTTTATGCATGTTCTCTCTCTCTTTTCCTCTCTCAATGTGTGCGTTTTTTGTTTATGCATGCTCTCTCTCTCTTTTCCTCTCTCAATGTGTGTGTGCATTCTTTGTTTATGTATGTGTGTGTGCGTTTTTGTTTATGTTTGTACTCTTTCTCTCTCTCTCTCTCTCTCTCTCTCTCTCTCTCTCTCTCTCTCTCTCTCTCAAACACTGTGTGTGTGTGTGTGTGTGTGAGAGAGAGAGAGAGAGAGAGAGAGAGAGAGGGAGAGAGAAAGAGGGGAAGGGAACATGAGAGTGAGGAGAGGGAAGGAGCATACCTGGCTCTCCTTCCTCTCCTCGTGTGTGTGTGTGTGTGTGTGTGTGTGTGTGTGTGTGTGGAGAAGAGAGAGAGAGAGAGAGAGAGAGAGGGAGAGCGTTACCTGCTCCTCGCTTGAGGGCGCCGAAAAACTCAGATCTGAGATCTGAGTTTTTGGGCGCTCTCTGTTATTTTTTTTAGCCCTACCGGTGTCGCTATGAGCGTCGCAAATTTACTTGTAAATTTGCGACGCTCATAGTGACGCCGGGATTTTTTGTTTTTGAGTGTCGCTGTGTGAGCATCGCTAATATGAATAGCCTCTTGTAGTGAAACAAAGCATATCATGATTAGTTGATATGTAGTCTTTTTAAAAGATGCAATTTATCCTTTGATAGCGTGTACTAAGGAGATCATGGAAGCACACAATGTGTATGACATGTTGCTACATGTGTTCAATGATAGGAGCATAAATGTAAGTCCTGATGAGGCAAATTACAACCGATGCATGTCTCGCATGCCGTTATACATCAGGCCATTAATGATCTAGATGTACAATATATATTGATGAGGATAGGGTTGAAATTGTGGAGGCTAGAGGTGTGTCCAAAATGGCTAGTGTAGACTTAGTGATAGTCAATTGGGTGCGTCTTTGTCTAGCCATACTAGTACGAAATCAAGGCTTGCCTCGTACGCATCAAGTTATTATGCTTTGGCTATGTCTAGTATGTGTGATGAGGAGGAACCTTTATCATTTGAGGAAGCACATCATATTTAAAAACTTGATTGTTTATAATAAAATCTATTTATGATGATGATATGAAGAATGGCACATGGTGTTTATGTGATTTTGCCTCTTGGAATAAGGCCATTGGTACTAAGTGGATTTTCAAGGTGAAACACAAGCCTAGTTGTAGTGTTGATTGCTATTAGGATAGACTTGTGGGTAAAGGTTCTACTCAAGAGAAGGGCATTAAGTTTAATGAGACATTTTCTCCCACATGTCATATGATTACCATTTGCTTATTGGCATTTCAAAAACCTTTGCACCATTTGCAATTTCTATTAGTACTATTGGCTCCTCAAAAATAAAAATCATTACTTCTAAAGATTCTCTCTCTCTCTATCTCTCTCTCTCTCTCTCTCCACATCTATCTCTCTCCGGAAAAAAAAACATGATAGATGTGGCCTCTATGTGGATTCCCTTGCATCCCCCCTCATTGTCTTGCACCCCATCCTCACAAATTTTGCTTTGTGCATGACAAAGACTATAGATGTGCCTTTGTTGTAGCTATCCTTAGAGAGAAGAGTGTTTGCCAGAGATGGACTTTGCCACCATAGAGTGCATTTCCATTTCCATGTGCATAAGATGGCATGAAGTACTCCACATTTTTGCAATCTACAGAAATTGTGATATTTATGAGGAGCTCTTTCAAGTAGGTGATGCCAACTTTCAAAACAGTCAAAAATGGCCACGAGCTCTTTGTCATAGATTTTATAATTGATTTCTGCACATAAAACTTTTAGAGAATGGAAAGCCACCGGATGTACTCGGCCATCATCACCTATTTAGGAAAAAATGGCTCAAAGGACAAAATCTAAAGCACTAGCTATCTTGAGATTTTGAAAAGCTTTATCAGCCTCTGAATCCCAAGAAAACCTTCCCTTCCCTATTAATCTTGTCAATGGGGTGACAATCTTGGAGTAGTCCTTGTTGATAAAGATATGATAGAAATTTGTGAATTCTAAGAAACATTAGACATCTCTCATTGACATGGGTGTCTCCCAATCAAGAATTATTTGTAACTTTTTTTAGTACATGGAGATATCCATTAAAAAATAACATAACCCAAAACCTCAATTCCGTTGATGAAACGAGAAATTCTCTAGCTTCGCATACAACCCTATCTCTTGAAATTTATTTAGGACTATTCGTACATGTTGCTCATTCTCCATTTTGTTCTTTTTAAACATCAAGATATCATAAAGATAGATCACCACAAAATCATCTACATGCTCACAAATGATATTATTCATGAGTAGGAGCATTTGTGAGACCAAACGACATGAAACCATATTTAAAGTGGTCATACCTTGTGTTGAAAGCTATTTTTCATTCATCGCCTTCCTTTGTCTTGAGAAGATTGTAAGCACCACAAAGATCTATCTTTTTTGCTTTTCCAAGTCGCACAAGAAGTTTTGGAATCAAGGGGAGGGGATAGTGATTCTTGATGGTGACCTTGTTGAGACCTCTTTAATCCACACACATTTAGTGAGATCCATCCTTCTTCTTAACAAGTAGTATTGGAGTCCCTACTAAAGATTTTAAATGACGTATGAAGCCCTTGGAAAGATTCTCATCAATATACTTCTATAGTTCTATCAATCCAGCTTGTATATTGGGCCAAAAGGGGGTTGTGTCCCCTCTTGCAATTGTATAGCACTATCATAGGGCCTATGCTCTGGTGGGAGATCTACATTCTTCTTCTCAAAAACATCTTTATAATATTGATATTGAGAGGGCAATGCTTCCGTGCTTTTTTTGTTGGTGTGTCAACAAGCATTAATTGCAAACGTCAAGAGACTTGGATTTTTTTTTGCTGCACGAATGAAGACTTTGGCGCAAATGTATATAGGTGTAGTATGATTCCTTAAATTCTTCTTTTGACCTTGTCTTTGCTCAATATTTTAATCCCTCCAGTCAACTCAAGCCACGGTAGGCCAATAACAATTGGATTACTTGGACATTGTATAATATTGAACACAATCCTTGGAACATGATCCTTTAAGGCTACTTCTATGGGGAGAGTTTTGTACCTGACATCCCTTGAAGTGAGGGGACACTGGTGCAACTAAATCCAGTAATGCTTCATAATGCATTTGCATATCCAACAAACAAAAATTGACTTGGTAGCATAAAATTTTAAGTGGGATCGATGGGTAGATAGAGACCTTCTTTTACTTGGTTTTTGTCCAACTATCCGGTATCTACTTGGATTGGACGTCTACGTTTTCCAAAAATGTTCAGGTTGTTGCACCATGATCTTTTATAATTCTCTTCTTTGGACAATGTTGAGAAATGTGTCGAGGCTCTTCACAATACATACATACACCACTAATGCATCACCCTTGCTTCTCTTGAGCTGAGAGAGTTTAAATTGTGCCGAGTCAATTTGCATGGGTTCAATGCTTGGTTCATGGTCCTCTTGAATTGCAAGACCATCATGTGTCACCGCTATTTCTGACTGCAATGATACCCCATGATGCTTCTCTTGCCATCTCTTAAATAGTGGATTATCACATTCTATTGATTGAGAGATGAAATCTCTTAATGCATGAACATTTGGCATAGTCAATAAAGGATCTTCTAAATCATCCTTTAGTCCCCGTCAAAATTGGCTAATGAAATATTCTTCATGCCAAGTTAAATCACCTGTGAGTTTTCAGATTCAGATGCATAGACTGATGCAGGCCTTCACCCTTGGCAAAGATTTCAAAGCTTTTTTTTAGCTACCCTTGCTATATCACGATCCCCAAAGGTCGCTGTAAAAGGCGGGAATAGCTCTTAGCAAGCGGTTGGCGGTTGACTGTGCCAGAAGCTTCTAGAGGCACTACCCAAAGAGTTACCACAGTAACTGACAGTACATATTTAGGAAAACACCAGTCCAAGGGACTATAATAGGAACCACTATTTCATTTTGAGTCTCTCTGTGTGTGTATATATATATATATATATATATATATATATATATATATATATATATATATATAGCCTTTGGAGTAAATCTAATCTAGACTTAACCCCAAGCCTTGTAATCACATCTTGAGCCATTGGACAACATACTTTGTAATCTCATTGAGTTGAAGCTCTTTCAGTGTTGTTTACATTGTACTTTGTTTAGTCTCTGAATAATATAATTCCAGTTCCAGTATATGCTTTGAGTGTCATTCATTTCCAATTTCTGTTATGTATTCCAATTTTTTGTCTGATCTAAAGTCTTAAGTTTGATATCAACTAACTCTAACAACCACTCTGGAATAGTTGTCTAAATGCATCCAGCTCATTCCATTTTGGTGATCAAGGTGGTTTGAGCTAAATTGCTCTAGACATGCAAATCATTTTCCAGCGGTGTTAGAGAGAATACAAAGCAAACATGCCGCCAGACAAGATGGATGGCCAGCCACTAGATTCATGGAGGAACCCATTTGTGTTAGTCCAATCCAGAGTGAGAGAAAGGCTTTGAAATTGACCAGCAACTTGGAAATGAGATAATTGTGGAGCCAGGGCCAGACATAGTTGAAGAATCAAGGGATTCTCAGTATTCTGCTCATTCCCAACATAGACAAGTCGAGCGGGCTGAAAGATGGAATCATTTCCCATGGATCTTAGACAATCCATAGACATACTAAGGACAGTGATAGTGGCAAAAGAATCCATAGATCATCACAAAAGTCAACCAAGGAGGACACGCTCTCAGAAACAAAAATAGAAGACTGTGATGCTGAAACTCACCATTATAATAGTAAGAAGAAACCCAGAACAAGAAACTAGTACATGAAACTAGAGCCAATAATATCGATGAACATTCCAACAAGATGAATTTCCTTTCCAATATTAAAAGGTGGAAAAAGAGATGATCTTGGCGTAAGGGGAAGAAGAAGGGGTCTTAGACGAGAAAGATAGAGGATATGTCTAGACAGATAGCTGAAATAGCAAAAGCAAGACCCTGGGTAAAGTAAATAGAGATTTGTTGTTCCAAGTGTCGATCAAAGGACCACATGTCTAATGAATGTTCTCAATGAACATATTAAAAGGCCTTTGGAGATGTTTGGAACAAATGTGGGATAAAGATTCACCAATTTAAGAAGCCAAACACTTGTCGATGATTACGCTAACCAACCCTAAAGCACCCAAGATAGAAGGACCATTGGGTCCAAGAAGAATGAGGCCGGTACAAGCACTAGTGCTGGCAGAGGGAGATACTAGGGTAACACTGGAAGGGGCATAGGAAGGGGAAATTTTGAAAAATGGAACCTATATTGCTATAAATGTGGCAAGTCTGACCACTTTTCTACCTAGTGTCCGGAGGGTTCAAAACCAAAAACATTTGACCAAAAGACACTAGAGCCAGCACCAATCAGGGTGTGGTATCAAAGAAATTCCAGATGAAGAGCACAAGCAAATTGTTGAGGCCAAAAAGTGGGAACAACAGAGAACGGTGTGGAAGGCTAAGGGTAAAGAGAAGGTGGTAGATGAATGGCAGGAACATAGGGAGCTCATAGAAAAACTTATCGAGAATTTATCCAAGAAGCTACCAGAACAACGAGAATGTTCTGAAGCTTGCACAATTCAAAAGGGGCCTAAGCAATGTTATTAGGACGACCCTAGCTTATAATGGCTGGCGCAATTCATGATTATGCAAACCAGACCTTGACTATTTAAAACGCTAATAGAATAACTCAGATCAAGACAGACAATACCAAAAACTGGAAGAAGGCTTTAAGGCCTAAAGAGTTAAGTAGTATGGGGCCAAAAAGAGTGAAAGAATTCTAGCCTATGAACATTTTTCCATTGACATAGATTGATTTAAGTGTTGTACTAATGGATAAAGAGCAAGAAAAAAGGTAGCAACAACAATATCGAGAGTAGTTGACTCAGCTGAATCCTGGAGAGCAACTAGTTTAGATAGACGGTCGTCTGTCAAAACAATCAACATAATCAAGATTTGATTTCAAAACAAAGGAAGAAACCAATCCAAAACCTTTTGATGATGGGAATCCAATAGTACCAACATAAATTTAGAAGGATCTATTGGAAATTGGTAATCCTTTCAATGACTTTGTTGTTGGTATTCAAATTGAGATTGAATACCAAACGGAAGGGAGGAGGCCCAAACTAGTTACTACCAGATGATCAATAGGTGGATGAATGTAATCTCGGCTCAGAGGAGAATCCCAGAATGATTAAAATCAACAAGCATCTGAAGTGGGAGATCAAAGAGAAGGCTACGTCACTATTCCAAAAATATAAGGACGTGTTCACATGGAAACATTTGATCTAAAAGGAGTAGTTCTTGAAGTATGCCAACATAGAATTCCTCTGAAACCAAATGCCACACCAATCCATCTACAAAGTTACATAATGAACCCCAACTATGCTAAAAAGGTGAAGGAGGAGATTGACAATCTTCTCAAAGCAGGGTTTATTACAAAGGTAGCAAGTAGTGATTGGTTGTTTCCTATAGTGGTAGTCTCTAAGAAGAACATGAAGTTAAGGGTGTGTGTGGACTACAGCAATTTGAATGCCCATACTATCAAGGATCCTTTTCCATTACCATTCACATCCATGATGATGGATGAGGCCACAAAATGTATAGCTTTATGGACGACTATAGTGGCTGATTAAAAGATTACACTTGAAGATATGGCCAAGACTACATTTATTACTGAATGGGGAGCATTCATATATCTAGTGATGCCATTCGGGCTTTGTAATGCTCCTGCAAATTTTCATAGATGCATGATGAATTCTTGCACAAGTTCTTGGCCATCTTCATCAATGATTTCACAGTTGTCTCCATTGAAGAGATGTACTTACGAGTTCTAGAGATGGTCTTCAAAAGGTGCAAAGAGAAATGACATGTCTTAACCCATTCAAGTCGGTATTCATGGTCTGATAGGGAAAAATTTTGGGACATATAGTTTCCGAGAATTGGATTGACAAATGACAAAATCAAGGGCATTTCATAGGCTAGAGCTCCGACCACTATCTCGAAATTGAGTTTGTTCTTGGGATATATCAATTTATACAGAAGATTTTTCCATATGTTTGCAGCCAAGGCACTAACATTGTATGAGTTGATTAAGAAAGGAAACAAGTTCATCTGGATTGGAGAGTGTGAAAAGAGTTTCCAGTGTTTAAAAGATGTGATGAGCTGGAAGCTAGTGCTTTGCCAGCCTAATTGGGATATTATTTTTAATGTACATGTAGATGTATCTAGCATGGCTATCGGAGTCATATTGGCATAGCCTTATGGGAAGACAAACTACCCAGTCTACTTTGTCACTTGCAAGTTCAATATAGTTGAACATGGGTACTTGAACACTCAAAGAGAAGCATTGAGGGTGGTATTTAGTGCCACTTAATTCAAGCATTACCTATTGGGAAAGCTATTCCACTTTCATGTAGATCATCAAGTTTTATCATTTTTTATCAACAAAGTCATTACACAAGGAAGGTTGATAAGATGGATCATGTTTCTTATGGAATTTGAGTTTAAGATTTTTCATAAATATGAAGCCCAGGGAACTGTTTTGTCAGATTCACCGCCCAATCTTCCATATATATAGCCCTTGGCCTGAATCCCCAGTCCACATTGGCAGTCGGCCTCTTGGCCCGGGTGACCCCCCCCTGGGTATGCCCTTGGCATGGCATTACTCCCCCCTTGGAGAAGTGTTTTCGTCCTTGTTAAAAAAAGGTGGGAAACTTCTTCTTAAGAATACTAATCTGTTACACAGTGGCATTTTTCATGGATCCAGCCGTGTATGTGACTGGAACATGGTTTTGTGGGAGGTTCAGCGAAATCATGAATAACATCCCAATTTTCCACATTGTTGTCCCTTTGCAACCATCTTGGTGTAACCGGCTCATATACAACATAGCGTATATACTCCATTTAGAACTCTCTTGAGTATGCTTAACGTGTTATCACCACTAATCTGTACCCGAAAAAGTACTTTCATGAAATTAACTTGTTGACGTAACTCATTAGCCAAGTTTAAGTCCTGGACTTGTTCTCTTCTTGTATTAGTAAACAGCCTCACCATAACCAATGGTCAAGGTTGCAAAATTGCTTTAAATTATAGTAAGAAAACTCAAAACAAAGCAATACATGCTTACTAATCGTATTGCTTGGTGCTAACGTACGCACTTTGCATATCCTTTAGCAAAAGATTATGTTGTGTAATCTACCTAATCTGCCTATCCCCGTGGATACTGACAATAGCATAACTACTGTAATCTGCCTATCCCCTTGGATACTGACATTAGTGAGGTGTTTGAGATTCCCCATGGTTCATAGACAATCTACCAAATGATTGGTAAATAAATTACAATGTCATAAATAGCCATGTTGGTTAACTTGGAAGATCCACAAGCACCCAAACAAAGCCATGACCTCTATTGGTGATTGGTAGATCCAAACATAATCGCATGGAGATACTGTACATAGAGTGAAAAATTCTTCATAGCACTAAGGTGATGAATATGCATGCCGCTCCAAATCAGCCTTTGCTAAACACTAGGACCCATAACATCTAGTGTGCATACATTTAGCAAAAAACAGATCCGAACCTGTATATCCATGATCATCCTGGCCAATACTGATGGCGAATGTGATGCTCCTAGCACACATTAAAGAGGAATGTAAATAGTTCTGAAAAGAAACTAAACCCTTTCTTCTGCAATCATTTGCAAGCCTTGTTGAAATGTTTGAACCAGAATAGAAGGTGAAACATTAATCACTTCTAGGTACAAACAATGAAACCTGCTCATTAACAACTCATAGCCGTGCTATATGCATAAACAACCATCATTAGTGTACCTTAACAAGTCATTCTAAGTATCCAACAATTTTTGGCAACTAAAATTGTTCTTGATACGACGTACTGAAAATGGTCTAGAAAACGGATTTGACCAGCACATAGGGATTTTGTCATGACACATAATTGAAATAGTGGGCGCCACTTTCAATCCTAGAGACTCATATTCTCCACACGTGGAATATGTCTCATGTAAGGGCGTCTGAAAAAATAACACCCTTCACGATATGTACTTGTGCGTGGAGGTTACTGCAAACACTCTACAACGAGAGTGAGAGGATCCTCATTAGCCTTGCTCCACACTAGCTAAACCAAACTCCTTGAGTTCCTAGACCCTGTTTTATCCCATGTGACAACATGTGCCAAATAAAACACATGTTGTCAAAAGTTTATTTTGGACACTACAAGTGCGTAATGCAAAAGTTTATTCTGAACACTACAACCCAAATTTCTGGGCTCTAACATGACCTTGTCATCTCTCTTAAGAGAAAAAATGGATGAAAGCATTCAAACTTATTCATCCAACTTGAAAAAGTCAAACAAAGCCTATGAAAAAATGGAAATAAACCAAATCATATGCGTACCTGGAGGTTGAACATAGTGTTCACTTACCTGTAGTAGGCAAAGGCACCTGCCCAAAGTTCCCGCCTGCAAAGGTGTAGGGAAACAAATTGAAAATAAATGAAATTCAAGTAGTATTACACATTAAACCCTGGGTGTTTCCTTTGCAATCCAAACCGCTTGGATAATAGAAACATTGTCAAACCCATTGGGTAGACTTTTGTAGGGAAACTGTGCAACTAGCAGCCAGCCCTTGGCCTCTGTGTCCATGACCCCCTTGAGTTGGCCCTTATGACTTCGGAAGCTTAAAAGTATCCACTACCACAT
Organism: Adiantum capillus-veneris; assembly: GCF_014529385.1. Classification (NCBI taxonomy): domain Eukaryota; kingdom Viridiplantae; phylum Streptophyta; class Polypodiopsida; order Polypodiales; family Pteridaceae; genus Adiantum; species Adiantum capillus-veneris. The sequence continues at coordinate 14,002,576 of NC_140946.1, read as the reverse complement.
GGCACTTCGTGGACTTCTTTCCTTGAAAGCGCAACTATGAAGGTTCCAGAAATGGACCATCAACACTGAATAAGTGATTTAGTAATCATGAGCTGGGGCTTATCCCAAAACTGTACTCGTACAGACACTCGTAGTGCTATAGATAAAATAGACTATCCACTCAAGTTGGAATCCTATTCACAACGGGATCGTTTCTAGACCCAGAAATCCATAATCTTGAAGTTTTGTGAACAAATTAGGAGTTTTGTGAACAACCGTGATGTCTGAATTGCTTGCTTCATCTATACACCTTGGTAGAGAGACGCATACGAGTTTGAGACTTTCAAAAACTCAACTTGATCTTCACACTCAAAGTGTGTAGTGCTAAAATAACACCAGTAATGGCAAGACGCTTGCTTGGCCATTAAAATCAATGGATACTCAGCTAGATTTGTTAAATTTTGAAAGCAATCAACGAGGGATTACAAACAGATGACTCATAAACATTCCAAAATAGGTGGCATCCGTTCTTGTTACCGTATTGACATAGAGAGGTGTCAATAAAATTATGCCTAGTTTTACCTTTCCTGCATAGAAGTTGGAGAGAGAGAGAGAGAGAGAGAGAGAGAGAGAGAGAGAGAGAGAGAGAGAGAGAGAGAGAGAATGCTGGGCTGAGGAAAACCCCTTATTATAATGTGTTGTATGCCCTTGCAGATGCTCCGGTGTAGACCATGTATGTGTCATAGCTTATCCTATAAGCGTACAATAGTGGGCGTGTGCAACACTCTTGTAGAGAGAGGTACTAGAATTCACATCTAGACGCACCTAGCGTATATGTGGTCATGATTGTACCAGGGTGAAGTAGGTATGGCACTTTGCCGTCGAATAAACATAAAAAATGTTTTATAACATATCTCATCTTTGACAGAGTAGCTATTTTGATAGCGGAAGCATAAATAATAATGAGATGGGATTATGTCAATCTCATTGTTGGCATGCCATGCACGCAAAGGTGTAAGCCCTTGGCAACATTGACAACCTCTACCAATTGAGTCGATACCTAAAATGCTGTGCACTATCGAGCATGGATAAAGCACAATTTGTTGTTGTCTTACGTAAATTGTGAGCTTATATCCGCACATTTTTGAATGCCCAGAACTGTGTGCCAATGTTGGTGAGTTGAAGTCATTGACATGGCACGAGCTAGAAGACTTGCCTCTCAAAAATTGTGTCAAAGCACTTTGCATTGTGCAATAGGCAATCGTTGCCAACTTAAAAGAAAACTTAAAATTGTATATCCTGGTTGCCCGGCTGTGGCAAGCTGTCTTGAGTTTGGCGAAATAAAACTCGCTAGAATTTGGCTCATAGCCATATCTACTATGGAAGAGAATGTTGTTGCACGCGCCATATACAGTCTCTTGTGACATAAAAACCTGCTATTAGCATATTCTAAACCTTTGGAAACCATTATGGCAAATGTTGAAAATGGAAGCCATGCTTCAAGTAAGTACTCATGGAGTGCTTGTGCTCATAGCTAATAGATGCTCCCATTGACACACATGTGTCCAAGTAGGGAAGAATCGACCGCGTCAAAATTTCATAAAGAAAGAAATCATCATTGTAACATGTAGGATATCTTGACTGTATATGCTACAATAAGCAAGCTATTGTATCCTATACAAATAACTAAAAGGGTTATCTGAAAGGGTAGATAACCACTAGAGAGCATGCAAGGAAATTGATTGACTACTTAGTATCAAAATCCATCAAAAAGACCTATGAAACTGTTGGAATTAGGGTTGCGGAGAAACAGACACAGCTTGGAGAAGACGAAGGAAGCTCAAGTCACACAATAGAGAGTGTGTTACTTAGTGTTCAATGGAGAGATAGTTAGCCCTAGAGTGATGGGCGTATATACAATGCACGGGGGAAAAAACCTCCTAAAGAGGGAAAAAATGCCCTGGCGGTCCTAGTGTGTTCACACACATCACTACCACATGTATATGGTAACAAATCCCCCCTAGAGTGATGCGGTGAACAAGAGCCGGCACATGAGTAAAGGGAAGTGCCATGCTCTGAGGAAAGGATCAGTCCACAAAGGGGAGTAAGCCCAAAGCTTTGCGGAAAGCTTCAAGCTTCTCACGAGACAATGCTTTTGTGAAAAGATCTGCAAGGTTGTCCTATGTTGGCACATAAGCCAAGATGATCTCTCCTACTGAGAGCCTCTCCCTAACATAGTGGTAATGCACCTCAATGTGCTTTGTGCAACCATGAAAAACTAGGTTCCTCGCAACTGCCAAAGCGCTCTGACTGTTAGTGTAGATAGTGTTGGCAGTGTCCTGTCCAACACCTAAATCAACCATAAGGCATCTGAGCCATACACACTCAACCGTAGTTGTGAAGACTGCCCTGTACTCATCCTCACAACTCGAAGTGGCCACAGTAGGTTTCTTCTTGCTCAACCATGATATACATGAACTGCCAAGCATGAAACAAAAACCACTTGTGGACACTCGCGTGTCAAAACAACCAGCCCAATCTGAGTCCGAAAAAGCATGTAAGTCTGGCGGCAATGATTCCCCCTTGGGATAAAACAAGCCAAGATGTAAAGTGTCACTAAGGTAGTGGAAAATCCTCTTGATAGCCTGGCAATGCTTAGACCCTGGGCTATGCATAAATCTGTTGACCTGTGAGACTGCAAACTGAATATCCGACCTCGTGTTGCATACATAAAAGCGCAGCCAACAGCAGTTTGGTAAAGAGTGACATCAGCAGGATCGCCAGCATCATGTAGACTCAACTTCAAACCTGTTTCCATGGGAGTGGAAATAGGTTTGCAATCCTCAAGTCCAAACTTACATAGCAATGTCTCTATGTAACTTTTTTGACACAAGGAAATACCACCATCACACTGCTTAAACTGTATACCCAAGTAATGATGCAACAACCCCAAATCTTTCATCTTGAAAGTAGCATTCAAATCAGCCTTAAATTCAGCAATATGTCTCTCATTTGGTCCAGTGATCAGCAAATCATCGACATAAATAACCACAATGAGAAGTACATCACCCTCACGCTTTACATACAATGTGCTTTCTGCTGGACTGTTACAAAAGCCTCGTTTAACCAAATGAGTGTCAGCTTTTTCATACCAAGCATCAGGAGATTGCTTCAACCCATACAAAGCCTTCTTACATCTGCACACTTTGTCCTCTTGTCCTTTTATGACAAAACCGCGAGGCTGCGTTACATAAACTTCCTTAAATATGTCACCATTCAAGAAAGCAGTAACAATGTCCGATTGATGTACATCCCAACCAAAATGAGCTGCCAATGCACATAGAAAACGGAGAGTAGTCATATGACAAGTGGGAGCAAAAGTCTCTTCATAATCAATGCCTTTGTGCTGTGCATAACCCTTTGCAACAAGTCGAGCCTTATGGTGATCAATCTCACCATCTGGTTTGCAATTCAACTTGTAAACCCACTTTGTACCAATGGCCTTTTTTCCAGGAGGCAAATCACATAGAGTCCATGTGTCATTTTCTATAACTGCATCATATTCTGATTGCATGGCAGCCATCCAATTTTCTGAATTCTGTGCTTCATCAAAAGACAGAGGCTCCTCAACATCATGTAAGCTAGACACAGCCAAAGCATAACAATCTGATGCATAATATGCATGGCGAGAGCCTGAACGAGTACGACTATACAAAGGTGCATCCAATTTACTATCACGCAAAGTGTGCACCAGCCATTTTGGCATACCTCTAGCCTGCTCATTTTCAGCCCTTTCCTCATCAAGTACATCATGTACATCTGCATCAGTAATAGGCTGATCTAAAACATTTTCAGAAACCCCCATAGGCTGTACATTTGCCTCATTGGAACTTACATTTGTATTTCCACCACTGAAAAGAGGCAACAAAGTGTCATAAATGTCCTGTGAGCTTACATTATTGTCTCTGGTACATGACAGCAAGGGCTGAACAGAATCTTCCACAAACACTACATCCCGTGAAACCAGAATACGTTTTGTTTGCGGATGATACAACCTGTAACCTTTGCTTTCAGCACTATAACCAAAAAAAATACATTTGACAGCCTTATCATCCAATTTTCTTCGCTGCACTTTTGGCACCAAAGCATATGCCAAACAGCCAAAAACACGCATGTGCTCAATAGAAGGCTTTCTATCATGCCGTGCTTCATATGGAGTAATAGACTGCAAAGCTTTCGTAGGACACCTGTTAAGTACATAAGTGGCACACATGATGTCCTCAAGCCAAAAAGAATGCGGTATAGCTTGACTTTTGACCATACATGGTGCCATTTCCGTCAGTGACCTGTTCTTCCTCTCAGCAACACCATTTTGCTGAGGTGTATAAGGCACTGTACATTGGTGTTTTATCCCACGACTAGCCAGAAATGCATTAAATTCATGAGACATATACTCCCCCCCTCGATCAGAACGGAGGGTGCCCATACTACATTTCGAGACATTTTCAGCCATAGCCAAAAATTGTTTGAAGCACATAAAAACTTCGGACTTCGCTTTAAGCGGAAATACCCATGCATGCTTGGAGTAATCATCAATGAAAGTCATGAAGTACAGGTAATTGCCCAAGGACGGAGTTTGCATGGGCCCACAAACATCACTATGCACAAGCTGCAACCTGCATGTGGCCCGAACTGGAACCATCCTTTGGAAACTTAGAACGCTGCATCTTACCCAAAATACAGCCTTCACAAACATGTTTGACAGGTGCATCAAGAGGTGGCAAAGAAGCAACTATATCAGATTTTTGCAAACGTAGCAAACTGGCAAAATTCAGATGACCAAAACGTGCATGCCAAAGTTTTGCATCTAAAATAGCCCTTGAATCTGCAATAGCATTTGCAAAATTTTGTCCACACTTGTCATACAAAGTGAGCTTATACAGCCCACGGCACAAAAGCCCAGATGCAACAATTTCATCACCAAAACTGAGATCATGAATTGTACATCTGTCATCCACAAATTTGACTATAAGTCCAAGTCTAGCAAGTGCGGATATAGACAAGAGATTCTTCTTGATCCCAGGTACATAAAGTGCATCAACAAGTGTGAAGGAACTTCCATTAGCAGCAGTGAGCACAATCTTTCCAACTCCCTGAACTGGATAAGAGGCGTTGTTGGCACAAGTGACTGAATTCCCATGAGGGACAGACTCGAGAGAGGTAAACAATTCACGATGTGAAGTAATGTGCTTTGTAGCACCACTGTCGAAATACCACACATGTGAATCTGCAGCAACTGACAAGCATGCATCATGGACAGCAGGATTGTAAGTGCACTCTGCGCTAAAAGCCCATTCTGCATCAACATCAGCAACACAGTCTCCTTTCACAGAAGACTCAACAATGGCTGCATTTGTAGTGGAACCAGCATTTGCAGTGGAACCACCCTCTTTCTTCTTAGCCTCTTTGGCCTTCAACTTAGGACACGACTTGATCAAGTGATCATTGGCTTTACAATAATGGCAACGCATCTTCTTTTTGCCCTTATCACCAGAATTGCCAGACGAAGTATTGCCAGCAGAAGCATTAGGAACATAATTTTTGCCACTCGCAGCAGAACCATAAGAAGTGGCTGCATTAATGTTACCACCCTTTCTTTGAGAAGCAATAAAAGCCTGTTCAACTGCACGCTGCCTAGTCCTGTTTTTTCTAGAAAGTGACTCTTGCAACAGCAATGTGCATAATGCATCAAACTTGACAACTTCAGGATTTCCTTGGGTCATCAGTCTCCAAGTACTAGCAAAAGTCTGGTAGGAATCTGGTAAGGCATCAAGAACAGTCTGCACAAGGGAACTGTCTGAAATGACTTCACCTGCAGAAATAAGCTGCTCATTGATATCCTTGACACTAGCAAGGAAAGTGTCCATATCATCTTCCTCATGCATAATCTTTGACTCCAGCTCTTTACGCAGCAAAGCAATTTTAGCCTCATTCGGGCTTGCATAAAGACCTGCTAAAATATCCCAAGCCTGTTTTGCAGATTTTGCTGAACGGATGTGAGGAACAATGGTGCGCTTCACAGACAACGCAATAAATGCATGAGCCTGCACATCCTTAACATCCCAACGAGCTTGTTCTGCCGTAGGCAAAACAACTCTAACAGTTGCAATCCTTGCAGCAAGACCTGCAACATCCTCAACATCGCCTACATCCTTAGAACGACGACGTACATCAATGCCCTGCACAATGTTCCAGACACCCTTTGACACAAGAACATGTTGCATCATATAAGCCCACATAGGGTAGTTGTCCCCATACAACCTGTCCTCAGCAGCAAACATCTTGAACACATCTGTGTTGTTGTTGTCAGCCATGGTAAATGCTGCACCTGATGTGAAAACTGCCCAAAAATAGGAGAAACGGAGCGGGAACAACCTGTGCTATATAGCACAAACCGTAGAAGACTAGAAGGCACCTGTTATGCATAAAATGGCACTGACAGAAATTCTGCACAAAATGACGAAATAGCCTGTGCAGTACTGCCTGTAGTGGAAACGGAGGCCAAAATGAGCCCAAATCAAAATTCTGAGCAGACCAAGATCTGCGAGCGACCCAAAATTTTTGTCGACCTGTGATCGCTCGTCAAAGCTCACTAAAATCAGAGAAAGTGAACAGGTGTGTGCTGGAGCAGCTGCTGGCGACTAAGCCTGGGAGGGCGTGACCTGCTTTGATACCAATTGTTGGAATTAGGGTTGTGGAGAAACACACACAGCTTGGAGAAGACGAAGGAAGCTCAAGGCACACAATAGAGAGTGTGTTACTTAGTGTGCAATGGAGAGATAGTTAGCCCTAGAGTGATGGGCGTATATACAATGCATGGGGGAAAAAACCTCCTAAAGAGGGAAAAAATGCCCCGGCGGTCCTAGTGTGTTCACACACATCACTACCACATGTATATGGTAACAGAAACCACTAGATAACTAAAAGGGTTATCTGAAAGGGTAGATAACCACTAGAGAGCATAGTATCAAAATCCATCGAAAAGACCTATGAATCCAGTACCTGGGGACAATGTTTCCATTGATGATGTCCCATACAATTTAAACATAACTTTTGCAATTTGGCTTTTTGAAAGTCGACTGTGGAAAGTCTCCTCTTTGCGATCTTGGTGGAGATTGGTTCGGGGACTGCCAAGTGTAGATATTGTAGCCTATGGGATGCACGAGATGATCAACTTTGTAAGGTGATCCACCTTTGTAGCAAGCAATTGGACGCAAACCACCAATTTTTGAAACCGTTCTTCAAACTTTTGAAAGTCACGTCTTGTGACATGACTTTCAAAGAATACGTAACATCTTGTGACGTATTCTTTGTCGTCGATTAAATTACTAGTATCCTCCAAAATGTCAAGCAAACTCTGAGGAGGAGGAGTAGATGCTCGTGAAGGAAGTTCAAAGTCAGAAAAAGATTCTTGAAAAGTTCCGTATCTAGAAAATCAAATGAGGCATCCATGACGGGTTTGTGTGGTGCTAGCAAATAAAGGGAAGAATACTAGAAAAATACCTTGATTACAAAAGATGTCGCAACCTTAGTATGCACCGCAAATGGCGATAATTAGCCGTGCTAATTATGCCTTCCCATCAAAACTTTGCCAATCTGTAAGACCAATCATCCAAATACACTGCTTGAAACGAAATCGTCTCTTTTGAAACGTCGCAGACGGCTGGATCTACTTGAAGATGCAAGTTGTAAGAGATGCTTGTTTGAAAATCTCAAAGCCGTCGAAAGTTAACCGTGACTAACTTCTGCAATTTTGGAAAATTTGCAAAAAATGGACGGCGTGCCGATGAATTTACCGGCCCCTTGTTGACCAGGTTATGTCAAACCTTGGCCGACAAAACCGGAAAAACAATTGTGTATGGGGTGTGTGTTGGTGTGCGCATGCACCCTTGCTTAGATAATTTGAGTGGATTGCCCAAGGACAAAGGCCTTAGGGCGTTTAATAATGTGAAACAAGTGCCTTGCACTCGGGTATGGAGACCAACGTCGCGAGGGTGAGGGAAAGAGATGGTGTCCAGTGCGCTGCTCTCCGGGGGTGGCTCCAGTGACGTGACTGCACCCTGTCCTCGCAGCGCAAATCTGCCAAGCTTTTCCACACAACATATGGTGGAGGTTAAGAACCCGTCTCCCCTCGCCTCAGGAGGCTCTATACACAAAATTTTCACCTCTTTCTTGTTCAACTTTTCCTCGCCTGGCAAGAGAGGAGCTCCACGGCCCTTTGCATGCACATGAAAAAGCATGAGAGGACCACGCCTGCCCTTGGACTATTTTTAGCTCTGATACCAGTATGAAGCCCAGGGAACTACCTTGTCAAATTCATCGCCCAACCTCCAATATATATAGCCATTGGCATGAATCCCCATTCCACACTTATAACCAGCCTCTTGGCCCGGGTCCATGACCCCCCCGGGGTATGCCCTTGGCATGAAAATAAACCTGGGAACACACTTGTGGGGTAGATTTTCTTTTGATAAGTACATTAGGTTCTTTAGAAACATCCTTGAGAAATGAACTAGTTGATGCTAAATTACTCTAGAGCACGATTGACGAAACACCAAATCCAAAATGGCAAGACGTCTATGATTTTGTTCAATTAGGAAAATTATTAGATGAATGGTCCCAGAATAAGAGAAAAGCACTCATCATAAAGAGCTTGAAATTCAATATCATTACGGGAGTGCTGTACAAACTAGGAATCAACGACGTGCTTTGAAGTTGTGTGCCATTAAAGGGAAGAGTGTAGGTTATCCTGAAACCCATTATGGAGATGCAGGAGGCCATTTTTCATCTGACATCGCCTATACAAAAATTTATTCAAGCCAGATTATGGTGGAAAACAATGATGGATGATCTCAGGGCTTTCTGTAAAACCTGTGATATATGCTAGAGAATGGGAAGGCCTACAACAACATACATGACACCTTTAACTCCACTATAGCTTTTGGGAATATTTTTAAAATTGGGACTGGATTTTTTGGGTCTGTTCAAGAAGGTGAGGCTAAGGCACTTCCGAACAACACTACAAGATCTACTTTTGTGTTCATTTATGAAAATATCATATGCAGATATGGTTGTCCCATCAAAATAGTGTTAGACAAGGACACTCATTTCATCAATGATACAATGGAAATTCTGATGGAACCATCTTTAGTAAAGCACATGAAATCAACGTCATATTTTCCCAAATGCAATGGCCAATCAAAAAGTAGTAATAAGACAATCGAGACCATTCTCACTAAAATTGTGTAGAAGGATCTGCATCAATGGGATACAAAGCTTCAAATAGCACTATGGGCATATAGAAATGCTCATAAGGTGACTACTAGGATGACACCATTCAAGCTGGTCTATGGTAATGAAGTAGTGGTGCCAATGAAATTTTTCATTCCAAATTTAAGAACTGGAAGTTGCACATGGATTGGACTTCAACCAGAATCGAAACATAGGCTAGATGAGTTGCTACAATTGGACAAAATAAGATAGAGGGCTATGCTAGAACAAGAAGTTGTTCAACAAAAAAGGAAGCATTGGAATGACAGTAGGATCAAGGTAAGAGAGTTTCAAAGGGGTGATCTAGTACTTTTATATCAATCCAAACTGGGACTGAAGAAGTCAAATATGAAGATAGCTTGGTCAAGACCTTATAAAGTGGGCCGGGTGTTTTCTAATGGGACAATAAGACTCAGAGACTTGTTGGGTTTACTGCTGCCTGGAGTCTACAATGGAGCCAAAATCAAGTTGTACTATTTGAGAGCACATGAGCTTCCAGTAGAACCAATACCACATGCAAAAGAAGAATCACTCGACTTATTTGATGTTAGGCCAATTCCAGAATGAGTGGCAATAAAAACTTCAGCCGGGTGCAAAAACAAGCACCAGGTCAGTAACTCACTACCCTCAAGCACCATTCCATTAAAATCCCAAAAGTCAAACCGGTCTAGATCCAATTCCGTACACCAGGGAAGCCAAAGTTGAATAATGATCAGACTCAAAAGTCAGACCGGTCAAGGTCTAGTTTTGTACACTAGGGAAGCCAGTATCAAATAATTATCATTCAAGGGGAATGAATGAAACAATCTTAAAGAGAATCTTGTCAATAATAATAAACTAAGCGAGCAAATGCATGTGTAGCATGTCCCAAACGATGCACAAAGATCAAATGTGGGCGAAGAGTGGAGCATTCATGGCGTGAGTGCATATAACTATGCAAAGAGTCCGCCCCTCTCCATTTACTCACACCCTCTTGTTTCACTTGCTTTGCAACCTACACAACCTACTTCGAGCTCACAGTAGCAGTAAACATCTTTGACAGCTGCAAGTGCGCTACCCAAAACATGTCGCTACTCGCGCTACAATTCCTTCATGACCACCACAAGCAAGTCCTCTTCCTTCACACCTACTTTTCTGAGTCGTGCATGGAAAGGAAGTTCACCTCATGACACATGCAAGCGATGTTAGACACCATGACAATAGAAGCATAGAGTTTAAAGGCCTCTGTAGAAGAAGCTTTAGGAGTGGTCCAACACAGCAAAATCACCATATATGTGTTTCAAGAGAGAGAGCAGGACCTATTGAAACTGTGGGGTCTAGAGGTAGTGGTGGAAGCAGCTGCATTGCCTTTTGATGCAGGGATCACTCAGCAAGTGCTGAGCGCATACCAAGATTAAAAAAACAAAGCAGTAGTAAATGGTACAACACTGGAGTTGACACCTGTCAAGTTAGCCCATGCATTCAGAATTCCAAATGTACAAAAGTATATGCCAACTACAGCAGATGAAGCCAAGAAATTTTTAAAGGAGGATGAGCAGCCAGGAAAGAACCACAAAGATGGTGCTCAGGGCATCTCAATCGCAACATTAAAGTGCATTGTTGTGTAAAAAGATTTAGTGCAGAGATCATCAGATTAAAGGACAACCCTAGTTACCTCTCAAAAAAACTCTTTGTTATGTTATTAGCCAAAGTTTAGAACCCAACAGGTAGCATAAATATCAGCCAATTCTTGTATGCCAGTGTGGTGCAACAGACTGTCAAGGTCAAGTCCAGAAACTTGCTGAATGCTTGGTATGTCTAGCAGTTTGTGTATTGGGTAGATCTAGCCCTAATACCCATGAATCATTACATGCAATCTGGGATAGAGTGACCAAAGAAAGAGACAACAAGGTCACAGTGGAATCTTTTGAAGAAATTGAGATTGGAGGAGCTGATAAAATTGGCACAAAGGACACTGCCACAAAGCAAGTAGCAGGCAAAGGCAAAGAGACACTATAGCAAACTGGGACAAAGAGATAGGTAAGACAGACTAATGCAAGACCATCCAAGAAATAGAAAACAAGTGATAGATTAAAGATGTTTAAAGATAGAGTCCAAAGCTAGGAAGCATTGCGAATACTCCAGTGGATACATCACAAAGCAAGGCTACTGAGCAGCAACAACAAATGCCATCATAGAGAAAGATCAAACCAATGCTAGGACTAAGGAGGCATTAGGAAATGGACCAGAGTCTCACCATAATCATGAATTTCCAATCATGAATCTGGATAGGCTTTAAAGACTCCAAAAACAACCACTCAAAGGGAGGCTAGTAATGAAGAAACCTGGTATAGCTGCTCTACCCTATGCATTCCCCATGATAGTATACAACTCACGAGTCAAACCAAATTGATCCAAAGATAGCGACTTAGGGATACGGGACAACCATATAGTTTGAATGGAATACCATAGTTAACTAGATTGGCTTGATGATGGAGGCACACGCATGCACATCAAGTGTGGATGACATGAGAGCAAAACGGAAAACAACAAAAGAAACTCTGGAGCATGTGCAAAAATACAAAGCTGGCTGGACTCAACAAATTCTAGAATTGTAGCTTAAGCGGTAGAACCATGACAAATAAGTGAAGACCCTTAAGAAGAAAATTGACAAATTAATTGATATAAATAGGGTACAACAAGAGGAGAAGAGAATTGCGCAGTAAGACAATGAACGGATTCAACAAGATGCTGACCGATTCTAGATGTTGCTAGAGGCAAAAAGAGCAGATTACAGGAAACTGTGCCAGAAGCATCACTTGACAAAAGATTCTATAATAGCCAAACACATTAATCACTCTCTCGTACAGATAACTAATAAGAAAGGTGATTTGAACTTGAACGTGTCTGATTTGGAAAATCTAATGGCATCCATTCAGCCAGATCTCCAAGAGAAGGCAAGCACATACACCATAACTCTGGCAAACGAAGCACTTACAAAGTATTTAGAAAAACAAAAGAATCATAAAGACGATGATGAGGATGAGGACATGTATGAGGATAATCAAGACAAGGACCAGCAGAAGCAGCACAAGAACGGCAATGAAAATGATGATGATGATGATGATCAAGGTGGGCACAATGCACGGACAACTGCATGTGGGGCAACACCAACTGGAGGTTCATCCTTAGATCAGGCCAAGTATGGGCATACTGCTGATCAACCACCACCAGCTTGGGAGACTCAACAATAGAATCCACCAAGTCAGGAAATGAGGCAATAGGTAGCACAATGTTAGCATAAAGATAGCAAAGGCAAAGCCATTATCATTGAAGTAGAGTCTGACGCAAGACTCTACTCAACTGGTAGCCTTGAATAAGAGCTTAAGAAGGTAGAAGCTATTCAGATTCAACAATACTTGTACGATGACAATATTTACTCGATTCAGATGTTGTATGTAGGCGCCAGATGGATGGTGACAAACTGGTATCATGATCAAGCAACATATCAACTTCCACTACATTCGAGCTGTGTCTAAGTCCTAGATAGGTTTCAAGTATGTTGCCTAACAAATGATGATAAAGTTGTACACAATAGGCAAAGACTTAACCATTGTAGATCTTCATTCTCTGGGAATACAGGTAGAGCTGTTACTGGGTACTAGACTGCCATACCAGTGTATGAAAGATATCAGGGTGCAGATTAAGGAGACACTCATATATATGTAGAGTGCTAAGGGAATTCTAGATCTAATGGTCAAAAATCTATTGGAAAACAATAGGACAAGCAGTCAAGGACCCAAGACCAAAATGATTCTCAGTAAACAAGAGATGCATGTGAAATGCCTATATTATATGGTCCAAATTTCTATAAAAATGATACAGCATGAGAATCAAATGATAATGAATTTCTTGGAGTTTGTACCTGTTTCTTTAGGCTCTCTCAGTAGTCTCTGCCCTTTTGAAACATGTCAGAACCAGTCCGCGCCGGCGCGGACTGGTTCCAGCATGCATCCTCTTGATAATGGGTTGGCCTCTACCTACCATGCCGACACTCATCACATCTCTCTCTCGCTCGCATACATATCCCATAGGAGGTAGCTTGAGAGCCAAGAAGTCTCTCTCTCTCTCTCTCTCTCTCTCTCTCTCTTTTGACCATCTGAAAATATACTTCTATTACATCTAAAGAAAGAGCATTACAAAATCGGTTCACTGCCTCTAGTCAAACATATTGAATCCCGTATGATCATCGGACTCTTATATGTCATTCTAGAAACTGAAGTTGAATTACCTTGCTTCTTTCCAGCACTTTACCCACCTCAGACTAAGCCTGTAGATCAGCAAAGGTATATTCAAATAGTAGATGGGCTCACGGTCTGGTATGAGGAGGTTTCCTCAGAATGGCGGGCACGGAATCAAGTGTTGCAAGATGCACTGAAGAAGACTGTGGAGACTGAGTTGATCATGAATCTACAAATATTTCAACTCTTAATGAAATAATAAGAAGTTCAAATCAGAAGGGTCATTGAGATCACAAACCAACTCAGATAACAGTTGAGGCCTCCAAGATCCCAAAAAAGGACTTAGCAAATAAGCAAATCTCTAAACCCCAGTTCAAAGAAATGGTGGAGATTTTGTTCGAAGCATGCATCAAATGTAATCATCCATTGCCTCAGGATGGATGCACACTGCATCCTATTGCCACAAGCTGGCCAGGGCTAACGAAGGGCAAATGCACTCTATATGGTGCTAACACCAAGACATGGAATCCACTAACGCCTTATGACGTAGAAATGAAGACAGCTTAGAAGGAGCAATTGGAGCAAGAGGCCATACTCAAACTAATTCAAAAGACAATGCAAATCCCACTGCTCTTGAACCCTTCAAAGTACTTCATAAACCTACTAGAAAGAAGACACTTGACAAGAAGGTCCGCTGGACGGACACTGGTTAAACCACTGAAGTGTTCTAGCATTGGCATGATATTGGACTCTTCTAATGACATAGGAGGGCTTCACACTGGAGTCCTATGCTAACATTGGAGGGCTTCAAATTGGAGTCCTATGATGACATTGGAGGGATTGGTGCACAAATACAAGAGATAAAAGGAAGCAGTGTAAATAAAGGATCAAACCAAGAGAGAGTCATACCTGAGACTTGAGAAGCATCATTTGGATACCGTTCTTGTCGCATTCAGATGAAGAGTTGCACTTTTTGGAGAAAACGTTTAAACTTTGATCTAGTTCCATCAAATGTTTTAGGCAAACTAGCCTTCCACTTCTTCTTGTGTTGTTTTTCCAAATTGCTAGATTTTGGAGCTTGTCCTTTGTGTATGCTTGTCTCTCGGAGCTCTTGGATTTGACATTGGAAATCTTGCAACACCAGACCAAAGACTTCGGGTTGTTCTATTTGAAGTTGAGCATTATTCTCTTGAAACTCTTGAATTTATTGCTGTGTGGTTTGCAAGGTGGTGATAACACCTTCCACCACTGACTCCATGAAGGCTCAATAAGATTAAGATGTAAGATCCCCAATTTTTGAGTCTCTTTTAAAAGTAAAAAATATAGATTCCAATGTCTACTTCTTAATTTTTGGTTCAGAATTCTTGTTTGGCAGTGTTGTAAGCTTTTAAAGTGAAAAGCAAAGTCATTTTCATAATCCAATAGGTCAAATAGACGGTTGGTTCAATTTTGGGAAAAAAAATATATTTTTTAGTTTTTTCTTGTTTTTTGTACTTTTTGGGGTTTTTTTACGAAAAGCAGGTCCGGATCCTTAATCTACAAGTCCCGGAGCTATGGTTTAATTTTGTAAAAATATGATTTGCGAGCGCTTTTCACTCTATTTTAGCTTTACATGATTTTTTGGTGCTTTTCAGTAAAAAACAAGTCATCTTTTCTTGTTCGGGTGGACAAGGGGAACATGTGGTTCAATTTTAGAAAGCTTTACCTTTTTTTCTTTTTAATGGTATTTTTAGCTTTTTATGCTTTTTGAGGTTTTTGAGAAGCAATTCTTTTTAGTATAACTTAAACCTAAAAATATTATCTTTAATCATCGTTAGGTATAAAAACAACCATCCGATGAAGAAGCGAGATTAAAAGTAATTTTCACAAGATATACTTTTAGAAAGTCAATTTTGCTACAAAAATTGAAGGGAAAGGGATCAAAGTTGATCACCAAAATTTGTGCCATGTTTTTAGAAAAGACAAGAGTTTTTTTTTCCAAAAAATAGGAAGAAGAAATAAGAAATAAGAACACTCTCTCTCTCTCTCTCTCTACTTGCTTATTATCTTCTCTTATATGTTCAAGGTGTGCATGTTCTTCCACAACTTCATGGAGAAAACCTCTATATAGTTTTTATCACCACTCTCTTGTGGCAAAGCAAGAAGCCTTTCAACAACTGGTAATTACTTCTAAGTCGCGGCAAGAAGCTCTAAACTCCATAACCATCATATCTTTATCTCTCTACTTCGTTTATGAGTAACTACCCTCTAGGTGGTTGCTTTTTTTTATATATGAGGGCATGTATGGGCTTGCTGGATGTATACAGGATATATTATGCTTATTTCATCATGTTTAGCATGTTGATTTATGCACATGATGTGTTAACAATCACATAGGTGAAAAAAAAGTGTTTTTTGTTTCACGTCATGTAGGTAGTAGACAATAGGTAGTACAAACACTATTTTGATTGTATCTCCCAAACTGCTATGAATTAGGTCAAACCCTTTGGCCCAAAGATTAAACACATCATTTAGAACATTTTTACTTTGTGTGTCACATGGAATTCCACACAGGCAAAGAGTTATGGTCAAAATACAGCTCGCTATCCACTACACGATCAATATTTTAGACCTCGGGCTCCTAGGAGAACAACTATCTAGATTTTTTGGATAAAAAAACATTTAACCAAATCAAAAACTTGTTGATAAATATATTTAGATCACGGATATTACTTCGTGAGTGCGAGTTATTAACTGTTCCTTGCATAGGGTTACCTACGCGTGTAGGCGTGCTACCTAGGGGGAGTACCATATAGCACCATGATTTTGATAAGTGGTTCACATATGGTTTATGGTTTGTTTTGGTGAGTTTATTTCAAGTGATTGATGTCCATAAACTTATATGGTGATGTATGGTTGGACAACCTGGATCGTATGGGCAATTATGAATAAAGTGTCTTTCTTCCTATGTCACGGTTGTTTGCATAAATATCATATGGGTAAAGTAATGTGATAAAGTGTTAGTCCATGCTATGGGACTAATCTTGATGCATTTTCTTGAGGTCGAATAATTTCATTTGCATGATATGCATCCTCTCAAAAATAGCAAAAAGTTGTTTTTTGCATAAACGTGACGTTATAGTATGTGCATGACCAAAGTGGTGGGATGTTTTTCGCTAAAAATGATTTGATGGAATGATGTCATATAATTTATGGAACCTCATGGATGGATGTCTATGCCTCATGTGCATGCGTATACTACTTTTCACCCTTCTATGTCAAAACTAGCTCTATGTGCCAGGGGGTTGAGGTGTGCATTGTGCATCATTTGTGGATGGTTAAACATTGTCAAAATGGGATTTTTAAGTCATATTTGGTCGATGATCGAACTTCTTTTATGCATTAAAAGTTCACCTCTTAAGGTTCATGTGTGCTGATTCAATTTGATTGCAGTGAGTATGGTCAAACTCCAAGTGTGGAAATTGGTTCGTAAGGGATATGATTTATGGTCAAGGGCTGAATTCCCTCATGTTTTATTGTGATGATTTTGATTGTGGAAGCCGGTGTGGATCTTGGATCCTTTTTCTTTTGGTTATGATTGTGCTGCCAATTTTTTTTACAACCATGTTATGTACTAAATTGGTTTTGCAGGATTGATTGTGCATCACCTTGAGTTGGGTTGGGTGCTCACCCATGTGATGGGATTGATTTATGGTTTATGGTTTATGATCTTTGATTGGATAATGAAGTGGCGTTGATGGTTTATGGGGGATGTGTAAGGGTAGAGACCTTGTGTGGTCTGACTGCTTGGAAAAGATTGTTTGTGCATATGGAGGATGTTTTGTGATTAGACTCATGTGTTATGTTTCTCATGGTGGCTACAAGATTTGGATCACCTACATCTCTTAGCCTTCGATGAAAGAATCGATGACTTGGGGCTTTGGGGTGCTGCCTAGATCTTCTTTTTTGTTAGGCTCATCTACATGGTTAGTGCATCGGGGGTTGAATGGCCTACACGACTAATGCGTCGGGGATCTTGCCTTGGATTTGCTGCCTAAACACGTGATGCTTGTCATGGAAGAGGCATGGAACCTAAACTAGTATGGTTGGTGCTAATTTCCTACCACCTGTTGGTATTTGAATTCCTTTTAGAGCTTGGGTTTATGGAGGGAGGCTAAGTGGCCCCAGCTTATGTCTGGCTCGTGTAAGTTGGAGGGGGTTCTGTCTCACTCCTTATGAAATGAAATTCTCTCTTTTTGTAGCAGAGTGGAAGTGGATGGGTGGACCAATGGATCCCTAAATAGGGTCAAGTGTTGTGCTAGTCATTTATATTTTGATGTTATGGTATATCCACATTTTTCTATTGCATTATTTCATGATTTCCTATTTCATTTAGATGGGGCATTAAAAGATTCTTGTTTGTCATTCTCCTATGTCTCTGCACACTCTATTTCACCCTCCATCTCCTCTCTCTCTATCTCTCTCTCTCTCTCTCTCTCTCTCTCTCTCTATATATATATATATATATATATATATATATATATATATATATATATATATGTGTGTGTGTGTGTGTGTGTGTGTGTGTGTGTGTGTGTGTGTGTATTATGTATATATATATTTCCACAATGCAGTGTACACATATATTTACCCTCCATCTTGTTCATTTTTTTGAGTATGCTTTCATTCATACCACCCATTTAGAGGTAGCACTTATCGCTAGGTACCTCTAGATAAAGTCCAGCTCATGTCCTAAACTCCATGCTAGGTCGGGCATTGAGAACTCCTTCCCTATGCAAACACTTCCTCAACTTTGATGTATATTGAAATTGTATAAAAGTGTAAATTGTATATTTTTTGCATAGACCCCTAAGAAGGGGTATCTTTCACCTAGTATTAGAGCTTAAGGTTATGGAGATAGCGCGAAGTCTGATACCAGTGTCATAAAATCTAATATCTAACCAACCCAAATGATTTTCTCATACTAAACTGATCATTTAATGTGAGAGAATAAACGAGAACAAGGGTTAAGATATAGACATGTGCTCATAGATCTAACTCAACACGGGGCCGATGGTAAAGGGGCCCAAATGAGAGATGTCCATCAAAGAGCAAGGCTAACCACTGGAGCATAAATACCTTAGGGTTAGCTTCATTTGAGACCTCCAATAGTTAGTGTCAAAAGTCCTTTGACCTTAGGTAAACGCTAGGACTGTGCTTGAGGTGGGAACCTAGCCCAAGCTTGAGGTGCTTGTCATGCCTGATGACTGAGATGCTTGAAGTGCTTGATGATTAAGATGATTGAGGTTCATACGTGAGATGCTAGGGCTGTACTTGAGGTGAGAACCCAACCCAATCTTGAGGGGCTTAAGGGCCAAGCTTGTGGTGAGAACTAGGCCCAAGGCTGAGGGGCTTCAAGTGGCACAACAGTCAAATTAAATCCCTACAAGGAGGGGGCGAGCCATGCAAGAAGGGGGGATGGTTGCTTGACCACTCTCTCTCTCCCAAAGGGCACTCCTTGGCCAAGAGGCAAGTAGGACACATGTCAAGCCCCTAGCTAGGTTACCCTCATGGTGTGCCTAAATCCTATTGGTTGGCCTTCCAAGGGGTCCAATGATAATTTAGTGTCTTTAATTAATTGTTTTAGCATTTATCAAGCCCTATCTCTCAAAGGGGAAAGGGGGACTCTTTGTCCCAAGGCTACCCTTAATGCTTGGTATGTCTCTTGCTTGTGATTGGCTAGGCATGGAGGGGTCCAATGAGCTTCAAGCATGAGCTACGAGGGGGGTCGATCAAAGCAAGTAGGGGGCTTGCTTGAGGGGTATACTCTCCCACACACACACACACACACACACACACACACATATCGTGTATTGTGCAAAGTGCAAGAGCTCCCTCTCCTTCTCCAAGCAAGTAGAGAGGTTGAGAGCCTACACAAACACTCTTGGCTATGAAATGCAAATCCAACCAAGAGCCATGATTCAATGCTTAAGCTTTCTATCTTCTCCATCTTCATTACTATGCTATTATGTATGCTAGCAAGAAGAGTGATGTTAAGTGAGGAACTAGTTCTTTCTCTTATGAAATGTTTCTTCTTCCTCTTACCTACCCTCATTCCCTGCTAGCTCTCTCCACCTTCGAAGGTGTTTGAGGTCTTGGGACTGAGGCTTGGGATAGTTAATTCTTTCCCCAAAGTTTATGTTATGCTCATGATGCATGAAGCTTTCCATCTTCATTGCATCACGTAGGCCACAAGGAACACAAAGATTGTATTGTAACAAGTCTCTCTTGATGGGAGAAACTATAATACAAATGTTTATTGGGGGGGGGGGGGAGGGTCGGCTTCACATAAATCTACTCCTCAACTATTGTCATGTTCTCTAAACTCTCTCTCTTGCAAAAGTATTGTTTATGCCAAGTTAACTAAATGCTATGTTTATGTTGCTACCATCAATTATGTTCACCCGCTATGCTCGCAAAGTAGTTTTACAAAAGTACTCTCTCTAATTTGTGCTACTCTCAAGTGAATAGGCCAATTCCATTACATTAGCATCAGAGCATTTGGTTTCTCTTTCCTTGCTTAAGAAAAGCGGTCCTTCAGTAGCCTATAAATGGTTATTTTGTTAATTATATTAGGTAAGTGAGTCTGGGATCTATTATCGATTTTGTTGAGCCCACTATGTGAGATATGATGCATACCTTGGAAAGGAGCTAGCTCCAACAATTCTGCAATATTAGACCATCTCCCCTACTCTCTATGATTAACCACTCCAAGCCGTGAGTGTTGTTAATTGAGTCGACGTCAGTTTTGATCTTTAACAGAAGCTGTTAAAGATCAAAGACGTATCAATGCACATCAAGGATGAATACAAAGAAGCAGTAAATATTGGAGTTACACATTTTTCATATTTTTCCAAAAAGTTCACGTATGGTAAATTCCCGATTTATTTCAAGCCATTGTAATATTTTAATGTGTTACGGGCTCAATGGGAGTTCCAAGCTATAAAGGATAGGTCAGTTAGTGTGCCTAGGTAGCAAATTAAGTAAGTGGTGGAGCCCTAAAGGCATTGGGCACCCGGACATTGCATATTTTTACCCTAGGTATATAAGGCAGTGTGTAAAAGAAATTAGGGTTCTCAAGCTCTATTGAGAACACTCTTTGGTGAGAGCTCTTGAGGTGTGTGGCTATGGAGTCCTTGAGATTCTCCTTGCTCATGTGACTTGATTAACACTAATAAATTCTTAATTATCTTTCACTATGCCTCTCTCATGCTTCTTATGATTGCTAACGATGCTTTCATTCTCTAGATCGTAACTAATTAGTGGTTAATCCCTCTCTAAACTTGTGTGATTTTCCTCTTTTGCTTGTGTGTGCGTGTAGGTTTGATTAGAGTATGGTGCTTGATATATCTATGTGTGTGTGTGCTTGCAATTAGTGTATTGCATTATAGGATTAGTGTTATCTGCATCTTGCAATTGTTAGTGTGTGTGATTGGGTTGATTGGAGATGAAGGGAAGTGGATGTGGAGATTGCTGTTAGCTCACTAATCGTGTGAGTGTTTCTATACCCTAGCCAGGTAGCTCATCCCTCCAGATTGATAATTTTGTTGGTCATTGGAGCTGTGTAACAATAAAAACCCCCAACATTTGGCGCCGTTGCCAGGGACAATGGCCTACGCTAGTGTAATTGTGACATAATCGAGAGAGAATGTTAACTGAATCGATGATAGTTAACAGAAGCTGCTAAAGATTGAAGACGTACAAATGCAAATCAAGGATGGTTACAAAGAAGCAGTAAAGATTGGAGTTACACATTTTCACATTTTCTCAAAATGGTCACGTATTGTAAATACCCGATTTATTTCAAGCCATTGTAATATTTTAATGTGTTATGGGCTCAAGGGAGTTCCAAGCTCTAAAAGAACAGGTCAGTTAGTGTGCCTAGGTAGAAAATTGAGTAAGTGCTGGAGCCCTAAAGACCTTGGGCGCCCGTACATTGCATATTTTTACCCTAGGTATATAAGGTAGTGTGTAAAAGAAATTAGGGTTCTCAAGCTCGTTTGTTGAGAGCACTCTTTGGTGAGAGCTCTTGAGGTGTGTGGCGATGGAGTCCTTGAGATTCTCCTTGCTCATGTGACTTGATTAACACTAATCAATGCTTCATTCTCTATCACCATGCCTCTCTCATGATTCTTATGATTGCTAATGATCCTTTGATTAGCTAGATCATAACTAATTAGTGGTTAATCACTCTCTACTCTTGTGTGATTGCCCTCTTTTTCTTGTGTGTGCATGTAGGTTTGAGTGGAGTGCGTTGCTCAATAGATCTATGTGTGTGCTTGCGATTAGTGTGCTGCATGATAGGATTAGTATTGTGTGCATCTTGCAATCATTAATGTGTGTGATTGGGTTAATTGGAGATGAAGGAAAGTAGTTGTGGATATTGCCCATCATTGTGGCTTAGCTCCTCCATAGGCCAAGAAGCTCACCTCCTAGAGTCACCATTTGTGTTGCCATGATTAGATCACTAATCATGTGAGTGTTTCCATGCCCTAGCTGGGTAGCTCATCCCTCCAGATTGATAATTTTGTTGGTCACTTGGAGCTATGCAACGATGGAAACCCCCAACAAGTGTAGATACTTAAGAACCAATTTTTGGAGGGTAAGAGAAGTGGCAACTAAGGTTTTGAATTGCCAAAGCATACACAAAGTACATTCACAAATTTTGTTAACATGGTTGACAATAACCAAGAGAGTAGAATGAACATTAATAGTTTTTATTTTGCACATGAAGGTGCTAATGATGATGCCCCCATGTTTGTCAATTATCTTGTTACTAGGTTGTCGCAAGCTATAGGCAACCCTGCGTTGCAAGCCAAAGTTACTCATAACTTTGCACTTTTGGGATTTCCCTTCCTCTCCAAGAGGAGAGAGAGCTTAGGAGGCCTCTTGAAGAGACCCCCAAAAGAAGACTCTCTCCCATACAAGAGGAGGAATCCAAAGAGAAAGAAAGCAATGAAACTTTAAGTTCCTTTAAAGATGTGGCTTCACAAAGAGGGCAGTATAGACGATTGCCAACTCCTCCCAAGAGGAAAATATTGACACACAGTCCTTCTCCTTGTCACTTTAAAAGGGAAGAGAGGAAACAAAGGAAGAAAAGGGCTAGAAAGAGGTCACCCTCTTCTCCTTCTTCTTCACCTTCCTCCTCTTCTGATGAAAGCTATGGCTATTCTCCTAGAGAATATAGGAGGGGAGGACATCACAAATCATATCCTACATGGAGAAGGTCACAAAAGCTAAATAAGTTCAAAGAGGGAGGAAAGAGTATCTCTTTTCTCACCTATGATGGCACCTTTGGTGCTACTGACAAAGTGTTGGCCTTCATCCAGCAATTTGATGCGGCCTTTGGAGACGAGGGATTTACGGAGTCCTCCAAGCTATTCCATGTAGCTATGCACTTCTAGAAATCAACTCGTCAATGGTGGGCCAGCCTTTGTGTGGCAAAGGCGAAGCCCAAAATAAATGGAAAACTCTATGAGTTTCCATCATGAAGCAATTCCTTGCAAGCGATGCAAAGGACAAAGTGCTCACTAAATGGCACAGAGTTTGAAGCTTCTCTCCCATGAGTCTATCCACAAATATGTAGACAAGTTTTGGGATTTACATCTTAAGGATATTGCCTTCCAAAAGATAGGTTTTATCGAGTAAAAGCAATAATTTTGTGCGAGATTACTTGAAGAGATGGCCGAATACGTCAACTCTCAACGGTCTGGTTCTATCACCAAAGTAATCCATCACACTATGGTTGCTTTATGCAACAATTTTCAACAAGGGGCTAGACGGAATGTCAAGCCCATGGAAAACAAACATAAAAATGATGCAAAGGGGACAACAAATGCCCAAAATTCTTCCCAAGGAACTTCTAACAACACCAACAACAATCCGTCCAAAAAGAAGGGAGTTTACAAAGGAAAAAAAAAACTCTCTCCTAAAGAGCTTGAAGCTTTTTGCAAGGACCATAAGTGTTTTAAGTGTGGGGAGCAAGGACATGTCTATCGTTCTTGCCCCAAGAAAAATGTTCGCAATGAGACTCCTAGGGCTTCCATTATAGAAGCTCCAAAAGAGGATGCTCATTGCAAACGATCATCTCTCTCCTATGCTTGGGGAAAGGTAAGGGAGAATGATGCCTTCATCTTGTTCTACCTTGGCTCTATTGACAACTTCATATCAATAGAGTTGGCCACCAAGTTGGGCATTCAAGCCTTTGAGATGGGAGATATTGTAATGACTTACACAAATTTCAAGGGTAAGTAAGCTTACATTACTCCCTTGATTGGGAAGTTGAGGCTTCATGTCCAAAGCTATGTCGACAAAGAAGACTTTTTCATCTCTCCTCTCTAACATGAGGATGCTATCTTAGGGGGAACATGAGGATGCTATCCTAGGGGTGCCATGGTTTGATCGCATGGTTGCCAACATGAAGTCCCCTGAAAGGAGAATCTACTTCACCTACAGGGGAAGATATAGATGCTAGTGAGTGTGGTCATACTATACCACTTGTAAATCCTCCTGCTTTTGATATATCAATGAAGAGCTCTGTTTCTGCGTACATGATTTTTTTCAAAGAGTCTCTAAAATATCCTAATGTTTCATCAAATGTAAATGGTAGGAATCAAGAAGACTTAGACTTGTCTAATTCTCTAAAAGGATTCCAAGATGTGTTCATCGATGATAATTCCTATGGACTTACCTCCAAAATGAGGAGATGATGACCATTGGATTGAGCTCCTTTCAGGAAGCTCACCGCCTAACAAGCCTCCCTATCGAGTTTCTCAAGCTCAGCAAGAGGAGATCATGAGGCAAGTACAAGAATTGGTTGACAAAGGGATGGTGAGACCTAGCTCTTCTCCCTTTCGTTCTCCAGTCCTTTTAGTGAAAAGGAAAGATGGTACATACCGTACGTGTGTGGACTATCAAGCACTAAATCATATCACTAAATCAAGCACCGTATGTGTGTGGACTATCAACCACTAAATCATATCACTATCAAAAAAAAATTTCCGTGCCTCGGATAGAAGACCTGTTTGATAAGCTACAAGGTTCTACCTACTTCAATAGGATTGACCTTAAAAGTGGCTATCATCAAATAAGGATAATGGATGAAGATATCCTAAAGACCGCATTTTGCACAACGTTTGTTCTTTATGAATATCTAGTCATGCCTTTTGGATTGACTAATGCACCGGCCATGCTCAATCGTCTAATGAAGAAATTTTGTAGACCCTACCGCAAATTCACTGGAGTGTTCTTTGTTTGATGATATCAATATCTACTCCAAGTCTTTGGAGGAACATAAGCAACATCTCCACGTGATTTTTCAAGCATTGAGGGAGAACAAGCTTTTTCTCAATCGAAAAAAACAAAAAAATTTTCCTTCAAGAGATTCAATACCTAGGTCATATTATCTCTCAAGATGGTATTTATATGGATCCATCAAAGTTAGAGGTATTAAAAGCATGGCCTAATCCAAGGAATCTACATGAGCTAAGAAGCTTTATTGGTATGTGTGCATACTATATATGCTTCATAGCAAAGTTCTCTCAAATAGCAGGACCACTACATGACTTAACTAATAAGAACGTTAAGTATGTATGGACTGCTAATAAGGAGAAAAAAGCTTTTGATAAGGTCAAAGAGAAGCTTTCTTCCCAACCAGTCCTAATGCTTCCAGATCTCTCAAAGCCATTTGAGATCCAATGTGATTCTTGTGGTGGTTATCTTGGAGTAGTTTTTCTCCAAAAAGGGCATGCCATATCATATGAGAGCCGAAGGCTCAATACGGATGAACGAGTCTTGGGGCATTAATGAGAAAGATCTTTCACATGGAAGCACTACTTATTGGGGACTTCATTTATTCTACGAACCAACCACCAAAGTCTTAAGTATTTCATGACGCAAACCAAGCTTTCTCACAAACAAATGAGATGGGAAAATTTTCTTTCGTAATTTAATTTCCATATTGCTTGCATTGCTGGTAAGCACAATCAAGTGGATGATGCACTTTCACAACAACCAAAAGTTAATGTGGTGTCTATAGCTACTCATAATGATCTATCTTCTATGATAGATGAGTATACTACTGACCTTGACTTTAGAGACATAATGGCAGCCCTTTCTTTGGGGAAGAAAGAAGAAACATTCACCTTGCAAGATGGTTATCTTCTCCATGGAAATAGGCTATGTGTTATCCATTCCCTTCATGAGAAAGTTATGTATGAATCCCATGCTCCTCCCTATGCAGGGCATAGAGGAATTCAACCTACTCTCCGAGGAGTAGAGATGTATTTCTATTGGCCTACCATGAAAGTGGACATACAAGAGTATGTTTCAAATTATGTAGTATGCCAAATACCAAGTATAATAGACGGAACGGACCTGGATTACTCCAACCATTGCCTATCCCAAATCACCATGGGAGAGTATATGCATGGATGTCATCTTTGGATTACCCAAGTCTAATCATGGGAATACGGGAATATAGAAAATTATTGACAGGTTTAGCAAGCAAGCACACTTTATTCCTGTCAAAAAGACTATTAAGGCACACCAAATGGCAACTCTCTTCATATCACATATTTTCAAACACCATGGATTACCAACATCCGTCAAGTAGAGATCCTAGAATAACCACTAATTTCTAGAAAGGTCTATTTGAAAATTTAGGAACAAGATTGAATTTCCCTTTGGCCTATCACCCACAAACGAATGGCCAAAGTGAGATAGCCAATCTTACGATACTCAATCTAGTAAAGACTTATGTGACAAAAGTACATCAACGCTCACAATGGGAAAAGTACTTACCTCTTGTAGAGTATACCTACAATAATATTGTACATACTTCTATGAAAAAAGCACCTTTTGAGATCACTGAGGGCAGACCTAAAAGTCCCTTGCTACTCAAAGTACATGGGAAGATCTTCGCTGTCGATGAGTATAGCCGTGACCTACAAGAATCTTTTCAAAAGTTTAAGGAGGCTATATCTATCTCTCAAGAAAGACAAAAAACTAATGCTGACAAGCATAGAAGGTCCTTAAAGTTCAAAGAAAATGATTGGGTCTTACTTATGTTTCCTAAGGCTTGATTAAGGAAAATGACCAGGAAAAATCCTACAGGCCATCAAAAGTATTATGCTAAGCTAGAAAAAAAGATACTATGGTCCTTTCCAAATCTTGAAGCCTATCAATGAGACGGCTTACTAACTCAAGTTGCCCAACCATTGGCTCATACACAATGCTTTTCATATGAACCTACTCAAGCCCTACAAAGGAGAGCAACCAAGTGAACCAATTATTGAAGACCCTCTGGAAGTTGACGACCAAGAAGAGGTGCTACAACCCAAAGCTATTCTTTGGCATGAAGACAAGGTACTACGACATGGTAAGATTATCCAACGGTATCTTATTAAGTGAAAAAATTATCCTTTTGAAGATGCTAGATGGATGCAAGGAATACAACTTAAGGATAGTATAAACCTTGGCAATGCTTACAATGCTACATTAGAGTAAGCACATGTACAAATTTCTTTTAAATGACCAATGTTTTTGTCTTATAAGACTAGTTCTCTTTTTTTATTGTGCACAAATTTAAATAGTAAGCATGCTTAGAATCATGTCTGTGATGACAACGTCTCTCAAACACCAAGTAGAATTTGTCACTCTACTTGGGAGAATGAAATGGAATAAAGAGCAGACATGCTTGTGGTAGCTATGTGTCCCAAACACCAAATGGATTAGTCATCCATCTTGGAAAGATGTCGTAGAGTAAAAAGGGATCCTCTACCTGCTAAGTAAGATTGACTAATGACTAAGGCTTTATCTCTTCTACCTCAGAGTCGAGGAAGACTATGATTTCAAGAGAGAGATAATGTCATAGAATCTAATATCTAACCAACCCAAAAGATTTTCTCATATTAAATTGATCACTGAATGTGGGAGAATAAACAGGACAAGGGTTAGGATATAGTTATGTTCTTATAGATCTATCTCAACATGGGGCCAATAGTAAAGGGGCTAAAATGGGATATGGTCCATCAAAGAGCAAGGCTAACCAATGGAGCATAAATACCTTAGGGTTATCTTCATTTAAGACCTCCAATAGTTAGTGTTAAAAGTCCTTTGAGATTAGGTAAGCTAGGACTATGCTTGAGGTGGGAACCCGGCCCAAGCTTGAGGTGCTTGTCATGCCTGATGACTGAGATGCTTGAGATGCTTGAAGTGCTTGATGATTGAGATGCTTGAGGTTCATGCGTGAGATGCTAGGGATGTACTTGAGGTGAGAACCAAGCCCAAGCTTGAGGGGCTTAAGGTCCAAGCTTGTCAAAAAATCTAATATCTAATATTTAACCAACCCAAATGATTTTCTCATATTAAACTGATCACTTAATGTGGGAGAATAAACGAGAACAAGGGTTAAGATATAGACATGTGCTTATAGATCTATCTCAACACGGGGCCAATGGTAAAGGGGCCAAAATGAGAGATGGTCTATCAAAGAGCAAGTCTAACCAATGGAGCATAAGACCTTAGTGTTAGCTTCATTGAAGACCTCCAATAATGTGTGTAAAAGTCCTTTGACCTTAGGTAAGATAGGGCTGACCCTGAGGCGCGGGAACCCGATCCAGCTCGAGGTGCTTGTCCTGCTTGTCATGTTTGATGACTGAGGTGCTTGATGATTGAGGTGCTTGAGATGATTGACGTGCTTGATGATTGAGATGCTTGAGGTGCTTGACATGCTTGAGATGCTAGGGTTGCACATGAGGTGAGAACCTAGCCCAAGCTTAAAGTGTTTAAGGGCCAAGCTTGTGGTGGGAATTGGGCCTATGTATGAGGGGCTTGAGGTGTCAAAAAGTCAATTATTCAATCCCTACAAGGAGGGGGCAAGCCCTACATGAGGGGGGATGAGAGAGAACACCCACACACTCACACAAGGCATGCATGGTACAAAGAAAGCAAAAGGGACACTTGTCAAGTTCCTCCTCATGTTGGACTCATGGTGTGCCTGAAGCCTATTGGTTTGTCACCCAAGGGGTCCAATGATAATTTAGGATATTTAATTAATGGATTTTGCATTTATCAAGTCCTCTCTTTCAAAGGGGAAATTGGGACACTTGTCTCAAGGCTACCCTTACTGCTTGTAATGCCTCCTGCTTGTGATTGGCTAGGCCTGGAGGGGTCCAATGAGCTTCAAGCATGATCTACAAGGGGGGGTCGACCCAAGAAAGCTAGGGGGTTGCTTAGGGGGTATACTCACCCACACACACTCACAAACACTCTCATTGTGTGCTATGCAAAGTGCAAGAGCTCCCTCTTCTTCTCCAAGCAAGTAGAGGTTGAGAGCCTACACCAACACTCTTGGCTATGGAATGCAAATCCAACCAAGAGCCATGCTTCAATGCTTAAGCTTGCCATCTCCTTCTTCTTCATTACTATGCTATTATGTATGCTAGCAACAAGAGTTATGATAAGTGAGGAACTAATTCTTTCTCCTATGAAATGTTTCTTCTTCCTCTGCCCTACCCTCATTCCCTGCTAGCTCTCTCCACCTTCGAAGGTGTTTGAGGTCTTGGGACTGAGGCTTGGGATAGTTAAAGATTTATTCAAGTTTATGTTATGCTTGTGATGCATGAATCTTTCCATCTTCATTGCATCACCTAGGTTACAAGGAACACAAAGATTGTATTGTAACAAGTCTCTCTTAATGGGAGAAATCATAATACAAATGCCTATTGGAGGGGGGGCCGGCTCCACATAAATCTGGTCCTCAACTTTTGTCATGTTCTCTAAATTCTCTCTCTTGCAAAAGTATTGTTTATGCAAGTTAACTAATTGCTATGATTATGTTGCTATCTTCAACTATGTTCACCCGCTATGCTCACAAAGTCATTTCTCAAAAGTACTCTCATTAATTTCCGCTCCTCTCAAGTTAAATAGGCCAATTCCATTACAAAGCTTGTGGTGAGAACCAGGCCCAAGGTTGAGGGGCTTGATGTGGAACAAAAGTCAAAGAAAATCCCTACAAGGAGGGGGCAAGCCATGCAAGAAGTGGGAGTGGTTTCTTGACCACTCTCTCTCCCAAAGGGCACCCCTTGGCCAAGAGGCAAGTAGGACACATGTCAAGCCCCTAGCTAGGTTACCCTCATGGTGTGCCTAAAGTATATTGGTTGGCCTTCCAAGGGGTCCAATGATAATTTAGTGGATTTAATTAATTGTTTTAGCATTTATCAAGCCCTCTCTCTCAAAGGGGAAAGGGGGACTCTTGTCCCAAGGCTACCCTTGTTTCTTGGTATGACTCTTGCTTGTGATTGGATCGGTCCAATGAGCTTCAAGCATGAGATACAAGGGGGGGGGGGGGGGGGGGTCGACCAAAGCAAGTAGGGGGACTTCTTGAGGGGTATACTCTCCCACACACGCACACATACACTCTCATTGTGTATTGTGCAAAGTGCAAGAGCTCCCTCTCCTTCTCCAAGAAAGTAGAGAGGTTGAGAGCCTACACCAACACTCTTGGCTATAGAATGCAAATTTAACCAAGAGCCATGCTTCAATGCTTAAGCTTGCCATCTTCTCCATCTTCATTACTATGCTATTATGTATGCTAGCAAGAAGAGTGATGTTAAGTGAGGAACTAGTTCTTTTTCCTATGAAATGTTTCTTCTTCCTCTTCCCTACCCTCATTCCTGGCTAGCTCTCTCAAACTGCATGAAGTTTTCCATCTTCATTGCATCACCTAGGTAACAAGGAACACAAATATTGTATTGTAAAAAGTCTCTCTTGATGGGAGAAACTATAATAAAAATGCCTACTGGGGGGGGCGGGGGGGGGACCGGCTCCACATAAATCCGGTCCTCTTTGTTTGTCATGTTCATTAAACTCACTCTTGCAAAAGTATTGTTTATGCCAAGTTAACTAAATGCTATGTTTATGTTGCTACCATCAATTATGTTCACCCGCTATGCTCACAAAGTAATTTCACAAAATTACTGTCTCTAATTTCTGCTACTCTCAAGTTAATAGGCCAATTCCATTACACTAGTTAGGGTATTTATGCACCATGCATGTATTCATGCATGCTATTTGAGAAAGAATACTATATTCATGATGCATTTATCACTGACATTGATTGGTGACACCTGATGAATTTTCTTCTTATGTGGATCTACGTGGTATTGAGTTACAATGAATTGATTGGAGTGTTTAAGGATTTCTTTGAATGTTTATTTTGTAGCTAGAAATGTCTCCTAAGGTGACTTCTTATTACTTTAGCAAAAGGGTAGGAGGTTTTGATGATATCATAACTGATTTCTCATGCCTTGAAACTAGATCTTGTCTTTCGACTAGGAATAAACAACTATCAATTCCTAGGAAATTATAGTTTAAAAATTTTCTCTCTCACCCTTCCATTTGAGAAAGTGATCGTGGATGTATTGAGCATCTGGCTTTTATATGGATCGTGCGCTTCCATAGTGTAGAAAGATTAATGTAATATATTTTCAACGCATAATAGATTATTAAATATAGAGTTTTTAAATTTGACATGATGCAATAATCAATCATGCCTCTAGAGGAAATGGACTTGAAAATTTTGAGGTGTCCTCACCTCAAACTTTTACATACTTCCAAACTTGAAAAATTCGAGGTGTCCTCACCTCGAATCTATATTTCTTATTTTTTTAAAAGACCCAAAAATCACAGTTCTTATATCCTCCCACACTTGAAAAATTAGAGGTGTCCTTGAAGGAGAGGATCCAAGAGCACAAGGGAAGTGGAAGATGAATCGCACACACACTCACACATACACCACCATAGCCACACACACAGGTTGGAGGGGGGAGAACTCGACATGTACTCTATGCCCCCTTTCTTTCTTCTCTATCTTATGCACTAAGGCACAATACACATTGTACTTAATGTTAGTGTCTCACACAAGTGTATAGCTGTATACTTAGGGACAGTAAGTAGCATTAGTGATGGGCACTTGGCCACATGGACATTAAACCTAACATTCTCCCACTTGATGGTGGCCAATGTGGGAGACCACAAGAATGGAAGAGAACCACTCTTCACCCAATGCCCATCAACTCACGACAGTGCTGAAGCTGATGGTTGGACAGACTTTTAGTGAGTACATCCGCTTTTTTCTTTGACGTAGGAATCTTCACTAAATTAAGGCTCTTGTTTTCTAGGCATTCACGGATTAAAGTGATAATGCACATCTATGTGTTTTGTTCTGGAATGAGACATTGGATTGTTAGCCAAGGCATTAGCACTCTGACTGTCACAATGAAGAGATGGTGTACAGTGGTCCAATGCAAGATCTTTCACTAGGCGAGCAAGCCAAATAGCTTCTTTGCATGCCTCACTCAATGCAATATACTCTGCCTCTGTGGTAGAAATGGATGTAATATCTTGAAGAACGGATCTCCAAGAAATAGAAAACCAGCAAATGTGTAAATTCAACCTGTTGATTTACGACTATCAACACAACCTGCATAATCACTGTCTACAAATCCCTGAATGGATGACTCTCCATGACCATAGCATAATTGTCTATCTATAGTGCCACTCAAGTATCTAAGAATCGATTTGACAGCATTCCAATGCTTTTTACCAGGGCTAGACATAAATCTATTGACAACTCCCACTGCATGTGCAATGTCAGGTCTTGTAGCCACCATGGCATACATGAGACTACCACAAGATGAAGCATAAGGAACCTTATCCATTGCAACTTTTTCCTAAGCAGATTTGGGACAGTCGTTGTTGCTAAGTTTCAAATTTGCAGGAAATGGAGTAATCAAAGCCTTCTCCTTCTTCATGTTGAAATGATCAAGAACCTTGTGCACATACAAGTTTTTGAGAAAGGTACAACAACCTCTTCTTACGGTCACGAGTAATGCACATACTTAAAATGTGATTGGCCTCTCCCAAATCTTTCATGTCAAATTGACTTTTCAGCTTGGTTTTCAAGTCAAAAATATCCTTCTTAGACTGACCAACAATAAGCATGTCATCTACATAAAGGATACACATAATAAGTTGTCCATTGGGTTGTCTTTTCACGTAAATATATGGATCCTCATTACTATGCTTATAGCTTAGGGAACGCATAAATGCATCAAACTTTTGATACCATTGTCTGGATGATTGCTTCAAGCCATAGAGACTTTTTAGAAGCTTACAAACCAAATGTTCCTTGCCCTTTAGCACAAACCCTTCAGGTTGCAAACTTTGGAGTTTTGTCTTCAGAGGATTATGTAAACATGATTTTTTACATGCTACTTTAACTTTTTGAGTCATCCTTGATATTGTGACTTTCAAAGCATAAAATTGATGTGACAATGAATGATAGTCGAGTGAGGTACGACTAGGACATTGGCATTAGCAAGATCCTCAATTTTTGGGTCTCTTTTCAAAATAAGAAATATAGATTCCAATGTCCATCTTTTAATTTTTGGTTCAAAATACTCTTTTGGCAGTGCTATAAGGTTTTAAAGTGAAAAGTAAGGTTGTTTTTATGTTTCGATAGGTCATACAAATATTTGGTTCAACTTTGGAAAATTTTATTTATTTTTAGCTTTTGGGTAGGGGGGATAAACTTAGAGGTAGAAAGACAGGGAGAGAGGGGGGAGAGAGAAGGATGGAAGTAGAGAGAGAGAGAGAGAGAGAGAGAGAGAGAGAGAGAGAGAGAGAGAGAGAGAGGAAATGAGGCTAGAGAGAGAGGGACTTAGAGAGATTAGGGAACAAATTTAGAGAGAGATAGAGGAGAAGAGACATGGAGGGAGAGAGAGGTAGGTAGTGGGTAGGGGGGATATAATTAGAGGTAGAAATACTAGGAGAGAGGGGAGAGAGTAAAGGATGGAAGCAAAGGGAGGGAGAGAGATAGAGAGGGGGAGTGGGAGGTAGAGAGAGAGCGTGTGTAAGAGAGAGAGAGAGAGAGAGAGAGAGAGAGAGAGAGAGAGAGAGAGAGAGAGAGAGAGAGAGAGAGAGAGAGATTGAGAAATCAACGGATGGAGATAGGTGGGGGTAGACAAGAGAGGGATACAAATAGATGTTGGGATAGGCATGTCCTTCTGTTGCTATGGGAAACACTACTACACATATATAGCTTATGGCATCTCGCCTATGTGCTGTAAGGCTCTCTAGTATGTCTATGTGTAAGCCAAGAAGATGAAGAGCACCAACCGGATATCTATTTGAGGCTTATTAATAAAGCCCTCTATGTACACAATATATGCTATGGTGTGTACTTTAATATAATACCTTTTTGAATCTAAATCACAAATACTCTCTCTCTCTTTAACTATGTAAGCTATGTCTGCATACATACATAAGCCTCCTTGAGCGCACGCACGCGCTTGCGCACGCATGCACACACACACACACACTTGGTCACAACATCTAGCCTTGATTGCATCTGGGGGGTGATTATGTTCTGAATCACTATATCTGGCTACAAAATATGACATCCAACCTATTACACTCAAATTGAATTTGAGTTGTTGCCTTAGGGGAGTTTTACCTTATGCTTTACTTAATAAATACTGCTTTCTTTTGCTATGAAGAACACTATGGCTATGACTCTGGATTTGCCACTGCATTGGGCTGCGGTTGCTCTAACACCTCATCTGGAGGTGTTGTTGACTATGCTCTAAACCACTATAACATCCAACTATACGAACTCGAGTTGAAACTTGTGTTGTTGCCTTATGGGAGATTACCTTGTGCTTTACACCTCCTTTAATGTTAACTCCCAACTTTTTTAGGTGGATTACAATAGGTAAATGGAGCTATCCACCATAAATATATATTTATTCAAAAAAAACCCCGCACCCATGTTTGGGTTTCCTTGTGGGTACAACCCCCTAATATATCTCTTACCAAGTTTACTTAAAGCCCATTTTTTGGCCTCTTACTTGGGCAAGAATGGAGGCTTCGGATTTGATCGGTTTTTCTAGGTTTTTATCACTCAATCACGGCACTCATACTGCATCATGACCGCATTCTGATGACCTCACTTAATGAGGGGCTACTTGGCACGGATTCTTTTGTGTTCCTCTCATAGAATGAGTCTTAACTATACAACTTCCTACACTCATATTGAGAAAGATCGATGATGGGTTGTTGTGGCACCTCCACAACTGAGTAGTTTTGGAGATCTTCCCTGCCTCTTCCACTATATAAGGTGAGAGGATCTTCCCTTCTCTTAGACTTGGTTTCCCCTGGCACTTTGGAGAAAACCTCGGGATGCGTCTGCTCATAGGTTTTATATATATATTTTTATCTCAATGATTAAATTAAACCCTTGCTCTGTTGGGTGATTACCCGGGGGATTCACCATGGATTACTTACCGCACCACGTAAGTGCAAGGGAGGGGGGTTTTTTTTACAAGTTACATGAGCGTATAACTTAGGGGCAGGCCCCAAATACTTTATCTCCCAAGCTTAAAATAAGGGAGGGGGTATCATATTTATGGGGGGGGGGGGGGGGAGGGAAGTGAGAAAAGGGAGAAATGAGAGGAAGTTTTGTGTTTCAAAGTCATGGCTTCCCAAAAGAGTCTTCCCTCAAACTTGTGAGTCAATAGCTACAAAGATACATGCAAGGACTGACATTTCTTTGTATCATTTCTTGTTTTGTGATTATAGTCCATTTGTTAAGGAATGAAAGCAATAAAGAAATTGTATAGATGCAAATTTACACGAGAACCTAGCACAACTTTATAACCATGTTTTTTGTGTAATTTAGATAGGTCATAATTGGACAAGTAGCTAGAGTGCAGGCTGAACAGGCACATAGTTTGAAAGTCAAACTAAAACGTATTGAGGGTACATCTATCAACAGAAGTGGTTTCTTAGCATGTCGCCAGTCACTATGCTACACGCTCTTTGAATAGTTTTACTCACTTAGATCATGTGAGACCTAAATTTTATATGTAAGATAGGGGTATGATAGTTTTTTGCATCGATTGTCGTATAAGCGTGGAAAGGGGGGTCATATTCTATAATATGAGTCATATATAGGGGTTTTATCAAAGTTGTCCGCTCGCAGGTGGCGTCCCGTTTTGTATATAGAGTGAAGCCCCCGAGGGTGATTATAATAGGTTCTTTTCTTGACATTAAGATTATTTAAAGAACTATTCATTTGGATTTTTCATTAACAAAATAATTTGGTTTTTGCTTCTTCCATGGTACTGACTACATACACACTTAGTTTTTTGCTAACTGTACTAAAAAATGCCATCAAATCTAACATACATATGGATACTATTCTGGTTTTTTATACTGATGGTGAGTATAGGGTTGAAAGCCTCGTGGTGATGTTGGTTATGCTTCCATGGTATTTATGTAAACATTCTGGATTTTTTACAAAGGTTTTGTTAGAATTAGGGTTGCAGAGAAACACACACAGCTTGGAGAAGAAGAAGGAAGCTTAAGGCACACAATAGAGAGTGTGCTACTTGGTGTGCAATGGAAAGATAGATAGCCCTAGACTGATGGGCGTATATACAATGCACGGGGGAAAAAACCTCCTAAAGAGGGAAAAAATGCCCCGGCGGTCCTAGTGTGTTCACACACATCACTACCACATGTATATGGTAACAAATCCCCCCTAGAGTGATGCGGTGAACGAGAGCTGGCACATGAGTAAAGGGAAGTGCCATGCCCTGAGGACAAGATCAGTCCACAAAGGGGAGTAAGCCCAAAGCTTTGCGGAAAGCTTCAAGCTTCTCACGAGACAATGCCTTTGTGAAAAGATTTGCAAGCTTGTCCTGTGTTGTCACATAAGCCAAGCTGATCTCTCCTGCTGAGAGCCTCTCCCTAACATAGTGGTAATGCACCTCAATGTGCTTTGTGCGAGCATGAAAAACTGGGTTCCTCGCAACTGCCAATGCGCTCTGACTGTCAGTGTAGATAGTGTTGGCAGTGTCCTGTCCAACACCCAAATCAGCCATAAGGTGTCTGAGCCATACACACTCAACCGTAGCTGTGAAGACTGCCCTGTACTCAGCCTCACAACTCAAAGTGGCCACAGGAGGTTGCTTCTTGCTCAACCATGATATACATGAACTTCCAAGGATGAAACAAAAACCTGATGTGGACACTTGCGTGTCAAAACAACCAGCCCAATCTGAGTCCGAAAAAGCATGTAAGTCTGGCGGCAATGATTCCCCCTTGGGATAAAACAAGCCAAGATGTAAAGTGCCACTAAGGTAGCGGAAAATCCTCTTGACAGCATGCCAATGATTAGACCCTGGGCTATGCATAAATCTGCTGACCTGTGAGACTGCAACTGAATATCTGGCCTCATGTTGCATACATAAATGAGGCAGCCAACAATAGTTTGGTAAAGAGTGACATCAGCAGGATCGCCAGCATCATGTAGACTCAACTTCAAACCTGTTTCCATGGGAGTGGAAATAGGTTTGCAATCCTCAAGTCCAAACTTACATAGCAATCTCTCTATGTAACTTTTCTGACACAAGGCAATACCACCATCACACTGCTTAAACTGTATACCCAAGTAATGATGCAACAGCCCCAAATCTTTCATCTTGAAAGTAGCATTCAAATCAGCCTTAAATTCAGCAATATGTCTCTCATTTGGTCCAGTGATTAGCAAATCATCAACATAAAGAACCACGATGAGAAATACATCACCCTCACGCTTTACATACAATGTGCTTTCTGTTGGACTGTTACGAAAGCCTTGTTTGACCAAATGAGTGTCAGCTTTCTCATACCAAGCACGAGGAGATTGCGTCAACCCATACAAAGCCTTGTTACATTTGCACACTTTGTCCTCTTGTCCTTTTATGACAAAACCGCGAGGCTGTGTTACATAAACTTCCTCAAATATGTCACCATTCAAGAAAGCAGTAACAATGTCTGATTGATGTACATCCCAACCAAAATGAGCTGCCAATGCACATAGAAAACGCACAGTAGTCATACGACAAGTGGGAGCAAAAGTCTCTTCATAATCTATGCCTTTTTGCTGTGCATAACCCTTTGCAACAAGTCGAGCCTTATGGCGATCGATCTCACCATCCGGTTTGCTTTTCAACTTGTAAACCCACTTCGTACCAATGGCCTTTTTGCCAGGAGGCAAATTACATAAAGTCCATGTGTCATTTTCTATAAGTGCATCATATTCTGATTGCATGGCAGCCATCCAATTTTTTGAATTTTGTGCTTCATCAAAAGACAGAGGCTCCTCAACATCATGTAAACTAGACACAACGAAATCATAACAATCTGATGCATAAGATGCATGGCGAGAGCCTGAACGAGTACGACTAGACAAAGGTGCATTCAATTTACTATCACGCAAAGTGTGCACCAGCCATTTTGGCACACCTCTAGCCTGCTCATTTTCAGCCCTTTTCTCATCAAGTACATCATGTACATCTGCATCAGTAATAGGCTGATCTAAAACATTTTCAGAAACCCCCATAGGCTGTACATTTTCCTCATTGGAACTTACATTCGTATTTCCACCACTGAAAAGAGGCAACAAAGTGTCATAAATGTCATGTGAGCTTACATTACTGTCTCTAGTACATGACAGCAAGGGCTGAACAGAATCTTCCACAAACACTACATCCTGAGAAACCAGAATTCGTTTTGTTTGCGGATGATACAACCTGTAACCTTTGCTTTCAGCATTATAACCAACAAAAATACATTTGACAGCCTTATCATCCAATTTTTTGCGCTGCACTTGTGGCACCAAAGCATATGCCAAACAGCCAAAAACACGCATGTGCTCAATAGAAGGCTTTCTATCATGCCATGCTTCATATGGAGTAATAGATTGCAAAGCTTTCGTAGGACACCTGTTTAGTACATAAGTGGCACACATGATGGCCTCAAGCCAAAAAGAATGCGGTAAAGCTTGACTTTTGACCATACATCGTGCCATTTCCGTTAGTGACCTGTTTTTCCTCTCAGCAACACCATTTTGCTGAGGCGTATAAGGCACTGTACATTGGTGTTTTATCCCACGACTAGCCAGAAATGCATTAAATTCATGAGACATATACTCCCCCCCTCGATCGGAACGGAGGGTGCCCATAGTACATTTCGAGACATTTTCAGCCATAGCCAGAAATTGTTTGAAGCACATAAAAACTTCGGACTTCGCTTTAAGCGGAAATACCCATGCATGCTTGGAGTAATCATCAATGAAAGTCACGAAGTACAGGTAATTGCCCAAGGACGGAGTTTGCATGGGCCCACAAACATCACTATGCACAAGCTGCAACCTGCATGTGGCCCAAACTGAACCATCCTTTGGAAACTTAGAATGTTGCATCTTACCCAAAATACAGCCTTCACAAACATGTTTGACAGGTGCTTCAAGAGGCGGCAAAGAAGCAACCATATCAGATTTCTGCAAATGCAGCAAACTGGCAAAATTCAGATGACCAAAACGTGCATGCCAAAGTTTTGCATCTGAAATAGCCCTTGAATCTGCAACAACATTTGCAAAATTTTGTCCACAGTTGTCATACAAAGTGAGCTTATACAGCCCACGGCACAGAAGCCCAGATGCAACAATTTCATCACCAAAACTGAGATCATGAATTGTACATCTGTCATCCACAAATTTGAGTACAAGTCCAAGTCTAGCAAGTGCAGATACAGACAAGAGATTCTTCTTGATCCCAGGTACATAAAGTGCATCAACAAGTGTGAAGGAACTGCCATAAGCAGCAGTGAGCACAATCTTTCCAAATCCTTGAACTGGATAAGAGGCGTTGTTGGCACAAGTGACTGAATTCCCATGAGGGACAGACTCAAGAGAGGTAAACAATTCACGATGTGAGGTAATGTGCTTTGTAGCACCACTGTCGAAATACCACACATGTGAATCTGCAGCAACTGACAAGCATGCATCATGGACAACAGGATTGTAAGTGCACTCTGCGCTAAAAGCCCATTCTGCATCAACATCAGCAACACAGTCTCCTTTCATAGAAGACTCAACAATGGCTGCATTTGTAGTGGAACCAGCATTTGCAGTGGAACCACCCTCTTTCTTCTTAGTCTCTTTGGCCTTCAACTTAGGACACGACTTGATCAAGTGATCATTGGCTTTACAATAATTGCAACGCATCTTCTTTTTGCCCTTATCACCAGAATTGCCAGACGAAGTACTGCCAGCAGAAGCATAAGGAACAGAATTTTTTCCACTCGCAACAGAACCATAAGAAGTGGCTGCATTACTGCTACCACCCTTTCTTTGAGAAGCAATAACAGCCTGTTCAACTACACGCTGCCTAGTCCTGTTTTTTCTAGAAAGTGACTCTTGCAACAACAATGTGCATAATGCATCAAACTTGACAACTTCAGGATTTCCTTGGGTCATCAGTCTCCAAGTACTAGCAAAAGTCTGGTAGGAATCTGGTAAGGCATCAAGAACAGTCTGCACAAGGGAACTGTCTGAAATGACTTCACCTGCAGAAATAAGCTGCTCATTGATATCCTTGACACTAGCAAGGAAAGTGGCCATATCATCTTCCTCATGCATAATCTTTGACTCTAGCTCTTTACGCAGCAAAGCAATTTTAGCCTCATTGCGGCTTGCATAAAGACCTGCTAAAATATCCCAAGCCTGTTTTGCAGATTTTGCTGAACGGATGTGAGGAACAATGGTGCTCTTCACAGACAATGCAATCAATGCATGAGCCTGCGCATCCTTAACATCCCAACGAGCTTGTTCTGCTGTAGGCAAAACAACTCTAACATCTACAATCCTTGCAGCAAGACCTGCAACATCCTCAACATCGCCTACATCCTTAGAACCAGGACGTACATCAATGCCCTGCATAATGTTCCAGACACCCTTTGACACAAGAACATGTTGCATCATATAAGCCCACATAGGGTAGTTGTCCCCATCCAACCTGTCCTCAACAGCAAACATCTTGAACACATCTGTGTTGTTGTTGTCAGCCATGGTAAATGCTGCACCTGATGTGAAAACTGCCCAAAAATAGGAGAAACGGAGCGGGAACAACCTATGCTATATAGCACAAACCGTAGAAGACTGCAAGGCACTTGTTATGCAGAAAACGGCACTGACAGAAATTCTGCACAAAATGACGAAATAGCCCGTGCAGTACTGCCTGTAGTGGAAACGGAGGCCGAAATGAGCCCAAATCAAAATTCTGAGCAGACCGAGCTCTTCCAGCTCGCCCGAGATATTTGTCAACCTGTGAACGCTCGCCAAAGCTCACTGAAATCAGAGAAAGTGAGCAGGCGTGTGCTGGAGCAGCTGGCGACTAAGCCCGGGAGGACGTGACCTGCTCTGATACCAATTGTTGGAATTAGGGTTGCAGAGAAACACACACAGCTTGGAGAAGATGAAGGAAGCTCAAGGCACACAATAGAGAGTGTGTTACTTAGTGTGCAATGGAAAGATAGATAGCCCTAGAGTGATGGGCGTATATACAATGCACGGGGGAAAAAACCTCCTAAAGAGGGAAAAAATGCCCCGGCGGTCCTAGTGTGTTCACACACATCACTACCACATGTATATGGTAACAGGTTTTTTGTGACCCTTTTGGATGCTATACTAAACGGGATTTTGTTGTATTGACATTGATTTTTGTCGGCATTGATAAACTGCTATAGTACTTGGGGTGTAATTTTTATTAAAAATTAAGGAGGAGTAATGCTCACTACCTGTGTCTAACAGGTGTACCACTTTTTAAATAGAAAAACTGGTTAAAAAATGGATCTAATATTTGCTGATGCTTCTAAAATAACTTTGACTATATAAAGGATGATGTGATGTATCTCATAAGGTTTCCATGGCATATTCCCTTTACTCTTTACACGTTTAACTTTTTCAAAATTGGCCAAATATTGGTCTTATAAACATGGCTGAGTGCCAAAGCATCTGATGATTATGGGGGTGCTAATCATTAGGGTAAGGAATGGATAGTATTCTGACTAGGGATGTTACTTATCAGTTTCTGGTTCTGGGCTATCCAAGGGAGATTCTGACCGACACTGATCTGGTTTTTTTACTACCTAAATGTGGTATGGTATTATGGTATAGGGGAGGCTGTTATTAACTTACAAAGAATGTGACCTTGTTGCTTGGATGTCTGACTTTGATCTAGTTTTGACATACTCAAACACATACAATGGCTATATCTAGGAATATTAGCTTGAAGTAGCCTGCTTTATGGTTGGCTTTGTCTCTGGCTGTGGCTCTAGCTCTTGCTAAATACTTCGCTGACCCTCGCTGTTACGTCTTTGAAAGGGGATTCTTTTTGGTATTTGGAGTAGTGATGATTACAAAACATCTAACCTTCATCTGTTGCTTGGATATCTGGCTTAGATCTGGTTTTTTACATACTTATTCACTACATCAAGTGATGATGCTACCATAAAATATATTCTGATTTTTTACTGTTTGCTTTGACTTACAATAAAACTGACCTTCTTCTTATTGCTTGGATGCCTGGCTTAGATCTGCCTCCCTATATACACTACATCTAGTTCTTGGTGATGGTACTGCCATAAAAACCTTTTATATACATACATATGCTAGTTCTTTATGCTTTACTACTTGAGATTTGGCATAAACTAAGATTGTGACCGAGATGGGTATAGTGTTACTCTAGCTTTGGCTGATACTTCTCTGGCTTTGGCTGATACTTCTCTGAGAAGATGGTTCAGCTTTTTCTTTAGTTTCAAAGGGAACTCTTTATGGATTGTAGTATAGTGTTGGTAAATATGCATAACCTGCTACAAAATATTGGATGACTTAGTGACTTCAGGTTCTTGATATCTGGCCCAAAAATTGGTCAAATGATAACCCTAGTTGATTCTGTCCTTGAAGGGCTCGACCTCGAGGCATATTTTAAGAGTGGGGAAAGGCCTCTTGGTTAAAGTAGCCTTGTAAAGGATTTTTTTCATTATTGATTTTTTAGCTGCTTTACTGTGGCCAATAATGCGGGTGAGACTTGAATGCAATAATGGTTTGGAATGAAGGGTTTCTCCCCAGTCTGATGCGCGCTATTTGGGGCAAGCTTTAGCTATAACGCCGCCTGAGTGGGGAAATACAATACTGAGAAAAGTACAATACTAAGGTGGGGGTACTTGTTTACTTTGATTTACCTACACCTTGACTGTTGATCACTAGTTGGCCTTTTTGGATGTCTGGCTTAGTCTTGAAACTATTTTACAACTAGCTTACTCGGGTTTTTTTGGTGATACTTTATTACCTGGTTTTGGTGCACTAAGTAGTTGAATTTTTACTTGAAAATTCTGAGAAATTATCTTTTATGATCTAGGCAGATCTGCTCACTTAGTCTCTATGGTTTAACAGAAATAAAATATTGAAATCTGGCTTTAAGCACAAAATGGGTTGGATTTCTTCGGGCCATATATGGCTTAAAACTGGATAATTGTACTTCGGCCGTGCTGACTGAGCTTGGAAAAAACTATCAAAAAAACTTTTTTTGTTCTCATACAATGTTTAGCTAAAGAAATACTTAGAATGTTATGGTATAGAAAACTGTGTCTCATAGTAAATGGTTGTTATAAAGAAGAACTGTTGGTAACATGTGAAGAAATTCTGGTAGGATTACTTTGTATGCAGAAAAACCTTGAGATATTATCTACCTTAATGTATAGGACAGTAGCTAGTCTAATAATTTTTAAGTTTGACATGGATTAGAACTAATAGGTTCTTTGAAGCCTACCATATGTAGACAAGTCTAACATATCTGTTGTCTTGACTATATGGATTCTGGTCAAAATTCTACCTTGGCTTAAAGAGGTTTAGCTTGCTGGTGCAGTTCGCGACTTTGAAAACACTTGATGATTCAGTTGGGATAGTTCTGATACCTTTGTACAGATTCATTTGGAATGATACTTCATTCTTATTATGTACTTATCTTTGTTTAGACATCTTTAGCTAGTCGTCTTTTTGAACATCTTGTTCATTGGTGTGTTATTTATTCTAATTGAAACAACTACACACACCATTCCCCACAACTAGTATAAGAGAGAATTGGTATTGCCACATGCAAACTTAGCAATCCTATTAGTATCACAAAGAACTCCAATCTCTCGTCTTTTAAGTAATTAATCACTGGTTAGAAGGTGACAAGGAAGCCCAAATCAGCCCCTTAATCAAATAAAATCGAGATCATAGCTTCAAATCACTTTGATCCGAGCTCAGGGATACTTTTCCCTCACTAAGCAGATGGTAATGGGAGCAATTGTTTGAGAGAATGGGGAACATTTGAATATCAATGAGCTTCTCTCTATACTAGAGGAAACCCAACCATTGATCCATATAGAGAGGTGTTATTTCAGCTTCTTAACTTCGATTGTTTTACCAAATATTTTGTCTGACATCCTTGTTTCTACTATTCATCTCAAGTTTAAACACTTGATAAGAGAATAAACTACTGCATGAATCAAAGTCGGTACAAAGTCTCAATTGCTTAGGTTGAATAACGGATGCGGGTATAAGTCTTTCCTCGGCATATTGTTTTCGAGACAATTCATAGACCCTAATAAAAGGTGTCTGGTATTCAAAATGTCGATCAACATACCCAAACCTAGAATCAAGCTAGTAAATAGAATGCAACAATATGGGAATGGGGAGTTGTGAAGAAGGTTGGTTTGCTTTGATCACGTGCATAGAGTAGTGGGGTGGACAAAAATTGCCGGAAACACATGTCTAGGATCCTACATAAGCCTTGTGAAGACCTTATACAATTCCCTCTTCAATTGTTTATGACATTGATTAATCTTTTATCTTTGCAAGATTCAAGAGATGGAAACAATTTTCATCTGCAAGATGAAAGAAGAAGACATAGAAGAATTTCCAGTTAAGACATGTGTGAATTACGGCACTGTGTAAGAAGTGAGGAAGAGGCAACCAGCTTGTTCAAAAAACTTACGATCTTGGTGGGCTTCCAAAAAAGTGTATGACTGTAACTTGTCACAAATGGATTGTCACGGTGGCTGAGTTGGTGGCATGTGCAGAATCCTCACTCGAGAAAAAACTTTGTTGGGGTAAAAATTACCAATCAATATTTGAGGGTGGATTCTATTTTGGTGCTGATATGATGTCTCTAAATACAAATGTTTTGCAGAAAGTGGATGATCTGTTATACATTTTGACTACTAACCTTGCTAAAACAAAACAGGTGAGTTGGCTTGTAGGTGATGGAAACAAAGAAATGTATGATGCATGTGTGTCTGACTTGTCAAACTCTTTGCTTCAAAGTGTGAAGATACTTGCTTTTGTGGAGGGTAGATATCATGAAATTGGACCTTCTACAAAAAAACTTGCTCGTCAAGAACAACAAGGC
Source organism: Adiantum capillus-veneris (assembly GCF_014529385.1). NCBI lineage: Eukaryota > Viridiplantae > Streptophyta > Polypodiopsida > Polypodiales > Pteridaceae > Adiantum > Adiantum capillus-veneris. Next base: position 13,957,662 of record NC_140946.1, on the reverse strand, counting down.
CGAGCACCGGGCCTAGATGCTATTGCAAGAGAAATTGAGGATGAGCTCAGATGTACACCACTCTATCAACAACCAACAGTGGAGGGGGATAATATTACAGTGGCCCAAAAGGGGAAACAGGCTGGGAAAGTAAGATGTGAAACAAGATGGGAAAGTAAGTTGTGAAACATGCTCGGAAAGTAAGCTGTGAGGATGAAAGTTCTTCACATTGACCTAAGTATCTCACAAAAAACATCCCGCAAAATTGTAGAGGTCTCCAAGAAACCACCAAAGAGGGAGATTAGGTAGGCGAGGAACACGAGGGTGGGCTAGTGGTTAAGGAGAGAGACATTCATAAGACAATGTGGGAAATCCACCGTATACCAAAGGGAAGTAGGGTTCAATGTCAAGGGTGGTCAGGATCTAGAGTTGGTAAATGCAAAAATAATATATAGAACACAGGTGCAAGTGTTGTTGCACCATCCTTTTGGGGTATTTGGACCTAGGAAGGAGGGGCTGATAGTGCTCATGTTAGTGACTCAAAGGCACAATTCATGTGGTTCTGTAGATATAGTGTGGATCACATATGGAAGATCTATAACAAAATCAATCAATGCCCTACTAGAGTCCCCAATATATTGCTAGTGAAGAAGGGAACAAACATGATCCAATACTTTAGAGCTACACAAATTGGAAATGGGAGGCTTCATGGTAAAGAAGGTTGTAGTTAAGGAAACCAACAATGTGCGTTATCGGCCAAGAGTATCAGTTCAAGACTCCAAGAGAATTGAATTGGCAGTAACCATTGAAGCCTGGATTGTGCAGCACACTGCCGTGAAGACAAGCATGCATGCAAAATTCATGGTGGAAACATCTTTTTTCACAAGTTCGGGGAGAGAGGTATGAAATTCATATTGCAAGTAGCACAATTTGTACGTGTGGAGACTTCCTAGAACGATTGACACAAGGCGAACCGTACATGGCTTGCAAGCATATTTACTTCATCTTCCTTTGCTACTTTGGCTTGGATTTAAACCACAATATGTTTATCCATCAAAGGAAACTAGCAAACGAGGATTTGCTATGTGTACTCATGAAATATCATCATACGTCATAAAAAAGGATTGTAATTGAGTTGTACCGATCAAATCTCTTAGACTTGTCATGATTTGTATTGCACAAACTGTAGCTAGTCATTTGATATTGTAATTCTTTTTTGAGAAATTCAATGTATCATAGTGCCTTGTGTCTTGTCGTTCTTATGCTAGGTACAAAGGATAGGTTTTAAAAATCTACATGTTAATTTGAAGTTTATTTTGGAATCTAAAATATATATAAAAAACTCCCTCCAAAAATCTCTCTCTAACTAAAGCGTGAAAAGCTTTTTTCTTGGAAACACCTGTATAGTGAAAGACTTAGAAAAGCTTCTTCCAAAGCTCAATTCAAAAGATTGCTTGATTCCCATCCCCCTTGTGTTGTTGTTGCAAATTTCTAGATCTTGGAGCTTATTGTTGGTATACGTGTCTCTCAAAAATCTTGGATTTGACATTGCAAATCTTGCACCACTAGACCAAAGACTTAGGGTTGTTTTGCTTGAAGTTGGGCATTACTCTCATTCAACTCTTGATGTTGTTGCTAGATGATTTGCAAGGTGGTGATGACAACTTCCACCATTGAGTCCATGAAGGCTCAATAATACTCGAGCTAGAAGAGAATGAGAGGAGGCTCACAATATACAAGATCTTGAAACTTAATTGCAACACTTAATGTTGATTACAATACTTAATACTTGATTAAAAAATTTTATTACAAAGCTTGAGTACAAGAACAAGGCTTGATAACAAGACAAGAACAATCTAAGAGACTTACACCTCACAATCGGTGTTGGCTAGACTGAGGGGCTTGTTGCCCAATACCTCTATTTATACTAAGGACTAAGGACATTAAGACCCTTCTAGGTTGTTCCTTTTAAGGAGGCTTAAGAACCTTTTAGGTTCTTCCTTCTAGAATCTTCTAGTGATGATGTAGGCAATGACAGAAGTGATGGTGCAAGTGATGATGTAAGAAATGACATAAGAGATGATGCAAGTGATGACATAGGTGATGATCTAGGCAATGATGTAAGAAATCATCTAGAATTTTAAAGGACTTTCTTGAATTTTCTAGTGTTTTTATGCGGGAACTAAAGAAGATTGACTCTCCAACATCTGTGACATTGTCCCCCCTCTAGCGACGCGTTCCACAAGAAGAAGGTGGTGTTTATATCAATTGTCTTTGGTTTCCATGTGTCATGAGTATTATTTTATAACCTTCTAAAAGTATTGTCCAACTTAAATTGGGCACTTACGTATGTGGAAAATAAAAAGAGCACAAGTGAAATTGATTAAGTATGATGATGGACCAACCCGGTCAAGTCTTGGGACCAAAAGGGGAAAAGTCCATAAAAGTCAATCATAGGTACATGTCAAAAAGGATACATGTATCCCACACAACCTTGATCAAAGGTACAAGACAAAGGAGATGACTGTGAACATTATAGGAGTCTAAAAATAGAAAGTGATTGTGCTAGGCCAAGTCATTAGAAAAACTCTTTAGACTCCAAGTATGAAGTTCGAGAAGCCTTAAGGTGAAGTTTTAACTTGCCACAAAATTTCTAATCCTAGCAAATCTAAATTTAGTAGGTTTTGGACGGTGCATGGAATTTTTAAAGCCCAAAGGGTGAGTTTTATTTTTACCAAAGTTTATCCTAATTTAGCAAGTGGTAAATTGGTAGGTAGGCTTCATAAGCCTCCAAGGTTTGTGCAAAGGTCTTGCACCTCAAGCTAATTAATCAAAAGGTAAGCTTATGATTTTTATTAAATGAAAGGGAAAAGCTAAAGACTAAGGCTAGATCAAAAATTCCTCATTTAGTAAGTTGACTCTAGTCTTTGTTTACTAGGCTTGACTAGGCCACATGTCCAAAGTAGCACATGCTTGCCTTGTGTGAACTTAAACACGTGTGTGTGGTGTCTCCACTTGCCGATGAGTCCCAAGAGAGAGGGAGGGGGGGCTCGAGCATGCAAGTCAAGAGGGAAAAGTGTTGGAACATGCTTGAGTTGCATTAGGAGGTGTTCTCACCTCATTGATCAAGTGTGAAGAATTCTTTTTTATCAAGCCTAGTTGCACTCTTGTGTAGCTATATAAGAGAGGGATTGTTGCGTTTTTGAATCTCTTGCTCCTCTCACACACTGTCTCAAGTTCACAAGATTGGCAAAGAAAGCTCTCTCTCTCTCTCTCTCTCTCTCTCTCTCTCTCTCTCTCGCATTAGAGAAGGAATTTATGCTCAAGCTCTTGGCTATGGATGCAAATAAAATCCAATAAAAGTTTCTTCTTCTCCATCTCTACTATTATACTATGCTAAGAGCTTGCCTATGAGAAACTGTACATGGAATATTAATTATCTTGCTTGAAAAATACTTAAATCCACCTTCATCTTCCTCTTTTCCCGCAATTCCTTTCTACCCCCTGGGGTGTTTAGGGTTTGGGAAGGCGGCTTATATCATGGAATCTTGAAAAACACCATCTTCTTGATTCAAGCAAGGCTCCACAAGAGCACAAACATATATCATGACAAAGATTTCTTCTGAGAGGATTATAATACAAGTCCTTTTAGGGGGGGGGGTATAGGGAATTGGTTTGTTCCTCTACAAAAGGATATGGATGAGGCATCTCCTTCCACCTCAACATCTTTGTTGTCATAACTAGCTCCCTCTTTACCTCTGCCTATTGAATCCACTACTCTACCTCCTTCTCCCCTCCCCCTCCCCCTCCCTCCTTGCTTGCCCCTCTGTGAGATCCCCAACCCACCAATACCAAAATTGGGATGGGGTCCTTGACAGGTCTCTAGGCCTAATAAAAATTAGAGTCTCTAAACAAGAATAATTCCAAGGAATAGACCTTTACCATTAACAATGGATTGGGTCTATAGCCTTAGAAGAAGGCCTAGTCCTGTCTCGCAGTGGAAACAAGACAACATCTTCAAAGTTCAAAAGTATTTCGGCCCCCTAATAGATGTGAGAGCATAACAGCCACTGGTGGACTCCTCTTACAAGTGAAGAATTTTTCTAAACGTTTTCAGTGTGCAGGGATGGATAGTTACCTAACTAATTAGGTCCACCCGTCCATGATTGACAACCTTAGTCAATCCCCACTTACCAGCCCGCACTCACACATGATTCTTTTGTTTTCTAATTACTATCACATTGTTTTAACATTTAAAATAATGATTTCTTTTAGCTTTTTGTTACAGTAATTCCTTCAATCAAGTATTAAAGACATCATTGAAAAGCATTCTTTCAGCAAACATACATCTTTAAACTTAAGACAGTACCAGATAGGGTACTATCTTTAAGCTTAAGACAGGGTACTGTCAATCAAAACATTGACCATAATAACCATGACCAGTACTCTTTGTATCTCAAGACCACCTAAGGGTGAAAAATGGCACCCATTCCTTGTTCACAGTCCGAGGTGGAGAAACCCCCACCCAAGGTTCGGGGTGTCCATACACCAAACCAGTTGCCCATACAATCGGGGCGGCTCTTCTAGAATAAAAATGGTATCCTAAATTACGTAGAAACATCAAGACATGACACGGAGTAGAAACTCATCGTTCATGGGGATAACCGACTTATCTATGCCTGGAAAGCCATCATTATCATCAATTTATACCAAGAAGTCTAGGGTGTCTTTAGACAAACTGTCTTAAGGATGATCAATCATATCTTTCTTAATTCAACCAATTTTATCCCAAATAATTCATTCCTAATTTACAAGGAAATACAAGTTGGTTGTTGGATATTCAACTAATTTTATTTTTCCTAATTTCTTACTCCCTCTTTACGTATGCAAAGACCCAAAGAAAGACCCACCTAGGACTGATCTGGCATTTGTTGTAGTACGCGTCCTGTACACTCTCATCAGTAGGCGTGCTACTAGACCCAACTTTGTCGTCGTGCAACGTTCTAGTTCTTTTTGGAGCTCCACCCTCATCATTAGATGTAGGATTTACTCGGGTCTTTTTAGGTGCCGTAACTTCTTATCCTTTGTATTCAATCTTAACCCAATCAAGGTTAAATTAGTAGTTTTAAGTGGTAAATTCTTGACCTAGTAATTTCTTATTCACCTATATAGGTATGATAACTTTTTCTAGAGCTTCTCTAAGGGTTTTCTAAGCTCTCCTAATTTTCTTATAATTTTCTGTATCTTTTTCCTAATTTTTCCATCGAATTGTAAGCTTGGAATTCGCTTATTTTGAGCCAAATATTTATTCTATTTATTTTCTCTTAAAGATTTTATCTTCTTAAGTTTATATCATTAGTTTACACTTACTATAATTTTCCTAAAAACTTTTGACCACACTGTCTATTTATTTTAATTAATCTTTAGCTAAAAATAGGACTTTTGGTAAATTATAATTTTTTAAATTAGAAAATTAAGTATGGTATAATTATCACAAGTAGATAGTGATATTTTTTTATCTTTCGTAATTATCTTCGAATTTTCTAACTCAATTGTCTAATTTTTCCCTTTCTTTTTTAGCTAGAATTAGTCTAATTTGACTTAGAAAATAGTTATATTAATTTCCTAACCTTAAGATAATTGTCACAGTTTCTTTTATCATGTAAACTAGTTGTGATAAATAGCAACTAGTTATCTAACATGATTTAATAATTTCTCCCTTTAAGTTTCAGCTAGAATTAGTCTAATTTGACTTAGATAAATAGGTATATTAATTTTTTAACCTTAGATAATTATCGTTGCTTTTTTTATCATGTAAACTAGCTTTTATAAATAGCACCTAATTATCTATTATGATTTACTAACTTCTCCCTTTTATTTTTATATAGAATTAGTCCAATTTGACTTAGATAAAAGTTATATTAGTTTTCTAACCTTAGGATAATTATCATGGATTTTTTAATGATGTAAAAAAGTTTGATAAATAGCACCTAATTATCTAACATGATTTTGCTAATTTCTCTCTTTAATTTTTAGTTAAAATTAGTTTAATTTGACTTAGATAAATATCTAAATTAATTTTTTGACATTAAGATAATTATCATGGCTTACTTATGATGTAAAATAGCTTTGATAATTAGAACATAATTATCTAAATGAATTAAGTAGTTTTTTTCTTTTAATTTCAGCTATAATTAGTTTGTTATGGCTTAGATAAATATTTAAATTAATTTTTTGACCTTAAGATAATTAGCACATAACTATCTAGCTTGATTTACCAATTTTTCTCTTTTATTTATGGCTAAAAATAGGTAATTTTAGATTAATTAAATACTTAGATAAATTATTTGTTAATGAGGTAATTACTTCATGTTGCTAACAATGTTTTCTAGCTGTAATAATTAACTTAAGAATTTTTGAGCTAATTAAGTAAGTTTCCTATTAATTTTTGATTAAAATAGCTAATTTTTGTCTAATTAATTACAAAAACTAATAAAAAAATTAAGAGATAAATTTACTAGCTTCTTGATAATCTAATCAAGCTTTGATAATTATTTTATACTAATCTAAGTTTAATTAGTATAATTATTCCTTATTTAAAACCAAAAGTATTAATTTCAACCTTAATATGGCTTAATAATTTATTAGATTGATATCTCTAATCTTAATCTAAGTAATCAACAAAATATTAAGAATTAAGAGAGTAATTTAGAGTGTAAATAAGTTTAATATTTTTAAATAATTAGACTAATTAAGAAAACATAGGTAGGTTAGCATAATTTAGCTAATTAAAAAGGGATTAGACTAATTATCGTGGATAATCAACTAGAGTTTTTTTCTCTCTAGTGATTTTTGAGTAGCGTTCTCTCTAGGTCAGAGAGAAAAGTTCAGGACTCCAGTCTGTGTGAAACTGTGAAGCAAGGCGTCCTATTTATAGGTTTTTGGGCACTCACACACTAGACATGGTAGTAGCTTGCATCCCAAGGCAACCGTACAGCTCCCCTAGCATCCCCTTCTGCTTTTCCTATCCCTAGCAGGTCAGTGATGACCCCTCCCAATGCCTGCTATCTTTAAAAATCAAATCTGCTATGTTTTGACCTATTTTTTGCTTGATTGGTAAATATCTGGTAAATATATGGGAGGCCTTAGTAAAAGTCTATGCTTAAATGATTAATACAACCATTCAATTTTTCTTAGCAATTTAATTTACATTGAATCTTTCGAAAGGACTAGCGGGTTTAGTTTTTGTCCGAACTTAATTCTGAAAATTTCTAGCCCGGGGTTTGTTCTGCTTAAGACTCCATAAAAACCATTTTTAACTGCTTTTGTGATAGTGCTTTACCTGTTTGTATGTCCAATGCTTTTCCCTAAAGCTTTAAGTAGACTCCTCTGCAGCTAGAAAGGTGGAGACCAGACAATCACCCCAACTTAAGAATTTGAGATGCCCTCATCTCAATTGAAATTGGGAAAGTCTTTTAAAAAGAGAGGTTTCATCTTCCCAAGTGGCATCTTCGGGGGGGATAATCTTTCCACTTTACCAAGTGTTACTGATTACTCTGAGAGTTCTTTCTAGTCTCAAGGATACAATCTGGTTGGGGTTTCTACAATTCCTTACTAACTTTTACTATTCAATTTTTCCCAAGAGGCTCTCAGTGTTGAGACTATCTTAAAAACCTTTACAAACCAATTGTATCATCTTAGAAACCAGGTTAAATCCATTCTATAAAAGATCCATATATCCACCTTGTAAACATGAACACGCTTGATCTAACTGACCATTCAGAGAAATCAGTGTTTCACAAGTATCATGTATTCTAGCTTTGCCAATTTGAATGCGCTCGGTGTGTTCTTGCCATCTTGAGCAATCTGCATTCGGCACAAGATTCCAGTATTGCACCAGAGGTACCCCCTCTATGCTCTAACTTGGTTGACTAACAATATGTATAGGGTTTTAAGAAGCATCCTACCAAGAGTTCTTTTTGGCTTCCTATTAGTCTTGTACATTAATATTTCCATATCTAGGTCATTTTTCAAGGAAGGCTATGGTGTGCACAAAGAATGTGAGTTGGTTTCTTGATAACTATCTCATTATCAATATTCAAATTCTTGTCTTACTATTGAGAACCTCTTTCTCATTTGCTAGATCAACCCTTAATTTCTTGATTGAATGCTAATTTAACTTTAGATTCCTTAAGTAATTTTGGGAAAGAAAATAATGTATACCATTATAATATATAAGTAACTCAAAGTTTTACATTATCGATTTATAGTTGTTTACAAAACTGCCTATTCTTGCTAGCTCTAAGATTGTTAATTGTGGCCAAGTGAGTGGCTCTTTCATCTTCCTCATTCATTAAGGTTGGTTCTCCCGTGATTTCATAAGCTCTGGCTCCTCTTGCTCTTCCTCTACCTCGTCCTCCATTTCTAGCTCCTCTTAGATTGTCTCCTTGATTTTGAGGAATGGCTCTAGCAGTAGTTCAAGGTTTTTTCTCTTTTGGACACTTATTTCTATAGTGTCCTATTTGATTGCATCCATAGCACCTAACATTTGGGAAGGTCTGTTCTAAGTTTGCTGCTGCAACTACTCCACGTTGTTGACATCCTTGGTTGAAAGTTCCCCTGGCTCTTCCCCTAAAGTTATTAAATCCATTATAGTTTCTTGTAGAGTTGGTTCCTTCAGCTGCAAGAGGCTTGGACCTGAAAAGGGCATCTTGAATTGATGTAGGCCTCATGGCTTCAAGATGTGTAAAGGGTTTGTTGAGGCCTTCACAGAAATGGACAATTTGTTGCTCCATGGTCATCTATGGTGCATAGCACCGTAAGGACACATATTTGGTGTAGTATTCCTCTAAAGTAAGCCCTAACTATCACAAGGTGAAAAATTTATTCATTTTTATAGCTTGATGTACCATAGGAAGATATCTCTCTTTTACTGCCTGTTTCATAGTCTCCCAGGAAGGACTAATGGAAGGATTATCTCTACAATGCTGTTTCCACCAGAGTTTAGCATCTCCAGTGAGTCAAAACATTCCCAACATTGCTTGATTTTCTGAAGCAGTTCTTGCCGCCAGGAAATAGTCGTCCATGGCGTCAAGCCAAGCTTCAACATCACGCTCTAAATTGGGTCCCTCTCCCTTAAAGGTAGAAAGGTGGACTTGCTTTAGTAGTAATTTTTTCTCTTGAGTAACAGTGTAAAGGTTATTTACTTGAGTATTACCGTAGGATTGAATTTATGGAATTTAGTACTAGATGAAAATCTCTCTTACTTATGATTTTAACTTATCTCATACTCAAAACCTTTTCACACAGGATGAAGACAATTACCAAACCATAAACAAAACTTCTTATAGCATACCTATGAGAACCATAGTATATGTACAAGAGCTAATATAGTCCATGACGATCCTACTACATACAAAGGTGACGACAGTTCTATATTAAAATATTGTGGACTTTGGGTGGATCAAATATAGGATCAAAGTATACAACATCTTTTGGTCCACTAAAACTAGGGACCACACCTATGGGCCTAATTTTACCAGGGTAGATTACTCTAGACACCTGATCGAACACCCACTGATTTTGTGATACTTGGACATCATCTATTACAAGGGTTTCCTCTGGATTCTCCGTCCCAATGAAAAGTATACTGCAATCACTTGAAAATCTTCGGCCCATTTGAGTCTCTTCACATTTAGTTCTAAACCTTCTAACTCTCACGCATCAATGAAGAAAATTCCACCAGATCCTGACCAGTTGATCCTCCAAGTGGGAGGATAAAATCTTATGTCTAGCCATATCATCATACCTTTTTGCATTGAATAGCATCAAGATAGACAAGCCCTCATAAACCTAATGTTGAAATCCATGAATTTGCGGTAGGCCTGATGGAAATCTTCCTACAAAGATGGGGATAATTCTCTCTCTTAATTGAATTTGTCAAAGATCACTCATTTCATTCTAATACCTTAGCTTTTCCCTAGGTCCTATTTAATTGAATTTGTCAAAGATCACTCATTCCAACCTAATACCTTGACTTTTCCCTAGGTCAAAGACCTCAATTAACACACGCTCTGATTCAACTTGTGAGATCCCCAACCCACCAATACCAAAATTGGGATGGGGTCCTTGACAGGTCTCTAAACCTAATAAAAATCAGAGTCTCTAAACAAGAAAAATCCAAGGAATAGACCTTTACCATTGACAATGGCTTGGGTCTATAGCCCTAGAAGAAGGTCTAGTCCTATCTCGAAGAGAAAATGAGACAGCATATTAAAAGTCAAAAACTATTTCGGCCCTATAACTTCCACAAGTTGGGTAAGGTATCCTCAACCAACATTTTTTCCCTCTAAAAAATGTGAAGGCATAGCCGCTAGTGGACTCCTCTTCCAAGTGAAGAAGTTTTCTAAATGTTTTTAGTCTGCAGGAATGAATAGTTACCTAATTAATCAGGTCCACCAGTCCATGATTGACAACCTTAGTCAATCCCCACTTACCACCCCGCACTCACACATGATTCTTTTGTTTTCTAATTACTATCACAATGTTTTAACATTTAAAATAATGTTTTCTTTTAGCTTTCCATCACAATAATTCCTTCAATCAAATATAAAAGACATCATTGAAAATCATTCTTTTAGAAAACATACATCTTTAAACTTAAAACAGGGTACAATCAAAACATTGACCACAATAACCATGACTAGTACTCTTCTTGTCTCAAGACCACCTAAGGGTGAAAAACGACACCCATTGCTTGTTCACAATCCGGGGTGGATAAACCCCCACCCAAGGTTTGGGGTGCTCATACACCAAGCCAGATTCCTATACAACCGGGTGGCTCCCCGAGGATAAAAATGGTATCCTAACTTATGTAGAAACATCAAGAGATGACACGAAGTAGAAGCTCATCCTTCATGGGGTAACCGACTTATCCCTGGAATTATCATCAATTTATAGCAAGGAGTCAGAGGTGTCTTTAAACAAGTTGTCTTAAAGATGATCAATTATATCTTTCCTAATTTAACCAGATTTAACCCAAACAATTCATTCCTAATTTACAAGCAAATGCACGTTGGTTTTCAACCAGTTTTACTATTTCTAATCTCTTACTCCCTCTTTATGTATGCAATGTTAATAGTTAAAGAACTTGAATTAATTAAACTTAATCATAAGAAAGACCCATATGGGACTGATCTAACATTTGTTGTAGTACGTGGACCTATACACTTTCATCAGTAGACCTACTACTAGGCCCCGGCTTCATCGTTCTACGATGCTCTAGTTCTTTTTGGAGCTCCGTTCTCATCATCAGGTGTAGGATTTTCTCAGGTCCTTTTAGGTGCCATATCCTTATAAAAAAGGACATCTAATCATTAGGTAAATTATCCAAAAGTTAAACTTAACCTTTGTATTCAATCTTAACCCAATCAAGGTTAAATTGGTAGTTTCAATTGGTGAATTCTTGACCTAGTAATTTCTTATTTGCCTATGTACATATGATAACTTCTCCCAGAGCTTCTCTAAGGGTTTTTTAAGCTCTCCTAATTTTCTTATGATTTTCTATATCTTTTTTCTGATTTTCCTATCGCATTTTAAGCTTGGAATCTGCTTATTTTAAGCTTAATATTTACTCTATTCATTTTCTCTTAAGGGTTCCATTTCCTTAACTTTATATCACTAGTTAATACTTACTATAGTTTTTCTAAAAACTTTTGATCGTAAAGTCTATTTATTTTCATTAATCTTTAGCTAAAGATAAGACTTTTGATCAATTATAGTTTCCTAAACTAACTAATTGACTATGGTATATTTATCACAAGTAAACAATGATATTTTTGACCTTTGATAAACATCTTTTAATGTTCTAGCTCAGTTATCTATTTTTTTCCTTTTATTTTTAGTTAAAATTAGTTTAATTTGACTTAGATAAATAGTTATATTATTTTTCTAACCTTAAAATAATTATCACAACTTTTTAATCATATAAACTAGCTGTGATAAATAACACCTAATTATCTAACCTGATTTACTAGTTTTTTCTTTTAATTTTTAGTTAGAATTAGTCCAATTTGACTTAGATAAATAGTTAGATTAATTTTCAAACCTTAAGATAATTATCACTACTTCTTTATAATGTAAAATAACTCTGATAAATAGCACCTAATTATCTAACATGATTAACTCATTTTTTTAAATTTTCAATTAGAATTAGTCCAATTTGACTTAGATAAATAGCTATATTCAATTTCTTACCTTAAGATAATTATCATACCTGTTTTATCATGTAAACTAACTCTGATAAATAGCACCTAATTATCTAGCATAATTTATTAATTACTCTCTTGAATTTTTAGCTAGAAGTAATCTAATTTTACTTGAATAAATAGCTATATTAATTTTCTAACCTTAACATAATTATCATGGATTTTTTAATTATATAAACTAGCTGTGATAAATAACACCTAATTATCTAGCATGATTTACTAGTTTTTCCCTTTAATTTTTAGCTAGAATTAGGTCAGTTTTACTTAGATAAATAACTACATTAATTTTCTAATCTTAAGATAATTATTACTATTTTTTATCATATAAAATAACTCTGATAAATAGCACATAATTATATAACATGATTTACTCATTTCTTTCTTTAATTTTTAGCTAGAATTAGTTTATTTGACTTAGATAAATAGCTATATTAATTTTCAACCCTTAAGATAATTATCATGGCTTTTTTTATCATGTAAACTAACTTTGATAAATAGCACCTAATTATCTAACGTGATTTACTAATATCTCCCTTTAATTTTCAGCTAGCATTAGTATAATTTGACTTAAATAAATAGCTATATTAATTTTTTTACCTTCAGATAATTATCATGGTTTTTTATCATGTAAACTATCTGTGATAAATAGCACCTAATTATCTAACATGATTTACTAGTTTCCCCCTTTAATTTTCAGCTAGAATTAGTCCAATTCGACTTAGATAAATAACTATTTTAATTTTTTAAGCTTAAGATAATTATCGCTACTTATTTATTATGTAAAATAACTCTAATAAATAGCACCTAATTATCTAACATGATTAGGTACTCATTTCCTCCTTTAATTTTTAGCTAGAATTAGTCCAATTTGACTTAGATAAATAGCTATATTAAATTTTTAATCTTAAGGTAATTATCACGTCTTGTTTAATCATGTAAAATAACTTTAATAAATAGCACCTAATTAACCAACATGATTTACTAATTTATCTCTTTAATTTTTAACTAGAATTAGTCTAATTTGACTTGAATAAATAGCTATATTAATTTTTGACCTTAAGATAATTATCATCTCTTTTTTTGTCATGTAACACAATTATCTAACATGATTTACTCATTCCCTTTTTTAATTTTCAGCTAGAATTTGTCCAATTTGACTTAGATAAATAGCTATATTAAGTTTCTAGCCTTAAGATAATTATCACAGCTTTTTATCATGTAAACTAACTTTGATAAATAGCACATAATTATCTAACATGATTTACTGATTTCTTCCTTTAATTTTCAGCTAGAAGTGGTCTTATTTGACTTGAATAAATTACTATATTAATTTTTTAACCTTCAAATAATTACCATGGCTTTTTATCATGTAAACTAGCTGTGATAAATAACACCTAATTATCTAACATGATTTACTAGTTTCTCCCTTTAATTTTCAGCTAGAATTAATCCAATTTGACTTAGATAAATAACTATACTAATTTTTTAACCTTAAGATAACTACTTAACTTATTTATCATATAAAATAACTCTCATAAATAGCGCCTAATTATCTAGCATGATTTACTCATTTCCTCCTTTAGTTTTCAACTATAATTAGTCCAAATTTGACCTAGATAAATAGCTATATTAAATTTCTAACCTTAAGATAATTATGATGTCTTTTTTTTATCATGTAAACTAACTTTAATAAATAGCACCTAATTAACTAACATGATTTACTAATTTTTCTTTAATTTTTAGCTAAAATTAGTCTAATTTGACTTGAATAAATAACTATATTAATTTTTTGACCTTAAGATAGTTATCATGGCTTTTTTAATCATGTAACTTAGCTATGATAAATAGCACTTAATTATCTAACATGACTTACTAGTTTTCCCCTTTAAGTTTGAGCTAGAATTAGCTCAATTTGACTTAGATAAATAGCTATATTAATTTTCTAACCTTAAGATAATTATCACTACTTCTTTATCATGTAAAAGAACTCTAATAAATAGCACCTAATTATTTAACATGATTTACTCAAATTTTTTCTGTAATTTTCAGTTAGAATTAGTTTAATTTGACTTAGATAAATAGCTATATTAAATTTTTACCGTAAGATAATTATCATGTAAATTAACTTTGATAAATAGTACCTAATTATCTAACATGATTTACTAATTTCGCTCTTTTATTTTTAGCTAGAATTAGTCTAATTTGATTTGAATAAATATCTATATTAATTTTCTAACCTTAGAATAATTATCATGGCTTTTTATTATCATGTAAACTAGATCTAATAAATAGCACTTAATTATTTTACATGATTTACTAATTTCTCTCTTTAATTTTCAGTTAAAATTAGTCTAATTTGACTTAGATAAATATCTTAATTAATTTTTTGACCTTAAGATGATTATTTTTGGCTTACTTATGATGTAAACTATCTCTGATAATTAAAACCGTATTATTTTACCTAATTAGCTAATTTTTCTCTTTTGATTTCGGTTATAATTAGTGTGTTGTGGCTTAGATGGATATTTAAATTAATTTTTTGACCTTGAGATAATTATCACAACTTATTTATGATGTAAACTAACTCTAATAATTAGCACATAACTCTCTAAAATGATTTACTAATTTTTCTCTTTTATTTGTGGCCAAAAATAGATAATTTTAGATTAACTAAATACTTAGATTAATTATCTATTAATGAGGTAATTACTCCATGTTGTAACAATGTTTTTTAACTATGATAATTAACTTAAGAATTTTTGAGCTAATTAAGTAGGTTTCTCATTAATTGTTTGAGTAAAAATAACTAATTTTTTCCTAATTAATTATAGAAACTAATCATAAAATTAAGAGATAATTTTCCTAGCTTCTTGACAATCTAATCCAGCTTTGATAACTATCTTATACTAATCTAAGTTTAATTAGTATAATTATCCTTAATTTAAGACCAAAAAGATTAATTTCTGTCCTGATATGGTTTAATAATTAGTTAGATTCATATCCCTAATCTTAATCTAAGTAATCAACAAAATATTAAGAATTAAGAGAGTAATTTAGATGGTAAATAAGTTTAATCTTATTTATTTAATAGATTAATTAAGAAAATATAGATAAATTAGCATATTTTGCTAATTAAAAAGGGATTAGGCTAATTATCGTCGATAATCAACCAGAGTTTTTAACCTCTAGTGGATTTTGAGTAGAATTCTCCCTAGGTGAGAGAGAAAGGTGAAATTGTGAAGCAAGGGGTCCTATTTATAGGTTTCTGGACACTCACAGGCTAGAAATGGCAGTAGCTTGCATCCCAAGACATCCCTACAGCTCCCCTAGCGTCCTCTTCTACTTTTCATGTCCCTGGTAGGTCAGTGATGACCTCTCCTAGCATCTGTAAGCTTTCAAAATCAAATTTGCTAAATTTTGACCTATTTTTTTCTTGATTGATAAATATCTGGTAGATATCTATAAAATATATGCGAGGCCTTAGTAAAAGTCTATTTTTAAATGATTACTACAGCCATCCATTTTTTCTTAGAAATTTAATTTACATTGAATCTTTCAAAAGGGCTAGCGGGTTCAGTTTTTTTCTGAATTTAATTCTCAAAATTTCAAGCCTGGGGTTTGCTGTGCTTAAGATTCCAAAAATGCAAATTTTTACTGCTTTTGAGATAGTGCTTTACTTGTTTGTATGTCCAATGCTTTTCCCTAAAGCTTTAAGTAGATTTCTCTGCAACTAGAAAGGTGGAGACCTTACACCCTCCCATCTCCCCCACTAGCCCCTCGACCTCGTTTCTTGGAAAATCTCATATCCCACCACCCACTCAGGGGACATGATACCCTTCAATAACTTAGATATATCTTGGTAGTGCTTTTACCATGAGTCATTTGGCTCGCGACGACCCCACCTAAAAATGACCCTTCTACTACAGGCTTCTCCTTTTGCACTAGTCCCTCATGGACTAACCAGTTTCCACTTTCACCAACAATTGACTTCTTTGACTATGGATTCATGTGGTTTCTTGGAAATCCATTTGTTGACCTCGAGGAAACTTTTTTTAGAGTAAATGTCTCTTTTCGGTAGCTAGGGGTGCAGAGGCCTCAAACATAGTGGTTGGTTTCTCTTTTCTATTGTGGAGTATGCACATAGTGCTAGACTTTCTCCAGATCTAGGCTCTTGAGTTCTCTCACCATATGGGGGACTTGGGAGTGATAGACTTGCTTCACACCCTTTGCCATGTTCTTTATGTCATCATCTTATATAGCAGGCTGTAGACACATTGTGGTAACTTCTTTGTAGATACCCAGAGTGCATCTTTCTATGTATTTGAACATGAGAAAATTTGGAAAGAGGATGTAGCCCTACGGAGTGCATGGTCCTTTTAAGCATGGCTTGGCAGAGATGCCCTTCTCAAGGACACTCAAAGGCGAATTACCCCCTATCCAAGTAGGCCTCAAAGATTTCAAGGTTGGCTACGATTGTAGAATTGATTTTTTCTCACTCACGCCATGAGTATTGTCACATGGAATGTGCAGGCGGGGCTTGGTAGACCCCAATTTGTATGCAAGAAGTTGCCTTGTGGGTGGCATGATAGATATTGTTATGCTACAAGAGCATCACCTTTGTGAGAGCTGTATTCAACATTTTTGACAGGTCTTGCATGGACTCTATTAAAAATTTTGATCAATTAATTTTGGGCCTAGAGGTATTTAGGGAGATGTATGTATGAATATTTAAAACTCATGGCAGATGGCCATTATAGGCAAAGATGTTATTGTGCCAAGAAGGGTATAGTAGGTCACTATGCACGTTTGAAGGTCTCCTTGTGGGCTTCTTAAACATATATGTGCCCAACCATGCGAGTGCACGAGCTGGAGTCTTTGCCCTATGTAGAGCAATGTTGCATAGGAGGGACTTCAACATGCTTGATGACCCCTCGGATAGGGTTTGAGGCAGCCATACTACTATACATAGGGCTGACTTGGTTGCTTGCGAGCACCTATCTTGAGGAGGTCGCATAATAATAACGTGACAATCACATGAGTGCAATAGAAGAGATTGTTAAATTTTATTTTTTCTCACAGATTCACATACAAAAGGGTCTCGTGAAATGGAATTGGGAAAAACATTTCAAATCAAATAGGAAAAGGGTGTATTTTATTTGTCAAAATTTCACAGATAAGGATTTTTTAAAATAGTCCTTGAATGCACGAGATATACACAATTTATATAAATAGTCCTTGAATGCACGAGATATACACAATTTATGCCCCCTTCCCCGAGGCACCTATGTACGGCTTTGAGTATCTTGGATGTATAGAAACATGTAGGCTTTGTACAACCCTGTGATAGCTTTTTCTCTTAATCTGATCATAGAGTAAGATTTGAATCTTTTCAAAATAGATCACTTTTACGCTAGTGATCACATATGAAACATAGATCGTTCAGTATGCATTTTGGCAAGGACTACTTTTTCATATCATGCACCAATGATTCTTACTTTTTTAGATATACAATGGATTAGGAATCTAACATTACAAATCCTAGAGAGGATCTTGTTAGATACAGAGCCCAAAGAGAAAGTTGTCATGCTTCAAAAAGCGAATCTGGACACATCGAGAGACCTTGCTATCAGAGGATCCATTGGCCTTTTGGAGCTTAGTTCTTCCTCCAAGAGTCGGCAACTCTCTTGGATGCATCTCAAGAGGATGAGAAATAACTCACACGGGGCTGTGGTAAGCTAAGACACGTCTCCAAGTGAGCTTCTTAAGGGGTGCACTATCAAAATACCTCTTATATAACATGCGTTCAAGGAGTATTTAAAAACCCCTTTTTAAACGTATCTAAAAGAATAAAATGACCTCTTATTTTATGATTTTTCTTCAAAATGAAATATTCAATCCTTTTTTTAAATGTATCTCTATTAATTTCACTAAATATTTTGCATTTAAAACCCCCTCTTGTTGAACTCACGTGATGCATTGACATGATTACATAGTGTACCCTCCAGGGAAATCTTGCACTTGTAGATGAGCTAAAGAAAGTAAATTTAAGCTTGGGCAAAAGAACTCATACACACATATTTATGGAACGTAAATTGGATGGGTGGAGAGTGATGGATGGGGGGGCTTGAGAGCCGCTAATGAAAGCTCATGTAAAATGCTTTCTTCAAACACTCACAATGACCTAATTGTATTCAGACAAGTATTCCAGGTTGGTAGTTAGAGTTAGTTCAGTTCAGACTCAGACTTCAAATTACACTTGAGTACATTGGAAGACAAGACTGGTAGCGAATTAACAAGATACTAGAAAAGATGACTGAAACTGGAGTTGTATTATTGAATAACATAAAATTATACAATGGAATTCAGTGAGGAATGAGCTTCCAACCTAATGAGAGTATAAAGTACAGCAACATGAGGCTCAAAATACAAGTTAAGTGGGAAGAAAGAGTGAGAGATCTGAAATGAAGTAATGGGTCCTATTTATAGCCTCCAATTGACTATGTACTATCAGTCATCGTGGTAATTGCCTCTAATTTACTGCTTTTGGAAGCCTCTGGTGTAGTCACCCGCCGACCGCCTGCTAAAGGCTATTCTCACCTTCTAAATATCTCCTCCCCTTTCTTGAATTTTGGTATGAATAGCAAAAATTTTAGTAGCCCTTTGGTTTTACCCAAACTCTGTCCATCTGATTCTCTTCTTGTCAAGTGCCTTCTTTTTAGGAGGTCTGTGAAGAACTTTGAAGGTTTTAAGAGCACTTGAAGCAACATTGTCCCTTTGAATTATCCTGAACAGGGCTTCTTGCTCCAATTGGTCTTTGTAAACTGTCTTTATTTCCACTTCATAGGGTGCTAGTGGACTCCATGTCTTGGCATTAGGGTCATATAGGGTGCATTTTCCTCTTTTTAGCCTAGATCTAGTCAACTTATGGCAATAGGATGAGGTATGCATACACCCTTGAGGTAATGTCTGGTTGCACTTGATGCGAGCTTCAAAAAGAATTTTAGTCATCTCTTTGAACTAGGGTTTAGAGGCTACCTTGTTGACCAGTTCCTTCTCAGGGATCTTTGATGCTTCTATTGTCAGATGGAGGAGTTGGTTTCTAATTTTGATGCAGCGCCTAAGCTGCACCTTCTATTGCCCCATCGTTAGCTAGAAATTTTGAAGATCTTCAATGAGCTCATTGGCCTGAGGCTTTTTTAGAGCTTCTTGCACAACCTAATTCTATGCCAACCATTTAGTGCTTGCATACTCATACCATTCTCTGAGCCCACCCACTACTATCATGACATATCATTGCTAGTCTGCTAGTTTAGTGTGTGGAGGATAAATCTCTTGAAAGATGCGAGGTGGTTCTGCTTCTTTCATAGGAATGGCATAAAGTAGTGCCAAGGAGTCTAGGACAAATTCTAGGAAATTCAAAATCATTTGATTTTCTTGCTGCATCATCTTCCTGGTAATTTGAACCAGATGGAACAGACTCTTCAGATTGATCTCTTGATCCTTTAGAGTCATCCAAGTCTTGGTTCCTCTACTGCCAATGGAATTATTCTCTAATAAGGATCTGACCTGTGAATCCATAACTCCTATCACACTCTACATCTATATTAGCATGTCCTTGATTTGAAGGAAGATTAATTTAAACTAGATGGAGTAAAATCTTCAGATTGAGCTCTTGATCCTTTAGAGTCATCCGAGTCTTGGTTCCTCTATTGCTAGTGGCATTATTCTCTAGTAAGGCTCTCACCTATGAATCCACAACTCCTATAACACTCTGCATTTGTATCAGTATGTCCTTGATTTGAACGCAGATGTTCTTCATACACTGGTAAGTCGATTTTGTGCCTAGTAACATTTTGACCTATAAAAGTCCTTCATGGCTAGGTTTACTGCTTTATCATCAGTAGAGTCAAACATCATTCCAAGACCCTTTCCAATACTTGGCCATAGCTTGGTTGTGGTGGAAGCTAGTAGATTGTTTGACAGTGATAAATTTTAGATTTCTAGTCCATCACCATCCGTCTAGCCCCCACATACAAGATCTAAAACCTCTCTAGATCTGAATAAATTGTTTTATCATCTAAGTTTTTTGGATCTAGAGATGCTTCTATTTTTGTAGACTGTTGTTCAATGTGAGTAGCTCAGTAGAATGATTGTGGTCAATTCATAGTCAGGTTCCAAAAGAACAGTTTTTCCCTTGATATCCTTTTGTTGACTATGCATTGCTTGTTGCCCAGCTTGTTATTGGTCAGCTAAGTTTTGTTGCGAAGTATTTTCTTTAGGTGGTGCTTGGTCATTGTGATGACCCTCCTAAGCTTGATCTGAGGATTGATCCCCAGTAGGCATTGCCCCACCCATTGTTGACCGTGTGTTAGTGTGCCCACTCTGATAATCATCATCATTCTTTTCATGGTGTTGTTGGTCCTTAGTCTGATCATTGTCATCATAATCCTCCTCGTAATCATCATTCTGACTTTTTTGATTCTCCAAATACTCTATTAGTACTTTGTTAACCATTGTCATAGTGTATGCACCAACCTTCTCTTGGAGGTCTAACTGAATGGAGTTGATGACATTTTTTAGATCAGTCACATTTAGAGTCAAATTGACATCTTTATCCATTTTCTATACCAAAGAGTGATAAATATACTTTTCCATTATAGAATCCTTATTAACATGATTCTTTTGGTATAAATTCTTGTAATCTACTCATTTTACTTCCAATAGGGTTTGGAATCTATCAATGTCTTGTTGAACAATTCTTTTTTCCTTCTCTAGCACCCTATTTGCATTAGTTAGTTTTTCTATCTTTTTAAGGAGGCCCAGTGTAGCTCTTTTCAATTTATCCACTTTTGAGTTGGACATGGATGCCTGGACTTCCATCATCTGGCCTAAAGAATTAACAATGGTGTTCTAGCCAGATTAAATTGCCACATTGCACCCTTGTTTGGATCAATCCGGTTTGTTTCATACACCATCATTGCAAAAGAATAAGGTAATGTAGCATGATTTGGTTTCTTCATGATCAATCTTCCTTTAGCGGTTGCTTTTGCAAACAATACAGCATGTCTAATTTTACAATGGGCGTTTGGGTTCGGTTTGGGCTCTGCGCCACTTCCCAATTCTTGGTTCGTTTCAGGACCATTGCTGGTCTCAATGTTGGTCTCTTTGTCAGTTCTTTGTGTTGCTGGCGGTCTGCTTCCTGTCCTTGTGTTGTGTCTTGTGATGGATTCTTAGTATCTACTGTCTATTGTGCTCAAGACTTAAACCCTTTCGATGTTATTGTGATCTTTGACGCTCTGTCCTTAGTCACCTTTTCCTAGATTTTCTGAACATTTGATGTGTACTGGAGCCAGATCTTCCCAATAGAGGAACTATCTGACGTACCATGCTTTTAATAAGTTATTGGATTTAGACTTAGCAGTTTTTTGCACTACACTAGTGTACATGAACATGCTTATGTTGATACTAGCTTCTGGGTTTTGTATTTTTGCAAGTATCATGACAAATGATTTTTCAGAAAGGTATTTTGGGTTATTCTTTAGGCTGATAGTTTCTACAATAAATCTATATACTGCAGTGCATTGCTAAGCGTGTGCTTGAGGTGCTTGTTATGCTTGAGATGACTAAGGTGCTTGAGGTGCTTGTCCTGCTTCATGACTAAGGTGCTTGAGGTTCGTGATGACTAAGATGCTTGAGGTGCTTGATGACCAAGGAGCTTGAGGTGCTTGAAGTCAGCATGTTGCCTACAAAGGAGGGGGCAAGCCCCAAGAGTAGGGGATGAGAGAGAACATAGTACCACTCACCCAACGGGCACCCTTCCCACAAGAGGCATATAGGACACATGTCATGCCCCTAGCAAGGTTGCCCTCATAGTGTGCCTAAAGCCTATTGGATGGTCTTTATGGACGTCCAATGAGAATTTAAATTAACTAATTATTTATTCAAGGATTATTCAAGCCCTCTCTCTCAAAGGGGAAAGGAGGACCATTATCCAAATTCTACCACTATTACTAGTTATGAGACTAAAGCATGTGATTGGCTAAGCTTGGCAAGGTCTAATTAAGTGAAAGGATTAGCTAGAAGAAGGGGTCCACCAAGCCAAGTAGGGGGGCTTCTTTTGGCATACACTCTACCACACACACTCACACTAATTCTTTCATTGTGTTGAGCAAGAACTCCATCTCCTTCTCCAAGCTTGAGAAGTATAGAGCCTACACTAACACCTCTTGGCTATGGAATGCAAATCCATCCAAGAGTCATGATTCAAAGTGATGCTTATCATCTTTTTCATCTTCATTACTATGATATGCTGTGCTCTATGAGTAATGATATGAGAGGAAACTACTTCTTTCTCGTATGATACATCTTCTTCCTCTTCCCTTCCCTCACTCCCTGCTAGCTCTTTCCACCTTTGAAGGTGTTTGAGGTCTTGGGATTGAGGCCGAGGATAAGTTAATGTTTTTGAAAGGTAGTTACAGGCATAACTTTGGTGCATGAAATTTACCATCTTCATTGCATCAACAAGGTCTCAAGGAACACAAATCATGTATTGTACCAAGTCTCTCTTCATTGGAGGATCTATAATACAAAAGCCTTTTGGCCGGCTCGAAGTAAATCTGATCCTCAATTGTTGTCAATTTCTCTAATCCTCTCTCTCTTTTACAAGTATTGTGCATGCCAAGCTAACTAGGTATAATGTTCATTTTGCTACCTTTAATCAAGTACTCTCTTTATACTCTTTAAGAATTCTCTTAAGGAAATGCTCACTATCGTTACTGTAATTCCGCTACAATCAATGTTATAGCCATATTCCGTTACATTGGTATCATAGATATTGGTTTTTCTTTTCTTGCTTAAGAAGAGAGGTCCTTGAGTTTTCCATGAAAGGTTGGACGTGTTCATTGCAAGAGGGTAAGTGGGATAGGGATTTATTATCCCAGTTGAAAAGAAATTAATTTGAGGTACATTGTTGGGAACTATAGAGTCCTTAACAATGGAGTCTTTCGGAGCTTGCCTTTGGCTTAACCATTATTGAGCTACTAGCAAGCTCAAAAGGAACCATAATCAACTGAGCATTGCTAGACCCTCTCCACTACTCGTTGCAATCAATAGACTCTAAACCATGGGTGTGGCTACTCGAGAGCTAGTTTTCAAAAGTTAAGAAGAGTAGAAACTAAAGTTTTGAAGTTGGCAAAGCACAAAGTAGCATATATATAAATTTAGTTAGCATGGTTGGAAATAATAAAGAGAGTAGAATGAATATTGACGAATTTGATTTTGGAACCATAATCAATTGAGCATTGCTAGACCCTCTCCACTACTCGTTGCAATCAATAGACTCTAAACCATGGGTGTGGCTACTCGAGAGCTAGTTTTCAAAAGTGAAGAAGAGTAGAAACTAAAGTTTTGAAGTTGCCAAAACACAAAGTAGCATATATATAAATTTAGTTAGCATGGTTGGAAATAATAAAGAGAGTAGAATGAATATTGACGAATTTGATTTTGCACGTGAAGTTTCTACTA
This sequence comes from Adiantum capillus-veneris, assembly GCF_014529385.1. Classification (NCBI taxonomy): domain Eukaryota; kingdom Viridiplantae; phylum Streptophyta; class Polypodiopsida; order Polypodiales; family Pteridaceae; genus Adiantum; species Adiantum capillus-veneris. Next base: position 13,933,894 of record NC_140946.1, on the reverse strand, counting down.
ATGATACCCCCATGTATATGAACTATCTTGTTACTAGGTTGCAACAAGCTATTGGCAACCCTGCTTTGCAAGCCAAAGGTAACCCCAACAACTTCGCACTCATGGGATTCTCCAAACTCCCCAAGAAGAGATCGTAGGAGGTCTCTTGTTGAGACTCTCAAAAGAAGACTCTCTCTAGTGAGCAAAGAGGATGAATCTTGTGAAAGAGAAAGAAGTAAATATCCAAGTGTTTTGGAAGATGTGGCTCCGCAAAGACGGTAGCCTTGACAATTTCAAACTTCTCCAAGGAGAAAAAGTCATCGTATAGTCCTTCTCCTCATAATTTTGAGAAGGAAGAGAGGAATCAAACAAAGAGAAAGGCAAGAAAGAGGTCAGCCTCTTCTCCATCTTCATCATCTTCCTCCTCTTTCGATGAAAGCAGCGGTTTTTCTCTTAGAGAATATAAGAGGAGAGGACATCACAAATCCTATGCTACTTGAAAAAGGTCCTACAAGCTTAAGAAGTTCAAGGATGGAGGAAAGAGCATCTCTTTTCTCACCTATGATGGCACCTTAGGTGCGACCGGACAAAGTTTTGGCCTTCATCCAACAATTTGATACGGCCTTTGGAGATGAGGGCTTCACGGAGTCCTCCAAGCTACATTATGAAGCTATACATTTTCAAAGGTCTACCCGACAATGGTGGGCTAGTCTCCAGGTAATGGCAAAGCTCCCAAGACATGGAAAACTCTGTGAGTTTCCATAATGAAGAAATTTCTTGCAAGAAATGCCAAAGACAAGGTTCTTACTAAATGGCAAAGTTTGAAGCTAACTCCCAATGAGTCTATCCAGAAGTATGTGGACAAATTTTCGGATTTACATTGCAAAGCTACTATCTACAAAAAGATAGACTTTGTAGAACAAATGAAACAATTTTGAGCGGGACTACCTTTGAGGTGATTCACCATACTATGGTTTCTTCACAAATCAGTTTCCAACAAGGGTCTAAAAGGAATTTTAAGCCCATGGAAACTAAAGACTAAAATGAACCTAGAGGGAAGAACAATGCTCAAAACTCTTCCCAAGGCAATTATAAAAACAACAAGACCAAGGAGAAAGGAGTTTACAAAGGTAAAAATAAACTCTCTTCTGAAGAGTTAGAAGTTTTTTGCAAAGATCATAAATGTTTCAAGTGTGAGGAGAAAGGACATCGCTATCATTATTTCCCCAAAAGAAATGCACACAATGAGACTCCTAGAGCTTCCATGGTCGAAGCTCCAAAAGGGGATACTCATTGCAAAGGATTATCCATTTCCTATGCTTTGGAAACGGTGAGGGAGTATGATGCCTTTATCCTTTTTGATCGTGGCTCTACTCACAAATTCATATCAACGGAGTTGATCACTAAGCTGGGTATACAATCTTTTAAGATGGGAGATACTGCAATTATAGATAGAGCTTTTAAGGAACAACAAGCCTCCGTTAGTCCCTTGATTGGGAAATTGAGGCTTCATGTCCAAAGCCAAAGAGGACTTTTTCATCTCTCCTCTCCAACATGAGGGTGTTATCCTGTGGGCACCATGGTTCAACCATATGGTTGCCAATATGAAATTCTCTAAAAGGAGAGCTTATTTCACCTATAGGGAAAATAATTTGTACATAAATGAGTCTGGTCATACTATACCTCTTGTAAATTCACCTGCTTTTGATATGTTAATGAAAGGCTCAGTTTTTTCGTACATGATTTTTGTTAAAGAGTCCATAAATCATCCTAATGTTTTACTAAATCAAAGTAGCAGGAATTGAGTTGTCTAATTTTCTAAATGGATTTCAAGATGTTTTATTGATGAAATCCTTGGAGAGTTACATCAAAACAAGGGGATGATGACCATAAGATAGAGCTTCTACTTGGGATCTCACCACCTAATAAGCCTTCTTATAGAGTTTCTCAAGATCAACAAGAGGAGATTATGAGACAAGTGCATGAACTGGTAGAAAAGGGGATGGTGAGGCCTAGTTCCTCTACCTTTTGTTCACCCATCCTGTTAGTGCAAAAGAAAGATAACACATACTGTATGTATGTTGACTATAGAGCACTAAATTGGATTACTATCAAGAACAAATTTCCCATACCATGGGTGGAAGATCTATTTGATAAGCTACAAGGATCTACCTACTTCAGTAGAATTGACCTTAAAATTGGCTTTCTTCGAATAAGGATAGTGAATGAAGATATTGTAAAGACCACTTTCCACACAACATTTAGTCTTTATGAATATCTTGTCATGCCTTTTGGTTTGACAAATGCTTCGGCCACATTCAACACCCTAATGGAGAAATTTTGTAGACCCCAATGCAAGTTCACTGGAGTGTTCTTTGATAATATTATCATCTCCTCCAATTCTCTCGAGGACCATAAGCAACATCTCTAGGTAATCTTTCAAGCTTTGAGGGAGAATAAACTTTTCATTAATCAAAAGAAGAGTGAATTTTTCCTTCAAGAGATTCAATACTTAGGTCAAATTATCTCTTGAGATGGCATCTATATGGATCCAACAAAACAGAGGTAATAAAAGGATGGCCTAACCCAAGGAATCTACATGAGCTACAAAGCTTTATTGGTATGTATGCATACTATATAAGCTTCATAGAAAAATTCTCGCAAATATCAAGACCATTACATGACATAACAAAGAAGAGTGTTAAGTATACATGGATTGCGAAAGAGAAAAATGCTTTTGATAAGATCAAAGAATAGCTTACCTTTCAACCTTTCTTACACTACCGGATCTCCCAAAACCATTTGAGGTCCAATGTGAATTCTGATGAGCGAGTGTTGGGAATATATGAAAAGGAGCTACTAGGTGTTCTACATGCCCTTAACACATGGAAGCATTATCTTTTGGGGACTCCATTCATCTTACAAATGGATCACCAAAGTCTTATGTACTTCATGCCATGAAAATCAAGCTTTCCGACAAACAAATAAGGTGGGCAAATTTTTGTTTGCAATTTAATTTTCATATTGTTGGAAAGCACAAACAATTGGCCAATGCACTATCATGATGACTAAAAGTAAATGTAGTGTCTATAGCAACTCACAATGATCTATCCTCTATGATAGATAAGTATGTTGATGACCTTAAAAGTAAATGCAGTGTCTATAGCAACTCACAATGATCTATCTTCTATGATAGTAAGTATGCTACTGGCCTTGATTTCAAGGATATAATGTCAACCCTTTCCTTAGGGAAGAAATATGGTTATCTTATCCATGGCAATAGGATATGTGTTACAAACTTCCTTTCGTGAGAAAGTAATGTATGAATCCCATGCTCCTCCCTATTCGGGGTATAGAGAAATTCAACCTATTGTTCGAGGAGTAGAGACATATTTCTATTGGCCTACCATGAAATTAGACAGACAAGAGTATGTTTCAAAATGAGTGGTATGCCAAAAGACCAAGTATGATAGAGGGAAGCAACCTGGATTACTCCAGCCAGTGCCAATTCCTAATTTTCCATGGGAGAGTATATCCATGGATTTTATATTTGGATTATCTAAGTCTATCCATAAGAATGCGTGAATATGGACAATAGTCGATAATTTTAGCAAATAAGCACATTTTATACCTTCCAAAAAGACTATTATGGCACATCAAATGGCAACCCTCTTCATATCACACATTTTCAAACACCATGGCTTGCCAACATCCATAGTGTCATATAGAGATCCTCAAATGACCAATAATTTTTGGAAGGGTCTCTTTGAGAATCTAGGTACAAGGCTAAATTTCTCTTTGGCCTATCACCCACAAATGGATGGCCAAAGTGAGATAGCTAACCTTACAATTCTAGATCTACTCAAGACCTATGTCATGGAAGTAGACCAATGTTCACAATGGGAGAAGTACCTACCTCTTGTAGAGTATGGATACAATAACATTGTCCATACTACTACATGGAAGGTAACCTCCGAAATCATTGAGGTAAGACCTAAAAGTCCCTTGCTACTTAAGGTACATGGGAAGATCGCCAGTACTGCTGAGTATAGTCAAGACCTACAGCAATCTTGTCAAAATATTAAGGAGGCTATATCCATCTTCCAATAAAGGCAAAAAGCTATTGCTAACAAGGATAGAAGGGCCTTAACTTTCAAGGAAAATGATTGGGTCCTACTCAAGTTTCCCAACACTAGACTGGGGCAAACAACGAGCAAAAATCCTCAGGCACCCAAAAGTATTTTGTTAACATAGCAAAAAGAGAGGCTTTCCCTTATGCAATCTTTGTTTTATTCAAAAACACCCTCACCCCATGGTATGGTTATCCTATTATATTAGACTAGAAAATTTGTGAGAATCATGCAAGATTTACTATTAAATTGTGAAACCATTAAAAACATTGTGTTAGAGTTTCTTTGCAATGGTGGGTTTAGTAGGGTGCTACCCTTGCCCTTGTGTGACATTTGGCATTTACCAAGCAACATAATACCTTGTGCAATTTCTAGAAAAGATAGGGTAGCATGGTGTCACAATTTCCCTTGCTTAACTTGTGGCCTTTGACAAGAAAAAAAAGTATCTCATGCAATATGTAGTAGTCCCTTTCTTTCTTCAACTTTGTGAAAATGAAAAAGTTCAAAATTTGTCATATGGTTAAGTTAGGAAAAATGATTATCTTTGTTTCACTTGCATTCAACAATCTTGCGCCATATAGTGGTAGTATTATTCAGTAGAGAACAAAGTTTTATGCAAAATAGAAAGCGATTTAGATTTGGATGTATGTTCAAAACTCATGTGCCACCTTTTTTGGTTTTTTCAAAATACAACTTCATTAGATGTTTCAATCTACAAAGATAGAATGCAAATAAATGGAGCTCTTGCATAAGCATTGTACGTAGGATGCATGAGAATTGGATGGCCGACCAAATCTCAAGAGTTCTATGGTATCATTCTCTTACAATGACCCCCTAGTAATCAAGTTGCTAATTTAAAAGTGTCAAAAGCTCATGGATCAATGTTGTCTTTGAATATTGGTTTGTCACCTAAATATCACTCCTAGCAACCTCTTTAATAGTAGTAAATATGGACTCTTTTGTGAAACGTTTTTGAAGGTGCACCCTTTAAAAAAAAACTCTTCTCTTGAAAGTTGGATGGGCATCCAAATCTCATTCCCCCTTGGGTGTACCACCTCCTTTCAAGGGAGTGCTCAACCTAGAACTCTCTTAGATACTAATAATTGTGTAGTCCTTGTGCGATGGTACAAATCTCAACCCTAGAAACCCCTCCTGTTGAGATTTGGATAGCGGCCCACATTGCAATATAGGAGAAAGAAAAAAGAAGAGAGCACCATAAAGAGGTCTGCTTGGAAGAGGTATCATAAATCTTAAGAGCATTTGGGTTAAATTCTCTTGCAAGAATTATACAAACCATTTTGTGGCTCTTTCTAGCAATTCAAAAGCAGCACAAAAACTACTTCCATAAACCTACTACAATAGAAAGGCTTGCCCTTATGCAATGTTTGTTTTATAAAAAACACCCTCACTCCATGGTGGGGTTATCCTATTATCTTTTTGTAGACTAGAAATCTTGTGAGAATCATGCGAGATTTACTATTGAATTGTGCAACCATTAAAAACATTAGAGTGTCCTTGCAATGGTGAGTTTAGGAGGGTGCTACCCTTGCCCTTGTGTGACTTTTGGCATTTGACAAGCAACATAATACCTTGTGCAATGTCTAGAAAAGATAGGGTAGCATGGTGTCATGATTCCCCTTGCTTAACTTGTGGCCTTTGACAAGAAAAAAAAGTATCTCATGCAATATGTAGTAGTCCCTTTCTTTCTTCAACTTTGTGGAGATGAGAAAGTTCAAAATTTGTCACATTGTTAAGTTAGGAAAAATGATTATCTTTGTTTCACTTGCATACAACAATCTTGTGCCATATAGTGGTAGTATTATTCAGTAGAGAATAGAGTTTTATGCAAGATAGAAAGAGATTTAGATTTGGATGGATGTTAAAAACTCATGTGCCACCATTATTTGTTTCCTCGAATGAAACTTCATCAGATGCTTAAATCTGCAAAGATCAAATGCAAAGAAATGGAGCTCTTGCATAAGCATAGTACACAAGATGCATGAGGTTTGGATGGCCGTGCAAATCTCAAGTATTCTCTGGTACATTTATCTTACAATGACCCCCTAGTAATCAAGTTGTTAAGTTAAAAGTGTCCAAAGCCCATGGATCGAGGTTGCCTTTGAATATTAGTAGGTCGCCTACAAATCACTTCTAGCACCTCTTCAACAGTAGTAAATATGCACTCTTACGTCCAATGGTCTTGAAGGTGCACCCTTTTTTTAAAAATTCTTTTCTTGAAATTAGGATGGGTGTTCAAATATCATGCCCCCTTGCATGTGCCGCCTCCTTGCAAGTGAGTGCTCAACCTATAACTCTCTTAGATACTAATAAATGTGTATTCCTATGTGCAATGGTTCAAATCTCAACCCTAGAAACCCCTCCTGATGAGATTTGAATAACGGTCTACATTCAAATAAGAGAAAAGAAAAATAAGAGAGCACTTGAAAGAGGATTGCTCGTGGAAGAGGAATTCATATCTTAAGAGCGTTTGGGTGCAATTCTCTTGCAAGGGCTATACAAACCATTTTTTGGATCATTCTAGCAATTCAAAAGCAACACAAAAACTTGTTTCATAGACCATCTACGATAAAGAGGCTTGCAATTATGCAATCTTTGTTTTATTCGACAACACCATCACCCCATGGTGGGATTATCGTACTAGATTTCTATGGACTAGGAAATTTGCAAGGATCATGCAGGATTTATTTTTGAATTGTGCAACAGTTAAAAACATTGTCTTAGAGTGTCTTTTTGCAAAGGTGGGTATAATAGGGTGCTACTCTTGTCCTTGTTTGACTTTTGGCATTTGATAAACAACATAGTACCTTGTGCAATGTCTAGCATAGATAGGGTAGCATGGTGTCACAATTGCCCTTGCTTTACTTGTGGCATTTGACATGCAAAAGAGTATCTCATGCAGTATGTAGAAATCCCTTTCTTTCCTCAAATTTGTGAAGATGGAAAATGTTTAAAATTTGTCACATCATTAGGTTAGGAAAATTGATTATTTTTGTTTCACTTGCATGAAAAAATCTTGTGCCATACAGTGGTAGTATTATTTAGTAGAGAACAATGTTCTATACAAGATAAAAAGAGATGTAGATTTGGATGGATGTCCAAAACTCATGTGCCACCATTCTTTGTTCCCAAAATACAACTCCATGAGATGTTTAAATCTACAAAGATAGATTTCAACAAATGGATCCCTTGTATAAGCATTGTACAAAGGATACATGAGACTTAGACGGCCGTCCAAATTTCAGCAGTTATATGGTGCAATTCTGTTACAATGAATCTCTAGTAATCTAGTCGCTAAGTTAAAAGTGTCAAAAGATCATGAATTAATCGTTGAATATTAGTTGGTCACCTAAATATCACTCCGAGAAACCTCTTCAATAGTAGTAAATATGCACTCTTATGTGCAACAGTCTTGAAGTTTCTCGTCTAAATATCACTCGTAGAAACCTCTTTAATAGTAGTAAATAGGCACTCTTTTGTCCAACGGCCTTGGAGGTGCACCCTTTTCTTTGTGAATTCTTATCTTGAAATTTGGACGGGCGTCCAAATCTCATGCCCCCTGCGGTGTGCCACATGGAGTGCTCAACCTTGCACTCTCTTAGATACTAATATAAATAAGTTTTCCTTTATGCAATGGTACAAATCTCAATCCTAGAAAACCCTCTTGATGAGATAGTGGTCTACATGGCAATAGGAGAAAAGAAAAAGAAGAGAGGCTAGAGCACTTGAAAGAGGTCTACTCACCGAAGAGGCATTCAGATCTTAAGAGCGTTTGGGTGAAATTCTCTTGCAAGGGCTGTACATACCATTTTTTTGGCTCTTTCTAGCAATTCAAAATCAACACAAAAAATACCTCCATAGACATCATAAGATAGAGAGTCCTGCCCTTTCACAATTTCTATTTTATTTAGAAACACCCTCACCCCATGGTGGGGTTATCATAATAGGTTTTTGTGGACTATAAATTTTATAATTACCGTGTGGGATTTACTATTGAATCATGCCACCATTAAAATCATTGTCTTAGAGTCGCTTTACAACGATGGGTATAGCAAGGTGCTTGTAACAAAATATGGCTAAAACATTGATTGTAGCGGAATAGCAATAGTGAGCATTTCGTTAAGATAATTCTTAAAGAGCATAAGGAGAGTACTTGATTAAAGGTAGCAAAATGAGCATTATACCTAGTGAGCTTAGCATGTGAAAGAGAGAGATAATTAGAGAAATTGACAAATGGAAACAGTCAAAGGACCCAATTTAATTTGAGCTGGTCATCCCTCCAAAAGGCTTTTGTATTATAGACTCTCCCATGAAGAGAGACTTGGCAGAATACATGCTTTGTGTTCCTTCAGACCCTGTTGATGCAATGAAGATGGTGAACTTCATGCACAAAAGTTATGCTCGTAACTACCTTACAAAATCATAACTTTTCCTCGGCCTCAATCCCAAGACCTCAAACACCTTCAAATGTGGAGAGAGCTAGCAGGGAGTGAGGGAAGGGAAGAGGAAGAAGATGTATCATATACGAGAAATAAGTAGTTTCCTCCCATATCATTACTCATAGAGCACAGCATAGCATAGTAATGACAATGCAGAAGATGGTAAGCATTTCTTTGAAGCATGACTCTTGGATGGATTTGCATTTCATAGCCAAGAGGTGTTGGTGTAAGCTCTCTACTTCTCAAGCTTGGATAAGGAGATGGAGTTCTTTCTCAACATAATGAAAGAATTAGTGTGAGTGTGTGTGGTAGAGTGTATGCCAAAAAAAACCTCCCTACTTTCCTTGGTTGACCCCTCCTTCTAGCTCATCCTTTCACTTCATTGGACCTTGCCAAGCTTAGCCAATCACATGCTTTAGTCATAACTAGTAATAATGGTAGCATTTGGACAAGTGTCCTTCTTTCCCCTTTGAGAGAGAGGGCTTGAATAATGCTTGAATAAGTGTCCTTCTTTCCCCTTTGAGAGAGAGGGCTTGAATAATGCTTCAAAGGGGAAAGAAGGACAAGTGTCCTTCTTTCCCCTTTGAGAGAGAGGGCTTGAATAATGCTTCAAAGAGGAAAGAAGGACAAGTGTCCTTCTTTCCCCTTTGAGAGAGAGGGCTTGAATAATGATTGAATAATTAGCTAATCAATTTAAATTCTCATTGAACCTCCTTAAATCCCATCCAATAGGCTTTAGGCACACTATGAGGGCAACCTTGCTAGGGGCTTGACATATTTCCTATATGTCTCTTGTGGGATGGGTGCCCCTTGGGTGAGTGGTAGTGTGTTCTCTCTCATCCCCTACTCTTGGGGCTCTCCCCCTCCTTTGTAGGCAGCATGTTGACTTCAAGCACCTCAAGCTCCTTGGTCATCAAGCACCTCAAGCATCTTAGTCATCAAGAACCTCATGCACCTTAGTCATGAAGCACGGAAAGAAGCTCAAGCACCTTAGTCGGCTCAAGCGTGACTAGTACCTCAAGCACAGTCCTAGCTTTCCTAAAGTCTAAAGTACCTAAAGTTCCTAGGTCTAAGGACTTTTAACACTAACCTTTGGAGGTCTTTAATGAAGATAACCCTAAGGTCTTTTAAGCGCCATCACCTGCTCATTTCTCTTTGGTAGACCATCTCCCTTTTTGACCCTTCATGAGATATAGCCTTCTCTCCCTTTGGTCCCGTGCTTAGATAGGTCTAAAAGCACATATCTATATTCTAACTCTTGTTCCCATTTATTTTTCCACATTAAATGATCATTTCAATATGAGAAAATCATTTGGGATAGTTAGATATAGATTACATGACATTACCTCTCTCTTGAAATGATAGTCGTCCTCCACTATGAGGTAGAGAAGATAAAGTCTTAGTCATTAGTCTATGTTTCTTAGCGGGTAGAGAATCCTTTTTTACCTTGCGACATCTTTCCAAATTGGTTTTAACTTGGCTAGTGGGCTTAACACATCATGTACTTTGGATGTCTGATGACAAAATAGCAAAATTCTCCCATTTTGGCATGAAAGTAAATAATTGAGATTATTGACTTTTTTACTAAAACGAACATTTTTTGGTACAACTTGGTTATAGGCATTGTATAGACCCTGTGCATGTGATATGAGGTGATTTGGATAAAAAAAAGTGATGCATAACTCAGAATTTGGCTTGCAAAGACTTCCTTGCGTTTTTTGACAATTTTCCAAGTTATATATGATCATTTTGGCTCATACTTGATTTTTGGCATGTAATAGGTGTGTACAAATGATAGGTGAGGCGATGATACAATTTCCAAGCAAAAAATAGTGCAAAAGTAAATAATCACGATTATTTACAACAGTCACATTTTTCTTGCAAAACTTAAATTTTTTGACCTAAACACATTCTATACACCTAAAACAAGTCCTAAATTGAATTTGGTAAAGTTTGGTCTTGCCGGCATCACTTTGTGCTTTGTCGACTCTGAAATCTCTGATTTTTGTAACTACACTTCCTATTGAGTTGGTCAGTCGCTTTTGAGGCTTTGGACTTGTCCGCAACATAGTTGTTGTGAACCAACTCATCAAATTTTGGCTCATTTGGAGTCAGTTTGACATCGTATGTCGAATTTGATGCTTTGTAGCCTTCAAGCCGTTTTCTACTTTTCGAGGGCTTTGCTTGATTGATTTCACAAAACCAATCATATACATTGTATATAAACCTTGTAGAAAAGCTGTCTATGGAGTCAGAACCAAATTCTGGCATCTGCCAAAAACCTAGCTTTTCTACTGGGGACACCCCTCAACCCCTGCCAAATGGTCAACTGATGATATAGAAAAGTTCTATTATGTTAGGGCATGCTACAATTCAAATCTCATCCGATTTGGTCGAGCTGACAGGCCGCTATGGTCAATTTTTGGTCGTAGATCTTCGTGCACTACTCGGATTCTAGGGTTTTTTCTAGGGGTTTAGACTAGCTACTGGCCATAAAAAATGGATCATTGATGAGTAAAGAACTTACCCCTCATGTCTCGTGTGAGATGGCACTAAAAGCGGGCAACTGTAGACTCCGGAAAATACGCACGAAAGAGGTCAAAAAACTCTCTCTGCAAAGGTAACAAGTGGAAATGAGGTGGTTTTAGCCTACCTGGGATATCTATACCCGGACTTCCCAAACTATTTTTCCCCAGATTCCCTCGTTAGTCCTACTAGGTTGTGAAATCTATGTTAGACTTAAAAATTTCCCCGATCGGATTCTTGTAGCTCATTCTGCAAGAATTTTGCAAAAGTAGGTCTGGCCGCCTAATTTAGGCTTCCCGCTTCCATCTTTGGATTTCATTGAAAATTTTTGTGCTTGTTCGCGTTGTCTTTCTGATCACCACTGTGTCTTACGTTTTTCCATCTGAGCTCCTTTGCTATTTATTATTAATTTTTGACCTGTTTATTGAAAAATAAAAGAAAATAACAAAATGCGCTAAAAAAGCAGTAAAAATCTAATAATTAAGAAAATCCATTGAAAAACAGATCTTTATTGTTTTTTGTTGGATTTTTCCATTTGTAAGTCTCATTATCAAGAAAAATGATGAAAAATAACAAAAGGAGACTATTTTTGATGGTTTTTTGATAGTATATACACTATTTACACTCATCGTGAAGATATTACTAGTGAATTTTTCCTTGATGATGAATTATAAGGGCATTATTAGGTAATTTTGCAAAAAATTACACGTTAACATATAACTTTTTTCTCCCTCTTCAAACATTGCCCTTAATTAATTAGTGCCTTCCACCCCTCCTAGATGGCGTACTCCGGGACGACTGTGTGCATGGGTTGAACAATCGTGTCTTATGCATAGCCATGGTTGGCTCTACCATGCTTTGAAGATCAATGCAATTCAAACCAATATGCTGTGCAAGAGCTGGGTCTTGAGTAATTAACTCGAGGGTTTCTAATGTCGAGGCTTTCTGATGCTGTCTTCCAAAGAACAAATCTTGTAGCTTGTGTGCTCTCTTCTTGATTGTGCCAATAGGATTCTTTAGCACGCTGATTGCCTGAGCTGTTGGTAGCACTTTTGACTGTTGTTGAGATTTTTCTCACCATTGGTAGGTTGGTGTTCTTGGTGTTGAATGGTGTGGTGGAGTCTTCTGAGACTTAACTCTCCATTGCTTGATTGGTTTTATGGTTTGTGGAGAAGATAAGTGCTCCTTTTTCTACCAAATCCATTTCAAGTTAGGTTCCTTGTTTAGAGAAGCTCATCTCTGTGTTTTGACCTTTGGAACCTTCTTTGGTTTTGTCGGTGATGTTTTGGGCACCCAGATTTGAATCGGCTTGTCCTTAAGCTGTGCTTTTGGTACCCAAATTTTCCTGACTCCTTGCATGATACTTGTAGCATTTGCTTGTCGAGAGGATGGAGAAGATTGATTGCTTCGTGGTTTTCTTTGCTAATTACTCCCTTTCCATTCCTCCTTACTTGGTGCAATTGGAACAATGAGTTGCCCGCCTTTAGGTGATAGCTTGAGCTGATTTGTATCCCAATTATTGCCTTGTATGTCCGCATCCAGGGAATTCCAAGAATCATTGTCTCATTCATGTGTTCATCCGGTAAGCATACAAACTGATGAGGACATGAACATCTATGTACTATCACGTTCAAGTTGACTACTCCCAATATTGGTGTTGCGTTCTTGTTGCATCCTTTTATTGTCGCTATTCCTACTATCAATGCTTGACTTGTTGCTTTCTTGTACGTGAAATAACTGACTGCATTTACTCTAGCTCCTGTGTTGACCAAAGAGTTTGTGCTATGATTGTTGAGATGTACTTTGATGCGCAGGTCCATTTCGTCTAACCATTTCTCATCTGTTGACACTGCATCTTTAGGCAATTCCCATGTCGGTATTTTCAGAGTGTTGATGGGAGTCGATATTTGTTGATTCTTGAGAGTAGCTTTCTGTTTGAGTACCCAAAGTCGAGCTTACTCTTTGGCTTCATCAATAATCTGTTGTCATTTAATCCTCCTATGCTTGGCTGCATGCATTCTTTCCAGCAATTCATTGGCTAGTGGCAAATTATATTTCTTTAAACTGCATCCACTAATCCAATTAGCCATTGGTTCACCATCTAGGGTGGACAACTTTATTGCTCCACTTGGAGATACATCTTCAATGATAAACGGTCCGTTTCCCTTTTTCTGAAACTTGGGAATGTGTTGCTCAAGGGAATAGACTAAAACTAAGTCCCCTTTCTTGAAGATTTTTGTTATTAAATGAGAATCAAAAAACTATTTTTGTTTCTGCTTTTGTGCATAGATGTGAGCTGCGGCAGTTAGCCTTTGCTCATCTAGCTTTTTGAAATCTTCAAGTCTTTCTGACAATTCATGTTCAATCCACTCAAGATTTTTAGCTACTCTTGATGTCGGCAATAGAAATTCTATTGGCAGTATGGAATCAAGACCATAAAGAAGGTTAAAGGGTGTAGCATTTAAAGCTGTTTTGAATGAAACTCAATAAGCCCATAGTAGAGCTGCATGGAGATTCATTTCCTAGTCCGTCCTTCCTAAACTAACCACTTTAGTCAGTATTGAGCTAAGAATTTTGTTCGTATGCTCAACTTGTCCGTTTGCTTGTGGGTGATAGGGAGCTGATTTATTATGGATGACCATAAACTCATTAAGCAAATACTCGATTACCTCATTGAGGAATGAGTTTCCCGATCCACTGAAAATTTCTATTGGTAGTCCATATCTCGTGAATACATACTCATATAAGAATGCGGCATTGGCTCTAGCATCATTCTTTTGAGTTGCTTTAGGATCGGCCCACTTAGTCAAATAGTCCGTAGCTACAATGATATATTGAGTTCGGTTCTATAAGCAGGTGGGTGTATTGGCCCAACAAAATCTATACCCCATTTTGCAAAAGCTCTAGCCCCCATCATTGATCTTAAGGGCATGCTATCTACATGTGTTGGCATTTTTGCTCGTTGACAAGCATCACACCTTTGAACATATTCTTTCGCTTCTACAAAAAGTGTTGACCACCATATGCTTGCCACTAAGATTTCTCTCATGGTGGTCTCACTAGAGAAGTGACCTCCGGCTAATCCAGCATGTGCTTGTTCTATAGTCGAAATATACTCGTCTTCATTTGCACAAAGACGCAAATGTTGATCCTTACCTCTCCGGTACAATTGGTTTTCAATAAGAGCATAGTCTCTTGCTTTAGTTTCAATTGATCTTTGATGGCGTTTACTCATATCCTCAAGAAATGTTAGGCTTAGTAAGTAAGTAAGTAATCAAATAGTTATTCCACTTAGGAACAAGTGATATTTGAAACAATGTTACATGAGGTATGGGTGTTTGTTTTTGACATTGAGGATAATCCTTTACAAAAGATCGAACATCACTCCTCATAGTTGGCCAAAATACTCCAAGTCTCAAGATTCTTTGCATAGTTTGATCTTTCGCAAAGTGACATCCTACTATGGTAATATGTGCTTGACTTGAGTATTGGTTTTTCTCTTCAGGATTAATGCATAAGAGCAATATTCCATCTCAATTTATTTTGTATAGCCTACCAGCTAGTAATTGATACATAGCCGATTGCTCGATTAATCCGATTGTAATAGAAAGTGGTATTTGTGAATCCACTTGAGCTATGGTCATCCATGTTTTTCGACCATCAAGGTATTATTTCCACGGAGAACAAATAGGCATTTGGTAGATCATCATCTATCCCTTTAGGTGATTCTCTTGAAATAATCCTTGATAAATGGTCTGCTCGTTGATGTGTAGTACCCTTTTTTACAACCACAGTGAAATCAAATTCCAGAAGAATGATGAACCATCTCACTATTCTTCCTGTGCTGCATGGCTTGTTGACCAAATACAACAAATCTTGGTGGTCTACAAAGAAGACAAACTTGTTGGCTAATAGGTAATGTCTATAATTTTCAATGGCATAGATCATTCCTAACCCTTCTCTTTTAGTGGTAGTGAAATTCTTTTCTGCCATGTTCAATTGTCAGCTAGCATAAGAAATAGGAAAGTCAATTTTCAGGTCTCTTGGTTGAGCTAGTATACAACCGATAGCAAAATTGGAAGCATCTACATGTATGTGGAATATCTTATTCCAATCTGGTGCTTTCAATGTTGGAGCTGAGGTGAGAGCTTGCTTAAGCTTCATGAAGGATTCTTCACGTGCCTCGGTCCATTCAAAGTGTGTAATCAAGCTATACATGGGTTTTGCAATTATAGCATACATATAAACGAACTGTCTGTAATATCCACAATGCCCCATGAAGGCTTGAACCCCCTTGATTGTTGTTGGTCTAGGAAAATCATCAATGACATGAATTTTTTCAATATCAGTATAGATATGCCATTTTTAGATACTATATGTCAAATAAGTTTTCCTTGTCTACCCATGAATGTGCACTTTTCCGGATTTAGGAAAATCCTATAAAGTCTACATTTTTCAAAGACCTTTTTGAGGTGTTCAAAATGATTAGCTTAGCCCGGATTGATGAACATACGCATAGATCATCCATATATACTTCCAAGAATTTCCTTAGATATTGTTTAAAAGCATGGCTCATCAATCTTTGAAAGGTGGCTGGAGAATTAGTTAACCCAGAAGGCATAACCGGATAGGCAAAAATACCCCATTCCATTGCAAAAGTAGTTTTATGCTGATCTTTGAAGGGGATCGGGGAGCACCACAAACGGAGAGTGTGAGAGAGAAGGAGACACACGACACACA
Organism: Adiantum capillus-veneris; assembly: GCF_014529385.1. Taxonomy (NCBI): domain Eukaryota; kingdom Viridiplantae; phylum Streptophyta; class Polypodiopsida; order Polypodiales; family Pteridaceae; genus Adiantum; species Adiantum capillus-veneris. Next base: position 13,918,062 of record NC_140946.1, on the reverse strand, counting down.
GATATGGGTGGGGAGACTCAAAGAGTGAGCAGTCCCCTATACACTTATGCTATGTATAAGGTATACAAGTCAGTGGGCGCCCAGACTCTGGGCGGCCGGGCAAGGCATAGACGCCTATACCCCAACAACCTCCCACTTAAAGGCGACTGTGCCTTTAAGCAAGAGAACCTAGTCTAAAGACTATAAAAGGTGAGAGAAAACCACTCTCAACCGATGCCCACTGGTTGACTGTGATCGTGTGCATCCGGCTGTCCTGCTCCCGTGTAAGTCCATACACCACCAGACGTACCGCACACGTACTGCAAGTATGTACGCAATACCTGCATATCTCCCTCGTGCACTATGCCATCATCAGTCAACAAATGACTGAAAACCCCAACTGCAAATGCTCCCACTGCAGCTGCGTTATCCGGTCTCAAGATCAACATCTCATACATGAGACCACCGAATGCCGATGCAATGCTAGCGGGCCCTGCTAGCTCTACGGAGCATGCATTAACATATATATCCCTGGCAATAGGCATCTCTGACTGACAAGGCGTGTCAGCCACATGCATCTTCTGACTGTCCACAAAAGACGCATCAACCTGTCATGCAACCTCAGAGCAAACTAGCTGCTCTAGGTGTCTGCTGGAAGACATATCCTGCACAACTATATCCCCATGCTCATTGTCGAGCTTAGAAAGGAATGATTGCATAATCGCTGACATCTCAGTCTCCTCTGCAATCATCCACTGCAAACATGACCACTCAATCTGTTGTGACTCACTAGAGCTCTCATGCTCTAACTCCGTATGCATAGACTCTTGCACAACGTCCTCCTGTCATGACTCACTAGAGCAAGACCGCTCTACCTGTCTAACCTGCATAGAAGTATCTCGCACAACTGACTCTCTGCTTTGCTCAGTCACTAGCAAAGCATGCACGTCTGACTCTGTCACCTCTCTATGTGACTGCTCAAGTCGTGCCCCAACTGTGTGCACAACGAGCTCACTACTCTGCACTCTATGCAAAGTACCCTGCAACCCATGAGCAAAAGAGACTCGCTTGCTCTCTCGCTCTCTACCTGGCTGCATGATCACAGAGACAACACCGTCTCTCCCGTGATCCACATGCAATGGGTAACCTGTACCACTCCTGGCACCTCTCGCAATCACTAGCGAACCCAAATGCAACGCAAAAGATCGCTCAAGCAGCGATACCTGACATCCACTATCCCGTAACTGTCTGACTGAGATCAAATCCCGTCTCAGATCTGGCACATAACGCACATGACGCAGGGTAAATATCATACCACTGGGCAAGGACAAACATACGTCTCCTGCACCCTCAATGTCATACACAACACCATCAACCATGTGCACACAACCAAGTCTCCGACTAGAAAACGTGCTAAACCACTCACGATGCGACGTGACATGGAAAGTAGCATCTAAATCTAGTAACCAATGTGAAGACAATGTGCAATCTGATATGCAATCCATAGACATAAGATTGTCTGAAGACAAGCTAGATGTAAATGTGACATCGTCGTCACAAGCATACTCAGTAACCACCTTACTGCTCTCACTAGCATCTGTCATTCCCAAATTTGCATCACGCATCTATCGCCTCCGTTGTCTCAAACGCCTGAAACATAGACGTCTAATGTGCCCTCTATGTCCACAATGCCAACATGTCAAGTCTCTATGCCGTCGAGACTTGCGTGTGGGACCAATCTCTCCCATGGACATAGAAGTGGGACTAGACTCCCCAGTAGACATGGATGCCGCGTACATAGCATGTAAACTCTGCCATAAAGCATGAGTTGTAGTCTCCCTCGAGACTTGCCAGTCAACAGACTCAACCAGATGCAAACGAATCGTAGACATTGCTAACTCATCAAGATCCTGTCAATCATCATCACGCATAGACTTGGGCTTCGCCGATAAACCACACAAGGGTTTATCCTGCCCCAAATCTGCCAATGCAACAAGCATATGCTCCTTCCAAGCAACAAAATCTGCACCATCAAACTGTGTCAGACCATAACGCTGGAAGTCAAATGAAAAATCAGCCATAATGCTCGCAAAAGAGCAACCAACAATGAGTAGAAAATGTCAACCAAATCAGCCCTAAACTGGCTCGAGTCGCATCAACAAAAGTCTGCAAATATGGCTGTAAGATATGGCTGCAAATCAGTCCCAAAACAGTCCCAAAATTCAGCTCTTAAACAGCTGCATAAACAAGTCACAAATGTGTCCCAAATCAGCCTACAACTGAGCCATACATGGACACCTGCAAAGAGGAAACAATGGCTGAAAATTCAGCGCCCAAATAAGACCTCAAACCTGCCTGTAAACTTGTAAACCTGTAGTTGAAACCTGCTGAAAAAACTCAAGCCATTAATGCTCGAATCCGGCTACCTAGCTCGTAGCCACACAAGCATACATCACAATACTCACCCCTGTGAGTGTGCCAAGATAACTGTACGCCTGTCAAACCCATGAGCTAATCACCAAGCCCACACTGTGCGGTATCGATGCATACACACGCACAAATCTCCCACCTGCAGAGAACACCGCACGCAAATGCTGAGTGCAACCCGCAATCTCTACCTAGATCACATAAATGATACACATAAAACTCCTAGGAAAATTTCGCCAGAGTTTCGTCAGTAAAATGGCCACAAAACCAGTAACCAAACTGACTGCACACTCAAAACCATGAGCAACCAAAGCGCATCAAACCGCACTCCAAATGCATGCACCAATCTCCACACTTTGCATACATCATTGCAAACACCTGCAAATCTAGTACACAAATATCTTCTCTACCTGTGACTGCCAAAAAACATGCTCGAGGCATACATTGCCGAGCTCAAAATGCAATCCCGTTAGTCTCCCTGAGCATTAAACCACATAAGGCATACATCGTATCCTCCCACCTGTGAGGAAACTTGCAGCAAATATCACTCTCACATCTGAGAGCAAACCATGTGTGGAATCCTCGACACACAATAAACAATTGCTGCTGTAGAAAATTCAGCATTTAGAATTTTAAAATTCTGATATAATGAGCGCCTCCGGAGCGTGCCAAAACCCCAAGGTAGACTCCTGGATCACATGTATCCGAGTCCGGGTGTGAAAGCTATGCCAAAAACCTCCGTTTCGACTCAAAAACGCAGCATAAACTGCGGAAAGAGGGCTGAAAAATGCAGCTCCTCAACCGTAGCTCGAATGAAGTTTTTGATGGCTCGAATGGCTTTGAAAGGGGGGTAAAACATCAGGACGCGTGGTGAAAACGCTCTCGGAAAGCTGAATTTGCCGATGCCGAAGTCGAAACCCTGTTTGCACTCTTGAAAGTGCTCGCGCGCGGACACGATTTCGGGAATGAAACTGGCTCTCCGCTGTCGTTGTGACTGTGCACACACGCGCTCCCTCCGCACCTACGCTCTCATACCAATTGAAGGGGATCGGGGAGCACCAGAGACGGAGAGTGTGAGAGAGAAGGAGACACACGACACACAGATATGAGTGGGGAGACTCAAAGAGTGAGCAGCCCCCTATACACTTATGCTATGTATAAGGTATACAAGTCAGTGGGCGCCCAAACTCTGGGCGGCCGGGCAAGGCACAGACGCCTATACCCCAACAATCTTTTGGGTCAACCAAAACTTGATTGTATTCTGAAAATCCATCTAAGAAATTGTAAGCTTCTTTTCCTACAACTCGTTCTAAAACATGCTCAGTGATTGGAAGAGAAAAGTAGTCTCTAATTGTAGCTGCATTCACTTTTTTGAGATTGACACACACTCGTAATTTCCCATTCTTCTTGGGTACAACCACAATTGGAGACACCCAATTTGTGTGTTCAATTTTGTAGATGAATTCGGCTTCCTTTAGTTTTTCAATCTCTTCTTTGATCTTCTTGGAAAATGTCTCATTATAAGTGTATGGCCTTTGTCCACTTGGTTTCGCATCATCTCTCATGGGTATGGTATGTTGACAAATTTCTGGATCAAAACCCTTGATATCCTTGTAAGACCAAGCAAAAATATCTCGATATTCTTTTAGTAAGCTTAGTAAAAGCTCTTCTTCATCTTCTGTTATGTCATTTGCAATGTAGGCAGCAGGCCTAGGTTCTTCCCCTAGTTCACTCAAGTCTATCTTTTTTGCGTTCTCATGCCCTTCATAGGACTTGCCCTGTTTTTATAGTTCTCTAACAAGTTGTTCGAATATGATTTTTTGATGTTGGAGAGTATAATTTTTGCAATGGGATGGAACACTCATTACATCCTTACCATCCTCTTTTGTGGTTTTCATTTTGTTCATATATATTTCCTTTAGAGCTTTTTCCAACTCTTGATATTTCTTTTTCCGCTCAACTCGTGTCATGGTTGGCTCCTTGTTTTGTTTGTTTGGATTTGCTTGAGTATCCTTCCTTGTTTTTCTCAATATTTTTGACATTTCTGGATTTTCATTTGAAGGATATCTGCCAGTGATTTTGTCCTTGACACAATCATGTGCAGATTCTATCTGCATCAAGAATTGTGTTCTACTGGAGATTGATGGCATAGGTCTTGTTTTCATGTTTTTGATGTTTCTTTTTCATCTATACCATTTTTGTCTTCTTGATTTTTGGTTAGGAAAGTCAAAAAACTTTTCCTCCCCTCCTTCCAAGAGTAGCTTAGCTCTCACATGTTCTTTTTCTGACCCCGAATCTTCTGAGGTAGTTGAGTGTTCATCTAGCTCATCTGTTGCATTAAAGTAGAGGTCTGAAAAGACTTGTTGAGCTTTCATCAAGTCCTTGGGTTCCTCACTTCCATCTTCAATGTTGAGGGTTGAAATCATTTGGATGGGAATTATGTCGTAGCCATCCTCATTGCAAAATTGAGTAGGCATAAACATATTCACGCATACATCCATTGTCACTAAAATTTGAGTCCACTCAAATGGCTGAAACAAATGCTTTGAAAAGGGTTCAGGTACATAGGCTTCGTCTGTGCAATCCATTTTTAAGGTACATTCTTCTCTTTTTAAGCTCTCGTTTTCTGAAGCTCCGCACATCCAGATAGGAGTGTCTTTGTTTAACCAAGAAGGAAGCTTAGTTTCAACCAAAGAGACTGAATCAAACTCTTGTATGGGCGTTTTCATGACATCTCTATAAGTGTGATCTTTTAGATTAACCCTTGTTATAGATCCCACTTGCTTCAAGTACAGATAATTGTTTCCCCAATCTTGGATAAGCTGTACTTGTTGCATGATAGGTCTTCCTAATATGATTTCGTAATTGAGTTTCTTCCCAAAGTCTACTATATATGGAAAAAGTGTGTTGATATTCAGTCCCACAGGAATTAACTATCACTTTTTCAAGTAGTCCTAAGGGTCTTTCAATGGAGAGAGCAACAAAAAGTATAACACCTAGTTAGACAGCATGAACAATATTTCAAAAGAGAGATAAACTAATCAATTGACAACAGTTGAGGGCTGTATTTACATGGAACCGGTCCCCCCTTCAAAAGGCTTTGTACTATGGTTTCTCCCATTAAGAGAGACATTTTACAATACAATTCTTTGTGTTGCTTCAATACTATCTAGTGCAATGAAGATGGAAACTTCATGCACTAAGAAAAATACTTATCGAACACAATAGCAATTCCCTCATGGTCTCAGACCCAAGACCTCACACACCTTTGAAGATGGTGAGAGCTAGTGGGGTATGAGAGTAGATTGAGAGGAAGGAGTATTCTTACGAGAAAGATGTACATCTCCTCACATAATCACTCATATTAGCATTTCTTAGCTTAGTAATTAGCATGGTAGAGGAGATGAGCATGCATTGAAGCTTGGCTCTTGGTTGGATCTGCATCACAAAGCCAAGAGTTGTTGGTGTAGGCCTCCCTTCTCACAAGCTTGGAGTAGGTGATAAGATTTTCATTAAAGCTTGAGAAGGAGAGAGAGAGTCTTCTTGCTTCACACATTGATTGTGTGAGTGTGTGAGTGAATAATGCCTTTGAAAAATCAGTCTCCTCTCTCTCTTGGTCGACCCCCCTTGCTAATTGCTCATGCTACAGCCCTATTGGACCTCCCCAACCTCAGTGACCCATTGGAAATTAAGCAGCATAAGTGATATCCTTCTGACATGTGTCCCCCTTTTCCCCATTTGTGAGAGCTTTAGGTAATTAATAAATGAAACTAAAATATCATTGGACCCCTTTGCCTCCTGGCCAATAGGAATCAGGCAAGCCATTAGGCTGCTGAATGCTCATTGGACCCCTTGGGAGATTGTCCAATATTCTTCTAGAGAGCTTAATTCTTATTGGTTCTTTTATTAAGTGTTTTTAAATTGATTAAACTAGATCTACTCTAGCCTAATTCTCATTGGACCACCTCCAAGGTCATCCAATAGGATTTGAGTACACCTTGTGGGCATCTGGGCTAGGGAGTTGACATGTGTCCCTCATTCCCTTTGTGTAAAGGGAGCTTGTGTGTGTTTGTGAGTTTCTCTATCATCTCCTACAACTAGGGATTGCCCCCTCCTATGTAGGGATGCATGAAGACTTTTGGGAAACACTCAAAGCATCCAATTTCCCTAATGTTTGACCTTTGGACACAACCTTTGAATTTTGGAACCTTAGCATTTTGGAAGTCTTAATGGGATGAACCTTAGGGTCTTTTAATCCCATTATTGCACATTGCTCTTTTGTAGAAGGCCCCCCCTTTGGATCCCTGTTTTCCCTCCTTTGGATCCCTATTGTGGCCGGTCTTCCAGCTTAACCAATATTCTAGCTTTTTCTCCCCTGGCACTTCCCCATATTAAATGATCAGTTTAACATGAGAAAATCATTTAGGAGAATTAGATATTAGTTTTATGACACTTTCCCTTATGCAATCTTTGTTTTATTCAAAAACACCCTCACCCCATGGTGGGTTTATCCTATTATCTTTTTGTAGACTAGGAAAGTTTTTAGAATCGTGCAAGATTTACTATTGAATTGTGCAACCATTAAAAAAATTTTGTTAGAGTATCTTTGCAATGGTGGGTTTAGCAAGGTGCTACCCTTGCCCTTGTGTGACTTTTGGAATTTGACAAGTAACATAATACCTTGTGCAATGTCTAGAAAAGATAGGGTAGCATGGTGTCACAATTTCTCTTGCTTAACTTGTGGCCTTTTTGACAAGGAAAAAAAAGTATCTCATGCAATGTGTAGTAGTCCCTTTCTTTCTTCAACTTTGTGGAGATGAAAAAGTTCAAAATTGATCACATTGTTAAGTTTGGAAAAATGATTATCTTTGTTTCACTAGCATTCAACAATCTTGTGCCATATAGTGGTAGTATTATTCAGTAGAGAACAAAGTTTTATGCAAGATAGAAAGAGATTTAGATTTGGATGGATGATCAAAACTCATGTGTCACCATTTTTGGTTTTTTCAAAATACAACTTTATTAGATGTTAACATCTACAAAGATAGAATGCAAAGAAATGGAGAACTTGCATAAGCATTGTACACAGGATGCATGAGATTTGGACTAAGTTGCATTATTCATTATTCGGGAGACGTATAATACGCGAATAATGGGCGTATTATTCGTTTATCTAAATTATACGGTCGTATTATACGGTGCCACATCAGCATAAACGGCCAACCGTATAACTTCTTGATTTTTCGATCGAAATTATTTTCGAACGAAAGTATTTTCGATCAAAAATTATAACGATCGAATATATTAGTATATATAGCAACACGCGAAAGGCCTCATACCAGCTTTCAAAGTCAGTGTTTTCCATGTGAGTACTCTCACCAAACGATCAAAAAATGTAATTTGTAAAAACATAAAACAATTTGAATTCAATAAAAATTAAAATTCAATAGAATTTTAAGTTTTGTGATTCAAATATATGAATTTGTTTTGAAAAACTGAGTAAATAGTTGAAAGTTTGTATTTTGTGAAGAGTTTAATCTCTCACCTGATACAAACTGTAATTATAAGAATCACTTGTCAATGTGTTCAATTAATTGACACTTGAAAGTGACTAATAAAAAAAAGTAAGATATTATCGTTGTGTGTAGAGTGTACTCTCACATGAGATAATTAGTTAAAAATATAATTACATAAAAATTAATTTTATGTAATTTAAAGTTCGATTTTGATGTGTAGAGATTTTCTCTCACTTCAAAATGAATATAATGAAACAAAATTATATTTTTACGTTTTGTGTAGAGCTATTCACACTGCTATGCTCTCACTAGAGTAAAAATTTAGGAAAAACATGTCCAAAAATAATGATATTCTCTTATCTTTATTTGGACTGCAAAATCTACCATACTGCGTGAGAGCATACATATGCTCGCATTGTAGATAGATAATCGCTTAAAAATCTATGGTAAAGTGTAAGAACTTTTTGTTCGCACTTTACATAGATACGATAATTATCAAGTATTGTAAGTGATTATCGTTTTGACATTTAAAAATGTCACTTATAGCTCTTGTATGTATAGTAATTTATAATGATAATCATTTTAATACTTGATTTAATTGTAATTATTGATTATCGTAATGTGTTAAAGATACAAGCTTGCACTTTAGATAAATCGATGCAATTTATATGTAATCCAATGGTATTGTTTTTTATTATTGTATTTTTGTTCAATCATTGTTTTTAATTATTTTAATTTCGTTCATTCATTGTTAATTAAATTAATTTAATGTTTTAATTGATTTTGATTATGAAAATGATCATTGACTTTGTTTTTACTAGCAAACTATTTTTGTGCATCATGGTGAAAGGACAAGAGTGGAGTTATGTGCATGAGTTGAAAGCTGGGAGAAATACATCTCGACTTAAATGTAAATCTTGTGGCCACGAGTTCAGTGGTAATGCAACCAGAATTAAAGAGCATTTGTTTAAAGTCCCTGGCAATGTTGAAAAGTGTAGGGCACCACCAAAAGATATTCATGAAAAATTTGCCATGTATTCTCGCAAAGTAAAGTTGATTCTTGCAGCTAAACATAAAGGTGATGTTTCTAAAGATATTCATGCGAATATTGAACCATTTGTATGCAATGAGGCAACAGAAGAGGTGTGTACCACTCAAGTAAATGATCAAAGTTCTCAATTGAACCCTCTTCATGGACATGCTTCTACATCAGGAGGAGTTCCTAGCACAAGGAAATCCGGCAGAGCGTCATCCAATGGACAGACAATGCCTGAAGCATTAGGTAAACAATGGTTGCTTGAGTTGCATTTAAAATGGACACAAGAATTTGTTGCATGTGGCATATCGTTCAATGTTATGCGCAATCCAATATTTCAAGATGCTTTGATGATTACAGCCAAAAAAGGATTTGTGCTTCCTGACTATAACAAGATGCGAACTGAATATCTTGATAAAGTCAAAGACAGTACTGAATCCATTCTCAAACGCATAGTCCTAGAGTTTGTTCCAGAATATGGATGCACCATAGCATTGGATGGATGGACTAACTATCAGAGAAAACCTTTAATCAATGTAATGCTTATTAACCCTAGAGGGGCTATGTTCGTGGAAGCAATTGACAGCTTATTGAAAGAGAAGACTATCACCTACCTAGCAAGGGTGTATGAGCATGCAATTGCAAAGGCAGGTGGACCAAAGAATGTGACTGCTATTGTCACAGATAATGCGGCCAACTACAAAGGAGCACGAAGAGCTATTCAAGTCAAGTATCCGGAGATTTCTTGGGTACCATGTGCAGCTCACACTTTAAATTTTCTTTTAAAAGATATTGGTAAAATGGCATGTGTGAAGCAAACTTTATTGGATGCAAATCATCTGGTGAAATTCATTAGAGAGCATCAATTTTCGTATGCTCTTTTTTGAACCAAGTCACCAAATAAAGCTCTGCAAATATTTTGCGCAACAAGGTTTGCTACGGCATACTATGTTCTTGCTGCTTTGCAAGAGTTGAAGCCTGCATTGATGGAAACCTTAGCAAATAGAAGATGGGATGGATGGCTCAGCAAGTATCCAAGTTATCAGGAAGCAGCTGGTTGATGTGCACAAATAGTAAACTCGCGAGTCTTTTGGCATAATGTAGAAAGAATAGTAACTGTGTCTAAGACATTTGTAGATCTTTTGAGAGCAGTTGACACAGATTCTTTTATTTTTGGTCTGGTCTACTGGTATATGTCAGAGGCTATACGCAAGCTAAGAGAAAATCTCAGTTTTGGTGCAAAGGATAAAGCTACCATGATTACAATTGTTAACAAGCGTTGGGTGCAGTTGCATACGCAATTGCATGGTGCGGCTTTTGTATTGGATCCTAAGTTTCAAATGCATCAGCAATCTGCCAACAAAGAAGTTATGTCCGACTTCAAAACAGTGTGCTCCCAACTCTTAGGGCACGAAGATGGAAAAACAACTTTTCATCAGCGAGTAGATTATGCCAACAGAACTGGTATGTTTCAGGATCCGTGGCATATAGATGCCATTGGCAAAACAAGTGCACCTTTATGGTGGAAGGAGTATGGTGGAGAGAAAGTGGAGTTGCAACACATTGCATTTAGAGTTTTATCAGTAGCTGCATCAAGTGGAAGTTGTGAACGAAATTGGTCAGCATTCGACTTTGTGCACACGAAAAAGCGAAACAGACTTCATACTAAACGGGCTGCTGATTTGGTGTATGTTTTTTGCAATATGAGACTTATTTATAAGCCTCAAAACATTGCAACTAGAGCCGCTCAAAAGCAATATGGAGTCTTCCAAACGCATGAAGCTATTTCTGCAGAAGTTGATGATGAAGATGATATGGAATGGGAGATAGTTTCAGAATGCTCAGATATGGACGAAGTAGATGATATGGTTACAGTTTTTGAAGATGGAGATGATTTGTGAGAGTACCATTGTAATACTTAACAAGTTTTTGCATATGATGAAAGAAAGTGGTATCTCGTTGTCGTTCACATCAAAACCTCTCTTTCTCTCTCTCTCTCATATGCACATATTTACTCACACACAAATATAAATTGCCGATAATATCTTGTCGAATAACAATTACATAAAGTCGATGTAGGTTTGAAATTACAACAAGGTTCTGGGAAATTACTCAATCGAAAAGAGTTTGATATAATTTTGAGATTACAAAAAGCTTGTGAGTGACTTATGAGTTTGATAGATTTGCTATAAGCTGGTCTATGGTAAAATCTGTAATTCCTAGCTCAGGGGATGGTTGAGCACCATCTTTATGTGAAGTGGTAGTATCATCTGGCAAAGGTCCATACAATGATTCATATCGTTGAAGCTTTGCTTGTGCATCACTTAACTCTATTTCAAGCTCAAGAATATGGCCACGAAGCATGTCCGGTGTTTCTCCTTGGCTCGCAAGGTCTTGTCCTTGGCTGGCTAATTCAGTCAGTGTTTCTGACTCTTCAGAAAGTAAAACAATAGGACGCTTACGAGGAGGCATTGGATTATTTGCATTGCGTACTGCCACCTTTTCTGCAATGCGTCCACGTCCAACGCCAGCGGTGCCTGGACGATCTGACCAATCCACTCTCTTCAGCAAAACATATCGAACATAGCATTGTTGGATAAAGTAAATTGCTACTTGGTTGTTGTTTGGTAGGCATCTCTCTTGTCGTATAAACCTTTGTAGCAATACACGTGCCAGTCCTTTATGTTGCAAATCAAAGAGCTTTAACGGAGCTGTATCTTTTGCATTGCCACTTATTTGAAATAGTTGATGGCGTACAAAGTGATTAGGGAAAAGCTTTTTGCACTCGTTAAGGGTTAGTGGTTCGCCCTGTAGCTCAGATTCATCTTCTTCAATGTTCGCAATAGTAGAAAGATCTGCTTGTCCACATCTAACTTGTTCTTCTTTAAAAATTGCCTGAGCTTCAGCGTGGTTGAGTTCTTCTTCCATATCTGCATATTAGGTGAACATGTCATTACTTTTAAATACCCATTCAATTAATTTGACATTGGACAGTATATCAAATGACAAACATAGATATTTTGTTCAATTAAACATACAATTAAATTTGACACCAAAAGTAAAACAATGATGAAATCATGAGACTTGTGTTTTCATTAATCATCAGCTGGTCGTAAGCCAGATGTCATTACAATGTTGTAACCCACTCTATGGGCACCATTTAAACATAAGGAGAGGTTGAAAGAGTTAGGCCGGGTTTTGGGGTTTAGGCGCTTGCCGGTTTCAAGATGAGCAAGTACATTACTCAAAAAATGTCTCTTGCTTTGTTCTTGGGGCTCTGGTAAGCACTTCAAAATGCGTTTACATGTATGACACATGGAATAAATATCCATAGCTTTGGTCCAAGAGGGAGGATTACTAGATATACATTCGGGGGCTGCCCATGGATAATCTCTCTCGTATTGTTTTCTAGTTTCTATCTGCATATCGCGTAGAGGAGGAAAACCAGCTGTGGTATTTGTTTTGGTGCATGAACCCCAATCCACAATGCCGGCATAAACACCTTTTTTGCCAAAATGCAGCATCATATTCCGAGAGTGTAGATCATTGTGAAGGTAGTTATGCGAATGTATATACTTCAGAGTTTGGAGGAGAGCATTGATGATCTGCAAAATATTCTCCTGGAATAGCTCTACTGTTCCTGCAGTGAGTACATAATCGCGGATGACAGGTTGGCTGCCGTCTGCAGTGCATTCTTTGATCCATTGCTCCACATGGCCGCCATTCCAAAATCGTGAAATGAGCATTGGTCGCTCCACGTGGCGCACCATGGCAAGAGGGTAGATAATACCTCGATGTGAAATATCCAAAATTGTTGCTTCGTCTTTGACCTGTTGCTCCATGGTGGGCCCATGTAAGTGTACTTTGAACACTTTTGCAGCATACACTTAATCTTTGAAAGCGGGATGTATGACACCCACACGCTTCACATGTGCCCATCTTCCCTCTCCTAGCTGTGGAGCTTGGATATTGAAGATGGATGTGTCGGGTAAAAGGTGTAAAATAGGTGGTAGTTGAGAGAGGTCTAATGTTGCAACGGATGACGTTGCAGTATCTTTTCTAAGAATGATTTCTGGTTCAACAGCACCTTCAAAAGAGCTGTCTTCCACTCTTGCACGCTTTGCTGCTCTTTCTAAATTTTCCTTGCTCTTGAACTCCGTGTAAAGCTGTTGCACAAGATGTATGCGCTCAGCTATGTTTGGCAAGGAAGTAATTGCAAGATTTTTCAGTTCTTGAAAGGTTTTCATGATCTGTCCAATGGTTTGTTTGACCATGTTTACTAAAGCACCTGATGTCAGGAGGGATATATCAAAAATAGCTGGTGAAAACTCTGCCTGGAGCTGCTCAAACACAGACTTGGTTAGAGTCTCTGTAAGCTCATAAAAATTCTCCGGAGCGACAAGGTTTAAACAACGCCTAATCTCTGCCTCTGACGAGTAATGGAAGTGTCTCACAATCACTTCGGAGATGAACTTTCGTTGATGTTTTGCTAGCTTCGTGTTTTCCATATCTGTATGAAAAAATTATAAATTAAGAATCTTATGAAATGATTGTACGCCATAGTAACATAGTTATTATATAATGAGTGTTAACCTTATATATATTATAAATGATGATTCAAATTTATTAAACAATACAAAATTATTGCAAACTAAAGAGAAAATCTTATGATTACAAACCACATTGTGCGAATCGACCATGAAAATTAATTTAGAGAGAGAGAGAGAGAGAGAGAGAGAGAGAGAGAGAGAGAGAGAGAGAGAGAGAGACAGGCCAGGAGTGTGAGATGCTCTCAGCACAAGAACAAGACCCTGCTATGTGCAGAAGTGTGAGATGATGAAAGAAATTACATCTAAAGGGTTGGAAAATCGTATATGTGAACAGCTCAGCTAGTGTGAGATATTCTCAGCACAAGTCCTGGATGCTGTTGTAAAATAGATTGATAGTTTTTATCAATCTAATCCCTGATAAAGTGTGTGGAACTCACAACACAACTATCAGCGGATAAATTAACAATTGCAGATGTAAGTTACCTATCGTATGTGTTTACGTCCAAAACAACACCAAGTCATTTAATGATGAAAAATGATGTTCTTTTGGAATATGAAACACACGAGTAACCAGTATGTCACATTAAGATGAAGAGGGCATGAAAATATGCATCTCTTCACTCTTAATATAATGAGTGGTAACGCTTGTGTTTCTATGTAACACATATGACAGAAAAACTTAATCTAAAATTGTAAATTTTATAAGCTATTTCTAATGGAGTGTGTGGCACGCACAACACAACCATCAGCAAACAGCTTAACAATCTCAAATGTAAATCAATTGTTGTATATATCTACGTTCAGAGTAACACCAAGTCATCTGCTGATGAACAATGATATTACTACAGAAATAGAAGCACAAAAATAACGAAAGTCATATTAAGATGAAGAGGGCATAAAGTATGCATCTCTACACTCTTAAAATGACGAACGTTAATTTTTATGCTTCTATGTAGAATAATCAATAATGATTTACTTTAAGATTGTAAATTTTATAGGCCACTGTGAAGTGAGAGGTGTAGCATCATGCCTACTACACTCCACGAGTCAACCTCTAATCCTAACTCATCTCTATGGTGAGAGATATACTACTACACCATACGAGTGAGAATCTAAATTTACCCTAAGCCTTCCCTGGAGTGAGTTATATAACTACACACCACGGGAAAGGAAACTATATTCTTTACACCTCTGGAGTGAGCCATATGGCTACACACCACGAAGTGGCCTACGACCTGCAAGCCAACTTTGTGGTGAGAGCCGAAACTACTGCACCACACAAGTCTGGCACAACACAAAAAAAAAGTTAATATTTATTGAAAATTTAAAAAATATACCTGAAAACCGCTGTAAATCGAAGACGTTGTCTCTATCTCGCAAACTCTCAGAAGCTCCAATCTCTCCAAACTCCAAGAAAGTCCACAATGCTTTTCGATCGAATACGGCGATGATTGTATATATATACTTTTTTTCGATCGATATATTTTTCGATCGAAAAATATATCGATCGCAAAATGTTTTATACGGCTATTCGGTAATTATTCGAAAATACGGCGTATATTGACGTTTTATACATATAATTTTTGTTATACGGGCGTATAAATGCAACGCAGGATTTGGATGGCCGACCAAATCTCAAGAGTTCTATGGTATGATTCTCTTACAATGACCCCCTAGTAATCAAGTTGCTAATTTAATAGTGTCGAAAGCTCATGGATCAAGGTTGTCTTTGAATATTAGTTGGTCGTCTAAATATCACTCCTAGCAACTTCTTCAATAGTAGTAAATATGCACTCTTATGTGAAACGTTTCTGAAGGTGCACCCTTTTTTAAAAGAAATTATTCTCTTGAAAGTTGGATGGGAATCCAAATCTCATGCCCCCTTGGGTGTACCACCTCCTTGCAAGGGAGTGATCAACCTAGAACTCTCTTAGATACTAATAATTGTGTAGTCCTTGTGCGATGGTACAAATCTCAACCCTAGAAACCCCTCCTGATGAGATTTGGATAGCGTCCAACATTGCAATATAGGAGAAAAGAAAAATTAGAGAGCACTTGAAAGAGATCTACTCGCAGAAGAGGTATCATAAATCTTAAGAGCATTTGAGTTAAATTCTCTTGCAAGGGTTATACAAACTATTTTGTGGCTCTTTCTAGCCATTCAAAAGCAGCACAAAAACTACTTTCATAGACCTACTACAATAGAGAGACTTGCCCTCATGCAATCTTTGTTTTATTCAAAAACACCCTCACCCCATGGTGCGGTTATCCTATTATCTTTTTGTAGACTAGAAAATTTGTGAGAATCATGCAAGATTTACTGTTGAATTGTGAAACCATTAAAAACATTGTGTTAAAGTGTCTTTTCAATGGTGGGTTTATAGGGGGCTACCCTTTCCCTTGTGTGACTTTTTGCATTTGACAAGCAACATAATACCTTGTGCAATGTCTAGAAAAGATAGGGTAGCACGGTGTCACAATTTCCCTTGCTTAACTTGTGGCCTTCTTGACAAGGAAAAAAAGTATCTCATGCAATATGTACTAGTCCCTTTCTTTCTTCAACTTTGTGGAGATGAAAAAGTTCAAAATTTTCCACATGTTAAGTCAGGAAAAACAATTAGCTTTGTTTCACTAGAATTCAACAATCTTGTGCCATATAGCGGTAGTATTATTCAGTAGAGAACAGAGTTTTATGCAGGATAGAAACATATTTAATTTTGGATGGATGTTCAAAACTCATGTGTCACCATTTTTTGTTTCAAAATACAACTTCACTAGATGTTAAAATCTACAAAGATAGAATGCAAATAAATGGAGCTCTTGCATAAGCATTGTACATAGGATGCATGAGATTTGGATGGCCGACACAATCTCAAGAGTTCTATGGTATGATTCTCTTACAATGACCCACTAGTAATTAAGTTACTAATTTTAAAGTGTCAAAAGATCATGGATCAAGGTTGTCGTTGAATATTAGTTGGACGCCTAAATATCACTCCTAGGAACCTCTTCAATAGTAGTAAATATGCACTCTTTTGAAGGTGCACCCTTTTTTAAATAAAATTCTTCTCTTGAAAGTTGGATAGGCATCCAAATCTCAGCCCCCTTGGGTGTGCCACCTCCTTGCAAGGGAGTGCTCAACCTAGAACTCTCTTAGATACTAATAATTTTGTAGTCCTTGTGTGATGGTACAAATCTCAACCCTAGAAAGCCCTCCTAATGAGATTTGGATAGTGTCCGACATCGCAATATAGGAGAAAAGAAAAAGAAGAGAGCACTTGAAAGAGTTCTACTCTCGCAGAAGAGGTATCATAAATCTTAAGAGCATTTGGGTTGAATTCTCTTGCAAGAGTTATACAAACCATTTTGTGGCTCTTTCTAGCGATTCAAAAGAAACACAAAAACTACAACCATAGACCTACTACAATAAAATCTTAAAACCAATCAACAATATGGCCTATCAACTAAATTTGCCCAATCATTGGCTTATACACAATGCTTTCAGGTGAGCCTACTTAAGCCTTACAAAGGAGATCCACCAAGAGAACCAATAAATAAGGACCCACCCGAGATCGAGGATCATAAAGAGGTGCTCCAACCCAAATCCATCCTTTGACATAAAGACAAGGTACTAAGACATGGTAAGATTATCCGATGGTATCTTATTAAGATAAAAAATTATCCTTTTGAAGATGCTAGATGGATGCAAGGAACACAGCTTAAGGATAGTATGAACCATGTCAATGCTTAAAATGCTATATTAGAGTAAGAAAATGTAAATGTTTTTTAAATGAAAAATGTTTTTTTCTTGTAAGACTAGTTCTCTTTTTATTGTGCACAAATTTAAGTAGTATGCATGCTTAGAATCTTGTTTTGTGATGACAACCTCTCTCAAACACCAAGTAGAATTTGTCACTCTACTTTGGGAGTATGATATGGACTAAAGAGCAAACATGCTTGCAATAGCTAAGTCTCCCAAGTACCAAATGGACTAGTTAGCCATTTTGGAGCTTCAAATCCCAAATTTCCTTTATATCTACTATTTCAGAGACCTAAAGCCGAAGTCTGGTACCATTTTCATCCTTTGCATCCAAATGAGCCCATATTTCACTCAGAGTATGTATTTGGTATATACTTCAAGCCTGCAATGCCAAATTTGCAAAAAGTTGAAAAATTTACTCAGCTGTAAATAATCGCAATTATTTACTTTTGTTGCAATTTTTGTTTTCAGACTGAAGGACACTTCAGAGAAAAATCTGTCAAATCTGCTAACTTTGACACTCTATTCACTGAACAAGAGCCATGCAAGCAGCAGAGAGGTCCAAGAAGAAGCTCGACCATAAAGAAAACTTGCAAGAGCTACTGGCATACCAACTAGACCCTGATTCATTCAAGAATGCAAAAGCGACCTACCTCTCAAAGGAACAGCTTGAGGAGCACAACACCATAGTGTTCATTGGCAGATTCAAGAATGAGGAAGGACATCAGGTAGAGCTGCAGTTTCTACCAAAATAAGTGTATGATATCCCTCAAAGCCCGAGACCAAAGAAGCCAACCGAAGGCTAGGGTTCAGAGATTTCTATGAATGAGAGCCGTGCCGAGTGGACTTCCAGAAAGCTTACGAGCTTTTGTCCACGATCAAAGAAGATGGAACCACTCAGATTTCTGACCCCAAGGTAATGAAGTTGAAGTGGTAATTACCAAGGATATAGTGGCAGAAGCACTTAGACTGCCCACAGAAGGAATGACAATGAGGGCAAGAGACAGGAAAACGGCTGGAACTTTCACTAAAGAAACCATTGTAGCCACCTTTGCAGACCTTATTCACAAAAAAGTGGAGGAGCCAACAAGGTTATACCATCAGCATTTCCATTTCCTTGCTAAGAGGCCGCCAAGGTATACCACACCCAATCATGTCGTTGCCACCACCTTTATGCAAGTCCTCAAGTCAACAACCAAGCAGCCAATTGACCACGCAAAATATGTTTTGTCCACATTGAAAGGGACAAAGAAGGAAGGAAAGATCACATACCTGGGTGCACCAATAGTTTTGACCAAGATTGCCTACCATGCCATCGGCATGGCCGACAACCTACCACCTAGCCCCAATCAAAAGACTTGGATAGTGTTAGCTCAACCATCTCCTCGAGCTACAAGATCGGCCAAGAGATCATACAAGTCAGATGAAGAGTCGGCTGAGAGCTCTCCAAAATGGCACAACAATGAAAGCTTGGATAATGAAGAAAGGAAAGCGCGCATTGAAGAAATGAAGAGAAAAGTTGTGGCAGCACACCAGGAGGATCCTGTGCAAAAGCAAGCCCAGTTCGAAAGAGAGAAACACTCATACCAATGCAGCCGCCAAGCACAAGGAAAGGACCCGGAAAAGTGGGTGCCTATTGGGCTTAAAGGGCCTAGAACCAAGCATCACACCAGGAAGCAGTTTGAAGATCCCACCAAATCCTTGGAGAAGATGTACCAAGAAGCAGAAGCTTTGAAGCTAAAGGAAGCCCAAGAAGTGGCAAAAAAAGCGAAAGAGGTGATAGAACATCAAGAGCAAGCAGAGAAAGCCACTGCACAAGGAGAAGAACAACATGCTCAAGGTGATGTGTCTCCCCGCATCTCTTCTCCTGTTTCCGAACACCAAGATCACCCGATGCCGAGCCCACCACCATCACCAACAGTTAGAACCACAACAACTGAGCCAACAAAAGAAGCAGAATATGAACAAGAAAAAGCAGTTGAATCTACACAAGAACCTAAACAACAAGCAGCTGTATGTTCTCAAGAGTAGCAAATAGAGAGCTAGAGACAGAAAAGGCAGCCAGTGTTGCACCAAAAGAGGACACCGCAAAGTTTGAGCACACAAGAGATCAAGAGGCCAAGGAAACACTCTCTACCTCAACACAACAATATAAGGTCAAGGCACCACCCTCTACCTCAACGAAAAAAGATCAGCAGCCACCCACAAGGGCAGCAACAACAGCCAGTCATAATGATGCGGCCAAAGGACACCCAAGAATCTGCAAAAACATCAAGACAATTAGCACAAAATGAAGAGTGGAAATCAAATGACAAAGTCATCCTGCAAGTTAATGAATATGCTAAGAAAATGGAGGAGATGACAGAACGAGTTCGTCTCTTATGGATGATTTGGGTGTTGGACAAGACACTACCAACAATATCTACACTGGCACTCAAAGCTTATTGACAGTTGCAAGGAACCCAGGTTTTCATGCTCACACAAAGCACATTGAGGTGCATTGCCACTATGTCAGGGAGAGGCTCTCAGCAGGAGAGATCAGCTTGGCTTATGTGCCAACACAGGACAACCTTGGAGATCTTTTTACAAAGGCATTGTCTTGTGAGAAGCTCTAAGATTTTCGCAAAGCTTTGGGCTTACTCCCATTTGTGGATTGATCATGTCCTCACGGCATGGCACTTCCCTTTACTCATGTGCCAGCTCTCATTCACCGCATCACTCCAGGGGGGATTTGTTACCGTTAGTGATGTGCGTGAACACAATAGGATCGCCTGGGCATTTTTTCCCTCTTTAGAAGGTTGCTTCCCCCGTGCATTGTATATATGTCCATTAGTCTAGGGCTATCTATGTTTCCATTGCACACTAAGTAACACACTCTCTACTGTGTGCATTGAGCTTCCTTCATCTCTCCAAGCTGTGTGCATTTCTCTGCAACCCTAATTCCAACACCCTTGGAGTGCGTCAATCACCATGTCTAACTCTTTGGGCCTTGTGCTACGACACACTCAATCGTAGCTGTGAAGACTGCCCTATACTCAGCCTCACAACTCAAAGTGGCCACAGTAGGTTGCTTCTTGCTCAACCATGATATACATGAACTGCCAAGCATGAAACAAAAACCACTTGTGGACACTCGCGTGTCAAAACAACCAGCCCAATCTGAGTCGAAAAAAGCATGTAAATTGGGTGACAATAATCCTCCCTTGGGATAAAACAATCCAAGATGTAAAGTGCCACTAAGGTAGCAAAAAATCCTCTTGAAAGCGTGCTAATGCTTAGATTCTGGGCTATGCATAAATCTGCTGACCTGTGAGACTGTAAACTGAATATCTGGCCTCGTGTTGCATACATAAATGAGGCAGCCAACAACAGTTTGGTAAAGAGTGACATCAGTAGGATCTCCAGCATCATGTAGACTCAACTTCAAACCTGTTTCCATGGGAGTGGCAGTAGGTTTGAAATCCTCAAGTCCAAACTTACATAGCAATGTCTCTATGTAACTTTTCTGACACAAAACAATACTACCATCACACTCTTTAAACTGTATGCCCAAGTAATGATGCAACAACCCCAAATCTTTCATCTTGAAAGTAGCATTCAAATCAGTTTTAAATTCAGCAATATGTCTCTCATTTGGTCTAGTGATCAGTAATCATCTACATAAAGAACCGCAATGAGAAGTACATCACCCTCACGCTTTACATACAATGTGCTTTCTGTTGGACTGTTACAAAAGCCTTGTTTGACCAAATGAGTGTCAGCTTTCTCATACCAAGCATGAGGAGATTGCGTCAACCCATACAAAGCCTTGTTACATTTGCACAATTTGTCCTCTTGTACTTTCTTGTTGACAAAACCGCGAGGCTACGTTACATAAACCTCCTCAAATATGTCACCATTCAAGAATGATGTACATCCCAACCAAAATGAGCTGCCAATGCACATAGAAAAGGCACACTAGTCATACGACAAGTGGGAGCAAAGGTCTCTTCATAATCTATGCCTTTTTGTTGTGCATAACCCTTTGCAACAAGTCAAGCCTTATGGCACTCGATCTCACCATCCGGCTTGCATTTCAACTTGTAAACCCACTTTGTACCAATGGCCTTTTTTCTAGGATGCAAATCCAATAAAATCCATGTGTCATTTTCTATGAGTACATCATATTCTGATTGCATGGCAGCCATCCAATTTTATGAATTCTGTGCTTCATCAAAAGACAGAGGCTCCTCAACATCATGTAAGCTAGACACAACCAAAGCATAACAATCTAATGCATAAGATGCATGGCGAGAGCCTAAACGAGTATGACTAGACAAAGGTGCATCCAATTTATTGTCACGCAAAGTGTGCACCAGCATTTTGGCATACCTCTAGCCTACTCATTTTCAGCCCTTTCCTCATCAAGTACATCATGTACATCTACATCAGTAATAGGCTGATGTGTAACATTTTCAGAAACCCCCATAGGTTGTACATTTGCCTCATTGGAAGTTACATTTGTATTTCCACCACTGAAAAGAGGCAACAAAGTGTCATAAATGTTGTGTGAGCCTACATTACTATCTCTAGTACATGACAACAAGTACATTACTATCTCTAGTACATGACAGCAAGGGATGAACAAAATCTTCCACAAACACTACATCCTGTGAAACCATAATAGATTTTGTTTGCAGATGATACAACCTGTAACCTTTGCTTTCAGCACTATAACCAACAAAAATACATATGAGAGCCTTATCATCCAATTTTCTGCACTGTGTTTGTGGCACCAAAGCATATAGCCAAAAACACGCATGTGCTCAATAGAAGGCTTTCTATCATGCGATGCTTCGGGGTAATAGACTGCAAAGCTTTTGTAGGACACCTGTTTAGTACATAAGTGGCACACATGATGGCCTCAAGCCAAAAAGAATGCGGCAAAGCTTGAATTTTGACCATACATCGTGCCATTTCCGTAAGTGACCTATTTTTCCTCTCAGCAACACCATTTTGTTGAGGTGTATAAGGCAATGTACATTGGTGTTTTATCCCATGACTAGCTAGAAATTCATTGAATTCATGAGACATATACTCTCCCCCTCGATCAGAACGGAGGGTGCCCATAGTACATTTCGAGACATTTTCAGCCATAGCTAGAAATTGTTTCAAGTACATAAAACTTTGGACTTCGTTTTAAGCGGAAATACCCATGCATGCCTGGAGTAATCGTCAATGAAAGTCACAAAGTAAAGGTAATCGCCCAAGGACAAAGTTTGCATGGGCCCACAAAAACCACTATGCACAAGCTGCAACCTTCATGTGGACCGAACTGAGCCATCCTTTAGAAACTTAGAATGCTGCATCTTACCCAAAATACAGCCTTCACAAACATGTTTAACAGGTGCTTCAAGAGGCGGCAAAGAAGTAACCATATCAGATTTATGCAAACACAACAAACTGGCAGAATTCAGATGACCAAAATGTGCATGCCAAAGTTTTGCATCTGAAACAACCCTTGAATCTCCAACTGCATTTGCAAAATTTTGTCCACACTTGTCACACAAAGTGAGCTTATACAACCTACGGCACAAAATCCCAGATGCAACAATTTCAACACCAAAACTGAGATCATGAACTGTACATCTGTCATCCACAAATTTGACTACAAGTCCAAGTCTAGCAAGTGCAGATACAGATAAAGGACTCTTCTTGATCCCAGGTACATAAAGTGCATCAACAAGTGTGAAAGAACTGTCATTAGCAGTAGTAAGCTAGTAAGCACAATCATTCCAACTCCCTGAACCGGATAAGTGGCATTGTTGACACAAGTGGATAAATTCCCATGAGGAATAGACTTGAGAGAGGTGAACAATTCACGATGTGAGGTAATGTGCTTTGTAGCACCACTGTCGAAATACCACACATTTGAATCTGCAGTAACTGTCAAGCATGCATCTTGGACAGCAGGATTTTAAGTGCACTCTCCACTAAAAGCCCATCCTGCATCAACATCAGCAACACAGTCTCCTTTCACAGAAGACTCAACAATGGCTGCATTTGTAGTGGAACCAACATTTGCCGTGGAACCACCCTCTTTCTGCTTAGCCTCTTTGGCCTTCAAGTTAGGACACTGCTTGATCAAGTGATCATTAGCTTTACAATAATGGCAACACAGCCAATGACAATACATCTTCTTTTTGCCCTTATCACCAAAATTCCAGATGAATTGCTGCCAGCAAAAGCATTATGAACGAAAAATTTTCCACTCGCAGCAGAACCATAAGAAGTGGTTGCATTGCTGTTACCACCCTTCCTTTGAGAAGCAATAAAAGCCTGTTCAACTGCATGCTGTCTAGTCCTTCTGGAAAGTGACTCTTGCAACAGAAATGTGCATAATGCATCAAACTTGAAAACTTCTAGATTTCCTTGGGTCATAAGTCTCCAAGTACTAGCAAAAGTCTGGTAAGAATCTGGTAAGGCATTAAGAATAGTCTGAACAAGGAAACTGTCTGAAATGACTTCAACTGCAGAAATAAGTTGCTCATTGATATCCTTCACACCAGTAAGAAAAGTTTCCATATCATCTTCCTCATGCATAATCTTCGACTCCAGCTCTATACGCAGAAAAGAAATTTTAGCCTCATTGCAGCTTGCATAAAGACTTGCTAGAATATCCCAAGCTTGTTTGTAGATTTTGTTGAGCGGATGTGAGGAACAATGGTGCGCTTCACATACAACGCAATCAATGCATGAGCTTGCGCATCCTTTACATCCCAACGAGCTTGTTCTATCATAGGCAAAACAACTCTAATAGCAGCAATCCTTGCAGCAAGACCTGCAACATCCTCAGCATCGCCTACATCCTCAGAACTAGGACATACATCAATTCTCTGCACAATATTCTAGATGCCCTTGGACCAAAGAACGTGTTGCATCATATAAGCCCACATAGGCTAATTGTCCCCATCCAACCTGTCCTCAACAGTAAACATCTTGAAGACATCTTTGTTGTTGTCAGCCATGGTAAATGTTGCATCTGATGTGAAAACTGCCCAAAAATAGAAGAAACGGAGCGGGAACAACACGTGCTATATAGCACAAACCGTAGAAGGCTGTAAGGAACCTGTTATGCAAAAAAGGCACTGACAAAAATTCTGTACTAAATGACAAAATTGCCTGTGCAGACCTGTCTGTAGTGGAAACGGAGGCTGAAATGGGACCAAATCAAAAAATTTGAGCTAACTCAGCTCTACGAGCCATCCCAAAATATTTGTTGACCTGTGAACGCTTGTGACACCTCACTGTAATCGGAGAAAGTGAGCAGGCATGTGTTGGAGCAGCTGGCGACGACTAAGACCGAGAGGACATAACCTACTCTGATACCAATTGTTGGATTTAGGGTTGGAGAGAAATGCACACAGCTTGGAGAAGATGAAGGAAGCTCAAGGCAGACAATAGAGAGTGTGTTACTTAGTGTGCAATGGATAGATAGATAGCCCTAGAGTGATGGGCGTATATACAATGCACGGGGGAAAAACCTCCTAAAAAGGGAAAAAATACCCTGATGGTCCTAGTGTGTTCACACACATCACTACCACATGTATATGGTAGCAAAGGGGAGCTGGAAAACAGACTCAATGTCATCACCGATCTACAGAGGCAAGTGCAGGAGTTGAGAGCGGAAGCTGAACAACATCAGCTCGCAAGAGATAAGCAACAAAAAGAAATAGAGGAACTGGGTGAGTTTCTCACAAAATGTCAGATGCATGCAAAGCAAAGGATGATCACCTGCTGACAAAAATTACAAATGAGCTTATAACTACAACCCTATCAGCTCAAAAGATCCAAGTACATTTAGATGTAGCCAATGCTTCCCTACAATACTCAAAACAAAGAATCAATGATCAGGCGATATTCTTGTGGCAAATACGAGAAAATCCAGTCGGTGCCTCGATCAAAGGAACAAACGAGGTCTACAAGTCATTAGAAAAGAAAATAAAGACCTTAAGCTAGAGCTGAAATTAGATCAGTCTCACCCTAGAGACCTGGCCTTGATGGGGGTCCAAAGAGAAGACGAGTTGCTAAAGGAAATAACTGAACTCAAAAGAGTCAACCAGCTATTGAGAGGGACACCCGGAAACACAAGAAGAGGCAGGCACTTCAGAGCAACGTCAAATAGAAATCCCCTCAGTCTCATTCACTGACATGGAGACACAGCCAGCAGTAGATTTCAAATACCCATTACCGAAGTAGACACAATGCCCATGGTCCAGCTCTTAAAGGCTGAAGAAGATGCACTGAAAGAAAAAATTACACAAGTGGTAGATGAGCAGTGGAAGGCAACAATGGATTGGGAGCTGAGATTACTTCATTCCGTCAATGTCACACAACTCACTCCCAATCAAATAAATGCGTAATGGCATCAACAATCCCTGCCCTATCCTCTGATTAAAGTGGAGTTGTTGCAGAGGTAAAAGAAAGGCTTTACACCAACATGAAAGTAGAGGGTGCAAATCAAGACCACCCGAAGTGGAGGTTGAGCTGGCTAAACAAGAATCCAAGGTACTTGATTCTGTTCACAAGAGCACCTGCGGCCCTGCAAAAGGATCCTACCTTATGTCCTGTACCAAGAGTAAAGACCTGGATAGCACATGAGGCACTACTAAAGAAGCAGTCAACTTGGTTGAATTACCCTAGATTGCCTGCTTCAGAAAAGGGACAGCCGACTGAAGAATACATGGTGAAAATCCTAAAGGGCGCCATGTCATTCTTTAAAAGTCTATCAGATTTTTGTGCTATGCTATACAAAATCTGCCAATTGCTGCTCACCTGCATCTAAGTGTTCAATGAGCCAGAGCAAGCAAGCGCCCCTTGGATGTCATTCCTCGAGGGTAACAAAGGGTTGTGCTATGATCTCAGTGGCCAAACTTCCGAAGAAGTCCTCTATGGCTTCTATGCTAGGTGTATATTTATACCTTCTAAAAATATGCTGGCATTTGAGAAAGCATCCTACACGGGACTCTTCACTTGGCAAACAAAAATCTTTGGGCTAGTGATCAGTAACCTGACTGTTAGGAAATAAAACGTAGCTAAATAGATATTTGAGTAGATTACTTAATGGAGAGAGATAGATTTCACAAACAAGAGATTATAGAGTAGAGAGAGAGAGAGAGTACACACGATATACGTGGTTCATCCAATGTGGGCTACGTCCACGGAAAAGCAGCCACTCAATGGCTTTAGCACTTCAAAAGAAGAAGTAGTTTACAAAGGGATTAAACCCTTAATAGAGCTCCCGCCTTGGTTCACTCTCACCACCTCACGCTGACCTTGTTGCATCAACTTCACACTATATGAAATGTGTGTAGAAATGGCCTCCTTTTATAGGCCAAAAGGGCTGCCCTCTCTCATGAGAGGGAGCCATGTGTAGCCGCCCTTGTGTAGATAAGTCCAAATCGGACCCTCCAATCCGCCCATGTGTGGCCGCCCTTGAGAAGACAAGTCCGCTTTTGAATTCGGCCACGACCATTGAATTCCTCCACCGGCCCACCAGCCATTGACTTCCGACCACCGGCCACCGGCCAACCGCCGACGGTTGTTTTCCGACCACTTTCCGGCCGCTGACCGGCCATAATATTCCGGCGAAAAGGAATATTTCGGCGAGGGAAAAAAAAGCCTAGAGGGATTCAGCCCCCGAGGCCCCTAAAGTTGCCCCTGATTTTTGGCCATGAAAATTTTGGTTTCCGGCGAGTGATTTTCCTTCACGCACGATGGCTTCTCCTCATAATGGGGGCCTTACAAATGTGCGCTTTTACCATAGAAAATTACAAGGGTAAATCAGGCTCCATACTTAACAATCTCCCACTTGGAGACTGATATCCAAACCAAACCTGTGACTGCTTTCCATTCTGGCTTCTTATCCTTGAATGCCGATTGAAGATGAGCAAAATCTCAACTTCTCCTTGTTGACCACCTTTGTAAACATGTCTGCAGGATTTTCACTTGTATGCACCTTTCCTAGCTTTAGCTGTCCCTCTTCCAAAAGAGTGCGTATGAAGTGATATCTCACCTCAATGTGCTTTGTCCTTGAATGAAAGGCTGAGTTCTTCACAAGATGGATAGCGCTTTGGCTATCACTGTACAAGACACAATTGTCTTGTTTGAATCCAAGCTCTTCTAAGAATCTGTGAAGCCACAGAATTTCTTTGCTTGCCTCCGTCATTGCTTCCGTGGTAGAAAGTGAAACCACTTTCTGCAGCTTTGAATCCCAGCTTACTGCTGTGCCTCCAACCGTGAACACATAGCCAGTAGTGCTCCTTCGAGTATCTTTGTCACCTGCCATATCTGCATCAGCATACCCTTCTAGAAAAATATCAGTTCCTCCAAAATACAAAGCATTTGTTGTTGTCCCTTTTAGATACCTAAGTATCCACTTCACAGCTTGCCAATTCTCTTTACCTGGGTTGTCCATGAACCTACTCACAACTCCCACTGCATGTGCAATGTCTGGCCTTGTCCAGACCATAGCATACATTAGAGAACCTACCGCTGTAGCATATGGAACTTTAGACATATAGGCTATCTCCTCTTGTGTCTTTGGACACATATCCTTCGTTAGTTTAAAATGACCAACCAAAGGTGTAGAAACTGGTTTTGCATTTTGCATTGCAAACCTTTCTAGCACCTTCTTGATGTAATCTTCTTGAGATAGCTTTATTGTCTTCTTCATCCTGTCCCTTGATATTTTCATACCAAGTATCCTCTTTGCAACACCTAAATCTTTCATTGAAAAAGATTTAGACAGCTCCTCTTTTATGTCTTTGATGTCCTGTATGTTAGCACTTGCAATCAACATGTCATCAACATACAACATTAGGATGATGAATTTCCCATCTCCCAAATTCTTCGTGTAGACACAGTGATCCGAGTTGCATCTTGTGAATCCATGATCCAACATCCATTGATCAAACTTCAAGTACCATTGTCTTGATGCTTGCTTTAAACCATACAAGCTCTTCTTTAATCTGCAAACCATTTTCTCCTTACCTTTTACTTCATACCCCTTTGGTTGAAGCATGTAGATTTCCTCCTCTAAGTCACCATGAAGGAATGCCGTATTTACATCCATTTGCTCGAGATTTAGATCATGAGTAGCCACAAGGCTTAAGACAAGCCTAATTGAGTTCATTTTAACAACATGAGAAAATATTTCATTGAAGTCAATACCTTTCTTTTGAGAAAACCCTTTTACCACAAGCCTAGACTTGTACCTTTTCTTCCCACCTTCTTCTTCCTTCAGCTTGTACACCCATTTGTTTTGAAGTACCCGCTTACCTTTAGGCAACTCAACCAACTCCCATGTTTGGTTGCGATGTAGTGAGTCCATCTCCACTTGCATGCTCTTCGTCCATTCTTCTTTGGATTCATGTTGCATAGCTTCTTTGTATGATTCTGGCTCTCCAAAATTTGAGATCAAGAGATGGTTGAAGGAAGGAACAAACCTTTCTGGAGGTCTACTTGCTCTTGTAGATCTTCGGGGAATAGGTTGAGGCTCCTCATTTGGTTAAATTTGTTGCACATTGTCACCGTTTGCAGTCCTTGAGTCTTCACCGTCCTCAAGCTCCATGTACTCATCACCTGTTTCTTTTGTTTGTTTTCTTTCCAAGTAATCTTTGTACTCCTTAAGATTTTACCATCTTCAGGATTCCATAGGCGATACCCAAAGTCACCTTCTCCATAGCCAATGAAGAAACACTTTTTGGACTTTGCATTTAGCTTTGATCTTAGGCTTCTATCTATGTGCATGAAAGACTTACACCCAAACACTTTGAGAAATGCATAATTCACCGGTTTTCCTGTCCACACCTCTTCTCGAACTCCCCCATCCAATGCCGTTGAGGGTGACCGATTGATTAAGTACAGAGACGTACTTACAGCTTCCACCCAAAGATCAAGCGGTAGGCCTGCATGTAGCCGCATGCTTCGTGCTCACTCCATGATTGTCCTCTTCATCCTTTCCGAAATCCCATTTTGTTGAGGTTTCCTTGGGGTTTTCCTTTGCTTCCAAATGCCATTGCTAGCACAAAAGCTTTCAAAAGCTTGGCTGCAATATTCACCTCCATTGTCGAATCTGAGGCATTTAACCTTGGTACCTGTTTCATTCTCCACAAAGGCTTTCAACCTTTGAAATATGGAAAATACATCGGATTTATTCTTCATGAAATAAACCCATGTTTTTCTAGTCGCATCTTCTATGAATGTTACATAGTACAATGAGCCACCAAGTGATGGTGTACTTGCACGACCCCAAACATCAGAATGAATCAACTCAAGTTTTTTAAATTTTCTTTCATTTCCTGATTTTTGAAATTTTACCCTCTTTTGTTTACCATAAACACAATCTTCACAGAACTCTAAGTCCACTTTTTTCAAACCTGGTAGAAGCTTCTTTGTTTGAAGGATTTGCATTCCTTTGGCACTCATATGCCCAAGTCAGTAGTGCCACACCGCACTGTCAACTTCTGTAGTTGCTGCACAAGCTGAAGGTTGCATGTTAACATTACACAAGTAAAGTGTACCGACTTTTCCTCCCTTGGAAACCACCAAAGATCCCTTTGAGATCTTCCACCTTTTGTTTCCAAATGCAATGTTGTGACCTTCATCATCCAATTGTCCTGTAGAGATCAAATTATTGCGAAGAGAAGGAACATGCCTAACATCTTTAAGCTTCCACTCATTTCCATTAGCAATTTTGATAGAAACTGTACCTTTGCCGACAATCTCACAAGCTTCATCATCTCCCAAGTATACATACCTTGTAGAGATCAAATTGTTGCGAAGAGAAGGAACATGCCTAACATCTTTAAGCTTCCACTCATTTCCATTAGCAGTTTTGATAGAAACTGTACCTTTGCCGACAATCTCACAAGCTTCATCATCTCCCAAGTATACATACCCAAAATTACCTTTGGTGTAGTCTTGGAAATGTTTCTTGTGTGGTGTCGCATGGAATGAAGCCCCGGAATCTACTATCCAGGAATTAGACACATTGTCTAATGAGATAATTAGAGCATCTTGCTCTACTTTACCTGCCACATTGGCCTCCAATGTTGGCTTGTTGTCTTGAGACTTTGCCTTCTTCTTCTTCTTGGACCATCAATCCTTCTTGACGTGGCCCTTCTTGCCTCAGTTCCAACATTCAAGAACTGACTTTGTGCGTGACTTGCTCCGCCTTGAGCGATCACAACCCTTTTGGTTTTTGAACCTTTCCTTAGGCCTTCCTCTTGTTTCCATTGACAGTGCAGCACTTGATGATTCTTCTATGCTTCTCCTTCGTATTTCCTCGCTTAGGAGAACACCCACAACATCATCAAACTTAAGATTATTTGTGCCAGAAATAGAATTACTTACAGCCATCACAAGGCTGTCCCAACTA
Source organism: Adiantum capillus-veneris (assembly GCF_014529385.1). Lineage (NCBI taxonomy): Eukaryota > Viridiplantae > Streptophyta > Polypodiopsida > Polypodiales > Pteridaceae > Adiantum > Adiantum capillus-veneris. The sequence goes on along the minus strand of NC_140946.1, from coordinate 13,887,374 downwards.
TCCGGTAGAGATGATAGTATAAGGAGAGCTCGCACTTCGTCATTGAAATTGATTTTCACCGATCGAAGTTGACTTATGTTTGTGTTAAAGTCATTTAAGTGTTCTGCAACTGAACCATTCTCTACCATCTTTAGATTGAACAAGCGCTTCATAAGAAATACCTTATTGGATGCCGATGGTTTCTCGTAGAAGTCGTCAAGTGACTTCATCAAGTCCTCTGTGGTCTTCATCTCCAAAACATTGAAGGCCACCGTTGATGCCAAGCTTAACCGGATTGTTCCCAGGGCCTTTCGATCAAGGACAATCCATGCTTAATTTGCCATCGTTGCGGGCTTCTTTGCAAGACCGCCTAATGGCAAATAGAGGTCCTTCTGGTAGAGATATTCTTCAATCTGCATCTTCCAATGTTGGTAGTTTTTGCCGTTGAACTTCTCAATCTTGAGCTTCCCTTCCTCCGCCATAACTCCCACTCAATTCAAGGAATCCTTTCCTTGAGATAATTTAGCTACGAGCAAACCTTGCTCTGATACCAAATGTTAGGAAATAAAACGTAGCTAAATAGATATTTGAGTAGATTACTTAATGGAGAGAGATAGATTTCACAAACAAGAGATTGTAGAGTAGAGAGAGAGAGAGAGAGAGAGAGAGAGAGAGTACACACGATATACGTGGTTCACCCAATGTGGGCTACGTCCACGGGAAAGCAGCCACTCAATGGCTTTAGCACTTCAAAAGAAGAAGTAGTTTACAAAGGGATTAAACCCTTAATAGAGCTCCCGCCTTGGTTCACTCTCACCACCTCACACTGACCTTGTTGCATCAACTTCACACTATATGAAATGTGTGTAGAAATGGCCTTCTTTTATAGGCCAAAAGGGCTGCCCTCTCTCATGAGAGGGAGCGATGTGTAGCCACCCTTGTGTAGATAAGTCCAAATCGGACCCTCCAATCCGCCCATGTGTGGCCGCCCTTGAGAAGACAAGTCCGCTTTTGAATTCGGCCACCGACCATTGAATTTGGCCACCGGCCAACCGCCGACGGTTGTTTTCCGACCACTTTCCGACCGCGGTCCGGCCATAATATTCCGGCGAAAAGCAATATTCTGGCAAAGAAAAAAAAAAGTCTCGAGGGCGGAACCTAAAGTTGCCCCTGATTTTTTGCCATGAAAATTTTGGTTTCCGGCGAGTGATTTTCCTTCACGCACGATGGCTTCTCCTCATAATGGGGGCCTTACAAATGTGCGCTTTTACCACAGAAAATTACAAGGGTAAATCAGGATCCATACTTAACACTGACATCAAGGTTTGTAGGCTACTCAGCCAGCGGAGCTAAAGAACAAAGTCACCATGCAGTTTTTACAAGTTCCCTAAAAAGAGCAAAAAATCAGATACCAAAAGGCACTCAATGCGCTTAAAGACCGCCTCGCCAGCCAACCTGAAGACTACTTCAACCCATAAAGTTGTGTCAAGGGATGACACAGGCGAGGAGGGGGGGAATGTTAGCAGCAAGCTAACACAGATACCACGGATACCATTTTTTGGAGTTCTCATTGTAAACACACTTATTATTTTGATAAGTCGCTCCTAATTTTTGGATAAACGTTGTAATTTATGACCGGGGCTACAAGCTTCCAGATTGTATCAACCTGTCATTACCCATCTTTGGTAGAACTCCTATATTATTAGTTTTGACCACCAAAAACCTTGGCTAAGGTATAAAACTCAATTTTTGTAAGTTATTATTAAGTTTTGAATAATGAAATACACAGCATGAGCTAACGACACTCACTTCTCTTCTTCTTGCACTTCCTATTCCCTCCTTGGTTGTCACATTGCAGTCATGTTTGTTGCATTGCAACCGTAGGTAAGAGCTCTACGCATTGACGTAAGCACATCACAGTAATTCGGAGCTTTTGGCGTTGCCGACCCGTGGTCTTATTTCATCATAACTAGGAATTTGCACTTCAAAATAAAAAATTGAGCATAGGCGGGGTATTGGGGCATCATTGCTAAGCATTTAGATGCATTCTGGGTCGAAATTGACTAGGTCAGAAATCCATTGTTGTTAATAATCATGATTTTGGCACTTGACCTAAAGTGGGATTCTAGACCATAAACATGTGTGCTTAGGTCTTATAAACATGTCCTAGAAGTTTTGTTACATTTGGATGGCATGTGATGCTGCCAACGAATGTGATTTGTTTGCCGATGAGCGATTGGCTTTTATTGATTTCAGTCACTTGAGTTAGATACGAGTTGTTAGTTGTTTTCCTAGAGATTGACACCCTCTTGTAGCCTCTACGCACTAGTCAAGTCAGCTTCATCCCATGGATTGACAATTTTTTTATGGTTCTCGTTAATACTCCAATAAGATAGGATAGTGAGGTTAGACACCCATCCCACACATGTTTGTCTGCTTTATTATGACTAGTAGCATAATATTCCACACATTTGTTGAGATTAAACGTCAGGTTCTATATAATTTTTTGATTACCCTTGTCTAGGTTAAAGAATCAAGCAGTCTGACTAAGCTATTTTGACCAAGTTAGGAGCTAGAGATCTTCTCTTAATACAATGGGTAATGCGTTCCTAATAAGCAATGGTTACTTTAAGTTCTTAATTTGATTTTAGGCAGCATTCTGTGAAATGTACTAGGGCTTTCTAGTGGGCTTAGTCTCTATTGACCTTTAGCTTAATTATTATAAAGGGAGTTTACTAGTGTGATGAGCCTAGGGAGGGTAAAAGTGTCATATGACCCCCGAAAGTTACAAAATTAAAATGCTAAAAACGAACAAACAAAAAAATCAAAAAGTGCCACAATGTAAAATCTTAAGCTGGAAGAGAAATCCCAGGTCGATGTGGTACTTCACTCACATGTATCACTTATGGTACTAGATCCCTAGGTTCCCAGTGTGGGTGCTTTTCCTTGAATAGTAAAAAACCCAAGGCATACAAAATAAGCACACACGTCAAAATTGAATCAATGTGAAAAGACTTTGGGGGGTCAAAGAAAAGGAAATAAGTCAGGCAACGATTTCATGAGCAATTTCTTGTATCATAGCTTAACTACAAGGTATTCTAGGTATAGCCTATAGTTAGCCCTTGGATATGAAATACTTGGCTCTTGCGAGTGATTAAACAACTTAATTGACCTGAGAAAATTGAGAAGCTTGCCCATGGTATTAATAGTTGACCTCTAGTGTCTTTTGACCGTTAAATTAGCAACCCCATACTCGTTTAGTTTTTGACCTTTACAACTGTTTATGCGTTTGATTATAATACAGATTAATGTTTATTGATGACAAATTGATTACTATTCTATTACCAATCAATTTGTCCGCCTACAACTGCATATGCTATTTAATTGTATATGAGAATGCAATTACTATGCCAATTTTATTTGATTTTGCAGTGACTAAAGAAGGCTAAGAACATTCATCTCAAATTCTCTTCCACCTCGACGAACGAGCTTCATCTCAATAGCTTTCAAAGATGAAATCTACATCAGGAAGGGGGACATGTTAACCCTCACGGGCACCCTATCACCTACGATGGACGCCGTATTATTTATTTGCTAGAGTCATGGACCGGGATTGTTGGTCCAATAGGTGTGTAGGTGATCACCGATGAGAGGCACACTACTTATCTTATTTTTACAGCAGTTGTGCAACAATTGGCCACTGTGGGCGCCCATGTGTGAACGGGCCAAACTCTTATAAAAGGTCCATTTGACCTAAAAATACTCATTCTCTAAGGTGTAGGGTAAGAAATGCTCTTGCTCCATCTCTGTCTCCTTCTCCTTCGTGTAGGTGTGTGTGTGTATGCTAGAGAGAGAGAGAGAGAGAGAGAGAGAGAGAGAGAGAGAGAGAGAGAGAGAGAGAGAGAGAGAGATCGAACATAGCGGCCACATCGGTGGCAACGAGACGGTAGAGCGTGACATTGGCGGCAGCTCCTTCTTCTTCCTAGCACAAGATCCTTCACGACGGAAGCATTGAGAGGTGAGTGACACACCACTACTCTTTGACCTTGCTATGACTCTCTAGCTGTGTGTTTGCAGTCTTTCGACGCTCACACACAGTGCACAGGCAAGTTCCCAGCTTTTAACACGTACGACAAAGTGTACAATCCACCTAGGTTTCTTCTCCTTGACTCATGCTCTTGTACTCTAGGACAAAGCTCAAACTTTATAGGAATGAATCAATACTGGGGGAGAGGTGCAGCTGCATCACTATTTATGCCATAAAGGTGGAGGAAACTGCAATCAGTGGGCACCACTACCAAGAGCGACAAAAGATGTAGAGTTGAGCGTGACCAGAGAAGAGGTGCAACATTGGTATATGGAATCAATATCTAGGCCGGAGAGATGGAAAAAATAATAATCAAAGGGCTTAAGTTGAGGGCGAGTTGAGCACCGAGGGCAACACAAACCGCAGAGATTCACAAATATTTTTCCTAAATTTGCCAACTATTCACATTAGCTGCCCCTGAACTAGGGTTACCTCGAAGTTTTCCACAATCACGTCCACAATAGGGTTATTGAAGTGCTTTTATTTTTTCCCTCGTATTTGGCCAAAAATTCCCAAAATACCCCTAATCAACCTTGCAAATATCTCTAAAAACAATTTCTTCTGCAACTCTTCAAAAGAAGATTGATTCTCCTCAATATAGAAGATGATAGAACTAGGATTTTAGATGGTATTGAGGCCTCTTTAGCTAAAATTGTTGATCATTTTTGAACATAGATGCATCCTTTTGTGAGCTCATTCGTGAATAATTTTTTATGAGACACTAAAAGATAGATGTCCATTACCATAAACATTAGACTATGCAAAAATTGGGGCAAATCCATCCCAAAATGATGCAAGGATATATTGAGAAATTTTTAAATTTGAGCGGTATTTTTGAAATTCCACTAATAACACGAATATTTTGGTAATTTTCCCACACTTCTAATCCTCTGGCAAAACGATTAACCTTGTACACTTACCCTTTTCTCACTTTATATTTTTCTCTTTGCAAGAAGGTCACGCACAAACTTTACATTTATTTTCTTTCCTTTGCAAGAAGCTCACGTGAATGAATGGCTTGGAACATTACCATCATTGACCTTGCACATGGGAAAAAGTGGGTGCTTATGTTTGACGGCCAATATTAGAACATTACAGTACAAGCTCAAGCTCTCAAAGATAATTTTGAACTGGAAAAATTAAATTTTGCATTGTAGTCACTAGCATTGATTGAGGAGCAAATGAAGCTTGAACATCCATGAAATGAAGCAAATAAGTTATTTTATTCGTTAGATCATGAGGCATACTACAAGGTTGGGGTCATTGAGGATCAAGCTACATCTTTGGTTGGCCTCAAGATATTACCAATCATTATTGAAAATGGGATCCTACAACCAAAACCTTGCAAGCACCAAAAGTGTTCTTAGAATCATTTGTGCTTTTCCACTGCAGATTAATGTACATGTTGCCCTTTCATCTATTCAAAAGGTTGCAGAAGTTTTAAAAATGCCAACTACATATGATGGCCACATTGCTTACGAGCTTCCTCCTCAAACAAGAATGTCAGCTAGGTACAGAGTGGAGCAAAGATTTGATGGACATGCTTGGATAGAGTATGTAACTTGTGGTAGTGATCTTTTTTAGGAAGTGGTTTGTTGCAGTGAGATGATTTTATGTAGATTTACCTTTTTTTCAACAACAAAAGACATTTAATGAGTCTCAATGGAGAGCGAGACTAGTGTGTACCCCAAGTAAGGGTATGTTGAATGCAGAATATGAAACTTGTTTGTATTCATTATCATCAAATGCCATAGTGCATTTTGCCCTCTCTAACAATAATTTACTATTGTGTTCCTTCTAAAAAGACAAGAATCACTTGATGTTTTATACATCTAGGTGTCCATAAACATCTTGGTTTGAAGGAAAGAATTGTAGACAAAGATATATCAGATATTTTTTTGCACAGATTCACCTTTGAACCACACACCAATGGAAGGGGAGGTGTTCTCAAGTTTTCTTGACATTCTCACTCCATTGTTGGGTTTGTGTCAGGTAAGCACCGCTACAAAGGAACTTTGAGTCAATTCAAAGGGCAAAGGGAATTGCATCTGTTGGCCTTGAATCCATCTTGGGTCTCAAGGCTAATTCAAGGCATAAGTTAAGTAAATATGCATTTTGTATCAAGCTTTTGACCAAGTTCGCTCGCAAAAATGTCTCGCTTGTTTTTGTCGGCTCAAGATATGGATATCCTCCATATAGAAGACAAAGAATGAAGTATATTCACATCAAAGCAAGATAAATGAAATCAAAAGCGCTCACTAGAACTTGACCCAATGGCTAGAAGTAGTCGATGCCTTCATGTAAGAATATATATGCATGCATGAAAAGTCCCAAACAAAAATCTGAATCCTACAAGGGAGCAACTGCAAACAAGTGGATGAAATGACAGACTTGGTAGTTATCATGGAAAAACTATCATCAACAAGTGAAGAGTTAGGAAAAGAGGATTAAAGAGCTTAATATCATTGTCTTGGATACAATTGCACACTCTCGATGGTGGAAAATTCAATCGGATGTAGCAAACATCCAAATAGCGCAAGCAGAGTCTAGGCTAAAAGGACAAAAGGAACTTTTGAACAAGCTACAAACAACCCCATGGTTCTAACTCTCTGAGGGTGGATTTAGTATATCAAGCGCTAGAAACAAAAATAAAGACCTGGAGATAGAGCTCAAACTAGAGTGGATGAAACTTAGAGAGCTCTCCCTAAGTTTCATGCATAAGAAGAAGAGCATTAGAAACTGATTGCACAGTTTCTATAGGATTTACAAGCTGCTCAAGAACAAGTCAAAGGCAAACAAATGATGACAGAGGAAGACACCTCCAAATAGGCCACTAAAGATGATGAGGCCTTATAGTTTCTAAAATACATGAAGAGAAGGAGGAAACCACTTTCCTTCTAGACATTGCACCCCTTGAATATGAAGAAGAAACATGGCCAATTGATAGCTTTACAATGGAAGCGAAATGAGTTTTGAGGGTCAACATTGAACAAGAGATGGAAGAGAAGCCATGGTGTGGGAAGGCCACATTCTACAATTAACAAATGTGGCAAGAAGATTATAGATACATTAGCAATCTCTACCTTACCCTCTAATCAAATACAAAGTACTTAAAGTCAAGGAGAGGCTGCTAAAGGATCAGGTAGTGGATGGAGAAGAGCACATCTCATGTGGAAGAAGATCCGGTTGAGGAGGCACCCAAGATAACTCATTCTATATAGACAAGCCCCTCCAAAAATCAAAAGAGACCCCGCACTCTACCCAATGCCAAGAGTTAGAGGCTTGGGTAGCCACCAAATAATTCTTAAGAAACAACCGACATGGCTAAACTACGCCCAAGCTATCTCCACATTTTGAAAAGCATATAGATGAATATGTCATCAAGACATTGATAGAGGCCATAGACATTAGCAAAGGAATACTAGATCTGGCCTATATTATGTTCATCAAGACAGCCAAATGATCCTGACATGCATCTAGACCTTCCACCAAGTAGAGAAGACGGATGCACCTTGAGTGTCATTACTTGAAGGCAATCAAGGATTATGCTATGATCTGTCATATCACCCACCAGACAAAGTCATATATGGCTTCAATGCTAGATTGATGTTCTTGTATTCTTATTACATGCAAAACTTCAAAAAAGAATTCTATATAGGATTCTTCACTTTTAGAACCAAAATTTTTGGCCCTATGATAGAGAACCTCCGAGCAAGGTTTGTTGGCTACTTAGACATTGAGCTGATATTCGATTCCTCACAAAAGGTGAGAAGAAGCTGCAAATCTCGTTACCATAACCTTTTGGAAATTGGAGGGTTCCTAACAGGTCGCTAGGACCTAATCTCTTGAGAAAATAGTCAAGAAAGAATTGATTTCCAATGGGCAACCTCTCGTCACAAAGTAGCTTGATTCCGAACCATTCAAGAGGGTTCCTAGCCCTGTCTCCCAGGGAAAGCATTAACTAACACAAGAATTTTATAAGTCCCTAATTCTCACTTTCCAAAAGAGAGAAAACCCAAATACCTTTTTCCCCATAGCTTTTAGAGGCACGTATATTTAGGACTTCTCGACTCTGGCACAATGAGTCTCTAAATCCGCTTCTCCTAATAAGAGGGAGTGGAGAGTTTCTTGACTAATCAAGACCACCCATCCTTGACTAGAAACCTGAGCCAATCTCCACGTCCCACCTTCACACTCACAATTTTTGCTTGTTTTCTAATTACTACCACATGATTGTTCAGACATAAAATTCCTTTTTAAGATTTCCATTACAAGTTTATTAAGACAACCCTTCAAACATTATCAAATTGGAACCGAGACAATCTTTTCTAGGTAAAAAATTGACATACAACATTACTTCATTATATTCCAAAATCATTATATTCCACTACAACATTACTTCATTATATTCCAATACTACAAAATCGTAGAAACTTCTTCCGGCGGATGTTTACTCCATATGTTGTCATTGGTTGCCCATACAACCAATAATGGATTACACCTCCTAGGTTAACTCTCGAGTGTGCTACTTTATATGTTTATTGAAATAAACCAAGTTGTCTCATAGAAATGGATCAACTATATGCATAGAAAGGCATGGATCTTGCGTAGAAATGCGAGCTACCTCCCTGATCAAAGGGGAGTTCTAACTAAATCAATATTGTAATAAAATAACGTAAGGTTGAGAGAGTTCTTCCTAGGAAAACATTTCTTCCTGCTTCAGATAGTATATCATCAAACAATTCCTTCTCTTTAATTCAAAATTAGAAGAAAACAAATTTAGATGATGCAGTTTTCAATTGGGAATAACCCATAATTGTTTAGGGTTTTTTTTCCGTCATAATTACCCATGATGCAATGAACATAAATAAAAAGTTTAACTACCTTCTCTTGGCCAATAACATTGCTTCGTGAGATGGCTAGCACTTCCTCGATCATAGGGGCCTTTCCCTTCCCTTTTCCATCACTAGTTCCGGTCTCATGATCGTGAGATATACCAAAGAGCATTCTCTTGGGTTCCATTTTCACTACTAGTTACTAAATTAACTTGGGAATTTGTAAGCTAAATATGTAAAGAACCCTATGGAAGTAAGGGTGATTGATTTTAAGTGTTTTAATACCAACAATTTATGGTTATGACATACATTACTCCAAACATATGATGTGCTTAATTCTGACATAGTTTATGATAACATACATTATGACTCATACTCTAATCTCATTTTCATGCATTTGTGGATGACCATAATACAGCCTTCAGTACACTTAATTCATACCAAGATTAGGCTATAGACCTCACTATCACAAAGTAATTGATGATTGATTTTAACTTCCTTTCTGTCAATTTTTAGTGCAAATTTGAACAAGGGCTTGTGTATTTTAACACAATTGAGTGTGTAATGAGCAACATGACCATGCACTTGCTTTGACTTGATACCGTCCTTGCAAGCATCTTGAGGAGTCATAGAGTAGAATATAATAGGTAGAATTTCCGTTGTCTTCTAGTGAGCTTTAGATAGATAATAATAAGAAAGGGTAGTAGTATGTTGGGAATTCTCGAGAAGAGAAGAGAATATAGATATAGAAGTAGATTGATGCAACAAGTTTTCATTACCGGATTGTGTCTAGGAGGTTTTGATATCTCAAGGCCTTGTAGAAACTTCACCAGCAGCACAGTCTCCTTGTCTTGAAGTGTTTCTTTTTTTTGTGTACAAAATGAGTGGGAATTTCTCTTTATGTAGAGTTTTGGAGGTCCCTTGTTGCTCAAGTCATGCCCATACCTCCCTACTCACCCCTCTTGCTTAAAGAGTGTGTGGAGGTGTCACAAGCTCCCCATTTCCTTTTAGAGGTGTCCTTCTATACCACTTTTAGGTGATACACCTCATGTAGTCTCCATGCTTATCCTCAACCATTCCATAAGACATGGGTCCATGAATATGGGTCATCTATGGGCATCCACCATGGACATACATACACATGCACATCCATGCCCTTGCACATGCATACAAATACATACCCTAGGCTATAAATTAATCTAGTAATATTAGGATAAGAATTAATTGGCTAAAGTGGGCTTACCTCATCAGAATTCAATTATGAAAGTTTTTATTAAAAGACGAGCTTGAGGATGACACGCTAAGGTGGCAGATGCATACACTTGTTATGTCTAGCAAATCTTTGAGCAGCAAACTATTTTTATGGAAATTCAGGATAGCATAGATTTAGATGAGATGGGCGCGTCTAGATGGGTGTAAGCACCTCAAAACTTTTTTACTTTTGGAAGACAGTGACAAAAAAGAAAAAATTTCAATTTTGAAAAGCTTACATCAATATATTCATCATTAGCTCATAAGAGGTGGAAAATTTACCAAAATTAGAAACTTTTTATTTATGACCAAACTTTTTTCTTTTACATGGGAATCCCCTCTCCAAGGGTGGCAGAGACCTAACAAAGAATCCTTGGAGGCCCTCCACAAGCAACATAGATCCTACGAACCACAACACCACCTCGTTGTCAAGTAGCTGTGTTGTAGACGACCCACATTAGGAGAGGGGAATATTAGCTCCAAGCTAACAAAGTCACCTCAAGTCCTGGGAAAAGGATCGGGATATATGTGTTTGATTTAAAATAAATAACTAGATACTTTAGTATTACTAAAGGAAGAAGGAAATAAAAATATTCAAAAGGATAAAAAGGTGAGAGCGACCTGATAAATGCACATTTGCAAGGGGATGCAACAGTTTTCATGATGCTTTTAATTTCTTGAAATGTAGTCTTTGATCAACATGACTAGAATATTGATTTCTAGTATCATAGTACTACCTTCAAAAAGTGCATTTATCACAAACGGTTCGGTGGAAGGGTGGATTCTAGGCTTAATTTGTTGGCCGGAAAGTTGAACCCAATTTTATGTTGTCCAGTAAAAAGCGAGAAAGGGATCCCAATCTACAGAGTGGGAATCAAACTTGGGAACGAGGGATTTGTGTACTTAGGAAATACCCTCATCTTAGGGGAATGTACTGACCGCTGTGCTCGGTCATAGCCGGGGGAAAAAAGGTGTTAGTGACCTTGAACCAAGGATGTATTAGAGGACTCGCACTAGTTGACAATGGAAGGTTGAGTTCACATTTATTCTGATGACGTGTACTGGAAATTTCAAAGCAACAAGGAAAGATATTTTGAGGTTAAGGTTTTGTAAGAGAAAAGTGAATGCTATCACCCCCTTGAGTTGGCATCAAAGAGCGGGAGGAGTCCTATCTTGGTGTAGGTCTCAAGCGGGAGGTATGTTGGAGATCATGGTGTATCCATTTGGAGATGGTACACCTGGTGGCGTGGCCCTCACAAAGAATATTTTTGAAACTCCTTATCTATGAATTTTTGACAAATAAAGTACACCCTTTTTCTATTCAATCTGTAAATTTGTTTCGCAATTCCCTTTTATGGTACCCCTTTTGTAGGTGAAAATGTAAAAAAGTAAAAATTTAATAACCCCTTCTGATGCAATCACGTGATAGTCACATAATTAATAAGTGACCCCCTCCCCCCTCTCTCCCCCCCCCCGCCCCCGCCCCCCACCCCTGGAGCATGAGCAGGACCCAAGACAGAATGATCAGATGATGGAAGTGGGTACCCCCTGGCCCCATAAATAGGTGCCCAAGGGGAGGTAGGGAAATGCCTAGAAAATCCCCCCGTGACCCAACAAGAAAATGATATATGAAGGCACCCAGAAAAAGGTGTGTGGCTGGCCCCAAGATTTTGGGCGGTCGAAATAGGTACAACCTAGACTATGGGTGGCCAACCGGCCCGAAGACATACTAGCCATACAAGTATTCCCTAGACCTATGTGAAGCAGCAGAGTGGTGTAACTCTAACAGCCCCCCCCCCCCGAACACCTGGTCTGATGTAATGTCCACTAAAGGAAAATACTCTGATGAACTTCATCAAGTGTAGCAACAGTCTGGGGTGTCCCAACCACCAAGGAATATTCGTGGTAAAGTGCCGTCACAAGCAGTGCAGTAAACTACCGTACTTTGCCAATACAGGGTGAAGATATTGTGTGAAGGTCCCAAACTAAGTGTGAAAACAACTCCTTGTCATCATGAAAGAAGTGCCAATAGACCTGCAAGTGTCCTTCCCAATAGGATCTGTGGTGTCTGTAGTCAAACCGTCTAGACAAAATGGAGAAGTCAAGGAACCATCATGAGAATGATCAAAATCCTATAAATGCATGAACTTGCAACCTAGTGTGGCCAGGTAGATAAGTTGTGCAAAACTCTATGATGGTGAGATGTATAAATCTGCATCATTAACGTCCTCCAAAATAAGAAAGCCAAACTAAACAGTATGTATCATAGAAGCTATCGTAAGCTGCAACTATCATTGAGAGACCGCACGGAACACATCCAGATGGTGTCCTCTCAGTAGGTAGGTCAATCCAAGATGAGTAAAAAGCCAGAATCAACAATCTGTTCTATGAAGGGCTTTGAGAAGAGGTGTGGTCAGACCAAGCTGTGTGCACAACCAAACTCAACAGTCTGTGCTGTGAAGGGCCTCTGAGAAGAGGTGTGGCGAGACCAAGCTGTGTGCACTATAATCATCCTGTATGAACAAGGGAATCCAAAGTGAGAATTTTGTGCTGTTAAAATCCTCTACAAGGAGGAAAGGCCAGACCAGTGTGTGTGTGCTATCTTGCCTATATCTCCTACCTCTGATCCTTGGGTGTCAACTAAAAAAAAATTTACACCGACGCCTCCAAACCGCAACTCGGTGTGGCTCTTAATGTGAAAGAACTGGGAGTGTCCTACTACCTAGTTCAAGGGGTAAGTGAGTTGTAAGGTTATGAAGGCTCAGTGTAAGAAACTCTAAAGGTAGCAATCCAAATGATCAGGAGTGTAGAAGAGAAACTACACTACCATCCAAGCCAAAAGCTCCAGGTGACTCCGGATGTAGTGACAATATGCCTGATCTCTCGCATCTCATGGGTAAACTCTCCAAGAGAGTCCAAAAAATTGAAGTCCCACTCCAATCTGTAGATCCAAGAAATGAACATGTCCAAGAAGAGATCCAAGATCCTCTCCCTAAGTCCATGTATATGCTTCTGTGTAACCAAGTGATCTGACATGTCGAGGTCAAGTGGTAAGTGTTTGTCCACCCAAGATGGTGGTGTCTTATCTGGGAATATTGGAATCCCATATTCCATGATCATGACCATATCTTGTGTAAACTCCTCTGATAAGTGCATAGGTGTGTCCATAGCAGACCCCAAGTCACCACCCCCTCTAGAGTGCGCAACCGCCAAATGATGGCTAAAATGAATTGATCTCCTAAGGATTGAACACCTGTACATGATAAAGCTGATGTTGAAGAGAGACAACTCTTCCACCATCGAGTGGCAGGAGGTAACTTCATCCTCTATGAAAAACAGAAGCCAATAGGTTGTTGTTCACCCAAAAACTCAGTTTGTGAGGTAATGAAAATGTTGATATCGAGCAATTTTTAGTGTGCTTGTAGCTTTCAACAGGGTCCGGAATGGTGCAAAGGGTGTAGAAATGATGGTCAATCCTTGGCACAACCCTAGGTGGACTGAAAACAAAGAAAACAACAGGTGTTAATGGATGAAATTTGTAGTAGATGAAGAGGATTCCCATCGCTTTGCAATGCACCGGATGCAAAACTGGAAAGAAAAGCAAGATCCGAATGGGTAGGGCTAGCGCTCCCCCTCTGTTGCAAAAATGTTGTTTGTTGTCTTGAAAACGTAGATCTGGCTGAAATGCAGGTGGAGTAGAGGGTTTTTCGGTGACAAAAAGGCCCAAATAGGCAAGTACTAGCAGCAAAAATGCAAAACGCCAAGTATGAATGCAAAAATGCCAATTGAGGTGATTTCCTCCGTAATACAAAAGACCATGTTTCTTTGCTTTCCTGGTTGATGCAAAAAACGGTGGCTGATCTTCAAAAAATTATGCTTGTGTTGATCTTGGGAGGAGTACTTGATGCGGGTATACGCCTTGGATTATTGAGAGCCGGAAGCTATTGATACCATGTGAAAGTGCACGTGTACAAAAGCATGAGAGAGAGAGAGAGAGAGAGAGAGAGAGAGAGTTTTAAGGCGGTTACGCCGCTAGCGGAAGCTAAATAGCGAGAACTCAACCAACAACAGAATTTGTCAGACGAGGACGGAGCTTGACCCGCAGGCGCATGGAAACAACTAGGTGGGTTTCAAATCACCTACTCGACCTTCTAATGACAATCACTACTAAGGAAATCAAATCTAAGTTCTAAAATACGAAAGTGACTGAAATCCGTACTACGAACGAATGCTATACGAAACAGGATCTAGAATCATTGAATCGATCTCAAACTCAAGGGGAAGTCTATACACTAGGTAAGAACAACACCCTAAAGACTTGAACTGCAAAATCAACCTATAACCACTCCGTGCGGTAAACGCGTATGAAGACAGGCCGAAAAATACAGGTGATCGAAACTTGACCCCAATGGTACTAATGTGTAGCTCTACTCGCTCTGGTTCTATAGATATGCTGCACGCTCCATTCCGACACACGAGTTGGAAGAAAACTCACACCGAAGCTCGTAGGAACTTACCACACATAGAAGCTGATAGCGCGCACTCTTGGTATCTGTGCGTAGCTCTCGCCGTTGCTAACACAATGGCGGTGTCGCTTCTCCAATGGCGACTCCGTAGCTCGCGTAGCAAGTAGATAAGACTCTCACTCTCTCTCTCTCTCTCAAACACAGTCACGGCGCTCCAAAAAAACTCACTTTGATTAATAATCCGTATATCTAGGTTACAAAAACTTTGGCTTATATACCTCAGCCTTGGAGGTGAGAACAGCTCTAACTAATTACATCAGCAAGTGAAATTACTTCGGGATTACAACCTGGAAACTCAATTGAGTCCCGTTACTTAATGAATGGCTCAAATCAAAATTAATGTCGGAAAGACATTTATTACAATCAATGGTTACAAAATGATGAGTGTGAGCAAAAATGTGGGTGTGATCCTCTGCTGGCTCAACACTCCCCCCCTCCGCGTTCATGTCGTCCCTGACATGAATTTTATGATTGGTCAATAAAGTCCTGTCGTCTTGAGCATCTGCAAATGTGATTCGTATCGTAGGTTGTCGATGGTCAAGGTTGGGCCGAATATTTTGCTTTCATGGGTGAAAAAGCCGGTGTAGAAAGCTTCTTCGAATGTTTGCATGTGGAAGCTAGGCAAAAACATAATCCTTTGGTATAGGAGGTGTAACACTTTTGGAGAAGGCTGCAATGAAAGATCGTACATCATATCAGTCACCGTGTCGGCCGTCGATAGTAGACTCGAGGTCGTGGCTTTATCTGGCGCGAACACTTCAATGCAAGCTAAGAGAGTCCTGCAGATTTTCTTGAGCATCTGACATGAAAGGTCAGGAGAGCCAGTAAAGAGCTTGATGGTGCCCGTTAGGGTTTTCACCATGTAGGCTTTACCTATTCTCTCTCCTGTCTTTGGTCCTGGCATCCTGGGATAATTAAGCCAATTTGGCTTCTTTTCTGCAATCCTGCCATGCTCTTTCCAGTTTTTGACTCTTGGCACCGGGTAGAAGGTTGCATCCTCCCGAATCTCCTTTGGTGCCTCCACCAAGTAGATGAGGTAGGCTGGGTATTTGTTCAGCCAACCTTTCCTCCATCTAGGTTGTGAATCTACTATCTTCTTTGATTGTTCCTCCTTTGTGATGTCGCCTTCGTAAAGAGCGACATACTGCTCCTCCTCTATTCTCTTTTTCGTCTTTAGCACTTCAAATTTCATCAAAGGGAAAGGCAGGCTGGGTTGCATCCACTGTTCATGGAGCACTTTTGTGTCTAGTCCCTGAAGTCTAATGGAGATTAGGAGTCTCCTCTCCCATTCCATTTCCGCCTTGGCACTCTCCTCTGCTGACTTTTCTATTTGGTCATGGAGCCTTTGTTCTTCTTCTTCAGAGATTCTTGAAGTCGAGGCCACCTCTTGAGCTGGGGCTGGATCTTCAATTGTGGTTGCCTCTTTAGTTTCTGGTAGCTCTATCGCTGCTCCACCTGATTCTTCTTGTGGTGTCTCTGTCTCTCTTCTTTGTTGCTCTTGTAGATCTTGGAGTTGTTTGCGGAGGGCCTCATTCTCTGTCCGTAGTGTTTGATTTTCTAATGTGAGCCTCTCCTTTGCGGCCAATGATCCCTCCGCAATGTGCAACCTTTGCACTTGCTCTAATCTTAGCTCTCTTTGTAAGCTTCGGACCTGGTCTTCCAAAACTGGTACGATAGCTCCCTCTTGTTCGGTTCCTGCTCTGCTAGCTCTAGGGGTAGACCTGAATCTAGTGATTGTTCTTTCTTGGAGCTCGACTCTTTCCCTTAGCTCAATGAGCTCATCCTTAGCCGCCTCCAACTCATCCTCTATCCGCTCCCTTGCTTCCTGTGCACTTGTTACTTCTCTTGAAGCCTCGGCTAGTTGGAGTATCAAGCCGTCTCTCTCGTTTTCCGCGTCATAGAGTGATGCTTTATGACTTTCAGATTCAATCATAGCATTCTCTAAATTTCTCTGCAACTCCGCTTCCCTTTGTTTGGCTGTCTCAATCTCTACTTCCTTTGCCTTGGACCTTTCTTTTATCTTGCTGAGCGGTTCATGCACCATGTGCATGTCTTTTTCATCATCATCTATCAACTCTAAAGCTCTTTCCGCCACCACCTCCACTGGCTTTGGCTCTTCTAGTATTTTCGGTCATCCAGTTTCTCTTCACTTTCTTTTTTACTCTTTGTCTTTTTCTCCGTCCCTCTCCGTTCATCTTGTTTTTGTAGGGTGATCCCATAAACTGCCTCAAGGACCTCTTCTTCGGTGTATCCTATCTCTACCAGATCCTCATAATCATTTCTCTTTTGCTGAACTGGATCCATCTTCTTTTCTTTGGTCTCCGCTTCTGGCTTTTCCAAAACATCTGTGTCCACCTCTACTGTGGTCTCTTCCACAATTTTTTCCGTCTTCTTCGGGCTTGGTACATCAGTCATAGAGGGATGTTTGTCCTCGGCTTCCTTGGCTTTCCCCTTGTCGGCTTGCCCATCTTTCTCTTGAGGCATAGTAGACCCATCTACTTTCCTTTTCCCCTTGTCGTCCTTTTTCAGCTCAGCTTTTAATTGCTGTACCCCCTCTTCAGTGTATGGCTCGACAGGTTGCTGCTCCAAAATAGCCTCTGACTCCTCATAAGCTTTAATATATTGATCGTATTGATCAATATGTGGCCTGGCTGAGCTAGTTCCGACTTTAGTGGGGTCTGGCACCCACTTTTCTTCAAAGTCACCCTTTAGAGCTCTCTCCGCTCTAAACTGCTCCACTAATCTTTCCATTCTTGCAGCTTTCTGACTTTTGGTTTGCTTGGGAGAAACCTTCTTCTTTACTTTCTTCTTAAGTGGCTCGTCCACATCCTCTTCAGGTTTTGAAACTACTTCTAGTTTTCGGCGTGCTCTTGTGGATGCCCTCTTGGGTACTTCGGGCTGTTCTTCCTCCTCGTCGGCTTCTCTAAGCCAGTCATTCTGGGAGGGAGCCTTTGGCCACTGATCTCTAGCTCCAATAGCTTCATAAGCTATTCTTGTCAGAATTTGCTGTCCTCCTATGTATTTTGGCTTCTCGTTGTGCATGGAAATTACTTGCTCGTGGATGTGTTGAGCGTAATTCACCTCTTTTGGCATATTGCTCTTTAATGCCCATGTGATGGTGGTCGCAATGGCATGGGGTGGTGTCGTATACTTTTGCGGTCTTTTACTGCAAACATGAAGAAATTGGTTGTACAGTCGGCAAAGGGTTGTCGCTCTTGGGTCCGCCATATCTCCATAGGTCGCATTCTGTTTCTTGGGCCCATAGACCTCTATGGCCTCTCTTCTTTCCCTGACCGAGATCCCTTTGTTGTGCAGCTTCAATGCGTCTGCAATTAGCTGTGGAGTGATCTGTACTTCTACCTTCTCTCCATCCATGGCTGTCAATGTGGCTTTTCCATCCTTCTGAATGGATGTTGCCAACTCGTACACTCTTCTTGTATCCACACCTGATGGTCTCGAGGTGAAGAAAATGTGCAAGTCTGCCCTTTCCAGGTACCTGCTGATGTCTCCTAACCTGCTATAATCTACCAATTCCTATGGGATCATCGGTACATCCACCGCTTGCCCTTGAGGATCTCTGAAAGTCCCCTGGTAGATCTTTATTCCCTCTTTCTCCAATACTGCTTCCTCCACCCAAGTTTTGGTTGGCTTGAGGGTTTCTGCTGGAATGTCAAATGGTTCCGCTTCTGCAACAGCATCTTTGATTGTCAGTCTTTTTCTCTTCGTTGCCGATGACTTGGTGGAATCCATGGATCCTGTAACTCCAATTTCAAAAGTTAGCGTCTTTTTAGTACTGAAAGCCGAAATGAAGCTTTTAACTATCCAAATGACTTGAAAATTGAAACATGAGCTATTCAGGGCCTAAGGATGCAAGGTAGGTGAAAAAATATGCAAAATGGGCTCAAAATCATGCTGGAGACATCATACACGTATGATGTCTTTTGTGTCAAAATGACTTCATATTGGTTGTGCTTGTAGCTGATAGTGTATACATGATTATCATATGCTTGGATTTGAATTTGGATCCCATTTGGTCAAGTTTTGGCCAATTTAGTCCAGTTCCGGCTCTTGGCAAAATTTTGAAAGGGAATTGGATTTTATGATCCAAATTGGATAAAACTTGGTGGTTCACTTTCAAATGCCATGTAGATCACTTTTGTTTGGTGGTTGAAGCCCTGAGGTGCCAAAATCACATAGTGAGACATCATACGCGTATGATGTCTTTTAGTGTATTTTTGGACCAAATTTCTCTATAAGCTTGGATTTGGCTTTAGATAGGCTTATTCAGTGGATTTATGAAGTTTGGATAGATTTTGGGCTAAAAATGGCTCTGGAGACATCATACGCGTATGATGTCTTTTTCATCAATTTTGCATGGGATTGGTTCTGTGGACTCCCCATGTACTAGTGAAGGACTGTCTCTACTCAAATCTTGGTTTGGACTTGAGTATGTTGGATTTGGGCCAAAAATAGGCTTTAGGTGAAGGATTTTCCCTCAATTGGGCTAATGGGGTGATTCTCTTGACCAAATGGTTCCAAATTTCATATGTAGCATGTATTAGATATATATAATGGATGTATGATGACAAATGAGCAGTTTTGGCTCTGTAAGTGCAAATAGACATCATACGCGTATGATGTCTTTTGTGTCAAAATGGTGCTTTTTGGTTCCAGATAGCTTGTAGATGTGTTTAACAACAATCCTACAAAGTTTCAATGAGTTTGGAGTTATTTTGACAAAATTAGGACCAAAAATCAATTTTATGGCCTACTTTGCATCCTTTTGGTTTTCCTTGGGTTTTCTAACTCCAATTCTCATGATACTTGGTTCATAGGATGTGATTAACATGTGGAATGAGGCTATGCACTCAAATGTTGAAATGGATGTGAAATTCATGCTGTGAGACATCATACGCATATGATGTCTTTTCTTGAAATGTTGGTCCTTTTGTGCAAAGAATGCTTTGTGCTAGTGCCCTAAGCCCTGCTAACTAGTTTTCAACTTAAAAAGTCATCAGTTTAGCTAAAAAGCCCCCTTATAGGCATTTCAGTCTCCGAAGTCGTCTTTTTGCCTTGGAGTTGAATCTCTTCAACTTTTCTTCTCGAGAGTTGCATTTCCAGCTCATTGGATATGTTGTGAAGCCATCTATTTGGTTGAACTTGACTTTGGCTCCCCGTTCTCCATCTTTCTCAATTTGGTTGCCCGAAAGCGTCTTTTTCACCATCGGTAAGTGAATCAGCTTTCTTTTGGGTTTTGCTTGCAAACATAAGTCATCAATAGTTACTTGAAGCTGCTTGTGAAGTTTCATTTCATTCGGTCGTCAATTTCAGCCGTTATGCCAAAATGACGCTTTGTGTGTTTGTCGTCGAAACGGTTGTTTTGACCCACCTTTGGTGGTCCAAACCTGGAGATACTCCATGGTTGCATTGCCCTCGATGTTGTTAAGCTTCCTAAGAAGTTTTGTGTCGTTTCGACAACTTTTTCCTGTTTGCCTCTTGCAGGCTCTGTTGACCTAGGGTTTTTCCAGTCGTTCTTTCTCGAGCTTTGAGTGTTAGAAACCCATCTTCTATACTAGGGTAACCCACCTATAAGTTCTTGCAAGGTTTGGTTAGGCGGTTGTGCCACTACCTAACATTCTACCGCATTCCCCGTCTGCTCTTGTTTCTTGGTTTTGCTCAGTTTTCGCGACAAAAGTTAATGATAAGCATCAAAAGCTTATGGCAACGAGTCTACCTCTCATTTCTGGTGTCGTCTGAGCTCTCGTGGAAGTTGTAGAAGGTCGTAGAAGATCTGTGCTCCTGTGTGCTCTTTGCTCTCTCCAAGTGGGTAATAGTGCAAATGAGCCTGTAAGTGAAGTCAAAAATACTTAACTTTGGACTTCCTGGATCACTTGTTACCAAATTTGGCATGTGCTCCTATCTCGTCGTGAAATGCACTTTAGGATTTGAAATTTCTCAATTTGGACTCCGTTTGACCTTTTTCTGAGAAATCTGTCCACTTTGCCAAAATTTTGTCATTTCGGGCTTTCCGCAACTTTTTCCGAATTGTACTCAATTTTTACCATGGGTTGCCCTTGTCATTAGGATCATCACCATCTATTCTTTTCTTTTTTCTGATCTCGTTTCACCTTCTTTTTTTATTTTTCTTTTACTTCTTTTAAGAAAATCATAAAAAATAAAGGAAAATAGCAAATTGAAGCCAAAAAATTCCAAACATACACAATAAATAGCTAGTAACCCTGTGTATATGAATATACACTTATTTGTGAATTTTGAACTTGGATTACCACTTTTTTCACTTTTTAGCTCAAAAAACACTCTTATTTAGTGATATTTACACGTCTAGAGACTCAAATTCATCATTTGATCTCTTCTTGTTGCAAAACAAGGTATATAAGGGCATAAATATTATCAATATCCGCAATCAAACATAAAAATTGCGAAATCATGTAAGACACTGCCCTTGTAATATAATTTTTGTTTTTCTTTGTTTTTGTCGCTTGTAGCTGCTTTGTAGCTCCTGTATACCTGTATACCTCCCCCCCTCCTAGCCTGAGTCCTCCTGGACGACTATGAAGTGTCTGTGGGCGAAGCATTGTAGTTGTTTTGGTCATAAGTTCCCAATGCCATTGTAGAGCGATGATACAACAGTCTTTCCAATAAAGCTGCTCTTTGTTTGATTGAAGGATTGGTGGTCGGGTTTTGCGTCGTTTTTGGCACTTCGGTAGTAGAATCAGTAGATGGATTCTTCTTTACCTTGTTGTTCTTTTTCACAATCCAAATCTGCTTCCGCTTCGCTTGTGCTTGCCACAAACTCTTTGCGACCCAAACCTGCTTTGTTCTTTGTGTTGATTTCCTCGCCTTGAAATACCTAGGAGTTTCCGTGGATTTTACTGAAGGGAGTTCCTGTTTACAAATCCTTGGGATCCAAATTTGCTTGCTATAGCTTTGTGCCGTCATGAACTTCTTTGGAATCCAGATCTGTTTCACTGTCCTTGATTGTTTGGAATCACTCTGGTGTCTGGTATTGAAGACTCTATTTTCCACCTTTGTGTTTTCTGGCACAACCTTTTTTGGTCTCCATACCAACTTTGACTCCGTTTTTCCCCAAGGTTGAGCTGTTATATTATTGCTTGTCTTCCTTATCCAATGTTGAGAGTTCCTCGTCGAAGAGCAATCCACTTGTATAGAAACTTTTGGTTGCCATTGCTTCTTCTTTTTCTCTGGTTGTTGTTTACCTTTGTTCTTGCACTAGGTAGAGCAAGGCTTGGTGATCCGTAAAAAACACAAACTTGTTGGCTAGAAGATAATGCCGAAATTTCTTCACAGCATATATCATTCCTAATCCTTCTCGCTCTGTTGTGGTGTAATTCTTCTCTGCATTGTTGAGCTGTCAACTGGCGTAACAGATAGGAAAATCCATGTTTCCTTCTTCTGGCTGAGCCAGAATGCATCCTATTGCATATGCCGAAGCATCTATATGCACATGGAATATCTTCTCCCAATCTGGTGATTTCAAGACTGGAGCAGTAATGAGTACCTCTTTCAATTTCTTGAATGATTCCTCACACTCCTCTGTCCATTCAAAGTTCACTATTAGCCTGTAAAGTGGTTGGCCTATTATAGCGTACATGTAAATGAATCGTCTATAATATCCGCAATGTCCCATAAAGCTCTGTACTTGTTTCGCATTGGTTGGTCTAGTCATATCCACTATAACTTTTATCTTCTCTAAATCCGTGGATATTCCGTTTTGTGAGACAATATGTCCCAGAATTCTGCCCTGTCGGACCATAAACACACATTTCTCAGGATTGAGACAAATGCGATATGTCCTACATTTCTCAAATACTTTTCTTAGGTGTTCTAGATGCTTATCTCTACGAAGAGAATGTACACATAAGTCATTTATGTATATTTCTAGAAACAACCTTAAGTATTCTTTGAAAGCATGCGTCATCAGCCTCTGGAAGGTTGCGGGAGCATTGGTTAGGCCAAAAGGCATAACCTGATAAGCATAAATTCCCCACTCCGTTGCAAAAGCTGTTTTATGTTGATCTGCCGGTGCTATGGCTAGCTGGTTATATCCTGAAAAACCATCAAGAAAGGAGTATGCTGTTTTCCCTGATACACGCTTTAGAACATGATCAGTTATCGGCACGAGATAATTGTCCCTGATTGTTGCAGCATTCACTTTCTTTAAGTTGACACACACTCGGAGTTTTCCGTTCTTCTTGGGTACCACCACAATTGGAGATACCCAATCGGTGTGTTCAATCTCGTATATGAATTCAGCTTCCATTAGCTTATCTATCTCTTCTTTGATTCACTTAGCAAACGTATCATTATATGTGTATGGTCTCTGTCTGCTAGGCTTTGCATCTTGTTTTAGTGGGATTGTGTGTTGGCATATCGATGGGTCAACTCCCTTTAAGTCCTTATAAGACCATGCAAACATATCCCTGTACTCTCTGAGAAGACTCAAAAGTCTCTCTTCCTCGCCTGGAGACAAATCTGTGGCTATGTACACCGGTCTAGGTGTCTCACCTGGAGCTACTAAATCAACTTTTTTTGCATCCTCCGGTCCGTCATAAGATTCGTTCTCCCTTCTCTCTCAAATAGGTTGGGTTAATACCACCTTCCTATCCTCTATTGTGGATTTCCTGTAGTGAGAGGGAACATCCATGTTTTCCTTGATTTTGGCGTTTTCGTCCTCTCCACTCTCAATTTCTGTCGTCCAAACTTCTTTCAGAGTTTTCTTGAGCTCTCTGCACTTGTTTCTACGTTCTAACTTGGACTCCGTGTGTTCTCTGTTGCGCTTGTTCTTTTTTGATTTTTCTGTTTCAGTTTTCGTTTCATTCCTTTGAACTTGATTTCTTGAGCTTCTTTTGTCTTTTCGTAAGCTCTTTTGATCATTGCCTCTCATTCTTCCAGAAATCTTGTCCTTAACACAATCTTCCGCCTTTACTAGCATTAGGAATTGATTTTTTCCTCTTATTCTAGGCATCGGATTGGTTCTAACCCCCTTTGTTTTTCTCTTTGCTCTATAGCGTTTCTGGCGTTGTTTAGTTTGGTTCGGAAAATCATAAAATCTGACATCCGTTATAGTTTCTTCGTTTCCGCTTGAATTGTCCGTTGACTCGTTGTCTGCTTCATTTCCCCACTCGGGATGATCGGGAATGTCGTGAAACACCTCTTCTTCATCTTCCTTTTCCAGTGTATCGTTCTTTTCAATTTCTTTTTCGAGTACAGTTCTCAACATGAAGTACGGAACCACGTCGTACCCGTCCTTGTCGCAAAATTTTGTTGTGGGACCATCCGGAATTGCACAAACATCTAGGGTTGCTAGAATGTGTGTCCATTCTAATGGTTCAAGCGTGTCCTCTGGAAAGGGTTCTCCTATATAAGTTTCGTCTTCGATAGCACTTTCTAAAACATATTCTTCTCGCCTCAGACTTCCACATTTCGGGGCTCCACACATCCATAACTCCTTGGGCTTACCTAACCAAGCTGGAAATTCGGATCCCGCCAAAGTAGCTGAATCAAACTCCTCTACCGGTGTTCGGTTCACATCTTTGTAGCTATGGTCTTTCAGGTTCACACGTGTAGTGGTTTCCATACTTCTCAGGTATATGTGATCGTAGCCCCAATCCTGGACCATTTTCAACTGTCTCATGAATGGTCTTCCCAGTATGATATCATAGTTATTCTCCTTGCCAAAATCGACAATAGCAAAAGTATGTTCGTATTCAATGCCGCAAGAAGTCACTACGACTTTCTCTAATAACCCCATAGGTTTCTCCATGTGTCCATCTGCTAATTGGAGTTTCAACCTAGTCTTCCTTATTGCTGGTTTCCCCCATTTTTTCCAGATTTCTTTTGTAGCAATGGCTACCTCAGCTCCGCTGTCTAGTATTGCCATCATGTTCACACCTTGGAATTCAACTGGTAAGGTTGTATTCCCCTCTTCACCTTCGCAATACTCTCCGACCTTGTTTAAGGGTACAGGCTTAGCGTTCTTTTGTGGTTTGCTCAGCTCTTGTATACCCTCTTGCAGTCTCGATGTTGGGTCTTTTATCCCAAATTTCTCCAAGCATTTTCCTACAGTGGTCCACATATGTGGTCTTAGCCTCAAAAGCTCAGCTAGAGTGATAGTGCATGTCACTGGTGTTGACAAGATCTCTATCAATCCTTGCTAGTCCATGACTTTTTCTGATGAAATTCTTCGTGAGGGAAGTGCTCTAATCTCGGATTTTGCTTCATACTCTCCTAAGTATGAAGGTAAGGTATTCAGTGAATGAGGTTTGCTCTCCATTGTTCTAACAGAGCCCCCATCTCCCCAGTAAGATTGCAGATCCAAGTCCACTTGAGATCCTGCCTCAAATTCCACTATGGGAGGATTCCTGATGTCCTTTTCCCAATTGTCTGATTAGCTTGGCAACTTAGCTCATTTGCAAAGTTTGCCTCTCTCACTTGTTTCCAAAATTCATTGTAATCCTCATCTCTTCCATAAATCCTCTGTATGACTGGATGAAAACTCTCTATCTCCTGATCGGTTGTGTTCAATACTATGCGGTCATCCTTGTGTGTATCTTCAGGCTTTTGTGCACTGGGAGTCGTTTCAGCTACCCGTGAATTGATAGTCTCTTGCTGAATTGGGTTTTCCGTTCCACAATTCATTGTTTCTCTTGGTGGTTCTAATAAGGCTTGCGCAGTCTCGATCATTCTCTAGCACATTTCAAGTCTCTGCTTTTCCAATTACGCGTTTGGGTATGTCATCCACCTCTGTTCTTGTGTTTGGTTGTTGTTTAACCTAGCTTCGTAAGCTCTCATCAGTGCGTCCAATGGTTCGTGCACTTTGTTGACTAGCACTGATCCCCCTGAGCTTAAACTCGTTGTCTCTTTGATACTCTTTTGTTTCGTTCTTTCCGGGCTCATTTCTCGTTTCCCATTTTGACTCTCAAGTTTTTTCTAATCTATCTTTAGTTTGCTTTAGTTCCTCAGCTAGAATAGCGTCTTCACGTTCTTTTCTCAACTTCATGCGTGCTTTTCTAGCTTTCCATGTGTTTCTCTGACTCCGCGGTCCTTGACTAACCACTTCAGTCGCTAACTTTCCATTCTCAGGTTCTCTAGTGGTTTTCTTAGCTTGAGCTCTAGTAACAACTTGCGTTGGTATCAGAGTTTCATTTTCAGACCCACTGCTGGTAGGAATAGTTTATAGCATATTCAATGTCGTCTTTTGCACTTTGTTTGGATTCTTTGAACAATCCTCAATGAAGTGAGTAACCCCACACTCAGTGCAATAAGCGTTAATTCTAATGATTTCCGTATGTGGACAAACATTCATCAGATGGTCACCTCCACACTTGTAACAAGGTCCTAGTGCTGGTCTTGGTCCCACTTGATTCGTCCTTTGTGGATAGGATGGTCTTTGTCCTGTTAAACCTCCATGAGCTATGAACATCAATGTTCTTGCGTCCAAATTGTATCTCTCTTCATCAGAAGCACTTGTAACTGTTGGTGTTCCAACATTCCCAATCATGCCCCATGGTTCTGGTTGTTTGGGTTCTTCTGGTGGGTAATACACAGTTGGAGACATGTGTGCACCAGATTCTTCATAATAGGCTTGAACAGGCACTAAGGCTTGTTCTTCCCGATTCTCTAAGGTTGGTGCATATCTAATGCCCACTAGTCTTGCTCCTAGTAAAGGTGGTTGTTGTCCCAATACCGGTTGCGGTCTTTCTATCCCCATAGGTCCTGGTACATTTCCCGTTGGGTATCAAGGTACTGGATGTACCTGAGGTGGTGCTAATTGAGCAGGAGGTGCATACTGGCGCTCCCTTACATACCCTTTGTTGTAATAGCACTCCTCTGTTGGATGGTTTGTCCATTTTTGTTCAATAGCACACCATTTCAGTGGTTTTGGCAATGGTTTTTGGTATGGTGCCATCCTTTTTAGAGCATCTTCTATCATTTGCTCTACATTTGGCATGGTTGTTGTTTGAACATTCTTTTTAGTGATAGTCTCGCTAGCTATGGAGGAAGAGCTACTAGATGCAAAATCTGTATCCGCTGACACCTCTCCATAAGCCGTACAGTTATCCACTAAGTACAATGCTTCTCTCGTTACTTGCTCAAAACATGTACAAGCTTTCAAGTGCAAGTCCTTCTTGAGAGTGTCGTTTCTCAATCCTTCAATAAAGAGAACATATAGTCTGTCATCTTGTGGTCGTTCACGTACTGGACATCTCTCAATGTATTGTTTGAAGCGAAGTGAAGCTTCCTTCACTTTTTCGTGCTCTCTCTATTTAAAAGCATATATTTGTGAGACCGTATTGTGCTTAATCCCTCGTTTTGAGAATTCCTCAGCAAACTCTCTTAGCAAATGGTCAATGTCATGGAATCCCCCTCTGTTCAGTGTTTGAAACCATGTCAATGCCGTACCTTCTAGAGTAAGACCAAATCCCTCGTATTGTGTATGGAAATCTGTTATCTGCTCAGCTCTTAAGACTTGCTTAAAGAGTGACACATGTGCATACGGATCTCCTGAACCACCATACTTCTTTGGCATACACTTGGCTACTTGAGATGGTCTCATACATCTATGGTCTGCTACCAATTTCATTGCTCCTGTGTCCCGGCTAAAGATTTCTCTAGCATCATGGACTTCATGGGTTACCTTTGTCGGTTTCCCTGCCCTGAGTCTACTACTAGGAGGTAAATGTGATGGTTCCACTTCAAACCTTGGACCTGGAGTGGTATACGTGGGGATTGGAACTGCACTACCTCGATTCGTATCCATTGATTCTCTCGAATGTAATGGTCCCATTGGTCCGGGCTTCGAGTACTGAGGTTGACTGAAAGAGTCAGCAGCCTGAGTTCTTTGTCCTCCTGTTGTCATTGGGTTTTGCACTCCATTTGTTGGTGCTGGTCTTTGTGAGCTAGAAGTAACATAATACTGATGTAGTGGTACCCCAAAGTATGTATATCCTTCTAATTCTTTCTTGCCCATTGTTGAGTATTGCCTCCCATACTTGTCGTAAGCGGCAATTTTCACTTCCGATCCCTCTGTGTAGGTAAAGACATAAAGTCTTTTTTGGTCTATCAACTCTCCGGTGTAGGGTTCTTCACATCTATAATAGAGATCTTGCTCCCCATTATTATATTTGTATAGCCCCACATAGATGTTATCAGTGTTGATCCTTATAGTTTCATTCTCTCTTCTTAACCTCGCATCAGGGAAGTTCATTATTGGTGCTTTCTCCTCAAGTTCTTCATCTACTTTGGCTTTGGTGCCCATCAATCCCCACTTGTCCACAATGTTAGGGTTTAGGACTACCAAGTACATGGTACCCTCGTCATCTAGATATCTATCTCTGCTATAGCTCACAGGCACTAAGTCCTTGAACTCACTAGGTCTATCTTCTATCTTTACACAATAGCGGTCCATTCCATCTTTGTAGATCTTGGCACCTTGCTCATTGTCGTATTGGTATTTTATGAACAATAGCTTCATTGTGGCGGAAGGGTTTGATGATCCTGCTGCCATATTTTCTCTGTTGTTCAGGTTTAAGTGTTCCAAGTGTTCAGTGAAAATCTTTTAAGATCTCTCCGAAGAAGTATCAGAAACACTTCCTTCAAAGATCGGCTCTAATGGTTGCACCCAACTTTGGTTTACACTTCCCTCGGTTAATATGACACTTGCTTGTTCCCCTTGTTTTGGTTGGTTATTCTGGAGATTCCTGCCCAATCTCAAATTCATGAATTCCCCTAAAGGACTTTAACTTTTCCGTCTCGGCAATTTGTTTTCCCAAGTTTTTGTGGTCAGAATTGATCCAAACTGATTGATACTTGGTCAATTGTTTAATCTTGTCAGTTGGACAACTTCTGTTTCATCAAGTGAGAATTTTGTTGCAGTTATGCTGAAAAAGACATTATACGTGTATGATGTCTTTTTTCACAGATTTGGACTATTTTGGTTATGCTCACTCTCAGTAGCCCCCTTATGCTCTGTCCACTCACAAAATTCAGTTTGAACTCTGTTTGAGCAAGTTATGGCTAATTTAGGCTTTTCTTGGCAATTTTTCGCTTTTGACTTGTTTTGGGTCAATTGTGATCCAAATGGGATGAAACTTGAAATATAACCTCTAGACAGCTATTACAATGGATCTGTGTTGGCAAAGTATCAAAATATGTCCAAAATTAGGTCAAAGACATCATACGCGTATGATGTCTTTTTCATCAATTTGGGTCAAGACTTGATATTTATGCTTTCTACAGTGTTTGTAACAATCTTGTCAGGTCAGATATAAAAAATAAGCAGTGGATGTGCTAAAAGACATTATACGCGTATGATGTCTTTTGTCCCAGATTTTGACTATTCTTTGTTTTAAGCCTTCTCCAATGTTTATAATTGAGTTTCAAGTGTTTTTGTCAGGTTTGAATGTAAAAACAAGATCTGAATCCAAAATTTCCTGTTCTTTGCGTTTCTTGGACTCCGACTTGTCTTTTTGGGTTTCTTTGAGTGTTAATGCTCTTGTTTTAAGTTGAAATTAGGGTATAACCCCCCTTTTGAACACTCTGGTAAAGTCAAAATTTCTGTTTTGGTCTCTGTTTGGTCATTTTAACATCATACGCGTATGATGTCTAAAGTTGCAGATTTTCAGTTTTTTGGCAGAGAATCCTTCCTAAAGCTTTCTCAAGTGCTCAGCAACTCCCCGATACACAGAAAATTTCTCTGACTTTTGTTTATTGCAAGTTTCACTACTAACTCGACGGTTTAGTGATCTAACATGCAATCAACCATATCAAGCAAATACTCCAATGATTACTAGCTCTAGATCAGGATCAAATGAAGTCCTACCTAAGCTATTTCTAATCATAAAATGGGTTTGGTAATTGTGATTTTAAAGAGATCCACTACCACTCACGGACTAGCAAATTCTTCTTCTATCAACAACTACTCAACACCAACAAAACAACAAACAAATCTAAGCTAAACTAAAAATACTCTCAACACGGAAGACCCAGGAATACCCCACTTCCTAGTATCTCTTGAGATCTTCGGAGTCCACCACTCCTAGATCTTTTCTAACTAAAGTATACAAAGTAGTTTATACGACTCACCTCATAGGATTAGTCTAAGGTCACCTACTTAGGGCTCTCGTCCCCGGCAGCGGCGCCAAATGTTAAGGCGGTTACGCCGCTAGCGGAAGCTAAATAGCGAGAACTCAACCAACAACAGAATTTGTCAGACGAGGACGGAGCTTGACCCGCAGGCGCATGGAAACAACTAGGTGGGTTTCAAATCACCTACTCGACCTTCTAATGACAATCACTACTAAGGAAATCAAATCTAAGTTCTAAAATATGCAAGTGACTGAAATCCGTACTACGAACGAATGCTATACGAAACAGGATCTAGAATCATTGAATCGATCTCAAACTCAAGGGGAAGTCTATACACTAGGTAAGAACAACACCCTAAAGACTTGAACTGCAAAATCAACCTATAACCACTCCGTGCGGTAAACGCGTATGAAGACAGGCCGAAAAATACAGGTGATCGAAACTTGACCCCAATGGTACTAATGTGTAGCTCTACTCGCTGTGGTTCTATAGATATGCTGCACGCTCCATTCTGACACACGAGTTGGAAGAAAACTCACACCGAAGCTTGTAGGAACTTACCACACATAGAAGCCAATAGCGCGCACTCTTGGTATCTGTGCGTAGCTCTCGCCGTTGCTAACACAATGGCGGTGTCGCTTCTCCAATGGCGGCTCCGTAGCTCGCGTAGCAAGTAGATAAGACTCTCACTCTCTCTCTCTCTCTCTCAAACACAGTCACGACGCTCCAAAAAAACTCACTTTGATTAATAATCCGTATATCTAGGTTACAAAAACTTTGGCTTATATACCTCAGCCTTGGAGGTGAGAACATCTCTAACTAATTACATCAGCAAGTGAAATTACTTCGGGATTACAAGATGGAAACTCAATTGAGTCCCGTTACTTAATGAATGGCTCAAATCAAAATTAATGTCAGAAAGACATTTATTACAATCAATGGTTACAAAATGATGAGTGTGAGCAAAAATGTGGGTGTGATCCTCTGCTGGCTCAACAGAGAGAGAGAGAGAGAGAGAGAGAGAGAGAGAGAGAGAGAGAGAGAGAGAGAGAGAGAGAGAGAGAGAGAGAGAGAGAGAGAGAGAGAGAGAGAGAGGGAGAGAGAGAGAGGGAGAGAGAGAGAGAGAGAGAGATGGGGAGACACAAGACACTAGAGTGGTGAAGAGGGGGCGATCAGCCGCCCATGGCTACCATGAGCACAAGACCCAATACACAATGATCAGATAATGAAGGTGGGTACCCCCCTAGCCCCATAAATAGGTGCCCAAGGGGAGGTAGGGCAATGCCTCAAAAACTCCCCCATGACCCAACAAGAAAATGATATATGGAAATATATGAGGGCACCCAAACAAAGGTGGGCGGCCGGCCCCAAACTCTAGCGGCCGTACTAGGTACAACCTAGGGTATGGGTCGCCAAGCCCGAAGACATATTGCCCAAAGACATACTAGCCGTACAAGTATTTCCTAGACCTATGTGAAGTAGCAGAGTGGTGTAAGTCTAATAGGTTTTCCCCATGTACCTCGCATAAACCTTCATACGAAATGACTCAAAATGTGAAGGGGGGAGTAACACCAGTAGCTATAGTAGCCGAGGCAGCACATTGTAAGATGATAGGTTGCAAGGTGTCAATAGATTATTTGTAGAGTGTATAAAGTGTGTTTGATGATTTCAATTTTCATTTTTTGACCATTTTTAGCAGAATACTTCTCTTATTTGGCAAAGTATTAAGCCATATTGACAAAATTTGACGAAAGAGATATTGGGAGTGAGAGTTTGTACGTATGAGTGAGAGTTTGTACATATGAGTGTGAGAAAAAAGTTTGGAATTTCCTTTGGCCAAATAATAATAACTTACATTTTTTGTTGCTTTTTAACCTAATAATGAATTAAAAAATGATAATCAGAGCCAGGAAATTCAAAATTAAGTTATGAAAGCAAACGTCCAACCTACAAAGTAAGAGCTTCGAGCATGACAAATATGGAGTGATTTGACACAAATCCAATTTTGGGCGAACTTTAAATCAATCAAAATTGCAAAATCGGGAGCAAATGATGGCTAGAAGTCCAAACAACGAGACATCTAAGTCACTTAGTTTTGCAAAGAGACCTGTAATGGTAGGGGTAGTCACTAGGTCACAACAACATGAACAAAGAGGAGAGACCTTGGCTCAATCTAAGGAAAATGATGTGAGTAAAGTAGAAGGGAAGACAAACTCTTTTCATAATGAATTTGTGGAATCTGTAGAGAAAGTCTCTAAAGATCATTTCGTAGATGAAAAACCTCTAAAGGAAAAACTGCAAAGAAAATTAGAGATAAAGAGAGGATTTTCTCCTTTTTCGGAATGGTTAGAAACCCCTGTTATATCAAAATTAGTACAACGAAGGAGAAAGAGAAGAAGTCCTAGACTAAGAAATAATGCTGGGGAGAGAGATGTTCAAGTGGTAAACATGTTCATGGATTTAGAAACCTCTACTATCTCCGTGGAGATAGGCAACCATAATGTAACTTGAGCTCAATTGGATGGAGGGGTTGCCGTAAGTCTCATGACTGAATAGACTATGGAGGAATTGGGAGTAAAAAATGTTGAGCCCACAAATATAGTTCTTCATTTAGCTGACCCTTGACGTGTAAAGCCTTTGGGGATTTTATAGGGAGTTAAGACTTCAGTGGTGGCAGGACAAGAGTTTCATGTGAGTTACCTCATAGTTTGACCACATTCTTATGGTGCATCTTTTCCAATATTATTGGAAAGACCTTGGCTAATGCAAGCTTGATGTGTTTAGAGCTAGCATAAGGGAGTTATAACTATTGGACCCTGGGAAGATAGGGTGAATTAAGAGTGGTTTCCAAGGAGTTCTTATGAGAATACTCCAAGTCCGCCTTGTCAGAGGTTAATGATAATATGAACTATAGTGGTGACCGTTATGAGGACGAAGAAGCAATTAAGCAAAGATTTCCATTACATGTTGAAAATATTCACGATTTTTGCATAACGGTTAACACATGCAAGTTGATAGTTCTTCAAAAATATTATCTACCTTAGAGAGGAGGAAATTATGCCCAACATATAGGAATGGGTGAGTATGAGGAGCATTTCTCCTCAGAGAATGACTCTAATAAAGATATTACATGTTGGTTATATACATGTGAGGAATTTTTAGTAAATTGCTTCAGTATGACAATAGAGGAAGGATTAACTATGTATAACCAATCTGAACTTGTTAAGGAATTGAAATCTAAGGTTGAAATCTTTACAAAACCAATGAAGTGTTGAATGTGAAATAGCAGAAGTATCATTGATACATACAATGAAGAAAATAACTAGATTAGAAATTGAGAAAGGCCAAGCTTTGATGGAAGCTAAACATAATATTAAAGAGTTAGCAATGTTCAAAAGTAGATTTATTCCAAATGATATGTTTCAGTTAAAAATAACAAACAGACAAAACTTGTCAAATTTTAGAGGAAGACCGTAGATCTCAATCTAAGGAAGTGGAAACTATGAGTGAGTATACTAGGGTAATGAAAGAGGAGTATAATGAGTGTAAGTAGCTTACCCAAGTCCTTTGTAATGATGAGAGGCCGTATGAGAGTGAAACTATAATGTCCAGGGTTACTAGTGATCATTGTACTAATAATACCAGTAAATCCATCACTAATCAATTAGATATTTCTATTGAGAATCCATGTGTATTAGGAAATTTGGGGAAAGAAGAAAGGAAGCTAGTGGATGATCACATAGCTACAATGATAGACATTGAGAAAAGACAAGCTTTATTAGAAGCACATCTTGATAATGAGCATTCACGAGTATGTGAGCATATTAATTATCTTGATGCTCAATTACCTTGTGAGTATTATAGAGAGAGAATTGAAACTAGAAAGAATGATG
Organism: Adiantum capillus-veneris; assembly: GCF_014529385.1. Lineage (NCBI taxonomy): Eukaryota > Viridiplantae > Streptophyta > Polypodiopsida > Polypodiales > Pteridaceae > Adiantum > Adiantum capillus-veneris. The sequence continues at coordinate 13,853,674 of NC_140946.1, read as the reverse complement.
ACCAGCAAATTGGGGTTATCCCATTAGTAGAATCGCAACTTGACGATTCACCTAATTCTGAATTTGAGGTGGAACTTAATGTTTGTATGGTGGCTATTGATTAATGTGGATGATAGTAATAAGGCAACCGCCATTGTTCCATACTCTGCTTCATTCAAGAGTAGTGTGAGTTTGGAAGAAGAGGTGAATCATAATCACGATTGTGAGGAGAATAGGCATAATTTATTAAGAAAAGTAAGATATAAGGAAGAACCGCATCCTCTCAAACATGCTATGACATGCCGCCACTCTCCTTTTGTGTCATCAAAAGGTGAGGAGACTACTCAATGGGAGGTATGCGAAGGAGAATATATACTCCTCGAAATCCAGTTGAAGGGGACAATGCTACAAAAACTTCAAAAGTTTTAAGAGAGTATCAACATGCTTTTGCTTGGTTGTACAAAGACCTACGAGGAGTAAAGCGTGAGTTATGTAGACATTACATTGATTTAGAGCCTGGTGCTTGACCTGCTTGTCAGCGTCAATGATGGACCAATCCTGTTTATGGAGAGTTGGTGAAACAGAGATAATGAAACTTCTAGATGTGGGGTTTATTTATGTAGTTGCATAGAGTGAATGGGTGTCTCCTATAGTGGTGGTACCCAAGAAAAATAAGAAAATTTATATTTTCCTAGACTATAGGCTTAATGGGAAAACAAAGAAGGATCATTTTCCTTTGCCCTTTACGGATCAAGTTTTAGATCGTGTGGCTAGATATGAACTATATTACTTTATGGATGGGTTCAATGGCTATAGTCAAACCCAAATACATGAGGAGGACCAATCAAAGGCGGCTTTCACTACAGAATGGGGCACATTTTCTTATCGGGTTATGTCATTTGGTTTATGTAATGCCCCTGCCACATTTCAACGTGTAATGATTGCGGCTTATCAAGGATTTTTGTCGCAAAAATGGATGGAAATTTTTTTGGATGACTTTTCAGTTCAAGGGATTGAGGAGGATATGCCTGAAAAATTAGCCTTAGTGTTTAAACGTAGTGTAGAGATGGGCATCTTGACAAACCTTGAAAAGTGTGTCTTTGGAGTGCCCAAGGGAGTGTTACTAATTGGACATGTTGTTTCTAGAGATAGAATTATAGTGGATGAAAGTAAAATCAATAAAATCAAAAATTTGTCAGCACCTCAGAATCTTCGTCTCAACTGTGAGGATTTCTAGGGCATTCAAACTATTATCATAGATTCATTTTGAACTTCGCTTCTATTGTAGGACCTCTAGCAGATTTAGTTAAGAAAGAAGCACACTATTTATGGACTGAGAAATTTTAGGCTGCATTTGACGATCTTAAAGAACGTCTAATTAAAGCACCAATATTAATAGGTCCAGATTGGACAAAAGAGTTTCATATTCATACAGATGCATTGCATACAATAGTTGGGTCAGTGTTATGCCAAGCTGATAACAAAAAAATAGACCATCCTATTTATTATGATAGTCGAGTTTTATTTCACGATATTAAAGAACGTTTGATTAAAGCATTGATATTAATAGGTCCTGATTGGACAAAAGAGTTTCATATAATTCATGTAGATGCATTGCATATAGCAGTTAGGTCAGTGCCAAGATGATAACAAAAAAATAGACCATCCTATTTACTAGACAGTCAAGTTTTAAGTAGTCTATAGCATAATTACACTATGACTAAGAAGGAATGCCTTTCTATGGTTTTCTCAGTTGTTGACAAATTTTGTCACTATCTAATGGGTAGTCATTTCATATTCTATGTGAATTGTGTTGCATTGAAATATTTGTTGAATAAACCCAAAATATTTGGGAGAGTTGTTCGTTGGATGTAACTCTTGCAAGAATTTGACTTTGAGGTGATTTTACTCCCAGGGAAGACACATGTTTTAGCAGATCATCTGTCTAGATTTCTTACGGATGATGAAGAAAGGGGAGTAGATGATGAATTGGCTGATGATCATCTATTTTTTGTTGAGGGACAATTACCATGGTATGCGGGCATAGCTAACTTTCTTAGTACAGCGAAATATCCTCATAAGTCTACAAAGCATGAGAAGAAGAAACTACTTCTTCAAGCTCGTCATTATTCTTTGATAGGGGGACTCTTGTACCGCTATTTTCCTCGTAAGGAAATCTATAGACGGTGTTTAAGAGAAGATGAAATTTCTCAAGTCTTAAAGGAATTGCATGATGATCCCTGTGGAGGTCATTTTCCGGAGAATTAACATCAAGGAAAATATTAATGGCAGGATATTGATGGTCAATAGTATATAAAAACTCTTTTATACACTGTAAGAAATGCGATAAGTGTCATTGTGTTGATTGACCTACACTGCAATATGCAACACCATTAACACCAATATTAGCCTTAAGGCCATTTGAGAAATGGGACATAGATTTTGTGGGTCCTATAGATCCTCCATCTCGATATCGATCTAAACAATATATACTAGTTTGTATGGTCTATGTTACAAAATGGGTCGAGGCCAAACCTTTGAAAACTGATAGAGCAATGGATGTAGCTAAGTTCCTTTATGAAGATATAATTACGCGATTTGGTTGTCCACTAGAGTTCGTTAGCAATCGAGGGTCTCATTTTCTCAATGATGTTATACGGGAATGGACTGAGTTGTACAAGATTAAGCATCACAAATCCACACCTTACTATCCACATGCAAATGGGAAAGTGGAGGTTACCAACAAGATTCTTGGTAACATTCTAATAAAGACAGTGGCTGATAATCTCCATGATTGGGATGAACGTTTTCCAAAAGCATTATTGGCTTATCACCCCACTTTTAAAGTAACGACTCAAAATACGCCCTTCACTTTGGTCTATGGAATAGAGGCCATATTCCCAATTGAAAAAGAAATTCCAACCTTAAGGGCGGCTTTGTACACTCAACTCAGTGGCAAAGAATCTTTGAAAGATAGATTATATACTTTGATCAAACTGGATGATATATGCCTACTAGCCTTACAGAGTATTGAGGCTATGCATTGGCAATGTAAGACATGGCATGATTGCCATATTAAGGTGTGGAGGTTTCAAAAGGATGATAAGGGTTTTATTTATGATAGCCGATATTATAAGTTTCCAGGGAAATTGCAAATTCGCTGGTTAGGTCCAATCAAAGTCCTTCAGGCCTTTACTAATGGTTCTTTGTTGGTCCAAAATATAGAGGGGACTTTAGATCCTTTTTGGGTCAATGGTCTATGAGTGAAACTCTATTTCACTTAAATCTATAAAAAAATTTATAAAAAATCTTGATGATGACAAAATAAATTTTGAGTTCGTAGAGACATTTTTGTTTGTTTTTTTCCTTCCTTGTTAATTTTGACCTATGTGTCTTAATGCTGGATATTTTCTGGCAGGAGTTATCGCCTCATCTACCATTTCATTTTTTTACCACTCTATCTCTATTAGGGAAGTCATGGATACATCTCTTGAAAATCTGTTTTCTGTATTTAGACCTTTTGTGTTAGGGATTGGGCTAGAGATTGTCTGGGCCATGATGCGTGATGAACTAGAATGGCTACTTTTTTGGTGGCGTATGGGAATGGACTTAGAGGTCCATGATTGGGATTACCTCTGTTTCTTAGAGGAGTTGATTGATTGTATTTTTGAGGATGAGGGAGAGCATGTTTTTCATATGTTTCATGAAGTTGGCGAGGATGCATTAGTAGATCCATTGCTAGAGATGGATTATGATGTCCTTGACGATGTGGATTATGTTGATGAGGGGGTATCCATGGGACTACCAGCAGGTTTATACAGGATGTTATTACCTTGACAACACGCAATAGTCCAATATGCACAAGCACAACCCTATGGAGGGGGTCTCCAATGTGTAGAACCTTTTGGCTTAGCCAATGCACCTGCACTATTCTGTAATATGTAGTGAGAGACTTAGATGATGATGCAGAGGGAGGAGATGGACTTTAGGTTTACCTAGCCTTGCATGCACATGCTTAAAAAAACAAAACAAAATAAACAAACACTCACAAAAGTCCAAACAAATAAAAAAATCAACAAAATCCAAAAAGGAATGTTTTCTTTAATGCTTGATTTTTTGTTTTATTGTAAAAAAAACACTAAAAACACAAAAACAAGCAAAACCATGAAAAAAAACAAAACAGAAGCAGCAAAAATCCATTAAAATTAGGAGTAGGACACCTAGATTCCTTTGGGGGAGTGTAGTCTAATCTTTTTGTAGAGTAAGTAATTTTGAATGAAGGACAATAGCTGCTGTGACGTGAGGAGACAATATGTCCAAGCTGTATCTCGGGACGCAATGCTTACCAAATGTAATTTGTTCAACATGACTAAAGAGATGGTTTACTTTTGAGTTGTTCTTTTAAATGTTATTTTTTTTTTAATCCATGAGGATTATCAGTGGCAAGTTAGTACTACACTATTCATAGTTTTAATAAAATTGGTATACTAGGGGGTCTATATAATTTCATGAACTTTCCTGTATCTAGACTTATTAATCACTGATTCATGACCAAGATTATTAGTGATTGAGAGTGGTAGTTTGGGTGATTGTTTAATGGAGTCACTATGGATAATCTAGTTATGGCAATATATTTATGCTCTTAATGGTGATTTAACAATCCTTCGAAGTGATGTAGGTCTCTATAGTTTGGGAGTATAGACCTTTAAACTCTAGATTATGGGTGATATCATAGATACTTTACACTAGTGATGAGCCAAAAGAGGGGAATAAATAAATAAAAAGAAATCAAGTCTGCCGTAACTTGCTTAAAACAAAAATAAATACAAAAACAAGAAAAAAAAATGCAAGTAAAAAATCACTAAAAAATTTTGGGAATTAAAAAGAAGGGAAATAAATTCAAGGCGATGACTTCCACTTAGCTGTGAATACTACTATATTTTCTATAATATAGAGGTTGATAGGTTTACCTCTATAGAGCTCTATCCGAGCCATGAAAGGGGGTGGTTTTGCTATTAAACAGCAACAAGTTTATTCTCTAGCATGGGTGGTTTATAATTATTCAATTAACTGATGACCCTATTATCTTTTTTTACCTGCTATATATTGGTGAGGTTTGGGATGTTGATTGGTAGTTCTTTATAAATGTTTTTCAGTGAAGATATATACACTTTTTTATGTTAGTTAGTCACTATATTTAGTGTTTATTAAATTTTCACTAATGAATGAATGATTGATTGATAGTTATTACAAAATGAAATCTTTTTCATATTTTATAACAAGCTATAATGTCCATACTACAGTGAAATGTATGATGTGTTTCAAGATTCAGTGCTCAGAAGGACGTTCGCATTTAAGGAGGGAAGAGAGTTATTTTTCAGTTTGCTGTGAAGTGTCGTTGTAGAGCTGGGGAACTGCAGGATTTTGAAGTAATGAAGTGTAGAAAATATTTTTGTTCATCAAGGACAACTTCACATTTTAGTGGGGAAAAATGTAGACTCCAATATATTTTGACATTTTGTAACATTAATTTGGGTTATTTGGGATCTGCACGGGCATTTTAAAGGCATGTACATGTTCACTAGCTGCATTAAGATCGTGTTTTAAGTTTGTTTTTGTCAATTTTGATTTTGCTTGAATAAATTTTATGTGTACTATTTAAAAACACGTTTGTAGTGAACGTTTTCCTAAAATGTGGCTGTAGTACCGGATCAAATCTTTGATATCATGTCTATGTTTCATCTTTAGTAGGAAGGTTCAAGTTCAACACTTTGATGAATGTTTCATCTTTAGTAGGAAGGTTCAAGTTCAAGACTTTGATGAATGAATTTTTTAGGTCTGTTAGGAATGTCCAGATTGCTAACATAAATTGACATCTTATGGATGATTTTAGTGCGCAAGAGAGGAAAAGAGAGAGAAAGGGTTTGACAAGCCGTGTTAAAAAAATGTACAATTTTTGTTAACTGGTCAAATTGTAAAATTCTAGTTAGATTTTGAGTTTGCCTTTCAGGAAGTAAGGGAAATTTACTCTAATTTTGGTAAAATTACCGGTAAAAGCTTTAATTTTTGACCTAAAAACCCAGAGAATTGCAAGTCGGCCCTTATCTTCACCCATTATGGAAAATGTATTTTCTTAGCCCTAATAGTGCCGAGCATACGTAAGATAAAGAGGGAAGGTCGGAGTCGGTACTAGACGCTTTGGATAGGCTTTAAGAGAGAGAAAGTTAGTGAGTTTTGCACTTGATCAAATAGATCTTTAAGATCTCGTAGGATTGGACCTACACACATTTAAAACTTTTAAGAGGTGGGAACAGGGTCTTGGAGACCATGGGAAAAATAATTTTAAAAAAAATAATAAAAAGTTTGTTTTTCTGCTATCAGGCAGAAGCAAAAATTTGCCAGAAGAGAGAGAGAGAGAGAGGGGGAGAAAGCATTGTGAGGGGGAACTACCAGAGTTAGTTAGGAAGTGCTAGTGAGATGGAGACTCAAAGATTTTGTGTGTGTTTGTGTGTGTGTGTGTAGAGGTAGTATAGGAAGAGAGAGAATCAATGTGTGTGTAGTGAGAGAGAGAATGAAGACCCTGCAGTGCAAGTTGAAGAGAGAGAGATTTTTGAGTAGTTAGCAAAAAGGAGAGAGAGCGTGTGTGTGAATTCTCCTTGGTTATTGGGAGCATAGCAAGTTAAAATTAGAGAGAAGGTGCATTAGATCAGCTAGGAGAGAGAAAACAAGAGCTTTACCTGTGTGTGTGTGTGGATGTTAATATCTCGGAAGAGCGAGCGAGAGAGAGAGAGAGAGAGAGAGTTGCCCTCCTTCTATAGAAATAGAGAATCGAAGGGAGAGGATGATTTCTTTGATCTATGTCATGGTGAGAGTTAAGTAGAGAGAGAGAGAGAGAGAGAGAGAGAGAGAGAGAGAGAGAGAGAGAGAGAGAGAGAGAGAGAGAGAGAGAGAGAGAGAGAGAGTATACCGTGTATATGGTTGCCTCTCATGTGCATATCAATTGCCTGTGTGTGTGAGAACTAGCAAGAGAGTGAAAGAACCTTCTATGTCTATGTGTGTGTGGTTGCGGATATGCATATGAGAGCCAATAAGAGGATTAGATAGAGAGAGAGAGTATTGTCTTTACTGTAGCACAGAAGTAGAAAGAGAGAGAGAGAGAGAGAGAGAGAGAGAGAGAGAGAGAGAGAGAGAGAGAGAGAGAGAGAGAGAGAGAGAGAGAGAGATTAAATTGCTTGATGTGAGTATTGATGGGGTAAGAGAGAGAACGAGAGGTTCATTCTGTAGAAAGGCTTCTTGGGAGTATTACAAGAGAGAAATGGAGTGGATTCCAAGTTAGAGTGTGAGTTTGTGTGTGTGTGTGATTGTGATATTGCATGTGTGTATGAGAGTAAGAGTAAGACAAAAAGGGACAGAGTTAGAGAAAGAGAGAGAGAGAGAGAGAGAGAGAGAGAGAGAGAGAGAGAGAGAGAGAGAGAGAGAGAGAGAGAGAGTCATTTTGAGAGAAAGAAAGAGAGACATTTCAATTCCCAAATAAGCAAGAGGAAGTGATGATGAAGACGATACAGAACCGGAATCGATGAATGACAATGGAGACGACAATAATGCCAACAGAAGATTGAGTAAACATTGGGTTAGTCAAATTGACTTTGAGTTAGTAAAGTAATAACTATTTATTTTGTTTCTATGAAAACATAAATAAAATTTGACATTTATATAAATTGTTTTCTAAAAAAGGAAATCATATTTTAACATAAAATTAAATATAAAAAAAACAAAAACTTAGTTGTCTGGATGTATTTAGTGAAAGTTTTAAGTTCAAAAATAGGATTATCAAATTGGCATATGCATTTTTAAATAAAGCACTGGGCTCGGAAGTTAGGTATTTGATCATTATTAATACAAAATTCCAGTTTGTTATATCAATGGTAGTGTCAAAAAAAGTTCTCATATGTGTGTTTGAAAATTAATTAAAATCTAGATGGTTTTTAAAGTCAAAAACAATGTTTGAATCTTTGAACGTGTATACTTTAAAAAATTGGTTAAATTGATAACGTAAGGGAAATAGAGAAAATAAGTTCATTCGTAAGAAGATAAAAATTGTGTATGAAAGTAGTATTCATAGCTTTGTTTACCCAAAATTAGAGGCTTTAGAGGCTAGTTAAGGGGGGTGTTAGTTTATTTGGACTATGTAAGGAAGAATTGGAAGGCAGCGTTCAGTGTCACAATATTTTGAATAACATACAAAAAATGTCCCATCAAAATCTCAAAGCTACCCACCACTCCTCCTCTTACTGGAGATTCAACGATCCCTCTAGCAACTCAAGAGAAGGATGAGCTAACCACAAATGTAACAAAAAAAAAAAAAGAGCAAGTGTCAGCAACACCATCCACAGATCAAGTGATGGGCATTTTGGAAAACAAAGAAGGGTAAGATCAGGCTCCACTAGCATTTCACGAGCAAGAAGAGAAAGACAAAAAGGAGATGGAAACAAGCAAAGAGGAATCTAGTACCTCTATACAACCGCGCACTATGGAAACAAAGAAAATTTCTACAGCAGTGATAGAAGAGGGGAAGCAATTGGTGAGCACCTTTGACATTGATGAACATTTGGAACATATAAAAGTTCAATTCCAATTTCAAAGAGTTCTCCATAACTTAAGAGTAATAGAGTTAGAGGACACTAAAGCAAAAGCCACAAGAGAAATTGAGGTAAGCTACCAATTATAAATTGGAAATGAAGAATTACAAATAGTAAAGCTTGAGCTTCAGTCAAAATTGCAACGAGAGCAAGCAAATTCTGGTCATTACTTCCAAGAAGCTCAAACCTTCAATGAAGCGAATACAAATCTACAGGCTGAGCAACAACGACTGGGGATGCGCTAGAAAAAGAACGATAAATGAGTGCTAAGCTAGGGGAATCATATGGGGTGGTCAAAACAACACTTACTCAGCTATTGGCCATGCAATACACCCGAGTCCCTACTTCTACCACATCAACACTGGCCTCAATTGGCCAAGAACTAAAAGATCTAAAGGAGGCTTTGGCCCAAGAAAAATATGATAGACAGATCATGGGGAATTTATATTTGTGAGCTTTCGTTTTCGAGCTTTTGGAATTGAAACATTTTTTTCGAGCTTTTTAATGCTCATATTATACTAATGATATCTTTAAATATTAGTGTGGCATGAGAAAAGTCTTTGATAGATTGTAAAATTCTTCAATTACCAAATAATCAAATGTAACATGCATGCATGGACTTGCTTGCGGCACATCTCTTATTTGCCTGAAATGTAACTTTAAAAAAAGAACCATTTCTAATAAATTTTGATTGAGCTTTATATTCTAAAGAATAGCAAACAACATACTTTAGAGATCATTTTGATAGGCTTGTGTGTATTTCGAGTGAATATCATGCTTATTATTGTTTTCAAAAAGAGGGGGTAATAGTCAACTGAGAGTTTGAAGTCATAGGGGAAGGGAGGTCAGGAATGAAGAGAGAGGAGAGACTTGGCACAGAGTGGAGGTATGAGGGCCAAGAGACCAGTGTGCATTGTGCAAATAAAGCCTTGACTTAGCCTTATTCTTTTGTGTACGGTTAAAGATCAATAATGAATGTTTTTGTGAACTACAAGGTGTAAAATGCGCATCAGATGTTCAAAAGGGATAGTATGAATGCACAAAAATGTGTCAATTAGAAGCTACTACCTATGGCATTTGGGAGTTTGACATGAAGCATTGCTCTTGTTGTACTTTTTTGAAAGATGAATTTCATGAGAAATTTGTTTTGGAGATGGTCATATGGTATGGCAAGGGGCTGTTACAAATGGAGGGAAAAGGGGTTGTTGCCTCCAAAGGCTCCTAGTCTTATATTCTCTAGCAATCAAAGGAGAGAAAAAGCAAAAACATTATTTAGATATTTAGAAGCAGCATGCCCATATTTGGTGTACAAATTAGGGAGAAAGCAGCGTGATGTAAGGTTTGAATTTATAATGTTATATGTTGTTTGCCTGAAAAATTTCTTACACCAATCATGATGAGGTGTCTTAGAGGCATAGGGAGCTATAGTCTTATATGCCCTAGCAGTCAAGGGAGAGAAAAATAATTAACAATATTCATATCTCTAGAAGCAACATGTCAATAGTTGGTGTACAAATTAGGGAGGAGGCCGTGTGATGTAAGGTTTTAATTTTATACTATTATGTGTTGTCTACCATAAAAACATTTTATAGCAATCATGATGAAGTGTCTCAGAGGCATAGGTAGCTACACATAAGAGCTACTTGGAAGTGATGTAGTGTTGGACACTTTTGTGAGTTGATATGCATGCCAATTGCGATGCCCTTGGCTAAACACCTACATATTTTGGTGACAAAATGTAATCTTTTGGAATGCAGTTCTACCAGGATGTGCCCAAATCGCTAGGATCAATTCTTTAATGTGTTTAGAATGAATGCACCGATAGGGCTTCTCCTTGAATAGAGTGACTTTTTCCAGCTACATGAAAACATGTGGCAATGTAGAAGATATTGACTTGGGGAAACAAGTTTGTAAATAGATTTCTAGAGAGACAAGTTCGTGAATAGATTCCAGAGAGACAAGTTTGTGAATAGATTTCTAGACAAGGATTCCCAGGAAAAAAATACTACGCTTGGACATGGATCTAATCCAATGTCTAGGTGAAGTGAAAGACTAAACTTATCATCGTCATCATCAATGCTTGAAAATGCCTGGCATCGGGCCTTGTTCGAAAAACTATTGCATTGGTCGTTGAAGAGCTTTGTCAATGTATGCCTCTGTAAATAGTCATATTGGGCCTCTCCCATGTCGTGCTAGAATATTCCTAGTCCTATGATGGAGCCTGCATCAATATTGTGGTCGCCCTCGTAGACCGAGGGCGTCTAGCTCTCACGGGCTCAATGGCTCTATCAGCTAGTATACCTCTGGTATAAGTGGGCTCTGAAGTCTGTTATGAAGCATGCTCATTTGGATGCTAAGTCCTTGCTCTAAATAAGTCAGTGATCTCCCTCTATGAATGTCTCCAACTACATGATCTCTTCAAGAGACTCTCCATGTGTTTGCATACCTCTAGCAAAATCAACTTGAGAAATCTGCCAAATCTATTGGTACTCTCCTAAATTTGCCAATCTCTAATTGATGCAATGATGTGTGCATCTGACCAATAGCATATCATATCCCATAGGATAATTGAGTGTCCATACATTAGGAAAAATATGAACCCTCTAGGGGCCCTTTGGGATTAAGGTTAATTAGAGGCCAGCCAATGAGAAGAGGGTGGTGGACACACTCTATGCCCTCAAAAATGTAGGGGGACAAAGTAGTCTTACACTTTTTAAATGGGCTCTTACCTAGTGAGAAGGTGGGGTGGGGGGGGGTGGGCCATATGGAACCTCCAACTTCCCTCCTTTTTGATCCGGTTTTGAAAAAATCCCAAAAATTTGAAAATTTTCAAAAATTTCAAAACTCAAATTTCATCTTCTGAAAACCTCCCTAAAACTATTTTATGGTCAAAAAAGAATTTTTTGATCTCAAAAAGTCAAAACGTGCATCCAAAAACCCTAAAATTCAAAATTTTTAAAAATCTTTTTTTGCTATCCAGAGCTCCCCCAAAATTAGTTATTAGGCAAAAAGGGATTTTCTCTCTCTAGAACCCCTTTTCCAACCCCTCCTTGGTTGCAACCATCACACTCATCCTCTACTCCAACACTCTCTCTCTTTACACCATCTCCATTGCTGCAGCAAGGAAGCTCCTCTCTCCTCCCCTACCACCTTCCATTGCCACACCAAGAAAGGCTTATCCACCTTCTCCTCCCAGTGCCACACCAAGCATGGGTTGTCCACCTTCTCCTCCCATTGCCACAAGGGTTGACCATTTTCTCATATCACTTTATCACACCTACATTGTAGCAACAAGCAAGGTTCTTCTCCTCCTCCTAGTTTGCTTTGCTCAACCATGGCCAACTCTACTTCGCAAAGGCGACCAAAGGATGAGGTCAGAGCACTTGCATGCCACAACACTAGAGGTGTAGATGATGAGTGGGTGCCACAAGAGTTCACCAAAGGTGCTTGGGTATACATGCAACCATCTGCTGTTGGCCCTCATCGTGTGCGGAATCGTGCAAACTTGGATCTTCATTGGACAGGAAATCTCCTTGGCTTCAAGAACCGCAAAGACAAGGGGACCATAGACATTGTGCAACATGTTTTCTCAATGTCAACCATGCACTTGCAACAACCACCTCGATTTCCAACACATTGTAAGTACATGTTTTGAGAATACAAAGCTAGGTGTGAAATCACAGTGTAATGTTATTATGGATTCATACTTAACATTTGTCATGCATTTATAGTCATATTTCCATCCACGTTGGTGGAGGAGCAGCCACTACATAGTCTCTCCGGCACATTCAATGCTATACATGAGGATATTGGAGCAATAATGTTCCCGCATCTTTGCCCAACCAAACTGGTTCAAAGAAGGATTTTCTTCTATTCTCACTCCTATATTGTCCCTACTTCTACACAAGCATTTGGAACGCTTGAACCCATCAAAGTAACTTCCTTATTAAGTATGGAGTGGCCGGTCCCAGATTTGTGGTCGGTAGCATCTTTCAAGCAAAAGATGATAATGGATGTCCAAAACTCTTTGAAATACTCTAAAGCTTCTAGGTCTGTGGGCTTGAGCTGGTGTTTGCCTATTCATTGTTTTGTGCACATTTTTAAAGAGTTTGGATTTGTGGAGACTACCACAATGCTTGTATGTAAAGATGCGCATTACGAGGAATTAGGAAGGCTTTTAGAAGAGGACTGGGGTTTTGTGGAGGGCATGCACAACGGGGACCGGTACCGTTGTAAGGTTGGAGCTCCAGGTATTGGAATGCGCTATTTGAAATCCCGCACCTCCTTGTACATACGATTTCACTATGATCGTTGGATGTGCAAGCTTGGAGTGTGGACTCCCTTACAGAGTGTAGATGGCGCTATTGCAAGCTTTGACATTGCAGTGAAGATGCCCAACGATGCTTTGGAGGCAGTCCAAGTGAACAAGCATTGGACTCTCAGTAATGTTCGAGAACATTTGATTATTATGGGTTTTGAGGCCCTTCAACAAGCACAATTTTGTTTACAAGGTCACAAGGTGAGAATCCTTCCACCACATTTTCAATACATCATGGTTTGTCGATCATTAGATGCTTATTGTTATGAATGTCCGCAGATTGGGAAGAGAATGGAAGACAAATTGAAGGTCGAGGAGGACTGGGGGATAGATGGAACTATGCTATCGATCTTATAACTTTGTAACTCTTGCAATTTTCATATTGATCGCCGCTGTAATCAACATGATTTGCTTCGGCAAATCATGCCTTTGAATATAATTTTTTGCATTGGGATGAGAAATCATTTTTTGGTGAAAGTGCCTTTTTTTTTTAATGTTTAAAAAAAGGGTACATTATAAAAGGGGGGCCACCTAACTCATTCACTATTTTCACTTTTGCAACTCCTGAGCTTCTCCACTCTCTATCCACACACCAGGCTAAACATGGATGCTGCCACAGCCTCTGCATCTGTACCCACATCCACCCCTTTGTCACGCTTCATCCTCTTCCTCGAGGACACCAAATACAAAGGGAAGTTGGACCTCCACACCTTTTTTACTCGTCTCCCTGACCTTGACGCCACAGTTGCCCTTCACATGGATGCATTTGAGGAGATTTTTGCGTTCATGGAGGAGCACATCATAAAATATTCTGTATCTATCCCCCCACATGCAGGGATCTGGGTGCCTTGCGATCTTTTGCGCTATATACACAAAGGTGATCGTCCATTCGCCAAGCGGTTGCAATGATTCCAAGACATTGCAACCAATGTAGGCCATTACTTGGACGAGCAAGCCCCTGGGGTGTCAGCGCTCAAGAAGCGCAAGTTGGGGGTGGAGTACCTTTCTCGGCTCGCAACATTTATCTTCTTGGTGAGCGAGGAACCTGATTTGGAGGAGCTCCGCTTACCACACCTTCAAGTTGGGTCCTTTATCAAGGACACCAAGGAGCAGCAGGTTATCCCCATGAACCCTACAACGAAAGGAAAAGCACACCAGCTGGAGTACCCTAGGGGTCTTGAGGAAGTGGTTGAGAAATCCATAGTTGCAGCTGGCCCTAGTGACACTCCAGTGCCACTACCACTGACGGATGTGGCTATCCCAGAGGTAGAAATTAGCCGCTTCTCCTCAGTGTTAGTGGATAGGGAGGAGTTTGTGTTCCTGCATGATTTGGAAAAAGCATTTGGCCTGCGCATGGATGAATGCTTGAGCGTGCTATGCAACAGCAGCAAATGTCCCTTAGACAATACACCAGATGCCCTAGAAAGCAAGCTCTTGCCAGATGGGGACTCTGTTGCTGACACTATTGCAGTTGTATGTGCGGAGGTCCTGGCAGCAAAGCAGTTGCACATGGCTGATGAAGATTTCCAAGCCACGCAAGCCAAGGTTGAGGCTGCTAGGATGCCTATGCCATTATGCAACCTCCCATCTGATGATCCAAAGCTTGTATCTGTGGTGCATGGGACCATTGACTTGAATGCAAAGGGCAACAGGGAGGAGGATGACAAGGAGCAGGAGGTAAACTGTACCTAATTTTCATGTTACTATTTTATCCTTCGTTGTCTTTTTTCTCAACCTTCATCGGTTTATGACAGGATGTTGTGGAGGTTGATGATTTTGCTGCAAGGACGGGTGGCAAGCAGATGGGCTTTGGACCTCAAGCTTCCCTTGCGCATTACCTCGGACAACTCCCCCCTGGCGATGTGGCCATTATCCATAATGAATTTACTCCCCAAGCCCATTTTATGACTTGGTCGTTAAAAGCTTTGAGCAAGTTTTTGTGTTTGAGTACCATTGCTCAAACTGCGCATCAAGTGTTCCTAGTGCGTAGATCCCTTGTATGCACAGTGTTTGGCACTGGCTTTCGTGGTAAAGTGCTTGCCCAGATAGGGATACATGCTTCCATTGGCTCAACTGACCCAAATGCCATAGCGCAGTCCCTCTTGACTGGGGAGTTGCCTTACGCGCAAAATAGGCACCAAGAAATGGTAAAAAAAAATTCTGAACTCCTCAAAAACATGATGTAAAATCACCGTGCTAGAAGGAATAAAAAATATTTGAAATTGTCTCTCTATATTGAAAATTCTTTTCAATCTGATTTGTCAATCTTGAAAATTGTTTCAATTGGTGATATGAATTGTTTTTTGACTTTGTTATTTCAAGGTATGTAATTGCAGTCAAATTGAGTATAATTGTGATTTTTAAGTACCCTAGGGGGTTAGATTAGCCTATAAGCTACAAAAAATGCCTGGCCATAAGGGCGTGCAAATGGCCCATCCATCAGTTTTGGATGGGCCATTTGCGCGCCCTTGTGGCCAGGCATTTTTTTGCCCCTTATAGGCCAATCTACCCCCTAGGGTACTTAAAAAGCACAAATTTATTGCAATGGATTGGTTTTGCAGCATTCATTTAAATGCAACCTTTTTATGGAAATTCCAGTATATGTTCACACTCAAGGACACTAGAAAAGCTCAAATGAATTATGAAATGAAGTTTCTAGCAAACTATCACTTGCTTTAGTTCTACCTACTACACCCTTGCACCAAAAAGTCAAATTACATTGGACACTTGGTTTCCCAATATGTTATTTGTTTTGATATCCTATAAGGAATTCAAAGCTTGAAATGACCAAAAAAAAGGTGTTCATAAGGATCCATATAAAATATTGATGCAAAACCAATCCATTGCAATAAATTTGTGCTTTTTAAGTACCCTAGGGGGTAGATTGGCCAGGCATTTTTTTGCCCCTTATAGGCCAATCTACCCCCTAGGGTACTTAAAAAGCACAAATTTATTGCAATGGATTGGTTTTGCATCATTCATTTAAATGCAACCTTTTTATGGAAATTCCAGTATATGTTCACACTCAAGGACACTTGAAAAGCTCAAATCAATTATAAAATGAAGTTTCCAGCAAACTATCACTTGCTCTACCTACTACACCCTTGCACAAAAAAGTCAAATTACATTGGACACTTGGTTTCACAATATGTTATTAGTTTTGATATCCTATAAGGAATTCAAAGCTTGAAATGACCAAAAAAAGATGTCCATAAGGATCCATATAAAATATTGATGCAAAACCAATAGGTTTTAGTAAATTTGGTTATTTTAAGTACCCTTGGGGGTAGATAAGGCTACAAGGGGCAAAAAAAGGTCTGGCCACAAGGGCGCGCAAATGGCCCATCCATCAGTTTTGGATGGGCCATTTGCACGCCCTTGTGGCCAGGCCTTTTTCTGCCCCTTGTAGGCTTATCTACCCCTAAGGTTACTTAAAATGCACAAATTTAGTGAAATTGACTACAATTACATACAGAACTTGAAATTACAAAGATAATAGACAGAGTAGACACAACTGTTGATCATATTGTCATTGGAAAGTCAAATCATTACAAAGATAAGGGTGTGCAATACAAAAAGAGGGGTAACTTCGGCTAATGCTCGAAGTCTCGTCGCAATCGTCGTGCAAGCTGCATATCTTTTGGTTGTATTGTCACTCGCTTTGCATGAATGGCACATAGGTTGGTATCTTCCAACACTGAAATGATGTGGGCCTCTGCAGCTTCTTGAATAGCCTCTAGCGCTATTGCTTGCATTCTATACTGATTTCCATAGCTTTGAAGCACTTCCTTCACAGTGCGAGCAAAGGGGGCACGTCGAATCAAGAGCTCCGTCGTCTTCTGGTAGTGGCGGATTTCTGCAAATGCCCTTGCTATTTTTCGGCGCCGCTGCGGTTGTCTTGGGGGCACTTGCACATTTGCTGGCGGGCGGCATGAAGGCTTCTTGAAAAACTTAGACTTGCGTCTGTTTACATGCTTAGGGGCTGGTTCTGCAGCCTGTTCTGATTCTTCCTCTTCCCTTGGTTGCCGATCTTGTCGTGTGGGGAGAGCTCCCTTGCCTTGAGGCAATGTCTTCCCCCCAACGGCCACCCGGTGTGTGCGCGGTATATTTTCTCGCAGCCATGGTGGCTCACTCTCTGATTCGGTGTCTGTATTGACCACCCGAGTCCTGGATGGTCCTGCTTGTGATTGGGGACGCGACGGTTGCTCCCTATCGGACTCTGATGTTTGCTGGCCCTCTGCTTCTCTCCAGCGCTGGGCACGTTGCTTCATTCTCTTTCTAGGTGTTATATCTTGAGGAGGTGGAGATTCAACAGTCCTTGATGACTCTCGTGCCCTACCACCATGCCCACTACCAGAAGAGTTCCTGGAACGGCCAGGTGTTCGTGGCCATTTTCTTGTGCCTTTAAGCCATGACGGCTTCTCACATCCTTGGAGGGTGTTTTTGTTGGCAGGCGGATGCTCTTTCGCGGTTTGTTTGGTGCGCGCCATTTCGTTGGTAAGAGCTCACCTGTTCTTAAGAAATGAGTGATTTATGAGAGCATGCAATATTTATAAGGGCCCGTTTAAAAAGGGCCCTGTTCACACTAATTTTTTTAAAAGAAGTATTATTTTTTAAATAAACATGTCGCTAAGAGTTGGACCCTGCGTTCACGTTTAGTGACTCGCGCCGTATCCACTTTGATCCTTGTCGCACTCTGCATCGCCGCTATGCAGCATGCTTGGTGGGACCTTGCGACATTTGCCACTTGTTGCTATGCTCTTGACGACTCCATTTGCGCACTTCAATAGCAATCTTGGATTGTCGCGCACGCTCCATTGTGAGCTTACGAGCAAATGTTGTGCGAAAAAACCAGTTGAACATCTCCTCCAAATAATTGGATTGCACCATTCCACCACCATGTCAAGTATTTTTGAAGTACACTCCCCTTGCTCGATAATGGGACTTCTCCATGCCTTGAGTGCTAAAAATTTCAAGCGATCCATACTTGTGCATAAAAAATGCACCATGCGCAAACAAGATATGCTGTTCACATGAGCAAACGATCCACGTTAGTAAATAAAAACAATCCCTTGGAATGAATACACCATGAATGACTTACTATGTAATGTGTGATGTTATTTTCACCCCAAGAAAGGGTGAAGAGCTTGGTAAAATCCGCCAAAGCTTCTTGAAATGATTGCCGTTGTTCTTCTGTTGTGCTGTTAAGGCTCATAAGCTTAACCATTTTATCAAAATGGGCCCAAACTTGCTTGCGCTTGTTTGCAAGCTCGCCATTTGAATCATTGTCAGTAGTAGCTTTGCATAACTCCTTCCAAAGCTCCCAAAGGTTACCTGCCTGCTGGTTGGAGCTGCTTTGAGTATCATATCGACTTGGCTTTCCTTGGGAAACTTTCTTCAAAAAGTGTCTAGTTTTTTGTCCACTCATTGACACTTGTTGAGCAATTTCATGGGCCTCCCCTGTGTTCTTTGAAGCAACTATAGACACATTTCTACCATGACAGCCAATGGAATTCAAGAGTACCTCCACTCTTTCGATCGCTTCCTGGGACTTTTCCAACGGTTTCATTGTGAAAGCATAGTCAATGTGGAGCTTCAATAGCCTATCAAAAATACGCATGAATGCGTGTAATGTACAAAAATGTACATTCGATAGAGGAAATCGAAAGATTGGATTCCAAGTGTGGTCCTTTTGATCACGGTCTGGGGCATTGAGCATGGGACATCTCAGAATAGACGCTTCCCATTCTCTACCTTCATCTCTGACATCATGACAATCTAACCCTTGTTCTCCATGCCCTTGCCATGGAAGCATGTAACTGGCCTTTGCAGTGCTCTTATGTGATTTTTGTCCATTAGGTTTGTACCCTCGAGTGAAAAATGGACAAGGCATGAGAGAAGAAGCCCCTTGTTTGTAGCCAAGAAAACACTTTATGGTCTTCAAATCCCCACCTAAGTGCCACTCCACATCATAACTACCAAAGCCCTCAATCTCCAACTTCTGACCTGCAATTCGGGAGTGTATTACTTCTGTGATCCATGGAGTTCTCTCAAAAATCCACGAAAGTACTCCATTGGTCTCTTTGGTCACCTCAATAGCACCCAACCACCAAATGTATTTCTCTGATTGCATGCTAAAAGATAGGGTGGGATATGGCTCGACTGAATCCCTTCGCTTGGTTTGCAGAAGGGCCTCGTTCATTAGAGTGACACTTAGCCTCTCTAACCTTCGGCCTTTCACTATTTGACACTCATCGAGTTTCAGCACAAAAGCGACTTTTGTGCCAAGCACTACAAAATAAATAGTGCTAAGACCTTAAACTTCAGCTTCTATGAAAAGAATAATACCAAATAAAAAAGTAAAGTGTGTCACCTTCTTCAGGTAACTCGTAAAATCTGAGCATGGCTTCTTGAAGCCTTCTAAGATCCACGAAAATATTGTTCCACATTGTGTAAGGAAAGCCCTTATTCGAAGGTCTTATGGATTGTTTCTTACCTTTTCCCCTTGTCTTTGTTGCGCACGAAGCATAAAGAGAAGTTGGCATTGTGTCCTCAATGTGTAGGTATGTCCCAATGCGGGAGAACACATCTTCGTTTGTGGCCTTCTTTGCGAGCTTGACCTTGTGAGGAACGGGAAATAGGATTTCCACAATGCCATGTTCTTTGATGGCATCCTTTAGGAGTTGAAAAATAGCTTGATAGGCTTTGGTGCTGATTCCAGCCTCATCACAAGCTTGTTGAACGTCATCATCATTAACCACATTTCTTAATTTACGCATAAGGTCCTTGGTGACTGCATCCTTAATGTGCTTACCTCCAGGTGATTGTAAGATAGAAATAATGTCCTCGGTATTGAGACAACTAGTGAGAAGGTTGACTCGATTATCTTGGCTTGTTCCACCGCATGCCTCCTGGATGAAGTTTCTAGCAACAAATAAACATAAATGTTAGAAAATAGTGTGAAGTAAGAATGCAGCATGCAAGTAAAGACCAAATCACCTTGTGGCTGTAACTCGTCGTTTGCGTGCTCCTCTGGAATGTGCAAGAGTTTCAATGGATGAATACGGGCGTTTGCGTTCCCTTGCACCAAGGGGTGTTTCTTTCAAGTATGTGATGGTGTTGGTAAGCTTCTGGATGTGGGACTCCTTTTCTTGCATTTGTTGTTCAAGACTTTTAACTACCCTCTCTGAAGAGGCAACACTCTCTTGTAATGCCGTCGTCTTGAGGTGAAGAGCTTGACATTCGTGCATCCACATATGCAAAGAAGCACCTGCACCCATACACAGCCGCTTGCAATAGCCTAACAAGCATGCTTCTCCCCTCCCAAGAAATTGAAGAAATGTGGAAAGGCTATTAAACGGTGGATGGAAGCGGCTTATAGGATCGTAAGGGTACAAATGGCCATCCACCCAAATGTCAACATTGGTCTCACAAGCGGTGCGACGTTCCTGTGATGACCTTTGATCACCTTCACTAGTGGTCTTCGGTGCAAATGCCGTGGGTAAGCGAATATGTATGCTTTTGGTGTGCGAAGTACGTGGTGGTGGAAGCAAACCATTTGTGATGTCCGTGAGCACCATGGAAGCTGTTGCGTGAGGAAGCAAATGATGAAAAGATAGAGGGGGAAGGGTAGAGAGGCCGAGCAGGATGGGAGGAGAGAAGGAGGGAGGGAGGGGAGGGAGAGATTGGGGAGGAGGAGGAAGGTAGGGGCAGAGAGGGAGAGGAGAGGGAGAGGGAAAGAGGAGGGAGGAGGGAGGAGGATGAGAGAACAAAATGTTTATTACTTTTTGGGGGAAAAGATTTTTGAAAAAATGGACTTTCTAAGCTTGTGGGTTAAAAAATGGGTCAAAAAATGATTTTTGGATATGTATATATGTTGGGAGGGAGTTTTAAGTAAAAAACAAATAAAAATGAATTTTTTTAAAAAAAGTCAAATTTTGACTCTTTTTGACCCACGGAATTGCTGATGTGGACACACCCCTATGCTTCCTTCACTTCAAAAAAGGCTAGAGAGAGAAAGCAACCTTTTAGGTCCACATCCTACATTTGTCTTAAAAAAAGGCTAGAAAAGCCTACTCAAAACTACCTTCTTCAATGCCCTTGCCCCCTAAACCCCACACAACAGTAGCCTTAATCCCTAAAAATTAGGATTCCTTACAAGGCCCATGCAAGGTTCATATTTCTCCTAATGATAGAGTGGTCCATATAGACTAGTCTAATCACATATCCATCCTCTATTAGTAGGAGAAGATTCTCTCTATAAAAATCCATTATCGTTTCCATCTCCTGAATTGGCTGTATCCATATGTTTATAGTATCTAGGTGAATCAAACCTCGACATACAAGTCTAGCGATCGTGAGAGAGATAGGGAGGGTGCAATGCAAGGAGTACTGAAATGGAGTTACTCTATCCATGTTGAAGCCATGTGATTGAAACCATGATTTCAAGCCCATACCAGCATCGTGTGTCTCTCTGTAGCGCTCGTGATCAGGGTGACTCAAGACTCTTCAAGAGAGCCTTAAGCAGTATCAGCCTCGACAATTGGAGATCCCTCTCTCAAACCTTTCTATCTGCAACTATTGGCCCCTTCTCTAGGATATTGCTGCTAGGTCCTACTCGGTCCCCCCCTTTCATGCTCTACCACCTCTCCTCCCTTATACAGTACAGTTGCAGGCCGCTTATATCTCCTCGTTTCTGCTCACGGCTCAGCTCTCTCGTGAAATAAAGTGCTTTCTTATGACTAATCACTCCACCCTCCATGCGCCCCTCTACATGCTGTTGGTGGCCCACAACTCCTCCCTCCATGTTTCCCTCTGCATGCTGCTGGCTGCCCACCAAGAGAGGGGAGGTAGCTAGTGCGCACAAGAATAATCTCATTAGGCATTGAGGCCTCATCCCAAATCACCTGATATATGAATATATAGCTATGAGATCTTCCGTGGTGATCCACTATGTGTGTGTGTGTGTGTGTGTGTGTGTGTGTGTGTGTGTGAGAGAGAGAGAGAGAGAGAGAGAGAGAGAGAGAGAGAGAGAGAGAGAGAGAGAGAGAGCGAGAGAGCTAGCTCGAAGCTTATCCGTGCAGGCAACTGCAGTGTCAACACACTCAAATCATGCAAATCAAAACATACTCTCCTACCCAACCCGCCTCCTCCCCAAGCCTCCAGCTTGACCTCTCTCACCTGCACAGCCTCTGGCCTGCACATCTAGCTTTACCCTCTCCTTCCCCCATGTGTGCACGTGTGTGTGTGTGTGTGTTGGTGGCATCATCTGCCACCTCGCCTCACATGTGAGTGCTCCATGCCCGGGCCTCGCCCTACTCCCCCTATGGAGCCACCCTGCACACCTCATCTTGCCATTAGCTACTATTGTTGTTGTTGGGTTGCGCAAGAGTGTGTGAGATAGAGAGAGCTGCATGGCATGCAGCCATGTGTGGATAAGCAGAAAAGGAGAGCGGGAGAGAGAGAGAGAGAGAGAGAGAGAGAGAGAGAGAGAGAGAGAGAGAGAGAGAGAGAGACCTGTACAACATGGATCCAAAGAGAAAAAAAAAGGGGAGGGGTAGGAGCCCACCTATCATCCGCGCGCACATGGATGATGGGAGGGCTCCAACCCCTCCCCTTTTTTTTCAAAATTTTCTGTTTGGCTAGTTTTCTTCGTCGTTCTTGTGCATCAATTAGGTGGCCATATTGGTGATGCTACACGTCGCTCTTGCCCCATGCTATGTAGCCTTTGTCCGACCATGTTTCATTGCTATTATTTGAAAGGGATAAGCAACTCCCCTTGTTCACTATCGGGTCGACATGTATGTTAAATGTGGTGTGTTGGAGGGCGGACCTTTCATGAAATTTCCCTTTGCTTGTTTGTAGAGACTTCCAACATGCTATGAATAAATCCATATTGATTAATATAGTTACGAACATATATACTTTTTACTTCAACTATATATTATAAATATACTATATACACTTATACTAATATTCATATTTTAAAACTTATGAAGCAGATAAGCCAAAACTTGAAGCTCCAACACGGAAATTTCTTGCAAAAATTGTATAAAAAAAGGGAGGCAAAGCGCGCGGATGATGGGCGAGCTCTGCCTCTCCATTTTTTATTAATTTTTTGCAAAGATTTATCAAAATTCCAAAGCACAAATTTGATGAATTTCCGACATTTCTCTAAAAAACAATAAAAAAAGGGGGGGGTAGAGCTCCCCCATCATCCGCGCGCGCGGATGATGGGGGAGCTCTACCCCCCCTTTTTTTATTGTTTTTTAGAGAAATGTCGGAAATTCATGCTACATTCGGACGTGCGCGGATGACGGGGGAGCTTTACCCCCCCCCCCCCCCCCCCTTTTTTATTGTTTTTAAGAGAAATGTCGTAAATTCATGCTACATTCGAACGCTCTGTCCTAGGGCTAGAAAAATACATTTTTCCTAACCAAAGAAAATAAGGGCAACTTGAAATTCTTTCGTTTTTTAGGTCAAAATTTGAAGCTTTTGTCAATAATTACACTAAAAATTGTGAAAATTTCCCGGTTTTCTTCAAGGTAAGCTCAAAATCTAACCGGGATTTTAGAATTTCAGCCAGTTAAAATACACTGGACCCCGATTTTTTTCTAACACTGCTCTGTCTCCCTCTTTGTATTCCATTCTTAAAAGCGCCATTAGCGGCAAGGTAAGCACCGTAAGCAAAGCCGTTAACGACAATGTGAGCAAAGCAAGAGAGATTGAAAGACTGAGAGATGGAAAGACTAACATACCTGTGCAATTGCTCACTTCTTGCTCCCAAAAAAAGTGACAATGTCTTCATTCTCTCTTGTTATAATGTATAAATCTCAACAATTTACATTCACATTATAAATGCTAAAAAAAACTTGTCCGACTTGCTAGAATAAAAAAATACAAATAATCAAAATTCAAGTAATATATATATATATATATATATATATCGACACTATATATTATATGGTACAATATATATAATTTAGTATATCCAATAAATATATTATAATATATACTATTTAATTTAATAAATACATTATACTATATACTCTATTATATATTATAATTTATGATATATATATAATATCATATACTATGTACTATAACATTATACTATATAGTACTGTGCGTATATATAATACATAGTAGTTATATAAATATATCTTATATATAGTATATACTATATATTATGTAGTACATACTAAATATATTATTTATTATATACTTTATAATAGTAAATTTTGTATATATATATATATCATATAAATAATATATAATATAAAGTATATTATTGTCTTTATATCATATAATATTTACAATATATAGATACGTACTATACATATAATTTACTATAGAGTATACATACCATACAATATAATATGGTCTCAGATTTTTAGTGTTGTACTGGTACTGGTAGTACAAGACCATATTAGGTATTTTGGTAAAAATATCACATTATGGGAATCTCCAAATCGACTAAATTCATGTAATTTGGGAATTTTCCACTTAAAGTGGGAAAAATTGAGGTGTGTGATTAGTAAATAAAGTGAAAATCTCATAGTATTGTGGTGTTGATAAACACCAAAATTCAAGAGGATGTACAATACATGGATTTGAATGATAACTATAAATTACATAAAACAAAGGAAGATACAAAAAAGATTTTGTTTACAAACTGACTAGTATAGTCACAATAGAAGCTCCACATAATTCTACTCCACATTTGATACCATATCTGAACTTTGATCCAAGTGTGGTTGATGTGCATGAGTGAGGCCTTCTTTGGCTTTTAGAGCATGCCTTTCTGGAATCTTTATTCTAGAAAATGGTCCTTCTTTGTTGGGTCTCCAGGACCAAACAATTGCATCTACAGTTTCCCACACTTGTGGGTCCTTATAGTTGACAGCCCAATAACCCTTCCAACAATTACTGTAAGCTTGAGTATCTGTCATCCCACTTTTTCTCGCGCAAGGTGCCCAATATTGAATCAAGAGTTTTCTGTAGTTTGGTGATGTAGGCTTATTATCAATGTCAGATAAAGCCATTGCAAGCCACACTGGATAGATTTCTGTGTCACTCGGAACAAGCATAAGAAAGTCACCTTGGTGCACATCAGACATAGGGTCAAACTCTTCCCTTGGCCTATCTCGTTGAGGCCCACAAAAATGATCGTTCAACTCTTCAAGGCCTAGGAATCTTTCTGCTCCTTGTTGCAAATTCATTGTAGTGCTTTGTAGGTGAGAATATTCTTGAGTTTTTGGCCAAAACATTTCATACAATACTCCCTCTGATATGATTGCTTTTCCAATCTCTTCAATTACCTTACTCCAATAATCTATCACGGGTCTATAATATCGCGGAATACTTGAACCATTCCCTAAATTTTTCCAAAATTTTATATAGTTCTTTAGCCCCAAAATGACTTCTTCGTGGGCCTTGACATACTCCGCCATTTGTACTAGAGGTGGATCTCCATGTGGTAACATTGGCTTGCCTTTTGTGTCTGTTTTCCAAAGGCGAATACTTCCACTCCAACTTGATACACCTACATGTGCCTTATATTGCATCATTGGTGTCTCATCCTGCATAAAGAACCTGAACTGAAGCGGTTTGGAATGTCCAACAAGTATGTCTTGTCCATCACAAAGATAGCCATCACAATATTGCTTGAAATCGGGGATCTTTGTGAGAAAAAATGGAGCTGGAGATGAAGATGAGCTGTTTCGTAATAAATCCATCAAATGTGGCAAAGTATAGGTTTGTGTAACTCTCAGCTTCTCTAAAAACCTACTAAACATGGCGTCTATGTCCTCATGTGTAGGCCCAACCATTAAAAATCCCAGCTGGATGGTTTTGAAAACACCCCTTGCAACAAGCATTGACAAATAGGCAAATAAGTATCGATTTTTGTTTTCCCCTGCACAATTATCCAATTGTAGCAACAAGTTCTCTGGCAATCTGCGAAATGTTGACCCCAATTCCTCTTCTGCAATTTCTGATGACTACACAATGGGCTCTTTTCCATCACTCAAGTTATGGTAGTCCAAAGCATCCCTTGAGTTCAAAGCATGTAGTAGTGAAATATTGCTCCTTGGAAGTCCATTTTTTACTAGATCACCAAGAGGATGCTTATCTATCCTCTCTAGGTTATGTAAACAATTAGCAATTGAGCCAATTGTAAGATTTGGATCAGCTGGCCACAAACCATTCAAGACAAAGTGTCCGTAATGACCTTCTCCATGTCCATGAGTGATCATGCCAATCAATGCCACCTGCAGATTATATCCTGAATCCACACCCTTGGGAACAATGCGTAATCTAGGAATGGCAGTCTTCTTTTGATCCATCTTATCATGGATTATGCATACATATTTTTGTGGTTGAGTTTCTGAATACGTGCGCCATGCATAATATAGGCTTCTGCAACTCTTTTGTTGTGCCATGTGAACTTCTCTCTCCCTCAAGAGAAGAGCTCTCTCTTCAAAAGAAGGTTTAGCTTCTAACCTTGCCTTGATTGAGCTACAAATATTGCACTTAGAGAACTCACTCGTCTTTGTTAAAGTGACATGTGGGTACTCTTTGTTCCAAATTCTACCAAAAGAAGATTGGGATAGCTTCTTCTCATAGCCCATTTGGTCAAGTGTCGTGTTGATTTCACATAAAATATCCACTTGTTTGTATGTTGATGGAATCACCAATTGAGTCTCTCTTGAGCCATCTAGCAGTGTTCTACTTCTATGTGGCATCTTCTCAGAGTTGTTTTCCACAAACTCATTTAGTAGTGCTCTTGCTAAACTAGTATGTTGAAGTCCCCTTCTCAATGTACACGTGTTCCCATGTACATATTGGCGCACACCATTTTCAAAGTTCTTCTTGTATCGATAAAATGATGTCTTTGGTATTCCATGTAGCTCATACCATGCTCTACAACAAACAATAGAGCCATTTAGCCTGAATTGGTATCGTGACTTCTCATCTTTCTGATAACATATAGAAAGAACATCATAAACATAATTAGTGCGTGATTTTTGAGACTCTCCCCAAAACTGTTGTCGTAACCTTGTCACCATATCACGATCTGCAAACTGGCAACATTTTTGTGCACAACAATCAATGCATGATACCCTTTGAATTGATTTGTTTGAAAGGTAAAAAGTCGAAGCTAGTGCTGCTTTTGATTTTTGAGTCCTGTTCATGAAAGTGTATCGTCTCTTCCTTGACAACTGGACAACATTACTCCCATCAAGTTTTTTTCCAACATTGTCATCATTGGATACATCCTCATATGTAGCATGCATGCCATCAACAGGAACAAATCGTTGTAATGGGCTCCCATTCAACATTGTTGTCTGCTTGATGGGCCACTTTAGAAAAGTGATGCTACCCACTTCAACCACATCATCAATGCTTGCATTTTCTCTTTCAATACCCACACCCACACAATCAGGACCAAGTTCCTGAAAGTTGACATAATCATGTGGAAATACATATAAGATGGTCCCTTCATTCATGGTTTGCATCATTGTGTCATCTTTTAAAAGGACCCTCTGATTTCTCCAAGACTCTCGAATCATTGCTTCAAATTCTAGGCTTGTCATAGGTATTGCATCTGTAACTAGAGGATCAGAATGATCATGTTCTTCATCACCATTGTAGCTTTCCTGTGGATCAATTAAGTTCCCATTTAATACAAAAGATTGCAAAAGAAGCTTTGACCATCGAACAACACTCCATAATGAGCCTTGGAGAGATGAAGTATCCATTGTAGGAAAAGGTAGGACCACATCCTTCAAGCATTCCTCCACTAGTATGGAGACATTTCCTTGCCCTATCTTTGTACCACCACAAGTGGAATCTGGATCTGTTCTACACACATAGCCAATACCAACAATTTCATTGTCAAGTATCATATGTACTTTCTCCCCAGATTCAAAGTCCATCCTGTAAGTGAAAAAGATTACATTGTTAAATCCATAGTTATAGAAAAATACTCTTCAAACAAAAAATCATGCTACAACATGGAAAAGGTTTGCATAGGTTGGACACGTGGTGAACCTCGAGACCAAATCCTCCTTGCTATATTAATGGAAGCAAGGTTGGAAATTATGGTGGATCTTGAAACCAAAGCATCCTTGCTATATTAGAGCATAGGTTGGACAAGTGGTGGACCTAGTTGTAATACCCACTGCCACCTATCAACTACTATAGGACTATGCTTTCCAACGTCCAAGTATCCATTGAGGCTTTCAAGGTTGAACACGTGGTGGACATTGAAACGAAAATCCCCTTTCTATATCAGAGCATAGCTTGGACAAGTGGTGGACCTAGTTATAATGCCCAATATCCAAGGTGAAATACCTTAGGACCTTGCTACCTTGCTTGCCAATGTTTACGTAGCCCCTCATTTCTTTAATGGAAGTAAGGTTGGACAAGTGGTCGACCTTGAAACCAAAGCCTCTTTGCTATATGAGAGCATAGGTTGGACCTAGTTGTAATACCCACTGCCACCTATCAACTACTATAGGACTATGCTTTCCAATGTCCAAGTATCCCTTGAGTCTTTCAAGGTTTAACACGTGGTGGACCTTGAAACGAAAATCCCCTTTCTATATCAGAGCATATCTTGGACAAGTGGTGGACCTTGTTATAATGCCCAATATCCAAGGTGAAATACCTTAGGACCTTGCTACCTTGCTTGTCAATGTTTACGTAGCCCCTCATTTCTTTAATGGAAGCAAGGTTGGACAAGTGGTGGACCTTGAAACCAAAGCCTCTTTGCTATATGAGAGAATAGGTTGGACCTAGTTGTAATACCCACTGCCACCTATCAACTACTATAGGACTATGCTTTCCAATGCCCGAGTATCCCTTGAGTCTTGCAAGGTTGAACACGTGGTGGACCTTGAAACAAAAATCCCCTTTCTATATCAGAGCATAGCTTGGACAAGTGGTGGACCTAGTTATAATTCCCAATATCCAAGGTGAAACACCTTAGGACCTTGCTACCCTGCTTGCCAATGTTTACGTAGCCCCTCATTTCTTTAATGGAAGCAAGGTTGGACAAGTGGTGGACCTTGAAACCAAAGCCTCTTTGCTATATGAGAGAATAGGTTGGACCTAGTTGTAATACCCACTGCCACCTATCAACTACTATAGGACTATGCTTTCCAATGCCCGAGTATCCCTTGAGTCTTGCAAGGTTGAACACGTGGTGGACTTTGAAACAAAAATCCCCTTTCTATATCAGAGCATAGCTTGGACAAGTGGTGGACCTAGTTATAATTCCCAATATCCAAGGTGAAACACCTTAGGACCTTGCTACCTTGCTTGCCAATGTTTACGTAGCCCCTCATTTCTTTAATGGAAGCAAGGTTGGACAAGTGGTGTGTAAAGAATGAGGATACAAGAGAGCTACACAAGACAAGCACAAAGCACACAGAGATGGAAAGCTTCTTCTTCTTCTTCTCAGAAAAGAGAGTACAAAATGACTAAGTGCTAAAGCTGAAAATTAGCACATATGTACATGCGGTCACTAAGTGTGAACTCGCTAGAGGCGTACTAGGCTGTCACTATAAGTGTAGTCCAACTGTAGAATCACTGACAGAGATCCTCCGTGTCGGTCACCTAACGCGCCAGTGAATAAATGCCGTAAGCGGCCAAGACCCGTAGTGGATGCCAGCTCAAGGTGTAGAGCTCGACATCTCAACACTCCCCCTCGAGCTCTGCATGTCACAGAGTCCAAGCATAGTCCGGAAACGTCGAAGCTTCTCAGCTCCGAGGGCCTTGGTAAAGTATCCGCTATCTGCTCCTCTGTGCTGATGTAGACCAAGTCGATGTCGCCCACCAGCACTCGCTCTCGAACGTAGTGGTAATGGACCTCTATGTGTTTGATCCTGGCATGGAACACTGGGTTCCTAGCCAACTGCATGCTGCTGAGGTTGTCACAATGGATGAAAATCTTCTGGTCCACCTGCATTCCCAAGTCCTCAAGTAATGTGCATAGCCAAGCTACCTCGCACGCCGCAACTGCTACACCTCTGTACTCGGCCTCTGTGCTCGATAAAGCAACCGTAGGCTGCTTTTTTTTGCTCCAAGTAACAACAGCACTCCCAAAAGAGAACATGAAGCCACTCGTAGATCTCCTATCAACAATGCTACCTGCCCAATCTGCATCTGTATACCCATACAATGCTAATGGTGCACCTGCTGCATAGAACAATGCGTAGTCAAGAGTACCTTGCACATACCTAAGTGTGCGTCATACTCCATCCAAATGTGGCTTCCTCGGAAGCTGCATGAACTGACTCTCCAAGCCTACTGTGTAGCTCAAGTCTGGCCTCGTGATAGTCAAGTAGATTAGACTACCCACAATCTTCCTGTACATGTTGACATCCTCAACAACATCACCCTTCTCTGCACTCAGCTTTGCATTCACATCCAAGGGAATAGAAATTGGCTTACAATCAGCCATACCATACTTTGACAACATGTCCAAAGCATACTGTCTCTGTGATAGCCATACACCCTCTGGAGTCCTGATCACCTCAATGCCAAGAAAGTAGCGCAACTCGCCTAAATCTTTCATTTCAAACTCCTGTTTGAGAAGACCCTTCACATGGTCAATCTCCATAGCATTGTCACCAACAATAATAAGGTCATCTACATATATGGTAATGACCACAATCCCCACATCACTCTCACGTACATAGAGTGAATGATCAGCATGAGCTCTCCTAAAACCAATACTGACAAGATACTTGGCAATCCTGTCATACCATGCTCTAGAGACCTGCTTCAAACCATACAAAGCTTTGAGAAGTCTGCATACATAATTTGGGTAACCTGGATCAACATAACCAGGTGGCTGATCCATATACACTTCCTCTTGCAACTCACCATTCAAGAAGGCATTCTTTACATCCATTTGATCCATAATCCATCATCTAGATGCAGCCACTGCTATGACAGCTCTCACAGTCGTCATCTTTGCCACTGGAGCAAAGGTCTCCTCATAGTCTATGCCATACGTGTGTGCATAACCCTTTGCGACCAGCCTTGCCTTGTGACGCTCAATGTTACCATCAGCCTTATGCTTGGTTTTATACACCAATTTACAGCCAATAGCTTTCTTGCCACTTGGCAATGGCACCAACTCCCATGTGTCGTTTGCTTCCAATGCAGCCATCTCTTCATTCATTGCATCATCCCAATGCACATTTCCAACTGCATCCTCAAAACATGTGGGCTCCACATCCTGTATCACCTTAGCCATGTAGGCTTGGTGATGCGCTAGATACCCATCATAAGTCAATTTCTGAACTGGATTTCTGACTCTGTTAGATCTGCGCGGTCTTGGGTCACTCCTTTGCCCTCTAGCATCTTCTTGTACTTTCCTTACACCAAGTGTCCTGACAGCCGGAATTCCAAATTCCTCATCAAGACTTTGTTCAGAACCTTTTGAATCCATGTCTACATGTGAAAAACCTGATGATGCATTAGCCATAAAGGGAGGTTCATCAACCTTTTCGTGATACATTCCCTGTACCTGTTGGTGGAGTAACCTGCGTACGTAGTCTACCATTCCATGGCTTCTCAACAGATCCACGAGAAGAGGACTCTTGTGGTCCACTCAAAACCTGTGACTGTGGCCTCACATTTTGTACGACCACATCATCTTTTACATCAGCCCCAATAGTGCCATGTGCATTACTGTACCAGTTGCTCATCTCATCAAAGACTACATCTCTACTCACTCGTAATTCTCGTGTAGTAGTATTGTAGCACCTGTACCCCTTTTGTTCAAGGGAATATCCCACAAGAATACATTTCTCTGCTTTAGGATCCAATTTCCTACGCAACTCATCTGGTACATGCACGTAAGCTATGCATCCAAACACTTTCAAGTGTGCCAAATCAGGCTTTGTACCTGTAAACTTTTCCTCAGGCGTTACATCATGCATCGCAGCTGTAGGTGTCCTGTTCATAATGTACACAGTTGTATTTATAGCTTCAGCCCAGAAATGATGAGGCATGTTCTTCTCATTCATCAATGCACGTGCAACCTCTGCAATGTGCCTGTTTTTCCTTTCTGTGACCCATTCTGTTGTGGAGTATATCTGCATGTAAACTGCCTGTGTATACCATGCATTCGCAAAAAATCTGAAAAATCATTGGAGAAGTACTCTCCCCCTCCATCTGACCTCAATGTCTTGATTTTCATATCTGTCTCCTTCTCAATCATGACTTTGAAGTCTTGAAAGTGACCAAACACTTCACTTTTGTTACGCATGAAGTAGACCCATACTTTCCTTGTATGGTCATCAATGAAAGAGACATAATACCTGCAACCATGTATACTTGCAGTATCGGTTGGACCCCAAACATCTGTGTGCACCACCTCAAGTGGCTTTTTACATACATTGCGCTCATGTGGAAATGAGCCCTTTGACTGTTTTCCAAACTGGCATGCTGCACACACTTTATGCATACCATCCACCTTGAATTTGGGCAAACCTTTTACAATCTGTTTTGATTGCATGTTGCGCAATCTCTGCTCATTGACATGGCCAATGCGTTTGTGCCAAATGTCAACATCAGCCACAACACCTGTGCCCTGTGCAAATAATGCAGCTTTTACCTCAGGCATGTCTACATTCAGCGTAAACATTCTGCCCACACATTTGCCCTCTGTGATCAGCTTATAGCCATTCTGAAAATCTTCTACATAATGGCCATTCGGATTGAAACGAACCTGCAAACCCTGCTCAACCATTTGTCCAACAGAAACAAGATTCTTTGTAATGTTTGGGACATGAAGTACATCTGCTAAGTACTTTGATTTGCCACTCTTCGTATTTAGAGGTATGTCTCCTACATGAGCAATGGGGTGAGCTGTGTCATCTCCTGTCTGCACATAGCCTGACACATCTGGTTTGCGCATATCTCTAAACCACTCTCCACGAGACGTCATGTGATTAGAGGCACCTGAATCCACATACCAAACATCATCTTGGGTGGAATTCTCTGCAGTCATTGTATTCATTACATGCTGCATAACAAACATGCGCTCGTTTTTGTTGTCATCTGCATCTCTGCTAGTAGATGCATAGTTGCCCTGTTCTCTCTTTCCACTTGCTTTTCCCTTTGGACAGTCACGTGACATGTGACCTCTTTCACCACAAGTCCAACATTCTCTGCTATCTGGAGTATGTTGCTGCCTGCTTGATCCTACACCACGACCTCTTTGACTCCCCTTGTCTTAAGACTGGTTTCCCCTACCACCTGTATTGTTTTGATTTGATTGACCTTCCAGAAATTGGCCCCTGCAACCCCTTGGGCCTCGACCACGACCTCTACCTCTACCTCTGTTGGAGTTAGAATAGAAGGTCTATTCAGAATTATTTCTGCCATGAGAAGAAGATGTGTCAAGGTTCTTCTCCTCAAGAATAAGCATAGAAATCAAATCTTGGAACATGGGGATGTCGTCTCTTGTATTCATGGAAGACCTGAAATGTACATACTCATCTCCTAGGCCATCCAAGCATGCACGGACAATGTCATCGTCTTCCACTGAGACTTTAATAGATCCAAGAGCCTCAATGATACTCTTGATCTTCAAGGCATAATCATTGATTGAGAGGTTGTTCCTCTTAACCTGATTTAGCTCCGACTTTAGTTGAAGCTTCCTGGCCTTGGTGTTCACCTTGAACACTCTGCCTAAGTTTCTCCATGCAATGGCGGGGGTTTCAGCATCCTGTAGATAGCCCATCATGCCATCTGTGATGCTCATAGAAAGCCAATACATCACTTTGCTCTGGCCTTGTTGCCAGTCCCTCAAAGCTTTCCTTTCTTCTACTGTAGCATTTGCCTCGGGAATCTCTGGTTCCTTTTCATTGTCTCCTTCTACATAGTCCCAATAACCTTTTCCTTTTAGGAAATTTGTTATTCTGAATTTCCATGCAGGGTAGTTATTTTTCTCAAGCTTCTCAGTAACAATCTGACTAAAACCGTCAGACATCTTGAAGCACTAAGACAAAATAGCTGCAATCTGCAAAAGCCTGCAAATCTGCTGAACCTGCTATCGTGGTATCTGTAACTCTTTCTACACTCAACGAGTGTCCACAATCAAGCGTACATACAACCACTGTACTTGTACAGTAAATCTCTGTGTACTACACTTTGGAGACCTGTTCAGAAACTTCTGGTCGTGGATTGCGAACGAAGGGATTGTGATGCTCTTGCTCTCTTAGCCTCTCTTGCCTGCACCAGGCTCTGATACCATGTAAAGAATGAGGATGCAAGAGAGCTACACAAGACAAGCACAAAGCACACAGAGATGGAAAGCTTCTTCTTCTTCTTCTCAGAAAAGAGAGTACAAAATGACTAAGTGCTAAAGCTGAAAAGTAGCACATATGTACATGCGGTCACTAAGTGTGAACTCGCTAGAAGCGTACTAGGCTGGCACTATAAGTGTAGTCCAACTGTAGAATCACTGGCAGAGATCCTCCGTGTCGGTCACCTAACGCGCCAGTGAGTAAATGCCGTAAGCGGCCAAGACCCGTAGTGGATGCCAGCTCAAGGTGTAGAGCTCGACATCTCAACATGGTGGACCTTGAGACCACTGGCAGAGATCCTCCGTGTCGGTCACCTAACGCGCTAGTGAGTCAATGCCGTAAGCGGCCAAGACCCGTAGTGGATGCCAGCTCAAGGTGTAGAGCTCCACATCTCAACATGGTGGACCTTGAAACCAAAGCCTCTTTGCTATATGAGAGCATAGGTTGGACCTAGTTCTAATACCCACTGCCACCTATCAACTACTATAGGACTATGCTTTCCAATGTCCAAGTATCCCTTGAGTCTTGCAAGGTTGAACACGTGGTGGACCTTGAAACGAAAATCCCCTTTCTATATCAGAGCGTAGCTTGGACAAGTGGTGGACCTAGTTATAATGCCCAATATCCAAGGTAAAATACCTTAGGACCTTTCTACCTTGCTTGCCAATGTTTACGTAGCCCCTCATTTCTTTAATGGAAGCAAGGTTGGACAAGTGGTGGACCTTGAAACCAAATCCTCTTTGCTATATGAGAGCATAGGTTGGACCTAGTAGTTATACCCACTGCCACCTATCAACTACTATAGGACTATGCTTTCCAATGTCCAAGTATCCCTTAAGTCTTGCAAGGTTGAACACGTGGTGGATTATTGAAACCAAAATCCCCTTTCTATATCAGAGCATATCTTGGACAATTGGTGGACCTAGTTATAATGCCCCTCCTTTGTTTAATGGAAGAAAGGTTGGACAAGTGGTGAATCTTGAAACCCAAACCCTTTGGCTATATATAGAGGATAGCTTGGACAAGTGGTGGGCTTAGTTGTAGTATCCAATGTCCAAGGTCCAAGGTGAACTATGTAAAGACCTTACTTCCAAAGACAAAGTCGTACAAGTGGTTCTCCTTCAAACCAAAACCTCCTTAGTGTATTAGAACACAGCTTGGAGAAGTGGTGGACTTCGTTGTAATGGTGAATGTCCAAAGCAAACTATTATAGGACCTTGCTTCCCAAATCAAGTTTGGACAAGCGGTGGATCTTGAAACTGAAACCCCCTTACTGTATTAGAGCATAGCTTAGATAAGTGGTGGACCTAGCTGCCATGGAAAATGTTCAATGTGAACTGCTACAGGACCTTGCTAATAAATGTCTAAGTAGAGCTATCTTCTTTAATGGAATCAAGGTTGGGAAAGTGGTGCATCTTGAAACCAAAAGCCCGTTATTGTATTAGAGCATAGCTTGGACAAGTGAGGGACCTAGTTTTAATGTGTGATGTCCAAAGAAAAGTATTACAAGACCTTGCTTTCCAATATTTGAATTGGTCAAGGGGTTAAAACTAAGTATAAAACTTTGACCATTTTCTTCTCGAATTGCCAAAAAGCTAGTTTTAGACACCCCTAAATGAAAATGGTTTAGGGTGGCCTTAAACAACGTTTTTTCAAAGACTTGAACAAAAGGGTTACCGAAGAGTAATGAAAATTTATTATGGCTTGAAGTGCCTGAGTATGTGAAAACAAGCCTAGGTTTTCCACGAGGCAAAAGGTGACATCATAAGAACATTGGAAACTTAGGATTGACCATGTGGCCTAAACTTTGGCAAGTGAAGTGGTGGCCAAGTTTTGTGGCACAGTGTGCACTTGGTCCTATATGTGTCGACCACTTCGCTAAATCTAGGACCATAAGGCCAAATCTTTGGCACCTTAAATATAGTATGGGACATAATCTAGAACTGCTATAGTAAATTAGTAGTATAGTTAATATGTTAATATTTGTATTATATTTAAGTATATGCTAAATATAATTTATGTTCAAAATTTCACTAATGAAGAATGTTCCCATTTAGAACTCCAGATGCGCGGTCTTAGGGCAATGCCACAATGGGGTGACAAGCACTACAA
Organism: Adiantum capillus-veneris; assembly: GCF_014529385.1. Classification (NCBI taxonomy): domain Eukaryota; kingdom Viridiplantae; phylum Streptophyta; class Polypodiopsida; order Polypodiales; family Pteridaceae; genus Adiantum; species Adiantum capillus-veneris. The sequence continues at coordinate 13,817,294 of NC_140946.1, read as the reverse complement.
GAGGTTGTGTGCTCTTGTGACGCTGTTAGCGACGGAAATACACTGGGTTTTTATAACCCCCGGCGTCTATTCAAGAAAACTTCCTTTATTTCAAACAAAAATTGTGTGTGACTAAACCTTATCGTACATTCATTATTGAAGAATTGCACAAACCACTTTATGTTGGACATAGAGGATTTGCTGCAACTTTTCAAAATTTATGTCGTGATTTCTATTGGCCTAATATGAGAATGGATGTTAAATAGTATGTGTCAACTTGTTTGATTTGTCAAAAAATCAAAGCAGATACAGGTAAGAAATTCGGACTTTTACACCCTCTCCCCATTCCTGAAAGACCTTGGGAACATATTTCCATGGATTTTGTTACTGGTTTTCCACTCACAACACACAAACATGACATGATATGGACTATTATTGATCGCTTCTCTAAACAAGCGTACTTTGTTCCATGTAAGAAAACACTCACAGCACATCAAGCTGCACTTTTGTTTCTAAAGACTGTTTTTCCACATCATGGTTTGCCTAAAGTGATTATTTCTGATCGAGACTCAAAATTTTGTAGTGCTTTTTGGGCTACTGTATTTGAAAATCTTGGCACTACACTTGACTTCACTTCTTCATTTCATCCTGAATCTAATGGTCAAACCGAAGTCACCAACCGCACTATTATTGACTTGTTGAAAGCTTATGTTTCCTCTCAACCTAAGAAATGGGATGACTACCTACATATTCTGCAATTTGCATACAACAACACCACTCACACTGCCACGGGTAAATCTCCCTTTGAAATTGTATATGGTCACTCACTTCCTACTCCTGCTTCACGTCTTTCTAATGTTGTGCCTGCCGCTGATGATTTCACAACTGACTTTCATGATATTTATGCAAGTGTGCATTCTGCCATTAAACACTCACAAGAACTTTACACCAAGCATGCCAACAAGCACCGCAAGGCACACCAATTCAAAGAAGGTGATCATGTTTTACTTCGCATCGAAAAACGAAGGATCAAAAGTGTTGATACTAATGTCTTTGTTAAGCTTGCTCCTCGTTTTTTTGGACCTTTCAAAATTTCAGCTGTCATTAATGATGTTTCTTTTCATTTAGACCTACCTGCACATTGGCACATTCACAATGTCTTTCACATTAGTCTTTTACGCCCATTCCGAGGACCCCTACCTACACACCACATTTATGAAGACCCACCTTCACTTGTAGACCAAGAAGAGCAACTCATCCCTGATAAAATAGTTGACCATGAAACCACCACTACACGCACTGGAATGGATTATAACCGTTACCTTTTGACTTTCAAGGACCACCCTAGAGAGGATGCCAAATGGATGCCTGAAAAGTTTTTTCGCAACTTTCCCGACCTTCTCCACACTTTCCATCACTCACGGTCCAGTTGATTTCTCTATTGAGCAACTGAGGACAATTGCTATCCCTGGTGGGAGGGATGTTACGAGACTGGGCACCCTCCTATTGTAGTGGTTAGCTGCAATTGGGATAGCTGGGCGTAATGGTTAATTATGTGTTGTCTATTTATTTTACTAATTGAGTTGATGATGATTTTGTAGAGTGGAATGCGGGGAGTTGATGAAGAGGCGACGGCAATTACTCTTGGCCATTTTATATTTGCACAATATCTTAGAACATCATTTCAATAAGCCACTATGGCTCTGTAAATAGTTGTAGTGGGAACTTCCCTTATGGGTCATGCAATAACTAATGAGCTTCACTCATTTGCAAAAGTAAAGTGGTTGTAAAAGAGGGGCCTCAATTTTTGGCACCTTAAACTCAAAGTAATATATTAAATACCAACTCCACAAGAGAGGTGCCGTGGAGTTTGGGGCTAGATTTAGGCCTTTCTCTTGCAGATTCTCTTCTCTACTCCCTTAAGCTATGGTTATTTTGCTGTGTACTCTCTAATCTAGTCTCCATATCTTACACTCTCTTACAAGTTTGTCTATGTCAATTCTATGTTTACTTTGTGTGTGTGTGTCATAGTCTAGGTCAGTGTGTGTGCTTGGAAATTGGAAGAAGAGGTGGACAGTTTGATGGTGATGGCTTGAAAGCTTGTGTTGAATATTCTAAGCGGTCGATCTCCCCCTCTTCTCCCAACAATGAGTCACTATTTCCAACAGATTGGTTTGAAGGACTCAAGACAAGAACAACTGCCAGAAGAGTTGGAGCCGATGCAAATAGACGTGTCAAACCAGCTGATTCTCAAAAATGGATCAAAAAATACAATGGATCTGGAGATCCATACGGCCACTTAGCTAGCTTTCATCAAGTGCTAAGAGAAGAACGCATATTTGATTTCCACACTGAATTTGAGGGATTTGGAATGACATGAGAAGGAAAAGCATTGAAATGGTTCCAAAACATTCCACCAAGGTCAATCATGGACTTAAATACATTAGCTCAGGGATTTGTACCTGCATGTTCCAAAACTGAGATCAAACATAATATGGTAGCTTAGATCTATAGCTTCAATCGGAAACAAGGTGGGTCTGTTAGGGATTGTGCAACTAGGATGAAACAATACATTGCAAGATGCCCAGAACTAGAAATACCTACAAAAGAAAGACTAATGTCATTATTTCTAGAAGGATTGTTGAACAAATAACTTCATGTTATATTGTATAGTAAGAAACATATGACCCTAGAAGAGTGTGTATTAGATGCTATTGGCTTTGGAGACAATTGTGATATTTTCAATGAAGAAGATATTCTTAAGGATACTTAGAGTGAGAAAACAACATCCTCAAAACCAACACAAGTGGGAACAACTGCTGCAACACCACTAACAACCATAGAAAATATGCTCAAAAGGATGAAAAAATTTATGAATAACATGTAGAAAGCATCAATGAGAGGACCAAGGCAAGGGATACCTCAACAGGGACAACCAATTAGGCCACAAAAATGGTGTGCTATCGAGGGTAAATGGACCAACCATGAGACAATGAGTGCTATTACCGACCAAAGTACGATGGAAATGTTCAATATGTGCCCATGAGGCCACAAGGACAACCCATGTACAAATATCAGCCCAATATGGCCCCAACTCGAAGACCCCAGATGGGTATGGAAAGGCCACAACCAATGTTGGGTCAACAACCTCCATATCTTGGACATAATGCAGTGCCTGTAAAGTACATGCATTCAGAAGGAGTCACAGATGAACAAGCACTAGTGCTTGTTACACCCTATGTGGAGCCTAGTCCATCTACAGTAATGATAGAAGGAGAGTGGTATAATTCACATCCACCAACAATGGAAGAACCTGTGACTTATGCTACACCAGAACTTACATTGATGTACTTTGTAGTTAAATCAAGGTGTTAGACCTCCTATGGTAAGACCCATGACTAAGCCAAGGACTAGAAACTTCCATAACTATGGTACAAATGATCATTGGAAAAATGAATGCCCATAACCTGACAAGAACATTAAGCTAATTGAAGCTTTTTGTACACAATGTTGCAAAAAGGGTGGACACTTCCTTGAAGACTGTCCAAAAGATCCTTTAAAAAAGGAAAAAACAGTAGTGAATGTAGTCTAAAGGATACCTAGTAGCTCATTGGAGAGTGAACCTATTGTTCCAATCAAGGTGATCACTAGAGCCCATGCTAAGAAAAAGAAACATAACTAAATTTCCTCTCAAAAGACCAAGAAAAGAAGAAGTCAAAGGTATGAGATGAGAAAACAAAAACAAAGAGCTGGAATCGAGGAAAAATCCAAGAAACTATTCCAAGAAAAAGTGAAAGAAACTGGAAGTGAAATCAAAGAAACCATAATACAGTCTAGGGATCAATTATGGTAGACAAAAATTTTGAGCTAATTAATGCAACCTTGGAAGCTTACCAAGTAGGACTTAAAGTAGGCCAAAATATGAAAAACAAATGGAAAAACTATCCTTCTCCAGATATGGAAGTAGCTAAGCTTGAGGCTTATCAAAATTTGGTAAGAACTACTCAAGAGATACTGGAAAAACAAAAACCCAAGCTTGAGAGTCTAGAAAAACATGAGGAGCTTGTGGTAGAAACCAGTAAAGAGAAATCCAAAGTGGTGGTAGAATCCCACCTTGAAACCAAAGAGCCAGAACTCATAGTGCCTGACAATGAAGACGCTTTAGACGGAATTCCTTGTGTGGAGGAAGACTGGCCAATACATTTATGGAAAAAAGTTAGGGAGATTAATCATGGGAGCATAGCCTTGAAGTCGGCTTCTATAGATGAAGTTTTGTTAGACCATTTACCTCCTGATATGGACAATGATATCCAATGTTTGTATGGGGATTGCGGATTTGAAGCATCAGGAATGTCTAAACCAATGACTCTGAGAACACTACCCTCTTACTTAGGAGACAATGAAAATGAATCCATAGTGTGTAAAACCACTCAGATAAAGAGAGCGGAACAGACCCTAGAGGTAGACAACATCCATTCAATCATGTCTACACCCATCCAATGCACTCTTACCTTGGAAGACTGTTAAAAATGAGACCATATCTATGGAATGATCTATAGAAAACTCTAGAGAAAGTGGGGATAATAGGGCTAATAGCGAAAAAGTTGGGTAAATTGAAACACAAATTGGATAACAAAGAGATTAGATCTATCCCAATGAAAAAAGTCAGGGAATACTATGAAGAGGAAGAAGGAAACACAACCCTTTCTGTGAGATATAATGATGTAGAAAGCATGGAAATACTCGATAGTGGAGCAGGCATAGCCACAGCCACAAAAGCAGTATAAGAATCATGAGGAAAACCATCCATTATACATACTTGAATGAAATTGCAATTGGCTGATGGACACATCGAAAGACCCTTAGGACTGCTTGAAAAAGTGATAGTTAGTTCTTGCGGAATTGATTATCAACATACTTTTGCAATAGTGGACTTTGGAAAGAAATTTAGTTATGAAATCATCTTGGGAAGACCATTCGTGCGACAAGTACAACTCATTCAAGATTGGGAAAAAAATTACTTGTACCTGAAGAAAGTGGGATCAATCACAAGGGTTAATTTGAAAGATCACACTTATAGAGATGTCATGAAAATGCCCATACAAGAATTTGACTCGGTCTCTTCAACGGAATCAAAGCTTCCTTCTTGGTTAAACAAAGACACACCTATTTGGATGTATGGAGCCTCAGAAAACAGGAGCTTAAAACTGGAAGAATGTATCTTAGAAAGGGATCGCATAGATGTAGCATATATACATGAATCCTTTCTTGAGCATTTGTTTGAACCATTTGAGTGGACTCAAATTTTGGCAACAATGGATGTGTGTGTGAATACGTTTATGCCTACTCAATTTTGCAATGAGGATGGCTATGACATAATTTCCATGCAAATGATTTTGACTACTCACATTGAAGATGAAGTTCAGGAATCCAAGGACTTACTAAAAGCTCAACAAATCTTCTCAAACCTCTATTATGATTCCACAGACGAGTTTGAAGAACATTCAACTACATCTGATGATTTGGGGTCGGAAAAAGAACATGTGAGAGCCCAAATTACTCATAAGAAGGAGAGGAAAAGTTTTTTGACTTTCCAAACCAAAAACCTAGGAAGAAAAAATGGTATAGAAGAAAAAGAGACACAAGAAAATTGAAATCTAGACCTATGCGATCAGTTTTTTGCAGAGCATAGTTTTTGATGCAGATAGACGTACATGATTGTGTCAAAGATAAAATCACGGGTAGATATCCTTCAAACAACAAACAAGGAACATCAAAAACATCAAGGAAAACGAGAAAGGAAACTCAATCAAAACCTAAACACCAAAATGATGATTCATCCATTACACAAATGGAATGAAAAAAGAAATATCAAGAGTTGAAAAAAGCTCTAAAGGAGATGTATACCACTAAAATGGAAACAAAAAAATAAGAAAGTAAAGATGTATGAGTGTTCCATCCTATTACAAAAAATATACTCTTCAAGATAGAAAGATCATAGTCGAATAACCTGTTAGGGAATTAAGAAATAGGGTGAGTCCTATGAAGGACCTGAAAATGCAAAGAAGATAGATCTAGCCAAACCAAGAGAAGAGCCTAGACTTGCTTACATTGAATAATAGCTTTTATTAAGCTTATTAAAAGAATACCAAGATATCTTTGCTTGGTCTTATAAGGATCTCAAAGGTGTTGATCCAAAAATTTACCAACATACTATACCTATGAGAGATGATGCGAAACCAAGCAGACAAAGGCCATATACTTATAATGAAACATTTGCTAGAAAGATCAAAGAAGAGATAAGAAATCTCAAGGAAGCCAAATTCATTTGTGAAATTGAACACACAGATTGGGTGTCTCCAAATGTGATAGTACCCAAGAAAAATGGAAAATTACGAGTGTGTGTCAATCTCAAAAAAGTGAATGCAGTCACCATTAGAGACAAATATCCTCTTCCAATCACCGAGCATGTTTTAGAACGAGTTGTAGGAAAAGAAGCTTACAGCTTTTTAGATGGATTTTGGGGATACATTCAACTTTTGGTTGATCCCAAAGATCAGCATAAAAATGCCTTTGTAACTGAATGGGGTGTTTTTGCCTATAGGAGTATGCCTTTTGGGTTAACTAATGCTCCTGCCACCTTCTAAAGATTGATGAGCCATGCTTTCAAAGAATATCTTCAGAATTTCTTGAAAGTATATATGGATGATTTATGTGTACATTCGTCAATCCGGATTGATCATTTTGAACACCTCAAAAAGATATTCGAAAAATGTAGACTGTATAGGATTTGCTTAAATCCTGAAAAGTGCACATTTATGGGCAGACAAGGAAAAATTCTTGGACATATAGTGTCTAAAAATGACATAAAAAATGATATGGATAAAATTCATGTTATTGCTGAATTTCCGAGGCCGACAACAATCAAAGGGGTTCAAGATTTTCATGGGACATTGTGGATATTACAGATGATTCATTTACATGTATGCTATAATTGCAAAACCCATGTATAACCTGATTACACTCTTTGTATGGACTAAGGAATATGAAGAATCCTTCATGAAGCTTAAGCAAGCTCTCACTTTAGCCCCAGTATTGAAAGCGCTAGATTGGAATAAGATTTTCCATATACATGTTGATGCTTCCAATTTTGCCATTATAAGTGTATTAGCTCAACCAGGGGACATAAAAATTGTTTTTCCTATTTCATATGCTAGTAGAAATCTGAATGCAGCAAAAAATAATTATACAACCAATGAAAGAGAAGGATTAGGGATGATCTATGCCGTAAAAAAGTATAGACATTACCTATTAGCTAGAAAGTTTGTGCTCTTTGTGCACCACCAATATTTGTTGTACTTGGTCCAACAAACGGGACTATTTGACCAAGTGGACGGAAGCTAAGGCAACCAGGAAGAATGATGCTAGAACCACAACCGCATTCTTGTATGAGAATGTATTCACAAGATATGGATTTACAATAGAAATTGTTAGTGATAGAGGAAATCATTTCCTCAATGAGGTAATTGAGGATCTATTGAATGAATTTATGGTCATCCATAACAAATCAACTCCCTATCATCCACAAGAAAATGCACACGATGAGCATACAAATAAAATTATTAGCTCGATATTGACTAAAGTGGTTAGTTCAGGACAAAATAATTGGGAAATGAATCTACATGCCACTCTATGGGCTTATTGAGTTTCATTCAAGGCAGCTTTAAATGCTACACCCTTCAACCTTGTTTATGGTCTTGATGCCATACTGCCGATAGAATTTCTATTACCAACACTAAGGGTAGCTAAGGATCTTGAGTGGACTGTACATGAATTGCCATAGAGGCTTGAAGATTTAGAAAAGCTTGATGAGCAAAGGCTAACAGCCGTAGCTCACATCTATGCACAAAAACGAAAACAAAAATATTTTTTTGATTCACATCTAGTCACTAAAATCTTCAAAAAAGGGGACCTAGTTTAGTCTATTCCCTTAAGCAACATTCCCGAGCTCAAGAAAAAGGGAAACGGACCATTTATAATTGAATATGTATCTCCAAGTGAAGCAATTAAGTTGTCCACTCTAGATGGTGACCCAATGGCTAATTGGATTAGTGGATGCCGCTTAAAGAAGTACAATTTGTCACTAACCAATGATTTGCTAGAGAAGATGCATGCAGCAAAGCAAAGAAAGATGAAATGACAGCAGGTCATTGATGAAGCCCAAGAGGAAGTTCGACTTCGAGTACTCAAGAGGAAAGTTGCTTTCAGAAATCAACAAACTCCTATTACCATCAACACTTTGGAACCAGATGAAAGACTATGAAAATTGCAGAAGGATGTAGTGTCAACGGATGATGAATGGTTAGATGGAATGGACCTTCGTATCAAAGTACAATTGGTTACTGAACAATCATAGCACAATGCATTGGTAGATACCGAAGCTCGGATAAATGCAATCAGTTATTCCACGTACAAGAAAGCAACAAATCAGTCTTTAGCATCGGGAATAACGGCTACCAAAGGATGCAACAAAAACCCAACACCGGCATTAGGAGTAGTCAACTTGAATGTGATAGTACATGGATATTCATGCCCTCATCAATTTGTATGCTAACTAGATGAACACATGAATGAAACAATGATTCTTGGAATCTCATGGATACAAGGTAGTACATGGATATTCATGCCCTCATCAATTTGTATGCTTACCAGATGAACACATGAATGAAACAATGATTCTTGGAATCTCATGGATACAAGGTAGTACGAGATTGGGACACCAATCAACTCAAGCTATCACCTAAAGGAGGACAACTCATCGTTCCAATTTCACCGAGCAAGAAGAATGGAAAAGAGGTTACCCACAAATGAAACAAGGGAGTAAACAATCTTCTTCATCCTCTAGACAAGAAAATGCTATAAGTAGCATGCAAGGAGTCAGGAAAATATGGGTACCAATAGCACAACTCAAGGTCAACCCGTCTTAGATTTGGGTGCCTAAAAATTCATCTACCATACCGAAGAAAGGTCCAAATATAACAACTCAAAGAAAAACATCAGTCAGAAGAGAAACTAGCACTAGATGGGTTTGGAGGAAAAAGGAGCATTACTCTTCTCCACAAATTGTAAAGCCGATGAAGCACTGGAAAGTTAAGTCTCAAAACACTCAACCACAATAGTTCATCAATGGATAACCAAGCTACCAGTGGCCAATTAAAGCTCAACAACTGTCATCATTGATATCGACAACTCAAGAAATCAGTATGCCAAAGCATCCTGACGGTACAATCAAGCAAAGAGCACACAAACTACAAGATTTTCTCTTTGGCAAAAATCAACAGGAAACCTTGACCACAAAAACCCGTGAGTTAATTACTCACGGGTCTTGAGTTAATTACTCAAGACCCAAATCTTGCACAACATACTGGTTTGAACTGCACTGATCTTCAAAGCATGGTAGATCCAACCATGGCTATGCATAGACATGATTGTTCAACCCATGCATAGAGTTGTCTCGGAGTACTCTATCTAGGAGGGGTGGAAGGGAACTTCAGTAATTAAGGGCACTATTTGAAGAGGGAGAAAAAAGTTGGATGTTAATTAACGTGTGATTTTTTGCAAAATTACCTAATAATGCCCTTAAAAATCACCCACAGGGGAATTTTAACTGATAAAATCTCCTTGATAAGTGTAAATAGTGTATACTTTCAAAAAATACATAAAAATAGGCCTTTTTTCATATTTTTATCATTTTTCTTGATATTGGAACTTAAAATGGAGAAATCCACCAAAAAGCAATAAAATAGTGTTCTTCAATGGATGTTCTTAATTACTAATTTTTCACTTAGCTTTTTTAGTGCATTTTATTACTTTCTTTAATTTTTTCAATAAATAGGTCAAAAATTAATAATAAATAGCAAAGGAGCTCAAATGGAGAAAGTGAAGATGCGCTGATGATTAGAAGAACAAGGCAAACACGCACAAAAATTTTCAATCAACGACAGATGGAAGCGAGAAGCCTAAATTAGACCGCCAAGGCCTGCTTTTGCAAATTCTTGGAGGATGAGCTAACAGAATCCGGATTGAAGAAAGTTTTGAGTCTAACGTAGATGTTATGGCCTAGTAGGACTAACAGGGGAATTTGGGTAAAAATAGTTTGGGAAGTCCGAGTTTAGAAATCCAAGGTAGCCCAAAATCACCTCATTTCCACTAGTCACTCTTGGAGGAGAGAGATTTCTGCCTTCTTTGCGCGTGATTTTCAGAGTCCACAGTTGCCCATTTATAGCGCCGTCTCACACGAGACATAAAGGGTAAGTCCTAAACTCATCAAAGAACATTTCTATACGGCCAAGTAACAGGTATAGGCTCATGAAAAAACCCTAGAATCCCAACTGCACACGAACTCCTACGACACAAAATTAACCATAGCAGCGTGTCAGCTCAACTGAATTGGACAAGACTTGAACAGTAGCATGCCCCTAGATAATAGAACATTTCCATATCATTAGATGACCATTTGACAGGATTCAAGGGGATCCCAAGTAAATTATCTAGGTTTTTGCCACATTCTAGAATTGGATTTTGTGAATTAGAGTCTATACACAGTGTACCTAGATGGTTTCATGAAAACAGTCAAGGTAAGCTCTCAAACAACAGAAAACAGCTCGAAGGCTACAAGTGTCAAATTTGAGATATGAAGTCAAAATGACTCCGAATGGGCTCAAACTGGATGAGCAGCATTAGGACTATGTAGGAGACAAGTCCACAGCTTCAAAAGTGACTAACCAACTCTACATGCCAAGTAATCACAAAAATCGGTGATTTCAGCGTCGACAAGAGCACTAAGTGATGCCGACACGACCAAACTTTACCAAATTCATTATAGAACTTGTTTTAGATGTATTAAAGATGTTTAGGTCATCAAATTGTCCTTTCATACAAAAAAAGAGACTACAATAAATAATTGTGATTATTTACATTTGTGTAATTTTGGCTTGAAATTCATCTTTTCACTTCACCTGTCACTTGTACACATCTATTACATGCCACATGTCAAGTATGAGCCAAAATGATCAAGAAAGTATTTGATTTTGTCAAAAAACGCATTAAAGGCTTTTTAGTCCCATTTTGGGTTAATTGTCACATTTTTTTATCCAAATCACCCCATATCTCACACACAGACTCTACATCATACCTAGAACCAACTTGCAACAAAAAATGTACAAGTTGATGAAACAGTTAATAATCACAATTATTTACTTTTTTTTACCAAAATGGGTTCAAATTGCAACTTTGACCTCATGGAACTAAAGTACATGATGTTCCAAGCCCACTAATCAAGTTTGATCAAATTTGGATCTCAAAAACTCAAAATCCCTTTATATCTATTGTTTCATGGTCTGAAGCCTAAATCTGACACCATTTCCACCCAGTGCACTCAAATGAGCCCACACTTCACTCTTACTTAAATGCCATATGTTTCAAGCCTGTGATGTCAAAAATGCAAAAAGTTGAAAAAAATCCCCAGCTGTAAATAATCGCAATTATTTACTTTTGTTGGAAATTTTACTTGGATTTCACGATTTTGGTCTCTACATGTTTTTATGCGTCTATGCATGCTCCAAAATTGATTTGAAGAAAAATGGACACCATTTGCCAACTATTCAGGCTCAGGGAATCTCATAGCGAAATCCGCAAAATTTTCTAACTTTGACACCGTATTTGCCTAATAGGTGCAATGCAAGAGACTGAGAAGGCAAAGAAAAGGATGTCTCAAAAAAATTAAGTTGCAAGAATTGCCAGTGTACCAGTTAGATCCGAGCTCAGTGAAGACGGCAAAGGTAACTTACCTATCTAAAGAGCAACTCGATGAAAACAATACAACAATCTTCACTGGCAGATTCAAGAGTGAAGGACACCAAGTAGAGTTACAATTGCTACCCAAGGAGGTTTATGATGTAGCTGCAAAGCCAGGCAAAGCCAGGCAAAGCCATGCACTAAAGAGGCCAATAGAAGACTATGTCTTCGAGATTTTTACGACCAGGAGCCATGCGGAGTGGATTTCCAAAAAGCCTATGAACTGTTATCTACAATCAAAGAAGATGGATTGGCTCAAATCACGGATTAGCAGGGGCGAAAGATTGAAGTGGTTATCACCAAGGATATAGTGACAGAGGCACTTAAGCTGCCAAGAGAAGGTATGACAATGCAAGCCAGGGATAGGAAAACAACAGGTACTTTTACGAAGGATACTACAGCTTCCACCTTCTTTGATCTCATCCTACGACAAGTGGAGGATACAACTCGCCTTTACCACCAGCATTTCCACTTTCTTTCAAAGAGACCGCCACAATACACAACTCCAAATCATGCAGTTGCAACTACTTTCACGCAAGTGTTGAAGTCGACAACAAGGCACGCTATAGATCACGCACATAACATACTTACAATGCTGAAGGGAACAAACAAAGAGGGAAAGATAACATATCTGGGTGCTCCAGAAGTGCTAACAAGATTAGCATACCATGCTATTGGAATGGCCAAAAACTTGCTGCCAAGCCCAAATTAAAACACATGGATCATCCCAACTCAACCTTCTCCATGAACCACTAGATCAACAAAAAGAGTCTATAAATTAGATGACGAATCTGCAGAAAACGCATGAAGCCCACAACAGTGAAAGCTCTGACAATAAAGAAACACGAGCAAGGAGGGAAGCAATAAAGAAGAAAGCAGTGATATCTCATGAAGAGGAACCTCAACAAGAAAGGGCAAGATTTGAAAGAGAGAAACAATCATACGAAAGAAACCGCCAAGCTCAGCTGAAAACCTTGAGAAATGGAACCCGAGGGGGTCAAGGGTCCAAAGACCAAGAACCCCACGAAGAAGGTTCTAGAGGATCTAAAGGATTTACTGGAGCGGATATGTGTTGAGGCCGAAGCATTGAAGATTAAGGAAGCTTTAGAATCTCAAAGAAAAGCAAAAGAAGAAGTAGCTAAGCAACAGAGACAAACAAAAGCCGCACAACAAAGTGAGTCACATCCTGAACAAGGAGAGATGTCTCCAAGACCCTCTTCTCCAACAGCTAAATCAAATGAAGGAGAGGATGCAAAGGAAAAAGAGCATGAGCAATAGGAAGAGGCACGCTTTAAATAGCCCAAGGAAGCCAAAAACATTGAAGCGAGACCTTCTTCTACAACCACTCAAGTAGAACCAGCTAAGGCATCCACGAGGCCTCAAAGAGAATCAATGGAACCACCTGCAAGGCCACAAGAAGAAGCCGTTGCACCATCAAAAGAGCCGCAAACCAAAACCGCTGAAACTTCTAAGCATCCCTAGGTAGAACTTGAAGATTGGGAAACCACATATGAATTCATCATGCAGGTAAATGAGTATGCAAAGAAAAGGTAGTTGTTTGATGATAGAAAAGATGAGAACAACAATTAGCCGCAGTGCTAAGGCTAAAGAACTGGAACAAGTAATAGATGCTCTACAAGGTGAGCTAGAAGATAAAATGAACATTATTGAAGATATTCAAAGAGAGATTAAAGAGCTAAAAAACGAATTAGAAGAGCATCAAACTGTCAAGGAAAGACAACAGAAAGAGATGGAAGATCTGGGGGAGCTCCTCACAAAGCTGTCTGTTGCATGCAAAAGTAAGGATCAACAACTGGACTAAAGTGACCAAAAAACTTAAAATCACTACTCCGTCAATCCAAAATATCCAAGTGCAACTAGATGTAGCCAATGCCTCCTTGCAGTACTCCGAGCAAAGAATCAAGGATCAAGCGGTATTTCTAAGGTAGATAAGCGAAAACCCCGCTGTAGCTGCACTCAATGGAACAGATGAAGTCTATAAGACTTTGCAGAAGAGGAACAAAGACCTCAAACTTGAGTTGAAGCTTGAACAAGCACAAAGACAAGACCTTGCATTGATGCGGGTACAAAGAGAAGAGAAACTGCTCAAGGAAATAGAAGATTTGAAGCGAGCCAATCAACTGTTGAGAGAAGGACATACAAAAGCTCCAGAGGAGACAGGAACTTTTGAATAGTCGATCATAGACATACCATCAGTATTCTTTTGCTGATATGGAAACACATCCATCAGAAGGTCTAGCAGGAGAGTCATAGTTTCAAGTGCCAATCACTAAAGACGAGCAAGTGCCAATGGTCCAGCATTTCAAATATGAAGAAGATGCACTGAAAGAGCAGATTGTACAGGAACTTTACAAGGATATGCAGGCAGAAGGCTTAGATGCTCTCCTTCCCAAATGGAGAAAGAACTGGCTCAAAAAGAATTCCAGATACCTCATTCTGTTGACACGAGCACCTGCAGCACTACAAAAGGACCCCACATTTTGTCCAGTACCAAGGGTAAGGACATGGCAGACACACGATGCATTGAGGAAGAAGAGACCAACATGGCTCAACTACGCAAGACTGCCAGCGCTAGAGCAGGGACCACCAATGGAGGAATACATGGTGCAAACCCTAATGGGCACCATGAACTTCTTCAAGAGCCTCTCTGACCTCTCGTGAGCAATGCTATGTAAAATCTGCAGAATGCTGCTTACATGCATTCAAAATTTTCATGAGCCTGAGCAAGAAAGAGCACCATGGATGTCTTTTCTAGAAGGCAACAAAGGGTTATGCTATGATTTGAGTGGACAACCCTCAAAAGAAGCCCTATACGGCTTCTACACCAGATGCATGTTTTTGCCATCAAGCAATATGTTGGCATTTGAAGAAGCATGTTATACTGGTTTCTTCACATGGTGGACAAAGATTTTTGGGCCAGTAATAAGAAACCTTACATCAAGGTTTGTTGGCTATTCAGCCATCCAATTTAAAAACAAAGTCACCTGCAGTTTTTGCAAGTCTCTCTGACAAAGAAAGACAAATAAAATATGAGAAAGCTCTACATGTGCTTAAAGACCACGTCGCTAGTCATCAACATGTGCTTAAAGACCACGTTGCTAGTCATCAACCCGAAGACTACTTGAGTCCATGAAGCTGTGTCAAGGGAGGACATAGTCGAAGGGGGGGGGGGGGGGGGGATGTTAGCAGCAAGCTAACTTAGATAACATTTTTTGGGAGCTTTTATTGTAAAAACACTTATTCTTTTGATAAATCAGGAATGTTGTAACTCTTATTTTCTAGATGGATAGTGCAATCGATGAGCCAAGGCTATAAGCTTCCAGATTGTATCAACTTATCTTTAGCTAGAGCTTTCAGATTATTAGTTTTTGACTAGAGAAACCTTGGCTAAGATATAAAGGCCATTTTTTGTAAGTTAATTTCAAGTTTTGGATAATAGAAACACAGTGTGTGCTAATGACACTCACTTCTCTTCTTCTCACACTTCCAACTCCCTTCCCGGTTGTCACATTATAGTGCCGTCTGGTACATTGTAACAGTAGGTAAGAGCTCTACGCGTTAACGTAAACATTTCATGGTAATCCATAGCTTTTGACGTCGTTGATTCGTGACCTAATTTCATCATAAGTAGGAATTTAAGCTAAGAAATCACAAAGTAAGCATAGGCGGCGTATTGGGGCATCATTGCTAAGCATTTAGATGCATTCTGGGTTGAAAACAACTAGGTCAAAAACTCACTGCCTGCTGCTGTTAAGAATCGTGTTTTTTGCACTTGACCTAAAGTGAGATTTAAGAGCATAAGCATGTGTGCTTCGGCCTTATAAACATGTCCTAGAAGTTTCGTAACATTTGGATGTCATTTGATGCTGTAACGATTATAATTTGTTTGTCAATTAGCGATTAGCTTTTGGTGACTTCGGTCATTTGAGTGTAGCTTTCCAAGAGATTGACACCCTCTTGTAGCCACTATGCACTAGTTGATTCAGCTTCGTCCCATGGATTGACAATTATGTTCGTGGTTCTTGCTATGCGTGCAATAAGGTAGGATGAGGTTAGAAACCCGTCTCACAATGCTGTGGGTCGCAACACAATGCCTCTCGGATCACTTTATATTCCTCATGTACTGCTTCACATGAATCAGATGAAGAAGCACTTAGGGGAGGGGTTCCCATTCCTCTGGGGGGAAGGGAGCATCGTGCAAGTAGGACTGTGCAAAAAGCAAAGGAAAAGGGGTGAAGGAGCACACAAAGGCTGCTATGGCGGTGATGGCTAGCTTTGCAAAGCCAATGATGGTGACAAGGGGGGTCCTTTTGCCTTCAAACTACTAGATTCTGAAAGAATTTAAAGGACAAATTAATGGGGCTTAGTGGAATAGACTGAGTATGTAGGTGTATGCAGGTATTAAACATATAGTTCTAAATAGCAAGAGGTTGATCTTGCAAAGAATGAAGTGCTAAAGTTTTGAGAAAGCCCTGAAAAATAAGAAGCTATGGACTGAGCTATGACATACCTTTATTGGGATTTGACTAGTTAGGTATCCCTTATACTAGGACTTTAGGATTTTATGATGTTTCAAAAATGTCTACGCCACACATATAGGCATATTTTTGATATACGATACCCATTGCGAGTCTCTCTTCTAACTTTATGGACTCAAAATTTTATTTTTTGCTAGCTAAACCATAGGATATGTCTCTATTAGGATAGCTTCATTCAGGATGGAATGCTGGTAGAAAGTGTGAAATGCACTAAGGAGTGTAGTTGATGCCATCAAGCTTACCTTTTGTGAATGCTGGTGGACAAATGCATAGTGGAGTAGCACTGGCAACAACATTTGAAGATGCCAACATAATAAGGGATTGATTTTGCAGGGTAATACAAGTATTTCTCTTACAATCTTAGCTAGGATCACCTAAAGCTCTGATACCATGTAAGAAATGTAAAACTAAATAGGATCTTGGAACAAGGAGAGTAGAGATAGATACGATGCAAAGTAGATTAGCGGAAATCAAAATTTAGATTAGCATTATTACAAAGTGATGGAATCATCCATCCATGTGCTCTCAAGGTAGAGATTAGATGGAAATATAGACAATAGAGCTAATAGGCAAGAATATAAGGGGTTGCTTATCCTTCAATTTATAGGATGCCTTGGTTCATGGAGATGGCCTCCTTATATAGGTCTATGGGGCTGCTAGATGCCCAGGACCCCCCAACCATCCACAGTCACAAATAAAGACCTCATCAACGTGTAAGCTAGAATCCACAAAATATAAGTGCACTATTGGCTTCTCCTCATATGGACACCTTACAAAGTATGCAATATACATTATGGTGGGCAAAAATGACAGGTGGGCATTGCAGGTATACTAACAATGTGTACCAGATATTAGTACACCTTTTATAACAACTCTCTATTTTTTTGGACCAATATTAGCCTTGATTAGGAACCTAGAAGTTCAATGGTTGTTGTTGGAAAGGCTTGCATTTTTATACACACTTTGGAAATAGAAGACATGTCATTTAGTAAGGAAAAGAGGATATGTCCTTATTTTGTGAACCCTATAAGGGTTTACTTATGATCTACAATGAAAGCACCATGCCACAACGACTAGAGAACTCACAACATTGCAAGTAGGAGGAGTAACAGTAGTAGACGCAATCCCCTTCGTCATATGAATCCAACCTACCCAAACCACCATCCACACATTGTTCCAAAAGAAACTTTTTGGTGTTGTACGGGTTTCCAAGTTTCCTTTAGGCACCAAGATCTTTAGAATTAAATTCCTTAGAGGCCATTGTAGCTACATTTTCTCATTTGCACGTTCCCTCTACAATCATGACCTAGACATAGATATGAGAGACTTTATGAGTAGCAAAGGGCCCTAGGGTCAATAGAGTTTTCAAAATGCCCTACATTTTGACATTGTGTGGAGCTAATGGTGCCATGAAACACTATGCAGGGTCTCAAAGTGCATCCTCAACAAGAGATTTGATTGGTGGGCAAGATGCTCACTCACCTAGTCAAGTGCTTTTTAGAATAGAGAGGTGCATCCATGGTACATTAGCTGTGAGGGCCATACCCAGACTTGACCCTACTCACCTCCCTCAGCCCATCAGATCGTTCCAGGGAACGACATAGATCTATCTGTAGGTATCCCTCCCACTTGGGACCGACACTCAGACAGGACTCTGGTCTATCTCGAATGCCAACCCAAGGGGGTACATCCCTTCATTCAACGATTCTATCCGCATCTCATAATCAATCTATCCTTGACAGCTTTTGGCACCCAAAATCGTGGTCCTTAGTCTTGATTCTCTTGATCTTTAACTTGAGGATCTGATCTTGCTTTCTTGTTGTCCCTTGAATCATGGCAATAACCCCTTTTTCCTGACAAGGAGGCATGACAGTTATCACTTTCCCCTAAGAAGAGGAAATTCCGTGCTACTCTGTCTTGTCATAATCTAGGTAGTCAAATAGAACCTTATGATCCTTCCTTGAAATATGGGTTGCTTAAAAATTGCTTCCCCGATTTCTTTCCAGGGGGAATGCAGAAAAGATCCCTTTAATTTTAGTGGCTTTGGGTAGGTACAAATCTTTTCACAAGGTAAACAGGAGAGGACGAGTAAAAGTTTTCTCTCAAAGTTTGTTGCAAAACTCTTGAGAATGGAATATCTCTTGGGTCCCTAGTCCTAGCTTTTCTTTGATCATGGCCAGACGTAAGTTAAATAGAAGGTACTTATGACCAAACATCAATACTTGGGTTACTTCATTTGATTTGGTAGTCTTCCATTCCTGAGTGGGTCTTCACTTGTTTTTGGGAAAAAGAGTTCTCGAAAATGTTCTAGCATAGCGAGCCTTTGCTCTAGCGTAGCAGTTTCCATCCTCTCACAAACAATCTGCTGAATTTATTCTGGCAGATCCCAAGCCATCTGAAAATTTTTGAATAATTATTGGAAACTCAAGACTTCATTTTGTAATATATTTGACATTTGGGTGCTAGACTGAGTTGTTTTTCTCTCATGCATTAATCTTAAATCCAAAATTCTAAATTCCAAGGTCCAAGATTCAAAATTAGGCTCTAATACCACTTGTGAGGGCCATACCCAGACTCGACCCTACTCATCTCCCTCAGCCCTCCAGACTGTTCCAGGGAATGACGTAGATCTATATGCAGGTATCCCTC
This sequence comes from Adiantum capillus-veneris, assembly GCF_014529385.1. Taxonomy (NCBI): domain Eukaryota; kingdom Viridiplantae; phylum Streptophyta; class Polypodiopsida; order Polypodiales; family Pteridaceae; genus Adiantum; species Adiantum capillus-veneris. Next base: position 13,798,251 of record NC_140946.1, on the reverse strand, counting down.
CCACTTGGGACCGACACTCAAATAGGATTCCGATCTATCTCAAATGTCAACCCAAGGGGGTACATCCCTTCATTCAACGATTCTATCCGCTTCTCATAATCAATCTATCCTTGACAGCTTTCCGCGTGGAAGCTAATTAGCTATCATGACCAAATTGTTTTCCAATTACCACCTTATCCCAACTGTGTCCAAGTATTGGAATGAGTCCCAAAATGGTGACCAACGATGATATGATTGTGAATCCACATATATAAGACCCATAGTCAATCTTAGAAGCCTTGTTCTACTTTTAGATATGTTACTAGCTAGGAGACAAGCCTATGTATAGGTGTATGAAATATATCAGGACTCAAATTAAGAATATGTTGGTCAAATTGCAAATTTTTAGAGGAGTCCTTGATTATAAGGTAGAAATGCTATTGAAAAGTAATGCTAATTGTAGCAAACCCAAGACCAGGATGAATCTTAGAAAGCAGGAGCTGAATCACAAAAGTCTTTACCATTTGGTTTGAATTACTAGAAAGATGATATAATAGGAGAACCGGATTTGTAATGAACTTTATAAAGTTTCTTCTAGATTCCCCAGTGCTAGTGTATGCACTACCTGCTAAAGAATAATAATTGCCTTGCTTCTTCCCAACTGTGTATCCAATTGTAAGGACATGGGTCCTATGGGCAACGCCACAGGCACGGCCGGACAGTATGTACGCTAGGGGGAGCTATAAGATAGCATGATTGGGTGGAGACTAGCACATGCATTACCACCACCCTTTCACTGGTATCCGAGCTATTTGTGGGAGGAGGCGAAAAGCGGGTTGCATGTGTGTGCGATGCTCTGCTTCTCTCCCATGTTCCGTACACAGCGACGTCTCTGCTGTGCAACAAAAAGAAGAGAGGCACTGGTTTTTGTGCAAAGAACGCGCGGACGGACAGCGACAACCGACCGTGGCCGCCCCATCTACGCCCTCCACAGCGGGCGACTAAGGCGGGCGACCAAGGCAAACTCAACCAACAACTCGACGACACTGAGGCTTCGAAGGCTTCCGTTGGCACCGTTGGTTGCGGGCATAGGAAGGCCCGCTTAACCCTTGCATGAAGGAGGGTTGAACCCACCCCATGAGGGTAAGAGGCCAGCACTTTAGCATCAAGCTATTGACCCTTGTTGTGAATAACAAGGAAAGATAACCTACTTGTGTTGAAAGGAAAACTAGAAGGAAAGGGACAGCTTCAAATTTCAAGGAAGTAGCTTCACCCTTCCTTTTCACTTCTTGGAGGAAGGAAATTTTTAAGGACATGGGTCCTATGGGCAAGGCCATCGGCACATCCGTACAGTGTGTATGCTAGGGGGAGGCTATAAGATAGCACGATGTCGTGTTGTGGCACGTATATAGTGGGAACAGGCATTAAACGATTTATCTTGTGACTTTTGACGCATAAGTATACTTCATATAATAAGTCGTATGCATAAATAAAAACTTTCTACCATACCTTAGTATTACCTTTGAAGTAATATAAATGTACATTACTATTAGAAAGTACTGCAAGAGAAGTATCAATGATTGTGCCTCTTTTTGTCTGGGGGAAAAGCATTTGTATATTTCTTCTAATATCTCAGCTATACCCTACCATATATAAATTATTTTCTTATTTTCACATTTATTTAATAATGTAACCCTTCAATAATTCATACCTTCTTGGATACATACAAGAGGGAAGGGCCTACTAGAAGACTTTATGAAAAGGAAGATCCAAAGCTTCTTGGACCATCCCAATTTGAAAATCCCGACCTAAGGGCGTGGATAAAAGGCCAAAACCAAGTCAAGCTCTTTTAGTAGGCCAATTTTGCCTTTTGAAGCACGTCAATCCGAGTTACAAGTCAAAAGTTACAGGGAAAAGAGTGAAAAATCCTCTCACAACTACACTACAAGAAGAGATGGTAAACAGGTGAATCAAGTGAAAAGAGGTAATCTTGGTCTTTTTTCATAAAATAAGATATTTGGAGGGTAAAAAACATAAGCATGTGAATGTGACACCTCAAAGATGCCTTGAAGGACAAGACACACAAGTTGGGATCCCCTGCTGGAGCCACACAGAAGATGCCTAGGTGGGGCCCACATACATCATGCACCCACATGGAGCCTCAACAACCAAAAATGCTGAATTTCATGATATTTTGAGTCCTAATATTGCCCATTTTAAGAAATATCCAAAGAACATTTGATTTGGGCTAACTCTTTAGCGTAATCAAGTGATTATGTAAAACATGGCACCCTCACCTATAAAAAGGGCAACCTTCTCTTCATTGAGGCAAGTTATGAGTGAGTGAGAATATGTCAATTCCATTGTGACACACTCATCTTAGTGCCACACTTTCTCTTGAAGAAAGGCTGAAGTCTTGCCTCATCTTCTCTCTCCATTAAGGTGGTGGCGATTGCTCTCATGTAAGATATATGTTGCTAGTTTTTCTTTCATTTTCATATCTAGTCCAATACTTGTCTCTAACTCTATCTCTATCCCTCATTATCTATCTTTAATACCACCACCACACGTAGATCTATCCCTAATTCTATCTTTACTACTCCTTTGATCTCTCTTGTTGTGTCCTAACTGTTTCATTGGAAGGTATTCAAGCAGCAACCTTGTCAATGTAATGGGTACAACCTTCTTGCGGGAAACAATTATGTGCACAAGGTTAGTAACCATATCTTCATCTTCCACAAGAATCTCTCTCTCTCTTAAGGTTCTAATTCTCTTCCACAAACTCTAGAATCTCCTTGCTCCAGGTACTTCTCTCCCCGCAGTATCCTTATTGCCTAAGGGCAACAATAGGGCTTGGGAGAGAAACTCTCTTCTTCTTCTCCTTTCACTTCTTTCACACCTTTATCTTTGAACATACTAAGTATATCATTGATGAATAACCATAATCCACATAGAGGTAATTTATTTCAATTCCATTCAGTGCAATCTATTAGGGTCAACATTTGGATTAGCCGGAAGATTCACTTTCAGCAATGCATAGTGTTTCTATTTGGTCCTGAAAGGCTCAACGAAGTACTTCTCTCACTAGATCCCATCATACTACCTATTATTGACTATGAATTCTCTTTTGATGTGAATGTGGTTATTTTATTATGAATCAAGAGGATTTCTACTCACAACTAATCCCAATCGCTAGACAAAACATATACATTATAGTAAGCACAAAGCTACAGTTCCAAAGGGCAATCCGTAGCTTATTTGGACAACAAAGATTAAATATCATTAACTCATCCATTAACCCTTTTATCCTACCCATGATACGATATGATCGTAATCTCGATGTTTTCATTTTTGTTTTGTTCTGACTATCTTTCATGATTTCTCTCCATCACATGTGTGTTTATAAGGGAAAGTGAGCGGCTTCTTTGGCTACATTTCTTCTTTAGCTCTAGAAGCTATGTTATCTACATCTTAGCTCCTTCTCATAACCCTTGAGCTTCCTCACAAAATCTCACAGCAAGAGGCCCAGTGCCTTCCTAGCAAGACCGCCAACTTCTTGACAACGGTTGGGTGGAGACTAGCACACACATTACCACCGCCCTTTTACCAATGTACACTAAGCCTGCTATTCATCAATGTTATATTAAGATAGTAGATGAGTTGAGGGACTCGTATGAGAGAACCACAAGAGAATGGACCACCTGGAAAGAAGTCCTAAATGAACATCTGAAGAAGGATCAAGTGGATTAATTGCAAGATGCATTGCATACATTTTGGATGAAGATGGGTCAGTGGTACATACAGATTAGAGAGGTGATAAAGATCACCAATGAACTTCTTCAACTGACAGTTGAAGCCTCAAAAATTCTAGAGAAAGAACTGAAAAACAGGGGAGCGTCAAAACCCCAATTCAAAGAGATGGCTGAAATACTATTCAAAGCCATAATCAAAATCAACTAATCACTTCTTGAAGGGTGGTGTCAGCATCATACAATGTTTATCTACCTCTAGGCAATCTAGCTCTAGCAAGCATTTGCAGGTGAAAGCTCTAAGTAGCATTGTATAAATCTATGATTTTGTTGTGCCTAACCCTCTTCTAAATTTTCTCATAACTCAAGTTTTATAAATCCAAATTGCATTGTATGCATAGGAGGGGTATTAGGACAACATTGCTAAGCTCTAGAGTGTACTCAAGACCAAAACTAGTTAGATCAAATCTGGCCCATAGATAATAAGCACGATAGTGGAAAGTGGCCAAAAGGGGGATTTGAGACTATAGGTATGTGTCTTTAGTCATTGCCTATCCGTCCTACAAGTTTGGCTACATTTGGACTTTGTTTTCTTAGCGAATTGATGAGATTTTCTTGTGGATATCTCGGTTAGTTTTTGCTATCTGACATGTAGTTGAGTGTAGCTTTGGTTTAATAAAGATTGAGTGTGTTTTTCAAGATTCTAACAAGATCTTGTAGCCTCCATGCACTAGTCGAGTCGACTCCATCCCACAATATGATATTTATGTACATGGTTCTCATTGTCTCTATAATAAGATAGCAAGGCTAGGCAGCTAGTGAGCTCACAAGGTGACAAAACTAGTTCAATGCATGACCACCAAGAGTGATGGGGTTGTCATCAAGGATTTACCAGATGAGCCACCTAAAAAAACGAATGAAACTGAAGAGGTCAGAAGTGGGAGAATCAAAGATCCATTTGGAAGGCCAAGGCAAAGGCCAAGGAGATGGATGAATGGCAAGAGTAGAGGGCACTTGTGGCCAAGATCACAAAGGATTTGGCAAAGAAGGTGCAAGAAACACTAGATTTCTTAGAGGCCAAAATCATTCAATGGATTTTGCTAAAGGTTGTAGAGGCTCAAGAGAAGGAACTCCCAAAGAGAGAATCTAGTAAGGAAAAGCTTCAAAAATGAATAAAACCAGACCTATGGCAAGATCTATGAGTGAATTCAGAGGCTAACTATTAAATTGGATAATATTAGAATAAACTTTTCAAAAGGGGTCAATTTTATTGAAAAGTAACGGAAGAAGGAATCAGATGCCATGGTAGTGGAAGTGTATGAGATCAAAGATGACAAAGTACCAATCACCTAGATAGATTATAAAATAAGGAAACAATGGGAGCCATTATTAGGGGTTATACTGGATGGCGACAACATTCTGGGGGAGCATGATAGTGGGAATTTACAAAATTTCAAAATACAAATTTAGGACGAACTGATAGTTCAAGATAATGGTCTAGTTGAAAATATTAGATTAGGGTAGGCTCTAAGAAGTTCAAAATCAATTTCCTATTACTGACGTGAGGAGCATTCACTTAGAAGTGAAAACCGTTTTTCATTTCTCAGAAGTGCACGAGCCATTCATGACTATGCACGTTAAACACTCACAATTCAAGGATCCAATAGAAGAAATTGAGTGAAACTAAACAATACTAGAACCTAGAAAAAGACAATGAGTCCAAAAGAACTATGTAGGAGATATGGAACAAACAAAATTAAAAGAATGTTGGCATTCATTAACATATTTTCCATCATTGAGATAGACTTGAATGCAATACTTTGAGATCATGAAAGGGTAGTGTCAAAGACAACAGTAATAACCAAAAAAAATCAATGATTCAAATCCAGGTGAAATATCAGTAAATCTGGATGGTAGGACTTCCAAAAAATAGGGAAACTAGACCATGGATGTAGGCTATGGTGTTGCCAAGCCTCACTCTATCTTATTGTAATGATAGCAAGAATCACGTACATAAATGTCACACTGTGGGACAGAGTCGATTGGACTAGTGCATGGAGGTTACAAGAGGTTTTCAAGCTCTTAGAAACATGGATTTCAATAAATCATGTTATTAACACTCCATGGGAGTGTTAATAACATCAAATTCACAATGATTGGCTAAAATCGGGCCTTCCTATTAGCCTGTCAGCCATCCTTCTGGCCCGCCAAGCCCCCTTGAGCAAGAAGTGATGCCCGATGGGCTCGGCTATTTCCTCTTCCCGCCCCCCATATTTGGAGGTGGCCATGTAAACATTGTCCCCTCCTCCTAGCCCTCCCTTTTGGAACACTCTGCAAAGATTTCACTAGCAGTTTTAGTTGAGGTCTACCTGTTGACTTTCCTTAAGGTAGCTTTGATCACTATATTTTCTAAAATCCACAAATAGTTACCTCCTCTGGGTGTCTATCCGCCTAGAGACAGGTTTGGGTAGGGAGCATCCTTGTGAAGGGTTTAGGTGGTGCAAGTGTTTTGTGCTCAATTCTATGACTGGAATGGAGTGGTCCTTATCACTATACTTGCATACTTTTGTGTTACGTTTAGTTACCTCCCTTGGGCGTTTATCCGCCTAGAAATAGGTTTGGGTAGGAAGCATCCTCGTGGAGGGTTTAGGTGGTGCTAGTGCATGGGGCTCATTTCTACAGTTGAAATGGAGCACTTTTTATCACTACACCTATGTACTTGTCTGTTGCACTAACATTTAGGACAACAACATTAGGACCACGATGTTGGATATACACCAAGTAAGACTATCAAAACGTTCATAGATCAACTTATCCACGTTTGGTTACAAGGCAATTTGCTTCAACATTCATTGCAAGGGTATCATATACCATGATTCAAAAAGTCACTACAAGTTCTACAAGGCTTCAACTTTCATTGCGAGGGGGGCATATATAATGATCAAAAAGTCACTACAATCCACTCCAGGTTATGATGTTTACAAAGATAAATTCAGATTATCCAAAATAGAGTATTTCTCCCTTGCAGTGGCTGCTACTAAGCGTTGATAGTCTTTCTCCATTTTGAACATAAAATACATAAGTTCATCAATCGAAGCCTTGCAAATATGACACTCTTTTTTTTTTTAGCATGTTTTACATGAGACATGGCAAATGGTACATGTGGCCGCAAGCTATTCTGTATTGACCACTCCAACTGTGGAAAAAGTGTCCACAAACCGAGCAAGGACCCACTGTGTCTTTCGTGTAAGATACAGGTGGCTACAATGTGTTGGGATGCTTGATCATAGTCATGAACGATTGTTGTTGACACTGTTCTTCCTTTTCATGGAGGTCACGCGGGAGGATATTGACGTCTCTCTATAATTCTTTGGAGTTACTTGTGTCACCTTCACCGGTCGAGTCTATGTGGAGGTACGAATCTGTGTTTGCAATTCCTCCACAGTGTCATGTGTTTGCATATCGGCATCGGCCAATGCATATCTTAGCTCCTCTCATGATATTGTAACTGTTTCACTTTGGATATCCACTATGCTCTTATTGGGGGCCCTATAGATGAATTCCAATGGCTCATTTTGAACATATTGTACGTATAGCATCTTTGCAAACCACAAGGGACAATCCGTGTGGTTTAGCGTACTCCGTATGCATGCAAGGTAGATGGCCTCGGTGTGCATGCAAAATTTTGGCACAACACATTTGTCCAGCTTCAATCTCCCCTTTCAGATGGAGAATTCCGACACAGTTGGCCATGCTTCCTTGACCATCTTTGTGGTGACAACTTTGTTGATGTCTTTTCATTGCTTGCCATTTGCCGATGCCCACTCACTGGTCCGTGAAAAAAATCTCGCTTGGTTGTTAGGCTAGTTGCATCTGCAAGTACGCCCAAGTGATCATATGCTTTTTTGGATTTCTTATGTTCATCCATGGCTCGCAGAAACACATATACAATCTCTTCAATGAGCGATAAAAACTTAATTTTAAAACACAAAAACACATTTACATTTGCAAATCCACTGGTACAAATCGATTTAAGTTATCACAACACACCACATTCTGTATTGATCACTTTGCACCATGGTCCATCATTAAAAAAACACTTGTAAATCCGGTGTCCAGAATTCGACAGACACTATCACAACACACTATATACTGTATTGACTCGCTTTGCACCATACGTCCATCACTATAAAAAAAACTTTACTTGCAAATCTAGTGGCTAAAATATCAAAGCAAACCACATAGTGTATTGATCACTTTGCACCATCGTCCATCACTATACAAAAAATTTCATTTACTACTTTGTTGTCTAGAAATCATCATAAATTTTGCACAACAAACCACATACTATATTTAATCACTTTGCGCTCGCGGTCCATCACTATACAGAAACGTCCATTTGCAAATTCAAAGGGTAGAAATTTATTTAAATTTTCAAATTTATATTACACAATCTATTTTTTTCTATTTAATATTTTTTTGAAAATTACTTATATATATTTTTGTATCAACTTTTTTTTCCAATTTCTCTCTTTTTTAATTACTTCTATCTATATTCTTTTTTTTTGTTCTACTTTTTTAAAGCAATATGCACTATCTATCTATTCTTTTTATTTAATATCCATCTATTTTCGTTTTTTACTCTTTAAATACTTGTTTTTCTTATGTGTTTTATTTTCACTCTTTTTAAGTCACTTTTTTTTCTCAAGTTTTTTTCCTACTTTTATATGATGTCTACTTGAGTTGCCAAAACTCTAACAAGAAGCTCCTCCAAAATCCAAACTTCTCCACACTTTGATGCTCATGGAGAAGAAGAGGACTAGCCAAAATCAAGAAAACCTTAGGCCACCTACTGAAGAGACAGATGGACAAAAGGAAAGAGAAAATGTTAGACAATGGCAACATATCTTAACTCCTCAAGATGATTGACCCTAGATCAATGAGGTCTTTTGATCCTACTCAGTCGACTCTACACTAAACCCATTAATTTTCTTTATTCGATTCCTCTACTGCACCACAACCTCACCCTCTACTGCACCACAACCACACTCTCTGCAGCATCAACCAGCCCACACCCCCTCCCTTGCCCTGCATCTCCAGCTTTGCATGCGTCCAGTCCTCCCACACATAGAGACGTCTCCTTGTGCGAGCTCATTTTAAAGGCTGAGAGAGAGAGAGAATCATGCCCACATCGCCATCATCCTCTCCCCTCCCCCCCTATTGCGAGGTATGCCTTACCTGCCTCAAATCCCTTAGCATTGTCTCCCTCCTGCAGCCGTGACAAACAACACAGAGTTCGTTCCTTCCTATGCCCCCCCCCCCCCCCCCCCCCCCCCCCCCCCCCCAACACACACACACACACCGTTTCTGCTCCTGTCCATTTCTCTATGCCTGGTAACAATGCCGTGCTCATCATGTCTTATTTTGCTGCTCCTCTCCTTATCTCCATCGCCTATTTCACACTCATCCTCGCACCCTCCTCCACTACTTATCACCATCGCCTCCAAAAGGTTCCATTGCAGGAGAGAGAGAGAGAGAGAGAGAGAGAGAGAGAGAGAGAGAGAGAGAGAGAGAGAGAGAGAGAGAGAGAGAGAGAGACATTGGAGTGCAAAGAAGTGTAGGCAAAGAGCTTGACCTACTGACCTCTCTTTGCCTCTCTCCTGCATTTGTCAAAGAAAAATAAAAAAAAAGCCACTATCTTTTTTCTCGATGTATTTTATCCTTCTTTATTTTTCCATTACGTTTTTTTTCTTTGTTTTGATTTTTTGCAATTTTTAAACTTTTTTTAAAGCAATATAATAGAAAGTTTTTAAATTAAAAATTTATATTACACAATCTATTTTTTTCTATTTGATACTTTTTTGAAAACTACTTTTATATATTTTTGTATCGACTGTTTTTTTCAATTTTTCTCTTTTTTAATTACTTCTATCTATATTATATTTTTTGTTTTCTACTTTTTTAAAGTAATATGCACTATCTATCTATTCTTTTTATTTAATATCCATCTATTTTTGTTTTTTTACTCTTTAATTACTTGTTTTTCTATGGTTTTTATTTTCACTCTTTTTAAATCACTTTTTTTCTCAATTTTTTTTCCTACTTTTATACGCTGTCTACTTTTTGTTTCCATTGCGTCGACATTGTAGATATTTGAGATAGGAAGGTTGCCATGAGGTCGAGAGAAGGAGGAGGAGGAGGAGAAGAAGAAGGCAGCCATCTGAATCGAGAGGGAGAGAACGAGCAAATTAAACATATTGCTATGTGAAAGCAAGAGCGAGAGAGCTTACTGCACGACTTATAATCTCACCAAAGTTAGACAATGCGGGTAAGGTGCTCTTCTTGCTGACAACATTGGTAAGGTGAAAAACGTTGCTCTTCTTGCCAACAACGCTGGCAAGGTAAAAAACGATGATAAAATAGCTACATTAAAAAACCTTATTTGTTTAAAAAATGTCGTTAAACTTAGATTTATTAATGCATCTATCGATATACTTCATTGAAAACCTCACTTTTTTTCCATAAAAGGGGGGCGCTTGTGAATTATATTAGGACAAAACCTCTCTCTCTCTCTCACACACACACACACACACCACTCTTTAACTTAAAGGCATCATTGGTGTTTGATTGAGAGAGAGCTGTGCAGGTAGTTTTATGCGTTAACTTGTTAATGCATGAAACTAATTTTGTAATGCGTAACTGTTTCACATGAGACGATCATTCTATGAGCTGAAGAGGTAATGAACTACTGAGTTTTTACTTTGTTAGAGTAGAAACCTCTTTTGAAATTCTGGTTGGAGGTTCGTCCACGTGGCCTCGTTAAAAAAAAATAGCGGCTTTTGCAGTCCGTTCTCTCTCTCTCTCTCTCTCTCTCTCTCTCTCTCTCTCTCTCTCTCTCTCTCTCTCTCTCTCTCTCTCTCTCTCTCTCTCTCTCTCTCTCTCTCTCTCTCTCCCTGACAGAAAATCCGTCTCTTGGGATAGTTTTCTATGACGTTAAAATACTCTTCTTCTTCTTCTTCTTCTCTCTCCCTCTCCCTCTCTCCATTGACTGAAAAGCCATCACATCCACGTGCTTTATTGGTCCGAGCTGTCTGCCATACATGCCCGCCTCTAATGATGCATGCCACTGCGAAGACCAAGATGAGGACTCAAGAGTCAAGGCCATAATGTCAATTCAAGGAATTGGCTTCTTCATAGAGTTATTATGGCTGAATCCAGTGAGGGCGAGCCTTTTGAAATGGGGCCTCTAAACCCAAACCAATGGGCCTACCCTCACAAAATGTTCGTAAAGAGGTACGCACACTACTTGGGGCACCACCTTCTTTTGGGAGTGGAGAAGGAAACCAATCAAAATAACACTTGCACTCACCCACTCAAGCAACACACTTTGAAAACCCCCTTACTCTATATACACTTTGGACACTTGAACACCATCAACGATTATGCAACCCAATGCCGTGCATCAAAAATGAAATATGCAATTTGTGGAATAGCATTCACCTTCTCCCCATAAGAATACCCATAATACATCCAGACTCTTCCTCTCTCAAGCACTCATCAAAAAAATCATGCGCACAAGACTTGCCTCTCAAACACACAAGAGAATCACTTACATCAAACTAACACACTTTGCATAGAGAGCTCATCTCCATCTATGCAATGCCGTGACACAAATAAAATCACCATGAGAGGTAGCCACATGCATATGTAATGAAGCAAAAGAGAGTTGGAGTGAAAAATTTATTTAGACCAATTGAATAAGTGTGGAGAAACAAACCAATGGTAAATTGAGAATAGAACACTTACTTGATTTCTCGCACACCTTTTAAGGGGAGGACAGACGCTGGCTAACCATCACGAATTGCGACACTTGAAAGTTTTGAAGATGATTTCATGATCATTAACATAACCATGAGAGAGATCATGATGTATTTACAAGCTATTGATGTGCTACAAATGATTTATTGGGTTGATGGAGTAAGAGATTGTAGAATGGAAAGAGTGGAGAATAGAGTTGCACTTCCTCCAAAGAGGAGGGTCAGGAGGGAGGATGTGAAAGAGGGAGAGTTGGGGTTTTCTCTACTATTGATCAAGAAACAACATGAAGTTGAAAATATAGGTGTGTGTCCTTGAGTCTCTCCAAGGGGGGCTATTTATAGTTGTGTCGGAGTAGGATTATGCTACACTTAATTAGAGTAAGTAATTAGACCTAATTAAGTGTCCTTTGACCACTCATTGAATATTGGACATAAAAGGGACTATTTATTCACCAAAAATATCATTTTAGACCGTGAAGGATCCATAGGGGTGCATAATGTAGGTGGGCCCCACCATGAGGCCCTACGGGTGGCTCCTGCGGGGTATCTCAACTTGTCAGTCTTGGCATTTAGAAAGCATCTTTAGGTTGGTCCCATCACATGCAAGTGACCGTGAACACTCATTGCTCTTCTAGAAGATGAGTAGGGGAAAAATAAGATCTCACCCTCTTGATTTACTTGATTTACAGTTCCCTTTTGCTGCGAATTTGACAGATTTACACTATTTTGACCATAACTTTTTACCTGTAGCTCGGAATGACATGCTTCAAAAGGAAAAATTGACCTTCTCAACATGTTTGATATGAATTTGGACTATTCTTCACACCCATGCACCAAGGAATTCGGTTTGGAAGGTCCACACTAGGCTAGGGAACCTTTTGCTTCCAAGTCTTCTTGTATGGGCCCTTTGTTTGTATGCATCCAAGGGGAATCATGCTTTTTCAAAAGGCTATGATGCTTAAACAAATAGAGAAGGGCCCAATATTATTTGCTTGTGAAAAGAATATACAATTGGAGTCTTTTTGAAAGGAGAGAAACTATATGTATATTCTTAAGAGATATTGGGCCACCTATGTAGGGGGCATAGAAGACTTGTAGAGAGGGACCATAATCTTTGGTAAAGACAAGTGGAGAGTTGATTTCCATGGGAATTTATCTATATGGGGTGGAAGATGGATATATTATTTTTCTACTACTAATTCACAAGAGGTAAGAAAGTTTGGGGGTATATAGTTGGTTATTGTATGCTTATTCTATTTACAAAGCAAAAAAGAAAAGGGTGGTAATATAAATATATGACTAAGGTGACATTTTTGGGAAGAGTATAATGTATGTGTCGCCACAAAGGTTAAACGAAGAGGGAGAATTTACTCTAGATAATTTAATAGCGTAGAAAAATATATAAACATATGAGGAAGAGGACGTTGAGTAGGCTGACAAATGTTGCAAAGAGATGGTTACCATTTTATGCCACTCACCAGTAGCGGCTTTTGCAGTCCGTTCTCTCTCTCTCTCTCTCTCTCTCTCTCTCTCTCTCTCTCTCTCTCTCTCTCTCTCTCTCTCTCTCTCTCTCTCTCTCTCTCTCTCTCTCTCTCTCTCTCTCTCTCTCTCTCTCCCCGTTGACAGAAAATCCGTCTCTTGGGATAGTTTTCTACGACCTTAAAATACTCTTCTTCTTCTTCTTCTCTCCCTCTCCCTCTCTCCATTGACAGAAAATCCGTCACATCCACGTGCTTTATTGATCTGAGTTGTCTGCCACACACAACCGCCTCTAATGATGCATGCCACTGTGAGGACCAGGATGAGGACTCAAGCAAGGCCATAATGTCCATTCAAGGAATTGGCTTCTTCATAGAATTATTACGGTTGAATCCAGGCTTCCTCCCATATGTGCGTATGTGCGGATGACAGCAGACGCCATGGCCAAAGTTACCCTTCGCTCATCCAGATAAGAAGGCCCCTATCTATGGATTGGTTATCAAATTTGTGAGCCCGAGAAGCTAGAAGATTCATTCGGATATTGTTAGTGAGGGTCTGTTGCAAATAATTGTCGTGCTTGGCAATGTCTTGATCGATATGTATGCCAAATGTGGTACGAGATGTCGTCTTTTGGAATGCACTGATTGCAGGATACGCTCAACGGGGTCCGGGCAAGGAAGCTCTGGGTGTGCATCTTGTAGGCATGTGGCTCTATGCAAGATGCTCTTGAAAAGAAATGGCATGCTTGGCATTGCCTTGGTCGATATGTACGCAAAATGTGGGACACTTCAGCAAGCACAAAACGTTCTTCAGGAGTTTACTATTTAGAACAGGATATGCACACAGGAGCAGGGAAAGAAAGCTCTAGGCTGTTTTCAGTGGATGCAAAGTGAGGGCCTCTGTCCAGATGCAATCACCTTCACGTGCATCTTGAAGGCATGTGGTTCTATGCAAGATGCTGATATGAGCTGAAAAATTCACTCTGATATTGTTAGTCAAGAGTTGTTGCAAAAAATTGTCTATCCCTTCCTCTCCCATTGACAATGGCTCTGTACATATGGTGAAAGAATTTTTATCACGTCAACTCATGGTAATGATGATTCTGTTATTTTGAGAAGTAGCCATGCATGGGACCTACTACTTACTCTTGCAAACAAAGACTCAAGTCCCAAAATAAATCTATTAGATCAAAGCAACCCAAGGCAAGAGCCAGAAAGCTCTTGGCTGTTCTCATCGGATGCAAAGCGAGGGTCTCTCTCCAGATGCAATCACATATGCATGCATCTTGAAGGCATGTGGCTATACGCAAGATGCCGATATGGGCACAAAAATTCACTCTGATATTGTTAGTCATGGACTGTTGCAAAAAATTATCATGCTTGGCAGTGCCTTGGTCAATATGTATGCCAAATGTGGGATGTCGTCTATTGGAACACACTGATTGCAAGATATGCCCGAGAAGGGCTGGGCTAGGAAGCTTTTGGCTATTTTCAACAGGTGCAAAGTGAGGGCGTTTCTCCATACGCTATCACCTGCGTGTGTAGCTTGAAGGCATGTGGACAAGATGCTCTTCATTAGGAGAAATTTGGACTCGCTTTTGGGCCTTTCAGTTCTAGAGAGAGTGGCGCTCGACCAATGAGGAAGAGGCTAACATTACATTGAAAATCGACATTTTGGAGTCAAGCTCTTTTAAAAAAAAGGGAGGAAATTTTATTTTGCTTCATCAAATTGCACAATTTCACACTTTCGAGGCATAAATGCCGTAAGTCGTACTAACTATGTACCGAGGAATTTCAGAACTTTCATTGAAGACTCTATCTAGTACTTTGTTCCCGCCCAAATATGACTTTGAGTAGCTCTACTTCCCTCTCAAAACTTCTTCCCTTTTTTATACTTGCGCTAACCTTTCTGTGTATTCATTCTACTGCAAACCATGTCTACTTCTTGAAGGCCTAGCACTACCATTGATTCTGTTAGCATTTTTAACAGTTATACTACAGATGATCAAGCATGGATTCCATCTCGTATAACTATCGGAAGTTGGGTTCTACTGCAAACTAGAAGGAGGAAGAGGAGGCAACGCAATGATTTTGTGGAGGCTTTCAAGGGTCAAGTTAAAGAGTTTAAAGTGTGTGCACAAAGCAAGCGGGTGAAAGAGGTCCTCATACAACATGCTTTCCAGCATGCAGACTTAAGGTTGCAAACATCTCCTCCAAGTTTTCCAAGGCATCGACTCAACTGTAAGTTATTTCAGCATCTCGCTTAGTGCATGATTATATTCGAATATTAAGTGGTGGATATCATCTTTGGTATGTTTCAGATATTTATCCATCGAATAGGACAGATTGGCAACCAGCTGAGAGTATAGTTGGGATTTTTGATGCTTTCCATGCATTTATTGGTGAGCAAATGTACTGAGGAAGACAACACAAGGAACTTGCAGATAATGGAATTTTATTTTATGATATGTCATATGTGGAACCGAGAACTTCCATTGGTTGGGGTCGTGTAGCTCCTTTGTCACTTCCATCCTTTGACAGCTTGGTCCCTGCCTACTTCGCAAACTAGTGAAAGCTTCAGGAATAAGTTGTTTCAGGATATACAAAAGTCCTTCAAGTATTCAATTGCCACAAAAATAGTTTGGCTCGCACTATTTATGCCTCTTGAAGGTTTGTAGATTTTTTCTTCGATGAGCAAATAAGAACTACCGCAACAATGTTCATTTGCAAGTCTGAGAGCTGTTTGGACTTTTTAGATGATAACTGGGATAGGAAACAATCACAGAACAAAATCTGTATTTTGCAAAAGAAGTCCATAATTTGCAAGTTCATTATAAGTTCTCAAAATTTCTTAGTATCGTTTTACTATATTAGATATCATCTTCTTAGTAGGGAGCTTATTCCACTCGACCAAGATACAGAGAACAGCCTCGAGAACAAACCTTTATCAATGGAGATCTACTTTCAAGACAGCCTACTTACTGTGATGGAGACAATGTCAAGCACAACTCTGGCACAGCTCAGGATAGATCTTACATGTGAAGAACTTCGACTTTTGTCGGAATTGTATGCATTCAGTCTCAACAATAGAAAGGTGCTTACTAAATCGATAAATTTTGATTGTCTTTAATACACTATGATTGAATCTAACTTTTTCTTCTTTTCAGATTCCAAGGCGCAAGGAGAAAACAACATTGTGCAAGGAGTCCATAACAAATACACTTCACTTAATTGCTTCCACCGGAAGCTAGGTCACATACCTTGTGCACGCAAAGAGCTTTGATGCCATGCAAACCATGATGTACTATTCAAAATGACTAATGCAGAGATATTTTTTGGCGCTCAAACAATTTTTCAAAAATGTACATTTTCAATGTTTCAAAACTTTACATATTGTGTTGTATCTGTCAAGAGTAATTTGCTCCCTTTCCCAGCTACTGTCCTCTCCCCCGGTTTGTGCCACTCGTCCCTTTCCCTCTGCTCCGGTTGTTGCTACCTCTGCCTCTGGGGACGCTGGTCTCGGGCATCCTTTCGTGTCGCTCGAAATCATGGGCCTCTTCCATGGCTTCCCATGCTTCTTGCACCTGTGAAGCTTCCCGTTGTTCTTGCTCTTGCCGTCGACGTGCAGCCCATTCATCTACTTCTGCGGCGTCCGCATAATATTGGTTTATTGCTTCTTGCATATTTTGAACTTCTTCTTGAGTCTGATTGTGGCGTTGGGTCATTTCGTTAATGCGAGCCTCTTCGAACTCGTCAGCTCTAGCCGCTTCCTCTCTTGTGCGTCTGTTTACCGAGATTATAATATGCTGGATGGCCATTACAAAAAATGTCGCACATCGTTGTTGGTGTAGTTATGTAATCGAAGTTCCTATAGAAGCATGATACAGACATCTGTTGCTTCATACATACGTTGCAGCAAACAATAAAACAGCATATTACTTACGTTCGGTATATCCATAATTTGACTGATGAGCAACACGACATTTAAACAGGTTCGCCAGCCACAGCTATAGTCATCAGTCTACGTGGACACGGTTACCCGTTCGTGCTTGACTACATTTCCTAGATCATGTTCTAACAAAAGATGCTCTACACAACATACAAGTTTTTTCGCGGCACTACATACATAACCACTTGAGTCAGCAACACATTCCAAAGAGACACTACACTGCTTTCCAAATGTACCCAAATGGACCTTACGTTTTTACACGACCGTGAAACGCCCTGCTTTGCCTGGAGTTTGCGTAGTAAACAATCTTAGCTTCCATGCCAAATAACATCAGACTCCAATGATCACTACAGACACCATCAAATATGAGGAGAGATTCGCAATGCAAGATGCTTTTTACAAGGCAAGAAAATACTCACGATTGATTGTACGCAGTGACCAGAAAGCGCGCTAGATCAAAGTTGACTATGCTAAACCAGTTCATCAGACTCAAAAAGGAATATGAGTTGTTCTGCAGATAAGGCGATATCAGCGGATCTATTACGTATACTTTCTCTTGAACCTCAGGGGGCAGAAGCGAGACAGCGTGGCTAACATGAACAAAAAGGCAAAAATTAGACTTGAACACCAAGTGAGTCAATACTGAGCGAAGGGGGCAGCTATCGAATTCCATACGCCATTGATTCGCTTGGTATTGACCCATGTATTTAACGTAGTGAACCATTATAAAGAAAAACTTGGCACTGGCCACAGAGACATGGGTCAATACCGAGCGAGTAGTTCCAAAATTCAACTTCATTACCCACTGTCTCGCTTGGTATTGACCCATGTCTCTGTAGAGACCCATTTAATGAGCATAAGAATTAAAGAGAATGAGAATTACCACAAAGCAACATTGACGACTTCATTTGTTGCAAGCGAGTCGATGAAATTGCGCATGCACATGAAGTCTACTCTATCGAGGTTGGTAATGCATGTCTCCTCTGACCTTGCAGGCAGCTGTATGTGCGCATGCAGAGGTGCGGAGCTCAACAAAATTCTCAACTCCTCTTCATTCTCCTCGTTGATTTGCTCTAAAATAATTGACTCATCCGATACGTTGGATGGCCCTTCTGACGCAGAGCCTTGCACTTCCCTTTCTTGAGCTGGCCCCTTGGCTACCTCAGGCTCCGGATCATTTTCCTTCAATATTGGTTGCTCCATGGATGCCTCAGGCTCCACCCTGACCTGCTCTTGTCCCTCATCATCCACGGTGGGCTGCGGATCTTCCATGACTTGCTCATTTTTGTGTCTAGCTGGATCCTCGATAACTGTCTCTGTTTCTTCCATGACTACCTCGGGGTCCACTCTGGCTTGCTCTTGGCCCTCTGCGGCTATCTCAACCTGCCCATCTGTGTCGTTTCTCTCGACCCGTGATCGGGTCCTTCTGCTATTTGTTTCAGTCCTAGACGGCTCTGTCTGTCGTGCACGAGGATGGAGAGGGGGGATGTTGAGAATATCCATGGTTCTACTATCCCGGATTCGTACTGGCTGAAGCAGCCCATCATAGCGGAAACGAAGCCTACGAAGAGTATCAAAATCCCGTGGCATGATAGTGACCCGGTGTGCATGGGTAGCCAGGATATATCCATCGCTGAAGAATTCCATGAGATAGTCCTCAGCAATTTCTTGAAGGCAAAGGAGTGCACTGCTGACCCATCGCATGCTGACTCTCCACTGCATGCAAATCTCCCGCACTACTCGCTGGAAAGGGAGACGTGGAATAGCAGGTTGAACGTGTTGTTCTATCCTGCGCAGCTCTTGTAGTACACCTCTGTGCGCCTCATATCGGTGTCTTCTTGCTTGAGCATTCAAAGATTCACCTGTTGCCCTCCTAGCGCAGGCCTTAACACGGGGCATCTCTACAAATTAACACCAAAAGACAATTCTTTGTCAGCACAAGGGACTTCAGATTTAAGGAAAGGTCAGTACCAAGCGAAAAGATGGATAGGAAAGAATTGCCTTGCCTTATTCGCTCGGTAGTGACCTCAGAAAATAGTAATGTTAGACATGAATTATATGTTCTGAGGTCACTACCTAGCGAATAGGTGCATAGGAAACAGTTTGCCTTGCCTTATTCGCTCGGTAGTGACTTCAGAAATAGTAATAGCAGATATCACTTACATTTTCTGGGATCACTACCAGGCAAACAGGTTGGCAGCCCCTGCAAAAAAATACCTTATTCGCTGAGTGGTGACCTCAAAAAGTGTACAGGCAAGCGAACAGGTTTACAAGCAATGTGAAGGAGATCTTAAATCGATGCGGTTCTAACTATCATGTCGTTCCCTCCGATCACCTCCCCTAATATCGGGGGGATGATAACATTGATTCTCTCTCCCACTTCCATCTCTCATGAAGCCCCATGGCAGTACCACCCTCTCATAAAACCTCCTACCCAGGCTCTGCTTTTTAGGCTTGTTTGAAAGTCTATTTAAGAAGCAGTTGTTTCAGAACCTCCCTCAGGGTTTTGCATAACAACTAAAAGAAGCTTAGGATAGTGGCGATGCCTTTCCAAGGTATACTCCCACAGCGCCAGCAACACCGCATCTAGGCCCTCCTCATGAGGTCCCCCCTAGGCCCTCCCCCGATGTTACCTTTAGTGTTCTCGTCCGACACAGCTCGGGAGTGGCTGCTATCAACACGGGAGTCTATTCTCGAGGTAAGTTGCTCGTAATTCTTTGCTTTCCGCTCCCAATTTCCAAGCTCGTAGTTTGAAGAGCTTACTTGCTAAATGCTCTGTGCAGGATGCTAGCCTGAAGCTGCAGCAAATGCTGATCGTCAGGCAGAGGGTCTCAATCCTTAAAAACTCTCTAGAAGCAAGAAGGCCTGAAGACATGCAGCGATTGCTCGCCGAGAATGGCTCTATGGAGGCAATCATTAATTGGCTTCAGGAAATGAAGGATGAAGTGCTTGAGCTAGCCAGTAAATATGAGGAGGCCATTAACTTTGCAAACATGCTTTGCAAAGAGATAAGCTCGCTGTGAACCCTAAACCCTAAACCCCCCGGAAATTAATAGGCCACTCTTTGTAAAGTCTGAAGTGTTTTCTAACTCAAGCCCGGTGTTCAGTTGTAATTTTGTTTCTTTCTGATTAAATCAAAAGGCGTATTTTGCAAAATAAAGCCCTAAATCCGCAACAAGCAGGGGTTACCTTCCCCTTATTTTCTTAATATTGACCTCTGTACTAGCAGACATCACTTAACTTTTCTTTTGGTTAGTACCAAGCGAATAGGGCACTTCGGACTAGGTGACCTTATCCTATTCGCTTCGTACTGACCAACTACAGCAAATTAAAGGGCACAGGACCTAAATCAAAAGACATATTTGGCAAGGAAAACCCTAAATCCGCAACAAGCAGAGGTTACCTTCCCCTTATTTGCTTAATATTGACCTCTGTACTAGCAGACATCACTTAACTTTTCTTTTGGTCAGTACCAAGCGAATAGGGCACTTCGGACCAGGTGACCTTACCGTATTCGCTTGGTAATGACCAACTACAACAAATTATAGCGCACGGGACCGAAATCTAAAGGCGTATTTGGCAAGGAAAACTCTAAATCCGCAACAAGCAGGGGTTACCTTCCCCTTATTTTCTTAGTATCTACCTCTGTACTAGCAGACATCACTAAAATTTTCTTTTGGTCAGTACCAAGCGAATAGGGCTCTTCGGACTAAGTCAATTTACCTTATTCGCTTGGTACTGACCAACTACACAAAATACAAGTGCGCAGAAGGGTAGTAAGTAGCATACCTCTTCACTGTGTGTAGAGTTCCGCGTCGCTGAAGCACTGCAGAACAAGAGTAAGAGAAGGAAGATGCGCGAGAGTAAGAGGTGATGGAGTTTTCTTACCGTGTGGCGTTGATGGGGGTAGAGTTAATTAGAATGATGCACAGAAGAGGACACGAAAAGAGGCAGAATAGTTGAAACTTGAGATGTTTGGCGAGGGTAATGCCTCAACTTAGAATGCTTACCTCGGGGAGGGTGACAACTTCACTTATGCGCGAGATTGCGGTTGGTAAATCGTACTGCATGGGAATCTGAGACCATTTAATACTGGTTGTCCTTGAGAGCGCAGCCCATGTGCCTTTTTGAGTGACCGTTAAGGGTTAGACAGACGCCAATCGCCCTTGCAGTCGCCATCTCCATCTCCATCTCGCACCTTCTGCCTGGCCAGCTCTCGTGCCTTTGCATTTTCTGCGCCCTTCCCCTTGGCCAGCTCTCGTGATCCTGCATTTAGAGTCAAACGCCGATCGCCCTTGCATTCGCCATCGCCTTTGCCTTTTCTGCGCCTTTCCCCTTGGCTAGCTCTTGTGATCCTACGTTTAGAGTTAGATGCTGATCGCCCTTGCATTCGCCATCGCCTTTGCATTTTTTGCGCTCTTCCCCTTGCCCAGCTCTCATAATCTTGCGTTGAGTGACCTCCACTGGGTCGAGTATTTTGCTGCCGCGTCGCCATCGCCATCGCCATTGCCATCGCCCCCCTACTGGTTCTTGCTGTCGGTGGCCTGCGACATCACCATCCAACTCGGCGCCATTGGATATTGTAGAGACAGGTTCTTTCTCCCTGCCTCTCCCCTTCCTGTGTGTTGCTAACTGTGTGCACACCGAAGCCACTACGTTAGGGTAAAAACGCATGCATGGTTGGAATAATTACTCCTTATGTGGGGACCGTATCGCATTCATGGTTGGAATAATTACTCCTTATGTGAACTATAAATCTATCACTGTCATGCAGTAGTCGTGTGTAGCTACCCCTCTTATAAATTATTTTTTCCTCTTGTAATTTATTAACTCGCGCTTATGGTAAAAAAAAACATAATATGCTTTGTTCTTATCCACCTGTTCCGAATGCCACAAGACAGAACCAAGCGAATAGAACCCTTCGGAGATTCTTGGGGGCCCTACTCGCTTGGTACTGACTCAACTAACATCACCACTTATGACATTAACGCACGGGACATAATCCGTCGATATGACATTAGCGCACGGGACATAACCAAGTGAATAGAGTTCTTCGGAAATTCTTGGGAGCCCTACTCACTTGGTTCTGACTCAACTAACGTCAACTCTTATGACTTTAGCACACGGGACAGAACCAAGCGAAGAGGGTCCTTTGGAAATTCTTGGGTACCCTACTCGCTTGGTTCTGACTCAACTAATGTCACCTCTTATGACATGAGCGCACGGGTTAGAACCAGGCAAAATAGGACATTGAGGGGTACTCGAGGCCCAAAATTCGCTTTGTTATGACACCAAATAGTTTTGGCTTGCTTTTTCTTTCAGTCATGGGGATCATAGTCCTCGAGATAGATGTGAGCGAGGATACATGTGAAGAAAAACTATTCACATTCTTATATAACGCCTGAGCTCATCACCGTGCACCAGAACTATCAGGAATGTTCAATGCAGATTTTTCTATACAGAGGATTATATATTGCTCCTTTGAGTACCTACAAAACTATTTGCAACAGTATGAGGCAGTCACTTGTGACAATTCCATGACAGCTGATGGCATGAGATATGTGCACCCTGCCGACCTTGACCCTGACAAGAGTGCTTCAAGGAGACTGAATCACTGTCTTGAAAAGTGTCCCTCCAATGCAGTGCTTGTACAAGACAGGTGTATGAAACACTTAAAAAAATGTCGCTTATTGGAATTCTACCATGGGTTTGTCTGTTACTTATACTTGCAGACGGATGGCGAGTCAGAGACTTCGCAGCCAACAACTTTCGGTAGTTGTCCATTGGCACCGGAGGAAGAGGTAGAGGATGTGGAGGTGCAATTCAATCCAGAAGAAGAGCGAGAAGAGGTACTAAAGGAAACCTTTGATCCGGGCTTAACTCTTGTTTCTCTTGCGCATGCAGCAATAGGGTGCAGGCAAGAAAGCCCAAGTATGGAAGCGACTTTGCCTCTCAATTGTGCTCCCAGCTTTGCTATGGCGGGCGACACCCACTATATTCTACTCACAGATATCATGCATGAGCTCAATATACGGGAGGACTACTGCCTAGCGGAAATTGCAAATTCTTGTGAGGCAGACATGGGGTTTGTGGACGATGATGCAGTGGACCAATATCTTATTGCTGACACAGCTGTGAGTGACTCACAGTTCACTTTAGGGTCGCAACTGATTAAAGATACGTTCAATGAGGCGAAGTCTGGAGAGGCCGATTTGCCAACAGATGAGCAGTTTGAATTGACAACAAAACACCTCGGCTTGGAAAACATGGGTAGACACGTGGCACTAGAAGATCATGTAATGAATAGTCAGTCTATTCACTTATGGGGGAGGTCGATGCTGGAAATGGACGAGAATCAGATGGTAACTTTTGTCGAGCATTCATATAGTATTAGAGATGGCCGAGTGATAAAATATCATGAACATTTTTTTTTGTTGCCAGGTGCTAGTGTATGACGATAGTTTCCTTAGAAGAGCGGGAGGCTCACGCCAAGGGATTGTCACTGGAGTCCAAGGCAAGGATGCAGCGTTGTCTCACTACATCGGGCGTTTCAACCACAAAAAGGTTTGTAGAATAAATTCAAGTACTTGACAATTGTACTCATCTCACTTACGGCTAATAAATTGATTGCAATTATTATGTAGATCATAATATACCACAAGGAATATTCCGATGACAATGCAAAGTTCCCTCTGTTTGCAATGAAAGATATTACAAGATTGTGTGGTGGGCACCCCCTCCCACTAAACGCATAAAGAGTAATTTTGATTGAAAAACAATTTGCTCTACGTGTATTTGGCATTGGGTATGGGTGCCAGGCACTCAGAGCCCCATATTTCATGTCCTACACAGCTCAGGCTCTGGCTGCAGGGGTTGAAGACCCGGAAGGATTAGATCCATACAATAAGCGGCTGTTTCTGAGGGAAAGAAGACGCATGATGCTCGTAGGGATGCTGCCATCAACAGAGGAAAGAGCTCATCTACAGAGCTTGCACATCGAAGAGGTATAAAGTGAGGAGGAAGAAGGTGCATCGAAGAGGATAAAAACGACGGGCTCAGGTCCATCTTCTCCCGCTCCTGACTCGTGACCGGTGCCACCTCGCATGGCGCTCGGCCGCATTTGATGATCCCCAAGCCATCTGTTTCTTCTCTTTGCGGATGTGTTGTAAAGACCGTGTAATTTCTGAACTCTTAAGAAGTTCCTTCTGTCTTGCTCTATGAATTAGTCGTCTATAAGTCCATTGATGTAACTCTAATAGGCTATTGGCCTTTTCTTTTCCTCCCCAATGCCGAGTGTGCTTAAAATAACCTATTCTTGCCATGTAGTGGGTTTTTTCCATGCCTTGTGTGGACCATATTGATAGTGAACCGTATGTCTTGGCAAAATATGGACCATGGTTAAACAGTATGTGCTGCATTGAAATAAAACAAAATGGTCAGTTGAGTACAATTTAAAATTTTGTTTTGTATACGTAGAATGCCAACCTACCATGTAATGCAGTGTGATATGTTGCCCACCCCACCCTGTAAGGTAAGCCTTTTTCCAATACAGCAAGGCTGCTTGAAATGATGTGAGCTTACTTTGGTCCCAAGAATGTTGCTCAAGGTAGTGGAAAATTTTATCTAGTGATTTCCACACGTTCGCTTTGTGATTTTGGATTGCCCCACCACCAGCATTGTCTTTAACCACTTTATGTAACTATTTCCATTTGTTGAACATGGTCCTCCTTTCTTCTCTATCTGAATCTTTGAGGCTAAACCCAAGGAACCTTCTTGCCTTCACTCCGCCTATCGATGCTTTCCTTGGTACCTTGTACTGACTTTGAGACATCTTAGGGTCCTCTTCGATTTTGAAATTGCCTCCATGAAAACCAATGTCTGAGAGCACTCCCTCTAATGCTTTGATCACTCTTTTCGACTCACTCTCTGGCTTTAATGTCCATGCAAAACATATGTACAAATGAACCACCTTTTCAATTATTCGACAGAGTGCATGAAGTGTATAGACGTGAACTCTACTCAGAGGAATATCAAGCACTGGTTTAAAAGTTTTATCTTGAAGATGTCTGTTGGGAGCTCTAATCCATTGCACACTCTCAAGTGATTGTGCATCAGCCATGCAATATAAGCATGGATTTGCCACAGCTGCTCCGTGTGTTATGTTGTACATACACTTAAGAGTCTTTAAGTCACCTGCCATGTGCCATTCCACTGTGTAGTCCCCAAATCCTTCCACTGAAAGAACGGCTCCGTTTCTTTGTTCACTGATGATAGAAGGAATTTGGGTTTGACTAAAAACCCAATCGAGGATTTAAAAATTTTCCTTATCAACCTGTAGTGAAAAATGAAAACACAAAATCAACAACCAAATAATCAATATTTTTGTTATCAGAGATTGACCGAAGTATACCTGAAATGATCCTAGAGATAGAATGTTGTTTTCTAATTGCACGCTGAAGTATCGTGGATCTTCTTTCGTTATTGATGGATCCAGAGCTCTGTTCATGAGGCTAATGGTGACTCTCTCCAACTTCTTGTTCTTTAGGACCTCGCACTCGTCGGGCTTCAAAACAAACTTGAGAACCCTACCATACTCGTCTCGACTGATGTCAAAGAAGTGAACTGCATACCTTTGCAATGCTTCAAGATCAACGAAGAGGTTGTTGTGCTTGTTAAACTGTACCTCTCTTCCGCCCTTGCCTAAGAACATTGCTTCAATATGGAATGGTGACCCCAGTTTCTCAAACACCTCATCGTTTACGTGCCGGCGAGCAGCCTTTATATGTGATGGCTTTGGCAGCAATGATCCTCTTTGTAGTTTATTTTGAGATTTTTTAGCTATTTCTTTGAAGAGTGCCCTGTATCCCATTTGCGAGATGCCACTCTCATCAAGTATTGCTTGCACTTCCATTGGTTCCAGCTGATTCTCGTTCATGAAGGAGGTAAGTAGCCTCCCTTTCAACTTACGAAATTTTTTCTGAGTTATCATCTCTTCAACTACTTCTTTTGGAACTAGACGGCTGTAATGCACTCTGACATTGAAGCCTGCACCGTTCGAGTTTGGATGCAGTAAAGACCTGCCAAAAAAGCACAATGCGTTATGATCATGTATAGGAAAGTCAGTGTATCCACTTCTTAATGAAGCACATTGAAGAAACAAACTTCGAGTTACCTTAAAGCTCGTATTCGTTTTTTCAGGCCACCACTACCAACCTTCATGTTCTCAAGGTTGCACAGATCTCGTTTTCTTTTCCGACTACCAAGCACGGTGTCTTTCTCTCGCAAACTTGTGATCTTCTTCTCAAGGCCTTGGATTGTCTCTTTGTTTGATGAAATCTTTTGAGAGCATGCTTCATTAAGTTTCTTCAGCTGCATGTTCTCCATTGCTAGGAAGTTTCTTTGCCTTTCCGCATTCAATCCTCTCATTTCCAAATGTTCGGTGTATCCCATCCTTGCCATCGCCTGTGAAATGTAAGAGGTTAGTGATATTAGCAAAGGGAGGTGGCACATTTGTCATAGGATCCTTTGGATAAATAGACCCATCGGTCCACAAATCCAAATGATGTTCCTTATTTGTCCTTCTAAGTTCTCTCTCCCGTTGAGATAAGAAAGACTCCCTCCTACGTTTCTGCAATGGTGCGTACTCTTGCAATACATCAACATGAAGATGATGTGTGTTCTTTCTTTGGGTAAGTGTTAAAGATGAAGGGGCTGAGGATAGTAAGTTCAAATTAGTGTTTTCATCAGGAAAAGATGCGTTCTCCATTCCTAGAGTTGATAGAGAAGAAGACGGAGAATTATCTCAGGGTTTGGGAGGGAAAGCCATATTCTCAAGTTTAGAGTTGATAGAGTTCATGTGGCTTATGTTTCTGGAGGGAACACTTGTAAGTTGGCATTTCAAATCATTAGTCATACGGTTAGTTGGATTCCTAACAAGAGAACGAAGGATAAGTATGATAAAGACGGCGGCTACCTACCAAAGAATGTCATTTTGGCTTTTTGTTGCGCAGAAAAGTATCACATAAAATGCACAAGTGAACATTTTCATTTTCTCTCTCTAAGCCGACGTGGCACTTCTTACAGGGCCCAAAAGTGAGTCCAACTTTCTCCTAATGGAAAAGAGATATCGTGCTTGGCATTGTGTTGGTCGATATGTATGCCAGATGCAGTGCACTTCAAAAAGCACAAAAAGTGCTTCACTCCTCATCATGGTCTTCATGCATGTGAACTAGAAGCAGATTCACCAAGTCAACAGTGAGTTGTGTTGCTTCACTTCAGAAAGTCGCATATTTAGGATCATAGTGGTGAGTGTGTACGTTGGTTGATATGTATGCCAATTGTGGTGCCAAAAAATATCCATAGAGGCGAAAAATCCACTAATAACTCCAGGGGAGAAGCAATACTCGCAACACAAACCAAGCGTAGACATGAAGAGCATGACGAGTCGTCAAAAACATGGCTATGACAAGGAGGCTATGGGATGTTTTAACCAAATACGAAGGAAAAGCCTTTCTTCTGTTCAAATGCATTCACACATGCTTGCACCTTGAAGGCTATTTGGCTTTGACATGGGTGAGAGAATTTTTGATGAGATCAGAGAGACTATTCAATGTGCTGCCTGGGACCGAGAGAATTCTCAATGAGATTGCTAGTCAGAGACTATTGGAGAATGATGAAAAGTTATTATGGTCATAATATCCAGAATCTCATCACTTTGAGTGTATTGATAACAGGATATGTGCAGTATGGTTGTGGCAAGGAAGCTCTGTGATGTTTTAACCAGATGCATACTAAGGGTCTCTTGCCATACAAAGTCTCTTGGAGTGCTCTTGTAGAGAATATGCCCGGCAAGAGGAAGCTCTCAACCATTTTTGCTGGATGCAACATGAGCTTGGCAGTGCTTTGGTCGATACGTAAGCCAAATGTGATGCCGTTCCCGAGATTATTCCCATCAAGAAATTGAGGAGTTTTTCTTTTCTATCTGCGCTAAAAGTGTGTGCTCAAAAGAAGGATTTGTACCAAGCCAAAGCTCCACGACAGTTGGATGGAATACGATGGCTGAATACTTTTTGTTGGATGCAACACAAGGACGTCTCCCCAACTGCAATCAGGATACTCCGAACATGGGAGTTGCAAGGAAGTTGTGGGCTGTTTTGACTAGAAGCAAGGGGAAGTTTTTCCAAATGCATTCACCCATGCTTGCACCTTGAAAGTTGGTCACCTTATGCAAGACCTTCACATGGGTTTGAGAATTCATGATGTAATTGCTAGTCACGGCCGATCGAGGGAATGCCATGCTTAGAGGTGATTTGATCAATATGTATGCCGAATGTGGTGCCCTCACGAAACTACAAAAAGTTCTGGATGAGCTTTTTCTACGAACAGTCGCCTTTTGGAGCACGTTGATCGACATGGTTGTGGCAAGGTAGCTCTCGACTATTTTAACCATATGAAAAGTGAGGGTTTCTTGCCAGACGAAGTCTCTTGGAGTACTTTTATTCATGAATATGCCAAGAAAGAGCAGGAGAGGAATCTCTGGAAGGTTTTTTTTTCTTAGATGCAATACGAGCTGGGCATGTTCTTGATGACCATTTTGCCTGAAATGTTGCATGTCAGATGCATTGAATGATAGGAATGGTGTCTCTTGCAATCTATTAGTCATAGAATATGCACCACAGGAGCAGGGCCAAAAAGCTCTAGGCTGTGTTCAGCTTCCTATCTGGAGTGTGGACTCTTGGAATGCACTGATTGCAGGATTTGCCCCACAGGACAAATCTCTAGCCTGGTTTCAGCGGATGCGAAGCGAGCGCCTCTCTCCATATGCAATGACCTACCTGATGCATCTTGAAGGCATGCTGCTCTATGCAAGATGCTTTGTGGGCACAAAAATTCCTAACTATATTGTTAGTCAGTGGCTGTTGTAAAAAGATATCGTGCTTGGCACTGACTTGGATGTATGCCAAATGTGGTGCATTTGAGAAAGCACAAAAAGTTCTTGAGGAGCTTCCAATCCAGAATGGCGTCTGATTTCGGGATGTGCAACAAGAGTAGGGCCAAACAGCTCTAGCAAATTTGAAGCAAGGGCCTCTCTTAAAATGCCATCACCTACACATGCATCTTGAAGGCATGCGGCTACAAAAATTCACAATTATATTGTTAGCTTGAAAAAACACAAAGTGCTTGAGAAGCTTCCCTCTTGGAATGCAATCAGTGCGATGTGTGCAACAAGAGCAGGGCCAGAAAGCTGTAGGCTAGCTGTAGGCTATTTTCAACATATGCAAGCAAGTGTATCTCTCCAAATTTAGTCACCTACACTTTTGTCTTGAAGGCTATGCTTACATCTTGAAGGCATGTGGCTCTACGCAAGTGCTCAAGGAGCTTCCTGTCCTGAGGGTGGACTATTGGAATGCACTGATTGAAAGATATGACCCACACAAGCAAGGCAAGAAAGCTCAAGTCTGTTTTCAACAAATGCGAATCAACGGCCTTTCTCCATCACCTACGCATGCATCTTGAAGGCATGTGGATCTACGCAAGATGTTGGGTTTTTCAAACGACAGAATTGATTCACTTAATATAGATTGTATGCTTCTCGGCATTGCTACGCCATCTTGCTTTGGTTCTATTATTAGCTTGCGACTACCTCCACCCACCTTGGAATTGGGCGGAAAATCACACAAAAAGGTCAATTTTCTCACATGAGTTTGTGCTTTGTTGATTTGCCGGCTCTAGATCGACATGCGTATCACGGCTAAAATGATGCACGCTTCCCTTGCAGTTCCTTGCCAGCCCCTTGCGAATTGATGGACGTGGCAGAGGGTCGTTTCTACTTGAACCTGACAATAACGTGGATCACCCAAGGCCCCTTAATGAGCTTTAGAGTCATCTTCAGAGCTGCATAGATGTGTGCCCCCACTCAGTTGGAGAATCCACGATGAGATTGGAAGATATACCAATAGGGGTGGATAAGCATCATGTCGGCAAACTCATTCACAAAGCTTTAGCCAACATCATCATGTTCGTTACAACAATTGACTCTCTCTCTACTACTTCTAGGGATATTACTCTTGTTGAATCTTCAAATGACACAACCACACTTACACAAATGACAAGAACGCAGAAAATAGAGCAAGATTGAATCGAAGAATTAATACAATTTAAAAGCTAAGGATATATTTAGACATATCAAAATTGAGACATCAAGATCGTTGCGTTGTAAACACAGGACCATGTCACCTTAAGGTAATAGGATTTGCGGTCTCTCTCTCTCTCTCCAAACTTCTCTTCTAGGTTCTTGTTTTCTCTCACCTCGGACTCAATTCAATTCAATATAAATGCGGCTAACGAAGCACTCTCGTTTTTTTTAACTTTCCTGTTTATTTTTTGTCCTACGAAGTAATTGTGAAGTCCTATGCGATGCATCATCTTTGATAAAGCTCCATGCTAGAGCCACATGGAAAGCAAGCTGGAGCGTATGAGCATCAAGCCAACCTCCTAAGGGTCGGAAGTCCACATAAGATTTTAGAGCATTGGGGGGCACCTTAAAAAGGGTGTAAGCATAAATGACGAGAACGATATTGCATACTTGTCGTTTAAAGCAATCTTAGCTAACAAGATTCCCTATTGCACTTAAAAAAAACAATTTTGTGTGCACTCCAATTTATCAAGTCTCTTGCCTAGACACTCCAGTTGTGATGTATTTACATCATTATAATCCAAAAAACACCCATGTAACTGAACTTTTGAAGGAGTAAGATAATTACATAATAAAAACCATGTGTATGAAACACTCCCATGAAATGACCCTAGCCTCTCTACTTAATATGTCCATAGGAGAATTTGGTCTTCAGCACATTGTACAAGAACAGTCTACTAACAAGCTCTTGCTTTGCAATGTCACTGTTGGGCACTTCTCTTCATGCTTTGACCTGCTTTGTGCGCGGGTGGCGGATTGTATTCGGATAAAGAAGGTTCTTCATTCCGGGGATTTCCATAAGAACCTTGCTGAGGGGCGCTCCGTCCTTGCGGCCAGGACATGGCACCATGTAGACGAGCGCCAGAAGAAAGTCCAACACCTCGGGGGCAAAGACACGGTACAACAAGAATGTGGTGTACCAGTAGGGAAATCTTACATACCGATGGTTCCTCAATGTACCTTTAAGCATTGCCTTGGCACACTCCTCTGAATATGCGATGGGTGCCGGACCCACATGTTTCTGCAAAGCGGTTTCCAAGTTTGAGATAATACGCACACAACCCAAGGTACAAACTTTATCACAACAAAGGAAAGAGCTTTTCAAGCTAGTATGCAATCAAGCAGAAATGATTAACAGATTGATCATCATCACATCGAGTATTGGAAATAGCGTTCTTACATCACGTTGAGCTTCGCTCACTTCAATCTCGCCTCTTGTGTTGATAAACTTGCCCATGGTCATTTCGCTCTCTATCCATCCGGGTGTCACGATTGTTATGCCTGAGATGGATGACCCCAGCTCAATCCGGAGCGTTTCGAAGAAGTTGAAAACAGCCGCCTTCGCAGCCTGCATGCCAAGGAGAAAATGAGCTAAAGAGACTTCAGAAAAGCATGAGTCTTTTGATTGTTGTTTCTGTCAAGTAGCTCTTTTTTCTAGTACTGCAGATAACCATCAAAAGCTTATATGTACTCTTACATTGTAAGCAGCCATCCTTGGATACGGTAGCCAAGAGATAACCGACGCATTTACAACAATCTTTCCACGAGAGCGCTTGAGATGAGGCAAACCGTAGAAAGTTGGGTAAACATAGCCCCAGAAATCGATGTCCTAGCACACATTTTGGCAATACACAGGAGGATCAATTTCCATTTACCGCCAAAACTTACTAACGGCAGCCATAGCCAGAATTAAACCCTCACCATAATTTGATTCAAAGGACCAGAATCCTGCACCTCCTCGACCAAGAAGCTGTGTGTCATGCCAGCAGTATTCACCAGATGATCCACTGCATCATAGGAACCAAGAAGGCCAGAACACATTTAATACATACCCCACAACTCAGGACATGCACACACACTATTTCCTGCACATGAACTCACAACATGTGCTTACATATCAACCCATGTGGTATTCGGTCGACACCGAATGCTGTATCGCACTCAGCTCTTGTTTGACATATAGCTTGCAATACAGTATGTTTCCAGAATCAAATGCAAAATAAGCATTTTAAATGGTACTCACGACGACCGTAGTGGTTAACAGTCTCCTCGATGAACCTCTTGCAATCCTCTTCTTTGCTAACGTCAGCACTGATAGCACGCACATCCATTGCGCCCCTCTTGATGCATCGGTCGGACACAATGCGCAGCCGACTTTCTCGACGTGCAATCAGCACCAGCACAGCCCCTTTCTTTGCATATTGGTAAGATAGTTGCTGGTTTTGAAACAGAAAAACTCTACATCATTTTTCTGCATGGGCACTGAAATTGACCATGCTCACGCATGTTTGCGATAACCAAGCAGTATCAAAATAGGATTGATGGATTACCTCGCCAATCCCGGAGGAAGCACCGGTGATGAGGACGACTTTGCCACGCACGTTCTCTTCAAAGATGGCATTGAAGAAGCGAAGAAACATGCTGCGAATGGTGAGGATTGGCCAGAGAACGACGAGGGTGCAAACCCCAAACACAGGCATGACCAAGTTAAGGAAGGTTTGGAGGAGGTCCATGGTGCTGAAGAGGGATTTAGTTATTCGCTGCGCTAATTACCAAAATAGTGAGCAGGATTAAGCGCTTGCCTACAGGCAGCCGAAGGAGTATTAAGCTCGTGCTTCGTCCCTGTATAATGCGTGATATAAGCTATCTGTGTGATGTGGGTGACGAGCCCAATTTTGGTGTGCATGGGGAGCTCTCTAGAACGCGTGTTCCCACTTTCTATTGCTAGACTTGTAACGTGGTTTCTTACTACTAAATCCCACTCCCACTCTCGTTTTCTCTCGACCTGTTTTTCTTTCCCACTTTCCCTACTACTAGTACGGCCCCGGCCCTCTCTCTCCCCCCCTCTCCCTCTCACTCATATAAATCGGAACTCACCGAATGCAGCAAACTTTGACACGTGGCACTGGAAAACCAGTCTCCTTAATATATAGTATAGATATCTTCGATATCTCTGGTCCTGTACCAAAAAGCACTTTTGGTTTTTTTTTTGGGTCGGGTGGGTGGGGGTTTGGCAAGTTGCCAGTAGGGGGTACCACCTGAGATAAATCCATAAAATCAAACAATAGTCAAGTTGAAGATGAGATCGCACAAAGAAGGGGACGAGGGTTGATGCAGGACGCCCTCCATTTAAGAGAGGAGGGACACGAGGAGTCAAGGGCCACTAACAATGGACAAGCTTATGTTTTTTTCACTGTGTGGGTTGCTCAGCATAGCAATGTCGCGTGGTTGTTGAGTTGGCTATGCGAGCTTCATAAGATGTCTCTTCATGAAGCTGGTGCGTGTTCGACTTCTTCATACACCTTTTAGAGGTTGAGAGAGATCTCAGATGAGTTCCAACCTTAGCATTAGAATGTAACGATGGGATCATGAGGTATCTCGTGATTGAATGAATATAATAATGGAGTTGCCAATAGTTGTAGCTCAACTAGAGAAATTTGCACATGTGACAATGAAGGTGTGAGGAGGTTCAACATCATTGTCAGACTTTCGTGCATCACTTTTGTTGGGTTTCTATAAGAAGGTGAGGATGGGCGAGGAGTCTACCCCGACAATGTAGAATTGTACATCAGACATGATAAACAACCTATCATCTTTTGCCACTTTAATTGCAGACATATATAGGCAAACGTGTGTGACACTAGCCTTATTCGCACGGGGGATGCATGAGCCAATGCAATGACTTAGGATCTGGTGGGACAATTATGACCCCAAATCTCGCTAAACTATTCGACAATTGTAGCTTTTCCTAGAATTTTTAGCTAGTGCTAATGATTTGCTTTCTCTTTTCTACATCTTTGGTAGCCCTTTTGGAAGTTGGACGCTGTAAAGCAGTTGAACATAGAACTCTGTTTTATGAGTATCGACCCTAAAACCTTGAAACATAGAAAAAGTTTCAGAGAAACCTATTTGACAATAGCACAGGGTCCCTATTTCTATAAATAGGGGGTTGGACTGGAGAAGTTCTAGAGTTGTCTAACCCTAGTTCCCTCAGTGGTATCATAGCAAAGGGGGAAGAAGGCCAGGCACGCAATTTGCACGAGCCTGGAAGCCGTGGTCTCTGTGTGTGTGTGTGACTTAGAGGCAATGGGAAAAGGCCTCTCTCTCCACACACAGACACACACACACACACACACCAAAGACCAACTTGATGTGTACAAAATCGAAAACTATGGAGCTTGATGGGGTCACCTTGGCATGAGGGAAAAAGTCTCTTCTTCCTTCTCTCCATGCAAGCACCCTACGAGGTAGCGCACCTCCTTCTCTCTCTCTCTCTCTCTCTCTCTCTCTCTCTCTCTCTCTCTCACACACACACACACACACACACACACACATTCACTTGATCCTAACAGCCATCATCGCTAGCAGCCTACCAATTCACACATATTTTTAAAAGGGCACGGAATGGGTGCCCTAAATCCACTCGATTAAGGAGGCCACTCCCACTAAGGGATCAAGAAAGGATCACTACTAAGCAAGGATGCAATAGACAAGGGTTTAAAGCAGCACTGGGCACAACAGTTTGAAGGTGAAGGTTTGCAAAAAATACAAAGTATACAATCTTTATGTGATCAACATGATCACTTGCAAAACAAAGTGTTTGCAAGGAAAGAGAAGCCTACGAGTTTTGTCTCTTTTAATTTTTGCTTCCATGCACATATTGTCAGAGAATCTAGTATTTTCTTACAAACACAATTCTCTAGTATTTTCTTACAAACAAAGTAGAAACTGAATCATGAATTTTTCTTTGAGAAAATTCTTTAGAGGAGACTTTAGATTGTGCCAAGTTGATTTCTTTGCACATTTTACACATGAGAATCACAAAATTAAGATTGATAACTTATTGAGGGCTGGATTTGCTTAGAGCCGGCCCCCCTCCAAAAGGTCTTTGGAGAGAACCCTAACTACAATACAAGATTATTCTTTTGCGGAGCTTTCCTCAAACCAAGAATATAATGAACTTCATGATTCCATAGTATATTCTCCTTCCCAAGCCCTAAACACCGCAGAAGGGAGAGAGAGTTACGGGGTAAGAGGTAGATGAGGGTGAAAAGAAGTATTTCTTAAGAAAAGAAGTAGTGTTTGGTTGAAAGCAAAGGTTGGTGGTACAAAAAAAGGGCGGGCCAAACTTTTTCCACCTATTTGGTACTTTGAAGGGAAAGTTTGGAGGTAAATGGCGTTTGTATTTCTATTTAAAAAAAATATATAATGTTATTTCGAAGAACTCTTTGTACAGTTTCATAATGGGCCACTCCGTGTGAGAGTAGTGGTGTCATGAGTGGATGTAGTGGTTCTAAATTTTCCGCCCTGCGTTTGAACTCAATCTGTATAGCGTGCTCTCTCACTGGTCGCCTTGTGCCATCTCTCTCTCTCTCTCTCCCCCTCCCCTTAGCATCGCATTCGCTTGCAGTAGCTCTACTCTCTCGCGTCAGTTTTCCAGCCATGAGGACCCCAAAGGCCAAGGGAGCTGCTGCGAATAGGGCATCACCTTCAATATGAAAACTAAAATCGAAGGCTAGGGAGAGGTAACGAACTACTGAGTTTTTTTTTTAAATTTCCTGTTTTTTTTGTCCTACGAAGTAATTGAGAAGTCCTATGCGATGCATCGTCTTTGATAAAGCTCTACCAAAGCCATGTTAGAGCCACATGGAAAGCAAGCTGGAGTGTATGAGCATCAAGCCAGCCCCCTAAGGGTCGGAAGTCCACATAAGATTTTAGAGCATTGGGGGGCACCATCTTTGCACGCTGCGGGCAACCATTCTTGACATGGAGAGAGAGAGAGAGAGAGAGAGAGAGAGAGAGAGAGAGAGAGAGAGAGAGAGAGAGAGAGAGAGTTGACGGGTTGCAAGCAGCATGGATGACGTTAGAACTTTCCTTATCAATATTGTCATGCTCCAAGGCCGGGCAGGACAATATTGTGAAATGGATAAGAACTTCGAAGATCTTTCCTTTCATTAGTGTACCTTTTACGTGAGATTTCCAAAGCACTAAACATCTGAAAAAATTCAATATGGTCTTGTCAAGATTAAGATTTCAAATGCTGCTGCAAGCTCTAGATACACAAAAGCAACAAACTAATTAGAAGCAGGCTTCACGTTTAATTTCAAATGCTACTACGAACTCTAGTATACAGGAACGCAAACTCTAATTACACAAACGCAAACTCTAATTATAAGCATGCCGCATGGGAAGCTAACTGCAAGTGGGATGATTAAATTGAGAGATAGCGAGAGCGAGAGAGCTTGTCAGCTAACGCCAATAGCCTGCACCATCTTCACCCACACCTTCTCATCCCAAGGAGTATTAATGTTTCTCTTCACATTGTATGATCATTCTATGAGCTGAAGAGGTAATGAAATATTGAGTTTTTCTTTTCACTTTTCTGTTTTATTTGTCCTACGAAGTAATTGTATTTCTATTTAAAAAAAAGATATAATGGTATTTCTAAGAACTCTTTGTACAGTTTCATAATGGGCCACCCCGTGTGAGAGTAGTGGTTTCATGAGTGGATGTAGTGGTTCCAAAGTTTTCGCCCTACGTTTGAACTCAATCTGTATAGCATGATCTCTCTCTCTCTCTCTCCCCCTCCTCTTGCAGTAGCTTTGCTCTCTCACGTTAGTTATCCAACCATGAGAACCCCAAAGGCCAAGGGAGCTACTGCGAGCAGGCGTCACCTTCAATATGCAAACTGAAATCGAAGTCTAGGGAGAGAATGTCCTCCCCTTCCGGAAGCAACAACAAAGGTGTTTCCACCCCATCCCCCCAAGAAACAGAGACGAAGCACAAAACCAGTCCCAACACAAGGGCTAGTGCAAAACAATGTAAGGTTGCTGATGTGGACTCCGAATGGACCTCACTCTTCTTTGATGAAGATGGATCAAAATTTTCCAACAAGTCAAGATGTGGTACACTATTCATTGGCATCAGGCTTGTGTTAATTAAACATTGCATGTTCACTCCATGTTCTTGACGTGACATTTGAAGACGTACAATACCAAATTTTGTACTCTGGAGTGCCCCATTTGGTACTGTAGGGCATCACATTTAATCTATATCTCATTGATTTTCTCTGATGTTTTTCACATTTCAGGTAAGAATAAAATGGAGGAGTACCCTCAACAAATCAAGTTTTGTTACACAGCACAAGACTTGCATGAGGAGTACGACCTCAGTCTAGAAGTCAAAATCCCTAAGGACCTGAGTGATGACGACTTTCCACGTGAGCAGTGGTTAATTGTTTCAAGTACAAGTACCAAAAGAACAACAAGATCTATTTAAACCATTTGCAGCCACATCTAGTGGAAGACTGCAGATTTCTATTCTCCAAAGTTTATCAGGCCCCCCTTATGTGGTGAATTAACCAACGAATTTTCTAGGTGCTATGCTTTTGAGAAATGCCATGTGTCATAATAACTAATATCTAATTCTCCTAAATGATTTTCTCATGTTAAACTGATCATTTAATATGGGGAAGTGCTAGGGGAGAAAAAGCTAGAATATTGGTTAAGCAGGCCGACCGGCCACATTAGGGATCCAAAGGAGGGAAAATAGGGATCCAAAGGGGGGGCCATCTGCAAAAGAGCAATGTGCAACAATGGGCTTAAAAGAACCTAAGGTTCTGCCCATTAAAACTTCCAAAATGCTAAGGTTCCAAGATTCAAAGGTTGTGTCCAATGGTCAAAGCTTATAAAAATTGGATTCTTTGTGTGTGTAAAAGAGTCTTCACAAGTCCCTACATAGGAGGGGGCAAGCCCAAGAAATAGGGGATAAGAGAGAAACTCTCACACACACACACGCACACATGCACACACACACACACACACACACTCACAAGCTCCCTTTACACAAAGGGAATGAGGGACACATGTCAGCTCCCTAGGCCAGATGCCCACAAGGTGTACTCAAATCCTATTGGATGGCCATGGAGGTGGACCAATGAGAATTAGGCTAGAGTAAATCTAGTTAAATTAATTTAAAAACACTTAAGAAAAGAACAAATAGGAATTAAGCCCTCTAGAGACTATTGGGCAGTCTCCCAAGGGGTCCAATGAGCATTCAACAGCCCAATGGCTTGCCTGGTTCCTATTGGCCACGAGGCAAAGGGGTCCAATGAGAGTTTAGTTGAATTAATAATTACCTAAATCTTTCACAAAAGGGGAAAGGGGGACACATGTCAGAAGACTATCACTTATGCTACTTAACTTTGGCTAAGCTGGGAGAGCTCCAATGAGGTGCTAGCAAGAGCAAATAGCAAGAGGGGTCGACCAAGAGAGAGAGAGGGGGCTGATTTTTCAAAGGCAATTATCCACACACACTCACACAAGCTCATGTGTAGAGTAAGAAGACTCTCTCTCTCTCTCTCTCTCTCTCTCTCTCTCTCTCTCTCTCTCTCTCTCTCTCTCTCTCTCTCTCTCTCTCTCTCTTCTCAAGCTTTTTTAATAGAAAGCTTATCACCTACTCCAAGCTTGTGAGAAGGGAGGCCTACACCAACAACTCTTGGCTTTGTGATGCAAATCCAACCAAGATCCAATCTTCAATGCATGCTCATCTCCTCTACCATGCTAATTACTAAGCTAAGCTATGCTAATACGCATGATATGTGAGGAGATTGACATCTTTCTCGTAAGACTACTCCTTCCTCTCAATCTACTCTCATACCCCGCTAGCTCTCACCATCTTTGAAGGTGTGTGAGGTCTTGGGTCTGAGACCGTGAGGGAATTGATGTTGTGTTTGATAAGTGTTTTGCTTAGTGCTTGAAGTTTCCATCTTCATTGCACTAGCGAGTATTGAAGGAACAAAAAGAATTGCATTGTAAAATATCTCTCTTGATGGGAGAAACCATAATACAAAGCCTTTTGGAGGGGGGACCGGCTCCGTGCAAATCCGGTCCTCAACTGTTGTCAATTTCTTAATTTCTCTCTCCACCCAAGCACTCTTGTTATTCTCATTAGGAATATATTCTAATGAAATGCTCACTATGTTCATGCTATTTTCTATTACACACAAGTTACTAGACTATTACATGTTACATTGGTATCAGAGCACAAGGTTTCTCTTTTCTTGCTCAAGAAGGGAGGTCCTCAAGCTAGCTATAAATGGTTGGTATTATTGATTGCATGTGAGTAAGTAGAATAGGGATTTTTCAGCCTTGCAGTGCGCCTGCCTTTGTGCAATTATTGGGGAATCGCCGTCGAGAGCTATGGTCTTAATAGTGGAGGCCTACGGGGCTTACCTACGGCTTAACCACTATTGATCTATTGAAAGCTTGACATGAGCCGGTGCTGTTTTGGTGTTGAACGACTCTCTCTTCTATTCCTTGCAATTAATGGTATTCGAGCCACAGGTACAGTAGCTTGAGTGCTTTTTCTAAAGGGGTAAAGAGGAGCAGCAACTAGGGCTTGAAGTGCCAAAGTACACCTAAAAAGTTTACACCTAAAAGTTGTTACAATGGTTGACAATAGTAAAGAGAGTGAAATTAATGTTGATAACTTTGATTTTGCTAATGAGCAAGCTACTAATGATGCCCTGATGCTTGTTAACTATCTTGTTTCTAGGCTTCAACAAGCCATGGGCAATCCATCCCTCCAAAGTGAAGTGCAACGGAAGCTTCGTGCTCATGGGATTCTCCAAGCTCCTCGCACCATGACGAGAGAGCACCTAGGTAGTGTTATAGAAATGATATTTTATGATTTATTGCAGTTGACAGGTGGAAAAGACTAGACCGAGCTAGGCCTATGCGACTGAAAATATATATTGTACATTTTATTATTCAAGTGCTCTTTATGAGATTTGGCCATTTATGACCAGCCGGTCAGCTTGTACTCACATTGACCATTGAAGAAATCTATAAATGAAATACGTGCAAGAGGGAAATGGTCACTCTTGCACGGGGGGAGATTGCACCCAGTGTTTGCATTGTTCTTCTCTCCTCTTCCCTCTTCTCTCTCACCGTGCCAGCGTAGCACTCCGCTCTAGGAGGTGCGCCTGCACGCTCTCTCTTGCTCTCTCCCGCTCTCTGTCTCTCTCTATTTGTGTTGTGCTCGATTATGGATTTGTGCAAGTCGACAGGTATGTAGATTTAGTCATTTATGTCTTGCTATGTGCTATTTTTGAGTATTTTGCAGGGCAGCCAAGCTTCCGGCTGTAGCAGTGGTATCAGAGCCGAGGCTACGCTCCAAAGATTGAAGATTCGGATAACCAAAGGCTAAGTACAATTACACAATATTATTTTGCTTCATCTAAATTTATTATTTTATTTCTTCTTGATCAAGGTAATTAAGTATCATTCTTCATCAAAATATGATAAAGAAAAGTAACCTGAATAATATAATTAGAAGCATGATATCTTATGCAGAAGAATCTATTGTAATGGCATGATGAATCAATTCGAGGCTATAATAGGGGTAAATATGTGAGAGTGCAAAGAAAAGATGAGTGCATCAACTCGCAAAGTCCCAAGATCGTCAAGACCTAGTTAAATGCCCATAGAGAAAGACAATTAGAACAAGAGTTAAAGGCAGACTATTGTAGAAATAAACCAGGAGACCTTGGGGAGTGTCCGAGCTACATTACATCTTTGATCGTTCCAACCTTGACCTTCATGAGAGCTGGCATAGGCATTGGTTATATTCAATAGATCCAAGCTCACTCTTGCCCACATAAGGTCATCAAGCGAGTGAAACACACACTCTATCTCGAATTGTTATTTACTTTTTTACAATTGCAATTAGATGATATGCTTGTGTTTTGCTACCTCAGCTGTTGTTGGTGCTGCCATTGATAAATCAGTTGTAAGCTCACCTGCAACTAACAATGGTATTACCCTATGGCTACTGACAAAAGCAATGGCGTGAGGTAGAGAAAAAAAGAAAAGGGGAACGACTACGAGTCCTTGCATGCCAGTAGCGCCCACAAACTATTGCGCATGCTAGTAGCACCCACCAAGCCGTCACCAACCAAATTTTGTTTTGGGCCAACACTAGCAGCCTCAAGCTGGCTCACATGCACCATCAGATAGGTTTGCTACACCTACACATTGAAGTTGAGAGCAGCTGCCAATTATTTTGCCCTCACCCTTTGCTTATCCAACTCACAACTGCTTTCATGCTTGCATGCCGTGGCCACCACTCAGATCTCCTCTTCTTTCTACCTACCGCCTCTTTGGGTGAATCATTTTTTTTTGGGAAGGCACTCATATGATCAGGCATCAATGCTAGCTTCCCTAGCCATTGCCCACGCACTGCAGCACGATAAAAAACTCAGCAGCCCACCCCGCGTATTATGCAAGCATACCTAATTTCTCTCTCTCATTCTCGGCCACCAACAGCCATCCAAACCTTCACATTATCTTGGCCTGGATATCTCTCCGCTCTCAAACTCTCTCACTTTAGAACACGTTTGCATGTTCTGTATGGAATTGGAAAGCAAAAACTACAGGTACACTACAGTTCATCTATATGCAAGACTAACTCGCCCAGGCCCCCAGGCTATTTCTATAGTATTCAACTCTCTCTCTCAATCTCTCCCTCGTAAACATTATCTCTCTCTCCTCCATCCCAAGGAAGCTCAACATGCAACCACGTGAGAGATGGCATCTGACATCCTGACCAGGACGCTCGCGGGAGTCGGAAGGCACCTAGCGTCGCTTGCCATGTCCAACAGAGCACCTATCAATAGAGCTGTGTTTGTGAGCTCTCCCACCTCCATTCCAACGGAGAGGTATGTTATAGAAATGATATTTTATGATTTATTGCAGTTCACAGGTGGAAAAGACTAGACCGAGCTAGGCCTATGCGACTGGAAATATATATTATACATTTTATTATTCAAGTGCTCTTTATGAGCTTTGGCCATTTATGACCGGCCGGCCAGTTTGTACTCACATTGACCATTGAAGAAATCTATAAATGAAATACGTGCAAGAGGGAAATGGTCACTCTTGCACGGGGGGAGATTGCACCCAGTGTTTGCATTGTTCTTCTCTCCTCTTCCCTCTTCTCTCTCGCCGTGCTCGCGTAGCACTCCGCTCTAGGAGGTGCGCCTGCACGTGCTCTCTTGCTCTCTCCCGCTCTCTGTCTCTCTCTATTTGTGTTGTGCTCGATTATGGATTTGTGCGAGTCGACAGGTACGTAGATTTAGTTGTTTATGTCTTGCTATGTGCTATTTTTGAGTATTTTACAGGGCAGCCAAGCTTCCGGCTGTAGCAGGTAGCCTCCCTGCGAGACTTCCAAAAGATGCCTCTCTTCGATTCGGGAAGAAGAAGAGGATCCATATGAAGGGCTCAGAAATTTTCCCCTTGATGACGCATCTACTTCTCAAAGGAGAATTCAAGAGCCCCCACCAAAGGAACGAGAAAGAAGTGAGTCTCCTGCCACCTCGGCGGAGATGGCTCCACGAAGACGGTGGGCTAAACGCTCTCCATCACCTCCAAAACGGAGAAGAAGATAGCATGCTTCTCCACACCATAATTCCAAGAGGGATGACAAAAAGCAAGAGAAGAAAAAGGCGAGAAAGAGGACACCCTCTTCTCCATCTTCTTCATCCTCTTCCTCTTATGATAGTGATGGTAAAGACAAAGAAGATCAAGGCAAGAAAAAGGCGAGAAAGAGGTCACTCTCTTCTCCATCTTCCTCAAATTTGGTGCAACCTTTGAGCCATCAAAAAGAAGAGGCCATAGGAAATCCTATGATGCGTGGAAGAGGTCGTCCAAGCTCAAGAAGTTCAAAGAGGGAGGGAAGAGAATCTCTTTCCTTACCTATGAAAGCACCTTTGGTGCTATGGACAAAGTCTTGGCCTTTATCCAACAATTTGATGCGGCGTTTGGAGATGAGGGATTCATGTAGTCCTCTAAGCTACACCATGTAGCTATGCACTTTCAAAAGTCCGCCAGAAAATGGTGGTTTAGCCTACGGGCCAACAGTGAAGCTCCATGAACATGGAAAGCTTTAAGAGATTCCATTATGAAGCAGTTTTTGGCCACCGGTGCCAAAGACAAATTACTCACCGAATGGTGAAGCTTGAAGCTCTCTTCCTACAAATCCATTCACAAATATGTAGACAAGTTTTGGGACTTACAACTCAAAGAAACTGTCTTCAAGAAGTTGGACTTTGGAGAGCAAAATAAATAATTTTGTGCGGGATTAAGTGAAGAAATGGTGGAGTATGTCAACTCCCAAAGGCCACGCACCATATCGGCGGTTATACACCATACTATGGTGGCTTCTCGAATCAATTTCCAAACGGGGGTTAAAAGAAATTCTAAGCCCATGAAAAACAAGGGTTCCGATGAGCCTAAGGGGAAGGACAATGTCCAAAAGTCTCCTAAGGGCTACTCCAAAAAATCTAAAAAGAAGGGAGTCTACAAAGTCAAAAATAAACTCTCTCCTGAAGAGCTTGAGCTTTATCGCAAGGATAACCGTTGTTTCAAGTGCGGCGAGCAAGGGCATGCATACCGTGCTTGTCCCCAAAAGAACACCCACCATGAGCCTCCTAGAGCTACCTTGGTCGAAATCCAAGAGGAGGAAACTCACCACAGAGGATCTCCTCTATGCCATGCTTGGGGAAAGGTAAGAGAACATGATGCTTTTATTCTCTTTGACCCTGGTTCTACTCACTATTTCATATCCATAGAGTTGGCCACCAAGATAGGCATACAAGCTTACGAGATGGTACATGTCCTACCCGCGGATGGTGCTTTCAAGGGGAACGAAGCTTCAATCACTCCCTTAATCGGGAAATTGAGGCTCCAGGTCCAAATCTATGTGGACAAAGATGACTTCTTTATCTCTCCTCTCAAGCATGAGGATGTAATCCTAGGGGCACCATGGTTTGATCGCATGGATGCAATTGTTAAATTCCCTAAAAGGAGAATCTCCTTTAGGTTCAGGGAAAAAGATATGTACATAGATGCTAAGGAAATGGGTAACACCATACCCATTGTACATCCGCAAGCTTTCAATAAGTCAATAAAGAGCTCTATTTCCATGTATATGATTTTTGTTAAAGACTCTCAAAATGAACCTAATGTTTTAGCAAAAGAAAATATACACAATCAAAAGGAATTAGAGTTATCCAATTTTCTCAAGGGATTTCAAGATGTCCTTATGGACGACATCCCTTGCGAGCTACCTCCTAAACGAGGCAATGATGACCATGCAATTGAACTTCTTCTAGGAAGTTCACCACCTAACAAACCTCCTTATAGAGTTTCTCAAGCTCAACAAGAGGAGATTATGCGGCAAGTGCATGAGTTAGTTGAGAAGGGCATGGTGAGGCCTAAATCATCTCCATTTTGTTCTCCTGTGCTACTAGTGCAAAAGAAAGACGGCACATATCGTATGTGTGTCGACTATAGAATGCTAAATAGGATCACTATCAAGAATAGGTTTCGCGTTCCCCTGGTAGAAGACCTATTTGATAAGCTACAAGGATCCACCTAAAAAGTGGCTATCATCAAATAAGGATAGTTGATCAAGACATTGTAGAGACCGCATTTCGCACTACGTTTGGTCTTTA
Organism: Adiantum capillus-veneris; assembly: GCF_014529385.1. NCBI lineage: Eukaryota > Viridiplantae > Streptophyta > Polypodiopsida > Polypodiales > Pteridaceae > Adiantum > Adiantum capillus-veneris. Next base: position 13,753,569 of record NC_140946.1, on the reverse strand, counting down.
TGAATACATTGTCATATCTTTTGGCTTGACCAATGCACCACTTACATTCAACCACTTGATGGAGAAGCTATTCAGGCCTCACTGAACCTTTACTGGAGTGTTCTTTGATGATATCATCATCTACTCTAATTCATTAGACAAACACAAAAAACACCTCTGTGAGACCAGTGGGTAGACAGACATGAGAATAACCTCCCAACCATCCTATATATAGGCCCTTGGTCAGGCCCCTGGCCCTCTTCTATATATAGACCCCTTTATTGTATGTGTGTCTGGCACATTGCCCGGGCCGTGCCCGTCTAGTCCTACCCTTGGCATGACATTACTCCCCCCTTGGAGAAGCGTTTTCGTCCTCGAAAACACAAATGGTGGTATCTTCATAAGAACACTAATGTTTTCCACCGTGGCATCCCTCATGGATCCAACGGTTTGTTGAATCGGAACCCGGTTCGGTGGGAGGTTCAATGAAATCAAGAGTAACATCTTGATTTTCCACATTGTTGTCCCTGTGCAACCGTCTTGGTTAACCAACGCATAATCAAAAGAGCGCGAAGAATCCATTTAGAACTCACTTGAGAATGCTAAACGAGTTATCACAACTAAGAGGTGTCTAACTGCATACCTAGGTTTCAGACTTTCTGAAGGTACTGGAATGTGCAATACAACCGCGGCTCATCTTTCCATGAAAGTACTATGCTGACATAATCATCAGCAGCAACCAAGTCCTTGACTTGCTGTGGTTTCTTGCCAGTAGCCAACCTCATCAAAACTGATAATTAAGGTTGATAACTTGAGAATAACAGGCAGAGACTAAAACTAACCATAACATGCCTTTCATCATATGAAGCAAACTCCAAACCAGAAAGGTAACCGATCCAGTTGTTTCACTTCTTGCTAAAGTATGCACTTAGCATATCCTTTAGCGTCGTTTACTAACGTATGCACTTTGCATATCCTTTAGTACTAAATAGAATGCTTGTAGGCTACCCATCCTACGGGGGATGAATAGCAGCAGTAAGAGTGAGGTGCTTTCCCCCTACCACTTACAGACAGTCGTCCACGGCCGACGACAACTATGACTGAATCATTGAGTATCCAACCATATACTCAATATGGAATGGAGACAACCAACTAGGCTGAAAGGAGATTGGAGTTTCAAGTAGCCAATCAAAAACACCCATACTCAGCCATCACCGTGTATGGCAAGGTGTAAACTCATACTAAATCTGCAAAAGAGATTGCACGGGCAGTGCAAAAGGGTGCAGAAGAATGAAGTCCATGAATTTGCATGCCGCTCCGAATAAATTTGTGTTAAACACTAGGGACCATAACACCTAGTGTGCATGCATTTAACACAAACATATATGAACCGCAATTTCATGATGAGAAATTGCGCGATACGTACGTGAAAGTCTTGCAACAAAGTTGGACCATAACAGAATGTGACAACCTGGTCACACCTAGGTACCAACCATGAGACATTCTCATGAACGTAGCATACTTTTCTATATGTAGAAATGACCCTCTGTTAAGGTGGTTTCATAGCACTTGTAATCACAACAAGTCTATACTTAGTACCCGACAATTTTTGCCACTGAAACTGTACCGGATACTGTGTGCATCAAATGGTCTAATGAACGGATGCAACCAGCACCTAGGGACTTCGTCGTGACACATCATTAGGAATTAGGCGTCAGTGTTAGTCCCAGAGACTCATATTCTCCACATGTGGAATATGTCTCAAGTAAGGATGTCAGGAAAAGTGACATCCATCAAGTACGAGTTGTACTTGTGTGTGGAGGTAACGACAAACACTCTGCGACAAGAGTGAGAGGGACCCTCATTATCATGCTCCCCACTGGCTAAACTGAACTCCTTGAGTTCCTAGATCATGTTGTATCCCATGTGACAACATGTGCCCAATCGAACCCTACAACTAGGTTCGTAACAGCATAATGTATAGTGGACACTACGGTCCAAAATACTCTGTTCCAACATGCCCTTGCATGGCTTTGAAATATTCAAGCGTATTTATATGACTTGCACTGGAAATCATGGGTGTTGCCTGCACAATTTAACCCCTTTGGTTAACATCTACGTAAGCAAACCCCTTGGTAAGACCCTTTGTAGAAACTGCTCAACTAGCAGGTAACGATTATCAACATAGTCAACCGTATACATAATGATTGGAATCAACCAAAAAATTTGAATTTGTCCACTACCGCATGGTAGATTGAGAAATTCATTCCTTGAAAGTTTAATTGTGAGAGATCAAACTGTGATCCTCAATGCCTATGGGGTGACGTAGCAGTCACCCGCCGGGCCGTGCCCGTCTAGTCCTACCCTTGGCAGTTATTCGCATGTCTGTCTACCCGCTGTTCTCACACTAGTATCAGAGCTTGGGGGAAGGGGAGGAGAGTGCGGAGAAGCGTGGAAAGCATGGAAACACGAGGCGTGGAGGCAAGGTCTCTCTCGTTTTCTCTCTCGATTTTTCTTCCCCTTTCCGTTCATGGGAATTCAGTACGTGTTGCCATGGACTGCTCTTGCAAGCGATGGAGGAGCAATTTGTGCAACTCATACAAGGTGCATGCATGCAACGAAGCTCACCCTTATGCAGAGAGTCGGGGAGGTAGAGGCCGTGGGTAAGCACCCTTGTGCAGAGAGTCGAGGAGGTAGAGGCCGTGGAAAGCGGCTCTAATCCGGGAAGGAGGAGCTTTTGCAACCGGACCAAAATTGGCTCTGCATGGCCTCAACAGGAGCGCAAGGGGATGGCGGTACTTTCTTGTCACATCCAGAAGGGCCATGGTGCCCTCTTGCGGCCAACGCGTGGTTTTTTTCCCTGCGCTGTTGTCTGTGACCGCCATGGATGAAGCAAGAAGCTTCTTTTCATATTATTAGCACAAGGGGCGCCCTATTTTGGGCACCCTTCCTTACTAAGGGCCAATCCCCACGAGATGCATGGGAGCCATGGCTCCGGACGGCAATGAGATTCAAGTACAATCTCAGCAACAGAGGAAGATCGACCGGAATTTGTTGCACAAGAACTATGCAGAAAATCTGAAATACTGCATATCTTGAATTTCAAGGCTACAGTCGCTTTGCACGGCAATCGGCAAGAACTCGGCCATCACGATCACGGCCTCCAGTTTTTCTTCTGAAGCCCCCAAGAACATGGAACTTAGAAATTCTGATGCAAATGCAACAAATTGGTACGGCTACGACATGTTTGGCCTGCATGGTCATGCACCATGAAAGATATCGACACCATGGGATGTCGATTCGGGTGATTAATGAGGTATGCAATCGATTTTTCTTTCCTTAGACAAATTTTTCACACATGCTATGTAACCCTTGCGTGCAGGCACAAGCACGGCTTGTGAGAATTCCGTAAGCATTCATTTATTTATTTATTTTACTGCTTTGTTTGCAAAGAACCATTGTTTGGTTGAGGGATCAACATCAAGCACGGCTTGAGTATACAATCCCTCGACACCACACGCGAGTCGGCGGGTAATTGTTGATACAAAGGTAACTCAGGCAGGGCCTGTGACATATTCGATTACGGTATTCGGCAAGGCCGACCAGTCATTATAATTTCAAGTAACTATTTCCCATCAGATACTTTCCAAGGGCAAGGCTCCCTAGAGCGACACTCCAATAAACCGGTTTGTGTCTTACGTCGGTTGTTCAATTGTGATCTCTCCTCGTTGTGCTATCTCGAGGCGGAGGAAAGCAAGATTTCTGGGAGCACGGCTCCATGAATTGGATGCATACTCATTTCCAAGCCATTGCAACTTGCTAAGAAGCAGGCAATATAGAAACATTGACATCCACAGCTAGGAGTTGAATGCAATGTTGACCACCATATACAATTTCGCCAAGCAAAGGTTGCTTTGAACAAGTAGTATTGGACAATCGCTGACATGTGATAGCTCAGCTGTAGATGCTATCTTTCTCACTATCGAGAAATGTTATGATTCTCAATCAGTAGCAAAATTTGGCAAGGCCGTTTCCCTATGAAATTTTGACAAGTTCAATTTTTTGTACATGTTTGACAAGGTTGATTCTCTTTGCTATGGCATCTGCCCTCCATCGCATTTGTAGGCAATGAGGCCAGATGTAGTTCTATGCAGCAAGGCTTCAATTTATGCATCTTGCATTGAGACTCCCCACGTTTGGCATATGCTATGAGCATACAAACTTGGGACGGATTTGGCAAAATGTTTGAAGATTCTTTCATTCCGTATACGACGGATGTATATGATACAAGAGGGCGAATATACATATGCAACAACTCTCTCTCGCACGGCAGATTTGGATATGAGCCACCTTTACGCGAGCTTTTCCTTTGGAATTTCATGACAATTGGTTGCAGCAACACCTACCAGGTTAGCCAAGTTTAAGTTTTTCTTGTTTTTTTTTCCATGTTTACACTTTACTTGGCAATTACTGTCATTCTGCAAAGCAAAGTGCTTTGGCAATTTTACATGAAGCACGGCTTCTCCCTTGTGCCGAGATAGTGCCATTGATTTGGAATCAAGGGCTTTGGCACACAAGTTTGCGGAACTGGCAAAATAGGGAATGTCAGCTCACAGAATCCCTACCAGTTTATTCTGTGCAAGGCACTTCTGGTTTTGGTTCTCACGCTTGAGACCGTAATAGTAGCCAAGGGCTTACATGTAATGGAATTTGCCTATTCAATTTGAGAGTAGCGAAATTTAATGAGAGTACTTTCAAGAAATGATTTTGTGAGCATAGCGGGTAGACATAATTGAAGATAGCAACATAATTATAGCAATTAGTTAACTTGGCATGGACAATACTTTTGCAAGAGAGAATTTAGAGAACATGACAACAGTTGAGGACCGGATTTATGTGGAGCCGGTCCCCCCTCCAATAGGCATTTGTATTATGATTTCTCCCATAAAGAGAGACTTGTTACAATACATTCTTTGTGTTCCTTGTGACCTAGGTGAAGCAATGAAGATGGAAAGATTCATGCATCACCATCATAGCATAACCTAAACTTGAAGAAAGCTTTAACTATACCAAGCCTCAGTCCCAATACCTCAAACACCTTTGAAGGTGGAGAGAGCTAGCAGGGAATGAGGGTAGGGAAGAGGAAGAAGAAACATTAAATCATACGAGAAAGAGCTAGTTCCTCACTTATCATAACTCTTGTGCTAGCATACATAATAGCATAGTAATGAAGAATAAATAGATGGCAAGCTCAAGCATTGAAGCATGGCTCTTGGATGGATTTGCACTCCATAGCCAAGAGTGTTGGTGTAGGCTCTCAACCTCTACTTGCTTGGAGAAGGAGAGGGAGCTCTTGCACTTTGCATAGTACACAATGAGAGTGTTTGTGAGTGTGTGTGGGTGAGTATACCCCCTAAGCACCCCCCTAGCTTGCTTGGGTTGACCCCCCCTTGTAGCTCATGCTTGAAGCTCATTGGACCCCTCCAGGCCTAGCCAATCACAAGCAGGAGCCATTACAAGCAACATGGGTAGCCTTGGGACAAGTGTCCCCCTTTCCCCTTTGAGAGAGAGGACTTGATAAATGCAAAATCAATTAATTAAATATCCTAAATTATCATTGGACCCCTTGGGTGGCCAACCAATAGGCTTCAGGCACACCATGAGGGCAACATGGGGAGGAACTTGACAAGTGTCCTTGCTGCCTCTTCAAGCTGGGTCTTCCCTTGTGTGTGTGTGTGTGTGTGTGTGTGTGTGTGTGTGTGTGTGTGTGTGTGTGTGTGTTCTCTCTCATCCCCCCCCCCCCTTGTAGGCTCGCCCCCCTCCTTGTAGGGATATTTTTGACTTTGGATGAGCAAGCCCCTTAGTCATCAAGCATGACTAAGCACTTGAAGTAGGGGGTGTTCCCACAAGAATCTCAGGCAAGCTTCTCAAGGCACCTCAAGCACCTTAATCATGCACCAAGTCAAGCACCTCAAGCACCTCAAGCATCTTAATCAAGCACCTCAAGCATGACAAGCACCTCAAGCAGGACAAGCACCTCAAGCACGACAAGCACCTCGAGCTTGGGCCGGGTTCCCACCTCAAGCTCAGCCCTAGCTTACCTAAGGTCAAAGGACTTTTACACACATTATTGGAGGTATTCAATGAAGCTAACCCTAAGGTCTTATGCTCCATTGGTTAGCCTTGCTCTTGATAGACCATCTCCCATTTGGGCCCCTTTACTATTGGCCTCGTGTTGAGATAGATCTATAAGCACATATCTATATCTTAACACTTGTTCCCATTTATTCTCCCACATTAAGTGATCAATTTAATATGAGAAAATCATTTGGGTTGGTTGGATATTAGATTTTATGACATTACATTTTTGCATGCAAGGCATGCTAAGCAGGTGGCATGGATTCCACCACTTTATGCATTATGCTTCCGCTATCACACTCGCAACTCTGTCAAGGACAGACCAAGTGATGGATTGTTGAACCTAATGGTTGGTTGCTATCAACACCCAAAAACACTAAAAGGAACCTAAATCTAGGACTTATTTCACAGGCAAAGTGCCACTGCTAAGTCATTTTCATACAATCACGACCCTGCAAGGCAGGTAGATCAAGATGTGGTTGTGTTTTTCTGTTACCTCTCTCCATGAGAGAGTCATAGCAGAAACTTGTTGCATGCTTATAGGATACGTTGCACGTTAGGCATAAGATGCACACGAGCATGGCAATCAACTATACACGTCATAGTCGTTCAAGGAAAGTTCCGCAGCCCAGCATGCTCTTCTTCTCTCTCGTTATCTCTTTCTTTAAGGGAAAAATGAAAATTTTCTAAGAATCTTTTGATATGTGTTTTGCTCGATAGTCAGACTGCGTCAGGGTGCTCTAACTCTCAGCTAACATGTGGCTAAGATGCTACTCAAATTCGTCTTCCACTACAAGAGGTTGTGTGCTCTTGTGACGCTGTGAGCGACGGAAATACACTGGGTTTTTATAACCCCCGGCGTCGCTAAAACCGTCGCTAATAGCGTCGCTACGAGAGGGTCATTATAACCGTCGATATAGGCGTCGCTATGTGCGTCGCTATATAGCGACGCGTATAGTGATGCATATAGCGATGCCTATAGCGACGGTTATAGCGACGTTTACACAGAAGTCTATAGCGATGCTCATAGCGACGCTACAGAGCCATAAATAGCGACGGTTATAGCGACGCCCGAGAGAATTTTTTTTTGGTGACAGGGCATTGAATGCCGTGCCACCCATTAACCATATTGTACTTGATTCACTTTTTAAAAAAAGTGCAAGGGTAGATAATAGACCCAAAATAGTCACCCACAAGACGCATTGTTTGCAAAATTGACAAGCGTAAAATTGACAATTGTACACATCATAGGCAAAATGAATTGATTGGCAAATGTAATAATGACAATTGTACAACATCATAGGCATAAAGAATTGATTGGAAAAATGAACTACGGTGACAAATGTAATAATATACATGGTTCAAAAAGACGTATAAAATCCGTCTCATGATACATAAGCTATGAGAAACCCTAAACTAATGCTATCTAGCTACGGCTAAACTGACGTCGTCTAGTCAGACGTCTCATCGCGTCCAAGCGGCGTATCTGTCGGATTCTGCAAAAAAAGACAATAAGACAGCTTTCAGTAAGTATAAACATATAACGACATTTATAAAATAGTACAAAAAATAGAAAAGAGTAAACCCTAATACTAACCATGCCGCCGTGAGAACTGAGAATGTCCATCAGGGCGTTTAAGCCCTTCCTGCCTGCGTACTCGCGCTCGTACGGTGTGGGATCACGTCCTGTCATCGACCACTGTCAAAACATACAAAGATTTCATTATGTTAGAATTAAAAAACTCATAAACCCTAAACTATCAAACATAAAGAGCAATGCAAAAACACTTACAAAATCGGCCTCAAATGATGCCCATCCACCGCTCCCCAAGTGGTGCGAGCTCCTTGCCTCTACTTGCGCTCTGGCTGCATCCTTTTGTTGCTTCCACTTGTCGGGATTCTCGCGCGTTACTTTCTTCGCATTCTTCCAATCTTCTTTGGCCAGCCAATCTGGCCTGTTCCACCCATGCTTGATTGCTTTTTGCACTTCGAAACGTTTGTGTTTGCAGTATTCGCGCATTCGAATCTTCATCAGGTCTTCATTGAAGCGCTGATCCCGTGTTGGAACGGGAAACTCATCATGAAGTATGTTGATGACTCTGTTTTTTAAATCACTTGATACTTCACTCCATTTGTTTAGTATGTAGTGTCTAAATAGCTGAGAGCAAAGACCACGCATGCGCGAGATCACCTTCTTGCCGTCATCATCCATGACGATGCCGCCGCTGAAGTCGACGGAGTAAGGCAAGCCCTCTGGCCGGTGACGCGTGAACCTGGGTGTCCCGGCAGGGGTCTCTAGCGGCGTGTCGATGGGGGTACGGACGTGAGGTGTCTCCACTGGCGTCTAGGCCCTGAAGCGAGGAGTGTCGAGTGGGGTGGCTCCTGGCAGAGTAGGTAGAGGTGTGTAGCTACTAGGAACAGTCAGTCACTAGCTAGTCGTACATTGCAAACTTACCTTGGTCGCGCAACCCCGAGAGTACTCCCACTCTTCCTCAGTCACTTCGTCACCGCATTGTTGTGCGCTTTTCAATTGGTTGTGCAACCATCTTAAGCTCATGAATGTTGGTAGGCTCTCCAGAACCGTCGGATAGTGCATCGGTGGTCGTCTTCCCCGTCTCCACTCGATTCGTGCCCTTTGTCGCTCTTGCTTTGCATCCTCATATTGTGAAATCCACTTTTGCATCACTGGATTGTGAAGCATGCAAAATCGGTTGATTTTAGCCTCTAGATCTTCCGTCATCTTCTTCTCAACACCGAGATTGCACATGACAATCCTAGATATGCGCTCATCATCTATGGTTCGCCATAGCGTGTCCCGAGCTTTATCAAATCCGTCTAGCCACTCTCCAATGTACACTAGGGACTCTGATACCAACCAACCTTCTACCATGCTACCCTCCAGACGTGCCTTTTGACGCACATATCCCTTAAGCATTTTCATGAAACGTTCTAAGAAGAACATCCATCTGGAATGAACTGTGCCAGCTATTTCCACCTCATCAACTATGTGAACAAGAAGATGCACCTGAATGGTTAGCATGGTAGTAGGAAAATGTTTCTCAAACATGCACACAAGCTCCGCAGCATTTAGTTTGGCGAATGGTATGGAGTCTACGTTGATCTCCTTTTGTGAGATCCATTGCACCAGCTTTGCAAGTTTGTAGATTGTGTTACGGATGTTGAGAGACAAACATCCCTCAATGGCAACCGGTAAAATAAACTGTAAAGTATGTGCAGCAATGATATTAAAGTCCACATTTTATGCAATGATATTAAAGTCCACTATGAACGTACCTGACACATTTTATGCCAATCGTGTGACTTCAAACCGGTAAGCTTTCCTTCTTTAGTAAAACACGTTCGGAGCGAGTGCATTACGCCAGTGGGGGTCCACAAAGATCAAATGGTCTCTTTTACTTTGCGTTCTTGGGCTCCTGTGAAAATCCATGGTGCTTTAGGGAGTTTTATCGATCCATCAGACGCTGTTTGCGGCCAATATTGCTCCATATGATCCACATTTCTAAGGTCAACTCTGGCTCCCAAAGTATCTTTCTTGCCGGTCAGAATGTCCCATAGTAGATTACCCACATTCTTGAATATGTGCATTGGATCGAGCAAGTGATTGATCATGAGTCGGGGCCAGTATGGTATCTTTCGGAATCACATTTCGGACACTTCTCCATGTCTATGTATTCCCCTCTGAAAAGAATGCAGTCATTAGGACAAGCGTGGATAGAATTGTAATCCATCCCCAAGTTTCGCAAAATCTTTCTTGCTTCATCTCAGGAATCTGGCATCACATTGTCAGCTGGTAGTATGTGCTCTTTAAGCAATCTACACAACATGAAAATACGATACAGTCGTGTGAAAATCTATCAGATCATTATACATTTAGAGTTTTATTAAAGTAAACTAATTGTAATAGATCACCTGAAAAGCGCTGTGACGCTAGTGTCACTCCATCCAAACTTTGCCTGCATGTTGAGAAGAACCAAGAGTGCTTTCAATCTAGACATACGTGCTCCATTATACAATGGCGTATCAGCTTCACTTTTCATATCATCATAGATAAGCCTTTCTGAATCCATGATCGTCTCGATCATTTCATCAATCTCGGGCTCAAACATTGCCTCGTTGGGAATGTGCTCTACATGATCATCCCCCGAGCTATCAGAGGCTACATCTTGTGGCCTCACATATGCTGCTTGACCAAAGCGCTTGCGAACACGTCTATTGGGTTGCAAGATTTCTGCTTGTTGGCCAGCGTCAGAGTCCGACGAGTTATAATTGGCAACAACTCGATCCATAATAGATGGATCGAACTCGCCAAATTCGCGAACGTGCTGCAAAGAAACACGTCTTGTCCGTCGCACAGCATGCTTGCATTGATTACAAGGACATAAGACCCTCGTTGAGAGATAGGTGTTTCGGTTGGACGGTCCCACATCCTCGTCACTACTCATAATGAGGATAAAAATCTTATAACCTGGACAACAAATTTAATATTCTATTGGCATTCTTCGTCTTATCTCTCTCTCTCTCTCTCTCTCTCTCTCTCTCTCTACCTCACATTCTCTAGTCATGTCCAATCCCCGCACACCTCGGTCTAGAGGTGCACGGAGATCAGAACCACCGGGTTATAATCTCGTCTTTATTGGTCAATACCTATATTTGTGGGTACAAGAAATCTACAGACCCACGTCTACATGATACTGCATGTAGTGGACAAAACCCCTTTGCCTCTTCTCTAGCTATAGCACTTCACAACATCTTAACATCTTTTCACAGTAGATCTTTTCACTGTTCGTCTAACTCTAAATCCTAAACCGTAAGTAATTCTTGCGTGGACTCGATCTAACGTAAATAAGCGTAAATCTAAATAAACGTAAATCTAACTAAAAATAAACCTAAATCTAATTTAACGTAAGTCTACATCTAACCTAATCTTTAACGTCTTTTGGGATAGTTTCTTACGACGTTAAAACTCTCTTCTTCTTGTGTGTGTGTGTGTGTGTGTGTGTGTGTGTGTGTGTGTGTGGGTAAACCTAAATAAACCAAAGTCTAATCTAATATAACATAAATCTAAATCTAACGTAAATTATGTTATATTAAAAACAAAGAACTAAACTAACCGGGATTATAAGAACCTTAAAACTTATTTTTCACATAACTCGGCAAGAGTTGGCATTCTCATCACTAAAGATGTGAGAGTTAACTTCCGGCGGTGACGCTACCTCATCTCCATCCACATCTGACGACAGCAATTGGCCCTTTGGACCGTTCTTGCTCTTGTTACTAACTTTGAAGTTGCTGTTGAATGACTAGAGGTTGTCTAGATGGTCATTGTCGGGGATGTAGTGACTCTTGCCGCCCTGAAGATCCACCTTCTTCCCTATCTTCTGAAGACATTTCACCAGTACTTTTGGATCGATGGAGCCCACCATGAGTGAAGGCAGCAATACCCTATATTCCATTGAGGGCTTTCTTCACCCGCTTCATGCAGGCATCGCAGTCTATGGAGACCTAAATCTAATCTAATATAACGTAAATCTAAATCTAGCGTAAATAAACGTAAATCTAACTAAAAATAAACCAAATCTAATCTAATTTAACTTAAATAAACCTAAATCTAATTTAACGTAAGTCTACATCTAACCTAATCTTTAACGTCTTTTAGGATAGTTTCCTACGACGTTATAACTCTCTTCTTCTTGTGTGTGTGCGCGTGTGTGGATGTGTGTGCCAACAAAAAGAGATAAATGGTATAACCTTTCTATCACCCATGCAAAGTATGATAGATTGAATAATAGGTCTTGAGTTCAACTCCTCGTCGGTTAGATCTTTAGGCCTTTTAATTTTAATTAGTTTCCTTGCATTGTGTCCAACAATGAGACACTTGAAGTTTTTGAGAGCTTTGAGTACCTTGGACTTGAGGTTGTAGCCAATCACAAATGCCATGAATGTGTTATGCATCATTTGAAAGCCGAGAAGAGAGCATACTATGCATTTGAGAACATATGTAGTGCAGGAAATATCAAATGTTGGGTTCTCGAGAAGTACCTTTTTGACACATTAGTGACATTGGTTCTTCTTTATGGAGTTGAAGTGTGGGGTGATATCATCTCAACGTCTACTTGGAAAGAGTTTGAGAATCTCCCAAAGGATTTTTCTTACAAACTTTGCCCAAGTTAAGACACAAACACCATATATGCTCCTACTTCTTGAGTCGTGAACTCTTCCAATTGAGGTTATGGGATTGGTAAGGTTTGTGTATTACATGATAAATATGCTTCAAACAATTGCATAAAAAGCAAGCAAAACAGTTCAAAAGATGCATAAAAGCAAAGTCTTGAGCACAAGATAGATGCAAGATATAAAGAAACGGTTCGGGAGTTGGAATGCATTACACTTGCTACATGAGATGCCTCAATACACTCCCAAGGGAATGAAGATTTTTCATAACGCCAATATATTACCATTGAGGAGAATCTGGTGGTTTAATGCTTCATACATTAAACCACCCATATTTCCCCCAACTACAAAACCATTTTCTTCGCTGGAAAAGAAAACCGTACTCACCCTTATATAATCCCCTTGTTAGTGATACACACTATCATAGCCATTCAGCTTTAGTCTCACTCCCTTTGATGCAAGATAGGGCAATGGGGCAATGGAGAAGAGTCAAACCAATTGTGCACATTATGCTCACCGCCACTTCTCTCTCTCTCTCTCTCTCTCTCTCTCTCTCTCTCTCTCTCTCTCTCTCTCTCTCTCTCTCTCTCTCTCTCTCTCTCTCTCTCTCTCTCTCTCTCTCTCTCTCTCTCTCGCTCTCTCTCTCTTTGTGCCATCATCTTACTTAGTTTCATCGCTCCCCCATAAACTTTCTTATTGTTTCTCCCTCCATCCATTTCTCTAAATAGTTTCCACTCCGATGACTTGTCCCTCCTTGAATACCTCTCTCTCTCTCTCTCTAACCATGGATATATATATATATATGCATGTAAGTATGTATATGTGAGTGCATTGTGTTGTGTGTGTGTGTGTGTGTGCATGCCAGCTCCCCACTAGTGATATCACTCATAGAAAACTTTGGTGAAGAAACAACACACGCAAGGGGGAGAGAGAGAGAGAGAGATTTTATTATCATCCTTGGATATATATATATATATATATATATATGCATGTAAGTATATATATGTGAGTGTGTTGTGTTGTGTGTGTGTGTGTGTGTGTGCGTGCCAGCTCCCCACTAGTGATATCACTCATAGAAAACTTTGGTGAAGAAACAACACATGCAGGGGGGGGGGGGGGGGAGAGAGAGAGAGAGAGAGAGAGAGAGAGAGATTTTATTATCATCGAGGTCAAATATGACATATGGGACCAAAGTTACATGTGATGTGGTATGTGTGTGGTTGATGAGTGATTCTTGATGCTCCAAAATTGTGACCATGAGAGTCACAGTGGAGAGCCCACACTATGGGTGGGAGAGGATATTATTGTGTAGGTCTAATTCATGGTGGCAAAAAATGTGAGGGAAGCAAGTTCGGATGTGACCAAAAGCTAAGCACTCTAGTAGTGTATGGTATTCAAACTCTTGAACTTGCAGTCAATATAATGTGCACAATCGATTTGACTCTTCTCCATTGCCCCAATGCCTTGTCCTTGTATCAAAGGGAGTGGAAGCTAAGACAAATGGCTATGATAGTGTGTATCATTGACAAGGGGATATGTTGAAGCATGTAAGGGTGATAACAATTTCCTCTTTCAGTGAAGGACATGGTTTTGTAGTTGGGGGCAATGTGAGTGGTGCAATGTATGAAGCGTGACCCACCGGATTCCTCCCAAGCCGTAATACATTGGCATTGTAGAAAATCTTCATTTACTTGAGAGTCAATTGAGGCATCTTGTAGCAAGTGTAATGCATCCCATCTTGCAAACCGCTTATTTATGTCTTGCATCCATCCTATGCTCAAGATCTTGCTTTTATGCATCTTTTGAACTTTTTTGATTGCTTATCATGCAATTGTAGGAAGTTGATGTTAGGGGTTTTGATGCATCTCTATCCTTTACTCAAAAACCCTTTGCATGCCCATAACCTCAATTGGAAGAGATCCCGACTCAAGAAGTAGATTTGTGTCTTAACTTGGAGAAATTTTCTAGGAAAATGATTTTGGACGTTCTCAAACTCTTTCCGAGTAGATTTTGAGATGCTCCTGCCCCACACTTCAACTCCATAAAGAAGAACCGGTGTCACCTATGTGTCAAAAAGGTACTTCTTGAGAATACAACACTTGATGTTTCTTGCATTGTACATGTTATCAAATGCGTATTACAATGTCTTTCCTTCATCCAAATGACGCATAACACTTTCATGCCATGAGAGAGAGAGAGAGAGAGAGAGAGAGAGAGAGAGAGAGAGAGAGAGAGGTGGTGTTGGAAAGGGAAATATAAGGTGGGAAGGGACAAAGTACAAAAGAGAGAAGCAATTGAATGTCCACATGCAAATTTTGCCAAAAATTTTTTTTGTAACTAAAGAAAATAAGAATACGCTTAAACTCTCAACCCTTTTTTGGTAACTATACGCTAAAACTTGTGAGTTATTATTGGTTTTCCACAAGGAACTTTTGGAATCTTCCCGTAATTATTGCAATTCTAAACGATTAAAAATACATCAAACCTTGGTTTTTTACATTGTGCAAATGTGGGTAGGTGTGTTGGTGTGTGTGTGTGCATCTGTGTGTGTGTGTGTGTGTGTGTGTGTGTGTATGTGATAGAGAGAGAGAGAGGGGGGGGGGGGGAGAGAGGGGGGGAGAGGCAGATTGGTTGCGATAGTGGGTATAGATGAGAAGGGTTATAGCTAAGCATATTAGATGTGATATTGCACATAAGATAGGCTCAAGAAAATAAGGGTGAGTATGATTTTCATTTCTAGCAAATAACATGGTTTAGTAGTTGGGGGCAATATGGGTGTTGTAATGTATGAAGCGCGACATGTCAGATTCCTCCAAAGCTAGAATACAATGGTAGGAATATGGGCTTGTAGGGGGCCAAAGAGAGAGAGAGGGTAGTGGGCAAGGAGAGGCCAAAAAAAGAGTGGTGGTGGGGGGGGGGGGGGGGGGGGGGATAACTTTCTGGAGGGGGCCACACACACAGAGAGAGAGAGAGAGAGAGAGAGAGAGAGAGAGAGAGAGAGAGAGAGAGAGAGAGAGATAGAGAGAGGGTCATAAAATCTAATAATCTAAACAAACCAAATGATGTTATCATATTAAACTGATCATTTAATGTGAAAGAATAAACGGGAACAAGGATTAGAATATAGACATGTGCTTATGGATATGTCTCAATATGGGGCCAAGGTTAAAAGGGGGCCAAAGTAGATATGGTCTATCAAAGACCAAGGCTAGCTAATGGAGCTTAAATAAATTAGGTTAAGCTTCATTCAAGACTTCCAAAAGGTTTGTGTAAAAGTCCTTAGACCCTAGGTTAAAGCTAGGCCTATGCTTGAGGTGCTTGATAATTAAAAGTTCATGCGATGCTTGATAGCTAAGGTGCAACTTAAACTAGGCATGTGATGGAAGGTCCAAGTCGATCCCTACAAGGAGGGGTGAGCCCCTGAAGGTAGGGGGATGGTAGAGAGAGAGAGGTCATACTCTTAATAACCCTATGCTTGATGAGTAGGTGCTAAGCAAGTAGGGGGTCAAGTAGCTTGGGCTTGAGAGTCAACATGCAAGCCTACAAAGGAGGAGGCAAGCCATGCAAGTAGGGGGGATGGCTGGATGGATTCTTTCTCTCCCAAAGAGCACCCCTTTCTCAAGAGTTAAGAAGGACACATGTCAAGCCCCCAGCTAGGTTTCCCTCAAGGAGTGTCCAAAGACTATTGGTTGATCCTTAGAGAGGTCCAATGAGGGTTTAGCTAATTAAATTAATTGTTTAGGCATTTATCAAGCCCTCTCTCTCAAAGAGGAAAGGGGGACACTTGTCCAAAGACTACCTCTACTACTTGACTTGCCCAGGCTTGTGGTTGGCTAGGCTTGATAGAGACAATGAGAAAAAAGCATGAGCTAGAAAAATGGGTCGACCCAAGCAACTAGGGGGCTTGCTTGCAAGGTACTGTCCCACACACACACACACACACACACACACACACACACACACAGAGTGGTACTTAAGAAGTCCTGATAACACACACACACACACACACACAATGGTACTTAAGAAGTCCTGATAATTAATTTAATTAAACTTCTAAAGCTTCACTTCAATAAGGTCCACACCACGGGACTTGGCCCATCTAGTATACTGGCAAATACGGTTTTTTTAAGTGGTTTACTACTCTATAGCAAGAAACCTTACGTGAAGGCACTAGGGTTTTTTCTCTCTACAACGTAGGCGGCCTCGTTGTCTCTAAAGGGAGTAGCTCCACTCATGCCGATTCTGCGCACACTGCTAGGATTTGGCGGCCCACCTCCCTCCTCTATAGAAAGAGGTGAGGGCGCTTCTCTGCCCCTCACTTAGCTTTGTTTGTTGTTATTCTTAGAAAGGTTTTATTTTTTTTTTACACTGAGGCATGGAGCTCGCTACAACTATCACTCAGGTTGGTCACTCTGCCCATGCTTATTTCTTTGCAGGTTTTTAAAGGGGCATCTTTTCACTTTGTTAATATTGTTGTAGATAGTGTTTGATTTTATACTTTTGCATGAGGCTTTTTCTCTGAACCTGGTTATGATCCTCCATGGACAATGAGTATGTTTAATGGTCTTATGACGGGGTTTTTTTCCTCCCACTAGGTCACAGGTGACTGTTGTACTGCATGGGTACTGTGAGAGATAAAGGTGTTTTGGTACCAATAGCTGCCATTCTCATTCACTGGTTTCTAATGGCATGAGGTTACATTTGCCTTTGTAAGCGAGATTTTTTGTTGCTGCTCTACTAAGCCTGACTTTACTCTGGTGACAATAATCGATCTTACCTTGGTGGCTTAATGGGCATCAGAATGTTGCGTGGGCTAATTAATACTGTCTCCCTTTTCACTTAGTTACTGGTCTCAAGCATTTTATGATGTTCTGGGTATGGTTTACCAATTGCTAATCGTTTGATAAAGTTTTGAAAAAACTAGTTTGATTGGGGGATTACTCCATACTAACACCAGTGTAATTTTGCTTAATTAATTATGGAAATTACTCAAAAAATTATAAGATAATTTTTCTAGCATAATTACAGTCTAACACAGCTCTGACAATTATCTCAACTTAATCTAAACTTAATTAGTACAATTTCCATTAATTTATGGTTAAAAGGGATAATTTCAGTCCTAATATGATATAATAATTAATTAGCTTAATATCCCTAAGCTTAATCACAATAATCAGCAAAAAATATTTAATTAAGAGAACATTTTTGAGTATACATAGGATTAATCTTCAATTTATTAAGAAAATAGGTTAAACTAGATTTGTTAATTAAGAAGGATTAGGCTAATTACCGTTTAATTAACCAACTAGAGCTTAATCTCTAGTGATTTCTACGTAGCGGTCTCTCTAGATGAGAGAGAGTGTGCCAAGGCTTCGAGTTTGTCTGAAATTGTGAAGCAAGGGTCATATTTATAGGTTTCTGGGCACTCAGAGGCTGAAAAATGACAGTAACTTGGATCCCAAGCAGCCCTACAGGTCAAAAAATGTCCCCTGCTGCTAAATTTAGTATGGGAGAGTTCATCATTATCCCACACAACCCCCCAAATACACAGAATCGATTTTCTACTAGTTGGTTGACTTTTTAATGATTAATTTTGGAAATATCTGCAATTTCTAGAACCTTAGGATAAAAAATTCTTTAGCAGTAATAATTACTGAAACCATTCACTTTTACTTAACTAATTAAATTCATAGTGTAACCTTTCAGAGCCCGTAACTTTTCCAGATTTTATCGGAATTCTGTTTTGAAAATTTCTAGCCCGGGTTTTGTTGTGCTTAATATTCCAAAAATATCAATATTTGCCACGGTCGAACAATTCTACATTGCTTTTTCAATAATCATATCAGTTTGATTAAGCTTTATACAATCTTTAAGGTTTCAAAAACTGAAAAATCTTACAATCACCCCAACTTAAGAATTTGAGATGCCCTCATCTCAACCGAAATTGGGAAAATCTTTGAGAAGAGAAATTCATCCTTCCAAGTGGCATCTTCGAAGGGATAACCTTTCCACTTTACCAAATGTTACTGATTACTCTAAGAGTTCTTTCTAGTTTCTGGTTGGAGTTACTTGCTAGCCAATTTTTCATCAAGAAACTCTTAGTGTTGAGCCCATCTTAAAAAACTTTACAAACCATTTGTATCATCTCAAAAACCAAGTTAAATCAATTCCATAAAAGATCCATAAATCCACCTTGTCAACATGAACGCGCTTGGTCTAACTGACCATTCAGAGCAATCAACGTTCGACAAGTATCATGTATTTTAGCTTTGCTAATCTGAACGTGCTTGGCGTGTTCTTGCCATTCTGAGCAATCTGCGTTCGGAACAAGCTTCCACCATTGAACCAGAGGTACCCCCTCTATGCTCTAACATGGTTGACCAACAATATATAAAGGGTTTTAAGAAGTATCATACCAAGAGTTCTTTTCGGCTTCCTATTAGTCTCGTACCTTAATACTTTCATATCTCGGTCATTTTCCAAGGAAGGCTATCGTGTGCATGCACAAAGAATGTGAGTTGGTTTCTCATTCTCAAAATTCAATTTTTTTTCATACTATCGGGAACCTCTCTCTCATTTGCTAGATCAATCCTTAATTTCTTGATTGAATACTAACTTGACTTTATATTCCTTAAGTAATTTTAGAAAAGAAAATCATGTATACCATTATAATATATAAGTAACTCAAAGGTTTTCATTATTGATTTTTAGTGGTTTACAAAGCTCTAGGATTGTTAACTATGGCCAAGTGAGTGGCTCTTTTATCTTCCTCATTCATAAGGTTGGTTCTCCCATGATTGCATAAGCTCTTGCTCCTCTTGCTCTTCCTACTATGTACAAGGGTGACAACAACCCTACACTAGAATCTTCTGGACTTTGGGTGGATCGGATATACTAGATCAAAATATACATCTTTTGGTCCATTAAAACTAGGGCCTACACCTATGGGTTTAATTCTACTTGGGTAGATTACTTTAGACACTTGATCAAACACCCACTGATTTTGTGATACTTGGACATCACCTATTACAAGGGTTTCCTCTGGATTCTCCGTTCCAATGAAAAAGTATACTTCAATCACTTGAAGATCTTCGGCCCATTTGAGTCTCTTTATATTTAGTTCTAAACCTTCTAACTCTCCCGCATTGATGAAGAAAATTCCACCGGATCCTGACCAGCTGATTCTCCAAGTGGAAGTAGAAAATCTCTTATCTAGCCATTTCATCACGCTTTTTCACATTGAATAGTGTCGGGATAGGCAAGCTCTCATAAATCTAGTGTTAAAATCCATGGATTTGTAGTAGGCCTGATGGAATGGGGATAATTCTCTCTCTTTCTTTCTCTCCCTCTTTTCAATTAAATATGTCTTTAATTTGAATTCATCAAGATCAATTATTTCAACCTAACACCTTAACTTTTCCCTAGGTCCAAGACTTTAGTTAACACAAGCTCTGATACCACTTGTGAGGTCCCCAACCCGCCAATACCAAGATTCGGGATGGGATCCTTGACAGGTCTCTATGTCTGATAATAATCAGAGTCTCTAAACAAGAAAAATCCAAGGAATAGACCTTTAATATTGACAATGGATTGGGTCTATATCCTTAGAAGAAGACCTAGTCCTGTCTCGCAGCGGAAATGGGATAACGTATTAAAGTAAAAAAAAACTATTTTGGCCCTATAACTAGCACAATTGGGCTAAGGTATCCTCAACCATCGCTTTTTTTCCCCTAACAGATGTGAGGAAACAGCCGCGGTGGACTCCTCTTCCAAGTGAAGAAGTTTTCTAAAAAAATTTATTGTGCAGGGATGGATAGTTACCTAGCTAATCAGGTTCACCCGTCCATGATTGATAACCTTAGTCAATCCCCACTTACTACCCCGCACTCACACATGATTCTTTTGTTATTCAATTACTATCACATTCTTATCACAATTAAAATAATGATTCTTTTTATCCATAATAACCATGATGAGTACTCCTCTTGCCTCAAGACCACCTAAGGGTGAAAAAACGGCACCCATTCGTTATTCATAATCCGGAGTGGATAAACCCCCACCCAAGGTTCCGGGTGCCCATACACCAAACCAATTGCCCATGCAACCGGGCGGCTCCCCTAGGATAAAAAACGATATCCTAACTTATGTAGAAACATTAAGACATGACACGGAGTAGAAACTCAATGTTCATGGGGGTAACCGACTTATCCATGGCTGGAAAGCCATCATTATCATCAATTTATACCAAGGAGTCAGAGGTGTCTTGAAACAAGCTGTTTTAAAGGATGATCAATCATATCTTTCCTAATTCAACCAATTTTAACCCAAATAATTCTTTCCTACATTATAAACAAATGCAGATTGGAAGTTACCTTCCATTTTCGGTCAATTATTCCTTTCCCGATTCTTACTCACTTCTTACGTATGCAATGCTAACTTATAAAAGAACTTAAACTATTTAAAAACTTAATTGAATAATGGGAACCCCACCTGGGACTGATCGGCCATCTGCTGTTGTGCTGGCGCCTGAAGACTCTCCTTTGTAGGCCTACTACTAGGCCCAGCTTCATCGTCGTGCGACGCTCTAGTTCTTTTTAGAGCTCTGCCCTCATCATTAGATGTAGGATTGGCTCGGGTCCTTTTAGGTACCATAACTTCTTATCCTTATAAAAAGGACGTCTAATCATTACGTACATTATTTGAAATCTAAACTTAACCTTTCTATTCAACCGTAACCCATCCAAGGTGAAATTTGTAGTCTTAATTGGTAAATTCTTCACCTAGTAATTTCTTATTTTCCTATAAAGGCATGATAACTTTTTCCACAGCTTCTCCCGTGTTTTCTAAGCTATCCTAATTTACTTATAATTTTGTATATCTTTTTCCTAATTTTCCTATCGAATTTTTAAGCTTGGAATCTACTTATTTTGAGCTTAATATTTATTCTATTTATTTCCTCTTAATGATTTCATTTCCTCAACTTTATATTATAGGTTTACACTTACTATAATTTTTCTAAAAACTTTTGACTGCAAAGTTTATTTACTTTAATTAATCTTTTGCTAAACATAGAGCTTTTGGTCCATTATAATTTTCTAACCTCACTTATTAACTATGGTATAATTACCACAAGTAGATAAGGATATTTTTGACCTTTGGTAATTATCTTATTATTTTCCAACTTAATTATATAATTTCCATCTTCAAATTTCAGCTAAAATTAGGATAATTTGACTTAACTAAATATTTATACTAATTTTCTAACCTTGAAATAATTATTAGGGCCTTTTCACCATGTAATCTAGCTTTGATAAATAGCATGTAATCATATAGCATGATTTACTAATTTCCCCCTTTAGTTTTTAGCTAAAATTAGTATAATTTGACTTAAATAAATATTTATACTACTTTTCTAACCTTGAAATAATTATTAGGGCCTCTTCATCCTATAATCTAGCTCTAATAAATAGCATGTAATCATAGCACATGATTTACTAATTTCCCCCTTTAGTTTTTAGCTAGAATTAGTATAATTTGACCTAGATAAATATCTATACTACTTTTCTAACCTTGAAATAATTATCACGACCTCTTTATCCTATAATCTAGCTCTGATAAATAGCATGTAGTCATAGCACCTGATTTTTTAATTTCCCCCCTTAATTTATCCTCAATAATAGTGGTTTTCTCTTAGGATAATTATCTAAAATAATTATCTGTAATTAAGATAATTATCACAAATTATTTAAGATGTAATTTACCTCTTATAATTATCTCAAAGAATTTTGGATTAGTTTACTATTTTTCCCCTTCTATTTTCTCCTAAAAATAGTGTAATTCTATTGAGATAATTAGTTAGACTAATTATCTGAGGTTAAAATAATTACCAAAGGTGTTGTAAAATGTGATTCACCTTTGATGTCAAAGCATTTTGAATCACTTTGCTATTTTCCCCCTTTTAATTTCTCCTAAAAACAGTGTAATTATACTGAGGTAATTAGTTAAACTAATTATCTGAGGTTAAGATAATTATCTTGCGTTATCTAAGGTGTATTTTATCTCTGATAAATCTTAAATCAATTTGCTATTCTTACCCTTTTAATTTGTCCTAAAAACAGTGTAATTCTACTAAGATAATTAGGTGAACTAATTATCTGAGGTTAACATAATTATCACGGGTTTTCTAAGATATAATTAATCTTTGATAAGTAACTCAAAGAATTTTGAATCAATTTGCTAATTTCTCCCTTTTAATTTATCTTAAAATTAGTATAATTCTTCTAAGATAATTAGATAAACTAATTATCTGAGGTTAACATAATTATCACGGGTTTTCTAAGATGTAATTAACCTCTGATAAATATCTTAAAGCATTTTGAAATAGTTTGATCATTTCCCCCTTTATTTTTCTCTCAAAAATAGTGTAATTTTGCTTAATTAATGATGAAAATTACTCAAAAAATTATAAGATAATTTTTCTAGTATAATTATAGTCTAACACAGCTCTGATAATTATCTCAACTTAATCTAAACTTAATTAGTATAATTCCCATTAATTTATTATAATAATTAATTAGCTTAATATCCCTAAGCTTAATCACAATAATCAGCTGAGAATATTTAATTAAGAGAGGATTTTTGAGTATACATAGGATTAATCTTCAATTAATTAAGAAAATAGGTTAACCTAGCTTTGTTAATTAAGAAGGATTAGGCTAATTACCGTTTAATTAACCAACTAGAGCTTGATCTCTAGTGATTTCTATGTAGCGGTCTCTCTAGATGAGAGAGAGTGTGCCAAGGCTCCGAGTCTGTCTGAATTTGTGAAGCAAGGGTCATATTTATAAGTTTTTGGGCACTCACGGGCTGGAAAATGGCAGTAACTTGCATCCCAAGCAGCCCTATAGGTCAAAAAACGCCCCCTACTGCTAAATTTAGTCTGGGAGAGTTCATCATTACCCCACACAATCCCCCAGAAACAGAGAATAGATTTTCTACTAGTTTGTTGACTTTTTAATGATTAATTTTGGAAATATCTGCAATTTCTAGAACCTTAGGATAAAAAATTCTTTAGCAGTTATAACTACTGAAACCATTCACTTTTACTTAACTAATTAAATTCATAGTGTAACCTTTTAGAGCCCGTAACTTTTCCAAATTTTATCGGAATTCTGTTCTGAACATTTTTTGCCCGGGGTTTGCTGTGCTTAAGATTCCAAAAATACCAATATTTGCCACGATCGAACAATTCTACATTGCTTTTTCAATAATCATATCAGTTTGATTAAGCTTTATACAATCTTTAAGGTTTTAGAAACTGGAAACCTTACACTTTTGTAGGGATAGTGCAGCTCTTGATGCCGTCAAAGAATTTCAGAGTAATCTTTGTTCCCCGAATGACTCTAACCTCTTGGAAATGGTGCAAGGAATCTCTAAAGTGTTTTCTATCTTACCTATTAGACAGATTGAAAGTGAATCTTTTGGGGTTGACCATCAGCTTTGGGTCATGCCCAACAAGGCGTTCTTAGCACCCATTCTGAGTGAAACATGGGTATACCTTGCAACCTCTCTGCCTCTACTGTGGAAGACTGCAGACTCAAGATCTTAAAAGGTGGACAATTTCTTGACAAAGGGGAGCTCATCAAAGCACCCTTCAACCTCAATCTCATTGACCATTCTAAATGCCTTTCCAATACTGGCCTCTACATCCGTACTAAAGGAAACATGGAATTTACTAAAAGTAACCCGGACTTCTACATAGAATCCATCTAGAATGTTTTTTGGCCTTATGTAAAAGGTACCTACAGATTTCTTGACCCTAAAGACTCTTGTGAATCCAGCATTATGTGGTTTGATTATGCCATTTGGTTCATTCTCAACCATCTTGACCTACTCCTCCCAGAAAAACCAATGGATTTTCACCTCTCTCTTATTTTTTCTTGAATGGGTGGCGAAGGTAGACAGATAGTTATTGCTCAGATTGCCTTTAACATCTTTCGTGGATTAATGCTAGATATCTTAAAAGAAGTAAAGTCTGATGAGCCAGGAATCTACCTAACTACTTATGCTAACTACAAAGGCGTTAAGATCATCACTAGTTACTCAAATCATGTATTGATGAGGATGATTCCCCTGCTCTGAAAAGACCCAACTCTCTAACTACCCCCAACTTCTTTACTTCTTTTTTAACTCCTAGCTCTTCCTCTAACTGGGGGAAGGCTCGTAGCTACACTAGGAAAAGAGGCAGAAAATCCCCCATCAAGAATTTCTTTGAATTGTAACCCTTGGTGATATTGTAGGTTACTACAAGCCCTTGCAGTCAAAGAACTCTCAAAAAGGATGCTCCAAACCAAGGTTATATCTACATACATTGTCTCTTCCACAATGTACCACTCAATTGGATACAACCTAAAACCCTTTTTTGTGAGTGCTTTGACCTTCTTTTTGGCAATCACAATTTACTCAATAATATACTCATTGGATGGAAGTATCAACAACCCATGGAAAATTTAGTTTATAGTAATGATTTTCTTTGGCATGAATCTATTCCCGAATGTACATGCTATCAATTTACCACATTCTGCAAGAACTTTGATACATATGGTAGGCACATTTGTACTTTGATCTTAGCATTATTGAAAATATTAAAGTACGTAAAATCTTGGCCAACGGGCTCAATCACATACCTAACTCTCCCAAAAACCCTTACCTTGCTCTATCAGCTGTACTAAGCTACCTCACTGACCTTGACAGTGCTCTTCGACTGGAGATGACAGTCCTACCAGACTTAACTAAAATAGTGAAAGAATGTTTCTTTCAAAAAGTATCACAAATTCCTAGAAAATGGTTATCCAGTGATGATGGCTTACATCACAGCTTGCTCTTGATTTTCAAACTATTTCTCTTAAATGGTTCATAGTCAGGCTTGACAAAAGCTCTAAGTGTCCCACTCTTATCTGCAAAAACCTAGTTTGGGATGCTGCCCATGATCGGGTGTCTAGAAAACAATTCTGTAGAATTAACTCTTCATTACAAACAGTTTCCAATAACATCTCAAAACACTTGGGGAATCTAAGCTATTTTGTACTAAACACTAAATTACTAGTATTATTTCCCATCTATGAAGTACATAAACATAAGTTCAGATGGATGTTTGGTGCTTCCAATGGTATCTTTATTGATATCACCAAGGATATCACTCTTTTACTTGACCTAATACTAGCTGAGCTAGAGCTTATTTGTGCCACTAAACAGAAAATCTGTCACGATTTTCTACAAGTACAGTACAACCCCCTCTGGCTAACAAAAAACTCTATGGAGGTGTCACTTAACCTCGCTCAGCAAATCTTGCACATTTTTACAGCAGATATCACACAATGCTATGAAAACATCCCCCTTGATGGGGATCTTGGCCTTAAGAATGTTATGGCCAAAGTAATTAAAATGGCTTTCTCCAATGCTAGAAAGAAGTATCTTTTCTACATTTCTCTTTCTAAAAAACCTAGGTGGATAAAAAAGACTTACTTCGTACACCCCTTACACTTCAATGAGAAATTTTTTTGTCTCTACATCTCTTGGTTGTTTAAGAACTGTATTATAGTTTTTGGTGGACTCTATTTCACCCAATGCCTAGTCATCCCCATTTGATTCTCATGTTCTCCACTTATGTGTAATATTTACCTGGCCTTCTTCGAATACAAATGGTTTCTCCAATCCATGGAATATAGGAATGAAAAAATCTCACTGTTCAGACAGACTTACAGATATATGGATGGCATACTAAGCATCAACAATAAAGCGTTCCTCAAGGAAATCACTATCTTAAGATTGAACATACTTCTTTACACGATTTCATAACACCCAACAGGGCTTTTTGCACTTTGGTACAATTCCTTAACCTATCTATCTCCCTTCATATTCCTTTTGTTGGAGGATATGACCTTAAGTATGTGTGGAAAAGAGATCTCTTTAAACTGTCACCTTTGGAGTTCATTAAGAGGAAACGTAATAAGCCTCACAAAGCAATGATTATCACTTGTATCAGCCTACTGGATTTAATCATCTACTCCTCTTCCAAGTATGTCCTTTCTTGGGCAGATATAAAACTACGAATAGCAAAATATTCCCATAATGTCTTTAATAAAAAACAAATAGTCAACTTAGATTTACAAACTCTTACTCAGCATGAGAGAGAGAGAGAGAGAGAGAGAGAGAGAGAGAGAGAGAGAGGGAGAGGGTTTCATAAAATCTAATAGTCTAACCAACCCAAATGATTTTATCATATTTAATTGGTCATTTAATGTGAAAGAATAAACAGGAGCAAGGGTTAGAATATAGACATGTGCTTATGGATCTGTCTCAATACGAGGCCAAGGTTAAAAGGGGTCCAAAGTAGATATGGTCTATCAAAGAACAAGGCTAGCTAGTGTAACTTAAAGACCTTAGGTTTAGCTTCATTAAAGAATTCCAAAAGGTTTGTGTAAAAGTCCTTAGACCTTAGGTTAAAGCTAGGCCTATGCTTGAGGTGCTTGATAATTAAAAGTGCATGCGATGCTTGATAGCTAAGGTGAAACTTAAACTAGGCATGTGATGGAAGGTCCAAGTCAATCCCTACAAGGAGGGGGTGATCCCTTGACGCTAGGGGGATGGTAGAGAGAGAGAGGTCATACTCTTAATAACCCTATGCTTGATGACTAGGTTCTTAAGCAAGTAGGGGGGCAAATAGCTTGGTCTTGAAATTCAACATGCAAGCCTACAAAGGAGGGGGAAAATCATGCAAGTAGGGGGTATGGTTGGATGACTGCTCTCTCTCTCCCAAAGAGCACCCCTTTCTCAAGAGGCAAAAAGGACACATGTCAAGCCCCTAGCTAGGTTTCCCTCAAGGAGTGTCCAAAGACTATTGGTTGATCCTTAGAGAGGTCCAATGAGGATTTAGCTAATTAAATTAATTGTTTAGGCATTTATCAAGCCCTATCTCTCAAAGAGGAAAGGGGACACTTGTCCAAAGCCTACCACTACTACTTGACTTGGCCCAGGCTTGTGATTGACTAGGCTTGATAGAGACAATGAGAAAAAAGCATGAGCTAGAAAGAGGGGTCGACCCAAGAAACTAGGGGGCTTGCTTGCAAGGTACTCCCCCCCCCCCAAACATACACACACACACACACACATTGTGGTACTTAAGAACTCCAGGCTTATTTATTTAATAAACTCCTAAAGATTCACTTCAATAAGGTCCACACCATGGGACTTGGTCCATCAAGTATACTGGCAAATACGGTTTTTTAAAGTGGTTTACTACTCTATAGCAAGAAACCTGCCGTGAAGGCGCTAGGGTTTTTTTTCTCTCTACAATGTAGGCGGTCTCGTTGTCTCTGTAGAGAGTCGTTCCACTCATGACGATTCTGCGCACTGCTAGGATTTGGCGGCCCACCTTCCTCCTCTATATAAAGAGGTGAGGGAACTTCTCTGCCCCTCACTTAGCTTTGTTTGTTGTTCTTCTTAGAAAGGTTTTCTTTTTGTTTTACATTGAGGCATGAAGCTCGCTACAGCTGCCACTCAGGTTGGCCACTTTGCCCATGCTTATTTCTTTGCAGGTTTTTAAAGGGGCATCTTTTCACTTTTTTAATATTGTTGTAGATAGTGTTTGATTTTATACTTTTGCATGAGGTTTTTGCTCTGAACCTGGTTATGATCCTCCATGGACAATGAGTATGTTTAATGGTCTTATGACGGGGTTTTTTCCTCCCACTGGGTCGCAGGTGACTGTTGTACTGCATGGGTACTGTGAGAGATAAAGGTGTTTTGGTACCAATAGCTTCCATTCTCATTCACTGGTTTCTAATGGCATGATGTTTACATTTGCCTTTGTAAGCGGGCATTTTTACTGCCGCTCTACTGAGCTTGACATTACTCTGGTGACGGTAACCGAGCCTACCTTGGTGGCTTAATGGGCATCAAAATGCTCCATGGGTTAATTAATACTATCGCTTTTTTCACTTAGTTACTGGTCTCAAGCATTTTATGATGTTTTGAGTATGGTTTACAAACTGCTAACCGTTTGATAAATTTGTAAAAAAATTGGTTTGATTGGGGGATTACTCCATACTAACAAATGGTTTGTTGTAAGGTCTGTTGCTGCGTAACTTCGCCAGGCAAATCTTTTTTGGTATTCAAACACATTGGGGGGCTTACGGACACTCTTTAGTACATGGACTTTGTAGCCCTGTGGAGTATATGTACATACTTGAGGGGGTGGTGTTTTCTATCCTACTATGCACTGGTTCTTAGAGGGGGTTGAGCCCGGTTGCAACTTCTTGGTGTACTTACTACTTTATTGATTGGCTGATGGTGATGTTCTCTGTCTAGCTGCACAATAATTTAGAATGGTTTGTGATGATGGACCCTATTTCTTACCATTGCAATACTTGGTCTGTACTCTATTAAACTAGGATGTATTCACTTGGACGGATGGTGCTCCTTTCAGAAGCTTTGTGTTGAGGTGAAACTAACACAGTTCATGGTTCGGCTCATAAACCTAGCTTTTTATCTGGGTTCCGTGCTACTTGGTTGGAAAAAAAGAGAGATATGTTTAAGTGATAGTGGATGATTCAAAATCCATTTTACCATAATGGACGTCTGACATAATTCTTTTGCTTGTTATTCTATGAGAAATTTAAAAGGAAATTTTTGGGAAAAACTTCTTATAAACTTCATTTGATTGGGTTTATGAATTGATAATACTGATGAATTTTTTAAGAAAAAGGGGGGTGGATTCAGAGACTTGGATTAGAAGGGGTGATGGCCTTCTAATAAAAAATGATATTCTTTCTTACTTTAAAACTCTAGGATTTTTAAGGAAAAAGAAAAGTGACAACATCTTTACTTTAAATCTATGGACTAAGCTTGGAAAGGTTTCAAAATTTTTGTAAGATGGACATGGATAACAACTGGCATAGTCCATTGATATCTATAAACAATATCCAAGGCTAACTGATTTGTTGTCTTGTTTGGATGGATGAAGGTAAGGAATCTATCTTATCTTGGAAGCTTTTTTGACTTTGGCAAACTGCTCTACACGGGATTACACTCTCACTTTCTATTTGGAAATTTCATCTGTTGTTTGTATACTAGAATGAGGACCTCATTCTTACAAACACTCTACAAAAATAATTCTATGACTAAGTTGTTTTTGTACTTATATTTTTGTTTTTCTAAATCCAGCTGTCTTTTGAATGTAAAAGCTCAATTATGTCTTATTATGTATGGTAAAACAGCTACACAGACTCTCATTACGTGAGGTGCAAAGTGCAAGAGCTCCATCTCCTTGTCCAAGCTTGTAGAGAAGTTGAGAGACTACACCAACACTCTTGGATATGGAATGAAAATCCAACCAAGAGCCATGCTCCAATGCTTGTCTTGCCATCTTCTCCATCTTCATTACTATGCTATTTATGTACACTAAGCAAGAAGAGTGATGAGATAAGTGAGGAAATATTTCTTTCTCCTATGAATGTTTCTTCTTCCTCTTTCTTACCCTCATTGCTCACTAGCTCTCTCCACCTTCAAAGGTGTTTGAGGCCTGGCGACTGAGGCTGAGGATGGTTAATGCTTTAACAAAGGATTCTGTTATACTTGTGATGCATGAAGATTACCATCTTCATTGCATCACCTAGGTCACAAGGAACACAAAGATTGTATTGTACCAAGTCTCTCTTGATGGGAGAATTTATCATACAAAAGCCTATTGGAGGGGGAACCGGCTCCACATAAATCCGGTCTTGAACTATTGTCAAGTTCTCTAAAGTCTATCTCTTGAAAGGGTATTGTTCATGCCATGTTAATTAAGTGTTATGGTTATGTTGCTACTGCTAATTAAGTTCACCCTCTATGTTCTCAAAGTAGTCTCACAAAAATGCTCACTCTAATTCTCTTAATTTCACTATTCTCCAAGTTCATAGGCCATTTCCATTACATTGCTATTAGATCTATTAGTTTATTTTTTCTTGCTTAAAAGAGAGGTCCTTAAGTTGTCCATGAAAGGTTGGGCTAGTTCATTGCAATAGGGTTAGTGGGACACGAATCTATTATCTTGGTTGAGAAGGACTTAGTTCGAGGTACACCGTTGGGAACTATAGTCTTAATATGGAGACTCTTGGGGCTTGCCTTTGGCTTAGCCATTATTGAGCTATGAGCAAGCTCAACAAAAACCATAATCAACCGCAAAATGTTAGACCCTCTCCCCACTAATCTTTGCAATCAATAGTGTCTAAACCACGGGTGTGGCTACTTGAGGACTAATTTTCAAAGGTAAAGAAGAGTAGAGACTAAGGTTTTTGAGGGTACCAAAGCAAAAAGTTATCTATACATAAGTTTAATTAGCATGGCTGACAATAACCAAGAGAGTATAATGAACATTGATAAGTTTGGTTTTTCACATGAAGGTGCTAATGATGATGCCCCCATGTTTGTTAATTATCTTGTTACTAGGTTGCAGCAAGCTATGTGCAACTATGTTTTGCAAGTCGAAGTTACCCAACAACTTCATGAATACGGGATTTCCTTTCCTCTCCAAGAGGAGAGAGAGAGATCTTAGGAGGCCTCTTGATGAGACTCCCAAAAGAAGTCTCTCTCATAAGAGAGGAGGAATCCAAAGAACAAGAAAGAAGTGAATACCTAAGTTTCTTTGAAGATGTGGCTCCACAAAGATGACGTTCTAGATGATTGCCTCCTCCAAAGAGAAAATAGTCAACCCACAGTCCCTCTCCTTGTCATTCCAAGAAAAGAGAGGAAAAAAAGGAAGAAAAGGGCAAGAAAGAGTTCACCCTCTTCTCCTTCTTCTTCACCTTCTCCTCTTCCGACGAAAGCATTAGCTATTCTCCTAGAGAATACAAGAGGAGAGGACATTCCAAATCTTTCCCTGCATGGCGAAGGTCCCAAAATCTCAAGGAGTTCAAAGAGGGAGGAAAGAGTGTCTCTTTTCTCACCTATGATGGCACTTTGGTGCCACCAACAAAGTATTGGCCTTCATCCAGTAGTTTGATATGGCCTTTGGAGACAAGGGCTTCATAGAGTCCTCCAAGCTACACAATGTAGCTATGCACTTTCGAAAAAGGCTCGTCAATGTTCGGCTAGCCTTCGTGGCAATGGTGAAGCCCCAAAGACATGGAAATCTCTATGAATTTCCATCATGAAGCAATTTTTTGCAAGCGATGCAAAGGAAAAAGTGCTTACCAAATGGTGGAGCTTGAAGCTTCTCTCCCATGACTCTATCCATAAATATGTGGAAAATTTTGGGATTTACATATCAAGGCTACTATTTTTCAAAAGATAGACTTTGCCAAGCAAAAGCAACAATTTTGTGCCTGGCTCTATCACGGAAGTAATCCACCGCACCATGGTTGCTTCACGCATCAATTTCCAATTAGGGGCTAGAAGGAATTTCAAGACCATGGAAAGCAAAGACAAAACCAATGCCCAAAATTCTTTCCACGGCAATTCTAACAACAACAACAACAATCGGTCCAAGTAGGAGGGAGTTTAAAAAGGTAACAATAAACTCTCTTCTTAAGAGCTTGAAGCTTTTCGTAAGGACCACAACTATTTTAAGTGTGGGGAGCAAGGAAATGGCTATCGTTCTTTCCCCGAGACAAATGCCCGCAATGAGACTCCTAGATTTTCTACAATTGAAGCTCCAAAAGAGGATGCTCATTGCAAAGGATCACCTCTCTCCTATTCTTGGGGAAAGGTAAGGGAGTTGGCCACTAAGTTGGGCATTCAAGCTTTTGAGATGGGAGATATTGTAACCACCAATGGAGCTTTCAAGGGATAGCAAGCCTCCATTACTCCCTTCAGTGGGAAGTTGAGACTTCATGTCAAAATCTACGTCGACAAAGAAGACTTTTTCATCTCTCCTCTCCAACATGAAAATGTTATCCTAGGGGCACCATGGTTCAACCGCATGGCTACCAACATGAAGTTCCCTGAAAGGATAATCTACTTCACCTATAGAGAAAGAGCATGTATATAGATGCCAGTGAGTCTGGTCATACTAATTGCAAAGGATCACCTCTCTCCTAATGTCATAAAATAAAATATCTAACTTTACCAAATGATTTTGTCATAAATTGATCACTTAATATGGGAAGATAAAAGGGGAACAAGAGTTAAAATATATATATGTGCTTCTAAACCTATCTCAACACAAGACCGAAAGGAGAAATGGTTGCATCAATAGGGGTCCAAAAGGAGACGGTCTACCCAAGAGCAATGTGCAATAAGTGCTTCAAGATTTACCTCAGCAAGGGACCAAGAGGGGAGATGGCTACATCTCAAAAGGGGTCCAAATGGAGGTAGTCTATCAAAGGACAACATGTATCTAATGGAGCTTAAAAGAACTTAGGGTTAGCTTCATTAAAGACCTCCAAAAGGTAGTGTTAAAAATTCCTTTGACCTGACACAAGCTAGGGCTAACCTCGAGGTGGGAATCCTACCAAGCATGAGGTGCTAAGACGCTTAAAGTGGTTGATAACCTTGCCCAAAGCTTGAGGTGATTTTTATGCTTAAATGACTAAGGTTTTTGAAATTTTTTAAATTCAAAGATAAATTCTCAAGAGGCATGAACGTCCATGCTTGATTGACTAAGGCTTCAAGTATTCAATTCAAAACAAATGACTTAAGAAGCATAAAAGACACATGCTTGCTTGATTGACTAAGTCCTTGAAGTATTCAATTCAACCAAATGACTTAATAAGCATAGAAGACACATGTTCAGATGATCCTCCACGTGTGGCCCTCATGATGTGCTTGAATGCTATTGGTTAGGTTTTAAAGGGGGTCCAATGAGAATTTAGATACATAAAAATAAATAGTTAAGTTCTTTCTCTCAGAGGAAAAAGAGTACACATGTCCAAATGAAATAATAAAATAATACGAGAGAGAGAGAGATTTGTTGACCAAGCATGAGAGGGGGGTATACTCTCCGACACACACACACACACATTCTCTCATTGTGTGGAGTGAAAAGGCAAGAGCTCCATCTCCTTCTCAAGCTGGTTGAGAAGTGGAGAGCCTACACCAGCACTCCTGGCTATGGAATGAAAATCCAACCAAGATCCATGCTTCAATGCTTAAGCTTGCCATCTTCTTCATCTTCATTACTATGCTAAGCAAGAAGAGTTATGATAAGTGAGGAACTATTTTTTTCTCATATGGAATGTTTCTTCTTCCTCTTCGCTACCCTCATTCCCCACTAGCTCTCTCCACCTTCGAAGGTGTTTGAGGCTTTAAGATGGAGGCTTGGGATAGTTAATGCTTTTTGTAAAGTTTATGTTAAGCTCATGATGCATGAAGCTTTCCATATTCATAGCATCACCAAGGTCACAAGGAACACAAAGATTGTATTGTAACAAAGTCTCTCTTGATGGGAGAATCTATAATACAAACGCCTTTTGCAGGGGGGACCGGCTCCAAGTAAATCCTGTCCTCAACTATTGTCATGTTCTCTAATACTCTCTCTCTCTTGCAAAAGTATTGTTCATGCCAAGTTAATTAAGTACTATGTTCATGTTGCTACCATCAATTAAGCTCACCCTCTATGTTTTCAAAGTAATCTCACAAAAATGCGTACTCTAATTCTCTTAATTTTGCTATTCTCAAAGTTCATAGGCCATTCCCATTACATTGGTATTAGAGCATTTGGTTTCTCTTTTCTTGCTTAAGAAAATAGGTCCTTAAGTAGCCTATTAATGGTTGATTTTGTTAATTATATTAGGGTAAGTAGGACTGGGATCCATTATTGGTTCTGTTGAGCCCACTATATGGGATATGGTGCACACCTCAAGAGCTTTGGTCTTAATAATGGGGTCTTTTTAGACTTTTCTACGGATTTACCATTATTGAGCCATAAGAAGTTCAAAAGGAGCTATCCCTCTATTCTGCTATGTTAGACCCACCCCAGTACTCTGTATAATTAACCAATTTAAGCCGTGGGTGTAGATACTTAAGTGCTTATTTTCAAAGGCTGAGAGGAGTAGCAACTAAGGTTTTGAGTTTCCAAAGAATACACTAAGTAAACACTAATTAGCATGGCTGACAATAACCAAGAGAGTAGAGTGAACATTGATAACTTTGATTTTGCACATGAAGGTGCTAATGATTATGTCCCCATGTTTATCAATTATCTTGTTACTAGGTTGCATCAAGCTATGGGCAATCCTACTTTGCAAGATGAAGTTACCCACCAATAACTTCGTGCTTATGGGATTTCCCTTCCTCTCCAAGAGGAGAGAGAGTTTAGGAGTCCTCTTGATTAGATTCCAAAAGAAGACTCTCTCCCATAAGAGAGGAGGAATCCAGAGAACAAAGAAGGAATGAATCCCTAAGTTCCTCTAAAGATGTGGCTCCATGAAGACGGCAATCTAGACTATCATCAACTCCTCCCAAGAGGAAATGGTCAACCCATAGTCCTTCTCCTCATCACTCCAAAATGGAAAAGAGGAAACAAACTTGAAAGAAAAGGTCAAGAAAAAGGTCACCCTCTTCTCCTTCTTCTTCACCTTCCTCCTCTTCCCGACGAAAGCAATATAGAGAATACAATAGGCAAAGACATTGCAAAACTTACCCTGCATGGCGAAGGTCCCAAAAGCTTAAGAAATTCAAAAGGGGGAGAAAGAGTATCTCTTTTCTCACCTATGATGGCACCTTTGGTGCCACCAACAAAGTATTGACCTTCATCCAAAAATTTGATGAGACCTTTGGAAATAAGGGCTTCATGGAGTCCTCCAAGCTACACCATGTAGTTATGCACTTCCAGAAATCTACTCGTCAATGGTGGGCTAGCCTTCATGGAAACGGCAAGGCCCCAAAGACATGGAAAACTCTGCAAGTTTCCATCATGAATCAATTGCTTGCAAGTGATGCAAAGGACAAAGTGCTTACCAAATGGCAGAGTTTGAAGCTACTCTTCAACGAGTCTATCCACAAATATGTAGACAAGTTTTGGGGATTACATCTCAAATCTAGAGTCTTTCAAAGGATAGACTTTGTAAAAAAAAAAAAGCAACAATTTTTTGGTATTACCTGAAGAAATGGCCGAGTATGTCAACTCACAACAGCCTAGCACTATGACCGAAGCCATCCACCACACTATGGTTGCTTCAAGGATCAATTTTCAACAAGGGGTGAGAAGAATTCCAAGCCCATGGAAAACAAGGATCAAAATGAATCTAAAGGGAAGAGCAATGATCAAAACTCTTCCCAAGGCAGCACCATCACCACCAACAACAAGGACAGGATAAAGGATCTTACAAAGGTAAAAAAAATAATCTCTCTCCCAAAGAATTAAAGGCCTTTCTTAAAGACCATAAATGCTTTAAGTGTGGGGATCAAGGACATGGTTATCATTCTTGCCCAAAAAAAGTTTTGCAACAATGACACTCCTCGAGCTTCCATGGTTGAAGCTCCAAAAGAGAATACTCATTGCAAAGGCTCATCCCTCTCCTATGCTTGGGAAGAGTAAGGGAGCATGATGCCTTCATATTGTTTGACCCTGGCTCTACTCACAACTTCATATCAATGAAGTTGGCCACCAAGTTGGGCATTCAAGCTTTTGAGATGGGAGATACTATAACTGCTGACACAGCTTTCAAGGGATAGCAAGCCTCCGTTACTTCCTTGATTGGGAAGTTGAGGCTTCATGTCCAAAGCTACATCGACAAAGAAGACTTTTTTTTAATCTCTCTTCTCCAACATGAGGATGTTAGCGGCACCATGGTTCAATCCCATGGCTGCCAACAGGAAGCTCCCTGAAAGGAGAATCTACTTCACCTACAACAAAAAGAGCATGTACATAGATGCTCACGAGTCGGGGAACACCATATCCTTGGTAAATATGCTTGCTTTTGATAAGTCAATGAAAAGCTCTATTTTTAAATATATGATTTTTGTTAGAGAATCTGTAAATGATTCTAATGTTTTCACAAGTAGTAATAAAGGGAATCAAGAGGAATTAGAGTTGTCTAGTTTCTACTAGGAAGCTCACCTCCTAATAAACCTCCTTATTGAGTTTCACAAGCTCAACAAAAGGAGATCATGAGGCAATTGCATGAATTGGTGGAAAAAAGGATGGTGAAGCCTAGTTCCTCTCTATTCTGCTCACTAGTACTGTTAAGTGAAAAAGAAAGATGACACATATCACGTGTGTCAACTTTAGAGCACTAAATACGATCACTGACAAATGCTCTAGCTACATTCAAAGTTACGATGGACAAAAATCTTCAGGCCCCTCAAATTCTCTTGAGGAGTACAAGTGACACCTCCAGGTAATCTTTCAAGTTGTGAGAGAGAACACACTTTTCATTAATCAAAAGAAAAGTGATTTTTTCCTACAAGAGATTCAATATTTAGGTCACATTATCTCTCAAGATGGTATATGTATGAATCCATCAAAGTTGTAGGTAATAAAAGCATGGCCTAATCCAAGGAATCTACATGAGCTAGGAATTTTATTGGTATGTGTGCATACTATAGACGCTTCATAGCAAAATTCTCTCAAATAGCAGGACCATTGCATGACTTAACAAGCAAGAACGTTAAGTACTCATGGACTCCTAAAGAAAAAAATGCTCTTGACAAGCTCAAAGAGAAGCTTACCTCTAAACTATGAAGGAGTACGAGCGGAAGTGCGACGCGAGAGAGAGTGCGAGAAGAAGAGCACGATGATATGGTGAACTCGCTCTACTGTAATGTGTAGAGCATAGTGAGTTCTTATTAGGTTTTAACAAAAGAATATGTGTACATACCTGGCGGCCCGCCCACTTACCTGGGTGACCACATTGGGCTTTATACCCCAACAACCTCCCACTTAAAGTCCAATGTGGTACTTTAAGTGTGAGAGAAGCTACTATACAAGCTAATATACAAGAGATGTAGAGAAGTGATGTACTACCCTACACCTAACTGCTTGCGAAAATGCGCAAAGCTCTCTGAGGGAAGTCCTTTTCTAAGTAGATCAGCAGGATTTTCTGTGGTGTGAACTTTGACAAGCTGAAGTTGCTTATCCTCAAGCATTTCCCTGATGAAATGATACTTCACATCCACATGCTTTGTCTTTGAGTGATAAACTGGATTGCGAGCCAATTTTATAGCACTTTGACTATCACAATATAACACATGCATCTCTTCTTTGATTCCCAAATATGTTACTAGTCGATTAAGCCAAATTGATTCTTTGCATGCCTTTGATGCTGCAACATATTCAGCCTCTGTAGTAGACTGAGTAACACAATCTTGTAATCTAGAACGCCATGATACTGCTCCACCAGCCAATGTAAATAAATACCCCGATGTAGACCTTCGGTTGTCTAAGTCACCTGCATAATCTGAGTCTGTAAAACCCTTTACACTTAGCTCCTGACTCCCATAGCATATACGCATACTCTTTGTAGCTTTCAGGTATCTCAATATTCCTTTCACTGCCTCCCAATGTTTCTTGCCTGGGTTTGACATGTATCGACTTACTACTCCCACTGCAAATGAAATGTCTGGGCGAGTAGCAATCATTGCATACATCAAACTACCCACTGCAGACGCATATGGAATCTTATCCATTTCAGCCTGTTCTTCCTCAGACAGAGGACAATCTTGTTTGCTAAGTTTCACATATGGTGGCAATGGAACACTCAGTGCCTTTCCCTTCTCCATATTGAAACGTTGCAAAACCTTGTCAATATACTCTGTTTGAGATAACCAAATCAACTTCTTTGATCTGTCTCTCTCAATGCGCATACCAAGTATATGACTTGCCTCACCCATGTGCTTCCAAGTGCTTGCTAGCAATCAACATGTCATCCACATACAAAATAAGGATCAGCCAACTACCATCCTTATCCTTCTTTGTATATAGACAGTGATCGAACTCACTATGTTTGTAGCCTTGAGAAAGCATAAACTTGTGGAATTTATGGTACCATGCCCTCGGTGATTGTTTTAAGCCATAAAGACTCTTTAACAACTGGCATACCCAATCTTCCTTGCCTTTCTCAACAAACCCTTCTGGCTGCTGCATGTAAATTTCCACATCTAAATCACCATGCAAGAACGCTGTCTTGACATCCATTTGGTGCAACACCAAATCTAATATGGCAACCGATGCAAGAAAGCATCTCAATGTAGTCATCTTGACCACCGGAGAGAAGACTTCATCAAAGTCAATGCCTTGTTCTTTCTTAAAGCCCTTGGCAACAAGCCTTGCTTTGTACTTTGGCTGACTATCATGAGCGGTGATCTTATACCTGTAAACCCATTTACAAGGTAGAGCCTTTTTGCCCTATGGTAATTTCACTAGCTTCCATGTCTTGTTTTTATGCAGATCTGTCATCTCTGGCTACATGGCCAATTGCCAATTCCCGGAGTCCTTCATTTGCATTGCTTCCTTGTAACATGAAGGCTCATTGCAATCAGTCAACATGACATATTTCATAGATGGAACAAACCTATCAGGAGGTCGCGTGACACGTCCAGATCTATGCACAATAGGTGGCTCAGGCTCAGCCGCAACCTGTGGTTCCACTCTATCCTGTCCTTGCTCCTCTTGAGCCCTGACATTTTGTCTTGCACGTGCAGGTCCATCTTCTTGGAAGACAACTCTTCTAATCTCCTCAACCCTCTCTGGTTTAGAATGATATTTGGTTTAGAACGAGACAAGATTTCCATTCCCTTCTTGGACATATGTCCTAACCGGCTATGCCACAAAGAAACGTTCGGCTGCTCGGCTACATTGATTACATTTTTAGAGACATTTGATACATAAATCATGTAAAGTCCTCCAGACTTTACTCCATGTGATACTGTCATAGAACCCTTGGATATCTTCCACATGTTCTGTCCAAAAATGGTGACGTAGCCAGCATCATCAAGTAAACCAGTGCTGATCAAGCGGGAACATGTCTCACATTCTTCAGCGTGAAAGAAGATCCATTCTGAAACTTCAATTGAACATCTCCAACACCTAAGATCTCACATGTCTACCCATTGCCTAGCCGAACATGATCTTTAGTGGTCACATAAGAGGTAAACCACTCCTTGTTTGGAGACACATGAAGTGATGCCCCCGAGTCTATAATCCAGTCACTCAGTGCATTTCCATCAGATGCTGTAAGAAGAGCTGAGTCCATTGTATTCTTCAAGAAGTAGATGTCTCCTGACACTAGACTGTCATCCTCTGCAACAGTGTTTGTCACATTTATTTCTTGAATCTTCACTGAGGACTTGTTCTTCTCACCATGGTCTTCAGCTTTCTCTTTGCCTTTTTCTGCTTTCCATTCTCTGCAGTCTCTTTTCATGTGATGCTTCTTGCCACAATGGTAGCATTCTATGTCACTCTTGCCTTTAGCACTGCGGGACTTGCTACGAGACTGATTCCTCTTTCCACCTTTGTACTTTTCTTTGGTCCTTCCCCTGACAACTAAGGCTGTTCCTTTTCCTTTGTCCATTGTCTTTCTATTGGTTTCTTCAGTAAGCAGACTTCCTTCTACACCTGCTATGTTCAAACCATCTGGAGGTGCAAAATTACTCAAAGCTGTGCGAAAAGTGTCCCAACTTTCCGGCAATGTGATCAACAGGAACATAGCTCTAACAGGTTCATCAAACTTGGCACCTTGAGCTGACAGCTGACTATAGATTGTGTTGAATTCATTCAGATGATTGGACATAGGTGTCGCTTCTTTCATCTTCAAGTCAACAAGCTTCTTAAGCCAGTATACCTGTGAAGCTGCACTCTGCTTCTCATAAAGATCACTCAGCTTTAACCATGCTTGATAAGCCGACATCTCGTCTGCTACATTGAAGTAAACGCTTTCTGCCAAAGTCAGCATAATGGTAGAAAGTGCCAATTCATCCATTTCGTTCCATTCATCTTCGTCCATATCTTCTAGTTTTATCCCCTTGAGCTTTATAGGTTTTATCTGCTTCTTTTGTACCAACACATGCCAAATCTGCTTCTTCCACAATGGGAAATTGGTTCCATCCAGCTTCTTGATATTGTAAAGAGCAGTGTCCTGTGATCCAGCCATAGCTACGCTTCACAGTGGTTTACTTTCCTGGGAAAAATTCGGCAGAGTTTTCCCTGTAAACTGACCTCTGAACCAATATCAACCTGTCAAATGAACCAAGAAAGCTTCATATTTTGCATAAATTTCGGCAGAGTCTCCTTTGTAAAATGGCTCTGGTGTACTAAAAAACAGACCAAAAAACAGCTCAAAAAACACTGTCTCTCTGACACTGTAAGCTGTGGGTAAACCTGTCCTGCACCTGTACTGTCTCTGACTGTTCTGTCACTGTCCTGTAAGCATAGACTGTGACAATGCCTCAACGGCAGTAAAGCAAAGATGAAATCCCAACTGTCTAACTCACAGTCAATACATCCTAGCTGCCTATCTAAGGGTGCTCAAGGGATCGCTCCAAGACCTGTATCACCAAAAGGGTCTCAACATTCGAGAATCCCCCAGCTCAATAAAACCTCACTCGACCCTCAACAAAGGCTGCAGTAAATCTGACAGTACATAGACTTCCCACAAAGTCATACATCCACAAATTTCCCACTGTATGCTGTAACCGCTGCGTTGGTTGTTTGCTGCGTGACTCACAGCCAGCAAACCCTCAACAGACATACATCGTCTCTAACAATACATCCCATGTGGAAGTACCTGCAATGTCAGGATGAAATCTGGAATATCAAGCAACAAACACAAGCTACTTGATGAACTAGTGGATGTCGCCTACAGTCTGTGTGTAGATGCGCCCATGCCGTATGTGACACGCCTCCAAGAACTGTGAGCCGTCCTTCGATGTGTAGACAACCACAAATCAACACTCTGGGAGTGTCGATATCCTCAGCACCTGCAGTCGTAGGCCGAAAACCCCAAATCTGCAGATTTGGATCTGCACCCGTCGAGACCACGTAGTCGAAAATAAAGTTTATTGTCTCTTAAGACTTGAAATATTACCTGGAGGTGTTTCTTCTGTTCATCTAGTAAATTAGAGTAGATGATAATATCATCAAAGAACACTTCAGTAAAGGTCCGGTGAGGCCTGAATAGCTTCTTCATCAAGTTGTTGAATGTGGCTGGTGCATTGGTCAATCCAAAATGCATGACAATGTATTCCTCACCATGCCATTCTCAACTAACTCATGCACTTGCCGCATAATCTCCTCTTGTTGATCTTGAGAAACTCTATAAGGAGGTTTGTTAGGCAGTGAACTTCCTGGAAGAAGTTACATTGCATGGTCATCATTGCCTCATTTAGGAGGTAGCTGATCACAAGGGATGTCATCAATAAGGACATCTTGAAACCCCTTGAGAAAATTGGATAACTCTAATTCCTTTTGATTGTGTATATTTTCTTTTGCTAAAACATTAGATTCATTTTGAGAGTCTTTAACAAAAATCATGTACACAAAAATAGAGCTCTTTATTGTGTTATTGAAAGCTTGCGTATGTACAATGGGTATGGTGTTACCCATTTCCTTAGCATCTATGTACACATCTTTTTCCCTGTACTTAAAAGTAGATTTTCCTTTCAGGGAATTTAACATCTACATATATGTCAAGGACAACAAAAATCAATCGAAGAAAGTTCAAGTTACATAATTTGCAAGTATCTTTTTGCTTTTCAACACGTGGTACAATTTGACAAGGTTGATTATCTGTAAATGCTCAACAAGGTCTACTTTTGTTTTCCTTGACATCTTTCTATGAGCAAGAATATTTATAGCTGTGAGCAATGGTAGCATCCAAAGTGGGGCTACCACCATGCATCATACAGAGACAAGACTTCCCATGTTTGGAATATGCTATGAGCAAACGAACTTGACAAGTGTCTATAGGTTATTTCATTATGTTACAAGACGATGTATATGGTGCATACAACAGATTCAAGCAGGTTTTCATTCAAAAACACAAGACAATTGGCCAAAGCAGAGCGACCAGATCAAACAATTTCAAGTTTTCTTGTTTTTCGACATTTTAATATTTAAGTTTGCAAAGATTGTCTATTGTACAAAGAAAAGAGCTTTGACAACATTCATGAGAAGCAAGGCTTCTAACCCGTGCCAAGATCCTGCGGTTGATTTTGATTCAACGACATTGGCACATAGTCGTGGAAATTTGGCAAAGTGAGGATAAAATTTCACAATTGAAGTATGACAACGGCAAATTGTGATGTATCTGTGCCCGATTGTGCAAGGCACTTTTGATATCAGCTCAATTTGTAGGGGCCTTCAATGTCACCAAGGGCTTACAAGTTCAATCACCCTAGTACGGTCACGACCACATACAAGGTAGGTGGGTCAAGATGTGACTTTAGTTATCTCTCTCCGCGAGAGCGTTATACAAGCACACTGTTTTACATTTATAAGATAAGCTACGACACCACCATTGTCTGCAGAGAGGCATACCACACAATAGAATGAGGGATTTTTTCTTATCCCATCATTCTCTCTCTCTCTCTCTCTCTCTCTCTCTCTCTCTTTTCTAATACTATACAATAAAAGTGAAGGCATGATTTTACTACAATCTTTCTATGTCAATATGCTAATAGAAAGGGCTAAGAACCATCTAGTTTTGAAGGGCTAAGAACCATATTTTTTGGAATGGCTAAGAGCCATCTGTTCGTAATCCAACGAGTGATTTCTTTCAAGATTAAACGATTATATCCACTTTTGTACCCATCGATTCTAATGGACAAGCAAGAGTCTTGCTATTACTAAGTTTATGGGTGTTATTTTAGCACTACATTCTTTATGTATGAATGTCAAGCTGAGTTTTTGAAGTATTAAACTCGTAAATTCTTATCTCAGGAACACAATTGTTCTCAAAAAACCCAAGCTAATGGACTTTTAGGTCTAGGAAAGATCCAATTGTGAATACGATTCCAACTTGAGCAGATCTCATATTTTGTATATAGCACTGGGAGTGTCTATATGAGCAGAGTTTTGAGGTAAGACCCATCTCATGATTATTAATTCATGAGATGGTAAGGGATTTAGTAATTGATCCCAATAGAAACTAGTAATGTCATTAGTGCCCTGCAATTCACAAAAGACAAAGAGAGAGAGAGAGAGAGAGAGAGAGAGAGAGAGGGAACCGCCCTTCAAAAAATGCCAAAATGGGGTACCAAATGGACCAATTGGATCGATTGAAACGTGCAATTTCTTTGATGTGGAGCACAAATGTTTTCAATATTGGTGTCTTTCAATGCTTTGTTCCGTGATTTTGTTTAAAATTATAGTTTTAAGTTATGTTGATATTAATTTGAAGTGATTTTTAAATAGTGACTTTGG
This sequence comes from Adiantum capillus-veneris, assembly GCF_014529385.1. Taxonomy (NCBI): domain Eukaryota; kingdom Viridiplantae; phylum Streptophyta; class Polypodiopsida; order Polypodiales; family Pteridaceae; genus Adiantum; species Adiantum capillus-veneris. The sequence continues at coordinate 13,709,921 of NC_140946.1, read as the reverse complement.
GTATATAAGTGGCTTTCTAGGTTTTAAACTTCATTTCTTACATTCACAAAACTCTAGCTCTAAGCTCTCTTCATATCTTCTTCGTGAAAGAACCCATGGCAACGTCTACTGATGCACTTCTCACACAATTACAAAGGGTAGGACTTGCAGATGGAGCACATGAACTACTCAGTGTGTTTGAGGGGATAATTGACATGCAAGCCACTTCCAACCTTCATGCAGAGGCCTTCAAAAGGTTTCTTGACTACATGGTGCAACGCACATGGAAGAATATGCCATAATCTTTGAGGGATCCGACACGACGTGGTTGCTAGTGGATTTCCTCAAGCATCTCTTTGCTTCTGACAAAAACTTTTGCTTTTGATTTTGTTGAGTTTTATTAAAGGCCTCACGGAACGGGACTACAGGAAAGAGGATGAAGATGATCTCATAGATTTGGGCATGGGGTGCATAGGCACCCAATTCATTTCTTGGGACATGGTTCTGGTCTTACTTGTGCTTCAGGGTATGGATAAGGAAAAATCAAAGGATCAACCAAAGACCAATTGTGACCATTGTGGAGGAATCAAATGAAGTTATCAAAGAAATTGATGAGCAGATTGAAGCATCTCTGACACTCGTCCTCTTGCAAGATCCCAACTTCATTGAGGAGGAAGATCGGATGATAGAAGGAGATGAGGTGCTAGAGGAGGTCCCGGACCTCTAAATTCTCACTTTGCATGCGGTGGTGGTGGATGATTGTCACTTTTTGTTCCTTGACGACATTGCCAAAACATTAGGACTCAGAGAAGATGAGTTGCTTGTAGTGCTTGATATCTATGTGGGCATGAGGGATCCTAGTGGAAAGAAAGAGAAAGTCAATTTTGAAATTGACTTTGAAGACCAAGGTCTCCCATCAAGCCTCTCTTTCCTCCCTGGTGAAAACGAACAGGAGTTGGTACAAACAGTAGCAAGTACTCTTGTGGAAATCAAATCATGTGCCTCTTTCTATGAAAGCTTACCGGAAAGCGCTTTTCATCCACACAAACCATTGATCACGATTGGTAGGGATGATCAATCTAGCATCAATTTTACAAAGAAAAATCTTGAAGAGAAGGATGAGGAAGCTGAGGTAAAAAAATCTTAACATGGTAGATTGTATATTATTCCGTACTACAAGTGTTAAAGTCATTTAAAATGCCTTGTAGACGGCATACCATGTTGATAAGTTTGCAATGCATATTGGAGGTTCACACAACGTGCCCATGGGTAGGAATAGCTCGCTTTGGAACTACCTGAGCCACGTGGGGCCATCGAATCTTAGAGTTGCTCACACAGAGTTCTCCAAGAATGATTCTGTGGAGTTGCTAAAGTGCGAAGCATTAAGTGCAATACTCGCTGAAGATTCCCTCACCCTAAATGCTCACAAATGTATATTGCGGGACCAAGAGGCAGCATTGTATGCCTTTACCCGACAAGCACTTAGGCTCAGTCCTCTACCACTATGCTGTGAGCCTAGGTCAAGGGTTGACAAACCTAGAGGAAATTGTAAAATCCCTTGGCGTCAGGTCATCCATTTTCCCTATATCGACAAATGTAGTTTGTAGTAAAATTAATCAACCATGATGTAATATCCTCAACGATTTCTATCAACATTTGGTACTTGTTTTTTTTTTTTTCATTGATATTGTCTAATAAATGTCATTTTTGCAACACACGCATAGAACCTCAAACATGCAGCCACTCGTCGGCCGCAGGGGGTACATTTCGGTGATCCTTTTGCAAAATTGGGTGAGGGGGTCAACCGGACCACCAATGAGCACGGTTTCCGGCGGGTCGGACGGGGCAAAAAAAGCCCCTGTGCCCCCCCCCCCCCCCCCCCCCCCCCCCCCCTCGGTCGCCCGATTTTGCAAAAGAATCACCGATATGTTCCCCCCCGGCCGATGGGTGGCTACATGTTTGAGGTTTTGTGCATGTTGACACCACCGGGTGAGCCGTGTGCCATGGTGGTAAGCTTAAATTTAACATACCCAAAAATTCAAATACTTATTAAAAAAAATGTACAAAATCAAGTTGAACAATTGCACGGAATGGTAGAAATTCGACATTTGATATTATATAAAAAGATTACAAATCTCATCAAGAGAGAGTACATGGGATAAACTATTTTTTATGAAGGCATCCTTCATTTTGTAAATTGATTGTTGCTAAAGATAAATACATATTTTTCAATGTTACATGCTTAGCATGCACCATACAAGAAACGCCATCCTAAAACAATTGCACCAAAATTTCTTTGGCAGAAACTTGTAGGGCCAGTAAAGCTGCACATTGTATACGTGTAACAAAATCTCTATATTTGTTCATTATCTCTCTCACCACCCGATAGAAGGCCACTTTGGGTATGATTGGCTCAGTGCTCTTTTAATATTTTCTAATCTCCCACAAAGCAATTTTGCTTGGCTTGATCTCCGCTTTTTTTGTGTTGTTGGTGGTGGTGGAGGAGCTGCCTACCTAGCCCATTGAGGAGGATCATCTTTATACCTTCTCCTCCTCTCCTCTTGGGACTGTTGTTCTTCAGGCGTCACCTTGTATTTTTCTCTCTTTGCACTTTGCTTGGCTTTTTGAGGTATTTTTGAAGGCCTTGAGCTCCCAGCCTTTGCTTGTTGGGTGGCTTGAGCTCTATCCTCTACCGCCTTTCTCTCTGCCTCTGCTCATGCTTGTAAGTTTTCCAAATGAGATCTCTCAGCCTTGGTTCTCTTCCATTCCTCTTGCTCTCTCTGTCTTCTTTGATCTTCTTGCACTCTTTGTGCTTTCTTCTCAGTTGACTCTTTCTTTTCCATCTCCCTCATTGTTTTTCTCCTCTTGGCCTCTCCTGCTTTAGAAACTAGGTCGCATAGTATTACCTTGATTACTCTTTGTTTGACTCGCGGTGAAAATATTTGTGGCATGGTTTCCATGGTGGCCTAAGGACCACTTGCTGTGACAGCAGGCGATGACTCCAGATTTTGAAGCGGACCTCGGTATTCATGTTTTGTTGCTCTTTTTTCTTGCGTGGCTCTGTGTAGAGATGAAATTGGTGGGGAATCTAGCATAGGTGTGTGGTTGGCATGGTTTAATGGTCCGAGACCACCAGAAATATATTGCATCATGGTTAAATCATTTGGATTCATTGGTTGGGGAGGCTGTTGGATGTATGGAGCGGGTTGGGATGCTGGGTTATCCATTTGTGGTTCGAGATGTGAATTTGAAGCCGTAGATTCTACATGGGGTTTTGGCTATGGATTTTTTGTGATGTGAGTGACTGTGGTGGTATTGATCTGTGTAGTGCCAGTTTTCTCATGTGAATTGTCCATGTGGTGCAAGATATGAGTGCGTGCACGTTTGTGCTTGAGAGGATCTTCTAGAATGTTCAAACAAGAAATGAACTTCAAGTTGTGAGTTTTGACTTATATAGTACTAAATATTTTTTAAAAACTTTAAAACTCAATAATACTAATAATTTTTTTAAAAAAACTCCAAAATATAAGACTAAATTTGACCCATGGAACCACTGATGTGGGCGTCAGCAAATCACGGTACATTACATGCATGTTTACAATAGAAGTGGTTAGTGTAAAAAAATTATTGGTTTCCCACCCAATGCCTGCCATTTTGTCGCGCCTTGTCTCCAACCATCATCGGAATCAATCTTTTGCACTAGAAGCATGATGAGATTGTGATCAACTCGGGCTAACCACTTTCTCTATTTTGCATTTTAAACTTCTTTGCACTCTAGTCTTCTTCCTTTATCTCCCTGCAAAAACTCTCTAGAATCAATCGAACATTTCGTGTAAGGCATTGCTCTTTTTCCTCCCACCTCCATGCTGTGTATTTTTTAAATACACTGCTTTTGCTTGATAGTGTGAGCGCTCCATTCCTTGGCTACTCCAGATGCCCAATGAGCCAAATGTATCAAGAAAAGATGAGCTATGAACAAAAAGAATGTGCTAAAAAAAATACAACTTAAGTTCAAACATTGATGTTTTTTAACTGCAAAGAAAAAGTGTTCAACCACCATGTAATGTGTTATGTGCGTCTCTCCCTAGGCATCTAGCATTTGCGCCGTGAAACTATTGATTACAAACTTTAAGGTGGATATCTCAACAAAAATAAGCTTTGCCTTTTCAAGCAAACAAAAAATATCATCTACAGATTTCCACACACGAGCACGCTTAATTCCTAGGACTACTTCGTTACCTTTGTAGGTGGTAATGTCACACACCTTTTTCCACAATTGAAACTCATTAGGACTTTGGGAGTCAAAATAGTCTGGAAGCAAATGATTACAAACTTTAAGGTGGATATCTCAACAAAAATTAGCTTTGCCTTTTCAAGCAAACAAAAAATATCATCTACAGATTTCCACACACGAGCACGCTTAATTCCTAGGACTACTTCGTTACCTCTGAAGGTGGTAATGTCACACACCTTTTTCCACAATTGAAACTCAGTGGGACTTTGGGAGTCAGAAAGTCTGAAAGCAAATGTCTAGCTTTACTACCACCCATACATATTTTATTAGGATGATCCTGTGTACTTCCAAATGCCTTCTTGTCCTTTGATAACCCTATTGCACCCCCATGTAGGCAAACACTTGATAGAATATACTCGAGTTCTCTGATACACTCTTCTCTTATTTTTTCAAGGTCCATATTCTAAGCATAATTAATATGGAACATAAGCAACTTATCAAGAATTTGTAGACGGGCATGAAGAGTGCACACATGCACATTTAACAAAGGAATCGGTAGAATAGGATCCCAATTTGGATTGTCCATGTTTCGATTAGGGGGTACACTCTGGTTACAACTGAGGATACCTTGAAACCATTGGTGTAGTGCTTTACCCAATGCTTATGTAGTGGGCACACCTTTTGCAGAGTTGATTACAGATTTGACACCCTTACCCTTATCGCCCTTTGACTTGCTGGCCTTTGAACCCTTTCCCTCAGTTCCTAATGAGACTTTATTGTGGCAGCAATAAATGCATGAAAAGAGGTTCATTGCACCTTGCTTGCACCCTAACATACACTTGAGAGTTTTCAAGTCTCCCTCCTTTGGATTGATGATATGCTACAACAGAGTATGTCCACTTGTTTGAGCATGGAAATTGATTCCCATCATTGTCAGATACAAGTTCTTGCACATTGAAATAATATTACAGCAACTTGCAAAAAATGTAAGAAATTAGAATCTTGCATTTGTATTCCTATCGAGTTTGATAGATATGTTTCTTTTGAGCTCCACCGCTCGAAAATAGCATAGACATTGCATGTCTCTTGCGCTTACAAATGTGGTAGCCCAATGGAATGTGTGTGAGATGATCGATTTGCCATCATATATTACACGTAGTGTGTTGTAGCTGAACATAATTGTCTAGACGGCGCTCTTGCTCCATTTTTTTATGCTCTGCTTTTCGATTAAGCTTTGACATCTTGTCGTTTAGCTGCTTCGTCTTCTCGTTGGCCTTCTCTGTGACTTGCTGAATGTCTGTCACGTACTTCTCTTGAAATGATGAATATGTAGCATATTGAATCTCCATGACTCAGCTTGTGGTGCTTAATCGAATGCTTTCTCTTTTTGACACGGAGGATGCACGCTCTTGAATCGTCTCAATCTTTGCATCCGATGACGCTCTCGCACATTCTTTGTGTGATGCCTCCAAGCCCTAGCCGGGTCATGTTCTCTCTCTCTCTCTCTCTCTCTCTCTCTCTCTCTCTCTCTCTCTCTCTCTCTCTCTCTCTCTCCGAATTGATAGATTTTGTGGGAGATTGCCTATGCTATGGCAAGCCTCTAACAGTTTGGTACTATGTAGACAATTTAGTATAGTTGTTTTTTAATTTGGTTCTTTGCTACTTTGGTACCGTGTGTTTTAATTTCTTTGGTACTCTTATTTGTATAGATGTTCTAACTACATAGTTTCTCTGTCACCTATATTTTTGACCAGTCTCAATGTGAGATGTGGGCTCCTACACTTAGAGATGTGCCAACAATTTTGGAGGAGTTCGATGACAAGCCTATTTTTCTAAAGCTCCTAAGAAGAGTGTGGTGCAAGCATCCACAGTTCAATGAAGCAAACACCCTCCTTGTGGATGACACGAGATACAAGTACTTGAAGAATTATTACGACTCGTGCTGCTACATTGGGTCATATGAGCCGAAATATTATGACCCAAAAAAGGCAAAGTATCTTATGGAGGTCATTTGTCCATGGATCTCTGGGTGGCTAGATGAGAAGTTCCGCATTGCTTACAGTTGCCGCACACCCTTGTTTGATGTCAAGGATGACATTTCCTGGTACGTTGTAAACTACTTATTATCTTTAGAGGGGTATTTGTACCACTTTGACCCCCTTGATGTGTAAAGGATTTTGTAAGCTTGAATGTTGCCTCTGGCATTTTCATGAAAATTATGAAATTTATCATTGCGCTTGTATCTTGGTCCCATGAAATTCTTTACTAGTGCACTTTATCTTTTTGTAAAAATACTTTTTCTTGCTACTACTTTGGTACTTTTATGCTATTAATTGGTGACAAGGGTGAATTTGAAGATAGTGACAAGTGGGATTTTCTAGGTTAGTAGTTCCTCTTCAAGACTTGATGAGAGGAAAGAAAAGGATGATAGGAATCTAGGGAAGAGAGATGATGAGAGCAAGGGAGGGGAGGATGAGACAGAGGAAGGGGATAATTGTTGTAGAGTATCAAAAAGGGTTCTTATTACACAATAAGAATGGGATTTATAACTCTGCCTACAAAAGAACTGTACACAATAGTCAACTATAAACATTTAGCACAATACCAAGATTTTATACTACACTACCAAATTTGGTGGCATATTACCCCCAAAGATTGGTACTATATAACACAGTAGTAAGTGAATGATTGTAAAGGTAGAAGATATTGCCAAAGGTAGGTAGTATAGAGCATCAAATTAGGTTCTACATACCTATAAAGTATCAAATTTGGTATGGTAACATAGAGTATCAAATTTGGTACTACAACAGTCAACTGAACACAAAAAAGAACAATACCAAAATTTAGTGCTACAGTAACACAACATTCAACTAAAAAATATAAAGCACATCACCAAAGTTTTGTATTGTAGAGACCAGCCTTGGTACTATGGAGTACCAAAGTTTGGTACTAAAGAGTACCAGATTGATAAACAGAGCAATGGCATTAGACAATGTTGATCTCAAGTAAGATTCTATTTAAGAGAATTACAACTGCTCGTTGTGGTTAGAAATGTAGTTGGGGCAAACACTATATGGCTCCCCTCCTGCCCACTTCCTTCTTCATATGGCATACTATTGTAGATATTTTCATATATGTATAAGGTTAGATTGAAGTGGTTATGTAGGCCAGGGATAGCCTCCATGAGAACCATATTAATCTAACTATAGTTTCTAATTCAATAGGGTATAGGTATCGACTTTTCCCTCAACCTAAGCATACTACAAATCCTCAACTAGAATTCCACCTTTTACGATCTCGTTATGCCAAAGGTCCTTCAGTACTCTTGGTGCCTGGTACATGGTTTTTGTGCCAGGCACCAAGAGTACTCTTTCTCCTTGTCTTTCCTTCACTGTAAAGTTATCCCCAATGGACAGTAATTGGCTCAACACCTGAGCATCTCCTTCACACAAAGTCATGCTTAAATCCTGACTCATTTGGGAGGAAAACAAATAATTGTAGTTTTGATCATCATCCTCATCCTCATCACTATCTGCTTGTACTGACTCTGTGAATGGCTCAATGGAGAAATATTTCCATTCTTCAATGTGTTGCATGGATTATGTGTTGAGTAGTCGTCAACACAATGGAATGATTGAGAGCCTGCAATTGGTTTACGGTCCCATAGTGAAGAACGTAACACCTCATTCGATGAAACCAACCAAAAAAGACTCTTTGTGCTGACACTCCCACCTTTCCTTGTTGGGGCTGAAACCTCGTGTTCAAAAAATTGACCACATCAGCCACACACTTCATCGACAAGCCATTGGGTATTAGCTCTTCATGCATAAGAGCTCTCTTGATAAAAGCACCTGAGCCATCATGCTGTCCTTTTCCATGTCCTAAATTAGAGAAGTTATGCATCATATGCAATCTTGTCAAGTGATAATATCTCCCAAAATAGTGTGGTCACCGTGCCTTGAATTGTGAAGTGGCACCGTTTGACCATACCTAATGATGACGCAAACTATGTCCTTGTTGTTTCATCCAATTGTCATGCAGCTGCATACTACATAGTGCCAATCTAATTCAGTAGTACCAAATGGAGTACTTTCCATTTTTCCAAGAAGCTTTGAAATTGGATTTATGCATCTTGTTTGGTACTTTGCAGGTAATATTGAAAGCACCAAAAATGGTACTATACATTGGAGTGCAAGAAGCTCCCAAAAGTGTCAAATTGTTACTGTGGATCCCTTTAGGTAGTATGCAAACACACCTAAAGTAACTTGCATAGTGCCAAATTGCATACTTTTTTGTATATTGCATAATTACAAACCGGATCTAGAGTACCAAATTGGAAACTTCAAAGGATAAGGCTCTTCTAAGCTTATTGGATCTTCAAAGGTTAAGGCTCTTCTAAGCTTATTGGCAACAACCTTTTTCTTTTGCTGCACGATGGATATAGTTTCCTTATTTTTATTAAAAATTTCTTTAAGGTCTCTGTGTGTTGGTAAGCCATGATAATTAATGACATGTGATATGAAGAGGGTTGCCATATGATATGCTTTAATGGAATTTTTGATCGGCACAAAATACACTTGTTTGCTTAATCAATATATTATTTTCTATGTTTACGTATTTCCACAAATAGATCTTGGAAATTCAAAGGTATAATCTCCCATGGGGAATCGGATACAGGCAATGTATGAAGCAAGTCAAGTTGCTTCCCTCTATCATACTTTTTTTGACATGCAATGCATTTGACAACATAATTTGATATGCCTGCCTTTATTGTTGGCCAATAAAAGTATATATCCAGCCCCTTAAGAGTATCTTGAATCGCTCTATGCTCTCATGAGGAGGAGCATGAGATTCATACATAATTATTTCACATAAGTGTGTAATGCATAACCTATTGCCAGAGAGAAGATAGCCATCTTGTAGATTGTATGGTTCCTCTTTCTTCCCTAATGCACTAGCTGACATTACATCTTTAAAGTGTAAATCCATAGCATACGCATCTATCATAGAATATAGATGAATGTGAGTAGTTATTGATACAACATTCACCTTTGGTCTTCGTGAAAGAGCATCGGTCACTTGGTTGTGCGTACCAACTATATGACGAATATGAAAGTTAAATTGTGAAAGAGTGCTAGCCCACATTTTTTTCTTATCACTCAATTTAGTTTTCATGAGAAAGTACTAAAGACTTTGGTGATCTATGAGAAAAATAAATAGAGTGCCTAGGAGGTAACACTTCCATGCATCTAAGGCATGTAAAATAGCCAACAACTCTTTTTCATATATGCCTAGATGTTTTTTTTGGCCTTTTAATATCCTACTTTCATATGCTATGGCATGCCCTTCATGAAGCAAGACAATCTCTAGGCAATGTCCACAAGCATCAAATTGGACTTCAAAAGGTTTTGAGAGGTTGAGTAATATTAACACTAGTTGAGATATTAGCTTTTCTTCAAGATTTTCACTGGGGGAGTTCACCATTCAGTACCTCTCGTAAAACTCAAAATATTACCTAGAGGTGTTGCTTGTGTTCGTTTAATGAATTAGAGTAGATGATTATATCATCAAAGAACACTCTTATAAAGCTTCGGTGAGTCCTGAATAGCTTCTTCATCAGACGGTTGAATGTGGCTGGTGCATTGGTCAAGCCAAAAGGCATGACAATGTACTCGTAAAGACCAAACATAGTGCAAAATGCGGTCTTTACAATATCTTGATCAATATTCTTATTTGATGATAGCCACTTTTTAGGTCCATCCTACTGAAGTAGGTTGACCCTTGTAGCTTATGAAATAGGCCTTCTACTTATGGAACGTGAAATCTATTCTTGATAGTGATCCTATTTAGTGCTCTACAGTCGACACACATACGATATGTGCCATCTTTCTTTTTCACTAATAAAACTGGCAAACAAAATGGAGACGAGCTAGGCCTAACCATGCCTTTCTCAACCAACTCATGCACTTGCCGCATAATCTCCTCTTGTTGAGCTAGAGAAACTTGATAAGGAGGCTTATTAGGCGGTGAGCTTTTTGGAAGAAGCTCAATTGCATGGTCGTCATCCCCTCATTGTAGAGGTAGCTCACAATGGATGTCATCAATAAAAACATCTTGGAATCCATTTAGGAAATTGGATAACTCTAATTTCTTTTGATTCCCTATATCTTATTTTGCTAAAACATTAGGTTCATTTTGAGAGTTTTTAACAAAAATCATGTACACAAAAATAGAGCTTTATATTGACTTATTGAAATCTTTCTTATGTACAATGGGTATGGTGCTACCCGAATCCTTAGCATCTATGTACATATCTTTTTCCCTGTACCTAAAGTAGATTTGTCTTTCAGGGAATTTAACATTGGTAGCCATGCGATCAAACCATGGTGCCCCTAGGATTACATCCTCATGCTTGAGAGGAGAGATGAATAAATCCTCCTTGTCCACATAGCTTTGGACATGGAGCCTCAATTTCCCAATTAAGGGAGTGACTGAGACTTCTTGTCCCTTGAAAGCACCATCGGCAGGTAGGACATCTCCCATCTCATTAGGCTTGGATGCCTAGCTTGGTGGCCACCTCTATGGATATGAAGTTGTGAGTAGAACTAGGGTCAAATAGAATGAAAGCATCATGTTCTCTTACCTTTCCCCAATCATGGCATATAGGAGATCCTTTGTGATGAGCATCCTCTTGTTGAACTTAGATTATGTAAGCTCTAGGAGATTCATTACGTGTATTCTTGTGGGGGCAAGTATGATAGGCATGCCCTTGCTCCTCGCACTTGTAACAACAATTATCTTCTTGATAACACTCTAGTTGTTTAGGAGATAGTTTATTTTTGCCTTTATCAACTCCCTTGTCCTTGGCTTTGTTATTGTTGGAGTTTCCATTGGGAGACTTTTGGATGTTGTCCTTCACCCTAGGCTCACTTTGGTCCTTTTTTTCCATAGGCTTAAGATTTCTCTTATCCCCTTGTCGGAAATTGATTCTTGAAGCCACCGTGGTATGGTGTATGACCGCAGATATGGTGCGACGCCTTTGGGAGTTAACATACTCCTCCATATCCTGAGATAAACCTGCACAAAATTGTTGTTTTTGCTCTCCAAAATCCATCTTTTTGTAGACAGCGGCTTTGAGATGTAAATTCCAAAACTTGTATACATATTTGTGAATAGATTCATAGGGAGAGAGCTTCAGCTTCGCCATTCGATGACTACTTTGTCTTTGGCATCGCTAGCCAAAAATTTCTTCATGATGGAAACTCTTAAAGCTTTCCATGTTTGTGAAGATTCACCGTTTTCCATAGGCTAGACCACCATTGCCTGGCAGAATTTTGAAACTGCATAGCCACATGGCATAGCTTAGAGGACTCCATGAATCCCTCATCTCCAAACGCCACATCAAATTGTTGGATAAAGGCCAAGGCTTTGCCCGTAGCACGAAAGGTGCCATTGTAGGTAAGGAAAGAGATGTTCTTTTCTCCCTCTTTGAACTTTTTGATCTTGGACGACCTTTTTTAGGCGGCATAGGATTTCCTATGGCCTCTTCTCTTGGGTGATTTGAGAGCTGCACCATCGCTTTCTTCAGAAGAGGAAGAGGATAAGGAGGATGTAGAAGAGGGTAACCTCTTTCTCGCCTTTTCCTTCCCTTGTTCCTCCTCTTCTGCACCATTACTTTCTTTAGAAGAGGAAGAGCATGAGGAAGATGGAGAAGAGGGTGACCTCTTTCTCGTCTTTTTCTTCTCTTGTTTCCTCTCTTCCCCCTTGGAATTATGGTGAGAAGGAGTATGCGATGGTCTTCTCCGTTTAGGGGGTGTTGGAGAGCGTTTTGCCCGCCCTCTTCGTGGAGCCATCTCCACCGAGGTGGCAAGAGACTCGCTTCTTTCTCATTATTTTGGTGGGGGCACTACCGTTGAAACTTGGGATCTCCTTTGAGAGGGAGATGCCTCATTGCGTAGTAAGTTTTTGAGCCCTTCATACGGATCCTCCTCTTCTTTTTGAGTCCTCTTTTGGATGTCTCACTAGGAGCTTTCCTAGGTACTCTCTCTTCCTGGTGAGGAGTTTGGAGAATACCATGGGTGCACAATTGTTGTAGCACTTCACCTTGGAGGGGTGGATTGCCCAGGGGTTGTTGAAGCCTAGAAACAAGATAGTTTACAAGCATAGGGGCAAAGTCAAAGTTATCAACATTCATTTCAATCTCTTTACCCTTGTCAGCCATACTAGCAGTTTTAGATGTATATTTTTACTTATACCTTGGAACTTCAAGCCCTAGTTTCTACTCCTCTTTACCTTCAAAGATAAGCACTCAAGTATCTATATCCATGGCTCCAATATTATTAATTGTTGCAAGGAATATAAGAGAGGGTTTCACAGAGCTGATACATTATCGGTTCCTCTCAACCTTCTAATAACTCATTAATGGAAAGCCTCGTAGGACTCCATTATTAAGACCATAGCTCTCGATTGTATCCCCGTTAACTGCATAAAGCAGGCGTGCTTCAAGGATGAAAAATCCCTATTCTAATTGCTCTTTTGCAATAAATAACACCAACCATTTGTAGAAACCTTGAGGACCTCTCTTCTTGAGCAAGAAAAGAGAAACCAATAGCTCTGATACCAATGTAACATTTAATGCACTAGTAACTTGTGTGTCGCGGAAAATGATAACATAGTGAACATTTCATAAAAAACAAGCTCCTAATGAGAATATAGAGAGTACTTGGCTGGAGAAAGAAAATAAAAATTACACCTAACAACTAACAACAATTGAGGACCAGATTTACATGGAGCTGGTCCCCCCTCCAAAAAGGCTTTGTATTATAGCTTCTCCCATCAAGGGAGACTTGTGTACAATACAATATTTGTGTTCCTTGACAAGACTTGTTGGTGAAATAAAGATGAAAGCTTCATGCACCAAGTTATGCTTAAAAAACACACCTAGTGGGCCTAGCCTCAGTCCCAAGACCTCACACACCTTCAAAGATGGTGAGAGCTAGAAGGGAATGAGGAAAGATGAAGAGGAAGAAGATGTATCTTACAAGGAAGAAGTATTCTACTCACATAATCACTCTTATAGCATAGCTTAGCTTAGTAATTAGCACGGTAGAGGAGATGAGAATGCTATTGAAGCTTGGCCCTTGGTTGGATTTGCATTCTATAGCCAAGAGTTGTTGGTGTATGCTTCTACTTCTCAATGCTTGGAGAAGGAGATGGAGTTCTTGCTCAACACATGAGTTGCGTGTGTGTATGTGTGTAGAAAAATTAGTTAGCCTAAAAGTGCCAACTCTCTCTCTTCTTGGTCGATCCCTCTTTCATTTGCTCTTGCTGGCTTCCCATTGGTTCCTGTCTGCAAAGCTTAGTCAATAGTAGTAGTTAAGAGCTTTAGGTAATTAAAATAATTTACTTAAACACTCATTGGATGTTTTAGTCTTCTGGCCAATAGGAATCAAGCAAGCCATTAGGCTGTTGGATGCTCATTGGACCCCTTGGTAGACTGTCCAACAATCTTCTAGGGAGCTTAATTTCTATTGGTTCTTTTATTAAGAATTTTTAGACTAATTTTACTGTAAGGTCTCCGACCCAGAGCTAAAAGAACACCATTATACCATGAAACAACCACAATGGAAAAAGTTACTATTTTTAGCAATTTTTCAAAATTTGTCGATGCCATGATGTTTAGAATGTCATAAAGCTTCCAAAAGAGAATTAAAAAATTTTTTGTGAAAATTTTCCAAAAATAGTAAGTTTTTTATCACCCGACCCGTCAGTTTTGACCGTCTCAAAAAACTGCACTCGTACCCCAAATTTGAAAAAAATGCATTTTCGGACGAAGGGGGCTGCTAAATATGGCAGGTACCCAGGTTAATACACCTTAGTTAGAGATTAGTATAGCAAGTTCTGGCATTAAATTCTGATTCGTATTGCCCGTCTTAGGTTAAAATTAAATTTTCCTAAAGTTGTGCGGGGAGGCACCGGGACTCGGGGGCTGTGTGGGAACTGGCTCCAGGCCACTGCAGACTGAGTTTGGCAGTAAGAGGGCGCCCTCACACACTCACAGGTCTCGTGGGCTACTTTCCATGCAAGAGAGAGAGAGAGAGACTAAGTGAGCTCTTGAGCAGGTTGGGACACTTGGTAAGTATGCATTTAGAGCTGCCATGCATGAAGTGAGTACTCCTCCGGATACATATAGCAAACAAATTCAAAATTTTCAGCTTGTGAGCCTATATAAGAGAATGCTCACACACACACAAGCACACATATATGCTCACACACACACACTAAGTACACACACATAGTCCTACACACACACACACACACACCTTGAGGAGGTGCTGTCGGCGAACATAATCTTTGGAAGAGGAGCTAGGAGGGAAGGTGCTGCCCGTTTCTCGTCTCAAGGAGGCCCTTGCATCAAAATTTCAAGAGGAATTCAGCCGTAACCTCGGTAATTTTCGATTTAACTCATGCTTGTTGTAATTTCCTCTCTAATATCCTCTTAATTCCGCATCTAGTAGGCATAATCATAGTCAAAATACTCATTAAATACTCTCTAATTCTCCGTATCCATGATCTATTGCATAAATATTAATCTAATTAGTAATCATGCAAGCAATTAGTCACTCTTAATCATAATTTAATGCATTTTTAAGGAATCATCCACTAGTCACCGTTGTGATTAAAACTCAAATCAGTTTTGAGGATGGGAATGGCCCATTACATTCTATTACTCCATAATGTGTAAATAATTAAATTAGAATCAATTGCTCATGGATTAGGATTTAATTAGGGGAATTAATCCATCATTAATCATTAGGAAGGGAGAAATCCTCTCATCTATGCATACAGTAAATCTGCAATTCTCTACTTGCATTAAGAAGTGATTAAGCACGTCTATTTCATCTCTAGTAGAACTGATTAAGTAAAAATCTGACTTTCATAATTATCTAGGTCAAGTAATTAACATTAGGGCCTATTCCCATAGAGCAAGTATGATGCTATCGGGATTCTCTATGTCTTGAAGTAAGTCTAACCTCTCGTACAAGGGGATTTGCTTATTGAAACTAATCCGTCATCATGGTTGTATGTTACTCTCAAATGTTAGCTCTCTTTTTCCAAGTTGTCAATTAAGTAGTGAGTATAAAATGGCCCCGGTAAAGAGAACTCGTTTCGGTGGTTCCCACGACCGCGAGGCGGGGACAAGCAACACTAATGGAAAGGGAAAATCTCCCATGGTCGACCAAGTACCGGCCATCTCACGGAGCAATGACGAGGAAATTGTGGAGGTAGGTCAAGTTTTAATTCAAGTTTGTTAAAGCAACATTGCATTTGATAAGGTAGGATGAAAAACACATTTCCCAAGATGTTGGAAATCAACGGAGACCACGGCATTTAAATTAATTGTATTTTATATTCAAGTAGGAAAGAATGCTTTCGGAATATACTGTTTGAAGTAGGAAATATTGGTTGCTAGGGAAAATTTAGCTCAGCTAGTTCATTTTCAATTCCAATGTTGATCTAGTCCGAACCCTCTCTTGATCACATGGGACAGCTCGTGAAGTTATTCGCAGGCGTGGACTTCCAGCAGTCGTGGACTTCCACCGCTTAACTTCCAGCAGTCGTGGACTTCCAGCAGTCGTGGACTTCCACCGCTTAACCAGCAGTCGTGGACTTCCACGACTGCTGGAAGTCCACGACTGCTGTATGGGCAACTAGGCGACAACGGGTGGAGTAAACACTCGCTGGGGGATTTCGTGCCTCCAGAGCATTGGAACTTTAAATGAATGAGTTTTTGAGTGAATTTTTACTAGAATTACTGTCTTGGTGCCGCTTTGCAATACTGGTTGAAGGGCTGTATTAAAGAACTTGTGAATCGGAAAAATAAACAAAGAACTTATATGTTGAACAACCATTGTGATAGTAATTAGGTAACAATGGAAGTGTGAGTATGGGGTGGAAAGTGGGGGCTTGGCTCGGGTTGCCAATGCCTATGAGAAGGGTGATCCTGATTGATTGGGAACTCTATGTCCCCATAGTACTATAAAATGACGCCAGTATTACTCATTGCCTCAAGAGCAGCGAAGTCTCAAGTGTTCGTGCCTCTGAAAGCTATGGGGAAAAAGGAACTCGATACTTCTCTCCTCTTGGAAGGTGGGTTTTAGGACCAATAATTGATTAGACACGCTTCCCCTACGAGGTGGAACTAGATCTCGATGCTAGTAGGCTCGAACTCGATTCACTTGGTGATGAGAGATTGTCCGCTAGCTGAACCCAAAACCACGTTGTTTGTTTTCACTATAGATCTAGTGGCCATCAAGTTTACCATCAGATCCATCGTTTGAGACGTCGGGTGGGGACCTCACATTTACTCTAGCCTAATTCTCATTGGTCCATCTCTATGGCCATCCAATAGGATATGAGGGGAGATTGGGGGCATCTGGGCTAGGAACCTGCCATGTGTCCATTATTCCCTTTGTGTAAAGGGAGAGCTTGGGAGTGTGTGTGTTTCTCTCTCTTCCCCTACCTTTAGGGCTCGCCCCCTCCTTCCTAGGGATGTGGGAAGTCTTTTTTTCACTTTTGGCCGTTGGACTTTTTTAATTAATTTTTGGAGCCTACTTATCCTAGTCCTAAGTACTAAAATGAAACATGAAACAAAAATAAACTAAACGGTACAAAATAAAGTCAAAATGGAAAATGGAATAACACTTTGAAACATTGAGAAAATTGGAGAATAAAATGCTTTTGGCTATTTTACTCGAAACCCTCTTTACCTATCAAGAATAGATCTAGCAAGTCCTAGACTTCTAGACTCTACAAGCACTATACCCTGTATCTAGCTGCTTCATTGCTAAAGTGTAAATGGAATCGAGATAAAAATCTCTAAAAAAAGACCCTCTAAATACACACTAGGTCACTCACCATCTAAGGATCATATCCCTGGTAGTGGCGCCAATGTTAGCAGGTCGCCACGCAATCGACATCTGTAGTAGCATAGCTTTTTGGTACTAACATAATGTCAATATTGAGGGAAGCGACTCGAATGGGGCACAGAGACTCTTTGAGATTGTCAATCTCAAGAAGTGAACCTAACAAGCTAGCACAAAAACTCAACAAGAAGATCAACAACTCAATGATAAGGGAAATCTGCCTATGTCCTTTCTCACAGCTCTAGGTCATCACGCCATTTCAACACTCGAACGGACTTGAAATACAATGAAACTTTAGAAGGAGGTCTGAACACCTAGGGGCATTATCCTACCAAGTCTGTTCGCAATCCAACAAGGTATCAAAATCACGATCCATCATTAAAAAGGTCTTGAAAATTGCAACAAAACTACCTAAAAAGGTCGCCCTATGGTCTAGGAACACTCTCCTATGGTCAAAACGTCATAAAATAGTGATTTAAGCACTCAAATCCGCAATTAAGGCTCACAACACGTAGTCGTCAACCACAACACAATGCTTACACTTAAATGAAGAGCAAAGAGAGAGGAACACAATGCAAGTTTCAAAATAAAAAATGGATTACCCAATCATTAGTTGCGATGATTACAAGCTGAAACAACTTTGTAGCTTGAGCGTACGTACAACACAGCTCTTTCTTCTCTAAAGATAAGCCTTCTTTCACTTTAAGGTTATTGACCTTTATACCTAGGGTATTCTAAATGGCTAGTGGCCGGCTCACACAGACCTTCACAATTAAGGTTATTGACCTTTATACCTAGGGCATTCTAAATGGCCAGTGGCCAGCTCACACGGACCTTCGCAATTGTCATTACAGAATTACAACTCAAGGAATTGACGTGCTACTCTAGAATTAGGATTTACACAGAGTATCACTACACTAGCTCGAAAAACTAATAGAGGACAAAAATGGTGTCCGGCTACATGTCCGACCAATTGGGCGCCCGTTCGATGTGTCTCATAATAGGGGTTTTGCAATGATTGCATGTATGTATATGAGCCACCGACCCACAATGTCCCATGAAGGATTGTACTTGTTTGGCATTAGTTGACCTTGGCATTTCTACAATCACCTTGATCTTGTCAAGATCAGTAGATATATCATTTTCAAAGACAACATGTCCCAAGATTCTACCTTGGCGCACCAAGAAGACACAACTCTTAGGATTTAGGAAAATTCACTAAGTCCTACACTTCTTGAATACCTTTCTTAAGTGCTCAATTTTTTATGTCCTAAGAATAGAGTGAATACAAAGATCATCCATGTATATCTCCAAGAATATTGTCAAGTATTCTTTGAAGGATTGCATCATTAGCCTTTGGAATGTGATAGGGGAATTGGTTAAGCCAAAAGACATCACCCTATAAGCATATATTCCCCATTCCGTGGAAAATGTCATCTTGTATTGTTCTTCTACTGCAATAGCCAATTGGTTGTATCTTGAGAGACCGTCTAGGAAGGAGTAGGCTTTCTTACCATCCACTCACTCAAGCACATGCTCCGTGATTGGTAAGGGATAGTTATTCCTTATTGTTGCATCATTCACTTTCTTGAGATTTACTCATACATGTAATTTTCCATTTTTCTTGGGGACCACCATAATGGGTGACACCCAATCGTTGTGTTCAATCTCATAAATGAAATTTGCTTCTTTAAGTTTGTCAATTTCCTCTTTAATTTGGTTGGCAAATGTATCATTATAGGTGTAAGGACGTTGTCTATAGGGTTTGGCATCAGGCTTCAAGGGTGTTAGCAGGAAGCTGACACGGATACCACAAATAGAGCTCTCATTGTAAAACACTTATTATTTTTGATAAATCGAGAATATTGGTAACTCCTATTTTTCTGATAAAGCTTATTATTGATGAGCTGGGGATACAAGCTTCCACATTGTATCAACCTATCATTACCTATCTTTAGTTAGAGCTCCCAAATTATTAGTTTTGACCACCAAAGACCTTGGCTAAGGTATAAAAGCCAATTTTTGTAAGTTATTTGTAAGTTTTGGATAATGAAATTCACAGTGTGAGCTAACGGTGCAAACTTCTTTCCTTCTCGCGCTTCCTACTCCCTTCTAGGTTGTCACATTGCAATCGTGTTTGTTGCATTGCAACCGTAGATAAGAGCTCTACGCATTGACATAAACACATCACACTATTTTGTAGCTTTTGGTGTCACCGATCGGTGGCCTAATTTCATTACACTTCAAAATTAAAAACTAATCATAGGCGGGGTATTGGGGCATCATTGCTAAGCATTTAGGTGCATTCTGGGTCGAAAACGACTAGGTAAAAAATCCATTGCTGTTAATAATCGCGATTTTGACACTTGACCTAAAGTGGGGTTTGAGACCATAAGCATGAGTGCTTAGGTCTTATAAACATGTATTAGAAGTTTTGTTACGTTTGGATGTCATTTGATGCTGTAACGGATGTGATTTGTTTGCCGATGAGCGATTGGCTTTTGGTGATTTCAGTCACTTGAGTGTAGCTTGAGTTAGATGCAAGTTGTTAGTTTTTTTCTGAGAGATTGACATCCTCTTGTAGCCTCTATGCACTAGTCGAGTCAGCTTCATCCCATGGTTGACAATTTGATTGTGGTTCTCGCTAAAACTGCAATAAGATAGGATAGTGAGGTTAGACACACGTCCCACATTTGGTGCCATTGCCGGGAAATGAAGAGACCTAAACTAGGAAAAAACACGAGCGTCTTGTGAATTTATCATTTAACTTCCTCTAGGATCTCCTAGAGTCAAAAAATTTCTTTTAGAAACCGCATAGCCTAAGCTTGTCGTCTTTTGCTGTGTAGAGGTAGCTTGGAGGTAAGTTGTACTTGCCCAGTGCCTTTAGAATTGTAGGATTGTAGAGCTAGATTAGGATTTTAAGAATGATTGATAGACAAGACAAGTCTTAAGATCAAAACTCAAAAAACCATAAAAAAAAAAGAAAACAAGTGTTTGTAGACACTTTCCACAACCCCATTGCATGAGAACCTAGGAGTAGGGTAAGTAGGATCCGAGGTGGATTTCAAGACATTGCTCTCTCCGAAAGAATCATTGTGAGTTGTATTTGAAGTTGCAAAATTTTAGGGTTACGGCTAGAAATAGCACGAAAAGACTCCAAATCACTTAATTTGACTGGAGAGTAATCTTAGAAGTTGTATGAACCAGTGGGTAAGCTCAAGGATACTTTGAGGTAAAAATTTCAAGAGTTGGCCAAAACTCTGATTATTTGCTTGTTCTTGACAATTTAAGCCAAATTAAGTGTTGACTTGATTCATAGGCTTAAAATAACTCATGAAATGACTGTCCATGTAAAAAGTTTAAAAAATTATTCATTTTGGACATAAAGTAAATAATTACAATTATTTACTTTTAGCTCAAATTTGACTAAGGTTGATACCAGTGACTCATTGCATGTGTATAAATAACTTTTGTAAAGGCACAAAAGATTTGGATTACCAAACTGACAAAAAATCCAGAAAAACCTAGAGTTTGTACTGAGTTTCTGAAACTTGAGTGTAAATTGGGAAAAAAAGTCCAAACTTAATGAAATTTGATTCATAGGCTTGTATTGATGTGATAGACATCTGTACATGCTCAGTTGACCAAAAAGATGCAAAAATTTGGCAATTGTAAATAATCACTATTATTTACGTCTCTCCCATTTTTCACCTTTTTTGACCAAGTTATCATACCACTAGTTTTACCATGTTGTAATAAGACCACAAACCAAATTTGATAAGATTTGGATCATTGGATTGAAAATTGTGACCAAATTTGCAAATATAGTATGTGGACAGAAACTGGTCAAACTTGATGAAACTTGGCTAGAGACCTTAAGTAGAGGTGCTTA
Source organism: Adiantum capillus-veneris (assembly GCF_014529385.1). NCBI lineage: Eukaryota > Viridiplantae > Streptophyta > Polypodiopsida > Polypodiales > Pteridaceae > Adiantum > Adiantum capillus-veneris. Next base: position 13,688,890 of record NC_140946.1, on the reverse strand, counting down.
ACAGATCTGTGTCAACTTTGCATATTTGGGAATACCACAAGGTCAAGCTTATCAAGTAGACCACACAAATCAATTTAGGTGAAATTTGGATCATAAAAGTGAGACTTAAGATTTTTGAAATCAGAGTCTGCGAACACGACACAATTGATAACGTTGAACATATTTTGTCCAAACTTGTTGAAACTTGTCCAAGGACCTTAACAGGTTGTACACTTGGCAAATCAAGACAAAAAGTGCAAAAAACTGACAAAAGAAGATAATTGCGATTATTTACTACTGCTACATAGAGCAACCCACTTTTGACTTTTGAACTTGTACAGTGTTAGACCAGCATAATACAAAGCCACCGGGAAATTTTGGGTTCAATCGGATCCAAATTAGTACATGTTCACTCAGTTTTTGAGTTGCAGATTAGTCCTTTGATTTTTACTAAAGTTGAGTTGGAAATTGCAACTGTTGACTCAATTAGCTCGATTTGCAATGATACACATAGACCAAGCATAATAGCTACAAAAAACTATACTATCTTTGTGATAAAATAGCTAACTTGATCAAATTTGTACACGAATCGGGTTGCAGACAAGGAATGTGTAGCTGGACAGAATGCAATCTAGTCAAGTGGAAGAAAGTGACAACAAGTCAATCCAAAGGTAAGTACTCTATCCTGGGCTTCATAAGTCTTTATGAACCTTAGATCTGGTCGTGTACTAGGAAATCAGGGCATACTTGGAGAAACCTCCAGTAGAGTATCCACTAAGCATGAATTAAGGCAATTCCTTGCACACTATTCTTGAAGAAGTCTCAGACACTTTTTTTGATTCGACGTCCGAAATGTCTTCCTATTCGACTCACTCGAAAACCGGAACGACAATGTGCTATAAACATATACTCTCTTTTTATAAGACTAATCGCCATGGAGCTCAAGTTTACCTGGATCCTAACAAAGAGTATGCCATTCGCATTGATGACCATGGTATTGAGTTCGAAGAAAAAATTAGGGAAAACAAACAAGGAAAAATGTACATGGATCAAAACGGAACTCAATATATGCAATTCAAAGACCTTGACGTGATAGACAAATGGGGATTAGAAGTAAACACCATAATTCCAGATATGGTTGCAAAAGAAGGACCACCAACTTTAGAATTTGAGGGATATGATCAAGCTGATTTGAAGCCCTTGAAACGGCTTAGTACTGATAATCTTGGGATTGGAGTCTTTTGTTGGGAGGATTACAAAAAATGTACTCTCAAAGACCAAAAACTCATAGTAGAACAACCTATTAGAGAACTACGAAAACAAGGCGAGTCCTATGAAGGGCCTGCAAATGCGAAAAAGATAGATTTGGTTGAACCATGAGAAGAACCTAGGCCTGCCTACATTGCAAATGACCTAACAGAAGAAGAGGAAGAATTTTTACTAAAATTACTAAAAGAATATCGAGATAATATCTTTGCTTGGTCTTACAAGGATCTCAAGGGTGTTGATCCAGAAATCTGCCAACATACCATACCCATAAGAGATGATGCGAAACCAAATAGACAAAGGCCATACACATACAATGAAACATTTGCCAGGAAGATCAAAGAAGAGATTGAGAAACTGAAGGAAGCCGAATTCATTTATGAAATTGAACACACAGATTGAGTGTCTCCAATTGTGGTAGTACCCAAGAAGAATGGAAAATTACGAGTGTGTGTCAACCTCAAGAAAGTGAATACAGCTACCATTAGAGACAACTTTCCTCTTCCAATCACTAAGCATGTGTTAGAACGCGTTGCAGATAAAGAAGCTTACAGCTTCTTAGATGGCTTTTTGGGATACAATCAAATTTTGGTTGACCCAAAAGATCAGCATAAAATTGCGGTATTTTTGCCTATCAAGTTATGCCCTTTGGGTTAACTAATGCTCTTGCCACATTTCAAAGATTGATGAGTCATGATTTTAAAGAATATCTAAGGAAATTCTTGGAAGTATACATGGATGATCTATGCATACATTTAGTCTGAGCTAATCATTTTGAAAACCTCGAAAAGGTATTCGAAAAATGTAGACTTTATAGGATTTGCTTAAATCCTGAAAAGTACACATTCATGGGTAGACAAGGAAAAATTCTTGGACATATAGTGTCTAAAAATGGCATAGCTATTGATATGGATAAAATTCATGTTATTGCTGATTTGCCTAGACCAACAACATTCAAGGGGCTTCAAGCCTTCATGGGACATTGTGGATATTACAGACGGTTCATTTACATGTACACTATAATTGCAAAACCCACGTATAGCTTGATTATACACTTTGAGTGGACTGAGGCATGTGAAGAATCCTTCATGAAGCTTAAGCAAGCTCTCACTTCAGCTCCAATATTGAAAGTACCAGATTGGAATAAGATATCCTTGCAACAAAATTAAATAATCACGATTATTTACCGCCGCTGATGAAGTTTTTCAACTTTTTGCAATTTTGGCATCATGGGCTTGAGATAGACATCAATTAGATACTTTGAGTGAAGTGTGTGCTCATTTGAGTGCACAGGATGAGAATGGTGCCAAATTTAGGCTTTTCGTCTCTAAAAAAATAGATATAAAGAAATTTTGAGATTTTGAGCTTCAAATTTGTTCAAACTTGGTTAGTGGGCTTAGGACATCATGTGCCTTGGTCCCACGAATTCAAAGTTGCAATTTCCCCCCATCTTGGCCAAAAAGTAAATAATCGCAATTTATTATTAACTTTTTTATCAAAATGGACATTTTTTGAAGCAACTTGGTTCTAGGCATGATGTAGACTGTGTGTATGAGATTTGAGGTGAGTTGGATAAAAAAATGTGACAGATAACTCAGAAATTGGTTTGAAAGGACTTCTTTGCATTTTTTTGGAAATTTTCCAAGTTATCATTTATCATTTTGGCTCATACTTGAAATGTGGCATGTAATAGGTGTGCACAAGTGATAGGCGAAGTGATGGTATCATTTTCAAACCAAAATATTGTAGAAGTAAATAATCGCGATTATTTACAACAATCAACTTTTTCTTGCAAAACTTGAAAATTTTGACCTAAACATATTCTATACACCTAAAACAAGTCCTAAATTGAATTTGGTAAAGTTTTGTGTTGTCCGCATTACTTCGTGCTTTGTTGATTTGGAAATCATTGATTTTTGTGACTACATGGCCTGTAGAGTTGGTTGGTCACTTTTGAGGCTATGGACTTGTCCGCTACACAGTCCTGAAGCAACTCATCCAATTTTGGCCCATTTATAGTCAGTTTGACCTCGTATACCAAATTTGACGCTTTGTAGCCTTCGAGCTATTTTCTGCTTTTCGAGGGCTTGGCTTGATTGATTTTATGAAACCAACCATATAGATTGTATATATACCCTGTATATAAGCTGTCTGTGGAGTCAGAATTCAATTCTGGCATCTGTTAAAAACCTAGCTTTTCTACTTGGGACCCCCCTCGACCCTTGCCGAATGGTCAACTATTGATATAGAAGTGTTCTATCATCTAAGGGCATGCTACAATTCAAGTCTCGTCTGATTTGGTTGAGCTGACAGGCCGCTATGGTCATTTTTTGGTAGCTCTCTCTCCAAAGACAACAAGTGGAAATGAGGTGATTTTAGCCTAACTTGGGTATCTATACTCGGACTTCCCGGATCATTTTCCCCCAAATTCCCTGTTAGTTCTAATAGGCCGTGAAATCTATGTTAGACTCAAAAATTTCTTCAATTGGATTCCTATAGCTCATTCTGCAAGAATTCTGCAAAAGTCGGTCTAGTCGCCTAATTTAGGCTTCCCGCTTCTGTCTGCCGATTTGATTGAAAATTTTTGTGTCTATCCCACCTTGTTCTTCTGATCATCAATGTATCTTCAATTTTTCATCTGAGCTCGTTTGCTATTTATTATTAATTTTTGACCTGTTTATTAAAAAAATCAAAGAAAATAACAAAATACGCTAAAAAAGCAAAGTGAAAATCCAATAATTAAGAAAATCCATCGAGAAACATACATTTATTGTTCTTTGTTAGATTTCTCCATTTTTAAGTCTCAATATCAAGAAAAATGATAAAACAAATAACCAAAAAGGACTATTTTTTGATGATTTTTTGATAGTATATACACTATTTTACACTTATCAAGTAGATATTATCAGTTAAGTTTCCTCTCTTGATGATTTATAAGGGCATTATTAGGTAATTTGTAAAAAATGACACGTTAACATCAAACTTTTTTCTCCATCTTCAAACATTTCCCCTAATTACTTAGTGCCCTTCCACCCCTCCTAGATGACGTACTCCGAAACAACTGTGTTCATGTGTTGAACAATCGTGTCTATGCATAGCCTTGGTTGGATCTACCATGTTTTGAAGATCAATGCAGTTCAAACCATTATGTTGTGCAAGAGTTGGGTCTTGAGTAATTAACTCAAGTGTTTTTGATGTCGAGGGTTTCTGATAATGTCTTCCAAAAAGTAAATCTTGTAGCTTGTGTGCTCTTTGCTTGATTCTACCATCAGGATGTTTTAGCACGCTGATTTCCTGAGCTATTGGTGTCACTAGTGACTATTGTCGAGCTTTTACCTGCCTTTGATATCTTGGCTTGATTTGTGCAGAATGGTGTGGTTGAGTCTTCTGAGACTTAAATCTCTATTGTTTGATCGGTTTTACAGTTTGCGGAGAAGATAAGTTCTCCTTTTTCTTCCAAATCCATTTCATGCTAGGTTGCTTGCTCGGAGATGCTCTTCTTTGTGTTTTGAACCTTGGAACCGTCTTTGGTACTGTCGATGATATTTTGGGCACCCAAATTTGATTTGGCTTGTCCTTAAGTTGTGCTTTTGGTACCCAAATTTGCCTGACTCCTTGCATGTTACTTGTAGCATTTTCTTGTTGATAGGATGGAGAAGATTCATTGCTTCATGGTATGCTCTACTGGTAACTTCTTTTCCACTCCTCTTTGCTTGGTACAATTGGAACAACGAGTTGTCCGCCTTTAGGTGATAGCTTGAGCTGATTGGTATCCCAATCTGGTATTGCCTTGTACGTCCGCATCCATGAGGTTCCAAGAAGCATTGTCTCATTCATGTGTTCATCTGGTAATCATACAAACTGATGAGTTCATGAACATCCATGTACTATCACATTTAATTTGACTGCTCCTAATGTTGGTGCTGGGTTCTTGTTGCATCCTTTGATAGTCTCTATTCCTGCTATTGAAGATTGATTTGTTGCTTTCTTGTACGTGGAATAACTTATGGATGACCATAAACTCATTAAGCAGATACTTGATTACCTCATTGCGGAAACGAGCTCCCCTATTGCTGACTATTTCTATTCGCAGTCCATATCTTGTGAGCACATACTCATATAAGAATGGGGCAGTGGTTCTGACATCATTCTTTTGAGTTGCTGGAGCCTCGGCCCACTTGGTCAAATAGTATGTAGCTACAATGATATATTGAGCTTGGGTTCTATAAGCAGGTGGTTGTATTGGCCCAACAAACTCTATACCCCATTTTGTGAAAGCTCTAGCCCCCATCATTGGTCTTAAGGGCATGCTATCTACACCGGTTGGCATTTTTTCTCGTTGACAAGCATCACACCTTCGAACATATTCTTTGGCATCTGCAAAAAGTGTTGGCCACCATATGCCTGCCATTAAGATTGCTCTTGTGGTGCTCTCAGTAGAGAAGTGACCTCCAGCTAATCCAGCATGTGCTTGTTCTATAATGGGAATATATTCGTCTTCATTTGCATAGAGATGCAAATGTTGATCCTTACCTCTCAGATACAATTGGTTTCCAATAAAAGCATAGTCCCTTGCTTCAGTTCCAATTGCTCTTTGACGATGTTTACGTATATCCTCAGGAAATGTTTGGCTTGATAAGTAAGTAACTAAATAGTTACTCCACTTAGGAACATATGACATTAGGAACAATGTTACATGAGGGATGGGTGTTTTTTTTGACATTGAGGTCAATCTTTCACAAAAAAATGCACATCCCTCCTCATAGTCGGCCAAAATACTCCAAGTCTCAAGATCCGTCACATAGTTTGGTCTTTCGCAAAGTGAAGTCCTACTATGGTAATATATGCTTGACTTAGTTATTGGGATTTCTCCTCAGTATTAATACATAAAATCAATATTCCATCTCGATTTCTTTCTTATAGACTTCTAGCTAGTAACTAATACATAGCCAATTGCTCAATTAATCCGATTGTAATAGGAAGTAGTATTTATGAATCCACTTGAGCTATGGTCATCAATGATACCATATTTTTTTACCATTGAGGTATCATTTCAACGAAGAATAGATATGCATCTAGTAGATCATCGTCCACTCCTTTGGGTGGTCCTCCTATAATAATCCTTGACAAATGATTTGATCTTTGATGAGTGGTACCCTTTTTCACAACTACAGTGAAATCAAATTCTAGAAGAATGATGAACCATCTCACTATTATTCTCGTGTTGCATGGCTTGTTGACCAATTATAGTAAGGCTTGGTGGTTCACAAAGAATACAATTTTTTTTGTTAATTGGTAATGTCTATACTTTTTTATGCAATAGATCATTCCTAATCCTTCCCTTTCGGTGGTGTTATAATTCTTTGTCGCCATGTTCAACTATCGGCTAGCATAAGAAATAAGAAAATAATTTTTTCCGTCTCTTGGTTGATCTAGTATACATCCAATAGCAACATTGGAAGCATCTACATGTATCTGGAATATCTTATTTCAATCTGGTGCTTTCAATATTGGAGCTGAAGTGAGAGCTTGCTCAAGCTTAGGATTCTTCACACTCATCAATCCATTCAAAGTGTGTAATCAAGCTATACAGGGGTTTTGAAATTAGAGCATACATGTAAATGAACCGTTTGTAATATCCACAATGTCCCATGAAGTCTTGAACCCCTTTGACTGTTGTTGGTCTAGGCAAATCAGCAATAACATGAATTTTGTCCATATTAGTAGCTATGCCATTTTTAGACACTATATGTCCAAGAATTTTTCCTTGTCTATCTATAAATGTGCACTTTTTAGGATTTAAGCAAATCTGATAAAGTCTACATTTTTTGAATACGTTTTTGAGGTGTTCAAAATGATCAGCCGGGATTGATGAATGTACGCATAAATCATCCATATATACTTCTACAAAATTTTGAAGGTATTCTTTAAAAGCAAGGCTCATTAATCTTTGGAAGGTGGCAGGAGCATTAGTTAAACCAAAAGGCATAACCCGATAGGCAAAAATACCCCATTCCGTTCCAAAGGCAGTTTTATGCTGATCTTTTGGGTCAAGCAAAAGTTGATTGTATCCCAAAAAGCCATTTGAAAAGCTGTAAGCTTCTTTACTTGCAACTCGTTCTAGCACATGCTCAGTGATTGGAAGAGGAAAGTTGTCTCTGATGGTAGTTGCATTCACTTTCTTAAGATTGACACATACTCGTAGTTTTCCAATTTTCTTGGGTACTACCACAATTGGAGACACCCAATCTGTGTGTTCAATTTCATAAATGAATTCACACTCCTTTAGCTTTTCAATCTCTTCTTTGATCTTTTTGGAAAATATTTTATTATATGTGTATGGCCTTTGTCTACTTGGTTTCGCATCGTCTCTCATATGTATGGTATGTTGACAAATTTCTCGATCAACACCCTTGAGATCCTTATAAGACACCAAGAAAATATATCTTGGTATTCTTTTAGTAATCTTAACAAAAGCTCTTATTCTTCTTCTGTCAGGCCATTTGCAATGTAGGCAGGTCTAGGCTCTTCTCCTAGCTTGGCCAGATCTATCTTTTTTGCGTTTTCAAGTCCTTCATAGGACTCGCCCTGATTCAGTTGTTCCTTGATAGGTTGTTCGACTATGATTTTTTGATCTTGGAGAGTATATTTTTGTAATGGGATGGAACGCGCATTACATCTGTACCATCCTCTTTTGTGGTTTCCATTTCATTTGTATATATCTCCTTTAGATTGTTTTTCAACTCTTGCTATTTCTTTTTTCGTTCAACCCGTGTCATGGTTGAACCCTTGTACTGGCTTTTAGGTTTTGCTTGAGTTTGATTTCTCAGTTTTCTCAAGGTTTTCGTTGTTACATGTTATTTGTTTAAAGGATATCTACCAGTGATTTTATCCTTGACACAATCATGTACATCTATTTGCATCAGGACTGTGTTCTACTGGAGACTGATGGCATAGGTCTAGATTTCACGTTTCTGGTGTCTCTTTTTCATCTATACCATTTCTATCTTCTTGGTTTCTGGTTTGGAAAGTCAAAAACTTTTCCTCCCCTCCTTTCATGAGCAGTTTGGCTCTCACATGTTCTTTTTCCAACACCGAATCATCTGAGGTAGTGAATGTTGTTCTAACTCATATGTTGCATCACAGTAGAGGTCTAAAAAGACTTGTTGAGCTTTCATCAAGTCCTTGGATTCCAAAAAAATTTCTTCAATGTGGAGGGTTGAGATCATTTGTATGGGAACTATGTCATAGCCGTCCCCATTGCAAAATTGAGTAGGAATAGACGTATTTACACATACATCCATTGTTGCTAAAATTTGAGTCCACTCAAATGGTTCAAAAAAATGCTCTGGAAAGGGTTCAGGTACATAGGCTTTGTCTGTGCAATCCCTTTCTAAGATACATTCTTCTCTTTTTAAGCTCCCGTTTTCTGAAGCTTTACACATCCAAATAGGAGTTTCTTAATCATGGGTCTTACCATAGGAGGTCTAACACCTTGATTAGCCACATAATACATTGGTGCAAGATTTGGTGGAGTATAAGTCACAGGTTCTTGCATTGGTGGTGGATGTGAATTATACCAATCTCCTTCTACCATTACTGTAGATGGACTAGGCTCCACATAGGGTATAACTAGGGATTTCAAAATGATGTGATCACACTATAATTTCAGGTTAATAACAATAGAAATGCAAAATAACAAATATTTTGTTAATTGACATTCATCTTTTTTGACCTCCAGGGAGACCTGGAGACCGGCTTGTAGCCCACCGGGCTAATTAGTTGGCCCGTCGGGTAAAGCTATTTTCCCGCCAGGCCTGCCATGGCTATATAAAGGGGACGCCGGTGCTTGTCTTTTTCACAAAATAGGTACATTGAAAAGTCGTCACCAAACTTTCTGGCAGCTTTCCACATTCTCAAAGCAGTGTAGTAGTAATTTTTTAAACCCTTCCTTATTTTATTGATGTTTTTTTGAGTTAAAACTTAAAGGTTTAAAATTTCCTTTATCAAATCATCGTACGTGGATGCACTGGCACATGGTTGCAATTGCGGCTAGGCGTGTCATTGCAAAAGCGTACGATGATTATGTTTTATATTGCTCCCAGTCATTCATGCTTCGGCACATGGTTGCAATTGCGACTAGGTGTGTTGCTGCTAGAATGATAGGAGCATTTGTTTGAAAGAAGTAACCGTGCGTGAATGCACTGGCACATGGTTGCAATTGCGGCTAGGTGTGTCATTGCAAAAGCGTAGGGTGATTTTGATTTATGTTGCTCCCAGTCATTCATGCTTCGGCACATGGTTGCAATTGCGACTAGGTGTTTTGCTGCTAGAATGACAGGAGCATCTGTTTGAAAGAAGTCACCGTGCGTGGATGCACTGAAACATGGTTGCAATTGTGGCTAGGTGTGTCATTGAAAAAACACAAGATGACTATGTTTTATGTTGCTTCCCGTCATTCATGCTTCGGCACATGGTTGCAATTGCGACTAGGTGTGTTGCTGCTAGATTGACGGTAGCATCTAATGCATGAATGTGTGCTCAAATAGTTTCATAATGCTTCATATGTTTGAATCTTGAAAGAAGACATTGTGCGTGGATGCATTGGCACATGGTTGCAATTGCGACTAGGTGTGTCATTGCAAAAGCGTAGGATGACTATGTTTTATGTTGCTCCCAGTCATTCATGCTTCGGCACATGGTTGCGATTGCGACTAGGTGTGTTGCTGCTAGAATGACAGGAGCATCTGTTTGAAACAAGTCACCGTGCGTGGATGCACTGGCACATGGTTGCAATTGCGGCTAGGTGTGTCATTGCAAAAGCGTAGGGTGACTATGTTTTATGTTTCTATTCATGCTTCGTCACATGGTTGCAATTGCAACTAGGTGTGTTGCTGCTAGAATGACAAGAGCATCTATTTGTAAGTTGTCGTGCGGTGAGGCATTGACACATGGTTGCAATTGCGATTAGGTGTGTCACTGCAAAAGCGTACGAGATCTATGGTCTATATTGCACTTTTTCTTTCACGTAGAAAAGATCCAAATGTAGTGGCACATAGTTATATTTCACAATGTGTTGTTTGCAATAATACCATTGCAGGCAAAATGGATCCTTCTGCTACTTCAATGATAGAGTTCAAAAAGAAAATTAGACAATTGTTGATTACGATCGTCAGTGCAGTAGATCCTGATGATATAGCGGAGATTGTTGCAGATGAGTCTAGATTGAAATCATTATACAGTGAGATTGCCCGCAAAATGTTGTTGTTATATACATACAAAACAACCGAATCAATAATCTCATTACTGAGCAGTTGGGTGGGCAATTTGCCCAAGGTGGCCTCTGATTTGAAAGAGGAATGCCCTCAAGAAGTAGACAAGGGTAAGCTAGAGCATTGGAACACTAGATGGAGAGCTGAAAAGGAGAGGTCAAGGCGAGCATCCCTCATAGACACACAGTTTGGCCTAAGCAAGAAAATGTGAATGGCTATCACCAGAGTTGTGGGGAGCAGCCAAGTTGGAGAACCGTTCATTGAGGAGGCTGCCATTGAGGGAACATCAGGTTCTACTGCTTCTGCCAGTCACCTGGAGAGCAGTATATACAATTTTGAATGTAGTATGACTGTGGGCATTCCAAATAAGTCCATTAAGAAGATCAAGAAACTTGGGTCAGGGGCTTATGGCACTGGGTGGCAAGTCCAAATGAAAGGGATCAGTTTCCTTCCTGCAACGAATACTTATTGTGCCAAGGAGTTCAAAGGACAGGCCAAGCATCAATGGAAAAGCTTTGCATCAAAAAGTGGGGTAGATATCAACCATAGAGGGATTGTGAGGAGTATTTCCCACTCTGTAACGTTGCCATGGTTTTTGATAGTCCCCTACTTCAATGGGGAAACTTTAGGTGATCTTATGGAGACAGTGCCCCATCCACATGGCTCTTTCACAACGCTTGTAGCGCATCAAGAGGGGAAAGGAAAGATCCCTGAAGACTTTAAATGGGAGCAGCCCTCTGAAGACCAGAAAACACGTATCAAGAGCCTGTGCAATCATGCTCCCTCGTTGATCCATGCCTTGGTGAAGGCATTGCGATTCACACATGACGAGGGAGTGATCCACAATGATCTCCATCCATGGAACATCATGTTGGACTTTACCAAGGATTTCACTCTCCGTATTGGAATAGTTGATTGGGGATTGGCTCTGCGTGTTGGCTTAGAGACACAAAAGACCAACAATACCGATGAAAATTGGCAAAAGCTTCATCCGTGGCGAGCTCCTGAGTTACTAGATGGCAATCACCCGTGCCCATGGACCAAGACCACAGATGTGTACGCCATAGGATGGGTGATATGGCAATTCTGTATGTTTTGTGGAGAGTTCTCTTACTACTACAGCACAGATTGGTTCAAACATAAGGTTTCAATGGAGGTACAAGCCATATCTAGGATTGTTGTGGAAGGTTGGGTGAGGAAGAAAACCACAGAGAGAAAGACCTTGGCACTTTTGGACAAATAATTAGAAAGATTTGAAGCCCAGCTAGAACGATGCTTACGCCCTCCCTCTGAAATGAGTGTAGCCTTTTTTTTATGGATATATGATGTACTTTATGAAGCAGGGTTTTCTGAGACTTTTGACTTATAAAAGCACTTTTAAAAGGTGGTCTTTGGGATGGGGCCATATTAGGTTGATATCTGTACATGGGTTGTCCTTGTGGCCTCATAGGCACGTATTGAATATTCCCATCATACTTTGGTCGGTAATAGCACTCATTGGTCTCATGGTTGGTTTATTTACCCTCAATTGCACACCATTTTTGCGGCTTAATTGGTTGTCCCTGTTGAGGTATCCCTTGTCCTGGTCCCCTCATAGGTGCTTTTTGCATGTTATTCATCCTTTTGAGCATGTATTCTATTGCTGAAAGGGTGCTACAGCAGCCGTTCCTACTTGTGCTGGTTTAGTGGATGTTGTTTTCTCACTTTGCTTATCCTTAGGGACATCTCCTTTATTGAAAATATCACAATTGTCTCCTAAGTCAATAGCATCTTCACACACTCTTCTAGGGTTGTATACTTCTTGCTATACAATATAGCATGAAGTTCTTTGTTTAGCAGTCCCTCTAGAAACAATGATACTAGTCTTTCTTCCGTAGGTATCTCTAGCATTGGGCAGCTTGCAATGTATTGTTTCATTCGAGTGGCACAATCCCTAACAGACTCACCTTGTTTCTGTTTAAAGTTGTAGATTTGAGCTACCGTGTTGTGTTTGATGATTTTGGAACAAGCAGCTCAAATACTTGAGCTAATGTGTTTAAATCCATGATTGACTTTGGTGGAATGTTTTGGAACCATGTCAATGCTTTTACTTCTAATGTCATTCCAAACCCCTCGAATTAAGTATGGAAATAAAATATGCATTCTGCTCTTGGCACTTGTTTAAAGCTTGCTAAGTAGTCATAGGGATCCCCATATCCACTATATTTTCTCATCCATTTTTAAAAATCAGCTGGTCTGATATGTCTATTTGGTTTAACTCCCGATCTCATGGCAGTTGGTCATGTCGTGAGTCCTTCATACCATTCTGCTGGAAATAGTGACTCATGTAGTCCTCGACTAGCTTTAGTGTCACCCGGTTTTCTTCGTGATGAGGTGGTTTCTAGTTTCTTAACATTACTCTCAGAAGATCTCTCATAGTGTTTATCTCTTGGAATAGTTTTTGATCCTCGGCCCAATATCCAATCCCTTATGGAGTACCCTTGGTATTTGGTTTGTTCTACCTCCTCAGGAGTCATCATAACAAAGTTATTGTTATAACAATCCCTAAACAGGTAGGTTGGTAGATCCATTGAACCCTTATCTTTGATCTTGAAGATATAGATGATCTTTATGGGTGTAGTTGTCCTGATTTGGCATGCAAGTCTATAGAAGATCTTTGACATTTATATCCTCCCAACAATAGACTCCGATCCTAAGATTATCCGTACTAAGCCATTTCAAAGGATTTGAATCAACTTGATCGTATCTCTCGAATTCTAAAGTTGGCGGTCCTCCTTTAGCAGCCATATATGGAATTATGGTGTTTACTTCTAATCCCCATTTGTCTATCACGTTAAGTTCTTTGACTTGTAAATATTGAGTTCCGTTTTGATCCATGTACATTTTTCCTTGTTTGTTTTTCCTAATTTTTTCTTCGAACTCAATACCATGGTCATCAACGTGAATAGCATACTCTCTGCTAGGATCCAGGTAAACCTGAGCTCCATGGCAATTAGTCTTATAAAAAGAGAGTATATGCTTATAGCGCACTGTTGTTCGGGTTTCTGACTGAGTCGAATACGAAGACATTTCAGATGTTGAATCCGAAAAAGTGTCTGAGACTTCTTCAAGGATAGTGTGCAAGGGACTGTGTTAATTCACACTTTCTTCGACGGATACTCTACTGGAGGTTTCTCCAAATATGCCTTGGTTTCCTAGTACACGACCAGATCTAAGGTTCATAAAGACTTGTGAAGCCCTGGATAGAGTACTTACCGTCGGATTGACTTGTTGTCAATTTCTTCCACTGGAATTGATTTAGACTTCTGTCAAGCTACCAATTCCTTGTGTGCAACCTGATTCCTGTATCAATTTTAATCAAGCTAGCTATTCTTTCACAAAGACTATACAGTTTTTGCTAACTATTGTGACTGGTCTATGTGTATCCCTTCAATTCGAGCTAATTGAGTCAGAAGTTGAGACTTTCAGATTCCACTTTTGCAAAAATCAATGGACTAATTTGCAACCTAAAAACTGAGTGAACATGTACCAATTTGGATCCAATTGAATCCAAAATTGCCCGGTGGCCTTGTATTATGTTGGTCTAACACTGTACAAGTTCAAAAGTCAAAAATGGTGTCTTTGTGTAGTAGTAGTAAATAATCGCAATTATTTACTTTTGTCAAATTTTTGTACTTTTTGGCTTGATTTTCCAAGTATACAACCTGTTAAGATCCGTGGACAAGTTTCACTAAGTCTAAACAAAATGTGTTCAAGTTTAGCAACTGTTTCGTATCTGCATACTCAGTTTTCAAGAATCTGGCTTAATCTCACTTTTGTGATCCAAATTTCACCAAAATTGATTTGTGTGGTCTACTTGATATGCTTGACCTTGTGGTATGCTCACATGTGCAAGATTGTCAACTTTTGAAGCAGATGTAGATAATCGTGATTATTTACTCCATCTAGTTTTTTGCAAGTTTTTGTCCCAGTCTTGACAAAATCTATTAAGTATCTCAAGTTAAGCACCTAGACAAGTTTCATCAATTTTGGACAATTTTTGGTTCAAATGGTCATCAGCTTTGTATCTGCATGCTTTGCAAATTTGGTCACAATTTTCAATCCAATGATCCAAATCTTACTAAATTTGGTTTGTGGGCTTATTATAACATGGTAAAGCTAGTGGTATGCTACTTTGATCAAAAAAGTTAAAAAATGGGGCAGATGTAAATAATTGCGATTATTTACTTCTGGCATACTTTGTATCCTTTTAGTCAACTCAGTATGTATACATGTCTATCACATCAATATAAGCCTATGAATCAAATTTCATTGAGTTTGAACAAAATTTTTCCCAATTTACACTCTCAAGTTCCCAAAAGTTAGTACAAACTTTAGTTTTTACCCAGTTTTTTGTTAGTTTGGTGATCCAAATTTTGTGCCTTTACAAAAGTTGTTTGTACACATGCAATGAGTCACTGGTATCAACCTTAGTCAGTTTTGAGATGAAAGTAAATAATCACGATTAATTACTTTAGGCCCAAAATGAACACTTTTTTGCACTTTTTCAATCATTAGGAAAAATATGAACCCTCTAGGGGCCCTTTGGGATTAAGGTTAATTAGAGGCCAGCCAATAGGAAGAGGGTGGTGGACACACTCTATACCCTCAAAAAAGTAGGGGGACAAGGTAGCCTTACACCTCTTAATGGCCTCTTACCTAGTGAGAAGGTAAGGGAGGTGGCTAGGGGAAAGGGAGGGGGGGGGGACCACTTTGACCTTTTTTCCCCCACTTTTTGGTCCGAATTTAAAAATACACAAAAAATTTCAAAATTTCAAAAAATTTCAAATTTCAAGTTTTCCCTCCTTAAAAGGTCCCCTAACCTATTTCATGGTCAAAAAAGTATTTTTGACCTCCAAAAGTAAAAAACGTGCACTAAAAAATTCCAAAAAATTAATTTTTTTCAAAAAATTTCAAAACATCATTTTCCACCCTCCAAAGTCTTTCCAAACCTATTCTATAGCTAAAAGTGTTTTTCTCTCTCTACAAACCCTTTTCCAAGCTCTCCATGGCTGCAACAACCACATGCACCCCCCTATAGTCCAGCATTATCGCTCTACTAGCTTTCTCCCATCTCCATTGTAGCACCAAGCAAGCTTCTTCCCCATCTCTTCCCCTTGCCCACCACATAGTTCCACACCAAGCTAGCTCCTCTCCCTTCTCTCACCTCCATTACAACATGAAACAAAATTCTCCTCCTTCTACTTTCATTCACTCGCACTACATGGAAACCTCTACTCCCGAAGGTGGAAAAAGCATCAACTCACATGACTTGCATACCACAAGAACAGGAGGTGTGAATAGTGCATGGGCATTGCAAGGATTCATCTCCAACATAAAGATAGAATGGTGAGAAAACTACCCTTGTAGCTTACATTCAGAGCTTAAGATCATCTCCATCTTTAAGTTTATCATGCTGGAGGGAATTAACCTCTTTATGGCTTTCAATGTTTAGGCTTCACACCTCATAACATTGGGTGGTGCTATTTTGTTGATGGCTTTGGTGCGCCATCTATAGTTTTGTAGCATGTGATTGAGTCTCACAATGTAAATAAGTTGTGTTATCTATGGAGAGTCATCAAAGATTTTTCTTATAATTTATTCTTTGTGTAGTTGTCATTAGATTATTAGAATGATATCATTTTGTACTTTATAACTTTGTGCTCACATAATCTGTTGTTTACTTACAGAGTCAACTTGTTTTGAGAGGACATGAGCAAGCAACCATGTGCAGAGATGGAAATCACCCTATTTTTGTTCCATGAGGAACCTTTCACTACCGTGTTAAAAGATTTTGATAAGAATAGTAGGATTTTTGTAGAATCTTGAACCAATAGGTACTCTCTAGGAGCTCTTAGAAAAGCCATCCCTATAGTACTACTATCTTCCCTAGTGTCATAGACACACAAATACTCGTGTATATGAAACTCTAGATGAGAAAGACAAATACTTGTAAGAGAAGCCTAACAACAACAACATTGTCTCCATTTGTAATTATTTTTATGAGGCTGGATTCCTCTATAAATGCAATATAAATATTTCTTTTTGTTAAATGGTGTCGCACTGAGTGAGAGTATTTTATTTAGATTACTGGAGTTTCATACAGATTTGAGAAATATTGTTGATTTTTTTGGATATTCTGATTTGTCTGTAAGATGTTTGAAGTTTCAAGTCTTAATCATTCCACCATGAAGAAATTCATGCAATATTTTGATTTCAGTTTAATCACTAATGTTTATTCATATTAAGTGGATCATAACCTTTGTCAAGATGTCCTCATTTGGGGATGTTGAATATATATCAATAGCAACATTTCAAAAGTTGAGAAAGCTAAATTCTTGCTTTCCAAAATGTTATTGTTTCCATACTATTCCTATGCCAAGCTTGACTTAGAGAAATGACAACTTGAGATGGAGGTGTAGATATATAGGGGTGAATTATTATTGATTCTTGTTTCATCATATATATTATAAAGCCTTTGAGTTTTCACCTTTTTGAGTAGTGTTGACAAGTTTTTGGTATCAAACCTTCTTAAATATCCCTGTTCATTCGCTATTGGTAGCTATTTATTTGGTATTGTTAAAGATCATACCAATAGCTATCACCTTGTGAACTTAATTGTTGAATTGCGGATTTGATTTTTATTATGTAGCTCATTTGGATAGAGAAAGTGTAAACATAAATTATAGATACATGCATTGTAAACATAGAAGATATGTATCACTCGAACCTATATAACTGCTAATCAAGAAACCTTTGGTCGGATACTATAACAATAGGGGTCACATGTGGTTTTAAATACCAAAGAAATGGCTTAACCAAAACATTTCCAAGAACACGAGGTGAACACAAGGAAGTAAAAATTAGCTCCTTGTTTGGTTGATTTCTAGTGCTAAATGTTCTGAGTGCACAAAATTTGTGAGGCCTTTGACCTTGCGAGTTCACTAAAGTATATGTAACATAGCACATGTGTTCAACAGAAGGGAATTTATATTCTTGTAAAGTTTCAGAAACATGTGTAGGTAAGGCCTATAAGGGCTACTTTCAATCCATTGTGGTGAATGGACATGATATAGGAAAATTTGACATAGTGAATACTCCGGACATCAAACACTACAACTCTATCTCATGGCCATACATTAAAACAAAGCCCCTATTTGTCATTTTGAAGCCCCAGAGACCCTCAACAAGAGGGACCACAACGGCGCGTAGAATGCCCATCCAGGCACAAATAGGGACCAAGATATTTCCAAGAACAGGGGATGGACACAAGGAAGTAAAAAATGGTTGATAAGCATGATACAAGGTTTAGGTATCTGCCATTTGGGGGGGGGGGGGGGGGGGGGGGGGGGGGGAGGGGTTGCTATGAACACATTAAACTGCCCAGTTCTATCTCATGGCCATGCATTAAAAAAAGCTTGTACTTGTCATTTTAGGGGCCCAGGGACCCTCAACAAGAGGGGCCACAAGGGCGCGCAAACTGGCCATCCAAAATTTTGGATGGCCAGTTTGCGCGCCCTTGTGGCCCCTCTTGTTGAGGGTCCCTGGGCCCCTAAAATGACAAGTACAAGCTTTTTTTAATGCATGGCATGATACAATGTTTAGCTATTTGCCATTGTGGGGGGGGGGAGTTTGCTATGAATACATCAATTTGCCCAATTCTATCTCATGGCTATGCATCAAAAAAAGCCTGTACTTGTCATTTTAGGGCCCCAGGGACCCTCAACATGAGGGGCCACAAGGGTGCGCAAATTAGCCATCCAAAAATTTTGGATGGCTAATTTGCGCACCCTTGTGGCCCCTCATGTTGAGGGTCCCTGGGGCCCTAAAATGACAAGTACAGGATTTATTTTTATGTATGGTCATAATTCAAGTGGTAAGTTTTTTTTTTTTTTTAAAGTGTTGGACTTTTAGGCTGTTTTCAAGAGCTTCTAGTGTTCAATTGTCTCTGAATCTGTCTGGGCTTGTCTCACATAAATTTGTTCATCTCGTCGCACTCTTCGACTATCATGTGATGCAAAAAAATCATATCCTACTCGGATTTTCCAAAAATCAACGTGCAAGTTGGCAATTTCTTAAAAAATGATGTAAAACAGACATTTCTTACTTTTTCCTTAATCTACGGGCTCGAACGGGCATTAAAACCATGGAATCTGAAAATACTCAGAGAACCAATGTTTTTTATTTTGTTAAGGACTGCATTTCCTACATACAAAACTTTCTCAAAATCTCACCCTAACACCTTCAAAAGTGGCTTCCAAAGAGTGCCCTCGATCAAAAATTGAAACTGAAGGAAAACAATCAGAATGAACTCCTAGACTGTGTACAAACTTTAAAATAACCAAAATTTCCTTTAAAAAAAAGTTATTGCTAAAAATTTGAAAATAGACCACCCTTAGAGTTCCCACAATGATAGAAATCAAAAGGTTCAAGGAGAGGTCTGGTGTCACAAGTGCATGGTAGGAATCTAATCGAGGCTTATTCCGTCAAGATCTCTTATACTTTATTATGTCTTCTCATGTACAATCTTACCAAACAAAAACAAACTTACACTTTAAATGACAAAAAAAATTTATTTAACTTATCAAACAATCTAAAATATGGTAGACCTAGAGTGCTCTTACACATCAACAAACAAAAAAGTCCAAATTTATTCTCATTAACTTTGATAAACATACGTCTATGAACACTTTACAAGGAGTAGTATGGTCATAGTTCTTACATCCATTCCATGACATGGTATGCTCCTGGGGTGACCTATCACATAAAAATATCTTTGGTAGGAGTGCCCTCATGTTAGGAAAGAGTGTGTTGCTGCTGATGAAAAGTTTTTGCATTGTCCTACTAGGGATCTCTTCATGTCAGCATAATGATTTTTGGTGTAGTGGGAGCCACATTGCCGCTGAGGAGAGCTTTGTGCCACCGTAAAAGCTTCATGTTATGCCAGTTCCTTGAGCCGTTCTTGCAAACAACGCCACTCAACTAGCATAGCAAGAGGTCACCTTGTAACAAAAACATGTATGAATTCAACATTTGCAAGCTATATAATGAAGACACTTGTTAAGTATATGTTGTACAAATTTGCAAGTATTTCTATCTAGCTGGGAATAAACAATATAAAAATATACATTAGGATGAGACTACCACCCCTAATAAGCATGGATTTGAAGCACCTACCTGCAAGATGTAACAAAGAAGACTGTTTTAGAGGAAAAGTGGTGACACTTGGCCTCTCTAACCTGCAGCCTTTCACTATTTGTGCATAAAAGAAACCGTTGTGCCAAGCACTACAAAACAAGTAGAGGCAACACCTTAGACTTCAAAGTTTATGATAAGAAGAACACAATCAAAAGTAAGAAGTATATTGTTACCTTGCATAAAGGGGTGTTTTATTCGAATATGTGATGGTATTGGCAAGATATTGAAGAATCGTCAACATTCATCTCGCCGATGCTACGACGTTCTTGGGATGACCTCTGCTCACCCTCACGTGCGGCCTTCGATGCAAACGTTGCGAACAAGCAAATATGTATGCATACGATTTGTGATGTCCTTGAGCACCATGGTAGTTGTTGCATGAGGAAGCAAAGGATGAAAAGAGAGAGGGGGGAGGGAGAGAGAGGAACATGGGAGAAGACAAGGGGGTAGTGGGGGAGAGAGAGAGAGAGTGGAGAAGGAGGAGAGAAGGGGGCAGGGAGGGAGAGGGAGAAACATGGGAGGAGAGAAGGGGACAGTGGGAGAGAGGGAGAGAGGGGAGGAGAAGGAGAGAAGGGGCAGGGAGGGAGAGGAGAGGGAGAAAGGAGGGAGGAGGAAGAGAGAAGAAAGGTTTTTTTTTTTGGGGGAGTTTTTTTTTTGAAAAATTGGACTTTTAGTGCTTGTAAGTTTAAAAAAATGTCAAAAAATACTTTTTTGATATGGATATATGTTGGGGGGGAGTTTTAAGTCAAAAATAAGTAAAAATAACTTTTTTTAAAAAAAGTCAAATTTTGGCTCTTAGTGATCCACGTTTTTTATGATGTGGCCACACCTCTTTACTCCCTTCACTTTCAAAAAGCTAGAGAGAGAAGGTGACCTCTTAGGTCCACATCCTACATGTGTC
Source organism: Adiantum capillus-veneris (assembly GCF_014529385.1). NCBI lineage: Eukaryota > Viridiplantae > Streptophyta > Polypodiopsida > Polypodiales > Pteridaceae > Adiantum > Adiantum capillus-veneris. The sequence continues at coordinate 13,668,235 of NC_140946.1, read as the reverse complement.
TAAAAAAAAGGCTAGAAAAGCCTACTCAAAACTAGCTTCTTGAATGCCCTTGTCCCCTTAACCCTACACACCATTAGCCTTAATCCCTAAAAATTAGGATTCCTTACAAGGCCCATGCAAGGTTCATATTTCTCCTAATGTGGACAGTCTTTTCGTGAGCTATTTTAAGCCTCTGATTCAAGTCAAAACTTAATTTGGCCTAAAATGTCAAGAAAAAGTAAATAATCTGAGTTTTTGCAAACTCTTGAAATTTTTAACTCAATGTGTCCTTGAGCTTATCCACTGGTTCATACAACTTTTAAGCATACTCTCCAGTCGGATTGAGTGGTTGGCAGTCTTTTTGTGCTATTTTTTGCCGTAGACATGAAATTTTGCAACTTCAAATAAAAACTCACAATTGATTCTTTCGAAGAGAGCAATGTTGTAAAATCCACCTCGGATTCTACTTACCCTACTCCTAGGTTCTATTGTAATGGGGTGGAAAGTGTCCACAAACACTCGTTTTCTTGTTTTTTATGGTTTTTTGAGCATTGATCTTAAGACTTGTCTCGTCCATCAATCATTCTGAAAATCCTAATCTAGTTCTACAATCCTACAATCCTAAAGGCACTCATCAAGTAGGGTCACTTCCAAGCTACCTCTACACAGCAAAAGACGACAATCTTAAGCTATGTGGTTTCTAAAAGAATTTTTTTACTCTAGGAGATCCTAGAAGAAGTTAAAGGATAACTTGACAAGATGCTCGTGTTTTTTCCTAGTTTAGGTCTTTTCGATCCCCAACAACGGTTCCAAATGTGGGACGGGTGTCTAACCTCACTCCTATCTTATTGCAGACGTAGCGAGAACCACAATTAGATTGTCAATCCATGGGACGAAGCTGACCCGACTAGTACATAAAGGCTACAAGAGGTTGTCAATCTCTTGTAAAACAGCAACAACTCACATTAACTCAAGCTACACTCAAGTGACTGAAATCACCAAAAGCCAATCGCTCATTGGCAAACAAATCACATCCGTTACAGCATCAAATGACATCCAAACGTAACAAAACTTCTAGAACATGTTTATAAGACCTAAGAACACATACTTATGGTCTCAAATCCCACTTCCAGTTAAGTGCAAAAATCGCGATTATTAACAACAGTGGATTTTTGACCTAGTCGTTTTTGACCCAGAATGCATCTAAATGCTTAGCAATGATACCCCAATACCTCGCTTATACTTAGTTTTTTATTTTGAAGTGTAAATTCCTACTTATGATTAGATTAGGCTACACGTCCGTGACACCAAACGCTTTGAAATACTGTGAAATGCTTACGTCAATGCGTAGAGCTCTTACTTGCGGTTGCAACGCAATAAACATGACTGCAATGTGACAAACTGGGAGGGAGTAGGAAGCACAAGAAGGAGAGAAGTGAGCGTCATTAGCTCACGCTGTGTATTTCATTATCCAAAACTTGAAAATAACTTACAAAAATTAGCTTTTATACCTTAGCCAAGGTTTTTGGAGGTCAAAACTAATAATCTAGGAGCTCTAACTAGAGATAGGTAAAGAGAGGTTGATACAATCTGGAAGCTTGTAGACCCAACTCATCAATTACAAGGTTTATCAAAAAATAGGAGTTACAATATTCTTGATTCATCAAAATAATAAATGTTTTTACAAGGAGTGCTCCAAAAAATGGTATCCGAGTTAGCTTGCTGCTAACAAATTTCCATTCACAAGCTTGCTTGTAGAGCTTCCAAGCCCCGAATCAACCCGATCCAATGTCATGAAGCAACGAGATCTGAGAGAATTGTCGTTTTCATTGAGAGACCGCCTCCACCGCCAAGTCATAGCTCTGATACCACTTGTGAGTGAACCTTAGCACGGATACGTACGTGCGTGCGTGATGCGGTGCATGCGGGAAAGGGCTTTAAGCATAAGCCAATGTGCATGGAGTAGCCTCTGGAAGTAGTGAGTGATGTGCTCCTTATTCATATATGTATAATGAATAAGGGCATGTACACATGCGGGCGGGCGGGCGGATATCGAACTTCCGGCCCCGGGAAAAGGTGTAGGGTCTTTACCCCAACATGTACAAAAAAAAGGTATATATTATGAAGAGAATTTTTCTCCCACTTATCGTATGACTACTCTGCATTTTCTATGTGCATTGGCAGCTCATTTTGGATGGGATGTACATCAATCGGATATTGTTACTACTTTCTTGAATGGTGACATATTTGAGGAAGTTTATGTAATGCAACCTCCTGGTTTTGTCATTAAAGGGCAAGAAGATGAAGTGTCCAAATGTAAAACATATTTGTATGGGTTGAATCAGTCTCCTCATGCTTGGTATGGGAAATCTAACACTCATTTCTTAAACAAGGTTTTCATAAGTCCAACAAGGAGCACTTTGTATGTAAAGCATGAGGGAAATGTACTTCTCATTCTTGTTCTATATGTGGATGATTTGCTGATCACTAGCCCAAATGACACATACTCCTGAATTTAAGTCTAATTTGAATGCTATTTTCAAGATGAAAGATTTGGGGATTTTGCATCATTACTTGGGCATATTGCTTAAGGAGTGTGATGGTGATATTGTTTTGTGTCAAACAAGGTACATAGAGACATTGCTATGTAAGTTTGGACTTAAGGATTGCAAACCTATTGCGACTCCCATGGAAACAAGTTTGAAATTGACTCTTTATGATGTTGGTGATCCTACCAATGTCACTTTTTACCAGGAATTCCTTATTTATGTATGCAAGACAGGGACAAATATTTAATTTGTAGTCTCACAGGTGAGTAGATTAATGCGTAGCCCAGTGTCTATGATTTGGCAGGTTGTCAAGAGGATTCTTTTATGGTTGTTATGACATGCGAGTATCCACGAGTGGTTTTTGTTTCATGCTCGTCAATTAATGCATATCATGGTTGAGCAAGAAGCAACCTACTATGGCCACTTCTAGTTGTGAGGCTGAGTAGAAGGTAGCGTTCACGGCTATGGTTGAGTGTGTATGGCTCATACACCTTATGGTTGATTTGGGTGTTGGATAGGACACTACCAACATCATCTACGCTAACATCTAACAACCCAATTTTCCATGCTCACACAAAGCACATTAGGTGCATTACCACTATGTTAGAGAGAGGCTCTCAATAGGAGAGATCAGCTTGGCTTATTTGCTGACACATGACAACCTTGCAGATAAGGCATTGTCTTGTGAGAAGTTCAAAGCTTTCCGTAAAGCTTTTGGCTTACTCCCCTTTGTGGACTGATCATGTCCTCAAGGCATGCAACTTCCCTATACTCTATGTGCCAGCTCTCATTCACTGCACACTCTCAAGGGGGAATTATTACCATACATATGTGGTAGTGATGTGTGTCAACACACTTAGGACCACTGAGGTAGTTTTTTCCTTTGCTGGGAGGTTTTTTCCCCATGCATTGTATATACTCCCATCACTCTAGGGCTAACCTTTTTTCCATTTTGCACTAAGCAATACATACTCTCTGTTGCATTCCTTGAGTTTCGTCATCTTCTCTGAGCTGTATGTCTTTCCGTGAAACCCTATTTCCAACAAGTCTCTGTTGTGCTCTAATATGTCTTTGGGGGACATGAATCGTGCTCCATGTTCCTCAATAACTGGATTTAAAATTCTCTTAATTGCTACACAATGGTTTTGGCTATCTATCCCACTCAGTCTTTTGTCATTTGGTCTTTAAAATTTTCACTTATGTCTAGTTTAGTGCCAGATTTCCTTGTTTCCTTGTTTCTTGTTTCCTTGTTTCTTGCACAATCAAACAATTTTGAAGTCTACTAGGAAAAGAACTTATCAGAACAATACACTAATGATTCAGAGTGAAACTAGCAATTTTTTTCCAGAAAAAGCAACTTGGTACATGGATCGCGTTTTATGCTCCTCCATAGAATCTTATTAAATGTTTAGTTTTGTTTCTAATGAGTTTTCTGAGGTTCTTTGGCACCTCTTTTTGATTTTGATTCAGCTTTTAGGTCTCTACCATCAAATTCTTAGCATTTCAGAGTTATGGTCTTCTTGTCCAAAGTATGGTTTTCTATCCTTTTTGTCCCAATCTTTTCAACCAAATTTGATGGCGATGATTCCTACTTAGCCTAATCCTATGTGCTTAAAAGAAACATGAAACAAAAATGAACAAAATAATTCAAATAAAGGTCACTGAACAAAAAAATGAAACAATAGTCTCAAAGCAATGAAAAAATTCAAAGAATGTAATGCCTTTGGATATCTCACTCACAACTATCTTTACCTCTCGAGAATAGAGCTAGCCAGTCAACTCTAGACTCTATCAAGCACTAAATCCACATCTAGCTGCTTTGCTGCTAATGTCTAGGGAATAAATGACAAATCTTTGGGTATTGAAAATTGTAAATATGCACTAGGTCATTCACCACCTAAGGTCATTCCTCGGAAATGACACCAATGTTAGGGGGTCGTCGTGATGGATGTCCATAGCATAGCCTTCTAGCACTAACATTCTCTTATCAAGACTTAGGGAAGTGACTTGGATTGGACATGGAGACTCTTTGAGGGTGTCAACATCAAGAAGTGAAGCTAACAAGAAAGGATGTCAATCTCAAAATTGGTCTATGCCCAGTCTCACCGCTATCAGTCATCATGCTATTTCAGTGATCAAATGGATTTGGATAGCCACAAAAATTTAGGGGAAGATATACTATGTCTAAGGGGACAAGTCTAAAAAATCTAACAACATTCTGACAAGGTACAAAATCACAATCCATCATGAACTAGGTCACAAAACTGCAACATAACTAAAACAAGTTACCCTAAGATTTAATAACACTCTCCTAAAGTCAAAATGATATAAAATGAAGGTTTAAGCACTCAAAAATAAAGATATGACTTACAAACACATAATCACAAGCCACCATAGAATTGGAAATGCTTACACTTGAAAGAAAGAGCAAGAGAAGGGGAACACAATGCAAAATTCAACAGAAGTTGAAATAATTACTCAATCAAGAGTTATGTTCATTACAAAGTAGAGCTAAGAAGCCTCTTGACAGGACATACAATGAGAGCTCTTTTGGTATCCAAAAAATTGTCCTTTCAAACTAGAGCTATTGTATTATATATATCTAGGGCTTTAAAAAATGGCCATTGGCCGGTTACTTTGGGCCTTACATACATAATAAGACATTTACAACTGAGAAATTTGTAGCTCTAGGATCCAAATTACATCAGCGTGGCTCTTGGAAAAATAAAGTACAATGTATAAAAAATGTGTCTCTAAAATTTGTGTTCAGCTAGGAGGGCACCCATAAGCTATAATGGCCAAACATATTCTAAATTTGGCAAAATCTGACACGTCGCACTTTATACATTACACCACCCATATTTCCCCCCATTACTAAGCCGTGTTCTTCACTAGAAAAGTAAATCATAATTATTTTTATTTGGTTGAGCTTATCTACTTGTGAGCTATATGCACTATCATAGACAATTGGCTTAGCTATACCCACTATCACAACTTATCCTCTCTCTCTCTCTCTCTCTCTCTCTCTCTCTCTCTCTCTCTCTCTCTCTCTCTCCCACTCCTACTTACCACACACACTCACCCACATTTTCACAATGAAAAAAATCAAGGCTTGATCTATTTTCAATTGATTAAAATTGCAAAATTGAGGGTAGATTCCAAGCTTTCCTTGTCGAAAATTGGTAAAACTTCACAATCTTTAGTGTGTAATTACTAGTCCTTAATTTTGTTTATTATAAAAAATATATTGGAAAAAATTGCATCCACACATTCAACTGCTTCTCTCTCTCTCTCTCTCTCTCTCTCTCTCTCTCTCTCTGACCCAATCTCTTTTCTACTTTTCCTCCTCCCATATTATATTCCTCTTGGCAACGCCCCCGCCCCCCCTCCCCATAATGGAAATAGCCTATGAACTTGGAGAATAGCAGAATTAAGAGAATTACAGTGAGCATTTTTTGTGAGACTACTTACTCTGAGAACATAGAGGTTGAACTTAATTAGCGATAGCAACATAACCATAACAGTACTTAATTAACATGGCATGAACAATACTTTCACAAGAGAGAGAGTTTAGGTAACTTGACAACAAATGAGGACCCTATTTATGTGGAGCCGGTGGTATCCCATCCAATAGGATTTTGTATGATAGATTCTCCCATCAAGAGAGACTTGGAACAATACAATCTTTGTGTTCCTTGTGACCTAGGTGATGCAAAGAATATGGGAAGCTTCATGCATCACAAGCATAACATAATCCTTTGTAAAAGCATTAACCATCCCTGGCCTAAGTCCAAAGGCCTCAAACACCTTCAAAGTTGGAGAGAGCTAGCGAGGAATGAGGGTAAGGAGAAAGAAGAAGAAAAATTCATAGGAGAAAGAAATAGTTTCTCACTTATCATCACTCTTTTTGCTTAGCATACATAATAGCATAGTAATCAAGATGGAGAAGATGGCAAGCTTAAGCATTGGAGCATGGCTCTTGGTTGGATTTCATTCCATAGCCAAGAGTGTTGGTGTAGGCTCTCAACTTCTCTAACAAGCTTGGAGAAGGAGATGGAGCTCTTGCACTTTACACCTCACACAATGAGTGTGGTTGTGTGTGTGTGTGTACCCTCCAACCAAGCCCCCTAGTTGCTTGGGTGAACCCCCCCCCACCTCATTTGTTTGTTGGAAAGCTAGGTTTGCGTCATGAAGTACTTAAAACTTTGGTGGTCTGTTTGCAAAATAAATGGAGTCCCCAGTAGATAGCATTTACATGTGTGTAGGGCATGTAAAACAACTAAAAGATCTTTCTTATAAATTCCCAAGACCCGTTCATTCGTATTGATCCTTTGGCTCTGATATGCTGTGGCATGCCCTTCTTGAAGCAAGACTTCTCCAAGTCAATCACCACAAGCATCACATTGGACCTCAAATGGCTTTGAGAAATCCAGAAGCATAAGGACTAGTTGGGAGGTAAGCTTCTCCTTGAGCCTGTCAAAATCATTTTACTACTTAGCAATCCAAGGAGTACTTAACGTTCTTCTTTGCTAAGTCATGCAATGGTCCTGCTATTTGAGGGAATCTTGCTATGAAGTGTCTATAGTATGCACACATACCTATAAAGCTTCTTAGCTCATGTAGTTTTCTTGGATTAGGCCATGATTTTATTACCTCCAACTTTGATGGATCCATATGTATACCATCTCGAGAGATAATATGACCTAATTATTGAATCTCTTGAAGGAAAAATTTGCTTTTCTTTTGATTGATAAAAAGCTTGATCTCTTAAAAAATCACATAGAGGTGTTTCTTGTATTCCTTCAAGAACTTGGAGTAGATGATGACAGTGAATTTGCGGTAGGGTCTAAAGATTTTTTCCATTAAACGATTGAACGTGGCTGGTGCATTAGTCAAGCCAAAAGGCATGACTAGATATTCATAAAGACCAAACGTTGTACAAAACATGGTCTTTAGGATATCTTCATTCACTATCCTTGTTTGATGATAGCCACTTTTAAGTTCAATCCTACTAAGGGATCTTCTACCCACAATATGGGAAATTTGTTTTTGATAGTGATATGGTTTAGGTCTCGATAGTCCACACACATGCGGTATGTACCATCTTTATTCGGCACTAAAAGGACGGGAAAACAAAAGGGAGAGGAGCTAGGCCTCACTATACCATTGTCTACCAATTCTTGTACTTGCCTCATGATCTCCTCTTGTTGAGCGTGGGAAACTTGATAAGGAGGCTTATTAGGCGGTGAAATTCCTAGTAGGAGCTCAATTTGATGGTCATCATCCTCTCATTTTGGAGGTAAGTCCATAGGGATATCATCGATGAACACATCTTGGAATCCTCTTAGAAAATTAGACAATTCTAACTCTTCTTGATTCCTACCATTTATATTTGATTAAACATTAGGACCTTTTAGGGACTCTTTGACAGAAATCATGTACGCAGAAACTGAACTTTTCATTGATTTGTCAAAATCAAGAGAATTTACAAGTGTTATAGTATGACCAGACTCATTAACATCTATTTACATGCTCTTTTTCATGTAGGTGAAGTAGATTCTCCTTTTAGGGAACTTCATGTTGGCAGCCATGCGGTTGAACCATGGTGCCCCTAGGATAACATCCTCATGTTGGAGAGGAAAGATGAAAAATTCTTCTTTGTTGATGTAGCTTTTGACATGAAGCCTTAACTTTCCAATCAAGGGAATAACATAGGCTTGTTGTCCCTTGAAAGCTCTATCAACAGTTACAATATCTCCCATCTTGAAAGCTTAAGTGCCAACTTATTGCCCAACTCCATTGATATGAAGTTTTTAGTAGAGCCACGGTCAAACAAGATGAAGGCACCAAACTCCCTCACCTTTGCCCAAGAATAGGTGTAATGGAAATAGCCTATGAACTTTGACAATAGCAAAGTTAAGAGAATTAGAGTGAGCATTTTTGTGAGATTGCCTTGAGAACATAGAGGGTAAACTTAATTGATGGTAGCAACATGAACATAGTACTTGATTAACTTGGCATGAACAATACTTTTGCAAGAGAGAGAGTATTAGAGAACATGACAATAGTTGAGGACTGGATTTACTCGGAGCAGGTCCCCCGTCCAAAAGGTGTTTGTATTATAGATTCTCCCATCAAGAGAGACTTTGTTACAATACAATCTTTGTGTTCCTTGTGACCTTGGTGATGCTATGAAGATGGAAAGCTTTATGCATCACGAGCTTAACATAAAATTTGCAAAAAGCATTAACTATCCCAGGCCTCAATCCAAGGTCTCAAACACCTTTGAAGGTGGAGAGAGCTAGCGGGAAATGAGGGTAGCGAAGAGGAAGAAGAAACATTCCATAGGAGAAATAAATAGTTCCTCATTATTAATCACTCTCCTTGCTTAGCATAGCATAATATCATAGTAATGAAGATAAAGAAGATGGAAATCTTAAGCATTGAAGCATGGCTCTTGGTTGGATTTGCATTCCATAGCCAAGAGTGTCGGTGTAGGCTCTCCACTTCTCAACCAACTTGAGAAGGAGATGGAGCTCTTGCCTTTTGCACTCCACACAATGAGAGAATGTGTGTGTGTGTGTGTGTGTGGGGGGGGGGGGGGAGAGTATACCCCCCTCTCATGCTTGCTCCACACCTCTCTCTCTCTCTCTCTCTCTCTCTCTCTCTCTCGTATTATTTTATTATTTCATTTGTACATGTGTCCTCTTTTTCCTCTTTGAGAGAAAGAACTTAATTATTTATTTTTATGTATCTAGATTCTCATTGGACCCCCTTTAAAACCTAACCAATAGCATTCAAGCACATCATGAGGGCCACATGTGGAGGATCATTTGAATAGGTGTCTTTTATGTTTATTTAGTTATTTGGTTGAATTAAATACTTCAAGGACTTAGTCAATCAGGCAAACATGTGTGTTTTATGCTTCTTAAGTCATTTTTTTTTAATTGAATACTTCAAGCCTTAGTCAATGAAGCATGAAGCATGGACGGTCATGCCTCTTGAGAATATATCTTTGAATTTAACATTTCAAAAACCTTAGTCATTTAAGCATAAAAATCAACTCAAGCTTTGGGCAAGGTTCCCACAACCACTTTAAGAGTCTTAGTACCTCATGCTGGGTCCAATTACCACCTCAAGGTTAGCCCTAGCTTGCATAAGGTGAAAGGACAGTTTAACACTAACTTTTGGAGGTCTGTAATGAAGCTAACCCTAAGGTCTTTTAAACTCCATTAGATGCACGTTGCTCTTTGATAGACTACCTCCGTTTGGACCCCTTTTGAGATGTAACCATCTCTCATTTTGGTCCCTTGCTGAGGTAAATCTAGAAGCACTTATTGCACATTGCTCTTTGGTAGACCGTCTCCTTTTGGACCCCTATTGAGATGCAACCATTTCTCCTATCGGTCCCCTGTTGAGATAGGTTTAGAAGTACATATATATACTAACTATTGTTCCCCTTTTATCTTCCCATATTAAGTGATTAGCTTAATAAAAATCATTTGGTAAAGTTAGATATTATATTTTATGACATTACCTCTCTCTTGAAATCATAGTCATCCCCGGTTATGAGGTAGAGAAGATAAAGCCTAGTCATTCATCCATGTTTCTTAGCGGGTAGAGGATCCCTTTTTACCCTACTATATCATTCCAGAATGGATGACTAATTCATTTGGTGCTTGAGAGACTTAGCTGCTGCAAGCATGTCTACTCTTTAGTGAATATCATACTTCCAAAGTAGAGTGACAAGTTCTACTTGGTGTTTGGGAGACACTGTCACCACAAACATAATCCTAAGCATGCATATTTCTTAAATTTTGTGCACAATAAAAGAAAGATAACAGGTCTTGTAAGACAAAAACGTTGTTCATTTAAAATGCATTTTCATTTGCTTACTCTAGTTTAACATTGGAAGCATTGACAAGGTTCATATTATCCTTAAGCTATGTTCCTTGCATCCATCTAGCATCTTTAAAAGGATCATTCTTAAATTTAACATTCCTTAAAGACTAAGGCTCTTCTGTGCTTATTAGCAGCATCCCTTTTTGCCTTTGTTGTGAGATGGATATAACCTTTTTAATCTTTGGAAAAGATTTTTGTAAGTCTCGGCTATATTCATATGTAATGTACCCAACATTTTTCAATAAAAGTATTTCATTTACTTTGAAATTATTTGAGGTTTGCATTTTATTAAGTATGTTAATTGAAAGAAAAGTGAGTTTTTCTTGCTAGAGATTCAATATTTAGATCACATAAGCTCTCAACATGGCATCCAAATGGATCCATCAAAGTTAGAGGTAATAAAAGGATGGCCTAATCCAAGGAATCTTCATGAACTAAGAAGCTTTATAGGTATGTGTGCATACTATAGACGCTTCATAGAAACGTTCTCGCTAATAGCAGGACCATTACATGACCTAACAAAGAAAAACTTTAGGTATACATGGTCTACCAAGGACAACAATGCTTTCAAAAATCTTAAAGAAAAGCTTATCCCTCAACCTGTGCTTACACTGTCGGATCTCTCAAAGCCATTTGAGGTCCAATGTGATGCTTGTGGTGATTGCCTCGGAGCTGTCTTGCTCCAAGAAGGGCATGCCATAGTCTATGAAAGTCAAAGGTTTGACCCTGTTGAGCAATCTCTAGATATGAAAAAGAATTCCTCGCAGTTCTACATGCCTTAGACTCATGGAAGCACTATTTATTGGGGACTCCTTTCATTCTACAGATGGATCACCAAAGTCTTAAGTACTTCATGATGCAGACCAAGCTCTTTGACAAACAAATGAGGTGGGAAAATTTCCTTTCGCAATTTCATTTTCATATTGCTCACATTGCTGGCAAGCATAATCAGGTAGCCGATGCACTCTCAAGACGGCCGGTTTCCATAGCAACTGACAATGATCTATCTTCTATGATAGATATGTATGTTATTGATCCCAATTTTAGAGATGTGATTTCAGCCCTTGCACTAGGGAAGAAAGAGGAACCATTTACTTTACAAGATGGTTATCGTCTCTATGACAATAGACTATGCGTTACTAACTTACTACGTGAGATAGTAATGTATGAATCTCATGCTCCTCCTTATACGGGGCATAGAGGGATTCGGTCTACTCTAAAAGGGATTGAAACATATTTGTATTGGCCTACCATGAAATCAAACATACAAGAGTATGTTTCTAAATGTGTGGTATTCCAAAAGACAAAGTTTGATAGAGGCAAGCAACCTGGATTGCTTCAACCTTTGCCAATCCCTAATTCACCATGGGAGAGCATATCCATGGATTTTATCTTTGGATTGCCCAAGTCTATCCATGGGAATAGGGGAATATAGACGATAGTAGAGAGGTTTATTAAACAAGCTCATTTTATACCTGTCAAAAAGACTATCAAAGCCCATCAACTGGCAACTCTCTTCATTTCACAAATCTTCTTGAGTACCATGGCTTGCCAATGTCCATAGTGTCGAATAGAGATCCTAGAATGACCATTAATTTTTGGAAGGGTCTCTTTGAGAATTTAGGGACAAGGCTAAACTTCTCTTCGGCCTATCACCCACAAACGGATGGCCAAAGTGAAATATCTAACCTAACAATTCTTGATCTAGTAAAAGCCTATGTAACAGAAGTAGATCAAAGGTCCCAATGGGAGAAGTACTTACCCCTAGTGGAGTATTCCTACAACATTGTACATACTTCCACGAGAAAAGCACCTTTCAAGGCAATTGAGGAGATCAAAAAGGCCCCTACTACTTAAGGTACACGGGAATATCTTCACTGTAGAGGAGTTTAGCCGAGACGTACAAGAATCTTTCCAAAAGATTGAGGATGCTATCTCTATCTCACAGCAAAGGCAAAAGGCTGCTGCTGATAAGCACAGAAGAGCCCAAGCCTTTAAAGAAAATGATTGGGTCTTACTTAAATTTCTCAAGGCTCGATTAAGGCACACAACGGGCAAGAATCCTATGGGACACCAAAAGTACTATGCTAAATTAGCAAAAAGGTACTATGGTCCCTTCCAGATTCTTAGACCAATCAGTGAGATGTCCTATCAACTCAAGTTGCCCAGCCATTGGCCCATACAAAATTCTTTTCATGTGAGCCTACTAAAGCCTTACAAAGGAGAGCCACCTCAAGAACCAACTATTGAAGACCCACCGGAGATCGAGGACCAAGAAGAGGTGCTGCAACCCGAGTCCATTCTCGGACATGAAGACAAGGTATTAAGAGGTAGTAAGACTATCCAACGATATCTTATTAAGTTTAAGAACTATCCTTTTGAAGATGCTAGATGAATGCAAGGCATAAAATTAAAGGATAACCTAAACCTTGTCAATGCTTAGAATGCTTCCCTAGAGTAAGCAAATGTACAAATTTTTAAAATGAACAAATTTTTTGTCTTATAAGACTCTGTTTTTCTTTATTGTGCACAAATGTGAAGTAGTATGCATTCTTAGAATCAAGTTTGTGGAGACGACGTCTTCCAAACACCAAGTAGAGCTTGTCACTCTACTATGGAAGATTGATAGGACTAATGTGCAGACATGCTTGTGGCATCCTTAGGCTCTCAAGCACCAAATGGATTAGTCATCCATTCTGGAACAATGTCGTAGGGCAACATAGGGATCCTCTACCCGCTAGAAAAAGGACTAATGAATAAGCTTTATCTTCTCTACTCCATAGTCGAGGACGCCTATGATTTCAAGAGAGAGGTAATGTCATAATAATGAATATCTAATTCTCCTAAATGATTTTTTCATGTTAAACTGATCATTTTATATGGGGCAGTGCCAGGGGAGAAAAAGCTAGAATATTGGTTAAGCTGGCAGACGGGGTATGGATCCAAAGGAGGAAAAATATGGATCTAAATGGGGGTCCATCTGCAAAAGAGCAATGTGCAACAATGGGCTTTAAAGACCCTAAGGTTCATCCCATTAAGACTTCCAAAATGCTAAGGTTCAAAAAATCAAAGGTTGTGTCCAATGGTAAAGCTTAGAAAAATTGGATGCTTTGTGTGTATACAAAAAGTCTTCATGCTTCCTACATAGGAGGGGGCAACCCCATAAGTAGGGGATGAGAGAGAAACACACACATACACACACACACACACAAGCTTCCTTTACACAAAGGGAATGAGGGACACATGTCAACTCCCTAGCCCAAATGCCCACAAGGTGCACTCAAATCCTATTGGATGGCCATGGAGGTGTACCAATGAGAATTAGGCTAGAGTAAATCTAGTTTAATTCATTTAAAAAATACTTAGTAAAAGAACCAATAAGAATTAAGCTCTCTAGAAGACTATTCGACAGTCTCCCAATGGGTCCAATGAGCATTTAACAGCCCAATGGCTTGCATGATTCCTATTGGCCAGAAGACAAAAGGGTCCAATGAGAGTTTAGTTGCAATATTAAATTACGTAAAGCTCTCACAAAAGCGGAAAGGGGACACATGTCACAAGACTATCACCTATGCTTCTTAAATCCTACTGGCTAAGAGTGAAGGGGTCCAAGGGGAAGCCAGCAAGAGGAATTAGCAAGAGGGGTCGACCAAGAGAGAGAGGGGGCTGATTTTTCAAAGGAATTATTCCACACACACTCACACTAGCTCATGTGTGAAGCAAGAAGACTCTCTCTCTCCTTCTCAAGATTTAATGGAAATCTTATCACCTACTCCAAGCTTGTGAGAAGGGAGTCCTACACCAACAACTCTTGGATTTGTGATGCAAATCCAACCAAGAGACAAGCTTCAATGCATGCTCATTTCCTCTATCATGCTAATTACTAAGCTATGCTATGCTAATATGAGTGATTATGTGAGGATATGTACTTCTTTCTCGTAAGACTACTCCTTCCTCTCAATCTACTCTAATACTCTGCTAGCTCTCACCATCTTCAAAGGTGTGTGAGGTCTTGGGTCTGAGACCGTGAGGGAATTGATGTTGTGTTTTATAAGTGTTTACTTAGTGCGTGAAGTTTCCATATTCATTACACTAGCTACTAATTGAAGGAACACAAAGAATTGAATTGTAAAATTTCTCCCTTGATGGGGGAAACCTATAATACAAAGCCTTTTGGAGGGGGACCGGCTCCATGTTGTTTTAGGGCAAAACTACTCCCCTGTTCATACTCACGAGTACGACACAGACAACATACTTATCATCCGATGACACGACTAACCCATAGGTGCACGTAGGCAATCTCGTTAGCTTGTCAGGCTGAGACCAATCTACACACACGCACTTTTATGATGCATCACTCATTAACCCTGATAAAATGAAACCCACTCTATCCCTTAACGCTTACAACAAAGTTTACACGTCCAATGAACTCGGAATCGCATCAAACTTACTAGGCATCATCCTCTCACTAGGACATACTTACCTATAAGTCTAATCTCACCAGATTTGAACCCTAGCTATCTCGAATGCTGTCGCGATAGACCAACAGTTCATAATCCAAAAGTGGGCGAAACTTAAGTTTATCAGTATCTATGTGTAGATAATCTCTTTCTCATTCCATGAAGTACTTGATTATTGAAAACAGACACCGTTTGTGCTACTTACAAGCAAAACAAGCTCGTGGAAGAATCGATCGCGATCAACTCGAAACGGCGAATGCGTGGCGTGGGCGTGTAGCTCTCGGAGAGACTATCGCGGTGGTGTGGTCGTGTCGTGAATCCGGTGAGGGAGAAGCGCGTAGCGAAGAGGATAAGACACACACTCTCTCTCTGTCTCCGACTCGTACGACACAGGATTAATTCAAATGTTGTTTTTTTTAGAATGGTTCTAAGGTGACTTTTATACTTTAGTCACCTTAGCTCAAAAATGTACATGGGGTTCTCTTGCTCATGATTACAAAGTGGTAATACATCTATGTCCTGACTAATATTCCAAACGAATGGATCAAACTGATAAGACGTCTTTGACATAAAAAATGGAATTTGATATGCTTTACAAATGGGCTCATTACAACAGTTGGACCAATGGGGCTCCAACACTCCCCCCCTCCTAGTTCATGTCTACCACGACATGATTGTCTTTGTCTTTATTGTCGTTGTCGCCTTTCTTGAGTGATTTGCTGTAGAAACGCATCATAGCGCATGGAGTCACTTGCCATTAATGGGCCAAAAAATTTTGACTTATACATGAAGAAGCCCGTGTAAAATGCTTCTTCAAATGTCTGGAGATGGTAGCTTGGCAGAAACATCAGCCGTTTGAAATAAGCATACAATACTGGCTCTGTCGGTGGCCCGCTTAGATCGTATGACAATTCTGAGATGCTTCTTTCAGTATTCATATACTCTGATGTCCAGCTTTCCGAGAAGTCTGTGAGAGAGGCCAAAAATGTGCGAGCTATTTTACATAGCATCTTGCAAGATAGGTCAAGAGAGCCTCCGAATTCTGCTATGGCGCCCTGCAGGGTTTTCACCATGTAAGAACCGGATATTCTCTCTCCCTCTGCTGGCCCTGGCATTACTCGATAATTCAGCCATGTCGGATTTCTGCTCTGTTGTGCTTTATGTTGGCTATAGGTGTATGTTCGTGGAGTTGGGCAAAACGTTCTATCATTCCTCAGCTCAGGCGGTGCGTTGACTAAGTGGATCAGGTTATGAGGATGATCCAATAGCCATTGACGCCTCCACTTTGGCTGGCTATCCACTATTATGTTTTGTTGTTCCCTATCTTGTACTTCTCCTTCAAACACCGGCACTTGTTCTTCTTTTTCGAGCTGTCGTTGATGTGTTAGAGTTTCGTACTTCAGCAGAGCATAGGGCAACATGGGTGCATTCCATTCCTTTCGTAGCTTTGCTGCGGTTTTGCCCGATCTGAAAAGTCCTTGTAGAAACTCCTTCTCGAGTTGCATAGCCTTGTACCATATCATTTCTGTTTGCTTTTCCATCTTCTCGGCTAGCCTCTGCTCTTCCATCTTCGTGACTGAATCTTCTTATGTCTCTTCGTCTTTGGAGTCGGGTTGATCCGTTTGCGTATCTGGTGCCTCCTGTTCATCTGAATCATCCCCGTACTCATCTTGACCCCCATATACTTTGGAGAGTCCAGCCAAATTCATTCTGGCTGGCTCCATGTGCACTCGTACCTGTCCCTGGTGCTGCCCTGCACTTTGTAGACTTGCGATTTGTGCGGCCATTGTTTTACTATTGATTTGTAGAGCTTGAAATTCCATGTCTTTTTTAGAGGCCGAGTCCTCTAACTGTTTTATCTTGATGTGTAGGTTTTCATTTTCTTCCCTGAGTGATTTGGAAACAATGCTTTCCATTTCACTGTCAGGAGCTGGTCCTTGCTG
This sequence comes from Adiantum capillus-veneris, assembly GCF_014529385.1. NCBI lineage: Eukaryota > Viridiplantae > Streptophyta > Polypodiopsida > Polypodiales > Pteridaceae > Adiantum > Adiantum capillus-veneris. Next base: position 13,651,402 of record NC_140946.1, on the reverse strand, counting down.
TTGTTCACTTTGCAAATTTGAAATTTGTCTTTGTAGTTCACCTTCTGCTCTAAGCGCACTTTCAACAATCATTAAACGTTGTTTTCTCTCTAACTCCAGCTCCCTCTTTAGTGCAGCCATTTCTTCTTCTGGATGGACTACTGATGTTTTTGGTAGCGACGTTTTTTGCTTTTTAGCGCATTCAATTTCTCTTGCTTGGATATCTATTACTCCTCTCAAGTCTTTGACTTCAACTTATAAGTCATCGATGACGACTTGAAAACTTGTGATGGCCTCCAGCGCATCTTGCTTTTCCTTTTCCAACTGCTGGATGTGTTCGTCTCTTTCACTGACATCCTCAAGGAACACGTTTATTGTATCTTCACATATGGCATTGAAGTCTTCCGATTCCTGTAAATTGTCCCTGAGAAGATCTACTGTGCCTTTGAGTCCCAATATTTCAACATCTCTGATGCTGATCAGCTTTAAAGTGTCCTCCCTTTGCTCTTGCAGTCTTAGGACTTCTTCATCAGTTTTTTGTAGCTTCATTTTGTTGGATCGGTTCTGATCAGCTAACCATTGACTGTGCAGTCTTGTTCGGCTTAGTATTGTCGCCATTGACTGCAAATCTTCATCTATAGTAGCTTCCAACTCAATTTCCTGAGAGGAGTAAGCTTTATTTTTAGACTGATCCACCACCTTTTGCTTGCCTTTATCACTTTGTGATATGGCTCCAGTGTTTTGGCGTCTAATTGTTCCTTCTTCTTCTTCTTCCTCTTCTTCCTGTTCACTGGGCGGTGTGTGAACTCTGTCATCTCGAGGTGAGCTTTCTGAATGCGAAGTAGATTCAGCAAGTGGGCTAGAGTGCCTCTCACTTGTATCTGGCCTTGGAGATGGCGGCGGTGTCTCCTGATCACGTGAAGTCGGCCTCAGCTGATCTCGCAAAATTTGGAGATCCTCCTCTTCTAGTAGCAGTTCTGGCTCATCCCTCGCATTTATTTCTTGTATGTATTTCTCGAACCAGTCCAGCTCAAAGGCTGGGTTGTTTCTATTCTTCGTTCTCAGTGTGCAAGTGCTACTAGAAGGTTTCCAAGTGGCGCCTACATTGCCTCGTAGAGATCTTTCTAGAGCAAACCCTTCTAGCATTCTTTCCATCTTTGCTATCTTCTGCAACCTGGTGTTGTTTTCCAATTCATCTTTCCGCTTCTTTAGTCGGCCATCTTCCCCTTCAGTTCTTTTGTCTTCTTCCATCTTTTCTTGTGTACTTCTTGTCACTCTTTCCAGCTTGCGTCCTCCAATGGTATTAATAGATGCCGGTACTTTCCTTTGTGATCTGTCTTCACTATTTTCCCTTAATACCAGCCAGTCGTTCTGATGAGGGGTAGGTGGCAACTGATCTGCCGCTCCTATGGCATGGTATATCACTCTGGTTAGGACCTCTCCTCCTATAATGTAATTGGGTCTGTCCTGCCTTAGCTTTGTCATTTCTTCAAACAGATATGACACGTGATCTATGTAGAATTCACGGGTCATTCCCATAGCCCATGTCAATGTGGTTGAGATGCTCCCATGTGGTGTAGTGTATCTTGGTGGCCTTTTGCTGTAGCTCAACAAACATTGACTATAGATCTGTGTCAGTTCTCTTACTTCTGGGTTTGCTATGAGTTCGAAAGAAGGTAGCTTGGACTTTTGCAAGTAAACTGTGAGGTTTTTCCTTCTTTCTCTCATGTTTGCCCCTTGATCTGACAGTTTCAATGCTTCTTTGATGATCTGGATCTCCATCACTTCATTATCCATGCCTGCCACTTTGCAAGTACCATCTTCTTGGATAGTCTCTATTAGATGCTATACCCTCTTGAAATCTATCCCTACTGGTGGTAGTGACACAAAGTTCCACAAACCGACTTTTTTGGGCCATGACCTTTGCGGTGATCTTTTCAAGTAATTCTCTGCCTCCTTGGGAATCATCACGGTATCCACTAAGTTTCTTTTGTCATCCACATATGACCCTTGATATATCTGAAAGGCCGCTGCCTGTTTCACATCTGCAGGTATCCATGTGGCTGCTGGCTTTAAAGAATTGGGTAGAAGTGCATAGGGTACTGCACCTTCCGTTTCGAGATTCTTGCCTTTTCTTTTTCCCGGAGAAGCCTCCATAGATCCTGTCATCACAATTAGCAGTTAATGCACAAACATAGTACTACTCTCCTAAATTGATTACCACTTAATCATGCATCTAGATGAGCCTTTTTAATCCCAAGATTAGTTAATATGAAATGTTAGCAGATAGACAAGCTCTTCCATTGTGCGACTTTGGCGGCTTCAAATTGATGTTGTTGGTGAAGGAGAATAAGTCCAAATGCCTTGAAATTTTGTGTGGTGTATGCTCTCATGGCATGTAAGGTCACTCTATAGGCCAAAGCTCAAAATCTATCATTTTGCTACTTTTTCTTAGTCTATAGCGATAAACTAGCATTTTTTTGATTTGGCTCCTTTTTTGTAGTTGTGACTCCACCAATGGGTTTCCCATACCTTGCACATGGTCTGACCCCAATTTTACCTCAAATGAATGTCAAGTGACCCCTGTTTGGATCAACTCCCATTTTTCCAGATTCCCTTCAAGGAGATGTTGGTCTATCTCCTTCATTTTGCGTTGTTTTGGGCTCAAACTTAGTGGGTGGTTACCTTGACTCATGTTGGAAGACAACTGCTAATTCAAATTTTTGAAAAGGTGGTCCAGTATCCATCTGCTTGGTCTATCGCGATAGACTGAGGTTTGGTGCCAGTGTCATTTTTTTTTGTTTTGTGACCATCTGTCTGTCTTCTCCCCTTCACATGTAAATTTTACCTGTCTGCCCATGAGATGTCCTGTTCCGACTCTGAGTTGTCTACATGTCTTTCTCAGCTTGCCATATGAGTCCCTCTTGGCACCAAATTTGGTATACTGCCTTCATTTGCTCCCCCAAGTCTAGCTTGTAAAAATTTGAAAAGCCTTCTCCCCCTTAATTGTTGTAGCAAGTCTATCGCGATAGACTAGTTTTTTTGGCCAAAATAGTTTTTTCCTGCACTTTGACTTGATATTGGTGGTTAACCTCCCTTCTTAGTATTTTCCATGAAGCCAAAGTCAAAGATTTCCTTGTCTAAATGTAAGTCCTAGTCTATCGCGATAGACTGGGCAGTTTGTCATTTTTTCCAGTTTTTTATGTTAGTTGACAATCATGGTTTTAATAGGCCCTCCTAAACACACACATCAAGTTTTAATCAATTTAGCAGAATGTACTCCCTGTTTGCAGCACTTAGCTTGTCCTGAAGTCGAAGTAGACCACTTAGGTGATAGTCGCCGTTCCTTTTGGTCTTTGTATGATTCCGGCTGTCTTTTACTTCCTTTTGACCATCCATCCAAGCAGTCGGTTGTTGTTTTGGTGTTTGAAACACCAAGAACGACCATTTGGACGTCTTTCTGGCCCGTTTCCATCATTTTCCCTAGTGGTAGAACTTTTTTCCTGAGTGGAGACATTCCATCTCGTAGTTGATCTCCTTTGGATGTTCCTTGTTGAATTTGGTGTAATGTTGTCACTTGGTCGGCCCGTTAGAGTATCGTGACGCTTTGTGTGGTTTTTGTCAGATAGGGACTTTAGGCTTCGTTTTGACGAACTTTTTCATAATCTAATCTTTCAGTCGGTTTGTCGAGGTCATTGGCTTGCTGTCTATGAATTTTGGCTCATTTTCGATCACCTTGGTTTTGTCGCCCCTTTGCAGGTCCTGCTAAATTAGGGTTTTTTGAGTGGCTTCCTTCACGCTTACCGAGGTCATAGGCTCGATCCCTAAGCTATAGGCATTGTGCCTTTCACTTTTGGTCCCATTGGGTGGCCTCTAGGTCTCCCTAACAATCATTCTACCGTATGTGTGCACAGGTTGTGATTGTGATGTCGGCGAGGTTTTGCGACTAACTGAAGTAAACAACACTTAGATTCAGTGTTGACGAGCATACCTCTCATATCTGATGTCGATCTGGCGACCATGCGTGATGGATGAGCTCTTGGAAGTCTCAACTGCTGTAGGGAGCTCTCTCTCTCTCTCACTATGGAAAATGACTCAAATAAGGGATTTCTAGCCTACCCTCTCTATATGTAATCGAGACTCCGACACCAAATTTTCCCATCTTTTACCTGTGGTCATAACTTTTTGCGAGATGCGGTTTAGGCTCGCAAATTTCCTGATTTGGTCTTCGGTTGCTCCAGTTTTACCAGTTTTGTAGATTTCCCCTTTTGGAGGTCCCTTCATGGCGGTGGTCATTTTGCTCTGTCACCTTTGCAATCCTTATTTTTTCTGTGTCTTCTTTACCTTGCTCTGATCAGGCGTCTCTTCTTTTGTGTTTCCATCTGGATTACGGATTTTTTTCTATAATTTTTGCTAGAAAATGGCTAAAATAAAGCAAATAAATCTTAAAATAACCCGAAAATAGCAATTCCAACCTAGAAAAATACCAATGAGAAGCTAAACACTTTGTAGCTCACTTTTCTCTCCTCTATGTACAATCTCACTCACTATCGTCAACCTTGGCCTATTTTTTGCTGTTTTTAGACAATTTTTGGCCAGAGTTGACTCTCTTTATAGTCTATACACATCCCTAGGGACTCATGAATGATGATTTGGTCCCCGATTCTGATTAATTACGAGGGCATATTCTTTTTCCCAAAATCACACAATAAAACGCAAAAATGGTTGAAAAATTTCTCGCAAACATTGCCCTCTAATATATGACATGATGAGTCCGCATTTGGAATGCCTCCCCCCCTCCTAGTCGGAGTCCTCTCGGACGACAGGGTATCGTCAAGGGTATGTGTTGTGCATGGGTTTGAACTCGTGCTGATGCAAGCCTTGTAATATAGCCCTATATGCATGTACGGTCAATACATGTAGAAAGAATTTATGCAGTGCAAGAGGAAGGTTTAAGCGATTCACTTATTGGCATTTGTCATTGAGGTTTCCTGTGGTATCTTGAATTGGCTGGCAGATTTTCTTTGCAAGTAGTAGTTGTAACTCCGCTGCGCGTTGTTTGATTGTTTTCCACTGATTTTGAATTGACATCTGTGGTTCCTTTGAAGTCGATATTGTCGTATCTGGTGGAACATTCTCTCCTTCTGCCTTGATGACTTGGGTCTTAGACATTGTAGTTTTTGTTGTTGATTCTGTTTGTTTTCTCGTGCTGTTTGTATGATGTTGCTTGACCTTCACAGTTGTAGATATCTGCACGATTGTCATCTTGGTCTGTCCTTCTTGTGTTGTTGGATCGTTTTGAATTCGCACTTTTGGTCGCCATATCAATATAGTCCGTTGAGTATTTGACAGATTGACTATGTTTCTTTGAATTTTTGCTGGCTTTCGGTGTTTTGTATGTTCTTCAAACTGCTTTTTTATAGGGATTAGGCTGTCGCGCCGTATCCACACTTTGTATTGCCGCTTTTGATGTAATTGTGCCTTGGTCAGATCTGTACGCCGTACCCAAACTTGCCTGGTTCCCTGCATGGTTGCTGATTTTTTATAAGACGTTGCTAGACTTGTAAACTTTGTTTGTTGTTGCTCAGATCTTTGCGGTTGTATTGAGTTTTGTTTCCCCCTTGACATGAATTGGTTATATGATAAGAAGGGTTCTGAAAAGTTTTCCTTTCTGAACAACGCCTCATTCGTATCCAAATCAATGAATACCCTGTTAGCTTTCATCCATGACACTGCTAAGATACACGGAGTTGCTGATTTGCTTGGTGGCAGTACATGGAATTTTGTAGTGTACGTGTGTGCCTGCACTATGATTGGTATTATAATAGAACACATCGTGGTCACCTCATCACCCGAAGCTACTTTCAACCTGTGTGTTTCTGGAATCGTCTTCATTGGTCCAAGTTTTTGAAAGAGCTCAAAGCTGATGACACTCATTTTTGCTCCAGTATCAAGCAATGCATAGATTTCAACTTGTTTTGTGCCTGCATAAGCTTTTATGTAAGGACTACACCATGTATCTTCCAAGTCGTTGATGATGTTATCGTCTTGAGCCCTAAGGTCAGTCATAGTCTTTTCTAATTTGTCGCTTTGTATATCCGCTTCGATTGTATGGGCTGTTGAAAGAGGATATTCGTCAGTCATCATTGTGGTGACCATGTTTATTGTTCTGAGAAACTGCTTTCGTTTAGCAATCCGTTCCTTTGCTTCTTGTTGTGCCTGGTCTTGAATTCGTTGTTGTTCCTGTCTATAGGTTTTTCCATAACGGAGTTGAAGCAACATTTCCGGTGTTAAAGGTAGATGATATTTTTTTAAATGACACCCATTAATCCAGTTCGGCATTTCTTTTCCATCTAGTGTCGACAGTTTTACTGCTCCACTGGATGATATTTCTTGGATCACATAAGGCCCCATGCCCCTTTTCTTTAGCTTTTTGGCGTGCTCTTTAAGGGTGTATACTAAGACATAGTTGCCCGTTTTAAAGTCCTTGTTCTTGACATGTTTGTCAAAAAACTCTTTCTGTTGTCTTTTTTTTGCATAGATTGCCTCTACAGCATTGAGTCGTAACTCATCTAATTGTTCAAGGTCCTCTAACCATTCTGAAAGTTCATGCCCCGTCCAGTCCAATTGTTTTGCTACCCTTAGTGTGGGGATCAAAAAGTCAATAGGCAATATTTCATTTAACCCATATACCATATTAAATGGTGTAGCATTGAGTGTTGTTTTGTATGCAGCTCGATAAGCCCACAATGCCGAATAGAGTATCTGATCCCAATCTGTTCTTATTTCACTAACCAGTTTCGTAAGAACTGTGCACAATATTTTGTTGGTCGCTTCCGCTTGGCCATTGGCTTGAGGATGATAGGGTGTAGACTTGCGATGAATTACCATAAACTCATTTAAGAGATGTTGGATAACTTCATTTACAAAGTGTGTCCCTCTATCACTCACTAGCTCGATTGGAAGGCCATAGCATGTAAACACATATTCATATAAGAATTGTGTCGTGGTTCTCGCGTCTACTTTCATTGTGGCTTTTGCTTCCACCCATTTGGTCATGTAGTCCGTGGCCACTATGATATATTGTGCGTGTGAACGATACGCTGGTGGAGTGATGGGACCAACAAAATCCAATCCCCATTTAGCGAATGCTTGAGCACTCATCATTGGTCTTAAGGGCATTTCGTCTCTTTTAACTGGTACCTTAGTGCGTTGACATTCATCACACCTTTTCACGAATTCTGTTGTGTCCTGAATCATGGTCGGCCACCATATACCTGCAACCGTAATGATTTTCACGGTTCTCTCTGTTGAAAAATGACCACCTGCTATGCCTGCATGAGCCTGTTCCAATAATGGAAAGTAGTCATTTTCATGTGGAACTAATCTCAGCTGGTCATCAATTCCTCTTTTATACAATTGGTCACTAATGATGGTATACCTATTCGCTTCGATTTGTAAAGCCTTTTGTCTAGCTTTAGACCAATCTCCTGGAAGCTCCTTATTAGTCAAATAATCCGCAATAGCATGACTCCATGAGGGTGCTACTGTCACTTGGTATAATGTGGCATAATCCACAGTGGTATTGGATGTGCAAAAGTCGCATTTCTTGATGTAATTTTCTACATCGCTTGCCATTCCTGGCCAATACACTCCAAGTCTTCTTAATTGTGCATACATCATTTGATTTCCTCTATGGAATCCCCCTGTTGGTGTGTGGGCCTCCTCTAGATACGCTTCGTACTCCTCTGGGCCTATACACAATCTTAGAATCCCATCGTTTCCATAATGGTACATTCTTCCCACAAGCATTGTGTAATTTCGTGCTTGTCTAATGTCTTCCACCGTGTGTTTGTCGTCAAGATTCATTCCATATGTCAGCAACGGAATAATTTGCTCTGACCATTTCGGTACCATCTCTATATTAAACAGGTATGCGTCTGGGAGATCATCATCTACTCGTGTAGCTTTTTCGCCATGTAGTAATCGAGAAAGGTGGTCTGCTCTTTGATGAGTTTTTCCTTTCTTAACTACTACTGTAAAATCAAACTCTAGCAACACAATGAACCATCTTACAATTCTTCCCGTGTTGCAAGGTTTGTTTACCAAGTACAAGAGTGCCTGATGATCCACAAAGAATGTGAATTTGTTCGCGAGTAAGTAATGCCAAAATTTCTTTACAGCATATATCATACCCAATCCTTCTCTTTCAGTGGTAGTATAATTCTTCTCTGCACTGTTGAGTTGTCTACTAGCATAACTGATTGGAAAATCTGTCTTTCCCTCATCTGGTTGTGCTAGTATACAGCCTATTGCAAATGCCGAAGCATCTACATGTACATGGAAGATCTTTGACCAATCTAGTGCTTTTAGAATTGGTGCAGATACCAATGCATCTTTTAATTTCTTGAATGACTCAACACATTCATTTGTCCAAATGAAGAGCGTGATTAGACTATACAAGGGTTTTGCTATTACAGCGTACATGTAGATAAAACGTCGATAGTATCCACAATGTCCCATAAATGGTTGTACCTCTCGTACAGTGTTTGGTCTTGGCAATTCTATGATCACCTTCACCTTGTCTTCATCAGTGGTAATTCCATTAGCCGACACTATGTGGCCTAAGATTTTACCTTGCCGTACCATGAATACGCATTTTTCTGGGTTGAGGCAAATCCTATACGTTCTACATTTTTCGAATACCTTTCTCAGATGATCTATATGGTCTTCTCTCAATAGAGAATAGACACACAAGTCGTCCATGTAAATATCCAAGAATTTTCGCAAGTATTCTTTAAACGCGTGTGTCATTAATCTCTGAAATGTGGCTGGAGCATTGGTCAAGCCAAATGGCATTACCCTAAATGCACATGTGCCCCATTCTGTTGCAAATGCTGTTTTGTATTGATCTTCTAGTTTAACCCCCAATTGGTTATAACCAGAGAACCCATCCATAAATCTATAGGCTTGCTTGCGTGCCACTCGTTCTAGGACGTGTTCAGTGATAGGAAGAGGGTAGTTGTCTCTTATTGTCACTGCGTTTACCTTCTTGAGATTTACACACACTCATAAATTCCCATTTTTCTTGGGTACCACCACTATCGGGGACACCCAGTCCGTGTGTTCTATCTCATAAATAAATTCAGCCTCCATAAGTTTGTCTATCTCCTCTTTTATCCTTTTGGCGAATGTCTCATTATACGTGTATGGACGTTGTTTGCTTGGCTTTGTATCAGAATTCAGAGGGATTGAGTGTTCACAAATGTTAGGATCCACTCCCTTCAAATCTTTGTACGACCAGGAAAATACATCTCAAAATTCCTTAAGTGTTTTGATCAGTAAGTCCTCTTCTTCTCAACCTAGATCTGTGGCAATGTAAGCGGGTCGAGGATTTTCTCGTGGCTCTGCTAAGTCTATTTTCTTGGCATTGTCTGGCCCATCATAGGACTCGTTTGATTTAGGCTCCCTCATTGGTTGCTGAACCACCAATCTTCTTTCCTGAATGGTGTACTTACAATAGTGAGGAGGTACATCTATCTTTTTACTCCCTTCACTAGCATTCGCTCCATCACTACTTTCCATTTCAGTTGTCCACACATTTTTAATTTTTTGCTTCCACTCATTGTATCTCGCTTTCCGTTCAATTTTCGTCATAATTGGACTACCACAGACATTTAGTTTTTTTGTTGCGACTCTTTTTTTTGGTTTGCTGGTTTTCTTAGGTTTCAACAGTCTGGACTTAAATCCTGAGTCTTTAGCAACCTTAAGAAATCTTCCTGACACTTTATCCTTAGCACAATCAACAACGTGAATGTTCATAAGGAAATGTGTCTTACCTTCAAACTCCGGCATAGGTCTCAACCAGGTTAGTGTACTGATGTGGTGTCGTTTACTCTTGTATCTTTTTTGGCGTCTCGCGCTTTGGTTTGGGAAATTGTAGAAGACGTCATTGTCTTGATCTTGATTGTTTTCTCCTTCTGTATTTTCCGACTTCTCGTCATCCACATTATGCCTGTTTTCACTTTGGTCAGAAGAATCATAAAATGGTTCTCCTTCCTGCTTGATTTCTTTTGTGGGGATGTCCACATAGCCCACTATTTTAATCTCAAGTTTCGTTTCTATTTTATGGATCCTCGTATTCTCAGCATCTACCTCGTCCTCGTCCTCCTCCACAATTTTGCTCAACATGTAGTATGGTATGATATCGTAGCCATTCTCATCACAAAATTTGGTGGGAGTGACTTCATTGACGCATACATCCAAGGTAGCCAAAATTTGAGACCATTCTAGGGGTTCTAGCTTCTCTTCAGGAAAAGGTTCTCATATATAGGCGTCGTCTTCCAAGACCCTCTCTAGTGTCCTTTCATAGTGGTCAAATTCACTACATTGAGATGCCCCACACATCCATATCTCCTTTTTCTTACAAAGGCACGCTGGGACATTTGATCCACTAATGGTGGCTGAGTCAAATTCTTCCCCCGGGGTTCTCGTGACATCATGGTAGCTATGGTTTTTCATGTTTACGCATGTAGTAGTTTCAGCATGTCTTAGATACAAATAATCATACCCCCAGTCCTGCACCATTTTGAGTTGCCTCATGAACGGCCTACCAAGGATAATTTCATAGTTGTTCTTCTTGACGAAATCTACTATGGCAAAGTTATGTTCGTACTCTATGCCACAGGAAGATACCACGATTGCCTCAAGCAATCCTATAGGACTTTATATGTGCCCATCCGCCATTTGCAAATTGATTCTAGTTGTTCATATTGCTGTTTTTCCCCATTTTTCCCATAGCAATTTGGTCGCAATGGCAATGCCAGCTCCACTATCAAGTATTGCCTTAGTCTCTATGCCATTATACTCAACTGGTAGGGTCGTGTTGCCGTCTTCCCCCTCACAATACTCTCCTACTTTGTTGAGTGGCACTGGTCTAGTGTTCACTTTCTTCGGTTCTGTGTCATTAAGCTCGGTTTCGAAGAACTTAAGAGGCGTCCTTATGCCAAATTTTTCAAGACATTTGCCCACTTTCGTCCACATGCTTGGCCTAATTTTTAACAATTCTGCCAATGTGATTGTACACTTGACCGGAGTGGTCAACAAATCTGTCAAGATTTTAGTGTCCAATTGATTTGAACCGCCTATTCTCTGAGAAGGTGCTCTTTGAATTTCTGACCTTGCCTCATGGTCCCCCATATATGATGGCAAAGTTCGGAGAGATTGGGGTCTACTATCTTCGGATGCAACTGAACCATTATCCCCTTGAAATGATTTAAGGTCCAAATCCCATGGAGTCTTATTCAAGTTCAGCTCCGAGAAAGGCGCTGACTCGACTGTTTTTGTCTCATATTTTTCTTGAGCTTTTCGCACCGTTTTCCATAGCTCTTCAGGCCACTTTTCTTCCACAATAGGAGAATATGGTGGAAAATCTTTCAGTGATTCATCAGTGCTATTAGGTATGTCTTTTGCATCCTCTATATCCGGCAAGGACTTAATGTTTTCTATCTTGTTAGGTATCCTTTGTTCGGTTTTGTGAGGTGTTTCATTGTTTGGTGGTTTGATTATTCTATCTCTTGCTCCCATAGGTGGAGGCTCCAGTAAATCTTGTGCAGTTTCAATCAGCTGTTTACACATCTCTAGTCTCTGTTTTTCTATCTCTGGATATGGATATGTCATCCACCTTTGCTCTAGAGTCTGTCTGTTCTTCAATCTTGCTTCATATGCTTGCAAGATTGCATCTAAGGGTTCATTGATCTTATCTACCAATACCGACCTTCCTGAGCTTGCACTTCTTGGTCCTTCCGTTGATTTTAGAGAGTCGGACTCTCTTTGCTGTTTAAGTTGTTCTCGAGCTATCGTTAGCTCAGCTTCTGCATCTTTTTGTTTTCGCTCACGTCTAGCTTTCATTTTTGCTCTTCGTTCTTTCCATGGATTATCACGACTGACACTAGACTTGTCAGTCTTGATTTCTTCTTGATTTTCATCGTTACTCTTGGGCTGATTGTCATTTTTCCTTGCTTGGGCTCTAGTCAAGACCTTAACCGGAATCGGAGTTTCGTTTTCTGACCCTCCACTGGATGGTAGCGCTCCCAGCATATTCAAGGTAGTTTTTGCTCCTTTGCTCGGGGTTTTAGTGCAATCAGGGATCAAGTGAGTAATTCCGCACTCCTTGCAATATACGTTGACCCTAATGATTTTGTCATGAGGGCAGTCCCTTAGCCAATGGTCTCCTCCACACTTGTAGCATGGTCCTTTAGGCTGTTGAGGTGCTCCTGGAGCTCCTCTTTGTTGGTGTGCACTCCTTTGCCCGCTCATGCCTCCGTTGGCTATGAACAACAGTGTTCTTTCATCCAGGCTATATCGTCCTTCCCCCGCTGCCTGTGCAGCAGTTGGTGGTCCTGTATTTCCTATCATGCTCCATGGTTCTGGTGTAGAGGGTTCATCCTGTGGATAATAGATAGAGTTCGCTGCATATCCATTAGGCTCGTCGTAGTATGCATGCATAGGTACCAAAGCCTTCTCGTCCGACTCGATTACTGTGGGTGTGTATCTTATGCCGACTGGTCGTAATCCTGGTAGGGGTGGTTGTTGCCCCAACACTGGTTGTGGTCTTTCTGCACCTACAGGTCCTGGTAGGTTGCCAGTCTGATATCTAGGCATCGGTTGGACTTGAGGAGATGTCGCCTGAGCTTGTGGAGCATAGGGTCGTTCTCTCACATATCCCTTGTTATAATAACACTCCTCAGTTCCATGGTTTGTCCATTTTTGTTCAATCGCACACCATTTTGGTTGTTTAGCTTGTGGTTTGGAATACAAGTTAATCTTTTTAAGCACTTCCTCTACAAGCTGCTCTTGGCTTACCGCTACTTCCCCCTTCAGTGTTGTCATAGTAGACTTGCTCCTGCTTTGTTGTGAGGAAGAATCATCGTCAAGATTCTTGAACTCACCCTCTTTGTAGACTGCACAATTGTCCACAAGGTAGAGTGCTTCTTTGGTCAAATCATTCAACGTAGTGCTCCTTTTCATATGTAAGTCCTTTTGAAGATCTGCATTCTTTAGTCCTTGTATAAATATAAGCATGAGTCTGGACTGAGTTGGAAGTTCTTCCACGGGACAGAACTTAACATATCTTTTTAATCGGAGGGCGGCCTTTCGCACGGACTCTCCATCTTTCTGTTTGAATTTATGGATTTGTGAGACAGTATTATGAGCTATCCCCCTTTGTGAGAATTCCTCGATTAACTGGTCAAACACTTCCTCCATAGATTCAAAGTCTCTTCACTCCACCGAGTCAAACCATGTAGCCGCATCATCCTCTAAGGTTAAACCGAATCCTGCAAATTGGGTAGGAAAGTCTAGCACCTCTTCAGCTCTAATTACACGCACAAAGGCTGCTACATGATCTCTTGGATCCTTGCTTCCCGTATATTTCTTGTTTACCCATTTTTGCACTTGAGAAGGTCTAATTCTACGATGGTCTCCAAATCTCATCATGGGATCTCCCCTTCCTAGTCGATATACCTCCTCTGGTCTTCTGTAGTGGCCAGGTTCTTCTCCCAATGGTGCTCATAATCCATAATTTCTAACTGCTCTTGGGAGAGATGGTTCATCTCTCCGAACTCGTTCTCGGGGTGTTCTTCCAAGCTCAGTTCACCCCTGAGTCTTTGGCTTACTCTCTCCTTGATACTGTGCATAAAGCGGTGGTTCTTGTAAATCCCTTAACCCTCGTGCGGTTTGATAACCCTCTTGGGTTCGGTCTTGTTCTAAGGTAGCACTCTGTTGAAGCCATGCCTGCAGTGATGGCTGAGTAGCTGGTTGGTCCTGGTAGTTGGACATCGGTGGTCGGGTAGAATGTGAGGTAGCATCATACTCTTCTGAAAATGGATTAGTCGACTTGCTAGGGGAGTAGGTGGCTCTTGGTACCTCGTCGGGGCCATAGGTCGATGCTCCCGAAACTGTTGCCTTTTCAACCTCTTCTGGGAGAATACGTTTGTATTCTCGCCCGTATCTGTCAACAAAAACAATATCCTTCTCCATAGCAGTTTCATATGAAAATAAGTAAAGAACCTTTTCTTTGCTTAATTCATTCGGGTAGGGTTCCTTGCATTGAAAGCAAGAGACTATTCCTTCGCTTTCATGCTTGTAAATCCCTAAATTCTCATTATAGGTTGGGACTCTGGTTGTTTTCTTATCATACATAAAAATCGCTCCAGGTAGATCAATGTTTGGAGGCGGTTCTTGGGTTTCTGAAACCATTTTCCCTTTGGCCACGTTATCCCCATATCTATTGTAATCCTTAGGGTTACTCACTATCAGATAGTGGTTTCCCTTTTCATCTCTGAATATGTCTCCATCATCGTAGACTCGAATTATCTCTAGTCTTTGAGCCGGTCTTTCTTCAATACAGATACACTTGCGTCCCCGATAGTCAGAATAGACTAAGGCTCCCCTCGAGTTAGTTCCTTCCAAGAAGATCATAGTGAACTGGGTTTCGTTTAAAGGATGTAGGGAGGTGTTCCCCCCTGGCATTGATCCTTCATCGTTGAACCCTACTGGCTGTTGACTCCCCATCATGAAGAAGGACTTTTCCGACGAAGTGTCAGTATCACTACCCTCTTCAATGATTGGTGCCAATGGGTCTAGTCTCGTCTGAGTTACACTCTCTTCTATTGACGTGGTGCTAATTTGACTTTTGACACTTTTAGCTCCCGCCTTAACAAATGCTCCTGACCTCAAATACATATGAATGAAATTTTTGTTGCAAACTTAAAGCTTACCTGGACTCCTTCTTCCTGTATAGCTTTGTGATGACCTCCTTCTGGGATCTACTTAAAGATGGTTAGTCTGTTCACAAGTGTTTTCCCTAAATTACCAAAAAATCTTTCAAGTATATACAGTAACCACTTAGTCAGTCTTCTGGTGGTCCAATTTCAATTCTAAAATGATGGTTGGGATCTATATAGAGAGTATGTCCTAGCAGTATAGTCACCAATTACAAAAAATGTCTAACTCACTACTTCCTTAGTCTATTGCGATAGACTGATAGTTTGCTCAGCACAAGTCAATTCAAAATTGTGACTTTACCCGTGGGTTCCAGTTACCCTCTTTAGCCTATCCCTCCAGTTTTGTGAAGTTTGGACACTTGGGTTGGGTTTTGGTCCCCTTTTAGTATTTCAGTCAGAGCTTGATTCTTTATCTGACCCTCAACTTGACCTTCAGTGATCTAAATGCCTTGAATTTTGGTGTGTGCGCTATTTAGGCCCTGATAAAGCTCTCCTTTGGGAAAATTTGAAAGAAAAGTTCCCCAGCAGAAAGTTCCTTGGTCTATAGCGATAGACTGAGCACTTTCTTCATTTTCAGCTTTTTTCCAAATTTTTCCCCACAATTAGTTTAGTCTCCCCTTGTGTAGTGCATTGACCAATTTTGGCACTGTTTGGACATTGTGTAAAAGATTTCTTGCCCTTGTCTCTGAATTCAGACTCCCAACACCAGTTTTGAAGTTTTGGGTCAAAATTTGGTGTTCAAATTCACTCAATTTTTGTGAGTACCCTTGTATTGATGTGTTAAGCTTGTGGTATCAGGTTTTTTTGCTTGTTGCTAGAAAAACACCACTTTCACCAGTCTATCGCGATAGACCAAGCAGTGAGCAATGGGGACTTAAGTTTTTGTCTGTTTTTGCATAGTCTTGTTCCCTGTGCCCATACAAGTCTATCCCTCAAGTTTTGTGAAGTTTGGACTTATTTTGATCTCAAAACTTAATCACTTCAAAAATTTCACTTTTCTTTGACTATTCACAACTCCATTGCACTTGAAGTGATGCAAATTTGATGACACTGCATCTTAAACTTGTGCACTTCAGTCATTCCTCATGACACAGTCAGTTTACCCTTGGCTAATGGTTATATCTCATCTTGGCCTCTTTTAGGTTCACTTTAGTGTTTCCTTATGACAATCATCTGTTTTTTTTTTCCTTTTGTTGGTTTTGGTCACAGTTTTTATGTTTTCTCGAGTGTTGAATCATAAATATCAATGTCGACTCTTTTCACCCTTTTCAAGGGTATATGAGGTGGGTTTTTCTTTCAAGGCAAGCAAACAGCCTTATTGTTTCTTCTTTTTGTTTGTTTTTTGTGGTTTTACAGCGTTTTTCTACTCTATTTCTTCACAAGTATAACAAGAACTCAAAACCAAAAACCATAACTCCTCATTATCCTATGTAACTAAATCTAACTAGTCGCAGACCCTCAGCAAGACACAGGCTTCCTGGCTATCCACTAGACCTCAGGATACTCTATCCTGGATCTTGTTCTAAAAGTTTAAGCTCTCTCTAGTCAAAACTAAAGTAAGCTAACCATCACACGAGTGACGTAGATCTCCCTACTTAAGGTCTTGTGTCCCCGGCAGCGGCGCCAATGTTTTAGGGAAAAACTACTCCCCTGTTCATACTCACGAGTACGACACAGACAACATACTTATCATCCGATGACACGACTAACCCGTAGGTGCACGTAGGCAATCTCGTTAGCTTGTCAGGCTGAGACCAATCTACACATACGCACTTTTATGATGCATCACTCATTAACCCTGATAAAATGCAACCCACTCTATCCCATAAAGCTTACAACACAGTTTACACGTCCAAGGAACTCGGAATCACATCAAACTTACTAGGCATCATCCTCTCACTAGGAAATACTTACCTATAAGTCTAATCTCACCAGATTTGAACCCTAGCTATCTCGAATGCTGTCGCGATAGACCAACAGGTCATAATCCAAAAGTGGGCAAAACTTAAGTTTATCAGTATCTATGTGTAGCTAATCTCTTTTTCATTCCATGAAGCACTTGATTATTGAAAACATACACCGTTTGTGCTACTTACAAGCAAAACAAGCTCGTGGAAGAATCGATCGCGATCAACTCGAAACGGCGAATGCATGGCGTGGGCGCGTAGCTCTCTGAGAGACTATCGCGGTGGTGTGGTCGCGTCATGAATCCGGTGAGGGAGAAGCGCGTAGCGAAGAGGATAAGACACACTCTCTCTCTCTCTCCAACTCGTACGACACAGGATTAATTCAAATGTTGTTTTTTTAAAAATGGTTCTAAGGTGAATTTTATACTTTAGTCACCTTAGCTCAAAAATGTACATGGGGTTCTCTTGCTCATGATTACAAAGTGGGAATAAATCTATGTCCTGACTAACTGACTAATATTTACATAATCCAGACGAATGGATCAAACTGATAAGACGTCTTTGACATAAAAAATGGAATTTGATATGCTTTACAAATGGGCTCATTACAACAGTTGGACCAATGGGGCTCCAACACATGTAAATCCGGTCCTCAACTGTTGTCAATAGCTTAATTTCTCACTCTTTTGAAGTATTGTTCATGTCTATCTAACTAGGTGTTATGCTTTTTGTTGCTCTCTCCACCCAAGCACTCTTGTTATGCTCATTAGGAATATATTCTAATGAAATGCTCACTTTGTTTATGCTATTTTCCGCTACACACAAGTTACTAGGCCATTAAATGTTACACAATCCGTAGAATCCTATAAAATAATAAATTCAGGATGGAATGGAGAAGTGAAGTCAAGTATAGTGCCAAGATTTTCAAACACAATAGTCCAAAAAGCACTACAGAATTTTGAATCGCGATAAAAAATAATGACTTTAGGAAAACCATGATGTGGGAAAACTGTCTTAAGAAACAAAAGTGCAGATGTATGTGCTAAGAGTGTTTTCTTACAAGGAATGAAATTCGCTTGTTTAGAGAAACTGTCAATAACAATCCAAATCATGTCATGATTGTGCACTATGAGTGGGAAACCAGTAACAAAATCCATTGAAATGTGTTCCCATGGTCTTTCAGGAATGGAGAGAGGATGTAGCAATCCCAATTTTTACATGCTGTTTCTTAATCTTTTGGAAAATCAAACAGATTGAAACATATTGTTAAACATCAATTCTCATATTAGGCCAATAGAAATCACGACACAAATTTTCAAAAGTTGCTGCATATCCTCTATGTCCAGCATAGGGTGGTTTGTGCAATTCTTCAGTAAGTACAGAAAGCTTTAGTCACACACAATTTCTGTTTGAAATAAAGGAAGTTTTATTAGATAGTGTATTTGAGAAATGTGTGTACAGAATTTTTAAGCATATGCAACCATGTCGTTTTGAAGTCATCATCATGTGCATAAGTGTCACGCATAGTTCCCATAATGGTTGATAGATTATTAAGTGAGGGTCTTCTACTCAAAGCATCAAGTACAACGTTTTCTTTAGCAGGCGGGTATTGAATATTGGGCTAAAAACTTTGAATAAAAGCGGCCCACTTAATATGCCTATCATCTATTAAGGGTTGATAAAGTAAGTATAGATACTTTGTTGTGATTAGTTTTGGTGATCAAGTCAATACCCATTACATAGTGTTTCTAGATTTTCAATGCATGTACCACAGCAGTCAATTATTTATCATAAGTATTGAACTTTGTTTCAAAAGGTTTGAATTTACGACTTTCAAAAGCAAGTTGATGGTTATCTTGCATAAGGACTGCACCGATACCTTTTCCACTAGCATCAGTGACTACGACAAAGAATGGTCTTTTAAATTTAGGCAGTTGCAATACAGGTGCATTAATCAAAGCATGTTTAAGTGCATTAACTGATCTTTCTTGTAAATCAGTCCATTCATAAGGTGTGTTTTTCTTCAACAAGAGAGTCAAATAATGTAACTTGTAAGCAAAGTTACGAACAAATTTCCTGTAATATCTACAAAGACCGATGAAAGAACGTAGTTCACGCAAGTTTTTGGGTCTAGGCCATGACTGAATGGCTTCAATTTTCTTAGTTTCTACATGTATTCCATTACCCGATACGATGTTTCCCAAAAATTCAGTTTTAGATTGGAAAAATGAACTCTTTTCAGGATTCAAGTACAAGTGATTTTGTGCAAGAAGATCAAATATACGTGTTAAGTTCTCTTTATGCTCTTTTTCAAATTTACTGAATACCAAAATGTCATCAAAAAATGCAATCACAAAATCTTGATGGTCAATGAAAATTCTGTTCATCATGCGTATGAATGTGGATGGTGCATTTGTCAAACCAAATGGCATAATAAGAAATTCATAGTGTCCAGTTTTTTTTCTGAAAGCAGTTTTGTACACATCATGTTCAAACATTTTGACTTGATGATACCCTTATTTAAGGTCAATTTTGCTAAAGATGTTTGCCCCTTTCAATTTGTCTAACACATCATCCACTCTAGGAATAGGAAACCTATTCTTAATGGTGACCTTGTTTAAAGCCCTGTAGTCCATACACATACAAAAGGTTGCATTTTTCTTCTTGACAAGAAGTACTCGAGCTCCGTATGATGAGCTACTGGGTCTGATTAGGCCTCGGTCAAGTCAATCAGTGATTTGAGTTTGTATCTCCCTGTGTGCGGTTGGATTTACATTGTAAGGTGCTCTACAAGGGGGTTCACTACCTGGTATAATATCTATTTTGTGATCTTCAAGGCGTGAAGGTCGAATTCTAGGTGGCAGATCATGCATGAAACAATCTTTAAATTGTGAGAGAAATTCATTGTGTGTAGAGTTGTGTGAAGTTTCAGTTTCAGCAGAAGTTTGATTTACCAACACTAGATATATTTTCCAATGTTTCCAAATTTCTCTTTTGGCTTGAGTCTGAGAGAGGAGTGGAAATTTATATGCTAGTGTTGCTTGGATGAAAAAAATTTTATTATTATAAGTGAAAGACATAGTACTTGTTTTTTAAGTAATCAACTGGTCAAATTCATGACAAAATGGCATTCTCAACATCATATCAAGACCATGCAATGGTGCTACCAAAAATGTACGTGCTTGTGTAAATTCACCAATGCAAACTTCAACGGTGACTTGGGTTTTACAATTAAAACATTGATTATTAAAAACAGTTTTGACTTTGTGAGGTGATGAGATTTCAGAGAGAGATAGTTGTTGTGCCAAGCATGTAGAAATGAAATCATGGCTACCACCATCATCTAGCAGAATTGTGATACTTTCACCCTGAACAGTGGCTTGCACTTTAAACAAGGTGTGAGGAGATATAGGAGTATCTGGAGATGGTTTGTCATCAATATCATACTCAAGATCGTATCCCTGACTGTAATTAGCTTCCACTTCATTGTCGTCGGGATTAGCATCTTTGATGGTTAATAGTAGCACCATTGGGGCGGTTATTGATGAAGAGTTTTTGGATTGGATTTTGGTTGAATCCATTGGAGTGGCCATTGGATTGGCCATTGCCCTTAACAGGATCCTTTGGGCACTTATCTGCATAGTGACCATATTGAAATCATTTAAAACCCTTCACCTTTTTGTTACCATTACAGTTTTGAGCAAGACATTGGTTGAAAGAATTTTGTTTGCCTCATTGCTGCGTGTTTTTGCTGTTGTTTTTGTTGCTATGAGGTTGAGCAGTTGTAGTAGAATTGTCAAATGTGCGTCTCTTGAAAAAGGTACGGCTTTGATGCTTGTTCCTGTCACAGTTAGTAGAGAAAGAAAGTCTCTTATTATGGTTAGTCTTAGTAGTTTGATCAGTGTGAAAGGGTTGTCCACCTTTATTCTTCTCTTCACTGAGAGCCAAATTAATAGACTTTGGCAGAGAATCTGGTTCGAACATATCTACCTCAGCACCAATTTGTAGTGCCAAGTCTGATATGTACTTACGCTTCAATTTCTAGTGGCTAACATGTTCAATAGCTTCAATTGAATTAAACAGTTCCAAAAATGATCAGTATAGCCTTGGACATCTTCATTTCAACCCTGTCAAGTTAAATCCCACTGGTGTCGTCTTTAGCTTTATACTGTGTGGGCAAAAATTGAGATAAAAACAACTTTTTGAATGCATGCCAGGTATGTGGTCTTTTCTCGTGCTATTTGGTGGCGTTCCACCACAGTGCAACATTGGTAGTGAGATGATTTGATGCACATTTTACTATTTCACATTCGAGGAAGTATTCATTATGAAAATAGTCATCTAGATGACTAACCCGTGCTAGCATCTTTAGTGCCATTAAAATCCTTGAAAGTGAAGTCTTTTCTCCTAATCTTGTTTTCCTTGGGTGCCGAAGCAGATTCTATGCGTGCAGAATGCAATAATTTATCTTCAAGCTCTTGCCTTTGCATGCGTTCATGCGAGAGGGATTGTTGCAGATTGGCAAGCAATTCAGCAATTGTGGGTGCTTGTGAAAGGTGTGCCATGATTGCTTGTTTTTTTAAATGTGTGTTTTTAAATAATAATGCTTAGAAGGGCTATATGGTGATATTTACAGATGTAATATGAGTAATAAGTAAGAGAGAGTAAAATAAATAACAAAAATAAAATGTACTTCGCTGGAAAATCGCGTTGGCATCAAGTCCAGAATGGTGATGCGCTAGGAAATTGCCAAAAGAGTGAGCTGTCAAACAGTTCGGTCTGCGAGTTAGTCGAGTTTCGCGGCGTCCGATCTCCCTTGTACCCGATGAAATTAAAATTTAAAAGTATGATTGGATTTTGAATATGATAACCCGGTTATGGATTGCTCCACGCTTATGTCTGTGGAAGTTTTGTCATCCACTTCGACACGAGCATCAAAACACTTGTATTTGGGAAACCTGCTTCAAAATCTTAATGGACAGTCAAGAAGAGTTTTTGTATTATATGTTAGTGGGGAGCTCAAAGAATTTTCAAGGTGTACAAGTAATTGAGAATCCCATTGAATTGAAGACGATTCTGTTGGTAGCTATATATTTATTTATTTACTTATATTCTTTGTTCATCTGCCGAGTAAGGAGTTGAGAGGAGGTATGAATTACCCCTTACATGGGTGACTTTAATGGTTCAATGGGTGGCCAAGGAATTTGGGGAAAAAGGACAATAAAGTAAGCATTAAAGGTGTGAAACTTGCGTGTGATTAGAAGTCGACCAGATATGGAGACCGATGTGAGTGAGGGAGAGAAGCGTGCATGGTGCCCTGTGTGGGAAACTTCGGCCACTCTTGTAGGAGGACTTTGTGTTCAGTAGCCCAAGGCAACTACGACAGTTTTGGTGCAGTGCAATGCTTTCCTTCCTCTGCACAGGAGGTCCTCCCCACATTAATTTTTTGAGATGCTCTTCTTTACCTCCTCGATTGGCCACAAGACACTTCTCCCAAACTCCGTTCTCGAAACTTAGCAAGATCTTCTTGGTCTCTTTGACCCCTATTCGTTTTCCTTTAGCAAGCCATAATCTTCCTTCTTGAGCTCCATCAAAAGTTCACTTATCTTTCTTGCTTCCTCAACGTAGCTTCACAGATCTATCAAATTCAACAATTATCTTGAATTTAATGGTGTACATACCCGAGTTGCGACTGTCAATTGACGTAATTTTTGAACAATATTGCGGATTAAGCTTTAACTTGCATGTTCGATATTGCCGATTCAAAACATAACCTTGCTCTGATACCACTACTGAGAGAAAGAGGGGAAGACCGGTTGCTTAAAACAATTCAACCTTGCTCACAAACTTCATTTATCAACCTTTCAACCTCTTTCCCCAATATCCAAGCGCACGCACACACACACACACACACACACACACACACACACACACACACACACACACACACACACACACACACACACACACACACACACACACACACACAAAGCATGGAATTGACATAGACAAGATTGTAAGTGTGTGTAAGAGAATTGTAAGAGATAGAGACTTGATTAGAGAGTACACAGCAAATTAAGCATAGCATAAGAGTGTAGAGAAGTGAATCTGCAAGAGAAAGGCCTAAATCTAGCCCCAAAACTCCACGGCACCTATTCTTGTGGAGTTTTGGTATTTCATATATTATTTGTGAATTTAAGGTGCCAAAATTTGAGGCCCCTCTTTTACAACCACTTCACTTTTGTAAATGAGTGAAGCTCATTAGTTCTTGCATGTCCCATAAGGGAAAGTTCCCACTACAATTATTTACAAATCCATAATGTCTTATTGAAATGAAAATCTAAAATACTGTGAAAATATACAACGGTCGAGAGTTATTGCCTACACCTCTTCGTCAACTCCCCACATTCTACTCTACAAAATCATCATCAACTCAATTAGAAAAACAACACATATTTAACCATTACGCCAGCTATCCCAATTGCAGCTGACCACTACAACAGGGGGGTGCCCAGTCTCATAACAAATGTGGTGCATTTCATCATCCTGGAGGCGTATTTGCAGGTTAACTGATTCTCTAGCAGCAACATCAGAGTCTAGTGCCTCCCATTCTCCCATCGCCATCTTCCATCTTCTATAGGGAAAGACCATCAACAAGCTTTGCTTGTTGATCTTCTATAGGGAAAGACCATCTTACATCTTCTATAGGGAAAGACCATCAACAAGCTTTTCTTCACAATATGGTATTTGAACACCACTTTGTCAGCAACTACAAAGCACTTGATTCTATCTCCCTGGTGGTTGACCACCTTAGTCTCTCATCTAGCTGCAAGGAATCCATTGATCGCACTTCCCCCTTTGCAAGTCCACATTTTTGGTGTCTTGTGAACACTCTAAAGCCAAAATATAAACACAAATACATGAAGAAACATAAATCATGTTACCATGGCTTTGTGGGAACCATAGTTACACTTCATTGTTGCTCGCACACCAGCCTCAATTCTCCTTTTGGTTGTTGCAATCTAGGCACTGTCTGGCTTAGGCCATTTGAAAGTCTCCAAGGTTGGCGAGTGACCCAAAGAAAGATGACCATACCCATTTCGTCTAGGTGTGACATAGTATAATTTTAAAAAAAATGTCACGTGAGGCAATCTTAGAGGATGGACAGCCAGCATAGAGCAACTTGCCAAGCTCAGTGTGGATGACCTCAAAAGTTCTTGTGAAGGACTCTATTGGCTCCCACTCTACAAAATCGGATGGAAACACTTCTACAAACATGAACAAGCAATGGAAATCTTACAGTCCCCAAAAGCAACACACAAGGAAAAAATACTGAATAGACGACCAAAAAACTTGAAAGAAACAATTTGCAAGAAACCTCGATGATGGAGCCACTACTGTCTCTAGCTTCAGTTGTGAAGCAGCATACACATGCTACACCTTCACAAGCCTCTTTCCATCTTGTGTTTTCTTGAACTCCATGATTCTTCCCTTCCAATGGTGTGCTCGAGAAGCCATGTGTCTCCTTGAGACCTTGTATGCACCTCTTGAGCTGGGTTGCATTGTCACCCACGTCATTTGTTTGAACTCCATCATCACTCACTATCCATTGTCGTCTTGTACATCACTGCATGAAATGAAGTCAATGACACTCCTAGGTCTTCGATAACATGATGATGCCATGGGGAATAGTGACCCAACCTGCTGACAGACACTTATGATTAGACATTGCACATCCATGTTCTCAACTAAATAAAGAGAAAGATTCTTGATGGTACACAAAGGTGAAGGATTCCACTTACTGCTATAGTGCTCCACCTATTTTTTGGCTTAATGGGGAAGATAATGTTGCAAAACTTGAGAGGGAAGTAGGTCCTCTCTAGAGAGCTTAATAAAGAAGGAGCAGGAAACGTGTTAAGTGCTCACAAAAGGGAAAAGGGGGACACATGTCAGAAGGCTATCCCTTATGCTGCTTAAATTTCACTGGCTAAGCCTGGCATGGGCCAATGGGGTGCTTGCATGAGTAAAATGGAAGAGGGGTCGACCAAGAGAGAGTGGGGGCTGAATTTTCAAAGGCATTATCTCACACACTCACACACAAGCTCATGTGTGAAGCAAGAAGACTCTCTCTCTCTCTTCTTCTCAAGCTTTAATGGAAAGCTTATCACCTACTCCAAGCTTGTGAGAATGAAGGCCTACACCAGCAACTCTTGGCTTTGTGATGAAAATCCAACCAAGAGCCATGCTTCAAATCATGCTCATCTCCTCTACCATGCTAATTACTAAGCTATGATATGCTAATATGAATGATTATGTGAGGAGATGTACATCTTTCTCGTCAGACTACTCCTTCTCTCAATCTATTCTCAAACCCCGCTAGCGCTCACCATCTTCAAAGGTGTGTGAGGTCTTGGGTCTGAGACCGTGAGAGAATTGATGTTGTGCTTTATAATTGCTTTGCTTAGTGCTTGAAGCTTCCATATTCATTGCACTAGCTAGTATTGAAGGAACACAAAGAATTGTATTGTAAAATGTCTCTTTTGATGGGAGAAACCTATAATACAAAGCCTTTTGGAGGGGGGACCGACTCCATGTAAATTAGGTCCTCAACTATTGTCAATAGCTTAATTTCTCTCTCTTTTGAAGTAATGCTCATGCCTATCTAACTAGGTGTTATGCTTTTTGTAGCTCTCTCCACCCAAGCACTCTTGTTATGCTCATTTGGAATCTATTATAATGAAATGCTCACTATGTTCATGCTAATTTCCGCTACATACAAGCTACTAGGAAATTAAATGTTACATTGGTATCAGAGCACAAGGTTTCTCTTTTCTTGCTCAAGAAGGGAGGTCCTCAAGCTATCTATACATGGTCGTTATTATCAATTGCAAATGAGTAAGTAGAATAGGATTTTTCAGCCTTGCAGTGCACTACCTGTTAGGAAATAAGACGTAGCTAAATAGATAATTGAGTAGATTACTTAATGGAGAGAGACAGATTTATATACACGAGATTATAGAGTAGAGAGAGAGAGAGAGAGAGAGAGAGAGAGAGAGAGAGAGAGAGAGAGAGAGAGAGAGAGAGAGAGAGAGTACCCACGATATACGTGGTTCACCCAATGTGGGCTACGTCCACGGGAAAGCAGCCAATCAATGGCTTTAGTACTTCAAAACCAGAAGTAGTTTACAAAGGGATTATACCCTTAATGGAGCTCCCGCCTTGCTTCACTCTCACCACCTCACACTCACCTTGTTGCATCAACTTCACAGTATGAAATGTGTGTAGAAATGGCCTCCTTTTATAGGCCAAAAGGGCTGCCCTCTCTTATGAGAGACAGCCATGTGTAGCCGCCCTTGTGCGAATAAGTCCAAATCGGACCCTCCAATCCGCCCATGTGTGGCCGCCCTTGAGAAGACAAGTTCGCTTTTGAATTCGGCCACCGGCCGCCGGCCATTGACTTTCGACCATCGGCCATCGGCCATTGACTACCGGCCACCGGCCAACCGACCGGTTGTTTTCCGACCACTTTTCGGCCGCCGTTCGGCCATAATATTCCGACGAAAAAAAAGTCTCGGGGGCCTCCACCCCCGAGGCCTTTAAAGTTGCCCCTGATTCTTGTCCGTGAAAATTTTGGTTTCCGGTGAGTGATTTTCCTTCACGCACGATGGCTTCTCCTCATAATGGGGGCCTTACAAATGTGCGCTTTTACCATAGAAAATTACAAGGGTAAATCAGGCTCCATACTTAACAATCTCCCACTTGGAGACTAATCTCCTGTGACTGCTTTCCATTCTGGCTTCTTATCCTTGAATGCCGATTGAAGATGAGCAAAAGCTCAACTTCTCCTTGTTGACCACCTTTGTAAACATGTCTGCAGGATTTTCACTTGTATGCACCTTTCCTAGCTTTAGTTGTCCCTCTTTCAAAAGAGTGCGTATGAAGTGATATCTCACCTCAATGTGCTTTTTCCTTGAATGAAAGGCTGAGTTCTTCGCAAGATGGATAGCGCTTTGGCTATCACTGTACAAGACACAATTGTCTTGTTTGAATCCAACTCTTCTAAGAATCTGTGAAGCCACAGAATTTCTTTGCTTGCCTCCGTCATTGCTACATACTCTGCTTCCGTGGTAGAAAGTGAAACCACTTTCTGCAGCTTTGAAGCCCAGCTTACTGCTGTGCCTCCAACCGTGAACACATAGCCAGTAGTGCTCCTTCGAGTATCTTTGTCACCTGCCATATCTGCATCACCATACCCTTCTAGAAAAATATCACTTCCTCCAAAATATAAAGCATTTGTTGTTGTCCCTTTTAGATACCTAAGTATCCACTTCACAGCTTGCCAATGCTCTTTACCTGGGTTGTCCATGAACCTACTCACAACTCCCACTGCATGTGCAATGTCTGGCCTTGTCCAGACCATAGCATACATTAGAGAACCTACCGCTGCATCATATGGAACTTTAGACGTATAGGCTATCTCCTCTTGTGTCTTTGGACACATATCCTTCGTTACTTTAAAATGACCAGCCAAAGGTGTAGAAACTGGTTTTGCATTTTGCATTGCAAACCTTTCTAGTACCTTCTTGATGTAATCTTCTTGAGATAGATATATTGTCTTCTTCGTCCTGTCCCTTGATATTTTCATACCAAGTATCCTCTTTGCAGCACCTAAATCTTTCATTGAAAAAGATTTGGACAGCTCCTCTTTTAGGTCTTTGATGTCCTGCATGTTAGCACTTGCAATCAACATGTCATCAACATACAACATTAGGATGATGAATTTCCCATCTCCCAAATTCTCCGTGTAGACGCAGTGATCCGAGTTGCATCTTGTGAATCCATGATCCAACATCCATCGATCAAACTTCAAGTACCATTGTCTTGATGCTTGCTTTAAACCATACAAGCTCTTCTTTAATCTGCAAACCATTTTCTCCTTACCTTTTACTTCATACCCCTTTGGTTGAAGCATGTAGATTTCCCCTCTAAGTCACCGTGAGGGAATGCCGTATTTACATCCATTTGCTCGAGATTTAGATCATGAGCAGCCACAAGGCTTAAGACAAACCTAATTGAGTTCATTTTTACAACAGGAGAAAATATTTCATTGAAGTCAATACCTTTCTTTTGAGAGAAACCTTTTACCACAAGCCTAGACTTGTACCTTTTCTTCCCACCTTCTTCTTCCTTTAGCTTGTACACCCATTTGTTTTGAAGTGCCCGCTTACCTTTAGGCAACTCAACCAACTCCCATGTTTGGTTGCGATGTAGTGAGTCCATCTCCACTTGCATGCTCTTTGTCCATTCTTCTTTGGATTCATGTTGCATAGCTTCTTCATATGATTCCGGCTCTCCAGAATCTGAGATCAAGAGATGGTTGAAGGAAGGAACAAACCTTTCTAGAGGTCTACTTGCTCTTGTAGATCTTCGGGGAATAGGTTGAGGCTCCTCATTTGGTTGACGTTGTTGCACATTGTCACCGTTTGCAGTCCTTGAGTGTTCACCGTCCTCAAGCTCCATGTACTCATCACCTGTTTCTTTTGTTTGTTTTCTTTCCAAGTAATCTTTGTACATATTTTGTTCGTTAAAAATTACATCCCTACTCCTTAAGATTTTACCATCTTTAGGATTCCATAGGCGATACCCAAAGTTTCCTTCTCCATAGCCAATGAAGAAACACTTTTTGGACTTTGCATCTAACTTTGATCTTAGGCTTCTATCTATGTGCATGAAAGCCTCACACCCAAACACTTTGAGAAATGCATAATTCACCAGTTTACCTGTCCATGCCTCTTCTGGAACTCCTCCATCCAATGCTGTTGAGGGTGACTGATTGATTAAGTACACAGACGTACTTACAGCTTCCGCCCAAAGCTCAAGCGATAGGCCTGCATGTAGCCGCATGCTTCCTGCTCGTTCCATGATTGTCCTATTCATCCTTTCTGAAATCCCATTTTGTTGAGGTGTCCTTGGGGTTGTCCTTTGCCTCCGAATGCCATTGCTAGCACAAAAGCTTTCAAAAGCTTGGCTGCAATATTCGCCTCCATTGTCGGATCTGAGGCATTTAACCTTGGTACCTGTTTCATTCTCCACAAAGGCTTTCGACCTTTGAAATATGGAAAATACATCGGATTTATTCTTCATGACATAAACCCATGTTTTTCTAGTCGCATCGTCTATGAATGTTACATAGTACAATGAGCCACCAAGTGATGGTGTACTTGCAGGACCCCAAACATCAGAATGAACCAACTCAAGTTTTTTATTTTTTCTTTCATTTCGTGATTTTTAAAATTTTACCCTCTTTTGTTTACCATAAAAACAATCTTCACAGAACTCTAAGTCCACTTCTTTCAAACCTGGTAGAAGCTTCTTTGTTTGAAGGATTTGCATTCCTTTGGCACTCATATGCCCAAGTCGGTAGTGCCACACCACACTGTCAACTTCTGTAGTTGCTGCACAAGCTGAAGGTTGCGTGCTAACAGTACACAAGTAAAGTGTACCGACTTTTTCACCCTTGGCAACCACCAAAGATCCCTTTGAGATCTTCCACCATTTGTTTCCGAATGCAATGTTGTGACCTTCATCGTCCAATTGTCCTGTAGAGATCAAATTTTTGCGAAGAGAAGGAACATGCCTAACATCTTTAAGCTTCCATTCATTTCCGTTAGCAGTTTTGACAGAAACTGTACCTTTGCCGACAATCTCACAAGCTTCATCATCTCCCAAGTATACATACCCAAAATTACCTTTGGTGTAGTCTTGGAAATGTTGCTTGTGTGGTGTCGCATGGAATGAAGCCCCGGAATCTACTATCCAGGAATTAGACACATTGTCTAATGAGAGAATTAGAGCATCTTGCTCTACTTTACCTGCCACATTAGCCTCCGATGTTGGCTTGTTGTCTTGAGACTCTGTATTCTTCTTCTTCTTGGACCAGCAATCCTTCTTGACGTGGCCCTTCTTGCCGCAGTTCCAACATTCAAGAACTGAATTTGTGCGTGACTTGCTCCGCCTTGAGCGATCACGACCCTTTTGGTTTTTGAACCTCTCCTTAAGCCTTCCTCTTGTTTCCACTGATAGTGCAGCACTTGATGATTCTCCTGTGCTTCTCCTTCGCATTTCCTTGCTTAGGAGAACACCCACAACATCATCAAACTTAAGAGTATTTGTGCCAGAGATAGAATTACCTACATCCATCACAAGGCTGTCCCAACTATCCGGTAGAGATGATAGTATAAGGAGAGCTCGCACTTCGTCATCGAAATTGATTTTCACTGATCGAAGTTGACTTATGTTTGTGTTAAAGTCATTTAGGTGTTCTGCAACTGAACCATTCTCTGCCATCTTTAGATTGAACAAGCGCTTCATAAGAAATACCTTATTGGATGCCGATGATTTCTCGTTGAAGTCGTCAAGTGACTTCATCAAGTCCCCTGTGGTCTTCATCTCCGAAACATTGAAGGCCACCGTTGACGCCAAGCTTAACCGGATTGTTCCCAGTGCCTTTCGATCAAGGACAATCGATGCTTCATCTGCCATTGTTGCGGGCTTCTTCGTAAGACCGCCTAGTGGCAAATAGAGGTCCTTTTGGTAGAGATAGTCTTCAATCTGCATCTTCCAATGTTGGTAGTTTTTGCCGTTGAACTTCTCAATCTTGAGCTTCCCTTCCTCCGCCATAACTCCCACTCAATTCAAGGAATCCTTTCCTTGAGATAATTTAGCTACGAGCAAACCTTGCTCTGATACCAGTTGTTAGGAAATAAGACGTAGCTAAATAGATAATTGAGTAGATTACTTAATGGAGAGAGACAGATTTATATACACGATATTATAGAGTAGAGAGAGAGAGAGAGAGTACACACGATATACGTGGTTCACCCAATGTGGGCTACGTCCACGGGAAAGCAGCCACTCAATGGCTTTAGTACTTCAAAACCAGAAGTAGTTTACAAAGGGATTATACCCTTAATGGAGCTCCCGCCTTGCTTCACTCTCACCACCTCACACTCACCTTGTTGCATCAACTTCACACTATGAAATGTGTGTAGAAATGGCCTCCTTTTACAGGCTAAAAGGGCTACCCTCTCTTATGAGAGACAGCCATGTGTAGCCGCCCTTGTGCGAATAAGTCCAAATCGGACCCTCCAATCCGCCCATGTGTGGCCGCCCTTGAGAAGACAAGTCTGATTTTGAATTCGGCTACCGGCCATTGAATTCAGCCACTGACCACTGGCCATTGACTTCCGACCACCGGCCATCGGCCATTGACTACCGGCCACCGGCCAACCGACCGGTTGTTTTCCGACCACTTTTCGGCCGCCGTCCGGCCATAATATTCCGGCGAAAAAAAAAGTCTTGGGGGCCTCCGCCCCCGAGGCCTTTAAAGTTGCCCCTGATTCTTGTCCGTGAAAATTTTGGTTTCCGGTGAGTGATTTTCCTTCACGCACGATGGCTTCTCCTAATAATGGGGGCCTTACAAATGTGCGCTTTTACCACAGAAAATTACAAGGGTAAATCAGGCTCCATACTTAACACTACCTTCGTGCAGATAACGGGGCATCACCGTCGAGAGCTATGGTGTTAATAGTGAAGTCCTACGGGGCTTGCCTACGGCTTAACCACTATTGACCTATTAGAAGCTTGACAAGAGCTGGTGCTATTTTGGTGTTGAAAAACCCTCTCTACTATTCCTTGCAATTAATGGTATTTGAGCCACGGGTACAGTAGCTTGAGTGCTTTTTCTAAAGGGGTAAAGAGGAGTAGCAACTAGGGCTTGAAGTGCCAAAGTACACCTAAAAAATTTAAACCTAAAAGTTGTTAGAATGGTTGACAATAGTGAAGAGAGTGAAATTAATGTTGATAGCTTTGAGCAGGCTACTAATGATGCCTCTATGTTTGTTAACTACCTTGTTTCTAGGCTTCAACAAGCCATGGGCAATCCATCCCTCCAAAGTGAAGTGCAACGGCAGCTTCGTGCTCCAAAATCCACACCATGATGAGAGAGTACCTAGGAAGCCCTCTTGAGAGACTTCCAAAAGAGGCCTCTCTCCGATTCGGAAAGAAGAAGAAGATCCATACGAAGGGCTCAAAAATTTTCTTCTTGATGACGTGTCTCCTTCTCAAAGGAGAACTCAAGATCCCTCACCGTAGGAACGAGAAAAAAGTGAGTCTCTTGCGGCCTTGGTAGAGATGAATCCACGAAGATAGTGGGCTAAACGCTCTCCATCACCTCGTGAACGGAGAAGACCATCGCACACTTCTCCACACCATAATTCAAAGAGGGATGACAAAAAGAAAGATTAAAAAAAACGCAAGATAGAGGACACCCTGTTCTCCATCTTCTTCATCCTCTTCCTCTTATGAAAGTGATGGTGCAAACAAAGAAGTTCAAGGCAAGAAAAAGGCAATAAAGAGGTCACCCTCTTCTCCATCTTCCTCAAACTCTTCATCTTCTGAAGAAAGCGATGGTGCAACTTTTGAACCATCAAAAAGAAGAGGCCATAAGAAAGCCTATGCCACGTGGAAGAGGTCATCCAAGCTCAAGAAGTTCAAAGAGGGAGGAAAGAGCATCTCTTTCCTTACCTACAATGGCACCTTTGGTGCTACGAACAAAGTCTTGGCTTTCATCCAACAATTTGATGCGGCGTTTGGAGATGAGGGCTTCACGAAGTCCTCTAAGCTACGCCATGTAGCTATGCACTTTCAAAAGTCCACCACGCAATGGTGGTCTAGCCTACAGGCCAATGGTGAAGCTCCACAAACATGGAAAGCTTTAAGAGCTTCCATTATGAAGCAGTTTTTGGCCACTGATGCCAAAGAAAAAGTACTCACCCAATGGCGAAGCTTGCAGCTCTCTCCCTACAAATCTAGTCATAAATATGTAGACAAGTTTTGGGACTTAGATCTCAAAGCCACTATCTTCAAAAAGATGGATTTTGGAGAGAAAAAACAACAATTTTCTGCGAGCTTAACTGAAGAAATGGCAGAGAATGTCAACTCCGAAAGGCCACGCACCATATCGGTTGTTATACACCATACTATGGTGGATTCTCGAATCAATTTCCAAACAGGGGCCAAGAGAAATTCTAAGCCCATAGAAAACAAGGGTTCTAATGAGCCTAAGGGCAAGGAGAATGTTCAAAAGTCTCCTAGGGGCAATTCCAACAAAGCTAAGGAGAAGGGAGTTTACAAAGGCAAAAACAAACTCTCTCCTGAAGATCTTGAGTGTTATCGCAAGGATAACCGTTGTTTCAAGTGCGGGGAGCAAGGGCATGTGTACCCCGCTTTTCCCCAAAAGAACACCCGCCATGAGCCTCGTAGAGCTACCTTGGTCGAAATCCAAGAGGAGGAAACTCACCACAAAGGATCTCCTCTATGCCATGCTTGGGGAAAGTTAAGAGAACATGATGCTTTTATTCTCTTTGACCCTAGTTCTACTCACAATTTCATATCACATAGGTTTGGCCACTAAGCTAGGCATACAAGCTTATGACACGGGAGATGTCCTACCCGCAGATGGTGCTTTCAAGGGGCAAGAAGCTTCAGTCACTCCCTTAATCGGGAAATTGAGGCTCCATGTCCAAAGCTATGTGAACAAAGAGGACTTCTTTATCTCTCCTCTCAAGCACGAGAATGTAATCCTAGGGGCACCATGGTTTGATCTCATGGCTGCCCTGAAACGAGAATCTACTTTAGGTACAGGGAGAAAGATATGTACATAAATGCTAAGGAAATGGGTAACACCATACCCATTGTACATACGCAATATTTCAATAAGTCAATAAAGAGCTCTATTTCTATATACATGATTTTTGTTAAAGATTCTCAAAATGAATCTAATGCTTTAGCAAAAGAAAATATAAACAATCACAAGGAATTAGAGTTATCCAATTTTCTCAGGGGGTTTCAAGATGTCATTATTGACGACATCCCTTATGAACTACCTCCTAAACGAGGCAATGATGACCATGCAATTGAACTTCTTCCAGGAAGTTCACCGCCTAATAAACATCCTTATAGAGTTTCTCAAGCTCAACAAGAGGAGATTATGCAACAACTGCATGAGTTAGTTGAGAAGGGCATGGTTAGGCCTAGCTCATCTCCATTTTGCTCACCTGTGCTATTATGCAAAAGAAGACGGCACATATTGCATGTGTGTCCATTATAGAGCACTAAATAGGATCACTATCAAGAATAGATTTCCTGTTCCACGGGTAGAAGACCTATGTGATAAGCTACAAGGGTCTACCTACTTCAGTAGGATTGACATAAAAAGTGGCTATCATCAAATGAGGATAGTTGATCAAGACATTGTAAAGACCGCATTTTGCACTACATTTGGTCTTTACGAATATATTTTCATGCCTTTTGGCTTGACCAATGCACTAGCCACATTTAACCGCTTGATGGAGAAGCTGTTCAAGCCTCACCGAACCTTTACTGGTGTGTTATTTGATGATATTATCATCTACTCTAATTATCTAGATGAACACAAGAAACACCTCCAGGTAACATTTCAAGATCTAAGAAAGAATAACTTTATGTTAATCGAAAGAAAAGTGAGTTTTTCTTGCAAGAGATTCAGTATTTAGGTCACATAAGCTCTCAAGATGGCATCCAAATGGATCCATCAAAGTTAAAGGTAATAAACGATGGCTTAAACTAAGGAATCTTCATGACTACTAAGAATCTTTATAGATATGTGTGCATATTGAAGACGCTTCATAGAAAATTTCTCACAAATTGCAAGACCATTACATGACCTAACAAAGAAAAACGTTAGGTATACATGGTCTGCCAAGGAGAACAATGCTTTCGAAAATCTTAAAGAAAAGCTTATCTCTCAACCTGTGCTTACACTATCAGATCTCTCAAAGCCATTTGAGGTCCAATGTCATGCTTGTGGTGATTGCCTTGGAACTATCTTGCTCCAAGAAGAGCACACCATAGCCTCTGAATGTCGAAGGCTTGACCCTGTTGAGCAAGATGTTGTAGGCATATATGAAAAGGAAATCCTTGCAGTTCTACATGTCTTAGACTCATGGAAGCAATATTTATTGGGGTCTCTTTTATTCTGCAAACGAATCTTCAAAGTCTTAAGTACTTCATGACGTAGACCAAGCTCTCTGACAAACAAATGAGGTGGGCAAATTTCCTTTCACAATGTCATTTTCATATTGCTCACATTGCTGACAAGTATAATCAAGTAGACAGTGCACTCTCAAAATGGCCGAGAGTGAATGTGGTTTCCATAGCAACTCACAATGATCTATCTTATATGATAGGTGAGTATGCTATTGATCCCAATTTTAGAGATGTGATTTCAGCCCTGGCATCAGGGAAGAAAGACGAACCATTTAGTTTACAAGATGGTTATCTTCTCTATGGCAATAGACTATGTGTTACTTGGAGGTTTGTCATGCCAAGGGTAGGACTAGACGGGCACGGCTCGGGCAATGTGCCGGACACACATGCAGTAAAGGGGTCTATATATAGAAGAGGGCTAGGGGCCTGGCCAAGGGCCTATATATAGGATGGTTGGGAGGTTATTCGCATGTCTGTCTACCCGCTGGTCTCACATTGGTATCAGAGCTCAGGGGAAGAGCGAACTATGGAGGAGAGGGGAAAAGCCTTGCATGGCTGTGCAGCCACACAGGTTAAGAGCCATTGGCAGGCCAAGGGTAAGACCCAACTATTGGCACTTTTTGGGTGATTGTTTTCAATAGTGAATAGATCTACCCAGGAAAGTATACATCGACGTTAATGGACAAGCAAGGGTCTTGTCATTCAGGATGTTTACAGTGTCATTTTTGCACTACATGTTTTCAGTGCGACACTCAAGTTGAGTTTTTGATAAATCTTCAACTCACAGCAGCTGATCTCTACAAGGAAGTATAGATGCAGCAATCAGTTGAGATAGCATGGCTATCCACAAGAGCTACGGAGTTCACTTGTGTGGCTTTCTTGCTCTCTCTATAGCACTACGGAGTGTCTATGGACATATTGTTTGGGGCACGGCCCGGAGGGTGACTGCTAAATCACCCCATAGGCATTAAGGATCACAGTTTGATCTCTCACAATTAAACTTTCAAGGAAAGAATTCCGCAATCTACCACACGGTAGCGGACGAGTTCAACTTTTCGAGTTGATTCCAATCATTATGTACACGGTTAACTATGTTGGTTATCGTTGCCTACTAGTTGAGCAGTTTCTACAAAGGGTTTTCCCAAGGGGTTTGACTACGTAGATGTTAACCAAAGGGGTTCCATTGCGTAGGAAACACCCTCGATTTCCAGTGCAAGCCATATAAATACGCTTGACTGTTTCAAAGCCATGCCAAGGGCATGTTGGAACAGAGAATTTTGGACCGTAGCGTCCAAAATACCTTATCCTATTACGAACATAGTTGTAGGGTTCGATTTGGCACATGTTGTCACATGGGATACAACATGGTCTAGGAACTCAAGGAGTTCATTTTAGCCAGTGTGGATCATGATAATGAGGGTCCCTCTCACTCTTGTCGCGGAGTGTTTGCAGTTACCTCCACACACAAGTGCCAGCTCATACTTGATGGATGTCGCTTTTCTTGATATCCTTGTTTGAGACATATTCCACATGTGGAGAATATGAGTCTCTTGGACTGACACTGGCGCCAATTTTTTACCAATGTGTCACGACGAAGTCCCTAGGTGCTTGTCGCATCCATTGGTTCGACCATTTTAAGCCCATAGTATCAGTGTGAGGACAGCAGGTAGACAAACATGCGAATAACCTCCCAACCATCCTATATATAGGCCCCTGGCCCTCTTCCATATATAGACCCCTTTACTGCATGTGTGTTTGGCACATTGCCCGGGCCATACCCATCTAGTCCTACCCTTTATTGCATGTGTGTCTGGCACATTGCCCGGGCCGTGCTCGTCTAGTCCTACCCTTGGCATGACATTACTCCCCCCTTGGAGAAGGGTTTTCGTCCTCGACAACACAAGTGGTGGTATCTTCATAAGAACACTAATGTTTTCCACCGTGGCATCCCTCATGGATCCAACGGTTCATTGGTTCATTGGGAGGATCAATGAAATCAAGAGTAACATATTGATTTTCTACATTGTTGTCCCTGTGCAACCATCGTGGTTAACCGACTCATAATCAAAAGAGCGTGAAGGCTCCATTTAGAACTCACTGGAGAATGCTAAACGAGTTATCACAACTAAGAGGTGTTTAAATACATACCCAGGGTCAGACTTTCTGAAGGTACTGGAATGTGTAACATAACCTCGGCTCATCTTTCCATGAAAATACTACGCTGACATACTCATCAGCAGCAACAAAGTCCTTGATTTGCGGTGGTTTCTTGCCAATAGTCAACCTCATCCAAATTGATGATTAAGGTTGATAACTTGAGAATAACAGGCAGAGACTAAAACTAGCCGTAACATTCCTTTCATCATATGAAGCAAACTCCAAACCAGAAAGGTAACCGATCTAGTTGTTTCACTTCTTGCTAACGTATGCACTTAGCATATCCTTTAGCGTGCTTTACTAACGTATGCACTTTGCATATCCTTTAGTACTAAATAGAATGCTTGTAAGTTGCCCATCCTACGCGGGATGAATAGCAACAGTAAGAGTGAGGTGCTTTCCCCCAACCACTTACAGACAGTCGCCCACGACTGACGACAAACTATGACGCAATCATTGAGTATCCAGCCATATACTCGATATGGAATGTAGACAACCAACGAGGTTGAAAGCAGATTGGAGTTTCAAGCAGCCAATCACGAACACCCATACTGAGCCATCACCTTGTATGGCAGGGTGTAAACTCATACTAAATCTGCAAGAGAGATTGCACCGGCAGTGCAAAAAATTGCAGAAATAATGATTTCCATGAATTTGCATGCCACTCCGAATAAATTTTTGTTAAACACTAGGGCCCATAACACCTAGTGTGCATGCATTTAACACAATCATATCCGAACCTCAATTCCATGACGAGACTTTCCACGGTTCATACGTGAAAGTCTTGCAACAAATTTAAACCATAATAGAATGTGACAACCCGATCACACCTAGGTACCAACCATGAGACATTCTCATGAATATAGCATATTTTTCGACAAAAGTTGGACCATAACAAAATGTGACAACCTAGTCACACCTAGGTACCAACCATGAGACATTCTCATGTACATAGCATACTTAGCTATATGTAGAAACGACCCTCCATTAAGGTGGTTTCACAGCACTTGTAATCGTAACAAGTTTGTACTTAGTATCGGACAATTTCTGGCCACTGAAATTGCTCCTGATACTGTGGGCTTAAAATGGTCGAACCAATGGATGCGACCAACACCTAGGGACTTCGTCGCGACACATTCGTAAAAAGTTGGCACGAGTGTCAGTCCAAGAGACTCATATTCTCCACATGTGGAATATGTCTCAAACAAGGATATCAAGAAAAGCGACATCCATCAAGTACGAGCTGGTACTTGTGTGTGGAGGTAACTGCAAACACTCCATGACAAGAGTGAGAGGGACCCTCATTATCATGCTCCACACTGGCTAAACTGAACTCCTTGAGTTCCTAGACCATATTGTATCCCATGTGACAACATGTGCCAAATCGAACCCTACAACTAGGTTCGTAACAGGATAAGGTATTTTGGACTCTATGGTCCAAAATACTCTGTTCCAACATACCCTTGGCATGGCTTTGAAACAGTCAAGCGTATTTATACGGTTTGCACTGGAAACAGAGGGTGTTTCCTGCGCAATCGAACCCCTTTGGTTAACATCTACGTAGTCAAACCCCTTGGGAAGACCCTCTGTAGAAACTGCTCAACTAGTGACGGGAGCAAAGCGAACCCCGAACCCCCGAAGGCCTCTAAAACACCGGGGACCGAATGGCGCGCCTCGAGCCTATCATGGTAAAGCAAACAGGGGGTACCACCTAGCTTCAGCGGCTAGGACGCAAACAACACAACACCATAAAAAAGTTTTCATCCAAGAGAGATGGATGCTTGGGAGTAATGATGAAGAGGAAAGGGAATGAGATCAAGTGAGAGAGAGAGAGAGAGAGAGAGAGAGAGAGAGAGAGAGAGAGAGAGAGAGAGAGAGAGAGTGAGGGAGGGAGGGGGTATAGCG
Organism: Adiantum capillus-veneris; assembly: GCF_014529385.1. NCBI lineage: Eukaryota > Viridiplantae > Streptophyta > Polypodiopsida > Polypodiales > Pteridaceae > Adiantum > Adiantum capillus-veneris. The sequence goes on along the minus strand of NC_140946.1, from coordinate 13,612,581 downwards.
GCTTAGTACTTAGGCACCACAAAAGGATGGCGAATCCGCACACCTTTCACACATACACAAACTCACTCCAAACACAAGACTAGGTGGCGATTCCTTACACCTCACATGGGCAAAGCATTGCAAGAAAACATACTCACAAAACCTCAAGCTTTATTTAGAGAATAAGGCGATGAAATGGGGAGCATAGGGTAGGGGAATGAGAAGGGAGAGCGTGGTAGAGCACATGGCGGATAGGTGGGAGTTGATGGCGAAGACTCGCACGAGGGTTACGGCCATCATCCTTCATTTAGTTTCCCTTCATCTTCAATAGCCCAAGGGTGTAGAGGTCATGCTCAAGACGAGCATGGTGATTGCGGTGATGGTGATGGTGTGGGTGTGTGTGTGTGCACTAGGCACACACAGTGCATAGTGTACTCTTTGGTGATGGTGTGTGTGTGTTTAGTGTGATGGTGACCCCTCTTTATATAGGGGAGGAGGGGGGGAGAAATTCTAGAATTTAGAAATGAAGAAATCATTATCTACATAGGCCATGTGACTATGGGCCACACTTGTTTGACTGTGTGTATATGTGCCAGAACAGCAGTCTCATGAGAGAGAGACTAAGAGAGAGAGAGATGGGTGAATGGAAAATGAGAGGTGACATGGAGAATAAAGTAATTACAAGAGGGGAGAGAGGGGAGTGTGTTCAGAGGTGAATCTGTGTGCAGATGTGTGTGAACACAAGAAAAATCAAGTAACCACTGGGTGGGGATGGGTCTGTGGGCACCTTTTTCAGTGAAACTGAGTGTGTGTGAGTGTGGGGGAGGTTATTTAGCTACAAGACAAGAGACATGGCGCCCTTTAGAGAGAGAGGGGGGTATTTGGGTCATGGGATATGATAGGAGAGAGAAAGGGGGGTGGGGTATACTATTTTGGAAGATAGCATAAGTTGCATGTGAGTTAGGGTGCATTATTGGTGAGTTAGAATGCATTATTGGTGAGAGGTGGGGTAGCTTGAGGGGAGAGAGAAAGGAGAAAGGACAAGGGGAAGAGAGAGGGGGTTGACCTTTTGAGTGGAGGAGAGAAAAAGGGACACACGGTGGGGCAAAAATGAAGAAAAAGGATGCAAGGTGGGGATGGGCTGCCCCGCAGGCATGAGGTGGCCTATTTTACCTTTCTCATATATTTACATAATCATACTTTATTTTTTTCTTACTTTTTCCAATGCCTTTTATCACTCCCTCCCTAAGAGGGGGTTTTCATGGGGTGGGGGCAAGAGAAGAGGGGTATGGGAGCTTGGCTTGTGAAAAGCCCCCATCACTAGCAGGCAACGATAACCAACATAGTTAACCGTGTACGTAATGATTGGAATCAACTCGAAAAGTTGAATTCGTCCGCTACCGTGTGGTAGATTGCGGAATTCTTTCCTTGAAAGTTTAATTGTGAGAGATCAAACTATGATCCTCAATGCCTATGGGGTGATTTAGCAGTCACCCTCCGGGCCGTGCCCCAAACAATATGTCCATAGACACTCCGTAGTGCTATAGAGAGAGCAAGAAATCCACACAAGTGAACTCCGTAGCTCTTGTGGACAGCCATGTTGTCTCAACTGATTGCTGCATCTATACTGCCTTGTAGAGATCAGCCTGCTGTGAGTTGAAGATTTATCAAAAACTCAACTTGAGTGTCGCACTGAAAACATGTAGTGCAAAAATGACACTGTAAACATCCTGAATGACAAGACCCTTGCTTGTCCATTAACGTCAATGTATACTTCCCTAGGTAGATCCGTTCACTCTTGAAAACAATCACCCAAACAGTGCCAATAGTTGGGTCTTACCCTTGGCCTGACAAGGGCTCTTAACCTGTGTGGCTCCTTTCTCGGGTGCAAATTACTGGTCACTGAACGAACCGATGAACACTACAAGAGGCTATTCATATTAGCGACGCTCACACAGCGACGCCCAAAAAAAATAATTCCCGGCGTCGCTATGAGCGTCGCAAATTTACTTGTAAATTTGCGACGCTCATAGCGACGCCGGCTGGGCTAAAAAAATAACAGAGAGCGCCCAAAAACTCAGATCTCAGATCTGAGTTTTTCGGCGCCCTCAAGCAAGAGCAGGTAACGCTCTCCCTCTCTCTCTCTCTCTCTCTCTCTCTCTCTTTCTTCACCACACACACACACGAGGAGAGGAAGGAGAGCCAGGTATGCTCCTTCCCTCTCATCACTCTCATGTTCCCTTCCCCTATTTCTCTCTCCCTCTCTCTCTCTCTCTCTCTCTCTCTCTCTCTCTCTCACACACACACACACACACACACACATAGTGTTTTTGAGAGAGAGAGAGAGAGAGAGAGAGAGAGAGAAAGAGTACAAATATAAACAAAAACGCACACACACATACATAAACAAAGAATGCACACACACATTGAGAGAGGAAAAGAGAGAGAGAGAGCATGCATAAACAAAAAACGCACACATTGAGAGAGGAAAAGAGAGAGAGAACATGCATAAACAAAAAACGCACACATTGAGAGAGGAAAAGAGAGAGAAAACATGCATAAACAAAAAAACGCACACACATTGAGAGAGAAAGAGAGAGAAACTAATTTAACGTCGTAGGAAACTAATTAAAATTAAAAGACCTAAAGATCTAGCCGACGAGGAGTTGAACTCAAGACCTATTATTCAAGAGGGAAATGGCTATCACAAGCATAACCTTTGTTTTGGATTAATTCACAATCATCCCACTATGCACCCAAACAACTTTTCAATAAGAGACCCAATATTTACATTCTCTATATCTCCTCCTTTATGCAAATCCTTGACCCAATTAGTGCTCCAATCACAAGGCATTCCATGTTGAAGTGCAAGGTCAAGAACATATCACAAATCCACTCATGTGTAAAATCTCCCGTCCATTCAATCATTTCCGGCACACATCTTCAATAGTAAGAAAAGAGGACATATATGGGAATGACCCATAAAATGGCATCTTTCCAGCATTTGGCTGCTCATATAGTTGTCTACAATGTGTGTACATATCCCTAAGACTCAAGTTACCAAAATCCTCAATCCACTTCCACATGCGTATGCCTTTTCTTGGACTTGAAAAACATGATGCTTGATGTCTCATGTTCTTTTCTTCTTTTGAATCAATGCCTTGTATGTATGCAAATGGCTTTGATAGTTGTCTTTGTACATAGTTGCATCTTTCTTTATCAAGGAATTTTAAGCAACTTGAAATTGTTTATCAAACCACCTTTTGCGTGATCTATCTTTGTTGATACCATGGACATGATTTATGGCAAAGAATTTGGCACACAACAATTAGCTTTCTTGATAGCTTCCCATTTATTCCAATGGTGCACCATATTGAATCTTTGTCGTCCATAACTTTTGCTCAATCATTTTAATATACATTGATGCCTGTTTGAAATGCATACAAAGAGATAGATTCTCTTCTCTTTGGTTGAAATTATCATGCTTAGTTGTTTCTTCACATGTAAGGTCAATACATAAAATTCGATGCTCCAACTCTATAGTCCATTGATCACATGCAAAACTCTCTATGTGATACATGATGGCTTTCAAAAGTAGAATATAGTCAATCACACTATCCCCATTGTGTTTTCTACATGTAAATCCATCAGTTCCACTCCACAAATTTACTCCATTGGCAATGCGCATACCATGCTATTGTCATGTGTAAAAGTAACTTTCCAAAGTGATCTGGCTGTTTCTCATCGATTGAAGTGCGATCATACAAGTGAACTTCCTTCAATTCCCTTGAAATGTATGGCATGTCAAATTGTTGAGTATCATGTTGCAATGTTTTTGTGCGAGCAATTATATCCCCAAAGACAAGAACTTTGCCTTTCATTAGGAAAATTTTGAACTCATTTTTGGGCCTTTTAAGAGTGCCACATCATCAAAGTTGTACAAAAGAAAGCAACCCGGTAGCCCCCTCTAAATATTGCTTAGAACCCCATGATATGACCTATCATTGGAAAGTTCTTGAAAAATGGATTCTAAAGAGCCAAGGTCCAAAAAGTTTGGATGACTTCTATGAAAGTTATACCATTTTTTTTCAATCATCCAAGTTTTGTTACCGTTACGGTAATCTAAAATCACCTTTTTCTAGATCTACATGAAGGCAATGCCCGATACATGCATGCTATATATCAATAGATAGCATTTGAAGAGTAGATTCTAAATATCCAACCTCCGACAAGTTTGGATCTTATTTGCAAAAAAATTACCGATCCCCACTTTTTGAAAGCTATGCCACATCAACAATTCTTACAAGGCCCATTTTTGAGTCCAAACTTTTCCTAATGTCTTTTAAAAGAAGCAATCACTTCTAAATCAACAAATCTTTGATTGAGGCTATAAGTCAACCAAATTGTATTTTGGATGAAGAAGTTATGATCAATAGGCATTTGTATTATAGTTTATCCCATCAAGAGAGACTTGGTACAATACAATCTTTGTGTTCCTTGTGACCTAGGTGATGCAATGAAGATGGAAATCTTCATGCATAACGAGCATAACATAAACTTTGTTGAAAGAATTAACTATCCCAAGCCTCAGTCCCAAGGCCTCAAACACCTTCAAAGGTGAAGAGAGCTAGTAGGGAACGAGGGTAGGGAACAGGAAGAAGAAACATTTCATAGGAGAAAGAATTAGTTTCTCACTTATCATCACTCTTATTTCTAGCATACATAATAGCATAGTAATGAAGATGGATAAGATGGAAAGCATAAGCATTGAAGCATGTCTCTTGGTTGGATTTGAATTCCATAGCCAAGAGTGTTGGTGTAGGCTCTCAAGTTCTCTACTAGCTTGGAGAAGGAGATGGAGCTCTTGCACTTTGCACTTCACACAATGAGAGAGTGTGTGTGAGTGTGTGTGGGATACCCCTCAAGAAACCCCCTAGCTTGCTTTGGTTGACCCCCCCTTGTAGCTCATGCTTGATTATTATTGGAACTCTCTAGGCCTATCCAATCACATGCAAGGGCATATCAAGTAACAAGGGTATCCTTGGGACAAGTTTCACCCTTTCCCCTTTGAGAGACAGGACTTGATAAATGCTAAAACAATTAATTATATCTACTTAATTATCATTGGACCCTTGGAAGGCCAACCAATAGGCTATGAACACTCCTTGAGGGTAACCTAGGTAGGGTCTTGACATGTGTCCCACTTGCCTCTTGACCAAGGGGTGCCCTTTGGGAGAGCGAGTGGTCAAGCAACCACCCCCCTACTTGCATGGCTCTCCCCATCTTTGTAGGGATATGATTTTACTTTTGTGACAACTCAAGCCCCTCAACCTTGTACCCAGTTCTCACCACAAGCTCGGCCCTTAATCCCCTCAAGCTTGGACTGGGTTCCCACCTCAAGTATAACCCTAGCATCTCAAGCATAGCAAGCATCTCAATAATCAAACACTTCAAGCATCTCACTCATCAGGCACGACAAGAACCTCAAGCTTGGGATGGGTTCCCACATCAAGTACAAACCTTAGCTTACCTAAGGTCAAAGGACTTTTAACACTAACTATTGGAGGTCTTCAATGAAGCTAACCCTAAGGTCTTTAAGCTCCATCGGTTAGCTTTGCCCTTTGACAGACCATCTCTGATTTGGTCCCCTTTACCATTGGCCACGTGTTGAGATAGATCTGTAAGAACATGTATATATCCTAACCGTTGTTCCCGTTTATTCTCCCACATTCAATGACCAGTTTAATATGAGAAAATCATTTGGGTCGGTTAGATATTAGATTTTATGACAAACATTGCATTTTCTCATGCATTTCTCCAATACATAAGAGGTTTCTCTATCACAAGATGCTTCATTTACAAGAGTGCTGCAAGTATATTCTCATTTTTCCTTTGCATAGATCCAACCAAAAGCAACCATGCAGTGATTGTTCTCTCTAAGAAACTTCCAAGCTCCTCTACTCATTGATTCCATAATCTTTGGAGAATCAAGTAGGTTCCAAGCATATTATACATTACACTATAGAGGGCTTTGTAAAAAGTCAAGGTATTATTTCCATACAAGTCATGAAAAATTCTCCATGTTATATCCAAGTTCTTGTTGTATACAAATTGATATCCAATTAGGAGATCTGTCTCTTGGCATCCTGCTTGCCCTGCTATGAAATTTATTTTTTGATGTGTGTTGTGGAAAGCATAACTCAATAAAATGGCAAGTCTTTTGAAATCTATTAGTGCTCAAAAAACACACCTCAAACCATTGCATGCAAAGCTGAAGAAAATTGAATGTGAATGCAAATGTGACCACACTCTGCATCAATTTAAAACAAGGGGCTAGACGGAATCAAGCCCATGGAAAATAAAGACAAAAATGATGCAAAGGGGAAAACCAATTCCCAAATTCTTCCCAAGGCAATTCCAACAACAACAAAAACAACAATCGGTCCAAGGAGAAGGGATTTTACAAAGGTAAAAACAAACTCTCTCATGAAGATCTTGAAGCTTTTTGCAAGAACCATAAATGTTTTAAGTGTGGGGACCAAGGACATGGCTATCGTTCTTTCCCCAAGAAAAATGCTTGCAATGAGACTCCTAGAGCTTCCACCATCGAAGCTCCAAAACAGGATGCTCATTGCAAAGGATCACCTCTCTCCTATGCTCATTGCAAAGGATCACCTCTCTCCTATGCTTGGGGAAAGGTAACCGAGTTGGCCACCAAGTTCGGCATTCAATCTTTCTACTGACACTGCTTTCAAGGGACAACGAGCCTCCATTACTCCCTTGATTGGGAAGTTGAGGCTCCATGTACAAAGCTATGTTGACAAAGAATACTTTTTCATCTCTCCTCTCCAACGTGAGGATGCTATCCTAGGGGCAGCATGGTTCAACCGCATGGCTGCCAACATGAATTTCCTTGGAAGGAGAATTTACTTCACGTATAGGGAAAAGAGAATGTATATAGATGCTAGTGAGTCTGGTCATACTATACCACTTGTAAATTCTATTTCTTTTGACAAATCAATGAAAAGCTCAATTTTTGTGTACATGATTTTTGTCAAAGAGTCCCTAAAAGGTCCTAATGTTTCATCAAATATAAATGGTAGGAATCAAGAAGAGTTAGACTTTTCTAATTTTCTAAAAGGATTCCAAGATGTGTTTATCGATGATATCCCTATGGAATTACCTCCAAAACAAAGGGAGAAGCTCACCGCGCCTAACAAGCCTCCTTATCAAGTTTTCCAAGCTCAACAAGAGGAGATCATGAGGAAAGTACAAGAATTGGTAGACAAAGGGACGATGAGACCTAGCTCCTCTCCCTTTTGTTCTCCCATCCTTTTAGTCCAAAAGAAAGATGGTACATACCGCATGTGTGTGGACTATCGAGCACTAAACCATATCACTATCAAATTCAGATTTCCCGTATCGTGGGTAGAAGTTCTGCTTGATAAGATACAAGGCTCTACCTACTTTAGTAGGATTGACCTTAAAAGTGGCTATCATCAAATAAGGATAGTGGATGAAGATATTCTAAAGCCCGTGTTTTGTACAATGTTTGGTCTTTATGAATATCGAGTAGAAGGTCTGCTTGATAAGCTACAAGGCTCTACCTACTTTAGTAGGATTGACCTTAAAAGTGGCTATCATCAAATAAGGATAGTGGATGAAGATATTCTAAAGCCCGTGTTTTGTACAATGTTTGGCCTTTATGAATATCGAGTCATGCCTTTTGGATTGACTAATACACTAGCCACATTCAATTGTCTAGTGGAGAAAATCTATAGACCCTACCGCCGCAAATTCATTGGAGTGTTCTTGGATGATATTATCATCTACTCCAAGTCCTTGGAGGAACATAAGCAACATCTCCAAGTGATTTTTCAAGCATTGAGGGAGAACAAGATTTTTCTTAACCAAAAGAAAAGCAAATTTTTCCTTCAAGAGATTCAATACTTAGGTCATATTATCTCTCAAGATGGTATATGTATGGATCCATCAAAATTAGAGGTAATAAAAGCATGGCCTAATGCAAGAAATCTACATGAGTTATGAAGCTTTATTGGTATGTGTGCATACTATAGATGCTTCGTAGCCAAATTTTCTCAAATAGCATGACAATTACATGACTTACCAAAGAAGAATGCTAAGTATTTATGGACTGCTAAGGAGCAAAATTCTTTTGACAATCTCAAAGAGAGGCTTATCTCCCAACCAGTCCTCATGCTTTCGGATCTCTCAAAGCCATTTGAGTTCCAATGTGATGCTTGTGGTGATTGCCTTAAAGAAATCTTACTTCAAGAAGAGCATGCCATAGCATATGAGAGCTAAAGGCTCAATACGGATAAACGAGTCTTCGGTATTTCTGAAAAAGAGATATTAGTTGTTCTACATGCCATAGACACATGGAAGAACTACTTATTGGTGGCTCCATTCATTCTACAAATAGACCACCAAAGTCTCAAGTACTTCATGATGCAAACCAAGCTTTTTGATAAACAAATGAGGTGGGAAAATTTTCTTTCGCAATTTAATTTTCATATTGCTCACATTGCTAGTAGCACAATCAAGTGGCCGATGCACTTTCACGAGACGAACAAAATTTAATGCGGTGTCTATAATAGCTCACAATTATCTATCTTCTATGATAGATGAGTATGCTACTGACCCTGACTTTAGAGACAGAATGTCAACCCTTTCTTTGGGGAAGAAAGAGGACCCATTCAACTTGCAGGATGGTTATCTTCTCCACGAAAATAGGCTATGTGTTACTCACTCCCTTCGTGGAGAAAGTCATGTATGAATCCCATGCTCCTCCCTATTTGGGGCATAGAGGCATTGAATCTACTCTCCAAGGAGTAGAGACGTATGTCTATTGGTCTACCATGAAAGTAGACATACAAGAGTATGTTTCAAAATGTGTAGTATGCCAAAGACCAAGTATGATAGAGGGAAGCAACTTGGATTACTCCAGCCATTGCCTATCCCAAATTCACCATGGGAGAGTATATCCATGGATTTCATCTTTGGATTACCCAGGTCTATCCATGGAAATACGGGAATATGGATAGTAGTCGACAGGTTTAACAAGAAAGCACACTTGATTCCTATCAAAAATACAATTAACACTAGAATGGTAACCTAACAGGACATAAAAGTGTCCTTTCAGGGTTTTGGGAAAAAAATCAAAAACCATAGTAGATCCACTCATTTTGAAAAATCCTTTCATGAGCTTATAGTTCAATAACTACTACATATGGAAAAAATGAGAAACTTGTAATTTTTCTCATCCCTTGGTCACTACAAGCCTCCAAAGTTGATGGACCAGTGCATTTTGCCCAAAACAGCAATTTCTTACGTGATTGCATATAAATAAGAGTGGGGATTTTTGTAGGACATGAGATAAAAGGCCCCGTTAACTTCAATGGGTTGGTGACCAAAACATATGGTTTCTTTTACCTCACTAATTTTTTTTTGGGCAAAAAAAATAGGTACAAAAAAGTTGCATTTTTGCCATTCTGCGGACCTATCATCAAAGTTTCTATAGTCACGCTCAATACAAATACTATATACATGTTTTCTTAGTTCCCTTTGGGACTTTGGATTCAAAAGGAGCCATGGAGCATGTCAAAAGGATAATGGATCTCTTACAATTGGAACCTTGGGGGCAATGATACAGTGCTAAATACAGCAAACATGAAAAAACTCGGTTTAGCATTATGACCTCTAGAAACCCATAGAAACTACTGAATATCTAGCCAAGTTTGTAGTCTATGATTAGATATGGTTACTACCTACAAAATACACACAATTGGTGTAAGAAACTAGCAATATTGAGAAAGTTATATTTGCTACTCTAAAATGTATCGTATTCTTTAGCAATCAAAAAACTCAACCATCATCATATACTATGCTATATAGCATATTAGGTCACCCAAAACTCAAGGAAGATTAGCTTTATGTTATACATTACACTTACACAATCAAAATTGAATCTGAATATCAAGAAAGCCACCAAAAAAATCATAAAAGTTCTATTTTTTTTGCCAAAAAATAGGATTATGCAATTATTGTAAATTGGTCGTAACTTTCAATTTTAACACTTAGCTCTTCCTACAAGCATCAAAACATGTTGAGAACTATTAAGGCCTAACCTCTAGCCATCTAAACCTCACAAACATGAAGTTTAGAGTGGTATAGTTGCCAAAAATTGAAAAAAAGCCAAAAACAGGACCCGTTTTTTCACACAGTCTAGGTTCAAAAATGTTGTACAAGAGTAAGGTTAATGGTGAGATCGATACTCCAAAAAAAAATGCTAAGTTTTTTTCAGCTCATAAGGCAACTTTATGGATATACAGCACCTAGAAATTCATTTTCATACTCTTCAAATAATTCAAGCAAAATAGTCACTTAATAGGACACAAAAGTGTCCAAGGACATAAAAGTGTCCTGTTATACCATTCTAGTGTCAAGGCACACCAAATGGAAACTCTCTTCATATCACAAAATTTCAAACACCATGCATTGCCAAAATCCATCATGTCAAATAGAGATCATAGAATGACCAGTAATTTTTGGAAGGGTCTCTTTGAAAATCTAGGAACAAGATTGAATTTCTCTTCGGCCTATCACCCACAAACAGATGGACAAAGTGAGATATCCAATCTTACGATACTCGATCTACTAAAGAATTATGTTAACAAAGTAGATCAACACTGACAATGGGAAAAGTACTTACCTCTTGTAGAGTATGCGTACAATAATAATGTACATATTTCTACGGGAAAATCACCTTTTGAAATAATTGAGGGAAGATCCAAAAGTCCCTTGCTACTTAAACTACATGGGAAGATCTTTGCTGACGATGAGCATAGCCGTGACCTTCAAGAATCTTTTCAAAAGATTAAAGAGGCTATATCCATCTCTCAACAAAAGGCAAAAAGCTATTGACAAGTGGTTAACGTTCAAATCAAATGATTGGGTCATACTTAAGTTTTCTATTGCTCAATTGAGGCAAACGACGAGAAAAATCCTTCGGGCCATCAAACGTATTATGTTAAGCTAGTAAAAAGATACTATGGTCCTTTCCAAATCTTGAAGCCTATCAATGAGATGGCTTATCAACTCAAGTTGCCCAACCATTGGCTCATACAAAATGCTAATTATGTGAGCCTACTTAAGCCCTACAAAGGAGAGCCACCAAGTGAACTAGTTATTAAAGACCCTCCCAAAATCAAAGACCAAAAAGAGGTGCTACAACCCGAAGCTATCCTTTGGCATGAAGACAGAGTACTACAACATGGTAAGATTATCCCACGATATCTTATTAAGTTCAAAAAGCATCCTTTTGAAGATGCTAGATGGATGCAAGGAATACAGCTTAAGGATAATACGAACCTTATCAATGTTTACAATGCTACAATAGAGTAAGCGAATGTACAAATTTCTTTTAAATGACCAATGTTTTTGTCTTATAAGATTAGTTCTCTTTTTACTGTGCACAAATTTAAGTAGCTTGCATGCTTAGAATCATGTTTATGATGACAACGCCTCTCAAACACCAAGTAGAATTTATCACTCTACTTGGGAGAATGAAATGGACTAATGAGCTGATATGCTTGCGGCAGCTATGTCTCCCAAGCACCAGATGGATTAGTCATCCATCTTGGAAAGATATTGTAGGGTGAAAAGGTATCCTCTACCCACTAAGAAAAATTGACTAATGACTAAGGCTTTATCTCTTTTCCCTCATAGTCGAGGACGACTATGATTTCAAGAGAGAGGTAATGTCATAAAATCTAATATCTAGCCAACCAAAAATATTTTCTCATATTAAATTGATCATTTAATGTAGGAGAATAAATGATAATAAGGGCTAGGATATAGACATGTGATTACAGATCTATCTTAGCATAGGGTCAATGGTAAAGGGGCCCAAATGAGAGATGGTTTGTCAAAGAGCAAGGTTAACCAATGGAGCTTAAAGACCCTAGGGTTATCTTCCTTGAAGACCTCCAATAGTTAGTGTTAAAAGTCCTTTGACCTATGTAAGCTAGGGTTGTGCTTAAGGTGGGAACCTGGACCAAGCTTGAGGTGCCTGTCGTGCCTGATGATTGAGATTCTTGAGATGCTTGAACTGCTTGATGATGGAGATACTTGAGGTGCTTGTCATGCTTGAGATGCTAGGGTTGTACTTGAGGTGGGAACCCACCAGCTCAAGCTTGAGGGGCTTAAGGGCCGACTTGTCGTGAGAACTAGGCCCAAGGTATCATATCACTACAAAGAGTGGGAGAGCCATGCGAGTAGGTGGGGTGGTTGCTTGACCACTCTCTCTCCCAAAGGGCACCCCTTGGTCAAGAGGCAAGTGGGACACATGTCCAAAGCCTATCGGTTGGCCTCCCAAGGGGTCTAATGATAATTAAGTAGATTTAATTAATTGTTTTAGCATTTATCAATTCCTCTATCATGCCAAGGGCATATCTAGGGGAGGTCACAGACCTGGGCCAATAAGTGGCCGGCTGCCAGTGTGGAATAGGGGATTCAGTAGACAGGGGCTATATAAGGGAGGCTGGGCAGTGAATAGAGAGCAGGCAGCTCCCTAGGCTTTACACTGGTATTAGAGCATGGAGGAGAGAAGCCATGGAAGGCAAAGAACTCTCCCGATTTCTCTCTTGATCTCAGGATGAGGCATGTCCTCCTTCTCTTGGGAATCTTCTTCCTCTCTCTCGCTCTGTCGTTTTGTGGAGCAGTACATGCATGCTCATGCAAGCCATAGCGTGCACGGCAGCTAAGCAGGAGGTCGAGGCTGAGACATCCCACATGTGCAGAGCTGCTTAGGGCTGGAAAGGAGGGCACCTTGACCTGCATGAAATCGGGTGAAATTGCACTTGCTGGGTTTGCCCTGTGCCAAGGAGGGTTGTTCGTCTCAAAAGGCCATGGCTTGAACATCACCGCCATGCTCACCCTCTTGTTTTTTCTTCCTGCACAGTTGCTCGTAGCTACCACCATGTTCAGTTTTACCTTGAGTTCATATTATTGCCCATAAGAGCTGCCCTAAGTTGGTCACCCTCCCCTGCTAAGAGCCGACTCCCGCATGATCATGCCGCGGCTTCCCATTCAACCTCTTGAAATCGCCATCGGCAACCTTGAGCGGGACGACCAAAGCGGTCCACGGCCTGGATCCAATTAAATTTTTGTCATTTTTCAAAAATTGCAGAGGTTTTGAGTGATGCAAAGTAAGCCATGATGGGTAGCAAGGATGTCATGCAAGGCATGCACGGGTTGCTTTACCATGGGCCGAGGCAAAACATGCATGTGACTGACACCGTATTCTGCAAATCAAGGGATTGATGAGGGGTTCAAACGAAGTAAGCAAGGACAAAGTGTAGAGTTTTCAAAAATAGTGGCCTTATCTTTTGATGATAATGACAAAGTGGTCAAGCTCATGGGTACCAAAAACGCGGGTATGATTTTTGGGGGAAAAAAAAACAAAAATAAAAATAAATTATTATTTTTTTTGGGAAAAACAAGTTGGACGTTTTCTTTTCTACTATAAATAGAGCATCCATGCTCACACTTTAGACATAGAGATTGCCTCTATAGCGCTCACGAAGTGCTGCCACTTCTCTTAGAGAGAAGGCGTCCACAAACCACTAAGAGAGCAAAAACTCTAGTAGACTAATAAGGTGTGTATTAATTGAGCATTCAATTAGTTTTAAGAAGGATATGTGTGTATGCGTGCTATCTCCTACTCTAATCTTCTAATAGATTAGTAAGATTCAATTAGATATGTGTGTGTGTGTGCTACCTATTACTCTAATCTCTAATAGATTAGTAAAATTCAATTAGCTTTAAGAAGGTTATGTGTGTGTGTGTGTGTGTGTGCTATCTCTTACTCTAATCTCTTTAATATATTAGTAAGATTCAATTAGTTTTAAGAAGGATATGTGTGTATGTGTGCTATCTCCTACTCTAATCTCTCTAATAGATTAGTAAGATTCAATTAGATATGTGTGTGTGTGTTCTATCTATTACTCTAATCTCTAATAGATTAGTAAGATTCAATTAGCTTTAAGAAGGTTATGTGTGTGTGTGTGTGTGCTATCTCTTACTCTAATCTCTTTAATAGATTAGTAAGTTTCAATTAATTTTAAGAAGGATATGTGTGTATGTGTGCTATCTCTTACTCTAATCTCTCTAATAGATAAATAAGATTCAATTAGTTATGTGTGTGTGTGTGCTATCTATTACTCTAATCTTCTAATAGATTAGTAAGATTCAATTAGCTTTAAGAAGGATATGTGTGTGTGTGTGTGTGTTATCTTTTACTCTAATCTGTCTAATAGATTGGTGAGATTCAGTTAGCTTTAGAAAAGTATGTGTGTGCGTTCTCTTTTACTCTAATCTTTCTAATGGATAGTAAGATTCAATTAACTTTAGAAAAGATGTGTGTGTATGTTTTCTCTTACTCTAATCTCTCTAAGTATACCTACTCTCTCTAGTTAGTACATCTTCACTATTAACTTTTATATTGTTAATTGAAAGTTAATACATAAGAGAACTCATCATATTCTTATTATACATGATGAAATTCTCATCCACAAATATTATTGTCAATTAGGTTAAATAGAATTTTGAATAATACTAAAAATTGATTTAGTTGAAGTATAGAATTGAAGTTAGAATTGGATTAGAAATGTCATGCATAAAAGTAATGCATTCCTAAACTTTCACTCGTAATTTACACACTTAACTTTTTATTAATTAAGATTAGAAAATATTTGATGTATAGAAATTATATGTAGAACAACAACACTAAGTATGAATCCGAGTTGGCGAGGGTTCAAATTACAAACTCTCTTTGGAAACAAGGAGACTACTAGGAAAATTGACCAATTTAAAGTTCTAAGTGTATAACATAAGTGTAGTACAAAAAAAATGGCTCCAAAGCGTGCTCGAACCCAAGGCGCTAATGATCATGAAGCTGGTACAAGTAACGGTGGAATCCCTGCGGAAAATGCTATGTCTCCACCAATCGGACCAATCGGAGCTATGGTACAGGTTAGTATTGCAGTTTCAAGTTATGCATCATTGCATATGCGAGACCATAGGAATATATTATTTACCTTATGAAAAGAAAACACGGACCGAAACCATGGGGATTAACCCCAAGAAACTCGTCATATGTTTGACAAGTAGGAAAGATTGTCTGGTTAAACTGGTTGCTATAGGAAAGAATGTTTGTCCAAAACCTTCGGTATGGTTTCTCTCAAGTCTCTCTACTTATTAGCGCTGGTATTATGTGGTAGTTTCCAAGGCGTGAGATGACGCCCAGGATGGCACCGCTGATGCTGTGGTGGGAGTACACGTAGATTAGCCCAGCTGGAAACTGCAATTTTGTTTTTCCGTGGCGTGAGGATGACGCCGAGATTGGCACCGTTGTTGCTGCGACGGGAGTACGTCCAAATTAGCACAACGAATACTTGTCGAGCGGTATGAGACGCTCATGAGGACAAGGGTTTTTATAAATAATGTATATACCGATCGGACATAATAGCGTCAATAGAGATTCTTGAGTGAACCTAATCCAAGGGTTGTTGGTTTAAAATTGGATGACTTTGACTATTGTTTGTAATACTGTTTGAAGGGATGTTTTAACGAACCAGTATCATAAATAAAGTAAAGGAAGGGTCCCTGCCCCTTTTTGAGAGGAGCGGAGTACCTTTGATAGGTCTCGAATCCTGAGAAAGAAAAACCAACGGACATTGCCTTAGCTACTACATAGCCACGGGCATGAACCGTTAGTGAAGGATTGGTCCTATCTCGCTATGGCGGAGCATGACCACCATAACCCTATCTAAAAACTATCTATAATCAATTATACCTAAAAGTATAAATCGTAGAGTGACCAACCTGTGCACTTTTTTTCCCATGTTTCAGAAGCACAGCCGCCAAGGTTTGTCTCTTTTAAGATTTATGACTAATAAAAAAACATTCTAGCGTTGGAAAGTTACCCGACTCATCGGGTCCACCCGTCCATAGAATGATACCCGACGGTATCATTCTATGGACGGGTGGACCCGATGAGTCGGGTAACTTTCCAACGCTAGATTTTTTTTTTGTCATAAATCTTAAAAGAGACAAACCTTGGCGGCTGTGCTTCTGAAACATGGAGAAAAAAGCGCACAGGTTGGTCACTCTAAGATTTATACTTTTAGGTATAATTGATTATAGATAGTTTTTAGATAGGATTATGGTGGTCACGTTCCGCCATAGCGAGATAGGACCAATCCTTCACTAACGGTTCATGACCGTGGCTACGTAATAGCTAAGGCAATGTTCGTTGGTTTTTCCTTATCAGGATTGGAGACCTATCAAAGGTACTCCGCTCCTCTCGACAAGGGGCAGGGACCTCACAGTGGTATCAGAGCCTAGGCTAAAGCTTGGGGAGATTTTTAGATTGATGTTTGGATGTTGAAGGATGCGAATGTTTGAAATAATAGAAGAACCTAGAAAAATTGTTTTGAGTTTTTATATGGTATTGAAGACTGAACTTTCCTGGTACAATAAAATATTCATTCAGCCTACCAGAACTTCCAGGTGTTCACCATCATGTTTGAAAATGCATGCCAATCACTGAATTATCAGTTTTGAAAAAGTATGATGATGATTTTGGATAGGGTGTTTGCACCACCTATTCCAAGGGTGCATAGAGGATGGGGTATCAACTGGAGTCCATTTGGAGGAATCTATACCATCGATGCTGACAAGATATGGTGCATGGATACCAATCTCAAGAAACTTCGTTGGGTAGAGGAGTTAAAAGTCATCGAAGTTTATCTTTTCATTGGTACTAAGAATCCGGATGCTACCATTACCTTGGGAGGAGAAAAGATATCTCAGACTCAATGGGTCTATAACCAAGTTACAAAAGTTATCCATGGTGGTAGGATTTGACCCATATGTGTATCTCGTAGCTTTCAAGGGTCAAAAGAAACTTATTATTTTGATCCTTTATCCTATCCTTTTGTAGTCACTAAACTCAAAATATAGAGACATTACAATCCTTGTACCTAAAGACTACCAACCTTGGTAGTAAATAAGGTGTATATAAATAAAGTTTGGATTAATATTATCTTTTGTTTGTATTATTGTCTGATCAATTCTTGCCTTAAAGTGGATTAAAGTTAGAGTATCCAATAAAGTTTCACTTAATCTATATTGCACAGAGTGCGGTGTACACATCTCTTCAAGAGAAAAAGCTACTTCTCAAGCAAGCTAAACTTCCCTCTTTCAAAGGGGAAGGAGCCCTAGTTGAGTGGGATGCTGAAGTGTGGCTCGAGGAGATGGAGGATTATTTTGCTGCTGCTGGTACTACTCCCGATAACCAGGCAATGTTGGCTATGTTTCGTCTCACGGGGGATGCCAAGCTTTGGTGGAAACAACACTGCAAAGATAATCAAGTAGCTCAAAACACTCAAACTTGGGAAGACATTAAGTATGCTGTCAAAGGACGTTATCTTCCACCTGCACACGAATCCCTTAATATGAATGAATTCTTCAACTTACGTCAGTTTCATCTTACAGTGGAAGAATACTACTCCAAATTTTTAACTCTTAGGCGCTATGCTCCGCCAATGACCGCAGATCAACAAGTAGCCCGTTTCTGCCAAGGGCTAAATGCTCCTTTAAATACTCGTCTAGAAGCCATGAGGCCTGTAAATTTGCAAGATGCTCTTTTAAGAGCTAAACCCTTAGCTAAAGAGATGTCAAACTCTCAAAGGGTATGAAATGGAAATTCAAGGAATGCTGGAAGGAGAGGACGGTCTATGATGTGGAACCAAAGGCAAGTTCACCCAGTTCACCAAACTCATCCAATAGTTGCAGCTTCAACAAATGGAGCTCAAAATGCAGATCTTAGATGCTATGAATGCAACGAGCTAGGACATTTCAGGAATGTATGTCCTAGGCGAGTCTCCGCAACAAATACACCTACTCGAGCTAGAGGACGAGGACAAATAATAAATCGTGGAGGAAGAAATGGAGGACGAGGTCGAGGGCGCGGAATGGCTGCCAGAGTCAATGCTATCATAGGAGAACCAACATTGGGAGAAGAACAAGAGGAAAGAGCAACTCTACATGCTGCAATTGATAACCCAAGAGCAAGACAACAATATGCTGTCATTCAAACACCTGCAAATCACCAAGGTGAAAATTTTGAGCTTCTTATTGATTGTGGTAGTACTCATTCTTTCTTGTCACCTAAATGTTTAAGGAGGTTAGGACTTAATCAACATCCTACAAGAAAGATGAGAGTTGAATTAGCCAATGGAAAGGAGGTGTTATCTCAGTACACTGTGGGCAAAATAGATTTCAAGTTGGGAGAATACTCTACTTCTGCTACTTTTCAAACCTTACCCATAGGAATCTATGACGGAATTCTTGGAATGGATTGGTTAGCCGGTCATAATGCCAATATCCATTGTGCCCAAGGAAGTGTTACTTTTGTGGACAACCTAGGTCAAGAAGTCACTATTCAAGGCCAGAATGGACGACCAAAAGCTTACTTGGTCAAAGCTAATCGTCTTTTGAAAGGGTTACACAAGGGTCAACAAATTTTTGTAGTCAAGCTAAACAAAGTAGAAAAATCTTCTTCCAACCCTAAACCAATGTGGCTAGAAGAATTTTCGGATGTTTTGCCTAGTGAACTTTCTGAACTACCACCACCTAGGGAGGTAGACCATGAAATCAAAATTTTTCCAGGTAGTGAACCAATCTCAAGAGCGTTGTACAAGATGTCACTTCCAGAGGCTATAGAACTCAAGGAGCATCTCAAGCAGTTGATTGAGCAAGGGTTTATCCGACCTAGTATATCTCCATGGGGTGCATCTGTTCTCTTCCAAAAGAAAAAGGACGGTTCTCTTCGACTTTGCATAGATTATAGGGGCTTAAATCAGGTTACCATCAAGAATAAATATCCAATTCCTCGTATTGATGAGATGCTGGACAAATTACATGGAGCCAAAATATTCACGAAGATTGATCTTCGATCTGGCTATCATCAAATTCGAATCCAGGAGGCTGATATCTCCAAAACAGCTTTCAACACTCGTTATGGTCATTACGAATTTACAGTGATGGCTTTCGGACTTACGAAGGCTCCTGCAACTTTTAATCGTCTGATGCACGATATCTTTAGAGAATTCTTGGATGATTTTGTCCTAGTATTCTTTGACGATATCTTAATTTATTCCAAATCAGAGGAAGAGCATGAAGGACATGTTAGGAAAGTGTTAGAGCTTTTACGCCGAAATAAGCTGTATGCAAAGAAAAGCAAATGTACCTTATTTACCCCTAAGGTCTGTTACTTAGGGTTTATCATTTCACCTGAAGGAGTCTCTGTGGACCTTGACAAAGTCAAAGATATTGTGGAATGGCCTCAACCCACTTCACAAACCGAAGTTAGAGGGTTCTTAGGTATCACAGGGTGGTACAGGATCTTTGTAAAGGACTATGCTCTTAAAGCTGCACCACTAACCGACTTGCTAAAGAAAGGAGCAACGATACTTTGGGAAGAAAAACATGAATCTTGCTTCAAACAGCTTAAGGAGTATCTTGCTTCAGAACCTCTCTTAAAACTTCCAGATTTCACCCAAGAATTCGAGGTGATAACAGATGCTAGTAACCTTGCATTAGGAGGAGTCCATACTCAAGAAGGAAGGCCTGTAGCTTATACTTCTCGGAAGCTTAGGATTCATGAAGTGAATTATGGTACACATGATTTAGAATTGCTAGCAGTTATTCATGATCTCAAGCTATGGAGACATTATCTATTGGGACGCAAATTCCAGTTGGTAACAGATCACAAGAGCCTTAAGTGGATTTTTACCCAACCTAACCTTAACATGAGATAGAGGAGATGGATAGAGCTCATGCACGAATATGATTTTGATATTAAATTTAGAACACGTAAGGATAATGTTGTGGAAGATGCCCTAAGCCGTAAAGATTTTTTGGGGGAAATTTCCATGGCTAACAACCCTATTTTAGACAAGGTCTCCTATGTTTATGTCAGAGATGCAGATTACCAGATTCTTGCTAGTATCCTACGTGAAGAGAGGGTATCATCAAATCAGCCTAAACCTCTACATTATTCCTTAGAAGATGGGAAAATTTACTACAGGAATCGACTATGCATACCTAAGGATTCTACCCTAAGGAATGCTATCCTATATGAAGCACATGATGGCCCAACTTCAGGACATCCACGTTATGCCAAAACCATCAATGCAATTCGCTGAAGTTACTATTGGCAAGGTATGAAGGGTGATGTCCTTCGCTATGTCAATAAGTGTTTGTCTTGTCAAAGGATTAAGGCAGAGAGACTAAAGATGCCAAGTAAATTACATCCTTTAGATATTCCCCAAATGAAATGGTAATGTATTAGCATGGACTTTATCACCGCGTTTCCTTCTGTCCAAGCTGAATATGATTCAATCATGGTCATAGTCGACTTGCTTACTAAAGTGGCTCACTTAATCCCAGTCAAGACAACCTTTACAGCTTCAGATATTGCTAGTCTGTTTGTGAAGGAGGTTTTCAGAATTCATGGTTTACCCAAGAGGATTGTTAGCAATCGTGATGCCAAGTTTACTTCAAAGTTTTGGGTATCATTGTTTCAAGCTATTGGAACCCAGTTATGTTTTAGTACTGCTTATCATCCTCAAACTGATGGCCAAACTGAAAGAGTTAATCAAGTAATTGAAGATATCCTTAGAGCCTACTGCAATAGAGAACCTTACAAGTGGATTCAATACCTACCCTTGGTAGAGTATACATACAATTCCTCTACTCATAGAAGTATTGGAATGACACCTTTTAATGCTCATTATGGTCAAGAATGTTTATCACCTCTTAAATTTTCTGCCCCACTATAAGGGTAGAAGCCTCAAAGAAAATGCTTGAAGAAATGGAAGCTCAAACCAAAGCTATTCGAAGGAATATTCAAGCGGCTCAAGATCGACAAAAGAAGTACGCCGACTTAAAAAGATCTGATTGGATTTTCAAAGAAGGTGACAAAGTTTTCTTACGAGTAAAACCCAAAAAGAGCAATCTATCTCTCGGAAGGTATAAGAATCTTAGCTACCGATATTTTGGACCTTACGAAATAATCAAGGTTGTAAGTGATCAAGCTTATAGACTAAAACTCCCTTCTCATCTCAAAGTGCATGATGTATTTCATGTAATTCTGTTAAAACCTTATGTATATAACCCTGACCATGTCCTTGATGATGAGCAAATAATTTTACCTGCTCAAGATGTTCTACAACTCCACCCTGATACTATCCTAGAAACTCGAGAGAGAAAGCTTAGGAATAGATCCATCAAAGAAAATCTTATCATATGGAAGGATTTCCCTATAGAAGATGCTACTTGGGAAGATGAGACATCCCTTCTTAAGGATTAACCTTTACTGTTCTTGAGATGAGGGCATCTCAAATTCTAAGTTGGGGAGATTGTAAGGTCTCTACTTTCAAATTGCACACAAGTTCTATTACGCATTTGTATTTTTTTGAACCATCACTCCTTATTTAAGATATTCGAGTTCAAATTATGAATCATAGGTTGAGAAAACCTAGAAATTAAAATTTACGCTATAAAATTCTGACATGTTTAGCTATATGAATCACTAACTAACTTATTGCATGACTTATTTACTGATTGTAGAATTTTCTTTTACTACTGTAAAGTTAATATAGGACTGTAAAGTTTAACTTAAAAATGTAAAGTAAATTATCATTAAGGAAATAAATAAAATAATTATAAAGACAAAAGAATACATAGGGATGACAAATGAAGGCACATGGACTCACATAGGAGGGAACAAAGTGGGACACACTGTCACATGAAAAAGGAGAGGCTACTCTTGACTAATCTTAATGAGGGGGGGCCTGTGTGGCCTTATCTTTTGATGATAATGACAAAGTGGTCAAGCTCATGGGTACCAAAAACGCGGGTATGATTTTTGGGGGGGGAAAAAAATTAAAAATAAAATAAAATATAAAATATTAATAATAATAATAATAAATTATTATTTTTTTTGGAAAAAAAAAGTTAGACATTTTTTTTTCTGCTATAAATAGAGCATCCATGCTCACACTTTAGACATAGAGATTTCCTCTATAACGCTCACGAAGTGCTGTCACTTCTTTTAAAGAGAAGGCGTCCACAAACCACTAAGAGAGAAAAAACTCTAGTGGACTAATAAGGTGTGTATTAATTGAGCATTCAATTAGTTTTAAGAAGGATATGTGTGTATGTGTGCTATCTCCTACTCTAATCTTCTAATAGATTAGTAAGATTCAATTAGATGTGTGTGTGTGTGTGCTATCTATTACTCTAATCTCTAATAGATTAGTAAGATT
The DNA here is from genome assembly GCF_014529385.1 of Adiantum capillus-veneris. NCBI lineage: Eukaryota > Viridiplantae > Streptophyta > Polypodiopsida > Polypodiales > Pteridaceae > Adiantum > Adiantum capillus-veneris. The sequence goes on along the minus strand of NC_140946.1, from coordinate 13,590,184 downwards.
CAATTAGCTTTAAGAAGGTTATGTGTGTGTGTGTGTGCTATCTCTTACTCTAATCTCTTTAATAGATTGGTAAGATTCAATTAGTTTTAAGAAGTATATGTGTGTATGTGTGCTATGTCCTACTCTAATCTCTCTAATAGATTAGTAAGATTCAATTAGATATGTGTGTGTGTGTGTGCTATCTATTACTCTAATCTCTAATAGATTAGTAAGATTCAATTAGCTTTAAGAAGGTTATGTGTGTGTGTGTATATAGGACTCACGCACAATACATAATCGTAGCAACAGACTACATGAAGAAATGGACAGAAGCAAAAGAAACCCAAAGAAATGATGCAAGAACTATTGCTCAGTTCCTTTTTGAAAACGTCTTTATGTGAAATGGACTACCAATCAAAATAGTGAGCAATATGAGAACACACTTTTTGAACGACATCATTGAAAGCCTCCTTGATGTGGTCCATCACAAATCGGCACCCTATCACCCGCAAGCTAATGGGCAGGCAGAGAGTTCCAACAAAATCTTATGCACCGTGCTCACCAAGATAGTTAGTGACTCAAGAAATGATTGGGATCAAAAGCTACACACAGCCTTATGGGCTTACAGAGTAGCTTTAAAAACTTCCATTGGATCACTCCCTTTAACCTGGTATTTGAGATTACTGTGATCCTACCATTGGAATTCCTAATCAAATCCCTAATAGTGGCAACACAATTAGGATGGATGGGCCATGAGCTATCGGAGAGACTAGACACCCTGGAACAATTAGATAAAACTAGACTTAGAGCGATAGCTAGGATATATGCTCAGAAAAACAAATGAAAGCTTTCCATGATCAACACTTGATTGGAAAGGAGTTTCAAAAAGGGGATTACATTCTCATGTATACCGCGAAACAACACTCCAAAAACTCAAAAAGCGAGGAATGGGGCCTTTTGTAATACATGATATATTGCAGAGTGGCGCCATCAAGCTTGCAACATTAGCAGGAGAGGAGATGCCTAATTGGACAAGTGGCTGTCGATTAAATAAATATCTTCTTCTGCTAACACCATAAGAACTCGCAACACTCCATGAAGCAGCTCAATGTAGACGTCAAGCACAGGACATTTGGGAACAAGCACATCAAGAAGCCAAACTCAGAATATTAAAACGCAAAGAGCAAGCAAATTTCCAGAGGAAATCACAACAAGACGTTGCTATTGAGAATGCTTCGATAGCACCCATACAAATGGAAGCTACATGGTTAGTAGGAATGTATCTACGTATTCATTTACAACTTACCGACGGCACCACCGAAAGATCCTTAATGGACATAGGGGCCACCTCTAATTCCCAACACTATGGGGTTCAAAGTAGAAAACAAACGTAATATGGATAGTCTAGGCCACCTAAATTTACCAATCACCATTGCTAGAACCGTTTATCCACATCAATTTCATGTGGTCGAAGATCAACATCTTAACGAAGCAATTATTCTAGGAGTGCCGTGGATGTGTACTTATCAAGCCACACCAAACTGGCAGGACAACACCTTACTCATCGAGCATGAGGGCCAATAATTTTCCACGCCATTTGTACAAACAGACCATGTATGGGAACCTCTACGCTCGCCACATGCACCAGCTCAACAATACTCCACCACCATGGTCAAGAAAATATGGGTCAAAAAATCAATCATGAAAACCAAGCCTAGGAAATTGTGGATACCTAAATGACAAAACAATACACGTGAGCCTACATTGCCTCCATAGATATTAAACCACCACAAATTGCCCACCGCTGTTGTCACACGACCTACCCCAATGGACCACTATCTTTGACATCCAAACACTGTCAAGTGGGTATGGCAACCAAAACAACCTCGCTTTCATGAAGCCTCTTCTAGAGAATCCAAACCCAAGAAATTTTGGTGGAAACCCAAACAAAGCCAAAAAACCAATGCAAACATTAGCATCAAAAGTTTTGCCGGTCACAGTTAAACACAGAGCGTGTCTTCTCTAATTACTATTGTTCGGACCACATAGCTTCCAGGGAACCTCGCCACCAACAGCCACTAAACATATTGTTCAGCACCTCTCTCTTGCACATCATTTTGTTTCCCCATGCATATCCTCCATCAGCATCATAGAGCCACACTATACGGCTATGCATAGACACGCGCTTTGTTCCCAAGCACTCTGACACATGTGCGTCGGGGACGGCTCACTCTAGGAAGGGGGGAAATGCAACAAGATTTTCATTTGTATATACTATTATTATCATCTTACTTCTTTTCTTTTTGTTTCCTTTCCTTTCTTTTTCTTAAAAAAAAACACAACAAGTTTTTCAGAGCCTGACAGACTCTTAGTTGGCATAATCATGAGCCATATCGTCACCATCTAATACCAGAATAAGAGTATGTATATAAGGGAGGCGATACTAATTTTGGCTAATTTTGGCCGACTAATAATCATTGTAAATAATTTTCTTTTACAAAAAAAGCAAAAAACAACATATAATCAACAAAAAATTGATAAGTCGAGCCAGGAAAGTCAGAATTGACTTTTGAAAGCAAACGCCAAACATCAAAGCAATGACTTCGAACATGGCCAATATGGAAAGATTCGACACAAGATGAATTTTGAGCCAACTTCTGAAGATCAAAACTCCAGATCGAACGCCACTTGTAAACCGAGTGTCAGAATGATGAACAGTTCGAACTGTAGGTGATATGAACAACAAGATATGATCAATGGAGGTAAGTATAAATCGGGCATTCCGTGTAGACTGGGAACATATAGTCAAATGGGGCAACATAAGCTCATTTGCATTTAGAAAGAGAGAGAGAGAGAGAGAGAGAGAGAGAGAGAGAGAGAGAGAGAGAGAGAGAGAGAGAGAGAGAGAGAGAGAGAGAGAGAGAGAGAGAGAGCCATAGGAGCATAGAGTTTCCGGAGTTTCTTCTGCCCACTACGACCACCTCGATGGATATTACTACAATAGATTTGACAGGTATGATCATTAACCTTGCAAGAGCATGTGTGTGTGTCCCATACTGCATCAACAGTGCCAAAACAACAGATCAAAGCAGTATAAGGTCACAAAATCGGCAAACTAACAGGGCCAATGGGGAATTCCAAAACCCATAAAAAACCAGAAATATTTCATCAGTAGACCCCAACTACCTGACAGAATCAGCCAAGGTAAAAACAACAGAAAAAAGTGGTGCAACATAGATCGCGATCCATGTTCCCCAAACCCTAAAATCGTGGAAATTTCTACAGGAGCAACAATAGAGGACCAGTAATAAAATCCTATGACTGGCTTTTCAAAATGCATCCCAACATGGATTGCGATCCATGTTGGGATAAACTCCTATGACTGGCTTTTCAAAATGCATCCCAACATGGATCGCGATCCATGTCCCTTTTTGCCAAAATAAGGATAAAAGTGGCTCACTAGCTGGACAATGTACAAGTAGTACTAGTGTTGAAAAATGATCACAAAAAGTGCTCTAAAGATCATCAAACCCTCCTGGACTGCTACTTTCAGTTTGCAAATGGTGTTTTGGTCATTTTCACAAGAAAAAAAGTGGCATCCAAAAAAAAAACTCAGGAGAGAAGATGTTGGGATGCCAGCAAGACCGATAAAGAATGGCTAAAGATAGAGTCCTGACAAATTTTCAAATTACTGCTAAGGTCAATTGGGAGACTTCAGACTCTCCTCGGAGCCTATCAACAAGCAATTGTAACCTAAGGATGGTGGTAGGATCAAAACTAAGCAAAAGTTTACTTGCAAAATGGTGAAAATTGCAAGATTCAGTTTGTTTTCTCAAAATAATTTAATGTCTGGTGGAATTTGCCAAGGAACCAGGCAAAGCTATGAACTACAGACCTAAATCATCAGAAATCAAAACAATGATAGATCTGAGGCAAAACATGAGTCCAAAAAGTGATTGCCAGAAAAAGATATGGTCAAAATAGAAAAAACATGGCCATAAACTAAAAAATGGGGCAAACTAAGGAAAAACATGACGAAAGTTGAAATAATTTCACCAATGTACTAGGAAAACCTATGGGAACAAATGTGCACAAGAACAATCAAAATTATGTCCAACATGGATCGCGATCCATGTACCTTTTTGTCATATATAAGTAAAAACCATGCCATCTGATTCAATATGTTCAAGAAAACCAAGCCATGGAGTTTCAAACCATTTGAATCCCTATCCACTTCAAAAAGCCAAAAATCGCTAAATCTGCAAATGGTTGTAAAAATTTAGCCCAAGTGTCAAACCATTGATCTAAATTCCAAAAAATTTAAACCAAGGTATAATCTAGATAAACCCTACCAGATGGTATCATCAGATTTCCAAAATGTTTCCCAACATGGATCGCGATCCATGTACCTTCAACCCTAAATCCAAAGAAAATTTGTCAGTAGCATCCCCATATGCCCAGGAACGACTTCCCAAAGTAAGAACTCCCAAATGCATCCCAACATGGATCAAAATCCATGTTCCTTTTTGCCAAAATTTATCTGCTACATTACAGTCTTGTGCCTATAGTAATCCTCGATGCACTGGTGAAATTTGGTCAAATTTGGAGTAGTTTTGACAAAGTTATGCTCATTTTTTCATTCTATGGTCAAGTTTACACTTTTTGACAATTTTGATCAATGGCTAAAACCTATTTTCACATGCTAAAATTGGCAACAGGATACCTCGAAGGAAAGCATAAAGGGTGTGGAATGCAGAACCCTATGAGATAACCGATATCTCATCAAATGAGAAAGCTCACCTCACCGAACAGGTACTTGAAGCAATTCCGGCGAACATCTTCATCGGAAGGTTTTACAAGTAGCAGACGAAGAAATTGTAAAGCCCACAATATTTCCACAGGAAATGTGGACTTTGCACCAAAAACCAGAAATGCAAGTAGGGGGAAGGTGCCTACAACTAGAAAACTTCTCAATTCAGTACAATGGCGAAGCAACTCTGATAGACAAGGATGGGGCAGCCGTGAAGGTAAAGATCACAACAAAAATTATCAATGAAGCCCTCCACCTGCCCCGCAAGGGAAGCACAATCTATTGTTAAAGATGAAGGAAATAGACAATGATAAAGCCTTTTTAAAGCAACAAGGTCACAAGCTAAAGTATTAAGACCTAATCTACTCAGAAGCTGAATTGCTGTTGTGTCTTATATCGCAACATTTCAAGGTGCAGAAGCCGCCTAGATATACTGAACCTTTGTTGCACATGGCCGTGGTAATAGCAATGGGCTTGGCTGAAGGCAAGGTGGTCAGTTGCGACTTTGGAAACTGTCTTCTTGACACTATTATGGAAGCAAACCTAAAAGGGAGTCAAAGAAGTAAAGCTTACATGAACAAGGGACCAATGCTCACACGTATAGCCTATCAATCACTGGGAGTGATCAAGGATCTACCACCTGCCGAAGCGCAGATAGATCTGATCCACAGATTCAAAATACTTGTAAGACCAGTGGCAAGACCTTCTACAAGGCCGAAACCAGAAGTCAAACAGACAAGGCAAAGCACACCGCTAAAGGATTTTGACAGCGAGAAGACCGAGTCAGACGCTTGGAGTAGCTAGGAAGAGGGGTCCCACCCAAGAGACACTCCTTCCGAGTACCAATCTTCGGAGTAGGAGCAGGATAGCCCATACATACTTGGATATACCCGGTTGAAGAAAAAGGCTACGCACTTGGCAGAGGCTATCCCCAATACTCGTGCCAGGAGGACAATGGAAGAAGCTCAAGCATTGAGGGCAAAGCTCTGCCAACAAAAGCAAGATCATCATCAAACCCAAGGAACAGAAGCGAAGGATGAAAAAGAAGAGGATGAAGCCGAAAATATTCCGCTACTATGCAGACAAACAGAGGCTTTGGAAAGGATCAAGCAATAGAAGAGGCAGGAAGCTAAAAAAAAAAAGGGAGATTGTCAGCGCCATGCAACAATGCATTCACAATGAGCTCAAGCAAAAGATGGAGCAAAGGCAAAGAGAAGAATCAAAGAAGACACGCGTCAATGATCTTGAATCATTTGATGAATCTAGTCAAAGAAAAAAAGAGGAAAGTCACATGCAAGGAGAGGAGTAGCATGACACACACGACCAACATGGTCAACACCTTGGTTCTCCCAAGGATGTTGAGCCACTTTCAGAGACTTTGGAAAAAGAGGAAGGAGAAAGTGCAGGACTGCCGGAGCAAGGGGTGGAGGGAAAGCAGACGGAACACAGAACGGATCAAGAAATGGAGTCCGCACAAACAAAGCCTGCCACAACCTCTAATGCTCTAAAAGATTTGAGAAAAAGATAAAAGCAAGATGAGGTGGCTGAACAATCGGATCAGGGCCAAAAAGGCCAGCATAGGCCAAGATCACCATGCTCACAAGCGGCCATGGAAGAAGGAGAGGAGATAGTGAAATCCTTTGACATTGACGCTCACTTAGAGCAGTCCAAGCTACAGTTTCAATGTCAAAGGGCTCTTTATAATCTAACAGAGCTCGAGTTAGAAGATGACAAGAAGAAAGCTTCTAGAACGGCATCATAATTCTTGCAGTTAAAGCAACAAATCAAAGCACTAAAGAAGGCACAACTCCAGGCACAATCGGAGTTGCAAAGAGAACAGGAGAATGCAGCCTACTATTACAAGGAAGTGCAACAATTCAACGAGGCGAACTCCGTATTGTAGATTGAGTAGCAACGTCTCAAGGAGGAGCTATCCAGAGAAAGAGAACAAAATGAGAAGCTACAAGGCTCTTATGTGGTGGTTAGCAGATCTCTGACTCATCTCCTATACATAAAAGAGATCCCCTCCTCTTCAACGACAATTGCAAGATCTACTTCCTTGAGTTAAGAAATCAAAGAGTTGAAAGAAGCCCTGAAACAAGATAAATATGACAGATAGATCATGACGGCTGGTCAGAGGGCCCTACAATAGGCCAAGGATAAGGAAATTGATAAATTAGAAAGGCAACTAGCTTAGGCAAGAGGGGAGTTAGCAGCTTTGAGAGTAGATCAGCCAAAATATCAGCAGGCCCTAGGGGAATTTGAGCAGGGAGGAGGCTTCAAACAATCCATGTTTGACGCTCATCAAACAGAGGTTCCCACTACCAGCATTGGAAGAGGCACGCAAGAATCTGTAGATCCAGCCCCACGACATCCACTTTGGAGTTCGTCAAGGGATGAAATTCAGCACTGGATCTCAAAAGTAAAGGACCCTTCACACAAGGCTTATATGCAACATGAATTGAAGGTGCTGGAATCGACTGCCCTCCTGTCATAAAATCTAATATCTAACTAACCCAAATGATTTTCTCATATTAAATTGATCACTTAATGTGGGAGAATAAACGGGAACAAGTGTTAAGATATAGGTATGTGCTTTTAGATCTATCTCAACACGGGGCCAATGTAAAGGGGCCCAAAAGGGAGATGGTCTATCAAAGAGCAAGGCTAACCAATGGAGCATAAGACCTTAGGGTTAGCTTCATTGAAGACCTCCAATAAATGTGTGTAAAAGTCCTTTTGACCTTAAGTAAGCTAAGGCTGAGCTTGAGGTGGGAACCCGGCCCAAGCTCGAGGTGCTTGTCCTGCTTGAGGTGCTTGTCATGCTTGAGGTGTTTTTCATGCTTGAGGTGCTTGATTAAGATGCTTGAGGTGCTTGACTGGCTCCATGCTTGAGGTGCTTGACTTGCTGCATGATTAAGGTACTTGAGGTGCCTTGAGAAGCTTGCCTGAGATGCTTGTGGGAACACCCCCTAGTTCAAGTGCTTTGTCATGCTTGATGAGTAAGGTGCTTGATCACCTAAAGTCAAAATCATTCCTACAAGAGGGGGGGCGAGCCCTTTTCCTAGGAGCTAGAGAGAGAACACCCACTCACACACACAAGGGAAGCCCCAACTTGAAGAGGCAGCAAGGACACATGTGAGGCCCCTACCCATGTTACCTTCATGTGTTGCTTGAAGCCTATTGGCTAAGCTTCAAAGGGGTCCAATGATAAACTACATGAATTATCTAATTGTTTTAGCATTTATCAAGTCCTCTCTCTCAAAGGGGAAAGGGGGACACTTGTCCCAAGGCTACCCATGTTGCTTGTAATGGCTCCTGTTTGTGATTGGCTAGGCCTGGAGGGGTCCAATGAGCTTCAGGCATGAGCTACAAGGGGGGGTCGACCCAAGAAAGCTAGGGGGGTGCCTAGGGGGTATACTCACCCACACACACTCACAATCACTCTCATTGTGTGCTATGCAAAGTGCAAGAGCTCCCTCTCCAAGCAAGTAGAGGTTGAGAGCCTACACCAACACTCTTGGCTATGGAGTGCAAATCCAACCAAGAGCCATGCTTCAATGCTTAAGCTTGCCATCTCCTTCTTCTTCATTACTATGCTATTATGTATGCTAGCAACAAGAGTATGATAAGTGAGGAACTAATTCTTTCTCTTACGAAATGTTTCTTCTTCCTCTTCCCTACCCTCATTCCCTGCTAGCTCTCTCCACCTTCGAAGGTGTTTGAGGTCTTGGGACTGAGGCTTGGGATAGTTAAAGCTTTCTTCAAGTTTATGTTATGTTTGTGGTGCATGAAGCCTTCCATCTTCATGGCATCACCTAGGTCACAAGGAACACAAAGACTGTATTGTAACAAGTCTCTCTTTATGGGAGAAATCATAATACAAATGCCTATTGGAGGGGGGACCGGCTCCACATAAATCCGGTCCTCAATTGTTGTCATGTTCTCTAAACTCTCTCTCTTGCAAAAGTATTGTCTATGCCAAGTTAACTAATTGCTATGATTATGTTGCTATCTTCAATTATGTCTACCCGCTATGCTCACAAAATCATTTCTTGAAAGTACTCTCATTAAATTCTGCTATTCTCAAATTGAATAGGCAAATTCCATTACACCTCCTCATGATCACTCCAGATGAGGTAGTAAAGAATCATGGGTACGAGATGATTTCACTGCCATTGATGCGACAAGAAACTAAGTTATGGCAACAAAAAATGCTCCCCAAACTTGAACCAAACAGCAGAGGGGACTACAGAGAGGTTCTTGTTACGGCCCTTTAGATTTAGGCCATCATAGACAATCAACCCCTTTGGTGGAAAAAATGGTTTGATCAGTGCTCAATTGATGAAACCTATTACAGGAATGCTCCCCAGCATCTCAAGATTGACCCCACTTACTGTCCCATCAATAGACGGTGATCCTGGGACAGTTTTTATATTTGGCAAAGCAAAAGACTTGCAATGCTAAACTACCCGGTAATTACAAAGCCTCTCAATAACAACCCACCATTCGAGCATTACATGAATCAAACTCTAAAAGGGGTAATCAACATGATGAAGGAGATCCCAGATCTTGCCTGTTAGATGCTTGTAAAGATTGCCAAAATGCTTATCACATGCATTATAGCTTTCCATGATATCGAAGCAGCAGAGCATCCCTGGAAAGTTTTTGTCGAAGGTACACGAGAATTTGCTAGAATATGGAGACAAAAATCCCAAGCAGGAATGTCATCGTAGGATTGTATGCAAGAGTCATGTTTATGCCCTCTCATTGCATGCAAACCTTGGAAGAGGCTTTCATGACAGGCTTCTTCGAAGTGGACTCTTCCATATTCAACCCAATGACAAAAGATCTGCCAGCCCGCCATATTGCCTACCAAAGTACCCTCAGTAATAATCACTTCAAAGAGCTAGCCACCAATATCGAGATTGAAGCACGAGCTCAAAAATTCAAAAATCTCACTGTAACGCTCGAAAGAAGGAAGTTGACTCGCTTAGAGACAGCTTGCACGAGGACGTGCAATGAATAGGAAGGGGGGGAATGTTTGGTGGATGCAGGCATATACAGGTGTATGCACATCAAACCCTCTCAACACTCCTATTGTTTTGAAGAAAGCCATGTAATTCAGCCTATGATGAGTTGGAACCATGATTTAATTAGACAATACACTCTTTACTTGTCTAAGTCTACACCCTTGTAAGAGGCCGGATGGTCGTGGGAAACCCCCTTAACTTTTAAAGTCAAAACCCTTAGTTTTGAGAGGAGATTTATCATTAGCTTGAAGAATAAAAAACATGCACCGTGGAGGCATCTTACTACTACAACTTGTAATCTTCTTTTATCCTAAGATGGTAATAAGAATTCGTTTCCAAATAGCACATTGCATTCCTTGTCTCTTGCTCTACAATCTAAGTGTAATCATTTCCAATTCTGTTCTCGGTTGTGATGCATTGTTTGTGAGCTAAATGCATTGATTTGGAGGTTAAAATGGTTGTTTTTTTTATGTTTTGACCATGGATAAGTGTTTCTATGCTTAAGGAAGACCTTTCCAAGTACTTCTATTTTAGTTTTCTGCACATCTTTTGTGATGGATCGTGATTTATGTACCTTCCCATATGGTGACAGAACTTGGTAGGATTGAGCCCTTAAGTGTTGTGATACCTCTCCTTAAGTTTTGTGGCGTTCCCGATTCATTTGGTTGTCGAAAAGGCGTGATGACCTAGAGTGGTGAGATTGGACGCATACTAATTGTCTAACTAGGAAGTGGTTGATTTGCTTTTGTCGTAGAACGAGTATCCCCTGAGTTCACTTTGGTGAGATTGACACTCTCATTAAGTCTTCGTGCCCCATCTCGAGGAGCTACCTTGCATATTGACATTATGTTAGTAAAAAAGAGCTATGCTGCAGATTCCATCGCGGCGACCCACTAACAGGGAGTCATACAGTGTGGTAAAAAACACACTATCACAGCTCTTAGCCATGCAAGACACACCAAATCCGGCTTCAATATCAAAAGATCTAGCTTCCATTTCAGAACAGTTGCAAGCACTAAAAAAGAAGCTTGCACAAGTAAAATATGTTAGACAGATATTGACTATGAAACATACGGCTATCCAATCCCAGAAAGATTATGAAGCTCAAGGAACAAGTGGCAAAGGAACATGCAAACTTAGCTACTTGGAATGAGAAATATTTTTTGAAGCTTCAACAGAAATATATGGCAATATGTGCCATCCAATCCCAAGCAGCTGCACCAATTCAACCAGCATCTACAATAGAGATAAAGTTCACAAGTGTAGACCTACCCCTATTAGATCTTCCAAACACATCTATTGAGGGGGGCCTCCATGATTTTGAACAAACATAGGGAAATTCTAATGCAAGAGAGGACATTAAGAAGTGGATATCAGAGTCTAGGGATCCTCTCACATGGAATATATGCAAGACAAGCTAAAGGCATTGAAATCATTGGAGCTTTTAATGATCAATTCAGATGAAATTGTGCAAAATTTTTTCCATGATATGATTCCATTACGGCTCATGAAGCAAGAGGCTATCATGTTGAAGAAGAAACTAATGCCCACTCTTGAGCCAAACCTAAAGGGGAATATAAAGATGTACCTATGATAGTGGACTAGGTGTTATCCATTCTCAAGAATCAACCCCTCTGGTGCAAGAAGTGGTTTAAAAAATACCACATGATCCACCACAACATCTCAAGATTGACCCAACCTACTACCCTATTCCAAGGTGGGGATCTTGGGACACCTACTTCAATTCGCAAAGCAGAAGGCCGTTGGTACTCAAATACCCTGTTATATCTAAACCAGCCAGCAATTTTTTGCCATCAGCAGATAGATATATGGTTCACACCTTATAGGGGGTAATAACAAAGATATGCGATGTTCCAAATTTCACTTTGTCAAATGTTGTTGAAGATAGCAAAAATGCTTATCACATGCATCACAAAATTTGAGGACATCGTGGAAACGGAGCACCCATGATAGGTGTTTTCTTGAGGGAACAGACGGCTTATGCTGGAATATGGAAACATAGATTCCAAGATGCAACATCATCATAAGGTTATTTTCTAGAGTCATGATTCTGCCTTTGCAATATCTTCAAACATTCAAGGAGGACTTCATGACAAGTTTCTTTGAGATGGATTCTACCATCTTCAACCCTATAAGACCATATTAGGTATTTTGGTAAAAATCTCACATTATGGGAATCTCCAAATCGACCGAATTCATGTAATTTGGGAATTTTCCACTTAAAGTGGGAAAAATTGAGGTGTGTGGCTAGTAAATAAAGTGAAAATCTCATAGGATTGTGGTGTTGATAAACACCAAAAGTCAAGAGGATGTACAACACATGGATTTGAATAATAACTATAAATTACATAAAACAAAGGAAGATACAAAAAATATTTTGTTTACAAATTGACTAGTATAGTCACAATAGAAGCTCCACATAATTCTACTCCACATTTGATACCATATCTGAACTTTGATCCAAGTGTGGCTGATGTGCATGAGTGAGGCCTTCTTTGGCTTTTAGAGCATGTCTTTCTGGAATCTTTATTCTAGAAAATGGTCCTTCTTTGTTGGGTCTCCAAGACCAAACAATTGCATCTATAGTTTCCCACACTTGTGGGTCCTTATAGTTGACAGCCCAATAACCCTTCCAACAATTACTGTAAGCTTGAGTATCTGTCATCCCACTTTTTCTCGCGCAAGGTGCCCAATATTGAATCAAGAGTTTTCTGTAGTTTGGTGATGTAGGCTCATTATCAATGTCAGATAAAGCCATTGCAAGCCACACTGGATAGATTTCTATGTCACTCGGAACAAGCATAAGAAAGTCACCTTGGTGCACATCAGACATAGGGTCAAACTCTTCCCTTGGCCTATCTCGTTGAGGCCCACAAAAATGATCGTTCAACTCTTCAAGGCCTAGGAATCTTTCTGCTCCTTGTTGCAAATTCATTGTAGTGCTTTGTAGGTGAGAATATTCTTGAGTTTTTGGCCAAAACATTTCATACAATACTCCCTCTGATATGATTGCTTTTCCAATCTCTTCAATTACCTTACTCCAATAATCTATCACGGGTCTATAATATCGCGGAATACTTGAACCATTCCCTAAATTTTTCCAAAATTTTATATAGTTCTTTAGCCCCAAAATGACTTCTTCGTGGGCCTTGACATACTCCGCCATTTGTACTAGAGGTGGATCTCCATGTGGTAACATTGGCTTGCCTTTTGTGTCTGTTTTCCAAAGGCGAATACTTCCACTCCAACTTGATACACCTACATGTGCCTTATATTGCATCATTGGTGTCTCATCCTGCATAAAGAACCTGAACTGAAGCGGTTTGGAATGTCCAACAAGTATGTCTTGTCCATCACAAAGATAGCCATCACAATATTGCTTGAAATCGGGGATCTTTGTGAGAAAAAATGGAGCTGGAGATGAAGATGAGCTGTTTCGTAATAAATCCATCAAATGTGGCAAAGTATAGGTTTGTGTAACTCTCAGCTTCTCTGAAAACCTACTAAACATGGCGTCTATGTCCTCATGTGTAGGCCCAACCATTAAAAATCCCAGCTGGATGGTTTTGAAAACACCCCTTGCAACAAGCATTGACAAATAGGCAAATAAGTATCGATTTTTGTTTTCCCCTGCACAATTATCCAATTGTAGCAACAAGTTCTCTGGCAATCTGCGAAATGTTGACCCCAATTCCTCTTCTGCAATTTCTGATGACTACACAATGGGCTCTTTTCCATCACTCAAGTTATGGTAGTCCAAAGCATCCCTTGAGTTCAAAGCATGTAGTAGTGAAATATTGCTCCTTGGAAGTCCATTTTTTACTAGATCACCAAGAGGATGCTTATCTATCCTCTCTAGGTTATGTAAACAATTAGCAATTGAGCCAATTGTAAGATTTGGATCAGCTGGCCACAAACCATTCAAGACAAAGTGTCCGTAATGACCTTCTCCATGTCCATGAGTGATCATGCCAATCAATGCCACCTGCAGATTATATCCTGAATCCACACCCTTGGGAACAATGCGTAATCTAGGAATGGCAGTCTTCTTTTGATCCATCTTATCATGGATTATGCATACATATTTTTGTGGTTGAGTTTCTGAATACGTGCGCCATGCATAATATAGGCTTCTGCAACTCTTTTTTTGTGCCATGTGAACTTCTCTCTCCCTCAAGAGAAGAGCTCTCTCTTCAAGAGAAGGTTTAGCTTCTAACCTTGCCTTGATTGAGCTACAAATATTGCACTTAGAGAACTCACTCGTCTTTGTTAAAGTGACATGTGGGTACTCTTTGTTCCAAATTCTACCAAAAGAAGATTGGGATAGCTTCTTCTCATAGCCCATTTGGTCAAGTGTCGTGTTGATTTCACATAAAATATCCACTTGTTTGTATGTTGATGGAATCACCAATTGAGTCTCTCTTGAGCCATCTAGCAGTGTTCTACTTCTATGTGGCATCTTCTCAGAGTTGTTTTCCACAAACTCATTTAGTAGTGCTCTTGCTAAACTAGTATGTTGAAGTCCCCTTCTCAATGTACATGTGTTCCCATGTACATATTGGCGCACACCATTTTCAAAGTTCTCCTTGTATCAATAAAATGATGTCTTTGGTATTCCATGTAGCTCATACCATGCTCTACAACAAACAATAGAGCCATTTAGCCTGAATTGGTATCGTGACTTCTCATCTTTCTGATAACATATAGAAAGAACATCATAAACATAATTAGTGCGTGATTTTTGCGACTCTCCCCAAAATTGTTGTCGTAACCTTGTCACCATATCACGATTTGCAAATTGGCAGCATTTTTGTGCACAACAATCAATGCATGATACCCTTTGAATTGATTTGTTTGAAAGGTAAAAAGTCGAAGCTGGTGCTGCTTTTGATTTTTGAGTCCTGTTCATGAAAGTGTATCGTCTCTTCCTTGACAACTGGACAACATTACTCCCATCAAGTTTTTTTCCAACATTGCCATCGTTGGATACATCCTCATATGTAGCATGCATGCCATCAATAGGAACAAAGCGTTGTAATGGGCTCCCATTCAACATTGTTGTCTGCTTGATGGGCCACTTTAGCAAAGTGATGCTACCCACTTCAACCACATCATCAATGCTTGCATTTTCTCTTTCAATACCCACACCCACACAATCAGGACCAAGTTCCTGAAAGTTGACATAATCATGTGGAAATACATACAAGATGGTCCCTTCATTCATGGTTTGCATCATTGTGTCATCTTTTAAAAGGACCCTCTGATTTCTCCAAGACTCTCGAATCATTGCTTCAAATTCTGGGCTTGTCATAGGTATTGCATCTGTAACTAGAGGATCAGTATGATCATGTTCTTCATCACCATTGTAGCTTTCGTGTGGATCAATTAAGTTCCCATTTAATACAAAAGATTGCAAAAGAAGCTTTGACCATCGAACAACACTCCATAATGAGCCTTGGAGAGATGAAGTATCCATTGTAGGAAAAGGTAGGACCACATCCTTCAAGCATTCCTCCACTAGTATGGAGACATTTCCCAGCCCTATCTTTGTACCACCACAAGTGGAATCTGGATCTGTTCTACACACACAACCAATACCAACGATTTCATTGTCAAGTATCATATGTACTTTCTCCCCAGATTCGAAGTCCATCCTGTAAGTAAAAAGATTACATTGTTAAATCCATAGTTATAGAAAAATACTCTTCAAACAAAAAATCATGCTACAACATGAAAAAGGTTTGCATAGGTTGGACAAGTGGTGAACCTTGAGACCAAATCCTCCTTGCTATATTAATGGAAGCAAGGTTGGACAAGTGGTGGACCTTGAAACCAAAGCCTCTTTGCTATATGAGAGCATAGGTTGGACAAGTGGTGGACCTAGTTGTAATACCCACTGCCACCTATCAACTACTATAGGACTATGCTTTCCAATGTCCAAGTATCCCTTGAGTCTTTCAAGGTTGAACACGTGGTGGACCTTGAAACAAAAATCCCCTTTCTATATCAGAGCATAGCTTGGACAAGTGGTGGACCTAGTTATAATGCCCAATATCCAAGGTGAAATACCTTAGGACTTTGCTACCTTGCTTGCCAATGTTTACGTAGCCCCTCATTTCTTTAATGGAAGTAAGGTTGGACAAGTGGTGGACCTTGAAACCAAAGCCTCTTTGCTATATAAGAGCATAGGTTGGACCTAGTTTTAATACCCACTGCCACCTATCAACTACTATAGGACTATGCTTTCCAATGTCCAAGTATCCCTTGAGTCTTTCAAGGTTGAACACGTGGTGGACCTTGAAACGAAAATCCCCTTTCTATATTAGAAAGGTTGAACACATGGTGGACCTTGAAACGAAAATCCCCTTTCTTTATAAGAGCATAGCTTGGACAAGTGGTGGACCTAGTTATAATGCCCAATATCGAAGGTGAAACACCTTAGGACCTTGCTACCTTGCTTGCCAATGTTTACGTAGCCCCTCATTTCTTTAATGGAATCAAGGTTGGACAAGTGGTGAACCTTGAAAGCAAAGCCTCTTTGCTATATGAGAGCATAGGTTGGACCTAGTTGTAATACCCACTGCCACCTATCAACTACTATAGGACTATGCTTTCCAATGTCCAAGTATCCCTTGAGTCTTGCAAGGTTGAACACGTGGTGGACCTTGAAACCAAAATCCCCTTTCTATATCAGAGCATAGCTTGGACAAGTGGTGGACCTAGTTATAAAGCCCCTCCTTTCTTTAATGGAAGAAAGGTTGGAAAAGTGGTGAATCTTGAAACCCAAACCCTTTGGCTATATATAGAGGATATCTTGGACAAGTGGTGGGCTTAGTTGTAGTATCCAATGTCCAAGGTCCAAGGTGAACTATGTAAAGACCTTACTTCCAAAAACAAAGTCGTACAAGTGTTTCTCCTTGAAACCAAAACCTCCTTAGTGTATTAGAACATAGCTTGGAGAAGTGGTGGACTTAGTTGTAATGGTGAATGTCCAAAGCAAACTATTCTAGGCTTACTTCCCAAATCAAGTTTGGACAAGTGGTGGATCTTGAAACCAAAACCCCCTTACTCTATTAGAGCATAGCTTAGATAAGTGGTGGACCTAGCTGCCATGGAAAATGTTCAATCTGAACTGCTGCAGGACCTTGCTATTAAATGTCTAAGTAGAGCTAGCTTCTTTAATGGAATCAAGGTTGGGAAAGTGGTGCATCTTGAAACCAAAATCCCTTTATTGTATTAGAGCATAGCTTGGACAAGTGAGGGACCTAGTTTTAATGTGTGATGTCCAAAGAAAAGTATTACAAGACCTTGCTTTCCAATATTTGAATTGGTCAAGTGGTTAAAACTAAGTATAAAACTTTGACCATTTTCTTCTCGAATTGCCAAAAAGCTAGTTTTAGACACCCCTAAATGAAAATGGTTTAGGGTGGCCTTAAACAATGTTTTTTCAAAGACTTGAACAAAAGGGTTGCCGAAGAGTAATGACAATTTATTGTGGCTTGAAGTGCCTGAGTATGTGAAAACAAGCCTAGGTTTTCCACGAGGCAAAAGGTGACATAATAAGAACATTGGAAACTTAGGATTGACCATGTGGCCTAAACTTTGGCAAGTGAAGTGGTGGCCAAGTTTTGTGGCACAGTGTGCACTTGGTCCTATATGTGTTGACCACTTGGCTAAATCTAGGACCATAAGGCCAAACCTTTGGCACCTTAAATATAGTATGGGACATAATCTAGAACTACTATAGTAAATTAGTAGTATAGCTAATATGTTAATATTTGTATTCTATTTAAGTATATGCTAATAAAATTTATGTTCAAAATTTCACTAATGAAGAATGTTCCCATTTAGCACTCCAGATGCGGGGTCTTAGGGCAATGCCACAATGGGGTGACAAGGCAGCGCTTCCACGTGAGGTTTGGGGGTAGCGCTCTTGATGGGGATGTGGAATATAGCGCTCTCGATGGCGGGGCTTGGGAGGTTGATTTTGGGATATTGTTCTGGGCGGGGTCCTGGGGTAGCGCCCAAAGATTTTTTTTTTTATAAGTGAATTCCTAGTATAGAGTTACGCATGTTTTTCATATTTTCAACCATGATTTCTTTAATTTTGGCAGGGTGAATTGGTTAATTTTTTATATTGCTTTTGTTTTTTTTAATCCTATGATAAAACATGGACTTGTAGCATACGTGGCATTCTAATAAACCCTATCAAGATTAGGCACACAGAGAGCGCACGAGAAACGCACACAGAGAAAGCAGGCGAGCAGCAAACACACAGAAAGCGCACACGGATCGCACACAGTTGGAGTATACGCACGCGTAGAGGAGCAAGCTCGGCATCGTACACAACACACAGGTGGAGTGCACAGGATTGAATGTTCGCGCACAAGATAAAGAAACAGCAGCGTACACAACGCTTTCCAGAAGGGCAGGATCGGGCAGTCTTCTCAGGAGACATTGCACACCTCACGAATAGAGAAAAAACAGGTATTTCTCTCTCTCTCACTCTCTGTCTTTCTCCATATAGAGAAGATGGTTCTCTGTAACTCTTCTTGCACACACACTCTCTCGTCAAAAGACAGAGATACATAGTTTAAAAGTATCCCTGCACACATACACATATTCCCACACATCGTCTTCCTCTCTTCCACATACATAACCACAGTGAAATCTGTTATCTTGCTGTCTCTCTCTTGAAAATACATGCACATATTCCCACACATCGTCTTCCTCACTTCCACATACATAACCACAATGAAATCTGTTATCTTGTTGTCTCTCTCTTGAAAATACGTGCACATATTCCCATACATCGTCTTCCTCTCTTCCACATACATAAACACAGTGAAATCTGTTATCTTTCTCTCTCCTCTCTCTAAAAAACAGGTATTTATCTCTCTCTCTCTCTATCTATCTATCTATCTCTGTATCTTGCTATCTCTCTCTTGAAAATACGTGCTCATGTATGTGTGCGTCTGTGTTATCTATGTGTATGTATGTATATTTGTGTTATTTCATTGTAATACTCATACATAATGCAGATACACAATTACACTTAATTACGATATGCACACATAGTATATATACATACATAAATATCACAAATAACTAACACATTGTAATACTAGTAAAATTGAATGGAAGACTTACTTGCGTGATCTGTTAAAGTCGATTCTTGTAGCGAGTTCTGGATGTATGCTGAGCTGATTTTCCTCTAATCCATTTGTAGATATGATTGTAACTTCTGTTTCTCAAAAATAGTAGTGTTGTTTAGTGATACACCTAATGGACATAAATGGTTTAAACTAGGACATGTAGACCAAAAATACATGTATTTCTTTGGATGAATATGTACACTTTTTGGTGACCCTTACCACAAGTGGTGGACCTTGAGACCACTGGACTATAAGGACCTCCAAACAATACCTTGTACACTCAATCCTTCTTGGTATCTAGTTTGGACAAGTGGTGGACCTTGTTCAAATTCTCTAACCACTCTCTCTAACGTGGTGACATAATTTAGGTGTGATAAATTCATATCTATGCAAACTAATATCAGTTTAGGCTTGTTAATTTGAGTTTGTTTGAATTTATGTACAATATAATGATTTGAGGTTTGCATATTTGAATTTAGGTGGTATAATGATATCTTTTTGTGGTAAACTTGAATTTAAAATCAATTTCACGTGGAATATTTTAAATTTAAGTAGTAAAATTTAAATTTTTATAAAAAAGTTTGAATTTTAAAATTTGGGCGGGATATTTTAAAATTTAGGCGGGATATTTAAGATTTGGGAGGGATATTTTAAATTTAGGCGGGAAGGTTTTGAATTTATAGCGAGATCTCCCTTACATAAGAGAGTATAGGTTGGACAAGTGGTGGACCTTCAAGCTAGAGCATCCATGCTACTGGACATGATAGGTAGGGAATCTAGTTGAATATTGTATGTATAATATATATGTAATAGATCTAGCTTGGACAAGTGGTGGACCTTGGAACAAAACCCCATGTAAAACATATCATGCACATTCCAAGTGGTCAAAAAAAATATCATTTAAGATATAGCCTTATAGGTTGGACAAGTGGTGGACCTTAACACCCAGATATTCTTCATATAATGACATAGAGTGGAAAACTGGTGAATCTTGAGACCAAACCATGCTACTAGCGATAATAGCTTGGACAAGTGGTGGACCTTGAAAGTAAACCCCCCATCTACGAAATATCGTGGGTTTAAGGTATTTCGATGGAGCCTAGCATCTTGGAGACATCGTGCATCTTGCTTCTCTTCATGTTTCAATGGAGCCTATCTTGGACAAATGGTGGAGCATCCTTCTCTCCATGTTTCAATGCACCCTAGCTTGGACAAGTGGTGGACCTTTGCTTCTCTCTATTATTCAATAGAGTTAGCTTGGACAAGTGGTGGACCTTGGAACCAAACCCCCATTTAAAACCTATCATGGTCACTCCAAGTGGTGAGAAAGAATAACCTTTAAGATATAGCTTTATAGGTTGGACAAGTGGTGGACCTTAACACCCTAATATTCTTAATATAATGACATAGAGTGAAAAAGTGGTGAATCTTGAGACAAAACCACTCATGCTACTAGCACTAATAGCTTGGACAAGTGGTGGACCTTGAACGTAAACCCCCCATGTTTCAATAGAGTTAGCTTCGACAAATGGTGGAGCATCCTTCTCTCCATGTTTCAATGGACCCTAGCTTGGACAAGTGGTGGACCTTTGCTTCTCTCTATGATTCAATAGAGTTAGCTTGGACAAGTGGTGGACCTTGGAACCAAAGCCCCATGTAAAACCTATCATGGTAACTCCAAGTGGTAATAAAGAATAACCTTTAAGATGTAGCCTTATAGGTTGGACAAGTGGTGGACCTTAACACGCGCATACTCTTAATATAATGACATAGAGTGGAAAAATGGTGAATGTTGAGACAAAACCACTCATGCTACTAGTGATAATAGCTTGGACAAGTGGTGAACCTTGAATGTAAACCCCTCATCTACGACATATCGTGGGTTTAATGTTTTTCAATGGAGCCTAGCATCTTGGAGACATGGTGCACCTTGCTTCTCCTCATGTTTCAATGGAGCCTACCTTGGACAAATGGTGGAGCATCCTTCTCTCCATGTTTCAATGGACCCTAGCTTAGACAAGGGGTGGACCTTTGCTTATCTGTATGTTTCATTAGAGTTAGCTTGGACAAGTGGTGGACCTTGGAACCAAACCCCCATGTAAAACCTATCATGGTCACTCCAAGTAGTAAGAAAGAATAACCTTTAAGATGTAGCCTTATAGGCTGGATAAGTGGTGGACCTTAACACCCACATATTCTTAATAAAAGTGGTGAATCTTGAGACCAAACTACTCAGGCTATAACCAATAATAGCTTGGACAAGTGGTGGACCTTGAATGTAAACCCCTCATCTACGAAATATCGTGGGTTTAATGTATTTCGATGGAGCCTAGCATCTTGGAGACATGGTGCAGCTTGCTTCTCGTCATGTTTCAATGGAGCCTATCTTGGACAAATGGTGGAGCATCCTTCTCTCCATGTTTCAATGGACCCTAGCTTGGACAAGTGGTGGACCTTTGTTTCTCTCTATGTTTCAATAGAGTTAGCTTTGACAAGTGGTGGACATTGGAACCAAACCCCCATGTAAAACCTATCATGGTCACTCCAAGTGGTAATAAAGAATAACCTTTAAGATGTAGCCTTATAGGTTGGACAAGTGGTGGACCTTAACACGCGCATATTCTTAATATAATGACATAGAGTGGAAAAGTGGTGAATCTTGAGACCAAACCACTCAGGCTACTACCAATAATAGCTTGGACAAGTGTTGGACCTTGAATGTAAACCCCTCATCTACGACATATCGTGGGTTTAATGTTTTTCGATGGAGCCTAGCATCTTGGAGACATGGTGCACCTTGATTCTCCTCATGTTTCAATGGAGCCTACCTTGGACAAATGGTGGAGCATCCTTCTCTCCATGTTTCAATGGACCCTAGCTTAGACAAGGGGTGGAACTTTGCTTCTCTCTATGTTTCAATAGAGTTAGCTTGGACAAGTGGTGGACCTTGGAACCAAACCCCCATGTAAAACCTATCATGGTCACTCCAAGTAGTAAGAAAGAATAACCTTTAAGATGTAGTCTTATAGGTTGGACAAGTGGTGGACCTTAACACCCACATATTCTTAATAAAAGTGGTGAATCTTGAGACCAAACCACTCAGGCTATAACCAATAATAGCTTGGACAAGTGGTGGACCTTGAATGTAAACCCCTCATCTATGAAATATCGTGGGTTTAATGTATTTCGATGGAGCCTAGCATCTTGGAGACATGGTGCAGCTTGCTTCTCGTCATGTTTCAATGGAGCCTATCTTGGACAAATGGTGGAGCATCCTTCTCTCCATGTTTCAATGGACCCTAGCTTGGACAAGTGGTGGACCTTTGTTTCTCTCTATGTTTCAATAGAGTTAGCTTGGACAAGTGGTGGACCTTGGAACCAAACCCCCATGTAAAACCTATCATGGTCACTCCAAGTGGTAATAAAGAATAACCTTTAAGATGTAGCCTTATAGGTTGGACAAGTGGTGGACCTTAACACGCGCATATTCTTAATATAATGACATAGAGTGGAAAAGTGGTGAATCTTGAGACCAAACCACTCAGGCTACTACCAATAATAGCTTGGACAAGTGTTGGACCTTGAATGTAAACCCCTCATCTACGACATATCATGGGTTTAATGGTTTTCGATGGAGCCCAGCATCTTGGAGACATGGTGCACCTTGATTCACCTCATGTTTCAATGGATCCTACCTTGGACAAATGGTGGAGCATCCTGCTCTCCATGTTTCAATGGACCATAGCTTAGACAAGGGGTGGACCTTTGCTTCTCTCTATGTTTCAATAGAGTTAGCTTGGACAAGTGGTGGACCTTGGAACCAAACCCCCATGTAAAACCTATAATGGTCACTCCAAGTAGTAAGAAAGAATAACCTTTAAGATGTAGCCTTATAGGTTGGACAAGTGGTGGACCTTAACACCCACATATTCTTAATAAAAGTGGTGAATCTTGAGACCAAACCACTCACGCTATAACCAATAATAGCTTGGACAAGTGGTGGACCTTGAATGTAAACCCCTCATCTACGAAATATCGTGGGTTTAATGTATTTCGATGGAGCCTAGCATCTTGGAGACATGGTGCAGCTTGCTTCTCGTCATGTTTCAATGGAGCCTATCTTGGACAAATGGTGGAGCATCCTTCTCTCCATGTTTCAATGGACCCTAGCTTGGACAAGTGGTGGACCTTTGTTTCTCTCTATGTTTCAATAGAGTTAGCTTGGACAAGTGGTGGACCTTGGAACCAAACCCCCATGTAAAACCTATCATGGTCACTCCAAGTGGTAATAAAGAATAACCTTTAAGATGTAGCCTTATAGGTTGGACAAGTGGTGGACCTTAACACGCGCATATTCTTAATATAATGACATAGAGTGGAAAAGTGGTGAATCTTGAGATCAAACCACTCAGGCTACTACCAATAATAGCTTGGACAAGTGTTGGACCTTGAATGTAAACCCCTCATCTACGACATATCGTGGGTTTAATGTTTTTTGATGGAGCCTAGCATCTTGGAGACATGGTGCACCTTGATTCTCCTCATGTTTCAATGGAGCCTACCTTGGACAAATGGTGGAGCATCCTTCTCTCCATGTTTCAATGGACCATAGCTTAGACAAGGGGTGGACCTTTGCTTCTCTCTATGTTTCAATAGAGTTAGCTTGGACAAGTGGTGGACCTTGGAACCAAACCCCCATGTAAAACCTATAATGGTCACTCCAAGTAGTAAGAAAGAATAACCTTTAAGATGTAGCCTTATAGGTGGGACAAGTGGTGGACCTTAACACCCACATATTCTTAATAAAATTGGTGAATCTTGAGACCAAACCACTCAGGCTACTAGCAATAATAGCTAGGGATAACCATTAAGATATAGTCTTATAGGTTGGACAAGTGGCGGACCTTAACACCCAAATATTCTTAATATAATGACAGAGAGTGGAAAAGTGGTGAATCTTGAGACCAAACCACTCATGCTACTAGCGATAATAGGTTGGACAAATTGTTGATCTTGAATGTAAACTCCCCATGTACAAAATAACGTGGGTTTAAGGTATTTCGATGGAGGCTAGCATCTTGGAGATATGGTGCAGCTTGCTTCTCTTCATGTTTCAATGGAGTCTATCTTGGACAAATGGTGGAGCATCCTTCTCTCCATGTTTCAATAGACCCTAGCTTAGACAAGTGGTGGACCTTTGCTTCTCTCTATGTTTCAATAGAGTTAGCGTGGACAAGTGGTGGACCTTGGAACCAAACCCCCATGTAAAACCTTTCATGGTCACTCCAAGTGGTCAGAAAGAATAACCATTAAGATATAGTCTTATAGGTTGGACAAGTGGTGGACCTTAATACCCAAATATTCTTAATATAATGACACAGAGTGAAAAAGTGGTGAATCTTGAGACCAAACCCCTCATGCTACTAGCGTTAATAGGTTGGACAACTGGTGGACCTTGAATGTAAACCTTCCATGTTTCAATAGAGTTAGCTTCGACAAATGGTGGAGCATCCTTCTCTCCATGTTTCAATGGAGCCTAGCTTGGACAAGTGGTGGACCTTTTGCTTCTCTCTATGAGAAGAATAAAGTTAGCTTGGATAAGTGGTGGACCTTGGAACCAAACCCCTATGTAAAACATATCATGGACATTTCAAGTGGTGAGAAAGAATACCCTTTAAGATATACCCTTATAGGTTGGACAAGTGGTCGACCTTAACACCTAGATCTTCTTTATATAATGACATAGAGTGGAAAAGTGGTGAATCTTGAGACCAAACCACTCATGCTACTAGGGATAATAGCTTGGAAAAGTGACTGACCTTGACGTTAAACCCCACATGTAAACAATATCGTGGGTTTAAGGTATTTCAATGGATCCTAGAATCTTGGAGACATGGTGCAACTTGCTTCTTTTCATGTTTCAATGAAGCCTATCTTCCACCAATGGGGGATCATCCTTCTCTAAATGTCTCAGTGGAGCCTAGCTTGGACAAGTGGTGGACCTTTGCTTCTCTCTATGTTTCCATAGAGTTAGCTTGGACAAGTGGTGGACCTTGAAACCAAACCCCCATGTAAAACATATCATGGTCATTCCAAGTGGTGAGAAATAATACCCTTTAAGATCTAGCCTTATAGGTTGGACAAGTGGTCGACCTTAACACCTAGATCTTCATAATATAACGACATAGAGTGGAAAAGTGGTGAATCTTGAGACCAAACCACTCATGCTACTAGAGATAATAGGTTGGACAAGTGGTGGACCTTGAATGTAAACCCCCATGTACAAAATATCTGGGTTTAAGGTATTTCAATGGAGCCTAGCATCTTGGAGACATGGTGCAGATTGCTTCTCTTCATGTTTCAATGGAGCCTATCTTGGACAAATGGTGGAGCATCCTTCTCTCCATGTTTCAATGGAGCCTAGCTTGGACAAGTGGTGGACCTTTGCTTCTCTCTATGTTTCAATAGAGTTAGCTTGGACAAGTGGTGGGCCTTGGAACCAAACTCCCATGTAAAACCTATCTTGGTAACTCCAAGTGGTGAGAAAGAATAAAGTTTAAGATATAGCCTTATAGGTTGGACAAGTGGTGGACCTTAGCACCCAGATATTCTTAATAGAATGACATAGAGTGGAAAAATGGTGAATCTTGAGACCAAACCACTCATGCTACTAGAGATAATAGGTTGGACAAGTGGTGGACCTTGAATGTAAACCCCCCATGTACAAAATATCATGGGTTTGAGGTATTTCAATGGAGCCTAGCATCTTGGAGACATGGTGTAGCTTGCTTCTCTTCATGTTTCAATGGAGCGTATCTTGGACAAATGGTGGAGCATCCTTCTCTCCATGTTTCAATGGACCCTAGCTTGGACAAGTGGTGGACCTTTGATTCTCTCTATGTTTCAATAGAGTTAGCTTGGACAAGTGGTGGACCTTGAAACAAAACCCCCATGTAAAACCTATGCTGGTCACTCCAAGTGGTGAGAAAGAATAACCCTTAAGATATAGCCTTATAGGTTGGACAAGTGGTGGACCTTAACACCCAAATATTCTTAATATAATGACATAGAGTGAAAAAGTGGTGAATCTTGAGACCAAACCACTCATGCTACTAGCGTTAATAGGTTGGACAAGTGGTGGACCTTGAATGTAAACCCCCCATGTTTCAATAGAGTTAGCTTCGACAAATGGTAGAGGATCCTTCTCTCCATGTTTCAATGGAGCCTAGCTTGGACAAGTGGTGGACCTTTGTTTCTCTCTATGTTTCAATAGAGTTAGCTTGGACAAGTGGTGGACCTTGGAGCCAAACCCCCATGTAAAACATATCATGGACATTTCAAGTGGTGAGAAAGAATACCCTTTAAGATATACCCTTATAGGTTGGACAAGTGGTCGACCTTAACACCCAGATCTTCTTAACGTAATGACATAGAGTGGAAAAGTGGTGAATCTTGAGACCAAACCACTCATGCTACTAGAGATAATAGGTTGGACAAGTGGTGGACCTTGAATGTAAACTCCCCATGTACAAAATATCGTGGGTTTAAGGTATTTCAATGGATCTTAGCATCTTGGAGACATGGTGCAGCTTGCTTCTCTTCATGTTTCAATGGAGCCTATCTTGGACAAATGGTGGAGCATCCTTCTCTCCATGTTTCAATGGACCCTAGCTTAGACAAGTGGTGGACCTTTGCTTCTCTCTATGTTTCAATAGAGTTAGCTTGGACAAGTGGTGGAACTTGGAACCAAACCCCCATGTAAAACCTATCATGGTCATTCCAAGTGGTGAGAAAGAATACCCTTTAAGATATAGCCTTATAGGTTGGACAAGTGGTGGACCTTAACACCCAGATCTTCTTAATATAATGACATAGAGTGGAAAAGTGGTGAATCTTGACATCAAACCACTCATGCTACTAGTGATAATAGGTTGGACAAGTGGTGGACCTTGAATGTAAACCCCCCATGTACGAAATATCATGGGTTTAAGATATTTCAATGGAGCCTAGCATTTTGGAGACATGGTGCAGCTTGCTTCTCTTCATGTTTCAATCAAACCTGGCTTGGACAAATGGTGGAGCATCCTTCTCTCCATGTTTCAATGGAGCCTAGCTTGGACAAGTGGTGGACCTTTGATTCTCTCTATGTTTCAATAGAGTTAGCTTGGACAAGTGGTGGACCTTGGAACCATACCCCTATGTAAAACCCATCATGTGCATTCCAAGTGGTGGTAAATAATACCATTTAAGATATAGCCTTATAGGTTGGACAAGTGGTGGACCTTAACACCCAGATCTTCTTAATATAATGACATAGAGTGGAAAAGTGGTGAATCTTGAGACCAAACCACTCATGCTACTAGGGATAATAGGTTGGACAAGTGGTGGACCTTGAATTTAAACCCCACATATACAAAATATCATGGGTTTAAGGTATTTCAATGGAGCCTAGCATCTCAAAGACATGGTGCATCTTGCTTCTCTTCATGTTTCAATGGAGCCTATTTTGGACAAATGGTGGAGCATCCTTCTCTCCATGTTTCAATGGACCCTAGATTGGACAAGTGGTGGACCTTTGCTTCTCTCTATGTTTCAATATAGTTAGCCTATATTAGACAATTAGTAGACCTCGAATCTCTCCATGTTGTCCTAGAGCTGAGCTTGGACAAGTGGTGGACCTTTACTTCTCCCTTCCCTTAGTTTACTTGCTTAAAGATCACTATGTATACTTGCTTGATCTAGCTTGAACAAGTGGTGGAACTTGTATTCACATCACAACTTTTCCATTACAAAAAAGTATATGTTAAAATAACATTTGGTTTTTTTTTGTTTCAGGAAAGATGGCTCAAAAAAAACAGGTTGCAAGGGTTGCTGTCTCAGTTGACTATACTTGCAATGATCTTTAGGAAATGGTATTTGGACATACATGGTATAGAGGGTGCACAATTTCATAAGGTGCATCTATTTATTGCCAAAAAGGAGAATGACAGCTTGTTTGAAGATGTTGGACAAGTTGTGGAAGCATCTGTCTCTGTAGTTGATAGTCATCCAGAGTGGAATGCATTGACATTCTAGTTCCAATGAATCTAGAATTTCAACTATCTCCAGGAGCATATGCATTGGAGCGCATGTCTAGAAACAAAGAAGAGACAATGTTTTCTCGAGGATGGAAGTTTGCAGAATCAAATCCAAATATCACAAGCAGATCAACTTCAAAGCTCCATCATTGCCACACTACAAAAAAAAGGTGAAAGCTTCACGACCACCATCCACAAAGAAGCAAGCAAAAGTGCAGAAAGTAGAAGCTAAGCGAACTAGTTCCATTTTGGATGTAGACAAGGCATCTTTGGCATCCTCATCAACAGAGGGTTCAATGTCAAAGATGAGAATTGTGGATCCAGATGTTTTAGAAGCTGAGGCCATGAAAGGACAAGAAAAAGATACAGGTGGAATGAATAAGTACATAAATTATTTTCCTTTCCAATATAGGGAATTTGATATCCCTATTCAAAATTTGTTGGCTTGCTCCTGATCACTATAATGCACGTATTATGGATAAAAAACACGCTGAAAGTGTGTTATTTGGATTTTCACGGAGGAGTACGACCAAGCCTGCAGCATGTGCATATTTGATGCCTGTTCGAAATGCAAATCAAAGAAGGGGACTCCTTTGGCAGTAGAAGAGGTAGAGGAGCAAAAAATTAAAGATTATCATTATTGGATTCTTGATGGGCAGCATTCAATCTATGCTGCAAAAGTTTTGCTTCACAATGAACAAAACAACAAAGAGATCTTTGAAAGACTGATTAGCGTGTATAAATTTAGAAAGGCTCGCATTGTTGTGAATGCTCCTCCATTTGTTGCAACTGCTATATCTGCCATTGCAAATGAGGAGGCTCAGGCATTGTATGTCAAGCAACCTTACAGCCAAATATTGAGACATTTACGGAGTCAATGGATCTTCTCAGACGACCACCAAAGGCAGCAAGTGGAATTGCAGAGGGACATGCATCTCGTGCGGATGGGATGGGTAGTTATTTTCTTTGTCTTTTTTTGTGTTTAATTAAATCTTTTCAATAGTTTAATTATTTTTCTATTTTTCTTTTTTTGGATTTTCTTCGATTGGCAAGAATGAGTGCAGCAGCAAGTTGGATTGCTAAACAGGCACACATGGTCACGTACTCTGATTTAGTTTATGATTGCTGGATAGAATCATTGAAAATCTAGAAGAGGAGAATAAGAAACCCCCAACAACTGTATTTAGATACCTTTGTGGCCTTGAGGAATCAGAGGTAAAGACTATTCAAGAAGAGATTAGAGATGAGAAGATTTTACTGTCAAAGAGTGCAAAGGATGGTGATGCAACTGACATGTATGATCGAATCAAGCAGTTGAAGCAAGACAAATTGATTCAAGATGCACTTCTTGAAGGCTTCAACAATTTGAATGAGTCTTCACCATGTAAAGACTGGGAGGAGGTGGTCAAAATGTATAACATCAATGATGTTGTTTATAAAACAATTTTAATGCTATGCGAGGAATGGATCAGATCTAGTTTGACGCGTGGAACAAAGAAAATGGCTTTTCCAGATGGAGCAATAAAATACATGCAATGGGCAATTCACCTTCAAAAGGAGAAAACTGAGCCTAGAGATTTGCCATGGTCAATCTATGTGGTGAGCCTACAAATGGAAGGCAATCTCTACTTGATGCGCCACTTCAATAATAAAGTGCCTATTGGCTTATGTGTTTTAGATATGACAAAAAACGTTGGAGGCAATTTGAAGTGGAGTGAGGAGACATTTAACAATGCTTTGGATGGGATCTTGGCTATTGCTGGAGGGTCAACAGATCCTGGATTTGTCTTTCTTGCATTTGTGGATTTCACTAACTTCACAAAATTGCAATGTGCCTTTCACGCCATGGGAGATAATCTGAGCTACCATTGTTGTGGTGCATTGCATCACTTTCCATCAGCTCCTTGCAAAGGAGCAATTCAATTCCTAACAGTTATTGCCTTCTTGGGACAAGGCAATGCATTTGAAGACCTGAGAAGAAGATCAGAGGAACATCCATGCCAATTGATTGTTCTCTTCTTCAAGTAGCAGATAACGATATGTCAGATTTGCAATATTTGGAGGCCAAAAAAAGAGCTTTGGTCAAGCACTACATTCGTACATATTGTTTTGAAGACCGCAAGCTTGTTGATGTTTTTGGTGATGGCTCCTTGGTTGCACAAGAAGGAATACAACAGAAAAAAGAAGTTATCTGCTTAATTGATAGTGTGGAGGAGGCAAAAAGCGTGGAGACCATGCTGCTAGACTTTGTTAAGTCTCATGAAGATATAGAAAAATGGGCTGGACTTCAACAATCCACTTCGCAATCAGGCGACATTGTGCCTGTTACAGAGGAGTGCTCTCCACAAAGAGAAGAAGAACAACAACAACACCATCCTCTGTCAATGGAGGACTTTTTGGAAATGGAGACACGTATGTTTTGAGTTTCTTGTGCATGTTAGTGTTTCTTGTTACTGATTTGATACTCTTAATGTTAGATTTTGCTTTATATAGTATTGATTGAGTTTGTATTTTTTATCTCAAGCATTCAAGGTTTGAATGTAAATAGTAAATTACTTGAGTTTTTGAATGGTGGATCTGTAGACTAAAACTATAACATTTAATACTCACAAAGACTTAATTACTTAAGAGCTTGAACTCAATAAGTTTTGGACCTTTTATCAATACCCCCTTGATATGATACATTAGATCGTAGCATGGTTAAATGGTGATGCTTCATAAATTGAACCTAGCTTAGACAGGTGCTGGAGCCTAAATTTAAACTAACCTTGCTAGAAGGGAGCTTATGTTTGGACTTTGAGAACTAGCATAAGTAATCAATTAGAGCATAGATTAGACATGTGGTGGTGCCGGCCTTAGAGACCAAAATCTTAATGAGCTTGGAAAGGTATTTAAGTACTGCAATTTACTTAGTTTTAGTACTCATTAAATGCATAGCTTGACAAAAGGTGGACCTTACATGGATCCTAATTTCAAGAGGTGTGGTAGACCTTCAAAACAAGCTCATATAGCTTGGACATGTGGTAGACCTTGCATGAAGACTAGTTTAGACAAGTGTGGTACACCTTGTAACCAACACCCATTTGTTATATTAGCTTGGACAAGTGGTGGACCTTGCTTTTATGTTTCAATGGAGCATATTTTGGACAGGTGGTAGACCTTGTTTCTCTCCATGCTTCAATGGAGAGAAACTTTAGCTTGGACAAGTGGTGGACCTTGTTTTTATGTTTTAAAGGAGCATATTTCGGACAAGTGGTAGACATAGTTTCTCTCCATGGTTCAATGGAACCCACCTTAGACAAGTGAAGTACCTTGAAACCAAACCCCCATAATACAACCTACTAAATAGGTTGGAAAATTGGTGGGATATGAAACCATCCATGATAGAGCATAGTATAGGTGAAAACGTAGTGGTCCTTATATCAATTACCCATGCATAGCTTGGACAAGTGGTGGACCTTGATTCTCTCTATGTTTCAATGGATCCTATCTTGGACTAGAGATATATCTTACTTAGTTCCATGCTTCAATGGATTGTAGCTTGGATAAGGAGTGGAACTTCAAACAAAACTCCACAGCATAGCATATATTAACAATTCATGGGTTTTATAGAGATTGTCTTGCCTATTTTGGAGAGTTGGTACACCTTTATTCTCCATTCTTCAATGGATCTGAGGTTGGACAAGCGGAGCTGGAGAAGTGGTCAACCTTAAAATGAAACCTCCCATGCTACAACCCATCATAGATCGTATATGTAGTGGACCTTTGAAACTCTTTTATGTCCCTAGCTTAGAGAAGCATTGCACTCTTGATTATCTCCATACATGAAGGCAAGGTTGGACAAGTGGTGGACCTTCAAACCAGAATCTCTATGCAATAATAGGCAAGTGGTGGAGCTTGTTTTCTCCATGTTCCAATGGAGCCTAGCTTAGACAAACAATGGAGCTTGCTTCTCTCCATGTTTCAATGGATCCTAGCTTAGAAAAGTGGTGGAGCTTTGCTTCTCTCCATGTTCCAATGGACCATAGCTTAGACAAGTGGTAGACCTTGAAAAACACCCCCCGTATACAACATATTATGGGGTTTTCATGTTTCAATGGCTCCTAGCTTGGACAAATGGTAGAGCTTGCTTCTCTTTATGTTTCAATGGATCCAATCTTAGCCAAGTGGTGGACCTTGAAACAAGAATACCCCCCCCCATGTACAACGTATTATGGGTTTTGAAAGCACTGGGAGAAAATAATAGCTTTGATAAGTGGTGGACCTTGCTTCTCTCCATGCTTCAATGGAGCCGAGGTTGGACACATGTTGGAGAGAAGATGGTTGCCCATGAAATAAGACCATGCATGCTATAATCAATCATATGTTGTACACATGGTGGACCTTGCAATTGTTTTATATGCCTAACTTGGACAAGTGGAGGACCCTTGATTACCTCCAGATATCAACAACAAGCCAAGTTTGGACAAGTGTAGTACCACCAAACCAGAATCTATATGCTACAATAGAGTATAGGTAGGACACGCGATGAACCTTGATATCAAACCATCCATGCTACTAGAGATGATAGGTTTCACATGTGGTGGAACCTTGTATCAATGTTCTATGTGTAGTTTTTGACTAGTGATAGACCTTGAAACTAATCCCTCTAGGCTACAAGAAAAAAGAGATGGATGAGGAGGCTAGACTACTTTTGTTGCATCAATGCATCCCATGTTACCACATATACTATAGGGTTCTTGGATAAGTGTTGGATCTTGTGTCAATGCTCCATGTCTAGCTTGGACAAGTGGTGGACCTTGGTTCTCTCTATGCTTCAAATGGGCAATAGATTGGAGACACAGTGGCCTTTTTTTTCCAATGATTTTATTTTTTGGAAACCTTGGAGGCACCATGTAAGAGGCACTCTAAGTCTTCCATACAATGGACCTATTGGACTATAAAATAATGATATCTTTCTTTGATATTGTCATTATTTTATGCATAATATTTTCTTCTTTTTGCAGACACAAAGGAGTTAAGTGATATAAAAACTAGATGTATTTCACACTATGATTGGCATGAAGATCCTTTTGGGACACCAACTTTTCCTATTCCCAAAGATGTAATTTTCCATATTAACGGTGTGGATTTTGAAGTGCGACTTTCATGTATTGAAGGAGCTGGTTATGGGCTATTTGTGCATACTACCCTGGAAAGTGGTTTGACTATTCTAAACTATGGAGGGCATAAGTATAGATTTCAAGACTGGAAAAAGATATGCAAAATATTTCCAAGAGCTTATAAATATTCTCTTCTAGAGGATCCAAACATAGAAGAAGAGGAAGATCAATCATACATTATTGGTTGTGTAGAAGAAGGAAACGTGTCGGGCTATATAAATAGTTCTCACAGTACAAATGTCTGTCCCAACGTACGCTATACATTTGATCCAAATTTGCCACCTTGGCATAAATGCACCTCTTCACACATCAAGTCAGAAGAATATGGCCATGTATGCATTGAGACTATTTGTCAAGTTGAAGCAGGAGAAGAGTTGTTTGCTGACTATAACTTTACTTGACATTGTAAAGTATTGTACATGGATGGAAATCTCAAGTACATGCATCATTTTCATTTTTCATGGATGAAATCTCAAGTAAATATAACATTTGATTATTGTTTAGTTTATGCTCAACGAGAATCTAGAGTGCTCTTATGCTTTGTGTGTTGTCTAACATATTTGACTACCTTGGCCATAGAATCTTGATTCTACTCTAGATTTGTGATAAATCTTACCAAAATTTAATCAATGTCTAGGTTGGACAAGTGGTGGGGCTTCAAACATTACTGTCTTAAACAAGTGGAGTTATCTTACTTGAATAAGTGGTGGCCTTTGAATCCAAATCTAAGCCAAATCTCTAATTATTTTCTTGTAGTCTAGGTTGGACATTTGGTGGACCTTGTATCCATGTTTCCTCAACAAGGGTGGCTTTTAGTTTTCACTTTAAGTACTCATCTTTAATAAAGTGTAGGATGGAAAATGTTGAGTTAGTAGATTGTATTTTAGACAAGTGGTGTTTGGTGTACGAATGCTGAAAATGGTTGCAAGGATTCTAACAACGACTTTACCTTAAATAAATTTCTTACTAGGAGTTCTACATATAAATATGGTGAATAAAATTCTAGTGGTTTTGAGATACCATTTGTGTGTGTGTTTTCTTAGATTCACAAACTGGGATGGATAATGCTCCTATGGTTCAGTCAACAACTATAGAATCCATAGATTCTATGGTTTCTAAAGTGCCCAAGATGGATGATATTTCTATACTAGAGTCTAGTGTTGTGCAACTTGAGCAAGCTTCCAATAATGAGAACCAAGAAATCGATGCTTCAAAAATGCAACATACATCAAAAGAGACTGAAAAGTCCACTCACGAGCTATTGCCAATTGGTACTACGTCATGTAGCGTAGATGTTGAGAAATCCATGCTTACAATTATATTGGATTTAAATGGTCTATTGTTGAAACGTTCCCCTCAACCATCCTCACACCACAACTCAGTGCAAATGGATTCAAAAAGATATATTATACTCAGGCCAGGTTGCATCCAATTCTTGAAGACTATTTTACAAAGGTTTAATGTTGCAATTTGGTCGACAGCTACTAGGAATAATGTGTATCAAATCCTTGCAGCACTAAACAACTTAGCTGAGGATACATTGCCTTTCTTTGCAATTTGGTCGCAAGATGTTTGCTACACCGCTCAAACTCAAAAATTGTTTAGACCCGACAATCCAAACGTTGAGGCAATGTTCAAGCCTCTAGCCAAAATTGCCATGGGGTTTGAATGTGATCCACAAAGAACAGTGCTTATTGATGACTCTCCTTACAAGGGATGTATTTCACCAGCAAACAATTGCATTTTTCCACCACAATTTGATGCTGAGAAGATGGTTGACAATATGCTCTTGGAGGAGCTACTGCCATACTTGATTCAGCTTGATGAGAGAAGGGATGTGCGTGATTTAATTGCTTCTAATCGTTATGGACAACCTATAGTGACAAATGATAGTGAATACAAACAAATCATGGAGTATTGGAAGCAGAAAAATGATGTTTGGTCAGCTAAGGTGTTCTTTACAAGAAGAATACCACCTGCAAAAGGTGACAGAGATGAAACTATCATTGAAGATGCAAGTGACACAAGCCACCGCAATGAAATGAGAAGAGCCCAAATACAAGAGATCTTGGCAAAGGAGCGTACACCCATTGAAAGCATGAAGGCGTCACAATTGACCACTTTAGCTAGGCAATTGGGTTGTAACACAAAAGGAGTTTTGAAGGCAACCACAGCAAAGGCTTATATAAATAAGGTGAAAGCTGAGAACAATCTTCTAAGGCTGGATAGAAAGCAACCCTAAGGTACTAGTGACATGTCATATATTCTTGATACACATGCTTGAACACTCATGTGCATGGTATCTAACAAATCTTTCTTTTTATTCCTTCTTGCAGGATCTTACAAAGGATACTACTAGATGGAGCTCAATCAATAGAGATTTTGATATTTTTGCTCAAAATAATGAAGCAGTCACCTACATTTTTTGTTTATCAATTTCTTGAGAGACTTTATTTTAGTTTGTAATCATCAAATGAAATGAAAAGTATCCTTCTTATTAAGATTGTTGATCTTTTTCTTGTTCAAACCTTTCAATTGTGATTTATAGTTTTGTTAGCATGAGATTGTGCTTTTTTAGTTTGAAAAAAACTGTCAAAGATCCAAGTCTTTTTGGCTTTACTTAAGTTATTAATTGTGAAAGATCCAAGTCTTTTTGCTTTACTTAAGTTATTGATTGCCTATGTAATAGTCCTTAAAACAATATCGGATGGCTTTCTTGCTCCCATGTCTCACATTGGTCTTTAGGTAAGACAAGTGGTGACCTTGAAAGTATGGTCTCATATCTCGATCAAGTGAAGAGACATGAAGCTTAAATATCACTACTATGTATCTAGTGTTAAACTCCATCGAGACAAAGACTAGATAGCCAAATTGCAGTCGAGTTTAAGTGAAAAATCCATTTGAGCTAAGGTAAAACTTATAGTGCCTCATTTTTCTAGGATTCTACCCCATCAAGGAAGTTAGAATCTAGCACAAACCAATTAAGACTCTTTTGGAGCCTAGATAGGACAATTCGTGGAACTTATGAAACTTATTATTGAGTTAGAGTCTAGTTTAGATAAGCAAAAGATCTTCAAACCAGCACTTGACTTTCTTACTATTCAATATTCAAAGTCCCTTGAGGCTAACAAATTACATACCCACTTGTAACCTAACTAATGAGTAATTATATAGATCTAAGCAAGTATATATAATGAGTCTTCAAACTAATAATCCAAGGGAAGAGAGTAGCAAGGTCCACTACTTGTCCAAGCTCAGCTCTAGACAACATAGAAAGATGCTAGTTCTACTAATTGTCTAATTATAGGCATGGAGAAATGATAGAAGGTTGACCACTTGTCCAACCTATCATCTCTAGTAAGATGGGAGGTTTGGCCTTAAGATTCACCATGTAACCAACCTATACATCATTGTATTATGAAGAGTAAAAAAGAAAAGCTCCACCACTTGTCCAAGCTAGTTCTAAAATCCACATGGAGATAAGCAAGCTCCACCATTTGTCGAATCTCTCTTCCATTAAAACATGAAAAAACTCATCTATGTTGTACAGGGGGACTTTTTTCCAAGGTCCACCACTTGTCCAAGCTAGGATCCCTAGTAGCACGAGTGGTTTGGTCTCAAGATACACCACTTGTACACTCTATGTCATTATATTAAGAAGAACTATGTATTAAGGTCCACCACTTGTCCAACCTATAAGGTTATATCTTAAATGGTATCCTTTCTCACCACTTGAAATGCCCATGATATGTTTTACACGGGGGTTTCATTCCAAGGTCCACCACTTGTCCAAGCTAACTCTATTCAAACATAGAGAGAAGCAAAGGTCCACCACTTGTCAAGCTAACTCTATTCAAACATAGAGAGAAGCAAAGGTTCACCACTTGTCAAAGCTAGGCTCCGTTGAAGTATGGAGAGAAGTAACCTCCATCATTTTTCCAAGATAGGTGCCATTCAAACATGGAAAGAATCAAGATCTACCATGTCTCCGAGATTCTAGGCTCCATTGAAACACCCTAAAACCATGATATTTTGTACATGGGGTGTTTACATTCAAGGTCTACCACTTCTCTAACGTATTATACCTAGTAGCATGAGTGATTTGGTCTTAAGATTCACCACTTATCCACTCTATGTCATTATATTAAGAATAACTGGGTGTTAAGGTCCACCACTTGTCCAACCTATAAGGGTATATCTTAAATGGTATCCTTCACCACTTGTCAAGGTCCATCACCACTTTTCCAACCTATAAGGTTATATCTTGAATGATATTTTTCCTCATCACTTGTAATGTCCATGCTATGTTTTACAAAGGGGTTTTGTTCCAAGACCCACCACTTGTCCAAGCTAACTCCATTAAAACATAGAGAGAAGCAAAGGTCCACCACTTGTCCAAGATAGGCTCCATTGAAACATGGAGAGAAGGATGATCCACCATTTCTCCAAGATAGGTCCATTGAAACATTGAGAGAAGCAATCTCCACCATGTCTCCAAGCTAGGCTCCATTGAAATACCCTAAACCCATAATTTTGTACATGAGGGGTTTACATTCAAGGTCCACCACTTGTCCAACCTATTATCCCTAGTAGCAAGAGTGGTTTGGTCTCAAGATTCACCACTTGTACACTCTATGTCATTATATTAAGAAGAAATATGTGTTAAAGTCCACCACTTGTCCAGCCTATAAGGTTATATTTTAAATAGTATCCCTTTCTCACCACTTGAAATTCCCATGATATGTTTTACATGGGGGTTTCATTCCAAGGTCCACCACTTGTCCAAGCTAACTCTATTAAAACATATAGAGAAAGAAAGGTCCACCACTTGTCCAAGCTAGGCTCATTGAAACATGGAGAGAAGGAACCTCCACTGTTTCTCCTAGATAGGCTCCATTGAAACATGGAGAGAAATAAGCTCCACCATGTCTCCAAGTTGCTAGGCTCCATTGAAATACCCAATACCCATAATTTTTTGTACATGGGGGGTTTACATTCAAGGTTCACCACTTGTCCAACCTATTATCCCTAGTAGGTTTGGTCTCATGATTCACCACTTGTCCACTCTATGTCATTATATTAAGAGGAATTAGGTGTTAAGGTCCACCACTTGTCCAACCTATAATGTTATAGCTTGAATGGTATTTTTTCTCACCACTTGTAATGCCCATGACATGATTTACATGGGGGTTTTGTTCCAAGGTACACCACTTGTCCAAGATAAATCTATTGAAACATAGAGAGAAACAAAGGTCCACCACTTTTCCAAGCTAGGCTGCATTGAAACATGGACCTTAATACCAAATTATTTCTAGTAGCATGAGTGATATTTTGTACATGGGGCGTTTACATTCAAGGTCCACCACTTGTCCAACCTATTTCCCTAGTAGGTTTGGTCCCAATTTCACCACTTATCCACTCTATGTCATTATATTAAGAATAATTGGGTGTTAAGGTCCACCACTTGTCCAACCTATAAGGTTATATATTGAATGGTATTTTTTCTCACCACTTGTAATGCCCATGATATGTTTTACATGGGGTTTTTGTTCCAAGGTCCACCACTTTTCCAAGATAACTCTATTCAAACATAGAGAGAAACAAAGGTCCACCACTTGTCCAAGCTAGGCTCCATTGAAACATGGAGAGAATGATGTTGCACCATTTATCCAAGATAGGCTGCATTGAAACATGGAGAGAAGCAAGCTTTACCATGTTTCCAATCTAGGCTCCATTGAAACACTCTAGGGGTTTTATTTCAAGGCCCACCACTTGTTTAACCTATTATCCCTAGTAGCATGAGTGGTTTGGTTTCAAGATTCACCACTTGTACACTCTATGTCATTATATTGTGTTAAGGTCCACCACTTGTCCAACCTATAAGGTTATATCTTAAATGGTATCCTTTCTCGCCACTTGAAATGCCCATGATATGTTTTACATGGGAGTTTCATTCCAAGATCCACCACTTGTCCAAGCTAACCATATTCAAACATAGAGAGAAACAAAGGTCCACGACTTGTCCAAGCTAGGCTCCATTGAAACATGGAGAGAAGGAACCTCCACCATTTCTCCTAGATAGGCTCCATTAAAACATGGAGAGAAGTAAGTTCCACCATGTCTCCAACATGGAGAGAAGTAAGTTTGGTTTCAAGATTCACCACTTGTACACTCTATGTCATTATATTGTGTTAAGGTCCACCACTTGTCCAACCTATAAGGTTATATCTTAAATGGTATCCTTTCTCGCCACTTGAAATGCCCATGATATGTTTTACATGGGAGTTTCATTCCAAGATCCACCACTTGTCCAAGCTAACCATATTCAAACATAGAGAGAAACAAAGGTCCACGACTTGTCCAAGCTAGGCTCCATTGAAACATGGAGAGAAGGAACCTCCACCATTTCTCCTAGATAGGCTCCATTAAAACATGGAGAGAAGTAAGTTCCACCATGTCTCCAAGATGCTAGGCTCCATTGAAATACGCAAAAACCATGATATTTTGTACATGGGTGATTTACATTCAAGGTCAACCATTTCTCCAACCTATTATCCCTAGTAGGTTTGGTCTCACAATTCACCACTTTTCCACTATATGTCATTATAATAAGAGGAATTGGGTGCTAAGGTCCACCACTTGTCCAGCCTATAAGGTTATACCTTGAATGGTATTTTTTCTCACCACTTGTAATGCCCATGACATGCTTTACATGGGGGTTTTGTTCCAAGGTTCACCACTTGTCCAAGAAAATTCTATTGAAACATAGAGAGAAACAAAGGTCCACCACTTTTCCAAGCTAGGCTCCATTGAAACATGGACCTTAATACCAAATTATTCCTAGTAGCATGAGTAATATTTTGTACATGGGGGGTTTGCATTCAAGGTCCACCACTTGTCCAACGTACTTTTCCTAGTAGGTTTGGTCGCAAGATTCACCACTTGTCCACTCTATGTCATTATATTAATAATAATTGGGTGTTAAGGTCCACCACTTTTCCAACCTATAAGGTTATATATTGAATGGTATTTTTTCTCACCACTTGTAATGTCCATGATATGTTTTACATGGGGATTTTGTTCCAAGGTCCACCACTTGTCCAAGCTAAATCTGTTCAAACATAGAGAGAAACAAACGTGCACCACTTGTCCAAGGTAGGCTCCATTGAAACATGGAGAGAGTGATGCTCCACCATTTATCCAAGATAGACTCCATTGAAACATGGAGAGAAGTAAGCTCCACCATGTTTCCAAGATGCTAGAGTCCATTGAAATACCCAAAACCCCTGATACTTTGTACATGGGGGTTTACATTCAAGGTCCACCACTTGTCCAACCTATTATCCCTAGTAGCATGAGTGGCTTGGTCTCAGGATTCACCACTTGTCCACTCTATATCATTATATTAAGAAAAATTGGGTTTCCATATCTAAATGGATCTTTGCTTGGATAAGTGGTAGACCTTGAGACCTAAATACCCATTCTACACTAGAGCATTGGTTAAGCCTTATACACTTCAAGAATACCTTTAACAAAAAGTAGTAGTTATTAGTTGACTTAAGTCTAGTTGAACTCCATGGTATTGAGACTAAGAGAGAGTGTAGCATAAAAAAGAGTCAGGATTTTAATTTGACTTTCTTTCTATTAATGAGTAGATCATAGATGGATTTTGGTATCTAATAAAACCTTAGGGTAGACAATGTAAAACTCATGTCTATTGTTGTGTTTGCATTAAGTGTTCTTGTTCTTTAATTTCAGAACCATTACAGAAAAATGGATTGGCTATATGCTGGCATAAATTGAAGAAAACTATTGAATTACCCATCCAACCTCCTCCAAGACCTTGTCCAAGGAATGAATCACCTCCTTATCACCTACCACTTGCTTTCAAGGACATCAAAAGAGTACTTATCTTGGATCTAGAGGGGTTACTTCTCAAGACAGTTGAAATGAAACATGGAGATTCTATGCCATCTTGGGCTCAACACATGCGACTTGTGGAGGACAAAGATGAAGTTTATCATGTGGTGCGACCAGACGCACAAAGTTTTTTGGATTTTTGTGCTGAATACTTTGAGCTATGGATATGGAGTTGCTATAACTTAACAAGGGTGCAACGCATCACACAAAAGTGTTTTCCTGAGCAGTATACCAAGTTCAAGGTGTTTATGAGTAACAAAAATTGCCAAAATCCAAATATCATGTTAGGATTTACAAGGGTTTATCACAAAAATCTGAGTGATATTTGGAAGATATTTGAGGATTTGGATGCAAACAATACCTTAATTTTTGATGACACTCCATATAGGGTGATGTGGAACATGCCAGGGACATATCTTATATTTCCAAAGATGTGGAGGCAAACTTCCGAGCAACTTCAAAACTTCTTGCAGAGAACCATAATTCCATGGTTGGTAGGATGGTTGTATGCAAGAGATAAGAGAGTCTATACATACAACACAATTGTAAATCAGTATAGTGATTCTGAGACAAATTATGTCCTTGGTGTGTACTTGTCAACACGAAAGCATTGAATAAATATGGCTATAAGATGCTTTTTTTATTCTAGTGTGTATCTTTCAACATTTGTATAATTTGATATAGTCTTTTTTTTTTTTTAAAAAGGTGTGTCAATTTTATGAACACTTGAATGGAGTGCACCCTACTCTAAGGGGACTTCAATGTACTATTGGAGTGCATCCTATTGTAAGGGGACTCTGATGTATTGCTAGAGTGCACCCAAATTTTTGGGGACTCATTTTTTATTTGATTGGGGCCTATGTTGGGTCATATAGTAAAAGAAATTCATTTTTTGTCAATTCATATCGAGGTTGCATTTATTTGGAACTATGAAAGAATTGATGTTTGATGTCAAAATAAAACTTGTAAGTGTGGAT
Organism: Adiantum capillus-veneris; assembly: GCF_014529385.1. NCBI lineage: Eukaryota > Viridiplantae > Streptophyta > Polypodiopsida > Polypodiales > Pteridaceae > Adiantum > Adiantum capillus-veneris. The sequence goes on along the minus strand of NC_140946.1, from coordinate 13,548,050 downwards.
CAGAGAATTCATGGACTTTAAATATGTGAGAGGGATCTTTTTCTTGGGCACAAATGTTTGCTTCAAGAATTTTGTCATTACATACTTTATGTGAAAGAGTTTTAGAACCTAAAAGACTTTGAAAACAAAACTATGGAATCTAAGTGCATGTATTCTTGAATGGCTTGAAAGTTGATGTATACATGCATGTCGCCTTGATGAAGATTTAGATCTGACAAGATGGAAAGATATAATTCTTGGACGTTACCTTTGTCAATTTGGTAATAACATATTTAACTTTCTTTTAATATGGGTGGAAAATATATTATTATGTGCATTTGGAACCTAATTGCTTGACCTTCAAACCAAGATTCCTATGTTATTTTTTCATATACTTTTTTGTACTGAATTAAGATTGTGGATGCAAGGTCCACCACTTGTTCAAGCTAGATCTAAGAAAGTATATATACTGAGTCTTCAAACTAGTAAACCAAGGGAAGAGAGAAGCAGGGTCCATCACTTGTCCAAGCTCATCTCTAGACAACATAGAGAGATGTTATGTCTACTAATTGTCCAATATAGTCATGGAGAAATGATAGAAGGTTGATCCACTTGTCCAACCTATCATCTCTAGTAAAATGGGAGGTTTGGCCTTAAGATTCACCATGTAACCAACATATACTTCATTGTATTATGAAGAGTAGAAAAGAAAAGCTCCACCACTTGTCTAAGGTAGTTCCAAAATCAACATGGAGAGAAGAAAGCTTCACCATTTGTCCAAGATAGGTTCCATTAAAACATGGAAAACCTCATATATGTTGTACATGGAAGCTTTTTTCCAAGGTCCACCACTTGTCCAAGCTAGGATCCATTAAAACATGGATAGAAACAATGCTCCACAACTCGTCCAACCTTTATAGCTGCGAAGTGTACTGGTTGTCTAAACAAGGCATGGGAAAATAATAGAAGGTCCACCACTTATCCAATATATTATCTCTAATAGCATGGGAGGTTTGGTCTCAAGATTTAGGAATTGGCTGACCTGTATTTCATTGTATGATGATGAATTTGGTTTTAAAGTCAACTACTTATCCAAGCTATAAGTTTATATCTTGAATGGTATTCCTTCCCATCACTTAGAAAACCAATGATATGTTGTACATGGGAGGGTTTGTTACAAGGTCCACCACTTGTCCAAGCTAGTTTCATTGAAACATGGATGAAGACAAGCTCCACCATTTGTTAAATCTAGAATCCATTGAAATCTAGAAAATCCATTCTATGTTGTACATGGGGTTTTTGTTTTAAGGTCCAACACTTGTCCAAGCTAAGATCCATTGAAACATGGAGTAGAGAAACACTCCACCACTTGTCCAAGCTAGGCAACATTGATAGTAGTTGGTTTATTTTGAAGATCCACCACGCGTCTAAGCTAACTCTATTGAAACATAGAGAGAAGCAAAGGTCCACCAACTGTTCAAGCTAGGATCCATTGAAACATGGACAGAAGCAAGCTCCACCATTTCTCCAAGATAGACTCCATTGAAACATGGAGAGAATCAAAGGTCCACCATTTCTCCAAGCCAAGATCTAGTTGTCCAACCTATAAGGTTATATCTTAAATGGTAATCTTTCTAATCACTTGGAATACCCATGATATGTTTTACATGGGGGTTTTGTTCCAAGATCACCACTTGTCCAAGCTAACTCTATTGAAACATAGAGAGAAGCAAAGGTCCACCACTTGTCCAAGCTAGTCTCCATTGAAAAAACGAGAGAAGCAAGCTCCATCATTTCTCCAAGATAGGCTAGCATGGATAAGTGCACCTTGAAACCAACCTTCCTATGAGGCAATAGAGCATATGCTACATATTTTATGTATGCCCCATGCCTCAAATTAAGAAGTTATAGATTAGAAGTGGACCTTGCTTAAATGTCACATGCAATAAATTAAGGAAAAATAGCCAAGTGGATTGTATTCCTCAATGGATCCTTGCTTTCACAAGTTGTGAACCTTGAGTCACTTTTACATTAACTTGGACAAGTGGTGGACCTAGAAACCAAGCTCTCCATGTTGAGATAAGTTGTAGGTAGGACAGTAGAACATAGACAACGATAATGGATGCAATATACTCCTCTCCTAATAATCCAATTGATTGAAACCATGATATTTTAGTTGTTTTCATTGTGTATTGTATGTGCATAAAGTGGAATGAGACCTTAAGAAAACTCAAATTTTTGACAAAATCTCTATATTTTATACATGATATATTGAAAGTTGTCCAACCTGGGAATTGGGATTTTCCCACTTTACCTAATATGGTCTTCTATGACAAAAGATCCACCTACCCACCACACATAGCCTACCAAAGCACATTAATGAACAATCCATTCAGGGATTTTGCAATCCAAGCAAAGAGTGAAGCTTGAGAAAAACAATTTAGACACCTCACAAGGACTCTAGAGAAAAGGACCTTTGCCTACTAAAGGTTCAACCATCAACCTGAAGACTTGCTACTACCAAAGCTAAAGACAAATACAAAGACACTGCTTGCACAAGGGCATGCAAACACAAGGAAGGGGGAATTGTTGACAGATGAGAAAATCCGTGTTGTTCTCTCTAGGATGCACTAGAATACATCATATAGCATAAGTTGATGCATCTATATGGACATGAAAAATTTTTGTCCAATCAAAAGCCTTCATAGTTGGAGCAGGAATCAATCTCTACTTCTATATCTGGAAGGAACGATTCCTCACATTCATTGGTCCACTTGAATTTTATATGAAGGTAGTAAAGAAGCTTTGAAATACTTGCATACATATAGATAAATTGTTTATAATATCCATAACGGCCCATAAAAGCTTGTACCTAACTTTTGTAGGTCTTGGTAGAGCAATAATCACTTGAATCTTCTCAAGATCCGTAGAAACACCATTCTTGGACACAATAGAACTTATAACCTTTTTATGTATTTTCCATGAAGAAACATTTCTTGATTTAAGAAAATTTGATATGTTCTACACTTTTCAAATAATTTTTTCAAATGTTTTATATGCCCATTCCTCAATAGAGAATGCACACATACTCTTAGATACTCCTTCATACCATGGCTCATCAGCCTTTAGAATGTGCCAGGTATATTTATTCAGCCAAATGGTATTATTTTGTAAGCAAATAAGTCCCATTTTGTAGCAAAATTTGTCTTATTCTGATCCTCTGTCTTTATGGATAGTTGATTATAGCATGAAAACCCATACAAAAAACTATAAGATTCCTTTCTTGCAACTCGTTCTATCACTTTGTAATAGCCAAGGGATAGTTGTTTCTTATTGTAGTTGTATTTACCTACTTGTTTCTCAAGTATTCACCTACTTGAGATTCTCGCATACTTGTAACTTTCCATTTTTCTTGGGTAGTACCACAATTGATGAGACACAATTTGTGTGCTCAATCGTTATAGATAAACTCTACTTCTTTAAGCTTGTCTACCTCCTCCTTGATCTTCTTCACAAATATTTCATTATACATATAGGGATGTTGCCTCTGCTAGGTTTTCCATCACCCGTATGGGGTATCATGTGTTTACAAATGTTTGGATCTACACCCTTAAGATCTTTGTAGGACCATGAATACACATCTTTATATTCCTTGAGCATGGATATCAAGAGTTTCTCTTCCTCCTCAATGAGGTCAGTGGCAATATATGCAGGTTTTGACTCCTCTTCTAGTTCAGCTAAATTTATGTGCTTGGCTTTCTCAAGACCATCATAAGATGTCCTTGGGTCTTTAAGTTCTCACATTGGTTATTGAAGTACTATCTTTTGATCTTGTATTTTGTATCTCCTACAGTGAGATAATATGTCAAATTGATCAGCCTCTACGCCCTCTTCACTCTCCATCTCAGTTTTCCAAACCTCTTTGAAGGTTTGTTTCAAATTTTTATATTCTCGCTTACACTCAGTTTTCGTCATCATAGATGATGTCCTAGTTGTGCCTTTGGTCTTTGATTTGCTTTGTTTCTTAGGGTTTTGCATATTTGTTGGAGCAAGTCTTGTAAATATCCTTATGATCTTGTCTATGATAGAATCTTTCACTCCTACAAGCATCAAATACTGTGTTTTATTCCTCATAGGCATAGGTCTTCCTCTCATTTTCTTGTCTTCTGGGTTTTTGTTTAGGAAATTTGTAGAAGATTGCCTCTTTTTATTTTGGTTTTGTTTTTTTTTCAAATCTACTTGTTAGGTCATCATCTGAGTCTATCTCTAAAGGTTCATTATCTTGTAAATCCTAGAATTATTCCTTTTCTTTTGTCACTTAAATACCTAATGAAAATCTCATCAACTATACATTTACACTCAACAATTTCTAGTGTATAACACTCAGCATATGAAAGGGTGCTATATTATAGCCCTCTTTATCACAAAATGTCATAGGGGTACCTCATTTACACATAAATCTAGAAAAACTAGTATTTGATTCCAACCAAAAGTCTTAAAAAATTCCTTAGGAAATATTTTCAAGATAGAAGATTGATACATGAGCATACAGGTCTCTTGATCCATTATACTTTTTAGAAACACATTTAGTTACCAGAGATGGTCGCATATGTCGTGTTTTCGCAACCTACTCTTGGCTCTTTTTCTCCTCTCTTGCTAGGATGTCCCTAGCATCATAACTCCTACTAGGAACTCTAGTTGGAGTTCTCTCTATGGCCCTCTTCTAAAGAATCACATCTCTTGCTTGTGTCAAAGTAACCAGATCTCTTATTATATATATCATGCTAGGAGCTTTAAAACCCCTGTGTATGGTCATAGGAACCTTGCAACCCAAGGATCCCGATCTAGCTGTTGTTGGCTCATTGAGTCAGCAATTCTCTATCTTTTTAGACTCAATCTTCTTTTCTTTGGTCAAATATTGACCTAAATGCAAAGGTGACCCAAAAGGTAAACGTGTTGTATCTGGGGTATACAAATTCCAAATGTGTAATTTGAAGATCCAAAAAAAGTATAAGGTATGCAACAAAGGCGATGGGTTCAAAAGCCAAAGTTGGGGTCTGAGAGCACTATGCACATAAACTAACACAGGGGGAAGCTTTAGCTCATTTACCTACTAGAGCCTTGCGAGAGAGAGAGAGAGAGATAATACCTACGAGCGTGCTGACATCGGAGCTTTCATACACATGACATGGTGATCACCATGGCAAGTGGAGATAGCTGTAAGTTCTACCTCTATTTAGAGCATGTCTATGTATGCAAAACACTAACATACCCACCACATGGAGAGATTGGGGTCTAGACACCACAATTAGAGACAAGATCACTACCACCACATAGGACCATAAAAATATGCATGCATAGTATCAAAATGACTAGTAGGAGGCAAGGAACCCACAAATACCACACAATCAAGGATAGAAACCAGGTGTCAAAAACTACAGTTGCTTCCACCTGGGCCCAAATCAAGAACATGATACACCTAGAGGTGCATCTCAACAAGAGGAATCTAGGCCACCCCCATCCAAAATGGACCATCAAGTCCCTTCTAAATAGGTGAAAGTGTAAAAACTAGCAAAACCCAGATCTACTATCAAACTACAAGTCCAGATAAAAGGTGCATGGTGCAAAAATGACCACCAAGCTATGGGGAATCCACCCATGAAGTTTTCATAAAAAATAGGTCCAAGTGTCAGTGATTACGGTTGATTCCACCCCACCCCAAATAGAAGAAAATCTCCCATCGTGATCCTCTAGCCAATACAAGTCCCCATGCATAAACCAAATAAATTTTGACTACCAAAATCTCACACAGAGACAAATTTTGGGCAGATCAGTCTCTAAAAAGAAGAAAATGGGTCGTAAATTGGCAAAGAATAGTTCAAAGTTGGGAATTTTGACACGAAAAGCTCCAACACCCTTAGTAGCACCTAGTGTAACAAAAAATGTGGCAAAAAGACGACCATAATTCAAGATAAGGGAAAATGTGAGTCTTTTGTGCGTTTTCTACCAAACAAGTAATGATTGACTAAATCTTAAGCCCGCGGACATGCATTTTCTCATAAATAGCTCAAAAGATACCTAAGGAATGTGCAAGGAGTTTAAGGTGATCAAAAAATGCAAGGATACCATAACCAGGTCAAATGCCTTTCTTAACGGGAAGAAATTAGGTAACGATACCAAGACCAACTTACAAAGATGGTGCATAGCATAAAATAAATCTACACATAAAGAGGAACCAGCATGTACCAAGGTTTTGGAGTTTAGTCATAGATGTCAGCTACTGCAATTTATGCCACATGAGGGCTTCAGTAAACTTGGCAATACGAGTGTGATGGCCAGCCCTACGGAGTCCAAAAATGCTATGTACACAAGAAATGGACACTTTTACCCCACAAAAACCAAGTGAAAGCTCCTACAAGACAAATAGCTCGACAACGAGCATGATACAAGTTTATATGATAGGAGTAGGGCATTGACACTGTACGCAAAGGCATGGGGAATCTACCCAAGAAAATTTGGTCCAAAATGACACATATGGCAGTCAACACGATTTCTTCCACAGGGGTCAAAACTCAAAAAATTTGTTATCATAGCTCCAACAGTTCAGATCCACCCTTGCAATGCATAATTAACTCCAAGAGGACCTTGATCCACCAGGAAATCAAAGGGAAATGGAAATCCTAGTCTCAAAGGACAAAAAAGGCCACAACTTAAAAGATACTAGGAGGAAGTAGAGAATTTTGTTATCTAAAGCTTACCTACTCTTATGTGGAGCAACAATAGCTACAAATAGGGAAAATTTCCACAAAGAATTCAACTTGAAATAGAATGTGCATTTTTTGCGCATTTTTTTCCAAACAACTATAGATAGCCATGATAGCCCAATCCAAGATGTAACCTTTAGAAATCTCATGGAAGTCTCAGGAAGCTACCAGAGGAACTTGAAGATGATAAAAAATCATAAGTCAAATAAGTAGTGCAAAAGGACTCACTAGCAAAGGAAAGCCCTAAGTATGGGCCAAGACAGCTAGCCAATTGGGGCATACATGGCATGTTTGCAAAGGACATAGCTCAAGGAGCCAAGTGGTACCACCCTTGCCCAAATTGGACAAATATGTCAGCTATCGTGGTTGCTTCCATGAGACCATTCTCTGAGAATTGAAGCACCAAATGAGTTCAAAATCATATCAAGTGGGTAGTCTAGGGAACCTGTGTGATTCTATCACTCAAAATTTCTATGGGTAATCCATAATCTTACAAAGAAATTTTTGTGTAGAAATTGTGCAGTGGTTATGGCATCGGCTTTTTGTGTGGATTTTGCTCCATTTCATTCCGTGAGATAGTCTGTGGCAACAATGATATATTGGGCATGGGATTTGTACATGGGTGGTGAGATAGGTCCCCACTTAGAAAATTCTCTTGCACCCATCATTGACCATAATGTCATCTCATATCTCTTTATAGGTACCTTGGTATGTTGGAAATCATCACATCACTTAACATATTCTTTTGTATCCATGTGCAATGTTGGCCACCATATTCTCACAGTTAAGAAAATCTTATTTGTGTTATCTCCTGAGAAATGGCCTCCACTTATTCCTCCATGTGCTTGCTCTAGGAAAGGAAAAAATTTTCTTTCCATTGCACATATCTTGAGTTGGTTATCTTTCCCTCTTTTGTATTGCTGGTTTTCAATTAAAGTGAAGTCTCTAACCTCTGATTCAATCTCTTTGTCTGCTGGCCCTTGTTGTGTTATCAGGCTATGTCCTCATTTGTTAAGTAGTCAATCATATATTGAGTCCATTGAGGTGCATTTGTTACATGAATTAATGTGTCATATTCCACAGGTGGATTGTTCCTGCATGTAGCACAATTCTAAAATATCTATGTACGTCAGCATGCATATCTGGCCAATTGTTCCTACATGTAGGAAAATTCATGAAATATTTATGTACATCAACATGCATATTTGGCCAATACAATTTGTTTAAGGCATTGATGTGCCTTCTTTTGGGAACAATGGAAGGCTATATCCTGTACTTATGCATAATCACAATATTCTGCATGAACCCAGATGGTGCAAGCGTCCTCCTATAAACTTAAAGTTCTTAGCTTGTTTGATTATTTGTTGCTTAAGATCCTGTTTTGTTCTATCAAATAGGCCTCCGTAGGTCAAAAGTGTGACTATTTATTGAGACCGTTTAGAACCATCTTGATGTTAGAAAGGTATGCGTCTGGTATGTCATCATCTACACCTTTGGGTGTTTCTCCATTTGGTAACCTAGAGAGGTGGTCCGCTCTAAGGTGCTTTTTGTTTTTCTTAACCACTACCATAAATTCAAACTTTAGCAATATAATGAACCAACGAATGATTTTTCCCATCTTGCATGGTTTTTTTACTAGATACAAGAGGGCTTGATGGTTTGTGAAGAAAACAAATTTGTTGGCCAAAAGATAATGCCTAAATTTGTTTACGGCATATAGCATGACTAATCCCTCTCATTCTATGGTTGTTTAGTTCTCAGCACTATTCAACTGTCTACTAGCATAGCAGACTGGGAAATCCATTTTACCTTCTCCTAGTTGAGCTAAGATACAGCCTATTGCAAATATTGAGGAATCAATGCGGACATGAAATATTTTATCCCAATCTGGTGCTTTAAGCACTAGTGTTGACTTAAGTGCATTCTTAAGTTTCTTAAATGATTCCTCACATTCTTTAGTCCAATCAAAGACAACTAGTTATCTATTTATGGGTTGTTAGCGGGTCACCACGACGGACATCTGTAGCATAGCATTTTGGTGCTAACATGATGCCAATACTCAAGGAAGTGAATCCAATGGGGCACGGAGACTCTTTGAGATCATCAATCTCAAGAAGTGAACCTAACAAGCTAAGGAAACAACACAACAAGAGAATCAACACTCAATGATCAAGAAAATCTACCTATGTCTTTTCTCACAGCTCTAGGTCATCACGCCATTTGGACACTCGAACAGACTCGAAATGCAATGGAACTTTAGGAGAAGGACTAGGACACCTAGGGCACTATCCTACCAAGTCTGGCCGCAATCCAAAAAGGTACCAAAATCACAATCTATCATGAAAAAGGTCTTGGAAACTACAACAGAACTATCTAGAAAGGCCGCCCTATGGTCTAGGAACACTCTCCTATGGTCAAAACGTCATAAAACAATGATTTAAGCACTCAAATTGGCAATTAAGGCTCACAAATAGATAGTCACATGAACCACAACAAAATTGACGATAGTTACACTTAAATGAAAGAGCAAAGAGAGAGGAACAAAACAAAAGTTTCAAAATCCACATACAAAAATGTGAGGGAATTAATATGATGAACCCCAATCCCTAGGATTGGTTGCTTTCAAGTTCAATTTTGTGAGTTTGGTGCATGCCAAAAGGCAATCCCAAGGATTGTGGGTGCTTATGCCAACCAGTGTGGCTGGCTCACACAGACCTTTACAATTGTCATGAAATGGACCTGCTACTCTCGAATTAGGATTTACATAGAGGAAAAATGTGGTGTCCGACTACGTGTCTGACCAGTTAGATGCCCATTCTATCTGTCTCGTAACATTCCCACATTCCTGAATCATTTTTTCCCTTGACACGACCTTGTGCAGTCTTGTCATAGGGTTGTCTTCAGCTTTGTCTTCAAGGTTGGTCTTCAACTTGGAAAGTGTGTTGTTGTTGATGAAGCTCCCCCCTTCCTTGAGTGATGCATAGCTCACGTGTTGTTGATACATGATTTGAGCTTTGATTGTCAAGGCAAATTTTCTTCTTTGTTCCAGTCTTGGCCGCCGTGAATATGTATTTTGATGTGTTTGAGTTTGTAGAACTGACCTCTTTGTGGCATGGACATTATGATGGATTTTCTTTCACGGTCCACTGCAATTTGAGTTTGCCACAATAGGTAGCCAATGTTGAAGCACTATGTGAGCTACGTATGGTTGTTGTGGATAGCTTGCTGGCTGAATTTTTCATTGCTTGTTGTTGTAGGCCAATTTTTAACTTGCCATTTTTTTATGGAGCTTTGTTGCTTGCCATCTCCATGTTGTGATTTACAATTTTATCTCCAAGTCATTGATGATTGATTTGGGTAACCATTTCCTTATTGTTGATGTAGAAGGAATATATACAAGAAGTTGATGATGAGAGTTTCTAGATTAGGGTCTGAAAACCTCGATGACCAAAGGAAAAAACCTGTTGGGAAAAAAGTGCATGTGGTATACACTCTTATTGGAGTTGAGCACTTGGAGTTGAAGTACCTGTCATGGAAGGTGAGTGCTTGGGAAAAACAAAGGAAGAGTGCCTAATGCAAGTGCCAATTATGGGACACTCTATATGCATATGAGAAATCTTCAAACAAGAGCATGCAGTGTGAAAGAGGGATTTGATGGATTCTTCAAGGAATAAATGTAGCATATGTGACACCAAGGGATGTCGCAACAGCTTCCATGTTTCCAATAAGGGTTTTCTATGTAGAAGCTTCTCCACTCATACCTCACTGTGCTAAGACGTGAGTGTCTTTTGGACTTCCTTCTTCACTTATCACTATACTACAACCAAGTTCGACTCTTATGCTCACCTATACGTGCATGAGAGACACAACATAATTATGCTCAACTCTTCCAGCTTGAGAAGTACCTAGAATAGCTAAGATTCTTAGACCACAAAGAATATTACATGAAGGTTTGGGACTAACACGTCGTTCATTTAGTGGCTTAGCTGCTTGACTCTGACTTTTATGCCATGTATTTTTAATGATGACTTGGACTTACCTGTTCAAGGACAAAAACCCAATTCCATAAGTTCTAGAAATTCAGGCCTCTTTCATTGTGTTAGTCTTTAGATACCACCATTTTGTCAAGAAGGTTGGCAGATTTTGACTCCTCTTGGATTGCTTGTCGTATGTTCACACCGCTTTGTGAAACAATTCCTTCAGCTTTGGTAGGGTTTGATGTAGTCTTTGCCTTAATTTCCATGAGAAGCGATTGTCGAGATATGTGGGTCTTTTGTGATTGAGTCCCACTAGCAATTTTGGAACCCACCTTGTCTTACGTCCATGTGTGATCGTTTTTGGCATTTTATCTTCTTCTATAATTTGATGGACACTAGGCTTTGGTATCCAAAACTGATTATTTTTTTTGTAGAAGTCTTGATTTTGAAGTTGATGATGAGGTATCCATCTAGAGATTGTAGCATCCTTGGTTGCAATTGGCTTCTGTTGGTTGTTGGTTGTCATTGCTTGCCTTTGGATAGAAGCTTGTGCTGAATGAATTCTCTTGGTTGTTCAAGATTGAGCTACAACTTTTGATAACCATATTTGAGTGTTACCTTCATAAAATCCTTGTGCTTTGAGTAACTTCACTGGAATCATCCTCTGTTTCACTTGTCTTTGTTGGGTAGCTCCGTCGAATTCTAGCTTTGGTACCCAAACTTGTCGTGTTACTTGCTTGGAAGGTCTTTTATTTTGCCTATTGTTGTTGTTCTTTCTCTTTCTTGAGCTTTCTGTATTCCGTTGATAGCTTGGTTTTCTCCTTGTAGAACTTCTTTCGTGAGGTGAGTACATCCAGGCTGTTATTTTAGACTTTTTGGCTCAAACATTAGTGTTTTCTTGGAAGTAGCCCTGAGCAGTGATTGACTCATTTGATGCTACCCACCCTGTCACCTTTTGTTGTTGATGCTTAACTTGTGCTTCATGTATCCAAACTGGGTCTGTAAGTTGGATGTGCTCTTTGGATACTAGCACTTGGTTGATTTTCTTTGGCTTCTTTTTTGTGATGGAAACTTTGGCTGATAAACTTTTTGCTTTGGTCTCCATTGCATTGTTGATGGTTTGGAACTTGATGTAGAGGCTTTGCAGGAAGTTTTATGGAAGTTCATTGAGGGTAAAGTCGTCTTGTGAGGTTGATATAATTTAGTGTTTACCTTTGCTTTACATTTTTCCGTGATGGTTAGCGATTTCTTCTCTGCACAGATTTGAGAAGCTTCATGGAGTCTTACTGTTGTCATTGTGGAAGCTTTTGATTGTTGTCAAAAGAAGATGTTCCTCCAACTTTTTGCCATGATCAGACTCTCTTTGGTATGATGGGATTCAATTACATGGAAACTATCCTTGTACTCCCCAATACTCAACTTGAGTACGGCTTCTGCCATGCCAAAGTTAGGAGTTTTCATTTTTGAACTTGTGTACACGATCTCCTCTAGCTCAGTGATTGGCAGCTTTTCCATCATGCTCCATGTTCCATAAGTCATTAAAGTCTTTGTCGCCTTTGGATCTATCACAACAGAACATGTGATTCTGAGTCATGTTTCTCCGCATATGCTGAAGTTGATCATCATAGGAGACAGTCAATCTTCTTTCTTGTCTTGATCTTGCATTTTTTTAACATTTGAAGTTGAACTTGGATATTTTTTTCCTTCATCTGCATTCATTTGCACTTTTTCTGGATTCCGCTTCTTTGAAACAGCTTTTGTTGATTCTTCAAGTATGTCAATGATGACATATTCTTGTGGTTGCTCTGCTTCCTTCATTTTCACTTTTGCCTCATGCTCCAAGTCGTAGCCGTCTGTCTCACCATTTTTTCTTTCACACTCACAAACTTCATTAGCTTCCTTCATACCTTTATCATAAATAAGGGAGTTATAGCATAGCCATCTTCCTCGCAAAAACTGGTAATGGTTACCTTGCTTACGCAGACATCAAGAGTCGTCAGTATTTGATCCCATGGAAAGGGTTCAAATAACTCCTCTAGGAATGGTTCCTTAATATAAGCTTCATCTTCTATTGCACACTCTAGGATGCAATCTTCCTTTCTAAGACTCTCGCATCATGATGCCCCGCACATCCAAATATGCGCTTTGCTTTGCAACCAAGCAGGTACCTCGTTTTTCTCTTCAATTGTGGAGTGTAATTCTTCCCCTGGGGTTCTCTCTACATCCCTATAACTATGATCCTTGACAATGATTTTCGTTGTAACCTCTTTGTGTCTCAAGTAGATATAGTCATAGCCCCAGTCTTGTACCATTTTGATATGGCGCATGAATGGTCTGCCCAATATGATACCAAAGTTGTTGCTCTTGTCAAAATTCGTTATGGAAAACGTGTGCTTATACTCTATGCCAAACAAGGATACACTGATTTGTTCTAATATTCCTATTGGTCTCTCCACGTATCCATCCGCTAATTGCAATTTCTGTTGAGTTTTCATAAGAGCACGTTTTTCCCATTTTTTCCATATTTCTTTGGTTGCAATGTCAACTCCCACCCCACTATCTAATATAGCAATTGTCTTTACTCCTTTGTACTCAAGTGATAAGGTGGTGTTTCCTTCTTCTCCTTCACAATAGTCACCCACCTTATTTACTGGTACTGGCTTTGTCTGTGGTTCCTTAGGCGAGGTGTCATCCATGTTTTTGTCTACAAGTTGATCATGGGAAGGAATTTTCAAGCCCATGGTTTCCAAGTTCTTTCCCATTTGGCCCCATGGATGTGGTCTAATTTTTAGTAGCTCTGAGAGATAAAGTGTGCATTGTATAGGAGAAGACATCAATTCATGCAAACTCTTGTCATCCATCATTTTTGGTGTGGCTTTCCACTGAGAAGGGACCATTTTATCCTCAGATTTTGTTTTGAGTTCTCCTATGAAAGATGGAAAAGTTTGTAGAGAGAGTGGTTTGCTCTCTTCAGATGCGATAGACCTGACATTCCCATATAAAGATCTTATATCCCCTGGGAAAAATTTGTGATCTATGTTTATCTCAACGATAGGTGCTAACTGTAAAGTAGCACTACCGTATTTTTGGTTTCTGATTGATTCCCATAAGGATTGTGGCCACGGTTCTTCTACCTCCGGAATAGGCATCATTGATTGTGAGCCCACCCCATCTGTGGTATTGGCTACTTCCCTGTATCTAGGGGTGCCTCAGTTCCTGGCACTTCCTCTCTGTTTACAATACCAATGACTTTTCAATTTTTGGATTTTTTTTTTGCAGATTAGCACCTCTGTTTTTGGAGCATTTGGAACATGTGGTTCCATAAGAGCTTGGGCCGCCTGGATGAACTCCTTGCACATTTTCAACCTCTCTTTTTCATACCTTGGATAAGGATATGTGAGCCATCTATCCTCTTGGGTTTGATTGAGCTCATAGTGTAGCTTCATAGGCCTTCAAAATTGCATCTAAAGGTTCAAAGACTTTGTCGACCAAGACTAAACCTCTCGAGTTAGTCTTTGACTCTTTAGGTCCTTTGCATTTTTCTTACTTTCTTTCTCTTGTCTAAACTGTTCTTTTGTTTGATTTGGTTCGGTTTCCAAAGTAGCTTTCTCGCGTCGCCTTTTTGCTTTTATTTTGTCTCATTTGGATTTCCATGTTTTTCTTGCAGTTCTCATCGATAAGTTTTCGATTTCTTTTTGAAGTGCCAAGGTGGACTCCTCCTCAACGGGTGCATTTGTGGCAGCTTCTTGAGCTTGAGCTTGAGTCATCACGTTTAAAGGAATGGCAGGTTCTACCTCGGATTTGCTTGAAGAAGACATCACACCTACAACATTCATTGTTGCTTTCCCTTTGTAGTCTAGATTTAGCATAGTGTTGGCGTAGATTTTTTCTCCCACAACCATCACAGAATACAAATAATTCTATTTGTGGACCCTTGTTTGGACAACCTCGTGCCTAATGATCACCTCCACACTCATAGCATGAACCTTCTTGTTTCATAGTTGGTGATCCAGCCAATGGTTGTTCTTGCCTGGTAAGAATATTCTTTAGCCCATACTCATGATTGGCTATGAAGATGAGCATATTCGCATCCATGGAGTACTGGTTTTTCACAGGTTGTGGCACATGGGTTGGCTAAGTGTAGTTGACTACTACTCTACCGTCATTCAGAAGATGCGGTTGTTGTCCCTAGAATTTTTTGCACCTTTGGTTGAGTGCTACACCATGGAGTGGTGTAACATTTAATGGCCTAAAAACTTGTGTGTAGCAAAAATTAGCATGAACATAGTGGGCATTTCATTAGAATAGATTCCTAATGAGAATTACAAGAGTGCTTGGGTGGAGAGAGCAACAAAAAGCATATAACACCTAGTTAGATAGCATGAACAATACTTTCAAAAGAGAGAGAAATTAAGCTATTGACAACAGTTGAGGACCGGATTTGCATGGAGCCGGTCTCTTCTCCAAAAGGCTTTGTATTATGGTTTCTCCCATCAAGAGAGACATTGTACAATACAATTCTTTGTGTTGCTTCAAGACTAGCTAGTAAAATGAAGATGAAAGCTTCATTCACTAAGAAAAACACTTAGCAAACACAACATCAATTATCCCCAGTCTCAGACCCAAGACCTCACTCACCTTTGAAGATGGTGAGAGCTAGCAGGGTATGAGAGTAGATTGAGAGGAAGAAGGAGTATCTTACGAGAAAGATGTACATCTCCTCACATAATCACTCATATTAGCATAGCTTAGATTAATAATTAGCATGGTAGAGGAGAGGAGCATGCATTGAAGCTTGGATCTTAGTTGGATTTGCATCCACATGCCAAGAGTGTATCGATGTAGGCTTCTATCTCACAACCTTGGAGTAGATGATGAGCTCTCCATTAAAGCTTGTGAAGAGATAGTCTTCTTTACTTCACACATGAGATTGTGTGAGTGTGTGTGTGATAATTCCTTGCAAAAATCAGCCCCCTCTCTCTCTTGGGCGAGCCCTCTTGCTATTTTCTCTTCCTCCACCCTCATTGGACCTCCCCAGGTCAAGCCAATGACTATTAAGCAACATAAGTGATAGCCTTCTGACATGTGTCCCCCTTTCGCCTTTTGTGAGAGCTTTAGGTAATTTAATAATTCAACTAAACTCTCATTGGACCCCTTGGGAGACTGTCCAATAGTCATCCAGGAGTCTTAATTTTCATTGGTTCTTTTTATTAAGTGCTTTTTAAATTAATTAAACTAGATTTACTATAGTCTAATTCTCATTGGTCCACCTCCAAGGCCATCCAATAGAAATTGGGTATAGCTTGTGGGCATCTGGGCTAGGGAGCTGACATGTGTCCCTCATTCCCTTTGTGTAAAGGGAGCTTGTGTGTGTGTGGCTTTCTCTCTCATCCCCTACAAGAAAGGCTCGCCCCCTCCCAAGTAGGGATTGCAACAAAGACTTTTTTGTACACACACAAAGCATCCAATTCCCTTAATGTTGACCTTTGGATACAACCTTTGAATTTTGGAACCTTAGCATTTTGGAAGTCTTAATGGGCTGAACCTTTGGGTCTTTTTATCCCATTGTTGCACATGGATCTTTTGGAGATGGCCCCTCCTTTGGATCCCTATTTGACGTCCTTTGGATCCCTACTGTGGTCGGTCTGCTAGCTTAACCAATATTCTAGCTTTTTCTCCCCTAGCACTTCCCCATATTAAATGATCAGTTTAACATGAGAAAATCATTTAGGAGAATTAGATATTGATTATTATGACAGAGTGGGATTATCCCCTCCACAAGTATTACATCTCCTCAATTGAGGCTGTTGCAAATTTAGGTTTTGCCTGTAACCTTGGTTTATTCTTCTAATCACCCTTTCGACCACTTGGTCAAAGCTTGGCATCATAGGATTTTGAACATCTTGATTGTTGGTGGGTTCACTCTTCAAAGAACAGGCACTACTAGTTGCATTGTCTGTATCTTTAGTCACCTCTCCATAGGCCTTGCAATTGTCAACTAGATATAGAGCTTCTCTAGTGACTTGGTCAAATGTTGTGCATCCTTTCAAATATAGCTCCATTTTTAGAAATTCATTTTTTAAGCTCTGAATAGAGAAAACTGATGATCTTTGATCTTGTAGTAACTCTCTCACAGGACATATCTCTATGTATTGTTTGAAGCGAAGCAGAGGTTCCTTCACTTTTTTGTTTGCTTTTTATTTGAATTCATAGATTTGGGACACTGTGTTGTGTTTGATCCCCCTTTCTGAGAACTCCTCTAAAAATTCTTGTAAGAGTTGTGCTATGTTGGGAAAATCATCTCTATTTAGAGGTCGGAACCAAGTCAAGGCTGTTCCTTCCAATGTCAACCCAAATCCCTCATAATGAGTATGGAAATCCACAATATGTTCAGGTCTCGTAACTTGTTTGAAGAGTGAGACATGAGAATATGGATCCCTTGATCTTTTTCTTGACACATTGAGCCACTTTATATGGTCTTAATCGTTGTGGTCCAGTCACCAATCTAGCCAATTCATGGTCTCTTGGAAAGACGTCTCTCATGCTTGATCTTTTTCTTGACACATTGAGCCACTTTATATGGTCTTAATCGTTGTGGTCCAGTCACCAATCTAGCCAATTCATGGTCTCTTGGAAAGACGTCTCTCTTGTCTTGGAGAAAATCCCAGTGGAATCCTCTCAGATATGTGCTCTGGCATCGTTATTGGTTGAAAGTAAGTAGAGATCTGAGTACCCTTGTATGTGTATCGCTCTAAGTCAACTGGATTGACAATTTTGTACTCTCTTCCATACTTCTCTACCATCAAAACTTGGACTCCGTGGGTATCTATATATGTGAATGCATAGAGGTTCTTATGGGTGGTCAACTCTCCAGCATTGGGTTCTAAACACCTGTAGAAGATATATTGGTCCCCATTTGTGAATCTTATATGCCCTCATGAGCTTAATATATAAGCACTCTCATGGATTCATTGGCTTTGATGAATCTCACGTTCGGTTTATAGATCAGAGGATGTCTCTCCTCTATGTATTCTCCCAATCCCCCTGTTGTCGGCAATGCAGTGTATTTGGCATTTTTTCATGTCTTTGAGTAGAGTAGAGAATCCTTGTGGTGGATGATTTGTTTGGTTAAGACTCACTCAAAACTCTCAAGGTAGACTCTTAGAAGCCCCCTTTGGCTTAGTGCAACTTATCCCTTTTTGCCCTTGGTAAGGTCACTTAAAAGTAAAAAATTTGTGACTTTTTGGTCTCTAGAATTTAGTCTTGGGGTACCCTAAAGGTTTGGATTTATGAAACCTAAAAAAATTCATGTCCGCAAGCTTTCTTCCTAGCTATACCTGACTCAATTTGGAGTTGTCTATCAAAAGTTAGAGAACTTTTAGTGAGCTGCACTTGAAACATCACTCAAAAAAGTTTCAAGACCAAAACATAGGAACTTTGGCTAGTATCTGGGTCTCTAAAAGATATTTTTACCTCAAACTTGAGATTTGGGATGTAGTCAAGTATGTCTACAAGATCACCAAGTCAAATACCCCCACTATGCTGAGGTACATGGATTGCAATCTATGTTTCTCTTTCAATTTTTTTTTCCAAAATTTTAACAGTATATAGACAAGGTCATATGCAAGCTCTGTACCAACTTTTATCAAATTTTGAGGTTGAGGTACATGGATCGCGATCCATGTTCAACCACATCTAGACTTGATCTCTTGGCAGATTGTTGCACTCTACGTCCACAAGCCAAATCTCAAATGTCTTTCAATTTGGAATTGGTTTGATAGGTCAAATAGCCAACACTAGGTTTGCACATTGGTTTTCAATGTGTCACCTATTTTTCTCACTTTTGACCCAAATTTGCTTGAAAATTTTCACAACTAGGATTGGGGATATGTTTCCTTGTGTATGCACTATTGATCTGGAAATTTCTAGGTCAAGCTGTTACTATGGGTACATGGATCGTTATCCATGTTTGGAGCCCAACTTGACTTCTCTTAGTACCATCAGAATCAGCATGATTAGAGGTCCTATGGTTTCATATATATATATTTTTTTAATGGACCTTTGGATTGAAAGTTAGGTCAATTCTAACACTTTGTCAAAGTACTTGGCAGTTTTGGGCTTTTGGTCTGGTTTTTTATGTCCAAATTCACTTTTGAAAAGACCACTAGACTCCCTGTGATGTCCTCTAGCTATGGTGAAAATATGGTATCAGTCTATGACAAAGGAACATGGATCATGATCCATGTACCTATGTGCCATAATATATTGAAACTTGACACACAACTTGTCCTTGGTCTCTTGATGCTAGCTATATGGTTTTTGTGTGTTTTGGACTTGTTTAGGTCATGCAAAAGTCAATCCCCAGGTCTGTTTTAGGATTTTTGCCTTGAACAACTTTTGGCTCTTTTTATTCACTTTTTGAACTTTTTTGACAAAAATTCTTTGGGGACTTTTGATCACAATGGTCTCTGCTCTACAGGCTCAAAAAATTTATATCCAAAAATTTATTAGGGGTACATGGATCGCGATCTTTAGGGTCATTGGCTGATGCCCCGATGCTTGTGAGCTAATAGATTTAGACTCAACAGACACTCTTTCTCCTTGAATCATTAAATTATCCTCCAATTGGATCGTATTGGTGGTGACTGCTTCCCAAGTGGTGATACCCCTAATGACTAGACCATTGTAGATATCCTCATGTCGTAATCCCCTAATGAATCTATCAAGCAATTGATTATTATTGAAGTGCTCATTTGGATTACAATGAGAATTCAAATGCTTCAAGCGACTAAAAAAGTCTCTCACCGACTCTCCTTCCTCTCGTTGGGATTTCTGGAGCTGAGAGGCTACACCCCAAGCACTCCCTCTCATACGTATTCTTTCAAGAATAGTCTCCCAAGAGTAGAGTAACTCATTTTTTCTTCCGCCCTTAGGGTTCTATACCAATCCCTTGCCTTCCCACTTAAGGTTAGGCTTAAAGTATTACTCTTATGCAAGTCATCGTGTTCTCCTAGAGAATCGCATATTTGTTCAAACACTTCGATATGCTTTCTCACATCCCCGTCTCCACTAAATTTTTGTGTGAGCTTGGCTATTTGTATTGACTTACTTCTAGGTTCTCTATCAGGCATGTTACACATATTCTCAGCAATAGATCAACTGATAGCTTGAGAAAATCTTTCCAAGTCACCTAAGTGAGCATGCATCGTGGGTGAAGGTGCTCCAGAGACTACATGTAGGTATTGGTATTGGGCTTGGCGCATAGGAAGCCCTTTGGTTCCATGTTTGGTACGGTGTTGTGCCATGTGGCAGCCCAAAGTTCATATGTGTGGACCTAGGCATAGCCAATGTTGGATGTGATATGCTAATGCTAGCCGGTATGGTCCCATGGAAATAAGAGCTTGGATATTGTGGTTGTCTAGCATAGGTAGTTGAAACAATGGGAGGGGTAGGGACTACATAAGTACAAGGATCTATAGGTATATACGATTGGTACACACTTGTAGGTACTGTTGTAGGCATTGAGCTACCATGTAGTGGTTCTTTAGCAACAAATGAGGTCCATGGCGTGTTTCTTGGCATGACCATCATTGGGGTAGGCATGGTAGCCATGGCATCATCAAGGGAAAGATGAGCTAGACTTGGAAAAGTAAATCTATCACTGGTGGGCTTAGATTGCACTGCGACCGCTGGCAAAACAACATATGGGGGATCCATCGGACTTACCGAGGGAGTCTCCATTTGAAATAAGGTTGGTTGTCTAGCCTTCCTTGTATCCAAGAATCTCATGAGATTCATTGAAGGCATGTGGATCCCCTTGTTCTCTCTCTCTAGCTCAATAACCCTATGGATGACCTCACAAACTCTTTGTTGTTGATCCTCCATACTAGTAGCACCCTTTGTGGATTGTAGGACATCTAACCAACCCACGTGATAGGTGTGACCTGTGTATAGGTCGGTTAGAGTTTCTGTAACATTTAATGGCCTAAAAACTTGTGTGTAGCGGAAATTAGCATGAACATAGTGGGCATTTCATTAGAATAAATTCCTAATGAGTATTACAAGAGTGCTTGGGTAGAGAGAGCAACAAAAAGCATAACACCTAGTTAGATAGCATGAACAATACTTTCAAAAGACAGAGAAATTAAGCTATTGACAATAGTTGAGGACTGGATTTGCATGGAGCCGGTCCCCCCTCCAAAAGGCTTTGTATTATGGTTTCTCCCATCAAGAGAGAGACTGTACAATACAATTCTTTGTGTTCTTTCAAGACTAGTTAGTGCAATGAAGATGAAAGTGTCATGCACTAAGCAAAACACTTAGAAAACACAACATTAACTATCCCCGTTCTCAGACCCAAGACCTCACACACCTTCGAAGATGGTGAGAGCTAGCAGGGTATGAGAGTAGATTGAGAGGAAGAAGGAGTATCTTACGAGAAAGATGCACATCTCCTCACATAATCACTCATATTATCATATCTTAGCTTAGTAATTAGCTTGGTAGAGGAGATGAGCATGCATTGAAGCTTGGATCTTGGTTGGATTTGCATCCACATGCCAAGAGTATGTCGATTTAGGCTTCTATCTCACAAGCTTGGAGTAGGTGATGAGCTCTCCATTAAAGCTTGGGAAGACATAGTCTTCTTTACTTCACACATGAGATTGTGTGAGTGTGTGTGTGATAATGACTTGCAAACATCAGCCCCCTCTCTCTCTTGGGCGAGCCCTCTTGCTATTTTCTCTTCCTCCACCCTCATTGGACCTCCCCAGGTCAAGCCAATGACTATTAAGCAGCATAAGTGATAGCCTTCTGACATGTGTCCCCCTTTCCCCTTTTGTGAGAGCTTTAAGTAATTTAATAATTCAACTAAACTCTCATTGGACCCCTTTACCTCGAGGCCAATAGGAATCAGACAAGCCATTGGGATGCTAAATGCTCATTGGACCCCTTGGGAGACTGTCCAATGGTCTTTTAGAGGACTTAATTCTGATTGGTTCTTTTATTAAGTGTTTTTAAATTAATTAAACTAGATTTACTCTAGTCTAGTTCTCATTGGTCCACCTCCAAGGCCATCCAATAGGAATTGGGTACACCTTGTGGGCATCTCGCCTAGGGAGCTGACATGTGTCCCTCATTCCCTTTGTGTAAAGGGAGCTTGTGTGTGTGTGTATGTGTGTGTGTGTGGCTTTCTCTCTCATTCCCTACATGCAAGGCTCGCCCCCTCCCAAGTAGGGATTGCAAAGACTTTTTTGTACACACACAAAGCATCCAAGTCCCTTAAGGTTGACCTTTGGACACAACCTTTGAATTTTGGGACCTTAGCATTTTGGAAGTCTTAATGGGCTAAACCTTAGGGTGGTATTTTTAGCCCATTGTTGCACATGGCTCTTGTGAAGATGCCCCCCCCCTTTGGATCCCTATTTTCCCTCCTTTGGATCCCTACTGTGGCCGGTCTGTTAGCTTAACCAATATTCTAGCTTTTTCTCCCCTGGCACTTGCCCATATTAAATGATCAGTTTAACATGAGAAAATCGTTTAGGAGAATTAGATATTGATTATTATGACATTACCTCTCTCTTGAAATCATAGTCGTCCTTGACTATGGTGTAGAGAAGATAAAGCATATTCATGAGTCCTTTTTTTAGCGGGTAGAGGATCCCTATGTTACCCTACGACATCATTCCACAATGGATGACTAGTCCATTTGGCACTTGAGAGCCTGAGGCTTCCGCAAGCATGTCTGCACATTAGTCCTATCAATCTTCCATAGTAGAGTGACAAGATCTACTTGGTGTTTGGGAGACGTCGTCTCCGCAAACTTGATCTAAGCATACATACTACTTCATTTTTGTGCACAATAAAGAAAAAGAGAGTCTTATAAGACAAAAACTTTGTTCATTTTTAACATTTTGTACATTTTCTTACTCTTGGGAAGCATTGTAAGCATTGACAAGGTTTAGGTTATCCTTTAATTGTATGCCTTGGATCCATCTAGCATCTTCAAAAGGATAATTCTTAAACTTAATAAGATATCGTCGGATTGTCTTAACGCCTCTTAATACCTTGTCTTCATGTTGGAGAATGGACTCGGGCTGCAACACCTCCTCTTGGTCCTCGATCTCCGGTGGTTCTCCTTTGTAAGGCTTTAATAGGCTCACATGGAAAGCATTATGTATGAGACAATGATTGGGAAACTTGAGTTGATAGGCCATCTCATTGATTGGCCTAAGAATCTAGAAGGGACCGTTGTACCTTTTTGCTAGTTTAGCATAGTACTTTGGGTGTCCCGTAGGATTCTTGCCCTTCGTGTGCCTTAATCAAGCCTTGGGAAACTTTAATAAGACCCAATCATTTTCTTTAAAGGCTTGGGCTCTTCTGTGCTTGTCAGCAGCAACCTTTTGCCTTTGTTGTGAGATAGAGATAGCATCCTTAATCTTTTGAAAAGATTCTTGTAGGTCTCGGCTATACTCATCTGCAGTGAAGATCTTCCCATGTACCTTAATTAGCAAGGGAATTTTTTATCTCCCCTCAATTACCTCGAAAGGTGCTTTTCCCGTGGAAGTATGTACAGTGTTATTGTAAGCATACTGCACTAAGGGTAAGTACTTCTCCCATTGGGATCTTTGATCTACTTCCGTTACATAGGCTTTTAGTAGATCGAGAATGGTTAGGTTAACTATTTCACTTTGGCCATCTGTTTGTGGATGATGTTAGGAAATAAGATGTAGCTAAATAGATTTTTGAGTAGATTACTTAATGGAGAGAGATAGATTTCACACACAAGACATTATAGAGTAGAGAGAGAGAGAGAGAGAGAGAGAGAGAGAGAGAGTACACACGATATACGTGGTTCACCCAATGTGGGCTACGTCCACGGGAAAGCATCCACTCAATGGCTTTAGCACTTCAAAAGAAGAAGTAGTTTACAAAGGGATTAAACCCTTGATAGAGCTCCGGCCTTGCTTCACTCTCACCACCTCACACTCACCTTGTTGCATCAACTTCACACTATGAAATGTGTGTAGAAATGGCCTCCTTTTATAGGCCAAAAGGGCTGCCCTCTCTTATGAGAGATGGCCATGTGTAGCCGCCCTTGTGCGAATAAGTCCAAATCGGACCCTCCAATCCGCCCATGTGTGGCCGCCCTTGAGAACACAAGTCCGCTTTTGAATTCGGCCACCGGCCATTGACTTCCGACCACCGGCCAACCGACCAGTTGTTTTTCTACCGTTTTCCGGCCGCCGTTCGGCCTAAAAACTTGTGTGTAGCGGAAATTAGCATGAACATAGTGGGCATTTCATTAGAATAGATTCCTAATGAGTATTACAAGAGTGCTTGGGTGGAGAGAGCAACAAAAAGCATAACACCTAGTTAGATAGCATGAACAATACTTTCAAAAGACAGAGAAATTAAGCTATTGACAACATTTGAGGACCGGATTTGCATGGAGCCGGTCCCCCCTCCAAAAGGCTTTGTATTATGGTTTCTCCCATCAAGAGAGAGACTGTACAATACAATTCTTTGTGTTCTTTCAAGACTAGTTAGTGCAATGAAGATGAAAGTGTCATGCACTAAGCAAAACACTTAGAAAACACAACATTAACTATCCCCGTTCTCAGACCCAAGACCTCACACACCTTCGAAGATGGTGAGAGCTAGCAGGGTATGAGAGTAGATTGAGAGGAAGAAGGAGTATCTTACGAGAAAGATGCACATCTCCTCACATAATCACTCATATTATCATATCTTAGCTTAGTAATTAGCTTGGTAGAGGAGATGAGCATGCATTGAAGCTTGGATCTTGGTTGGATTTGCATCCACATGCCAAGAGTATGTCGATTTAGGCTTCTATCTCACAAGCTTGGAGTAGGTGATGAGCTCTCCATTAAAGCTTGGGAAGACATAGTCTTCTTTACTTCACACATGAGATTGTGTGAGTGTGTGTGTGATAATGACTTGCAAACATCAGCCCCCTCTCTCTCTTGGGCGAGCCCTCTTGCTATTTTCTCTTCCTCCACCCTCATTGGACCTCCCCAGGTCAAGCCAATGACTATTAAGCAGCATAAGTGATAGCCTTCTGACATGTGTCCCCCTTTCCCCTTTTGTGAGAGCTTTAAGTAATTTAATAATTCAACTAAACTCTCATTGGACCCCTTTACCTCGTGGCCAATAGGAATCAGGCAAGCCATTGGGCTACTGAATGCTCATTGGACCCCTTGGGAGACTGTCCAATAGTCTTCTAGAGGACGTAATTCTCATTGGTTCTTTTATTAAGTGTTTTTAAATTAATTAAACTAGATTTACTCTAGTCTAATTCTCATTGGTCCACCTCCAAGGCCATCCAATAGGAATTGGGTACACCTTGTGGGCATCTGGACTAGGGAGCTGACATGTGTCCCTCATTCCCTTTGTGTAAAGGGGGCTTGTGTGTGTGTGTGGATTTCTCTCTCATCCCCTACATGCAAGGCTCGCCCCCTCCCAAGTAGGGATTGCAAAGACTTTTTTTTACACACACAAAGCATTCAATTCCGTTAAGGTTGACCTTTGGACACAACCTTTGGAACCTTAGCATTTTGGAAGTCTTAATGGGCTAAACCTTAGGGTCTTTTTAGCCCATTGTTTCACATGGATCTTTTGCAGATGGCCCCCCCTTTGGATCCCTATTTTCCCTCCTTTGGATCCGTACTGTGGCCGGTCTGCTAGATTAACCAATATTCTAGCTTTTTCTCCCCTGGAACTTCCCCATATTAAATGATCAGTTTAACACGAGAAAATCATTTAGGAGAATTAGATATATATTATTATGACAGTTTCCTTTTGTAGTTCGTACTCCCGGTTCTCATTTAGGAATGCTCCATCTAGGCTTGAGGTGCTAGGGGTGTCCTTTGAACTAGATGCAACGTGGCTCTCTATGGGTTGACCCTTAGTGGTTGCTAAGTCAGGAGCACTCGATTGCTCTCCTAGCAAGGATATTGACATGGGAGATTTCTCTTTTAACTCTCTTCATTGCTCCACCTTGCATAAGCTCTTGATTTCTTTTTCCCTAGCCACAAGGATATATTTCTCAACCTCTTGCACTTCGGTAAGGCTTTTACCATCAGGTAGTATAACCTCGGAGGGGAATAACTCTAAAGAGTCAGGGGGTGCGGTGAATGGAGTATTCACGTGCACACTCTCTACGAGCATAGGGTCTACGTTGGTCATCATCAATGGTGAATTTACTTCCCTACCCCCCTCATTTACATCACTAGCTCCATGTTCCGAGCGAGTGGCTCTACTAAAGGTTTCCTTCAAGCCGCTAAGCACGCTCGGCCTGGACCATGGACCCATGGCATGCATGTCTTGGCTTGAACTATCAAGATTAGGCATCGGGAAACACTCCATGACGTCATAGTCAGAGGAAGAGTCACTAGCCGCTATGTTTGGGTCTTGGTTTGTACTATCTTGGGTCCCCACCAAGGGCCCGAAACCTAAGGTAGGTGGATATTGAGAACTTGCGTAATTCAAACTGCTCTCTAGTTGCTTGGTCTCTAGCACATTGAAATGCTCTCTAGTTGCTTGGCCTCTAGCACACGACTAGAGTGCAGATGCATGTGCCTTTGGCACCCTACAAGTGTCGGCGAATAACCTCAAAGATTAACCACTTAGTATTTTAGGCGTCCGTTTTCACTCGTTTTTAAAAAATTTTAATGATCAATTTTTGGATCAGAGCGTATGATAGCTCGAAACGAGCGTATTGCTCAGGGGGTTGAGGTGTGCTTTATAGAACAGCGTTCAGTTACCCGAAGCTCTGTTGGTCCTCAAAAAGATCGATTTTTATCTAGGCGTGAGGCTAAAATACGTAACTTTTAAAAGGGGACTAAGGCCTGAGCCTGAGCGTGGGCTTGGGCTTGGGCTTGGGCTTGGGTCTGGGTCTAGGTCTGGGGGATATTCTTGATCACGATCCTACCTTTAGAATTTTAAGTTTTTAATTTTTACTTTTTACTTTTTTTTTGGGGATAAGGTCGTCACGGCCGCGCTGTGCGCGCAAGCACACACACCTACCCTACGTACTTACAACTAATACAGCTACTGTTACACAGTAACACACTACTACAACAACTCCTTAGCTAATAGAACTACTTACTGTACTTTACACAGAACTAACATTATGGATCTACTACCTTAATCCTAACACCTTATCACAGAGAAAACACAGTACCTTTTAACACCTTATTAACAAAAAAAAACACAGTACCTTTAACAAAACAATACACATCAGCAAAACAAACTCCTTCTCAATACACACACCTTCCATCTCTACCTTTCCTACAATTCAAAATGCACCACAAAGTAGCATAGAGTGCTAGTCAAGCTTAATGCAAGGCATTCCCCGGCAGCGGCGCCAAAAATGTGTGCGTCTTTCGTACGTGTCAATGCAAGGGACATGCCGATACACTGTGTGCAAGCCACAAATGGCTCCACGCACACAACTAGACTAATTTAGCAAACTCAAGAGAGCAAGGGTGTGTCATTCACTGCCTTACGCTCGCCTTCGTGGAGGATTCCTCGCCACGAAGAAGAAGGAGTTGCCACTGCACCATGCTCAACCGCTTCACCGCCACCGACGTGCCATCATTGCAATGCTCTATCACTCTCTCTCTCTCTCTCTCTCTCTCTCTCTCTCTCTCTCTCACTCACTCACTCACTCTCTCTCTCACGCATACACACACACACAAGGAGATGAAGAAGAAGAAGATGGAGATGGAGCAAGATCACTCTTCAATTGCACAAACGAAATAATGAGTGATTTTTAGGTTTAGGTGACTTTTATATGAGCTCGCCCCATTCACACTTAGGCACCCATACTTAGCTAAGTAACCCTTAAATGTTCTTGTTAGAGTGCACCTCTCATCAGCGATCACTCTTACCCTTTTCCTATTGGACCGACAAGCCCAGCCCATGACTACTAGAACTGGACACCAATGGTTACCAAACAACATTTTTGAAAGTTTTTTCTCTTTTATGCGTTATGGGATAATTGAGCGAAGAGTTATGGTTGCACTTGGTCAATATTTTGGACACCAGGCTCCTTGGAGAGCCACTGTATATACTTATCAAATGGGGAAACCCACTTAGCCAAGTCAAGACCTTCATTAGAACTTATACTAGATGTATTTAGATCACTTCTATCACTTTTTCAATGCGATTCATTAATTGATTTTTTTGTGGGATCACCTATACATGCCTAGGAGGGATACCATATGGATCCATGGGTTTGATGTGAGGTTCATGTATGTTTTAATGATTTATTTTGATAAGTAGATTCCACTTTTTTGATGTTCATAGTTATCCAACCCGAACTATATGGATAGTTTTGCATAAAATGATGTCCTTTTCGCATTATGATTGCTAGCATGAGTCTCATGTGGATGACTTGATGTGGTGAGGTGATATTATCTATTATATGGATGACCTTCATGCATTCTTATGAGGTCAAACACTCTCTCTTGTATGTTTTGTGTGCATTCAAAAATCAAGAAAAGTTGTTTTACACGAAGACTAATATACAAATTTTGAGATCTATTCAAGTCCCATTTTGTTCTAATGCTACTAAAAAACTAAGTATTTTTGTGTAGTTTGAGCTATAATCTAGTTGCGGCCACATTCTATGTCCCATTTAAATATATCCCTTAACACATAGTTATAGGGGCATTTGTATTTAAATACATAGGCACATACATCAATTGCAATGACATCAGAAGCATGAGGGAAGCATGGCACTTATCAATAGTTCAAATTTAAGACATTAAGGTTAAATCATTGGCTATATCAACACCAATAAAAAATCTAAAATACTCAAAAATGAATTTTAGAATAGAAGGGACCTCAAAATAGTGTGGTGTAGAAACACCAAGATATAAAATAAACCCAATTACATAATAACCTAGATCCAAGCATTTTAAAACTGATCCTTAGTAAAGATACTATGTTAAGAAGCTCAACAACAACAAATACATCCTCAAACATTGTCATGGAAATGGCCTATCAACTTTGAGTGTAGCGAAAATTAGAGGAAGTACTTTTTTGAAATTACTTTGTGAGCATAGAGGGTGAACTTAATTGATGGTCGGAAACATAAACATAGCATTTAGTTGACTTGGCATGAGCAACACTTTTGCAAGAGAGAGAGTTTAGAGAACATGAAAACACTTGAGGACAGGATTTATGTGGAGCCGGTCCCCCCTCCAATAGGAATTTGTATTATAGTTTCTCCCATCAAGAGAGACTTGGTACAATACAATATTTCTGTTCCTTGTGACCTAGGTGATGCAATGAAGATGGAAATATTCATGCATCACGAGCATAACATAAACTTTGTAAAAAGAATTAACTATCCCAAGCCTCAGTCCCAAGGCCTCAAACACCTTCGAAGGTGGAGAGAGCTAGTGGGGAATGAGGGTAGGGAAGAGGAAGAAGAATCATTCATAGGAGAAAGAAATAGTTCCTCACTTTCTAGCATACATATTAATGAAGATGTAAAATATGGCAAGCTTAAGCATTGAAGTATGGCTCTTGGTTGGATTTTCATTCCATAAGCAAGAGTGTTGGTGTAGGCTCTCAACTTCTCTACTAGCTTGGAAGGAGATGGAGCTCTTGCACTTTGCACTTCACACAACGAGAGTGTGTGTGAGTGTGTGTGGGAGAGTATACCCCTCAAGCAACCCCCTAGCTTGCTTTGGTTGACCCCCCTTGTAGCTTATGCTTGAATATCATTAGACCTCTCCAGGCCTAGCCAACCACATGCAAGGGCATATCAAGTAATAAGGGTAGCCTTGGGACAAGTGTCCCCCTTTCCCCTTCGAGAGAGAGGATGTAAAGCACAGGGAACTGCCTGCTCTGGATTCAACACCCAGCGTCCCTTATATAGCCCCTAGCTATTGAATCCCCTATTCCACACTGGCAGCTAGCCACTTACTGGCCCAGGTCCATGACCTCCCCTGGATATTCCCCTGGCATGACATTACTCCCCCCTTGGAGAAGCATTTTCATCCTCGAAAACAAGAGTGATGATACACTAATGTTTTTCACCGTGGCATCCTTCATGGATCCATGTGTTTGCTTGACCGGAACATGGTTCAGTAGGAGGTTCAATGAAACCAAGAGTAACATCTTGATTTTCCACATTATTCTCCATATGTAACCATCTTGTGTTATGAGTTCCTATCCAATTGGAGTGTGTAGACTCCATTTAGAATGCACATGAGCGTGATAAACTAGTTATCACAACAAAGATGTACCTTAAAGAGTACTGCTTTCACTTTTCATGAAAGTAACTTGTTGATATAACTCGTCATCCAAGTTTAAGTCTCTGACTTGTTCGCAAATTTTATCAGTAAACAATCCCACCATAACTAGTGTTCAAAGTTGAGAACCGACTTAAACATGAAGGGACTAAACTGAGTCACAAATGCTTTAACTTATGGTATGCAAACTCCAAGTAGAACAATAAATTCTTATTAATTGGATTGCTTGGTGCTAATGTACGCGCTTTTCATATCCTTTTGCACAAGATTACACTTTGTAATCTACCTATCCCCTTGGATAACTGACAGTACTGAGGTGTGTTTCTCCCACGGTTTGCATACAGTCTTCCAAGATGGATGGTAAATGGGGATCACAATATCGTATAACATTGCTGAGGAATCAATAATGTTCAAAATAACCATCATGGTTAACTTGTAAGATCCACAAGCACCCAAATTGAGCCATGACCTCTATTGGTGATTAGTAGACCCAAAAGTAATCTCAGAGAGATACTGCACATAGAGTGAAAAATGCTTCATAAGCAACAAATTGATGAATACGCATGCTGTTCCAAATCATTCTTTGCTAAACACTAGGGCCCATAACACCTAGTGTGCATGCATTTAGCCATGATCCTACTTGCCAATACTTATGGAAAATGTGATGCTCCTAGCACACATTAAGGAGGAGTGTAAATAGTTTTGAAAAGAAACTAAACACTTTTAGCTACAATCATTCGCAAGCCTTGCTGAAATGTTTGAACCATAATAGAAGGTGAAATAGTAATCACTTCTAGGTACAAACAATGAAACTTTTTCATTAACAACTTATAGCCTTGCTATATGCATAAACAACCATCTGTAATGTTGTTTAGCTGCACTTGTACCTTAACAAGTCATTCTAAGTATCCAGCAACTTCTAGCCACCAGAATTCCTCCTAATACGTCATGCTAAAAATGGTCTAGAAAACAGATTTGACCAGCACCTAGGGATTTTGTCGTGACACAAAATTGAAATGGTGGACGCTAGTGTCAGTCCCAGAGACTCATCTTCTCCTTATGTGAAATATGTCTCATGTAAGGGTGTCTGAAAAAAGAACATCCTTCAAGTATGAGATGTACTTGTGCGTGGAGGTAACAACAAACACTCTACAACAGGAGTGAGAGAGACCCTCATTAGCCTTGCTCCACACTGGATAAACCAAACCGCGTGAGTTCCTAGAACATGTTGTATCCATGTGACAACATGTGCCAAATAAACCCTACAAGTGGGCCTATAATTGCAAGATGCACAAACTTATTTTGGACACCACAGCCCAAATTGCTTGGCTCCTACATGACCTAGTCATTTCTCTTAAGAGCAAAAATGGATGATAACATAGTTTGCACATCCTGCCCCAAATTTCGTGCCTGTAAAGGCATAGGAACACTAATTAAAAATTACTGAAATGCAAGTAATATTGCACATGTAACCTTGGGTGTTGCCTTTGCAATCTAGACCCCTTGGTTAAAATTTTGCAGGAAAACTACTCAACTAGCAATCGGCCCTTGGCCTAGGTCCGTGACCCCCCTTGGGTTAGCCCGTGGCAGTACATTACGTTGGAAGTGGAAACTTTTCCACTACCCCTTGGTAGTCTGTGGACTTCTTTCCTTGAAAATGCAAGTGTGAAGATTCCAAGAATTGACCATCACACTTAATAAGTGATTCAATAATCACGAGTTGGGTCTTACCCCAAAAACTGGACTCATATAGACACTCGTAGTGCTAGAGATAAAATAAAAGATCCACTAAAGTTGGAATTGTATTCACAACTAGATATTTGTGCACCAAAACATCCATAATGTGGAGTTTTTGTGAAAAGCCGTGCTGTCTAAAATGCTGGCGTCATCAATATACCTTGGTAGAGATAATATTTTACGAGTTTAAGACGTTCAAAAACTCAACCGATTTTCATACTCAAAGTGTGTAGTGCTAAAATAATGCCCAAAAAATCACTAATGGCAAGACTCTTGCTTGTCCATTATAATTGATGGTGTTCGCTCTTGAAATCAATCCTGATGGACTACAAATAGATGGCTCTTAGCCATGCCAAAATAGGTGATAATAGATGGCTCTTAGCCCTTCTTGTTGGCTCATAGCCTTTTCTTTTACCATATTGACATAGAAAGACTTCAACAAAATCATGCCTAGTTTCACCTTTCCCGCATAGAAGTTGGGAAGAGAGAGAGAGAGAGAGAGAGAGCGAGAGAGAGAGAGAGAGAGAGAGAGAGAGAGAGAGAGAGAATGCTGGGCTGAGGAAAAAATCCTTATTTGAATGTGTTGTATGTCTCGTGCAGATAACCCAGCGTAGACCATGTCTGTGTCTTAGCTTATCCTATAAGCGTACAACAATGTACTTATACCACGCCCTCGGAGAGAGAGGTACAGTAAGGCACATCTTGACCGACTTACCGTGTATATGAACGGGACTGTATCAAGGTGTATGTGTATGGCACCTTGCGTGCGATTAAACATAAAAAATTGTTGAAGAAATATGTCACTTACCTTGTCCTTGACAGAGTCGTTAGTGTTATAGCAAAAACGTCCTCAATGATGGGTGTTTTACGCCATCATACTAGTATGCCATGCATACATATCAAAAAATTGAATGATAAAACCTGGCCTTCAAGGACAGTCTCAACCATGTGAGCCACTGGTATACATGCCTTGCACGACTACACTAGCATGGATACATCACAGTGCGCCGTTGCAGAACTATGAGCTTATATCTAGACAGTGCCAAAGATGTGTGCCTTTATCATGGATTTCAAGTCAATCGATAATACCTTGGAAAAGCACTTTGCTTTATACAGTTGCTTTGTATGGAGTCTACCCAAGCACTTTGCTTTGCACAACAAAGAGATCTTGCCCAAAATGAAACGCAAAACATAGAGGAAAATAAATAGAACTTGAAATGGACTAACCTTGTCGCCCACTTGTGGGTAGGTGTCTGGTAGTGCACTCGAATCCATCTCATAGCCATATATGTGAATAACTTGAGAGCTGTGTGATGTCCTGCACATGCCTTCCTAGCTTGGTTTGATCTGATCGCAAGGGAGGACACATGCAGACATGTTACAAAGTGCGTACGTTGATAGCATATTCTAAATGTTGATACTGCTATGTAGTATGTCTTAGAGTGAAGTCTTGCTTCCTAGAAGTCGAGCAGTAAGATGAGATAGAACTGATACTGAATGCTCATAGCAAACAGATACTCTTGCCAATGTACAATGTCATAGCACAAGAAAGTCGACCATGTCAAGCATTCAAAGAAAAACGGCCTTGCCAAAGTGTACATCTTAGTGAAAATCCATAGATTACTGGGAGATTACCCAATACTGAAAGAGATAGCTAAAGAAGGGTATGTATTGAATTGCCACAAAGCAACCGCTACTTGTCAAGTTGGCATGATAAAATTGTTGTAAGATTAGTTAAAAATTGTAGACTATAGCTTGCTTACCAATGGACTCGATCAACATGTGAGAGAGCCATGCTCTTTGCTGACTGTGGCAGACATGACCAACTGGAAACCATTTGACTCATAGTGGTGGATTCCAATAGGTAATGAAACCCCTTGGCATACTAGCATTAATGAAAAGACCATCCATATATACTCACAAATGTCTACAAGTCTGTGTGCTTATGGCTTAAACAAATCCGATGTATTGGCTCGTAGCCTTGCCAATGTCGAACCCCTTTGGATAGCAGCTAAAAACTTGAGAGATTTCCTATCACAGTCCCATATCCTTAGCCATATTTCTTGAAGCAATCAGTGAAATGGTCCTTGCCAAATTGTCGAGGTCGTATCCTTGGATTACTCCCTTGTCGCATGCTTATTGGAACCAATAAGATTACGTTGCATTTTTTGCAATTACACAGGCCCCCCCTCATTAAGAGTAATCAAGAGTAGCCTCTCCTTTTTCATGTGACAGTGTGTCCCACTTTGTCCCCTCCTATGTGAGTCCATGTGCGTTCATTTGTCATCCTTGTGTATTCTTTTGTCCTTATAATTATTTTATTTATTTCCTTAATGATAATTTACTTTACATTTTTAAGTTAAACTTTACAGTCTTATATTAACTTTACAGTAGTAAAAGAAAATTCTACAATCAGTAAATAAGTCTTGCAATAAGTTAGTTAGTGATTCATATAGCTAAACATGTCATAATTTTGTAGCGTAAATTTTAATTTCTAGGTTTTCTCAACCTACGATTCATAATTTGAACTCGAATATCTTGAATAAGGAGTGATGGCTCAAAAAAATACAAATGCGTAATAGAACTTGTGTGCAATTTGAAAGTAGAGACCTTACAGTCTTACCATGAAGACGCATTTTTCCGGGTTTAAGCAAATACGATACGTTCTGCATTTTTCAAAGACCTTTCCCAGATGAGTGATGTGGTCACTTTTTTTATGGGAATGAACACAAAGATCATCCATGTAGATCTCCCAAAAAAAATTGAGATATGATGCGTAGCTCATTAGTCTTTGAAATGTAGCCGGGCATTGGTCAAGCCGAAAGGCATTACCTTGTAGTCAAATACACCCCACTCTATCAAAAAAGCTATCTCGTATGCTGATCTTCCGCTTTAATCATCAACTGTTGTAGTTTGAGAACACATCCAAGAAACTATAGGCCTCTTTCCCTGCTACCCTCTCAATAACATGATTGGTTATTGTGGCATTGGATAGTTATCCCTGATGGTGGCTGTATTTACCTATTTCAGGTTTACTCAGATATGCACTTTGCCATTCTTTTTGGGTACCACCACAATCGGGGACACCCAATCGGTGTGTTCAATATCGTAGATAAACTCAGCGTCCTTCAGTTTGTCTATCTCCTTTTTAATTTTCTTGGCAAAGTTTCATTGTACATGTAAGGACGTTGTCTGCGTGGTCTGGCATCACTCTTAAGGGGAATCGTGTGCTGATAGATCTCAAGATTGATCCCCTTTATATCTTTGTATGACAATGCATAGACATCTTTATATTGTTTGAGCGTATCGCCTAGAATTTGGTCTTCCTCTTCAGTAAGGTCCGTGGCAATGTATGTCGGTTTAGGCTCCTCACCTGGTTCTACTAAGTTGATTCTTTTGGTGTTTTTAGGCCCATCATATGATATTCCTGGTTCCTTGGGATCTAGTTTGGGTTTTTGCACCACAATTTTCCTATCCTGAGTGGTA
Organism: Adiantum capillus-veneris; assembly: GCF_014529385.1. Classification (NCBI taxonomy): domain Eukaryota; kingdom Viridiplantae; phylum Streptophyta; class Polypodiopsida; order Polypodiales; family Pteridaceae; genus Adiantum; species Adiantum capillus-veneris. The sequence goes on along the minus strand of NC_140946.1, from coordinate 13,512,818 downwards.
TACTTCTTATAGTGGGAAGGTGCATCAAATTTATCATCATTTGATTCCTCATTAGTTTCCTTTCTGTTTTTTAACTTCCTTCAAGGCTCTCTTCAATTCATTGTATTTGACTTTGCGCTCCATTTTGGACAACTTAATCAATTTTTTGGTATTTTTCTCTTTTTCTGGTTTTTGTGTGTTTGCTTTTTTTTAGTTGGTTTTGGTTGAGTCAGGTTTCATGTATTTCTTTGATATCCTGTCCTTCAGGCAGTCAGTCGCTTTTACTAATCGTAAGTACTACGTTTTGTCAGTTAATAAAGGTACTGAGTCCTCGTTATGCTTGTTTTTGTTGTTTCTGCATTTATCTTGATACCTGTGTTGTCTTCAAGGGTTTTGGTTTGGGAAATCATAGTAGATCACCCATCGATCATTCCATTTGATGCTCTGACTTGAGCTACTAGACAACTCTTCATCCGCGTTATCCTCTAGCATCTTATCAGTCGAGTCTTGGAAATCTTGTTCATCCGTTTGGTCAAGGTCTCTTACAGAGATTTCGTCCACTATGCGTCGGCACTTGGCCACCCCATTCTTGTCAAGGAATTCCCCCTCTGTCTTCAGAGTTAGGCTGACACCCATCATCTGGAATGGAATGATATCATACCCTTCCTCATTACAAAATTTGGTGAGGGTCACCTCGTTTACACAAACATCAAGAGTAGCTAGCATTTGTTGCCATCCAAAAGGTTCTAACATCTCTTCTGGAAAAGACTCTGGTATGTATGAATCATTCCTATCAAGAATGTAGTTTTCCTTTTTTAGACTTTCACATTCCGAAGCTTCTCCTGTCCATTGGTGAGCTTTGTTCTGTAGCCAAGCCGGTATTCCTCCTTCTTGGTTAGTTGTGGAATGTAGGTCTTCTCCTAGGATTCTTTCTACGTCTCTATATCTATGATATGTGACACTAATTTTTGTAGTGACATCCTTGTTCCTAAGATAGATATAGTCGTAGCCCCAATCTTGCACCATTTTGAGCTGACGCATGAATGGTATGCCCAATATGATGTCAAAATTGCTTCTCTCATCGAAATTCATAATAGCAAATGTGTGCTCATATGCAATTCCACTAGAGGTTATTACAATCTGCTCCAAGATGCCTATGGGTCTTTCCAGATACCCATCTGTCAATTGAAGTTTCATTCTCGTCTTTCTGAGAGCAGGTTTTTCCCATTTTTTCCACATGGCTTTGGTAGCTATGGCTATTCCAGCCCCGCTATCCAAGATTGCTATCGCCTTAATCTCTTTGTACTCCATCGGTAGGGTAGTATTTCCTTCTTCACCTTCACAATAATCCCGTACCTTGTTTACTGGTACTCGCTCATGTTTAGTTTGTTTCAAGGGTTGTGTCTTTAGTGTGTTTGTAGAAGCCTCGAGTGAAGGAATTACCAGCCCTTTTTTTTCCAAATTTTTCCCGACCTCGTCCCAAAGATGCGGTTTGATATGCAGTAACTCTGACAGAATTAGTGTACAACGGATAGGGGATGACATCAGCTCATGAAGAGTTTTAGTATCCATCATCTTAGGATTGGCTTTCCATTGAGATGGGACTTTCCTTACTTCCGATCGAGTTTCAAGGTTACCAATAAATGAAGGTAAAGTCTTCAACAACTGTGGTTTACTGTCTTTCGATATTGTTGTGCCTGCATCGCCATACAATGATCTGATGTCATTTGGATAGAGCTCATGCTCCAGGTGGATTTCTGGGATAGGAGCTAACACAAGTGGCACTTCCATCTTTTCTATTCCTGATCTGTTCCCATAGCTCTTGAGGCCATTGTTCTTCTACCTCCGGAATTGGTAGTGGTACTTGAGAATACGTTCCATCTATTGTATTGGCTACCACCCTCGTATCCAATGGTGTTTTGTCTACATGATTTGGTAGGTTATTCTTTTCAATTCCCCGCCCCTCTAACTCCTGAATCTTTTCTCAGATTAGTACCTCGATTCTTGGAGCCGTAGGAACTGATGGTTCTATAAGCGCTTGAGCGGCTTGGATGAGCTCCTTTCACATCTTTAGCCTTTCTTTCTTATAGCCTAGATGAGGGTACTTTAACCACCTATCCTCTTGGGTTTTCTTAGGCTTTAGCTTTGCCTTGTAAGCTTTTAGAATTACGTCCAAAGGTTCAAACACCTTGTCTACCAAGGCTAATCCTCCTGATGGTAGATCCGATGGTTTTTTATCTTGTTGTTTCCCTTAAGGTCCCTTTCCCTTTGAAGTTGTTTCTCTATTTTTAGCAATTTGGTTTCCAATGCCGTTTTTTCCTTTTTCCTTTTGGCTTTCATCTTGTTTCATTTTGCCTTCTAGGATCATTTGATCAACGTTCGGCACAGTTGGGTTTGGCCCTCTCAATTTTGTCATGGACTCACTAGTGGTTGAAGATAGGCTATTTATCCCCTGATCTATGTCTTCAGTCACCTCCCCATATGCCTTGCAATTATCTACAAGATACAACGCCTCTTTTGTGACTTGATCAAAATTTACACATTCCTTAAAGTGCAAGTCCTTTTTGAGCGTGTCATTTTGCAATCCTTCTATGAAAAGTACTGATAGTCTTTCATCCTAAGGTAGTTCGCGAGCAGGGCATCTTTCTATGTACTTCTTGAAACAAAGTGATGCTTCCTTCACTTTCTCTTTTTCCTTTTGCCTAAATGCATAGATCTGGGAGACAGTGTTATGCTTGATCACCCTTTTTTAGAATTCCTCAGCGAATTCTCAAATAAGTTGCTCAATACTTGGGAATTCCAAGATGTTTAATGGTTGGAACTAAGTCAAGGAAGTACCTTCTAATGTCAACCCAAATCCTTCATATTGAGTGTGGAATTCAGTTACTTGCTGCGCTCTCAACACTTGTTTGAAGATTGAAACATGGGCATACGAATCTCCGGACCCATTATATTTTTTGGGTACGCATTTTTCCACCTGAGAACGTCTGGCCTCTGCAACCATTCTAACAACTCCTGGTTAGCCTGGTGTGGCTTCTCTAGGTTCATAATCTCATCTTGATACTAACAATGATATCCTATCCTCTATATGTTCATCAAGTCGATCTCGTGTAATAGTCAGAGGAATCCCAGTGGTGTAAGTGATGTTGCCCCTATGTGTGTTCATGGAAGCCCTAGACCCCGTCGATCCTAAAGGTTCTATTTTTGGGACTTGTTCATGTCCATAAGAATCCTCCACCTTGGTTCTCAAGGGGATCATGGGTACAGTCTCAGGTCTGGTGTGAGTAGTCGTGGTTTTTACCTCTTTTGGATTTACATAATATTGGTGGAGTGGTCCTCCAAAATATGTATATCTCTCTAACTCCTTTCGATCCATTGGAGAGTACTTTCGGCCATACTTGTCCATTATGACCACCTGAATACTTCTGCCTTCCATGTACGTGTAAACATACAAGTTTTCTTGGTCTGTCAATTCTTTGATGCGGGGCTCGTCACATCTGTAATAGAGTGTTTGTTCTCCATTATTGAACGTATAAAGCCCCACATATGTGTTGTCTGTGTTAAGGCACTCTGTCTCGTTAGTGCGTGTGAGTACCGCATTATGTTTCTCCATTTTGGATGGTGCATCGGCCAGTTCAATGTCTACGTTGTCCTTGGTGCCGGTCATTCCCCACTTATCCACAATAAAAGGGTTATGAACCACCAGGTATATTACTCCCTCTCGGTCAAATACCTAACCCCGTCATAATGAACATCTACAAGGTCTTTGAACTTGCTCGGCTTATTTTCCAACTTAACACAGTAGCGATCCATTCCATCCTTATAGATTTTGGCCTTAAGCACATTTTCAAATTAAAAATTCAAATACAACAATTTTACATCAGATGCAGGCTGAGAAGTAACTACACACATCGAAAATGTTCCCTTAGGGTTTTACTTGTTAGATCTTCAGTCATGAGGTTGTATGATCTCTTAAACAAAGAGTCAGAGAAACTCTCCTCTAAAATGGGTTTCAAAGGCGGCAGTGGTCTCTGATTCACACTTTCTTCCGTCGAGTGATTACTCTCTGATCAGAGATGCTAGGGTTCTTATTCTGCTACAATCTTCTTGACCGCAAATTCATGAAGAATTGGTAATACAAAATCCAAACCGAGTTACCTCATTAAATAGTTTGAATCTCCCGTTTGATCTTGCTTGCTGTGGGTAGTATCTTCTAGTACCTACAACCTGTTAAGAATTTGCTTGATAGCTGTGAGCTTACAATCGTTCTTGTTAGTTCTTGCTTCTAATTAACAAAACTTAGCTGGGTTTTTTCAGTAGCACACAATTCCCTACACATCCCCAACAATTTGGGTACAATTTCAATTTTGAAAGGAGCACCAGGTTGCTATGAACTAGCTCTTTGTATGGTAAGTTTCTGTCTCTGTTCTGACTCAGAGGTACATGGATCATGATCCATGTTGAGAAGAGAATTCTTGTTGCTATCATCAAATTTAACATGATTAAGAGGTCTTATGCTACCAAAAGTTTTAGAAATGAATCTCTGCATTGGAGGCTAAGTTGATTTTGTCACTTTGCATGAGCTTTTGTCAGTTCGGAGATGTTGGAATGGTTTCTTGCACCCAAATTCAACTCTAGAAGGACCACTAGACTCCTTGTGATGCCCTCTAGCTATGGTACCAGTTTGGTATCAAATTGTGTCAGGGGAACATGGATTGTGATCCATGTTCCTTTGTGTCAAAATACATTGAAATTTGTCCCACAGCTAGTCCTTGGCCTAGTGATGCTGGCTATATGGTTTTTGAATGTCTTAAATCTTTTTAGGACAGACAAAAGTCAGTTTTAGGGTTTATTTCACTGGTTTATCCTTTGATCTAATTTTTTTCCCCCTTTTGCCCTCTTTCTAAAATTTTCTGATAAGGGTCCTTTTGGGAGAAAGTGTTTCAATTGTTATCACTTCCCTGCTTGCCTATTCTCATCTCAAAATTCCAAAAAGGTACATGGATCGCGATTCATGTTTGGCAAGATTTTGGACTGACTTTGTGAGCTGATCACACAAGGTATGATGATGCTATTCCCCAAGTCTTTTTGGATTTGATCAGTTTTTTCCAAGTGAGAAGCAAGATTTTGTGTCCGTTTTGCGATTTTTTGAAAACAACTCCTTTTCTGGTATTTTGACGCTTTTTTCACTTTTTGTCTATGGATCCTTTTGGAAAAGTTGTTCAATTAGTAATCAAGAATATACTGATCAAATCTTACCGTCAGATGTCTACCTGGAACATGGATCACGATCCATGTTGGAAAGCATCTGTACATGAAATTTGGTTCTGTTGATTCCCTGCTTCAAGTTGATCCCAATTCTCATCCTTTTTGAATTTGGACAAGTAAAAGTTTAGCTTTTCCCTTTTTTCAAGATTTTGCTCTACTCACCCCAATATTTTGATTTTTTTGATCTTTTAGCACTCTATTTCTGACCAAACTCAAGGTTCTGATTCCTGAGAACCTGTTCTAAGAAAAGGAAATATTTTAAGCACATTTTTCCAAAAAGGTACATGGATCTTGATCCATGTTGGACAAGAAATTTGAAAGTTTTAAGCATAGTCTTTTTCAGCAAGTGTTTTTCTCCCCTTCTTGAAAGTTTTGTTGGGTTTGGTTCAGTTTTGAAGCTCTGACCATCACTTCTTCAACTTTTCAGAGTTATGGTCTTCAACACCAAAATAAGGTTTTTGACAGTTTTTCCCTCAATCCTTTTGGCCCCAAATGATGGTGTAATTTGTTTCCTAACCTACTCCTATAAACTGAAATGAATCTACAAACATAACTGAACTTAACAATATGAAAATAACAACAAAGTGTGTGGTGGAATAGCCCTTTCCAAGAAAGTGAAAAATCAAAGACCTAAATACTATCTTGTACTTCACTCACAGCTTTCTTTGCTCTTAAGGAATAGCACTGACTAGTCACGGACTCCAATCTCTATCAAGCACTAAACCTACGTCTAGCTGCTTCACTGTCTATGTGTAAGCGGAAAGGGTATCAAAAGCTTGAAGGGAGATTTTTTTTTGTACACTGAGTCACTCACCACCTAAGGATGGATTTCCTCAGTAGCGGCGCCAATGTTAGCGGGTCCCCGCGACGGACGTCTGCATCATAGCTCTTTTGTACTAACATAATGTCAATATGCAAGGAAGCGACTCGGGATGGGGCACGCAACTTAATGAGAGTGTCAATCTCACCAAAGTGAACCAGGGGCTACTCGTTCTACGATAAAAACAAATCAACCATTTTCTAGTCAAACAATCAATATGCGTCCAATCTCACCACTCTAGGTCATCACGCCATTTCGACATCCAAACAAATCCGGAACGCCATGAAACTTAAGGAGAGGTATCAAAACACTTAAGGGCTCAATCCTACCAAGTTCTGTCACCATCTGGGAAGGTACATAAGTCACGATCCATCACAAAAAATGTGTAGAAAACTGAAAGAGAAGTACTTGGAAAGGTCTCCCTTAAGCATAGAAACACTTATCTATGGTCAAAACATCAAAAAACAACCATTTTAACCTCTAAATCAATGGATTTAGCTCACAAACAATGCATTCAAACCACATCAGTATTGGAAATGATTACACTTAGATTATAGAGCAAGAGACAAGGAATGCAATGTGCTGTTTTGAAACGAATTCTGATTACCAGCTCATGAAAAAAACAAGATTACAAGTTGTAGCAGTAAGAGGCCTCCACAATGCACGTTTTTTATTCTTCAAGCTAATGATAAATCTCCTCTCAAAAGTAAGGGTTTTGAATTTAAAAGTTAAGGGGGCTTTCCCACGACCATCCGGCCTCTTACAAGGGTGTAGACTCAGAGAAGTAAAGATGGTATTGTTTAATTACATCATGGTTAGAAGTCATCCTAGGCTGAATTACATGACTTTCTTTGAAACAATAGAGTGTTTACAGGGCTTGGTGTGCGTACGCCTGTATATGCCTATATCCACCAAACACTCCCCAAGCTTCACATTCTTTTGTTGTCCTTTGTCAGCTCCTCTTCCAACTTCTTTTTATCTACCTACAACTGACTATTCACCGCATTGTATGCTTGAGCCTGTCTATTGTAGTATGCTACATCTTTCTTTTCTTTCTCCAGCTCTTCCTTTAACTAGATTTCGCTCTCTTGTAAATCTTCAACTTGCTATTGGAGCCTCTAATTTTCTTCTTTCCATGCATGAGCTTCTGCTTTTGCATCTCTCACATCCAACTCATGTAGGTTGGAGATGGCTATCTGACACTCGAATTGCAACTTGATGTGCTCTAAGTGTTCATGATCTTCTTTCCATGCATGATCTTTTGTTTGTTTGTTAGACTCTTGGTGATTTGGGGGAGTTTGTTGTTGAGTGGCCTCTTGTTTTGGTGACTCCTCTTTGTCTACAAAGCCTTGTTGCTCTAGAGGCTGTTGCTCTTGAGTTTTTCCTTGCTTCTCACATTCATCTTTTGTTTCTTCAGCAGGAGGAGGTGTGTTTGTCTTGGGAGAGAGGGGTGGCACTATTTTTGTGTGGATCTCTAAAGGTTTCATACCCATATACTTCCTTGGAGGTTCATCATTATCTTTGTATTTTCTCTTTGGGGAGTCAGCAAGTGATTTAGACCATCAGTCTTTTGATTGAATCCTCTTGGCTCTTTGTTCCACTTTTCTCATGAGAAAACCGTGGATATGTTGACGCATAGAGCTGACAAGTTCCACCGCATAAACCATTGTCCTCCTTTTGTATTGCTTGATCTTCTCAAGCCGTTCCACTTTGTGCTATTTGAGAGGCTTGTTCAATTCTTTCTCGTCCTCATTATCTGCATCCTCAACATCATCCTTCTTTTTTTGTTTTGCAAGTTTCTTGCGTCTCTGTATACCTTTGTGCCTCTTCCATTGATCTTTGAGTCTGTGTCATATGTATTTTTTCTTTGTGTGTGCGCTTGACTCACACTAAATTTACAATGATATCCTCTTCTTTAGCTTTGTCCTCATCTACTGTTGTTTCGAATTCAGATTGTGTTAAGTATGGAGCCTGATTTACCCTTGTAATTTTATGTGGTAAAAGCACACATTTGTAAGGCCCCCATTATGAGGAGAAGCCATCGTGCATGAAGGAAAATCACTCACCGGAAACCCAAATTTTCACGGACAAGAATCAGGGGCAACTTTTAAGGCCTCGGGGGCGAAGGCCCCCGAGGCTTTTTTTTCCGCCGAAATATTCTTTTTCGCCGGAATATTATGGCCGGACGGCGGCCGGAAAGTGGTCGGAAAACAACCGGTCTGTTGGCCGGTAGTCAATGGCCGATGGCCGGTGGTCGGAAGTCAATGGCTGCTGGCCGGTGGCCGAATTCAAAAGCGGAATTGTCTTCTCAAGGGCGGCCACACATGGGCGGATTGGAGGGTCCGATTTGGACTTATTCGCACAAGGGCGGCTACACATGGCTGTCTCTCATAAGAGAGGGCAGCCCTTCTGGCCTATTAAAGGAGGCCATTTCTACACACATTTCATAGTGTGAAGTTGATGCAACAAGGTGAGTGTGAGGTGGTGAGAGTGAAGCAAGGCGAGAGCTCCATTAAGGGTATAATCCCTTTGTAAACTACTTCTTGTTTTGAAGTACTAAAGCCATTGAGTGGCTGCTTTCCCGTGGACGTAGCCCACATTGGGTGAACCACGTATATCGTGTGTACTCTCTCTATCTCTACTCTATAATCTCGTGTATATAAATCTGTCTCTCTCCATTAAGTAATCTACTCAATTATCTATTTAGCTACGTCTTATTTCCTAATAACTGGTATTAGAGCAAGGTTTGCTCGTAGCTAAATTATCTCAAGGAAAGGATTCCTTGAATTGAGTGGGAGTTATGGCAGAGGAAGGGAAGCTCAAGATTGAGAAGTTCAACGGCAAAAACTACCAACATTGGAAGATGCAGATTGAAGACTATCTCTACCAGAAGGACCTCTATTTGCCACTAGGCGGTCTTGCGAAGAAGCCCGCAACAATGGCAGATGAAGCATGGATTTTTCTTGATCGAAAGGCACTGGGAACAATCCGGTTAAGCTTGGCGTCAATGGTGGCCTTCAATGTTTCGGAGATGAAGACCACGGAGGACTTGATGAAGTCACTTGACGACTTCTACGAGAAACCATCGGCATCCAATAAGGTATTTCTTATGAAGCGCTTGTTCAATCTAAAGATGGTAGAGAATGGTTCAGTTGCAGAACACCTAAATGACTTTAACACAAACATAAGTCAACTTCGATCAGTGAAAATCAATTTTGATGACGAAGTGCGAGCTCTCCTTATGCTATCATCTCTACCGGATAGTTGGGACAGCCTTGTGATGGCTGTAAGTAATTCTATCTCTGGCACAAATACTCTTAAGTTTGATGATGTTGTGGGTGTTCTCCTAAGCGAGGAAATGCGAAAGAGAATCACATGATAATCATCAAGTGCTTCACTATTAGTGGAAACAAGAGGAAGGCTTAAGGAGAGGTTCAAAAACCAAAAGGGTCGTGATCGCTCAAGGCGGAGCAAGTCACGCACAAAGTCAGTTCTTGAATGTTGGAACTGCGGCAAGAAGGGCCACGTCAAGAAGGATTGCTAGTCCAAGAAGAAGAAGGAGACAGAGTCTCAAGAGAACAAGCCAACATCGGAGGCCAATGTGGCAGGTAAATTAGAGCAAGATGCTCTAATTCTCTCATTAGACAATGTGTCTAATTCCTGGATAGTAGATTCTGGGGCTTCATTCCATGAGACACCACGCAAGCAACATTTCCAAGACTACACCAAAGGTAATTTTGGGTATGTATACTTGGGAGATGATGAAGCTTGTGAGATGGTCGGCAAAGGTACAGTTTCTGTCAAAACTGCTAACGAAAATGAATGGAAGCTTAAAGATGTTAGGCATGTTCCTTCTCTTCGCAAAAATTTGATCTCTACAGGACAATTGGACGATGAAGGTCACAACATTGCATTCGGAAACAAACGGTGGAAGATCTCAAAGGGATCTTTGGTGGTTTCCAAGGGTGAAAAAGTCGGTACACTTTACTTGTGTACTGTTAGCATGCAACCTTCAGCTTGTGCAACAACTACAGAAGTTGACAGTGCGGTGTGGCACTACCGACTTGGGCATATGAGTGCCAAAGGAATGCAAATCCTTCAAACAAAGAAGCTTCTACCAGGTTTGAAAGAAGTGGACTTAGAGTTCTGTGAAGATTGTGTTTATGGTAAACAAAAGAGGATAAAATTTCAAAAATCAAGAAATGAAAGAAAAAATAAAAAACTTGAGTTGGTTCATTCTGATGTTTGGGGTCCTGCAAGTACACCATCACTTGGTGGCTCATTGTACTATGTAACATTCATAGACGATGCGACTAGAAAAACATGGGCTTATGTCATGAAGAATAAATCCAATGTATTTTCCATATTTCAAAGGTGGAAAGCCTTTGTGGAGAATGAAACAGGTACCAAGGTTAAATGCCTCAGATCCGACAATGGAGGCGAATATTGCAGCCAAGATTTTGAAAGCTTTTGTGCTAGCAATGGCATTCGGAGGCAAAGGACAACCCCAAGGACACCTCAACAAAATGGGATTTTGGAAAGGATGAACAGGACAATCATGGAATGAGCACGAAGCATGTGGCTACATGTAGGCCTACCGCTTGAGCTTTGGGCGGAAGCTGTAAGTACGTCTGTGTACTTAATCAATCAGTCACCCTCAACGGCATTGGATGGGGGAGTTCCAGAAGAGGCATGGACAGGTAAACCGGTGAATTATGCATTTCTCAAAGTGTTTGGGTGTGAGGCTTTCATGCACATAGATAGAAGCCTAAGATCAAAGTTAGATGCAAAGTCCAAAAAGTGTTTCTTCATTGGCTATGGAGAAGGAGACTTTGGGTATCGCCTATGGAATCCTGAAGATCGTAAAATCTTAAGGAGTAGGGATGTAATTTTTAACGAACAAAATATGTACAAAGATTACTTGGAAAGAAAACAAACAAAAGAAACAGGTGATGAGTACATGGAGCTTGAGGACGGTGAAGACTCAAGGATTGCAAACGGTGGCAATGTGCAACAACGTCAACCAAATGAGGAGCCTCAACCTATTTCCCGAAGATCTACAAGAGCAAGTAGACCTCCAGAAAGGTTTGTTCCTTCCTTCAACCATCTCTTGATCTCAGATTCTGGAGAGCCGGAATCATATGAAGAAGCTATGCAACATGAATCCAAAGAAGAATGGACGAAGAGCATGCAAGTGGAGATGGACTCACTACATCGCAACCAAACATGAGAGTTGGTTGAGTTGCCTAAAGGTAAGCGGGCACTTCAAAACAAATGGGTGTACAAGCTAAAGGAAGAAGAAGGTGGGAAGAAAAGGTACAAGTCTAGGCTTGTGGTAAAAGGTTTTTCTCAAAAGAAAGGTATTGACTTCAATGAAATATTTTCTCCTGTTGTAAAAATGAACTCAATTAGGCTTGTCTTAAGCCTTGTGGCTGCTCATGATCTAAATCTCGAGCAAATGGATGTAAATACGGCATTCCCTCACGGTGACTTAGAGGAGGAAATCTACATGCTTCAACCAAAGGGGTATGAAGTAAAAGGTAAGGAGAAAATGGTTTGCAGATTAAAGAAGAGCTTGTATGGTTTAAAGCAAGCATCAAGACAATGGTACTTGAAGTTTGATCGATGGATGTTGGATCATGGATTCACAAGATGCAACTCGGATCACTGCGTCTACACGGAGAATTCGGGAGATGGGAAATTCATCATCCTAATGTTGTATGTTGATGACATGTTGATTGCAAGTGCTAACATGCAGGACATCAAAGACCTAAAAGAGGAGCTGTCCAAATCTTTTTCAATGAAAGATTTAGGTGCTGCAAAGAGGATACTTGGTATGAAAATATCAAGGGACAGGACGAAGAAGACAATAAAGCTATCTCAAGAAGATTACATCAAGAAGGTACTAGAAAGGTTTGCAATGCAAAATGCAAAACCAGTTTCTACACCTTTGGCTGGTCATTTTAAACTAACGAAGGATATGTGTCCAAAGACACAAGAGGAGATAGCCTATATGTCTAAAGTTCCATATGCTACAGCGGTAGGTTCTCTAATGTATGTTATGGTCTGGACAAGGCCAGACATTGCACATGCAGTGGGAGTTGTGAGTAGGTTCATGGACAACCCAGGTAAAGATCATTGGCAAGCTGTGAAGTGGATACTTAGGTATCTAAAAGGGACAACAACAAATGCTTTGTATTTTGGAGGAACTGATACTTTTCTAGAAGGGTATGCTGATGCAGATATGGCAGGTGACAAAGATACTCGAAGGAGCACTACTGGCTATGTGTTCATGGTTGGAGGCACAGCAGTAAGCTGGGCTTCAAAGCTGCAGAAAGTGGTTTCACTTTCTACCACGGAAGCAGAGTATGTAGCAATGACGGAGGCAAGCAAAGAAATTCTGTGGCTTCACAGATTCTTAGAAGAGCTTGGATTCAAACAAGACAATTGTGTCTTGTACAGTGATAGCCAAAGCGCTATCCATCTTGCGAAGAACTCAGCCTTTCATTCAAGGAAAAAGCACATTGAGGTGAGATATCACTTCATACGCACTCTTTTGGAAGAGGGACAACTAAAGCTAGGAAAGGTGCATACAAGTGAAAATCCTGTAGACATGTTTACAAAGGTGGTCAACAAGGAGAAGTTGAGCTTTTTCTCATCTTAAATCGGCATTCAAGGATAATAAGCCAGAATGGAAAGCAGTCACAGGTTTGGTTTGGAGATCAGTCTCCAAGTGGGAGATTGTTAAGTATGGAGCCTGATTTACCCTTGTAATTTTCTGTGGTAAAAGCGCACATTTGTAAGGCCCCCATTATGAGGAGAAGCCATCGTGCGTGAAGGAAAATCACTCACCGGAAACCAAAATTTTCACGAACAAGAATCAGGGGCAACTTTAAAGGCCTCGGGGGCGGAGGCCCCGGAGACTTTTTTTTTCGTCAGAATATTCTTTTTCGTCGGAATATTATGGTTGGACGGCGGCCGGAAACTGGTCGGAAAACAACCGGTCGGTTGGCCGGTAGTCAATGGCCGATGGCCGGTGGTCAGAAGTCAATGGCCGGTGGCCGGTGGTCGGAAGTCAATGGACGGTGGCCGGTGGCCGAATTCAATGGCCGGTGGCCGAATTCAAAAGCGGACTTGTCTTCTCAAGGGCGGCCACACATGGGCGGATTGGAGGGTCCGATTTGGACTTATTCGCACAAGGGCGGCTACACATGGCTGTCTCTCATAAGAGAGGGCAGCCCTTTTGGCCTATAAAAGGAGGCCATTTCTACACACATTTCATAGTGTGAAGTTGATGCAACAAGGTGAGTGTGAGGTGGTGAGAGTGAAGCAAGGCGGGAGCTCCATTAAGGGTATAATCCCTTTGTAAACTACTTCTTGTTTTGAAGTACTAAAGCCATTGAGTGGCTGCTTTCCCGTGGACGTAGCCCACATTGGGTGAACCACGTATATCGTGTGTACTCTCTCTCTCTCTACTCTATAATATCGTGTATATAAATCTGTCTCTCTCCATTAAGTAATCTACTCAATTATCTATTTAGCTACGTCTTATTTCCTAACAGATTACGTATCTCTATTTTTGGGGATGTCTGTTTTTGTTCCTTCACTATCTGATGTCTTCTTTTTAGAGCCTTGACCTCTTGTCTTTCTAATGCTCGGTGCAGATGAAGGACCTCCTATCGCTTGGACTGCATGTTTAGACTTATCAAGTAGATCAAGCTGAGAATTCGCCAACGGTAGTTGATCTTTCATTCCAAGGGCCCATAAAATGAAAAAAGAGCATAACTTGATCAAATCAAGTCCAAAAAAATTAGGAAGAGGATGGACTCTAGGAGGGCCTCTTTATTTTCCATGAGATTATAGAGGTGATTAACATTTTGACAAATAGATGCAAGCCAAGTGTGCAAGAATGGTGGGTGTGTAAGAGAGGTGTAAGAGTGGTCAAAGGTTGCAATTTCCTCCCAAAAAAAGGGGGTGAAGAACTTTACAAAAAAAAATTTCCTTTCATAATTCCTACATACAATTTCTTCTTTGAGCGGAGAATATAGATCTTTAATCTACACACCGAGCTCTTTTTGTATATATGCTACATGATATGGTTTTTCTCGGTAGATTTTAAATTTCATTTTGAGGGGAGGCGAAATTTGAATTACAATAAACTAGCCGTTTTTCTTGTTTGAGTTCAAAAGCTATCCTTTGATTGCTTTCTTAATAGGAGAGGTTTGACTCCCTTAAGCTGCCAAATAAAGAGGCCCTCCTAGACTCCATTCTCTTTCTAATGCTAGACGAGACTTCACATGTGCATCTAGGACAACTACAAGCACTAGGTCATGTGGTTACTAGTTAGATTCAGCTCTGGGGCTCATGGATCAGGATCCATGTTGGAACCCATTTGGGAATTTTGGTGATACCATCTGATAAAGAATGCTTTGAGGATGCTATGGTTCACTTCTTTTGAATTTGGATCACTACTTGAGAATTTAACCCATTGTTTGGGACTTTTATCAGACTTAGAGAAATTTGGCATTTTGATTATGACTTGAAACTTTGGGGTTAGGCTACTCTTGGCATTTGGGACCTGATGGCATGAACTTGGTCTAGAAATCTCATAGAGGTTCATGGATCGCGATCCATGTTTTGCATCCTTTTTGGGTGAAACTTGGGGTACCTATTCCTATAGCATATCCTAACACAATGATGAAGATATTTTCAAATTTGGACTATTTTCAAAGCTATGGCCCAGTTTGGTCCGACTTTGCCATATTTGGTTTTGGTTGGTAACTTTGATCGACCATTCTCATCAATCTATTTGTCATTTTCTCCTTCTGATAATTTGGGGTTGAAGAAGTGCCCAAATCCCAGTTCTCTAGTGACTTCTATCCCAATTGGAGTCTCTTTGAACCCTTTAGTCTCCCAGGAAAGTTTGACTCATTTCCCAGGCATTTTTTGGCATTCTTGAGTTAACACAAGTTCACAAGCTTTTCCTTGACTTTGTACTTTGATAAAAAACACAATTCCCATCATTAACACTCTGACAATGTTGAGCTCTGGCATATGAATCAATTCACATAAACAAGACTGGAGTTTTTCCACCCTGTAGAATCATTAACCTATAGAAACAATTGTACCCACTTTCTAACAAATCTTCTTTAGGGGGACATGGATCACAATCTTGGACCAAACTTTGAGGGTAGCATTTGAACATGTTCCCTAAGCTACTGGTGCACTCTTTTCTAAATTTGGGTTAAATTTTTCATCTGTGGGTCAAAATGACCATTTGGTGATTGAATCCCAATCTTCCTTGGTTTTTGGTGATATGAAAGTCCATTTTATTCCAAACCTGCAGGGTACATTCCCCAAGATATGTACAAACTAAGTGCATTGAATTTTTCCTGTTTTGGCATGTTGGGATCATGGATCATGATCCATGTTCGGTAACATCTTAAATCTGTGATTGCAGTAGTGTAAAGGCACTTCACTAGCATCATTCTACACCACCTTTCTTTGCAAAGTGAGGTGGGGGTCATCCCCATTTTTTAATTGTGATGGCATGGCCAGATTCTACTAGAAAATTGGAGCATTCCTACGAGCTTGTTTCTGAATTTGGATTTTGTTAGCCCTCCAAAAAGTTTTCTAAAACAATTTCTAGAAATACCTTCCCAGATTTGATTAATTTTGTTGTTGTGATTGTTTTTGTGCACTTTTGATCATACATAACTACTCATGTACAGTTAAGGATCATACTTATGAAATCTCGTGTGGTATGAGGGTCTTGGGTGGTTGTAGCAAGGTCATATCCGGTTAGGAGCTCTAGCTTAGAAATCTCTCTCTCTCTCTCTCTCTCTCTCTCTCTCTCTCTCTCTCTCTCTCTCTCTCTCTCTCTCTCTCTCTCTCTCTCTCTCTCTCTCTCTCTCTCTCTCTCTGAAAATTTTTGACTGCAAATGAGGTTCACCCTTGCCTATATGTGCCAGGAGTTTTCCAAGTGCAATGTGCATACTTACCTTATTTTCCCACATTTCTTATTTTATACCACCTGTGGATCCACACAACTCATCATTTGGACACATGGTCATCAATTGCCCTTGATTTTCAGTTTTGGTCCATTGTGGGTTGGCCCAAATTTTAACATGTACCAAACCCTTCCATGTTTGACATGCTCAAAGCTCTTGCTTTGTAGATCTGATGTTTTTTTAAAGAACCTTATCCAAATTTATTCGATCTGTTTATTAAATTTTTATCATTATTATGTCAAAAAGAAAATAATATTACTAAATATTGTTATTAATTGACCAAAAATCTTGCTAAAATTATTCCTCACACTAATATGTACATATTCTCACTCTAGGCATCTTCCCTGTCAAAATTTGTCAACATGGCTCACTACTATGATTGATAAGAGAAAAATTCTAAAAAGAAAAAATAAAAGCGTCAAAACACACTTTATAGACTATACATATAATCTCTTATCGTCTTGCAGCTTAGGATCTTGCAACATGCTACTCCAACTATTCTTAATCCACTCTTCCCATTATGAGTTGTCCTAGATGAAGGTTTGTGCAATGTGCATGGGCACGAACAACATGTCTATGCAAGGTTGTGAAATGTGGCCCTATCATGCTTATGGAAAAGATGTAATGGATAACATTATGCTGTGCAAGATGTGGATACAAATGGTTCAGTGGTTTCTACTGGGGAAGTTTTATTTAGACTGCATTTTTCAAACAAGTTTCTTTGAAGACTAATCGCTCGTTCTTTGATGGTTGGTTTAGTGAGTACGATGGGTTGGTTGTTAATTTGGCTTGGTCGGTCTTTGTGTACCCACTTAAAGGTTGGGTTTGGAGACTTTGGAGATGATTTATAGTTTGATTATTTATGTCTCCATTACCATGTTGGTTCTTTGGTGGTTGTGGACTTCTTCGCTTGATATTTGGAAATCCTTTTGTTCTTTGGTGAGGTCAATGAAGCATTGAGTTGCTATTTTGATTGCATCCACTGTTTTGGCTTATGCTGGGGTGTTCTAGCTACTTGGAAGTGTTAAGTATGGAGCCTGATTTACCCCTTGTAATTTTCTGTATTGAAAATGCACATTTGTAAGTCCCCCATTATGAGGAGAAGCCATCGTGCGTGAAGAAAAATCACTTGTCAAAAACCAAAATTTTCATGACCACCAGAATATTTCATTTTGTCAAAATATTATGACCAGACGGCAGCCAAAAAGCGGTCGAAAAATGTCCGGCCATTTGGCTGGTTGGTCGGTGGCCAATATAGTCAATGGTCGGTGGCCAGTGGTGGTTGGAAGTCAATGGTGGGTGGCCGGTGGCCGATTTCAAAGGAAAACTTGTCTTCTCAAGGGTGGCCACACATGGGCGTATTGGAGAGTCCATTTTGGACTTGTCTACACAAGGGCGTCTACACACAACTCCCTTAACTCCCTCTCATGAGAGAGGGAAGCCCTTTTAGCCTATAAAAGGAGGCCATTCCTACACACATTTTGGTGTGTGAAGTTGATGCAACAAGGTGGGTGTGAGGTGGTGAGATTGAAGCAAGGCGAGAGCTCTACTAAGGGTATAATCCCTTTGTAACCTACTTCTTGTTTGAATACTAAAGTCATTGAGTGGTTGCTTTCCCGTGGATGTAGCCCACATTGGGTGGCAAGTATATCGTGTGCTCTCTCTCTCTCTCTCTCTCTCTCTCTCTCTCTCCACTCTATAATCTGTGTGTGAAAGTTTGTCTCTCTCCATTAAGTAAGATACTCTAGTATCTATTTAGCTACATCCTGTATCCTAGCAGCTGGTATCAAAGCAAGGTTTGCTTGTAGCTAAAGTATCTCAAGGAAAGGATTCCTTGAATTGAGTAGGAGTAATGGCAAAGGAAGGGAAGCTCATGATTGAGAAGTTCAATGGCAAAAAATACCAACATTGAAAGATGCAAATTGAAGACTATCTCTACCAAAAGGACCTTTATTTTCCACTAGACAGTCTTACACTAGGAGTAATGGCAAAGGAAGGGAAGCTCAAGATTGAGAAGTTCAATGGCAAAAACTACCAACATTGAAAGATGCAAATTGAAGACTATCTCTACCAAAAGGACCTTTATTTGCCACTAGACGGTCTTACAAAGAAGCCCGCAACAATGGCAGATGAAGCGTGGATTGTCTGATGAAAGGCATTAGGAACAATCCGGCTAAGCTTGGCATCAACGATGGCTTTCAACATTTTGGAGATGAATACCACGGAGGAACTCATGAAGTCACTTGAAATTCTCTATGAGAAACCATCTGCATCCAATAACGTATTTCTCATGAAGTGCTTGTTCAATCTAAAGATGAGAGAGAATGGTTCAGTTGTAGAACACCTAAATGACTTGAGCACCAACATAAGTCAACTTCTACTAGGTTTGAAAGAAGTGGACTTAGAGTTCTGTGAAGATTATTTTTATGGTAAACAAAAGAGAGTAAAATTCCTAAAAGCAAAAAAGGAAAGAAAAAATAACAAACTTGAATTGGTTCATTCTGATGTTTGGGGTCCTACAAGTACACCATCCCTTGGTGGCTCATTGTACTATGTAACATTCATAGACGATGCAACTAGAAAAACATGGGTTTATGTCCCAAAGAATAAATTTGATGTGTTTTTTATATTTCAAAGTTGGAAAGCCTTTGTGGAGAATGAAGTAGGTACCAAAGTTAAATGCCTCAGATCCGACAATGGAGGCAAGTATTGCAGCCATGATTTTGAAAGCTTTTATGCTTGAAATGGAATTCAGAGGCAAAGGACAACCCCAAAGACACCTCAACAAAATAGAATTTTAGAAAGGATGAATAAAACAATCATGGAGAAAGCACAAAGCATGCGTCTACATGCAGGCTTACCACTTGAGCTTTGGGCGGAGAGCTTTGGGCGAAAGTAGTAAGTACGTTTGTTTACTTAATCAACCGGTCACCCTCAACCACATTGGATGGGGGATTTCCAAAGGAGGCATGGACATGTAAATTAGTGAATTATTCATTTCTCAAAGTATCTGGATATGATGCTTTCATACACATAGATAAAAGTATAAGATCAAAGCTAGATGCAAAGTCCAAAAATTGTTTCTTCATTGGCCATGGAGAAGCTGACTTTGGGTATCACCTATGGAATCCTGAAAATGGTATAATCTTTAGAAATAGGGATGTAAATTTTAATGAAAAAAATATGTACAAATATTACTTAGAAAGAAAACAAACAAAAGAAACAAATGATGAGTACATGGATCTTGAGGACGGTGAAGAGTCAAGGAGTGAAAACGGTGACAATGTACAACAACGTCAACCAAATGAGGAGCCTCAACCTATTCCACAAAGTTCTGCAAGAGAAAGTAGACCTCCAAAAAGGTTTATTTATTTCTTTAACCATCTCTTAATCTTAGATTTTGGAGATCCGAAATCATACAAGGAAGCTATGCAACACAAATCCAAAGAAGAATGGATAAAGATCATGCAAGTGGAGATGGACTCGCAACCAAACATGGGAGTTGGTTGAGTTGCCTAAAGGTAAGGGGGCACTTCAGAACAAGTGGGTGTACAAGGTGAAGGAAGAAGAAGACGGGAAGAAAAGGTACAAGTCTAGAATTGTGGTAAAAGGGTTTTCTCAAAAGAAAGGTATTGACTTCAATGAAATATTTTCTCCTGTTGTAAAATCAAACTCATTTAGGCTTGTCTTAAGCCTTGTGGCTGCTCATGATTTAAATCTCAAGAAAATCGATGTAAATACGACATTCCCTCACAGTGACTTAGAGGAGGAAATTTACATGTTCAAACAAAGGGATATGAAGTAAGGGGTAAGGAGAAAATGGTATGCATATTAAAAAAAAGATTGTATGGTTTAAAACAAGCATCAAGATAATGGTACTTGAAGTTCGATCGATGAATGCTAGATCATGAATTTAGAAGGTGCAACTCAGATCAATGCATCTACACAAAGAATTTGGGAAATGGGAAGTTCATCATCCTAATGTTGTATGTTGATGACATGCTAATTGTAAGTGCTAGCATGCAAGACATCAAATACCTAAAAGAGGAGATGCCTAAATCTTTTTCAATGAAATATTTAGGTGCTGCAAAGAGGATACTTGGTATGAATATATCAAGGGAGAGGACAAAGAAGACAATAAATTTATTTCAAGGGGATTACATCAAGAAGGTATTAGAAAGGTTTTCGATGAAAAATGCTAAATGGTTCTACACCTTTGCTTGGTCACTTTAAACTAACCAAGGATGTGTGTCCAATGATACAAGAAGAGATAGCCTATAGGTCTAAAGTTCCATATGCTATAGCGGTAGGTTCTCTTATGTATGCTATGGTCTGGACAAGGCCAGACATTGCACATATAGTGAGAGTTGTAAGTAGGCTCATGGAAAACCCAGGTAAAGAGCACTAGCAATCTGTGAAGTGGATACTTAGGTATCTGAAAAGGACAAGAACAAATGCTTTGTATTTTGGAGGAACTGATATTTTTCTTCAAGGGTATGCTGATGGAGATATGGTAGGTGAAAAAGATACTCGAAGAAGAACTATTGGCTATGTCTTCATAGTTGCAATGATAGAGGCAAACAAAGAAATTATGTGGCTTCACAGATTCTTAGAAGAGCTTGGATTCAAACAAGACAATTGTTTCTTGTATAGTGATAGCCAAAGTGCTATCCATCTTGTAAAGAACTCAGCCTTTCATTCAAGGATAAAGCACATTGAGGTGAGATATCACTTCATACGTACACTTTTCGAAGAGGGACAGCTAAAGCTAGGAAAATATAAGTGAAAGTCTGCAGACATGTTTACAAAGGTGGTCAACAAGGAAAAGTTAGCCTTCTGCTCATCTTCAATCGGCATTCAAGGATAAGAAGCCAGGATGGAAATCACTCACAAATTTGGTTTGGAGACCAGTCTCCAAGTGGGAGATTGTTAAGTACGGAGCTTGATTTACCCCTGGTAATTTTTTATATTAAAAACGCATATTTGTAAGGCCCCTGTTATGAGGAGAAGCCATTGTGCATGAAGAAAAATCACTCCCGAGTGGAAAATAAAATTTTCACAACCACTCACGAGCCAAAATATTATTATGATCAGACGACGGTCAGAAAGTGGTCAAAAATGGCCGACCGTTTGGTCGGTTGGACGGTGGTTGGAAGACAATGGCTGGTGGCCGGTGTTCAAATTCAATGGTCGGTGGCTGATTTCAAAGGCGGACTTGTCTTCTCAAGGGAGTCCACACATGGAGAGTCCATTTGGATTTGACACAAGGGCGTCTACAGACAGCTCCTTCTCATGAGAGAGGGTAGACCTTTTAGCCTATTAAAGGAGGCCATTTCTACACACATTTTGGTGTGTGAAGTTAATGCATTAAGGTGGGTATGAGGTGGTAAGAGTGAAGCAAGGCAAGAGATCTATTAAGGGTATAATCCATTTGTAACCTACTTCTTGTTTGAATTACTAAAGCCATTGAGTGGTTGCTTTCCTGTGGATGTAGCCAATATTGGATGAACCACGTATATCATGCTCTCCCTCTCTCTCTCTCTCTCTCTCTCTCTCTCTCTCTCTCTCTCTCTCTCTCTCTCTCTCTCTCTCTCTCTCTCTCTCACGGAGCAGAACGTAGATCGACTCACACACACACACACACACACACACACACACACACACACACACACACAAATACACAGAGAGCTTACACAGTACGCAGAGAAGTTGTTTGAAGGGTTATCTCCCAAGCCTTATTATCCACAAAAGTATAAGTGAGTATATACAAAGAGTTAGTGATAAGTGAGTTAGGCGGCCGGCCGGCCATATCCGTATAAGAGGCCACTTGGGCTTTAATCCCAACAACCTCCCACTTAAAGTCCAATGCGGCACTTTAAGTAACTGTAAATCTATGAACATAAATGTACTAAGATTTGCATGGCTGCCATCTATCCAATGCCCAATAACCCACGACAATGTATAAAGCCCTCTCCTAGAAGTCCCTTTGTGAGTAGATCAGCAGGATTGTCCTTGGTGTGGATCTTCAACAATTGTATCTGCTTGTCTTCAAGTACTTCCCTGATGAAGTGATATTTCACATCAATATGCTTAGTCTTCGAATGGAACACTGGATTCTTTGCCAATTGTATAGCACTTTGACTATCACAATATAACTCTGGCATATCTACTTTGATTCCCAAGTCTGCTACCAATCTACCAAGCCAAATAGCTTCTTTACATGCCTCATTTGATGCAACATACTCAGCTTCTGTAGTAGACTGCATAACACAATATTGTAATCGAGATCGCCATGATATGGCACCTCTAGCCAATGTAAAGACATAGCCTAATGTAGATCTCCTCTTATCCAAGTCTCCTGCATAATTTGAGTCAGTGTATCCTCTAACACTCAAATCCTGACTACCATAGCATATGCGCATACTCTTTGTATGTTTTAAGTATCTTATGATAGCTTTCGCTGCCTCCCAATGTTTCTTGCCGGGATTTGACATATATCTGCTAACCACTCCCACTGCAAATGAAATATCCGGACGTGTAGCAATCATTGCATACATCAAACTACCCACTGCAGACGCATAAGGAATCTTATCCATTTCAGCCTTTTCTTCCTCAGACGCAGGACAATCTTGTTTGCTAAGTTTCACATATGGTGGCAATGCAACACTCAATGCCTTTCCCTTCTCCATATTGAAATGTTGCAAAACCTTGTCAATATACTCTGTTTGAGATAACCAAATCAACTTCTTTGATCTGTCTCTCTCAATGCACATACCAAGTATATGACTTGCCTCACCCATGTCTTTCATATCAAACGATTTTGCCATCTTTGACTTCAAAGCTGAAATTTCTTCCAAGTGTTTGCCAGCAATCAACATGTCATCCACATACAAAATAAGGATCAGCCAACTGCCATGCTTATCCTTCTTTGTATATAGACAGTGATCC
Source organism: Adiantum capillus-veneris (assembly GCF_014529385.1). NCBI lineage: Eukaryota > Viridiplantae > Streptophyta > Polypodiopsida > Polypodiales > Pteridaceae > Adiantum > Adiantum capillus-veneris. The sequence continues at coordinate 13,489,793 of NC_140946.1, read as the reverse complement.
AACTCACTACGTTTGTAGCCTTGAGAAAGCATAAAATGGTGGAACTTATGGTACCATGCCCTCGCTGATTGTTTTAAGCCATAAAGACTCTTTAATAACTGGCATACCAAATCTTTCTTGCCTTTCTCAACAAACCCTTCTGGCTGCTGCATTTAAATTTCCACATCTAAATCACCATGCAAGAACGCTATCTTGACATCCATTTGGTGCAACACCAAATCCAATATGGCAACCAATGCAAGAAAGCATCTCAATGTAGTCATCTTGACCACTGGAGAGAAGGCTTCATCAAAGTCAATTCCTTGTTCTTGCTTAAAGCCCTTGGCAACAAGCCTTGCTTTGTACTTTGGTTGACTATCATGAGCGGTGATCTTATAACTGTAAACCCATTTACAAGGTAGAGCCTTTTTGCCCTGTGGTAATTTAACTAGCTTCCATGTCTCGTTTTTATGCAGAGCTGTCATCTCTGACTGCATGGCCAACTGCCATTTTTTTGAGTCAACCACTTGTAATGCTTCCTTGTAACAAGATGGTTCTCTACAATCTGTGAGCATGACATAATTTAGAGATGGCACATAACGATCAGGTGGTTTGGAGACACGCTCAAAACGTCTCACCACAACTAATTCTGCCTCTCTAGCCACTATAGGCTGTTCCTGAGCCTGACCATGCTGTCTTGATGTGCTAGCACTAGGTCCATCTTCCCTGATAACAACTCTTCTTATCTCCTATGTCTTCTCTGGGTTAGCGTGAAACTTGGCTTCATTGAAATGCACATCATTGCTATGAATAACTTTTCTGGACTCAGGATCCCAAAGCCGGTAACCCATCTCGCCCAATTCTCCGTAGCCAAGAAATATACACTTCTTGCTCTTTGGTTCGAACTTATTCCTGAACTCCTTAGGAGTATGGATATAAGCTTCAAAACCAAAGACTCTGAGATGCTTATACGAAGGTGCCTTGCCTGTCCATAGCATCTCAACCACTTCACTCTTATCCAGAACCCTACTAGGAGACCTGTTGATCAAATGGACTCTTGTAGCCACTGATTCCGCCCAAAATCCATCAGGCAACTCAGCATTTGACAACATGCTTTTGACCTTCTCTTGTATGGTCCTATTCATACGTTCTGCAACCCCATTCTGTGAAGGATTATATGGTGCAGTATGTTCCCGCTTAATCCCTTTTGCTTCACAAAAGTCTTAAAAAGCTTTGGAAACATACTCTCCACCATTGTCAGTTCTCAAGAACTTCAGCTTCTGACCACTCTGATTCTCCACAAGCTACAAGAATGTCTTAAAGACCTTGAGCACCTCATCCTTGTGCTTCAACTAAACCCATACTTGGCGAGAATAGTCATCTATGAATGTACAAAAGTACGCTGCTCCCCCTAGTGACAAAGTAGGCATTGGTCCACATAGATTACTCTGCACAAGAGCTAACCGTTTGTCCCTGCAACTCCTCTTTGATCTCTGCGGTTCCTGTGTTTGCTTACCATAAACACAATGCTCACAAAACTCAGAATCTTGAAATGAAAAGCCAGGCAAATAACCATAATGAGAAAGTATTTCCATTCCTCTTTTTGACATATGTTCCAGCCTACGATGCCACAATGACACACTTGGCCGCTCAATCACATTAATTACATGGTTTTTAACCTCTGAAAAATGTAAAGTGTACAGAGTTCCTGACTTGCTACCATGTGCTACAGTCATCGAACCTTTGAAGACCTTCCAAGCGCTGTTCCCAAAAATTGTCACATAACCCGTATCATCCAACTTCCCTGTACTAATCAAGCTCTTTCGGATTGCTGGAACATGTCTAACATTCTTGAGCCATAAAGAAGATCCATTCTAAAACTTTAATTGCACATCTCCCACTCCAAGTATGTCACAAACCTACTCAATGCCAAGTCTGAAATAATCTTTAGTAGTCACATATGATGTAAACCATTCTTTGTGCGGAGAAACATGTAAAGATGCCCCTGAGTCGATAATCCAATCACTCATAGCATTTCCATCCTCTGCAGACAATGAAGAAAATAGAATCAAGATTGATTGTGAGGAAGATATCACCAGCTGCTATACCAGAATCACTGTCTGAACCAGATCTTGTGACATTCACCTCTTCAATCTTCACTGAACTCTTCTTTTCATCTTGCTCAGAACTCTTTGTTTTGCCTTTTTCGTGTTTCCACTTCATACAGTCTCTCTTCATGCCACAATGGTAGCATTCTATGTCATCCTTTGACTTCGAGTCACGAGACTTACTTCGGTTTTGTGCCTTCTTAACCTTCTTCTCTGTAGACTGTTGTTTCCCTCGAACGACCAAAGCACTATTGCCTTTGCCTTTGTCAATGTTCTTCCTGTTCACTTCCTCTGTGAGCAAGCTGCCTTCTACATTGGCACTTGTAAGACCTTCTGGCACGACAAAATTACTTAACGCTGTACAAAAAGTATCCCAACTGTCTGGCAAATGTGATTAAGAGAAACATAGCCTTCACTGAATTTGGAAAGACTATCTCCTATGCTATTAACTAGCTGAAAATTGTGTGAAATTCATTGAGATGATTTGGCATGGCTGTCCCTTCATCTTCAAATCCACCAGTTTCTTGAGCCAGTAAATCTGAGAAGCAGCACTTTGTTTCTCGTACATACCACATAGCTTTTGCCATACGCCATACGCTGTAGTCTCTTCTGCTACGTTGAAGTAAACATTTTTTGCCAGTGTCAGCATGATTGTGGAACAAGCTAACTCGTCAAGCTCTTCTCACTCATCTTCAGCCATACCTTCTCGTCTCTCCCCTTTGAGCTTCAGTGGCTTCACTTGTTTTTTCGGCACCAAAACTTGCCAAATCTGCTTCTTCCAGAATGAAAAGTTTGTGCCATCTAGCTTCTTTATGTTGTAAAGAGTCTCACTTTGAGAAGATGCCGTATCTGCCAAACTGTTTACTCCTGGGAAAAATCCGGCAGAGTTTCCCCTGTAAACTGGCTTCTGTACACAATAAACAAGCTGTAAACAAAAAGCTGAACACCTCTCCTCAAGAACTCTCAGTATTTTGAAAAATTTTGACAGAGTCTCCCCTGTAAACTGAGCTCTTGGAATTAAAAGATAGCTCAAAAAACAATCATAAATAGCTAACCAGTGAGACAAATCTGAAAATCTCTATAATGTGCTATCCTGTAAGCATGCATTGTCTCCTGTCTAGGCGATGACAGAACCTGTATGTGTCTCAAGACTGAACCCTGAACAATGCCTCAATGGCGTGACGCATAAGATGCAATCCAGTGTCTACACAAAGTCATACATCCTATGGGATAAAAGTCGCCGAAGAGGATGCGTGTAGAGGGGAACTCCAGCAACCTAATCCACCTCACACTGGATAACCCAGCCCCCAGTGCTTGGCTTCAAAAAACCTCACACACGACCCTCACAGATGGCTCAACAAACTGCCCAGAACTAGCCTACATCCTACAATAGACCAATCACTGTCCTATGACCGCTGCGGCGGTCTGTTTGCTTAGCGTGACTCACAACTAGCAGACCCACAATCACAGTACATCAATCTGCAATACATGCCAGTGGTGTCAAGCCTTCGTATGACTACACCTCCCCTGGAACCTGGCAAGCACAATAAGTAGCAATGTAGACTGCAATATATATATCTGATGATATATATGTGTACCTGGTCTATAGATGATGCTTTGAAGGCGAATGAGTTATGTATGTCGATGCCGATATTGATGCCGACCACCTCCTGCTTGCCAATCTACACAAGACGGGTTTCTTTGTGGCGGCTGAAACCTATCTTCTGATGTAGTTCTCAGAATGAAATTCTCAGGGCATAAACGGCTTTGAAAGGGGGGTAAAACCCAAGGTCACCTACTGGGAATACTCCCGGAACGCCGAGTGTGAATTTCCAAGCCCCGTATCCAGAATCTACCCGAAAAGTACGCACGTGCGCGATTACGCAAATATGCACTGAACCTCGGCTCTGATACCAATTGAAGTCGCGGGGCGGAACGTAGATCGACTCACACACACACACACACACAGATACACAGAGAGCTTACATAGTACGCAGAGAAGTCGTTTGAAGGGTTATCTCCCAAACCTTATTATCCACAAAAGTATAAGTGAGTATATACAAAGAGTTAGTGATAAGTGAGTTAGGTGGGCGGCCGGCCATATCCGTATAAGAGGCAACTTGGGCTTTAATCCCAACATCTCTCTCTCTCTCTCTCTCTCTCTCTCTCTCTCTCTCTCTCTCTCTCTCTCTCTCTACTCTACTCTATAATCTCGTGTGTAAAAATCTATATGTCTCCATTAAGTAAGCTTCACAAATATCTATTTAGCTATGTCCTATTTCCTAACAAGAAGCTTGGCTCAGTTGATGTGGAAGACAGATTGGAAAGCATAGCTTTGGGTATCCATGTTTGTAGTTTGGTTTCCATGATTGACATTTTTACTCAAACTTTCTCCTAGGGAGTCCACTATATAAAAACTACATATAGCATGTGAGAACAAGAGGTATTTAAATAATCCCTTACTTGTATATTTTCAAGTACAATATTCATTTTTGTTAAAAAAACTAGCCCTTATGTATGAAATTTTTTACTTTCTCAATTAAAAAACCCTTTATGTTAGTACTTTTTTTTTGTAAATGTACCTAATTATAAATCCCTTATTTTGTTTTGCACGTGCTATCTTACAAATTTCCTAGTGGATGCCCGAGGAACTTGCTTAACCTTAATCCTAGGGATGCTTGTAGACAGTTGCAGTTGTAGTTGCACGTGCTATCTTACAAATTTCCTAGTGGATGCCCGAGGAACTTGCTTAACCTTAATCCTAGGGATGCTTGTAGACAGTTGCAGTTGGAGAGCTAACTGTGGCTCCTCTAGCTCCAATTCTCCTAATTGAGACTCTACATTCCAAATGTGATATGTATAGTCCAAGGATGTAACAAAGGCTATTCCCTAAATATTGTACTTTAGAGTGTCATCCTACCAATCTAAAACTGCTTTGTAAGTGCACATCCATGAAACGCCTAAGATGATTTCCTCATTGAGATCCGTTTCTACCATGATGTGGAATTGATGTTGGAAGTCATTACCATCGATGCTGATTGAGACATTGCCTTTTTCCAAACTAACCATTGTTTCTCTGTTAGCTACCCTTAGCTCTATTTTGGTCGATTCCATCATGGAGCTAGATAGTTTGAGGTATGTAGAATATCGCATAGCATTAACACATGCTCCTATATCTATGAGTTTTCTTTATGTTGTTCCATCAATGAGTTGGGCATTGATGCGTATATCCATATCTATAAGAAAACCTTTCTCAATTTTGAATGCTTCAATAAGAAGATAATGTGATTCTACTTGCCGTAGTGGAGCTGGATTTTGTCATTCCTTGCGCTTTAGAATCCGCAGCTTGGCTTCTTCTTTGGCTTGTTCTTGGATTGCTTGCGCTTTTTGCTTCCTTTTCTTTTCTTAGTGTATCTTCTCCAATATTTTTGTGATAAGAGGTTGTTGATACTTCTTCAATATTCATCCATTGATCCAATTAGGCATCACCTCCCTCTAATGTTGCAATTTGTATGACACCACTGGATGATATGTCATTGATCACAAATGTGCCATTACCTCGCTTTTTTAATTTCTTGAAGTGTTGCTTCAAGGTGTAGACTAACTCGTAGTTGTCCTTCTTAAACTCCTTATTGATCACATGTTGGTCTTGAAATTATTTCATTTGTCATTTTTGAGCGTAGATAGTTGCAACTTCCTTGAGTGGAAACTCATCTAACTAGGCTACTTGTTCCAGTCTACTAGACAACTTGTGTCGAGTCCACCCTAATTGTTGTACAACTCCTAGTGTAGGAATCAAGAATTCCATTGGTAGTATAACATTTATCCTGAATATCAAGTTGAAAGGTGTCGTATTCTATGGCATTTTGCATGCTATCCTATATGCCCATAAAGTTGAGTGTAATTTCAGATGCCAATCGGCTCTTGACTTGCTGTCAATTTTTGTGAGCACTGTGCGTATAATTTTTTTTGAGCTCTCATCTTGTTGATTTTCTTGAGGGTGGTATGGCACTGATTTTGAATGAAGCACCATAAATGCTCTCAGCAATAGTCAACCATATCATTGATGAAATGAGTTCCTCGATCACTCAAAAGCCCTTGAGTCTACTGAAAAGGTTCTTATACAAGAACTATGACTTTGGCATTGTTCTTTTTTGTCGCCTTGGCTTCTATCCATTTGGTCAAATAATATGTAGCCACTATGATATATTGATCATGCAATTAATATGCAGGAGGTGAGATAGGTCCCACAACATCTATACCCCATTTGGCAAAAGCCCTTGCACCCATCATTGGTCTTAATGGAATTTCATTGTAGTGCATCGATACTTTTGCTCATTGGAAATCGTCACAATGTTTGACATATTGCTCTACATTCATGTATAGAGCAGGCCACTAGATGCCTACAAGAAGTATCACTTTTGCGGTTTTGTTGTCCAAAAAGTGACCTCCTACCGGTTCAACATGTGCTTTCTCAAGAATCGATAAGTACTTATTCTCCTCAACACAAATTTACAAGTTGTTATCAATCCCTCTCCGATAATGTTATTTTCAATGATTACTTACTTCTCTGCTTCTCTTTGGATTGATCGTAGTCTACATCTGCTCATGTTTGTTGGCAAGTATCCACGTTCAATGTAATCCACAACGTATTTAGCCCACTTGGGCCCCTTCTATTATCTTGAACAATGTAGCTTGTTCAATTGTCTTTTGAATGGCACAAGCATCACATGAACTAACATATTCATGAATTTGTTTTTGCATATTAGGTCAATATAACCCAAGTCTCATCACTCTCTGATATAAAACATCCATATAAATCTCTAAGAATTGTCTTAGATACTTCCTTAACAGGTGACTCATTAACCTCTAGAATGTGCCAAGTATATTCGTTAAGCCAAATGGCATCACCCATGTTACAAAACAGACCGGACGGGCATGCACCTGGCTTGACACGTAGCCGAACACCACATTTGTACTCTATTAGTTTTTTGAGCTAGTGTAGTGATATTTTGTATAAATCTTGATTCCAGAGTAGCCTTGAGTTGTAATGCCGTCATGACATTTGTAAAAGTCCATGTGAACTGGCCACTGGCCATTTAGAAAGCCCTAGGTATAAAGGTCACTAACTTTAATGTGAGAACAGGGCTTATCTTTAGAAAAGAAAGGAGCTTTGAAAACTTATGCTCAAGCTACTAAGCTACTCCAATTTGTAATCAGCTTTCCTAACGATTGGGTAATCAGTTTTCAATTCAAAAATGTGCATTTTGTTCCTCTCTCTTTGCTCTTTCATTTAAGTGTAAGCATTGTCAGTTTTGTTGTGGTTTGTGACTACACATGTGTGAGCTTTAATCGCATCTTTGAGTGCTTAAACCACTTCTTTTAGTCATTTTGACTGTAGGAGAGTGTTCTTAGACCATAGGGCGACCTTTCTGGATAGTTTTGTTGTAGTTTTCAAGACCTTTTTCATGATGGATAGTGATTTTGGTACCTTGTTGGATTGCAACCAGAGTTGGTAGGATAGTGCCCCTAGGTGTCTTAAACCTCCTTCTAAAGTTTTGTTGCATTTCATGTCCATTCAAGACCCTAAACCCGCATGATGACCTAGAGTTGTGAGAAAATACATAAGCAAATTTCCCTAATCATTGAGTGTTGGTTTTCTTGTGGAGTTGGTGTGTTTGCTTGTTAAGGTTCACTTCTTGAGATTGACGATCTCAAAGAGTCTTTGTACCCCATCCGAGTCACTTCCCTGAGTATTGACATTATGTTAGTGCTAGATCGCTATGCTACAAACGTCCGTCGTCATGAGACCCCGTCGCAAGATCGGCTAACATTGGTGACGCTGCCAGGGATATGATCCTTAGATGGTAAGTGACCTAGTGCGTATTTAGAGCCTTCTTTCTCAAAGAATTGTCTCTCCACTCCATTTACACATTATCAGTGAAGCAACTAGAAACGGGGTTTAGTGCTTGATAGAGTCTAGAAGTCGAGGACTTGTCTATTCTTGAGAGGTAAAGAGGGTTGTGAGTGAGATAGCCAAAAGTGTTTCATTCTTCAATTTTCTCTATGCTTTCAGAGTGTTGTTTTGTTTTCCATTTTGACTTTATTTTGTACCGTTCTGATTGTTTTTCATGTTTCATTTCAATACTTATGAGTAGGGTAAGTAGAAACTACCGCCATCAAATTTGAGCTAAAAGATTAAGGGAAAAGGTGAAAACCGTATTTTGGTTGAGATTACCATAACTCTGAAATTCTAAAAATTTGATGGTAGAGACTTCTAAAGAGATCCAAATTCAAAAATTTGGGGATCAAGAGCATTAGCAAACTCTCTAGAAGCAATCTGGAAAGTTTGGCCAGAATCTGTGGAGGCACATGGATCATGATCCATGTACCTTAGACCCCAATTTTGCAAAAAACTCATTAGCGACAGTGAGCATCAGTGGGATATAGCTTTGATCAAGTTTTCTTGAAAGAAAAACTCAAAAATCACATCAGAATTAGCTGTTAGGGAAAAAAAAAGCATTGTAGACACAAAATTTGGGATTTTTTAACTTTTTGGGATTCAAATTCAAGAAGGGGTGAGATTTGGCTTCTACAGGGAATAGAGAACCAACATAACAAAATTCATAAAAAAGTGCTGCCAAACATGGATCACGATCCATGTTCCTTTTGACATTGGGGCTGATATTTGACAAGTACATCCCTGATAACTACTTGAACAACTCTGCCAAAAGGGGCCATGTCAAAAAATTGAAAAAAGTTGACCAAAATGGCCAAATGCAAAAACTAGTCTAAAATTGCAGGGCAAACATAAAAACTTACTTGTGACTGGGAAAGAGTTATCCAAATTCAAAAAGAAGTGGTGGAGTAGATTATTGATACTACCAGTAATTAGCAGGCCAAATTTGGTGTTCATATCTGATGAAACATGGATCACTATCCATGTACCTCATCAAAAAAATTTGGCTGAGATTTGAGCAGTAGGTAGCTGGTATCATTTGGAACAACTTTCCCAAAAGAGCTATGTGCAAAAAAGTTGTAAAAAGTGGTCAAAAAGACAAAAACAGAACATTGTCAAAACTGCACAACAGACTATAGAAATCACTTTTGGTTGGGCAAAACTTATCCAAGTCAAAGAATTCTTGATGAGTAGGCTGCAAACATCATAATCTGTCATCACACCAATATAGTAGATCCAAAAGTGGTGGAACATGGAGCGCAATCCATGTACCCTTGAAGAAATTTAGAAAAAAAACTTTCTCAGCTTGTAGCTGAGACCATTGTGAACAAAATCCAAAGGATTTTTGTCAAAAAAGTCCCAGAAACTCATCAAAAGTGTCGAAGGATGGAAGCATGAGTGGGTGGACACAATAGCTGTGTCCAGGACATCACTTTTAGGAGAGTGAGGAAGCTAGTAATTCTCATCCTTTGAAACATTAAAATCTATTTTTTGGAACTACTATTTTTTAAAACGTGGTCAGACTCACGAAGTACAATTTCATTATGGCAAGTAAATTTTTTGAACCATCCCGCACACTACAGCATCTATGTTCTCGCAGCTATGGATCATTGCTCTCTGTCTCTCTACAGCTCTGTGTATTTATCTCTCTCTCTCTCTCTATGTGTGTGTGTGTGTTTGTGCAGCTCTTTTTGTATTCCTCTCTCACTCTCTCCAAGCATCTTTCTTTTGCTTTGTAGGTGAGTAGAACTCATGGTGGAGCTTGCATCTTTGAAAGGGGAGGATAAGGAGCAGGTGCCTTGCCATTATATATGTTTCTCTCCCTCTCTTTTTAACTACTATGCTTTGGGCAGGTTTGTTTTAAATGCACTTGTTATGTTTGGGGTGGGAGTGAGGGAAGAATTTGAGGAGATATGTACATATAGTCAGTCACACGATCTGTAGTCTCTAATTTATTCACAATTGTTGCCTTGTATTGTAAAATCTGGGGAGGTATGTACATATGGTTAGTGACACGATTGGTGGTTATTATCTACACGACCAAGGATATTATGATTATATTTAATTTATCTATGGTTGTTACATTGTATTGTATTGCTAGGAAGGAGGCACTCAATGTAGATAGAAAGCATAGAACACCAAATGGTGATCTAGAGCAACATTCATGACATCAACATAATGAAATGACACAAATAGTTGTAGAAGTGAGAATCCTTCAGATGTCAGTTTCTCTATTTGGGGTTCCCATTCCTTGCATTCCCCGTGATGATCTGATCCTGGTAATACCCGTTGTTTATGTCATGATAGCTCATTATTTCATCTGAACATTTTTTGGGTTCCTACTTGCTTTTGCAACACTTTTTTCCGTGAATCTGAAGATGCCTTGGTGGGTTGTTGCCCTAAAGTCTCTTTTTGATTATGACTATACTATCTAAAGCTCCTTGTAGCTTAGTTGATGATTGTTTAATAAGTCACTGTGTTATGTTTTTTATGGTTGGTTCATTCCAGGACATGAAGCAGGCAATGGTGATCAGGGAATATGAAGCTTTCCACAAGAGAGAACAAAGAGCCCAATTTAAGAGAAGAGCAGATGTAGGTTTGGTTGTTGAAAGAGAGGGGAATGAATGAGCCGAAGGAATAGAAGACTTAACAAAGGCACAGGGTTGTGCAAAAATTGTCGAGAATGAAAAAAGAGCAATGATAGCAAAAGGGATTGCATGATATGTACTTCAAAGCACAAGTGGAATGGACATGGACACCAAGAAAGGCATCTTCAATCGGATGATTCAGCACCCTTCACTGAAAGATGTCCAAAACGACAAAGCATCAACACCCTATTTTGCAGATACAGTGATAGGAAACATTCGGAACACACTTCAAGACTTGAAGAGGCCACAAACTGAAGATGAGATGTTCCTCAAGAGATCTACCATGATGATGCTTCTGAACTCAAAAGACCCACACTAGGAGGCACAAGGCCTTAATGTTAGTTTAGTCTTCAAGCTACTTTCTATTCATATAAGTAGACGGGAGCAAAGCGAACCCCGACGGCCTCTAAAACACCGGGGACCGAATGGCACGCCTCGAGCCTGTCATGGTAAAGCAAACAGGGGGCACCACCTAGCTTCAGCGGCTAGGACGCAAACAACACACCACCATAACAAAGTTTTTATCCAAGAGAGATGGATGCTTGGGAGTAATGATGAAAAGGAAAGGGAATGAGATCAAGTGAGAGAGAGAGAGAGAGAGAGAGAGAGAGTGACGGAGGGGGTATAGCGGCTTAGTACTTAGGCATCACAAAAGGATGGCGAATCCGCACACCCTTCACACATACACAAGCTCACTCCAAAACACAAGACTAGGTGGCGATTCCGCACACCTCACATGGGCAAAACATTGCAAGAAAACATACTCACAAAACCTCAAGCTTTATTTAGAGAATTAGGCGATGAAATGGGGAGCATAGGGTAGGGGAATGAGAAGGGAGAGAGTGGTAGAGCACATGGAGGATAGGTGGGAGTTGATGGCGAAGACTCGCACGAGGATTATGGCCATCATCCTTCATTTAGTTGCCCTTCATCTTCCATAGCCAAGGGTGTAGAGGTCATGCTCAAGACAAGCATGGTGATTGCGGTGATGGTGATGGTGTGGGTGTGTGTGTGTGCACTAGGCACACACAGTGCATAGTGTGTTCTTTGGTGATGTTGTGTGTGTATTTAGTGTGATGGTGACCCCTCTTTATATAGGGGATGAGGGGGGAGGAATTCTAGAATTTAGAAATGAGGAAATCATTATCTACATAGGCCATGTGCCTGTGGGCCCCACTTGTCTGACTGTGTGTATATGTGCCAGAACAGTAGTCTCATGAGAGAGAGACTAAGAGAGAGAGAGAGATGGGTTGATGAAAAAAAGTGAGAGGTGACATGGAGAATAAAGTAATTACAAGAGGGGAGAGAGAGGAGTGTGTTCAGAGGTGAATCTGTGTGCAGATGTGTGTGAACACAAGAAAAATCAGGTAACCACCGGGTGGGGATGGGTCTGTGGGCACCTTTTTCAGTGAAACTGAGTGTGTGTGAGTGTGGGGGAGGTTATTTAGCTACAAGACAAGAGACATGGCGCCCTTTAGAGAGAGAGGGGGGTATTTGGGTCATGGGATATGATAGGAGAGAGAAAGAGGGGGTGGGGTATACTATTTTGGAAGATAGGGTAAGTTGCATGTGAGTTGGTGCATTATTGGTGAGTTATAATGCATTATTGGTGAGAGGTGGGGTAGCTTGAGGGGAGAGAGAAAGGAGAAAGGACAAGGGGAAGAGAGAGGGGGTTGACCTTTTGAGTGGAGGAGAGGAAAAGGGACACACGGCGGGGCAACAATGAAGAAAAAGGAGGCAAGGTGGGGATGGGCTACCCCGCAGGCATGAGGTGGCCTATTTTACCTTTCTTATCTATTTACATAATCATACTTTATTTTTTTCTTACTTTTTCCAATGCCTTTTATCACCCCCTGCCTAAGAGGGGGTTTTCATGCGGTGGGGACGAGAGAAGAGGGGTATGGGAGCCTGGCTTGTGAAAAGCACCCATCATTAGCCCTCCCCTTTTGGCTAGAGGCATTCATGCCTCTAGCTCATCTGTTTGATCATTGTCGTCGGAGGTGGCGGCTGATGGTGTGTCCTCATCTAGAATGTCAATAGGTGGATCTTGGTCAAATCGAAGAAAATAAGGTTTAAGTCGCCAACCATTTACCCTGGTTTTATGAAGTTTTCCATCAGCCTCCATAAGCTGGTAGCTTCCATTGGCATACTTTTTCCTGACGATGAAAGGACCTTCCCATCAGAGTAGGAGTTTCTTATCCTTGCGCGTGTCGAAGCGATTGTCGTAGCGGAGCACCAACATTCCTTTCTTCAATTCTTTTTTCCGGAGATGCTCGTTAAAGCTAAGCCGTCTATGCTCTGCTTGTGCTGCATAATAATTTATTGCTTCTTCTCTGTCCAGCTGCAGTCTTTCCAAGTTGATGATGTGATCTCTCAAATGCATGTTGGGTTGTTGAAGTTGGCTTGCCATTACTCTGAGACTTTGTAGTTGCACTTCAATGGGCAAGATTGCTTCCTTACCAAATACTAGATGATACGGTGTGAATCCCAAGGATGTACGAAATGAAGTTCTGTAGGCCCATAAAGCTGGTAGTAGATACTTATCCCAGTCTCCGGGATGATTGTTTACCTGCTTGGTAATAATTTTAGAAACCATTCCATTTACCTTTTCAACTAGGCCATTATATTGAGGGTAATATGGTGAAGAGTGCCTCCTTGTAATGCCCAGTTTCTGCATTAATTCTCCTACCAAGTCTGCTCTGAAACCTGGCCCTCTATCAGAGATGATCTCTAAAGGTGTGCCAAACCTACAACATATGTGCTCGTAGATAAATTTAGCTACCTCTACCGCTGTGATTCTAGTGGTGGCTGTAGCCTCTGCCCATCTAGTCATGTAGTCGACCCCCATGATAATGTAGAATTTTCCTGAGTTGGCCCTAGGTAATGGCCCAATGGCATCGATACCCCATTTTTCAAATGGGCCATATGAGAGAATAGGTGTCTGTGGTTCAGGCATAAGTGACCTAGTGCCGGCCTTTTGACACAACTTACACGTTTTGCACCAATGGTGTACATCACGGTTGAGGCTAGGCCATTAGAAGCCTGCCTGCAAGATTTTCCTACTTGTTATGTCTAGGGCAAAGTGACCACCACAAACCCCATCGTGACAGCTAGCAATTACTCCCGTGATTTCCTGAGAGAGAGGGACCTTCCTGAGTATTTGGTCCTTACCCTTACAGTACAAACCGTATTGATGAGTCGATACCTTGTGGCCTTCCGCGTCAGCCATTGCTTTTGTCCCTTTGTTAAATCTGATGGGCATTCCCCTGTTTCCAAAAAATGCATGATGTCAGGCAAGGCATCACTGCCTTGAAATAGAGGGAGCTTTAGTTTTATTGCTCCAACCACCACTTCCTGTAGTCTTTCACTTGCTAGGGCATCTGCTTCTTGGTTTTGAGCCCTTGGGATATGGTGTATTTGAACTTCTTCAAACTTACCCAACAAGGTTTTTACACCACTTAAGTGAGTCCTTAAACTAGGATTCTTGCATGTCGATGCTCCATTTACTTGCCTTACCAGAAGTAGAGCATCCCCAAATACATTAAGGCGTTGTACACCTTGCGAGACACACCATTGTAGACCATTGGTTAGTGCTGCATACTCAGCTTCATTGTTAGAATGTGAATCTAACAATTGGCCCAACGAAAATACCTTTGTCCCTTTGTCATCAAAGACCACTATGCCTGCAGCTGCTTTGTCGGACGCTCGCTTGTAGGCTCCATCAAAGTAGAGAGAGTATGATCCTTCTACCATCGGTGGTACTGGAGGTAATCGGACTTCTCCTTCCTTAGATTGCTTCTCCTTCCTTTCAAAGACTTGGTAGGTCATGAGTCCCCCCAAACTTGCCCTTGTCGTGATTTCTACCTGTACCGTGTAGTCAAATTCTTGCAGACATTTAGTAATTCTAGCAGACACATCCATGTGTTGTACAACATAGAGAAATATTTCATCCGTGGTTAGAATCACAAATTTCTTAGGCAGCAAATATGACCTAAACTTTGTAGTTGCAAATCTAAGAGCTAGGACTAGGTGTTCCACATGGGTGAAACCTTTCTCTCCTGCTGTCATCATTCGACTAGAGAAGTAGATTGGCCTCATGAAAGATGTCGTCGTATCCTTTTGGAGTAGCACAGCCCCCAATGAGTCATCACCAACACTTGAGGTGACATAGAATTTTTCATCCCACTTAGGTGGTGAGATAGTTGGCAGAGTGGCTAAGACCTCCTTTACCTTGTTGTAGTGATGTTCGCTTTCCTCGTCCCAAGTGAAAGTTGATCTTTGAGTGAGTTGTTGCAGTGGTAGAACAAGTTGTGATAGTAGATGTATGAATCTACTTAAGTACCTCACCTTCTGTAGAAAAGAGACCAGTTGACGTGCCGTCGTTGGTGAAGGTAGGGCTATGAGTGCGGACACCTTACTTGGGTCGGCGTTGATACCTTTTGCTGAAATTTCATGGCCTAGTAGAATGACTTTAGTCTCCCCAATGTGGCATTTATCCACATTTAATTGCCCACCTAGGCTCTGCAACCTGGCCAAACCTTCAGTTACCTTTTCTAAATGTGAAATACGGGAGCTATATATACAAAAATCATCAATGAAAACTCTTATGGATGTTCCAAAGAACGGTTGAAAAACATATGTGACATATCTTTGGAATGTGGCAGGTGCATTTGTGAGACCAAATGGCATAACCCTGTATGCAAAACAACCCCATGGCGTGATAAAAGTGGTTTTTAGCTGATCTTCCAAGGCTATGCGTATTTGAAAGTATCCAGAATAACCATCACAGACGGTATAGCATTCAAAACCCGCTACTTCATTCAGAATTTCATCCAAGAAAGGGAGAGGAAAGTGGTCTCTTTTTGTAGCTGCATTTAGTGGTTTGTAGTCAACACAGACCCTCCACTTACCATTCTTTTTAGGCGTCACCACTACAGGTGACACCCATTCTGAGTTTTCTAAAGGATAGATGAATCCCGCCTCTAGCAATTTCCTTACCTCGGCCAAGAGTGCCTTTTCTTGTATGACCCCCAGTTGTCGTAGCTTTTGCACAACTGGTTTTACCCCTTCCTTCAGCTTAATATGATGTTCCACCACTGTAATGCCTGTGATTCTTTCATAGTTGTCAATGAATAGGTTAGGAAATCCCATCAACATTTGCAAAAACTATCTTTCTCCTCAAGTGTTAATTCCGTAGACAACATACCCTTCAACCTACTTCCTCCTAGGCCAGGTGATTTGATCTCCTCTTCATTGGGTTGCCCTTTTCGTGATGGATCACCAGTTGTGCTTACCCTTTGTGGATCCTTCATAATGATACCCATCACATCAATGGAACTGTCACTTTCGTCGGTGAATGTGGTCTCCTCCTCAGAACAGGAAGATTCGCTAGTGGTTTCATCTGCCGATGTTTCCAGATTCATTTGCTTCTGCTTGCCAATCCTCATGTCGTAGTAGATTGTCTCCCCTTTCTTACCGGTCATGCGTAGAAGGCCAGTACCCTAGTCCTGTTTTGCCTTCATGGCCATCAACCATGGCCTTCCCAAAATTAGTGGATAGCCCTCCCCCTTAGTAGGCATTACAAAAACATCTACCTCTACATCAATGTTGAAAGCTTTGATTTTCACGGCACTTACCACACCCACACACTTTACTTTTGCGTTGTTTGCCATCTTTGCCTTGCATGGAGAAGGCCTGTCAACCTCGATCCCTAATCGAAGCATCATAGATTCGCTCATTACACAGATTTGTGCACCTCCATCAATGTAGGTGTTTCCAACCCTCTTTCCTTTTATGTTTACGTCGACAATTGGAAGGATGTCATCCATGTTGCATCCCGAAATTGCTCCGGCTACCTTTGTTTTGGAGCGTCTTGTACTTACCATTTTAGACCATTGTCGCCTTACTTTTGGTGCAAGATGTAGCAGTTGTGGCCATGTAATCTTCGGTCCTTGCTCTGCCACATCCAATGTTAGATCATAGGGCTTAGAACTTTCCCCTAGCTGGAAGTCGGTGATGCCCAATTTCCGTCGTGGCCTGGATGGCCTCTTGCTAGTTTCTCCTTTGATGCTTCTCTCATCATCTGATTGTGTAGATTTCTCCCTCCTAGCTCTTTTCACAGTCATGGCTTCAAGTGGTTCTAAAAAGGTTACCTTCTCCTTACCCTTGTCCCTCTCCTTTTCTCTGGGTGGATCCACTACTACGGCTTTTCCTTTCTCTTCTAGCCTTATGATGTTTACAGGGTGATCAGGTGGTGGGGCTGGTGGAAGAGGTGGGATGGATGCTTGTAGTGGTGTCTCGGGTGGACGTAGAATTTTTGTTGGTGGGGGTGGTGCTCGGGGTGGGGGTGTTCTTTCTCTAGGGGGTGACAATTGGTTCCTCCTACCTCCTCAATTATAGTTTTGTCGTGGTTTGGGACAGTAGTACATACTGTGACCGTCTGCTCCGCAGTTGTAGCAATGATACTCCCTGTTTTGTCGTCGTGCTCTTTCAGGGTCTTGATCTCTTTCTTGACTCCTCCCTTGTTGTATTAAGTGGACAGACAAATTCTGCAGTTGGTCAGTAATATGGGCCAACATATCTTGTTGGTCATCTCTTACCCCAAGAGCCGGTGGTGGTGGTGGAATGGTGGTTGTCGTAGTTGCTAGTCAACGTGATGTTCCTGATTCTGTTGACTCGGTTTCTTTGGCTTTCATTCGCAGCTTCTTGTCCTTAAGGCGAGCAATCTCAACGGCTAACTCGTACGTAGCCGGGAATCTACCTTTCTTCTTCTCCTTGAGAAGCGGCCATAAGCCATGCGTGAACCGATCGTTTTTTAGGAAATCGGGTGCAGCTTCCCCCCTAGCCAGTGACTCAACCCACCGTTCCCACAAATCCACAAATTTGGACTCATAGGTGGCATATTCTAAAAGACCCTCCTGCTTCAAGTCTCTCAACTTGTCCCACAACTTTTCTGAAGTGGTACCTCCCCCAAAGCGCCTCTTAAAAGCGTTTTTTAAGGGTTCCCAGTCATCCTTGGTTGCTTGTGGAAGTGCATTGTACCATGATCTAGCTTCTAGCTTCATGAGATTCTTAAAGATTCTAACCCGGGATTCATCCGTATCTTTGTTGCTCACTACACATGCTACTTCAAAGTCATCTAGGAAGTTTGTTACCAAATCCTCCCCCTTCTTTCCTTTAAATGTTGGAAATGCTACACTTGCCATGATTTCTGAGAGAGAGCTAGAAAGACACACTGCTTAACTTGCAAAAGTTTTTTTCTTCTTTACAAGGAGGTGTGTATACCCTCTTATACTAGGACATAGATTAAAACTTCAAACGGTACATTGCCTTGTACCAAAGGTAAGACAAATGGTTGATCTGATGCCAGAACCTCCAAAAACCGCTCCCCACCCGGCATGGTGTCAATGACGTGCTGGTAGTGAGCCTTCAAATCCAGTATTACCTTGATTGAGCGTACACGTGTTGGTATGTGTGATCTGTCTTGAGGTAGGTTGTACTCATTCATGTGAAGCTTAGAGGTGCTTAGTCACTGTCCAAGCTTGTGGGAGGGGGTGGTGTTCTTTCCTGAAACAAACTCAGTAGATCCCTAGTTTCTCTAGTGAGAGTGTGAGCCAATGATTCCGTTATCTGTGTTGCAGCATCAGGTGCGACTTGAAAGCTGACTGTGATAATTACCTTGGTGACTTGAGTTACCCGATTCTCAAAGTAGAATAGTGTTGATTCTCTATTGTGTAGAGCTCCTTCCATTTTGTTGTTGTGGGTTGGTTGAAGGTTGCGGACATGGTTTCGAACTTCTCCTTCTTCTTCTTGGCACTTGGCCTATGTATATCCACTGGGTTTGGCGTGTTGGTTGACTCTCCCACTGCAAATCGATTACCGTTACGCCTGGCACTCGAGCTTCGATGGAGATGCGGAGTTCATCTAGTTGTGCTTGGAGCTCTTCTTCTTTTGTCGTCCAATTAGCAAATCCTCCTAGCCATTCATCCATTCACAATAGTTTAGGGGTTTCAGTCTTGTAAACTGAAGGGTTTCATGAAAAGATCCTCAGTGGGGGAACCAAATGACGGGAGCAAAGCGAACCCCGAACCCCGACGGCCTCTAAAACACCGGGGACCGAATGGCGCACCTCGAGCCTGTCATGGTAAAGCAAACAGGGGGCACCACCTAGCTTCAGCAGCTAGGACGTAAACAACACACCACCATAACAAAGTTTTCATCCAAGAGAGATGGATGCTTGGGAGTAATGATGAAAAGGAAAGGGAATGAGATCAAGTGAGAGAGAGCGAGAGAGTGAGGGAGGGGGTATGGCGGCTTAGTACTTAGGCATCACAAAAGGATGGCGAATCTGCACACCCTTCACACATACACAAGCTCACTCCAAAACACAAGACTAGGTGGCGATTCCGCACACCTCACATGGGCAAAACATTGCAAGAAAACATACTCACAAAACCTCAAGCTTTATTTAGAGAATTAGGCGATGAAATGGGGAGCATAGGGTAGGGGAATGAGAAGGGAGAGAGTGGTAGAGCACATGGAGGATAGGTGGGAGTTGATGGCGAAGACTCGCACGAGGATTATGGCCATCATCCTTCATTTAGTTGCCCTTCATCTTCCATAGCCAAGGGTGTAGAGGTCATGCTCAAGACAAGCATGGTGATTGCGGTGATGGTGATGGTGTGGGTGTGTGTGTGTGTGCACTAGGCACACACAGTGCATAGTGTGTTCTTTGGTGATGTTGTGTGTGTATTTAGTGTGATGGTGACCCCTCTTTATATAGGGGATGAGGGGGGAGGAATTCTAGAATTTAGAAATGAAGAAATCATTATCTACATAGGCCATGTGCCTGTGGGCCCCACTTGTCTGACTGTGTGTATATGTGCCAGAACAGTAGTCTCATGAGAGAGAGACTAAGAGAGAGAGAGAGAGATGGGTTGATGAAAAAAAGTGAGACGTGACATGGAGAATAAAGTAATTACAAGAGGGGAGAGAGAGGAGTGTGTTCAGAGGTGAATCTGTGTGCAGATGTGTGTGAACACAAGAAAAATCAGGTAACCACCGGGTGGGGATGGGTCTGTGGGCACCTTTTTCAGTGAAACTGAGTGTGTGTGAGTGTGGGGGAGGTTATTTAGCTACAAGACAAGAGACATGGCGCCCTTTAGAGAGAGAGGGGGGTATTTGGATCATGGGATATGATAGGAGAGAGAAAGAGGGGGTGGGGTATACTATTTTGGAAGATAGGGTAAGTTGAATGTGAGTTGGTGCATTATTGGTGAGTTATAATGCATTATTGGTGAGAGGTGGGGTAGCTTGAGGGGAGAGAGAAAGGAGAAAGGACAAGGGGAAGAGAGAGGGGGTTGACCTTTTGAGTGGAGGAGAGGAAAAGGGACACACGGCGGGGCAACAGTGAAGAAAAAGGAGGCAAGGTGGGGATGGGCTACCCCGCAGGAATGAGGTGGCCTATTTTACCTTTCTTATATATTTACATAATCATACTTTATTTTTTTCTTACTTTTTCTAGTGCCTTTTATCACTCCCTCCCTAAGAGGGGGTTTTCATGGGGTGGGGACGAGAGAAGAGGGGTATGGGAGCTTGGCTTGTGAAAAGCCCCCATCAGAAGGAACTTGTATGGAGCCAAGAATCAGCTACTCCAACAAACTGAGAAGACCACTTTGTCCTTTGCCACATGTCATTGGAGTCTTCAAAAAAGTCGCATATCTGAAGAGGTAGAGGAGCTAATAGTCAACTTTTGGATGCTTGAGACTCGTGTATCCCCAACAAGAAAGACATATGTCAAAAGAGAATTGGTCGAAAGGAGTATATTGAACATCCCATCCATTTATTGGAAGTATCACAGGTATGGAAGAAAGTGTATGCCATGTAGTGGCTTTTTGTATTTGTTAGATACTCTTGCCGAGTAGAAGCTTTTCGACTGCATAGCTATTTGAACTACTTACATAACTATTGCCAGGGTTTAGCTGCTAATTATTGACCATTATCTATCTCTTTCGCTGCCAATTATATGTTTCATGGCTGTTCGTTATAGTTATTCTTTGTCAATGTCTAGTTAATAGTTATCAAATTTTGGCTGGTGCTATTCGTGTTTTATAGATAACTCTTGCCACACTAATAGCTATCAAATGAGGTTTACTTCATAGCCACCCAATAGCTATGTTGTACCATCTTATAACTAGTCAAATATTTTTCGTAGTTGTTCACTATATTGGCCAATTGATAGCCGTCAAAGTTTTACCGGTAGCTATGTGTTGTTACATGACTTCTGCTAGGCTATCAGACTAGTATTGATATTTGTAAGGTCTCTGACCCCGATCAAAAGAGCACCATTGTACCATGAAATGAACATAATGGAAAAAGTTACTATTTTTAGCAGTTTTTCAAATTCTGTTAGTGCCATGATGTTTAGAATATTTTTAAGCTTCGAAATATGAGTTAAAATCATTTTTGTAAAAAAATTCCAAATATAGTAAGTTTTTGGTCACCCGACCCGTCTAGTTTTGATCGTCTCGAAAAACTGCACCCGTACCCTGAATTTGAAAAAAATGCATTTTCGGACCCCGGGGGCTGCTAAATATGGCACGTACTCGGTCCAGTATGCCTTAGTTAGAGCTCAGTATAGCAATTTACGGCATCAAAATCCGACTCGTATGACCCGTTTTAGCTTAGAACCAATTTTCCTAAAAATTGTCCGGGGAGGCACTGGGGGCCCGGGACTGTGTGGGAACAGGTTCTAGGCCACTCTGAGCCAGCTTTAGCAGCTAGGGGGCGCCCTCTTGTCTTGTGGGAGTTGTGGGAGAGTTTCCAAGCTTGAGAGTGAGTGTGAGAGCCAGTTAGACTAGCTAACTGGACACTTAGTAGGCAGGAAACTAGACTTGCCAATGCATGAAGTGAGTTCTCACTCAGATGCTTATAGCAGCTAAGTTCGATTTTCAGCTTGAAGGAGCCTATTTAAGAGTGTTCTCTCACACACACACACACACACACACACACATGCTCACACACACACCCAGTACACACACACACACACACCTACACACACACCTTGGGGAGGTGCTGCCGACACACACAGTTTCTGGAGGAGAAGCAAAGGAGGGAAGTGCTGCCGAATTCTCGTCTTGAGAACTCATTTGGATCAGAAAATCGAGAGGATTTTCAGCCCCTAATCACGTAGTAAGTATAAAGTGGCCCCGGTTAAGAGAACTCGCTTCGGTGGTGCCCACGACTGCAGAGGCGGGAACGAGCAATGTGAACGGGAAAGGAAAAGCTCCCATGGACGAACAAGCACCGGCCATCTCAATGGCCATTGACGAAGAAATGGAAGAGGTAGGTCACAATTTTATTCAAGTTGTTTAATTTAACATTGCATAAGATTAGCTAGGAAAGAACATGTCCCTAAACATGTTGGAGAAATCCGATAACCTCGGCATTAGAATTCAATTGTATACTAAATTCTAAGTAGGAAAGAATGGTTGATGGATATACTGTTTGACATAGGAAAGAATGTCTGCTAGGGAAACTTTAGCTCGGCATGTTCATTACTATTTCCAATGTTGATATTAGTCCGAACCCCCTCCTGATCCACAGGGGGCAGAGTTCCTGGTTAAGGGCTCTTGAATCCATGATTGTTGGTTAAGCGGTGGATGCCCACGTCTTCTGGTTAAGCGGTGGGAACCCACGTCTGCTGGTTAAGCGGTGGGAATGTCCATGTCGTGCTTTCTATGCGGTGGACATACCTAGTTGTATGGGCAGCTAGGCGACAACGGGAGGAGTAAACTCTCACTGGAGGGGGGATGTTGTACCTCCAGAACATTGGAATTTTAATGAATAAGTTTGAGTAGAATTTTTACTAGAACTCTCTCTTGGTGCCGCTGTGCAATACTAATTGAAGGGCTGTCTTAACGAACTTGTGAATCGGAATTTAACCAAGGAACTTTTATGTTGAACAACCACTGTGGTAGTAATTAGGGCACACAAGGAAGTGTGAGTGTGGGGGTGGAAAGTGGGGGCTTGGCTCAGGTTGCCAATGCCTATGAGATGGGTGGTCCCGATTGGTCGGGAACTCTCTGTCCCCATAGTGTTAAAATCGATACTAGTAATACTCATTGCCCCTAGAGTGGTGAAGTCTCAAGTGTATGTGCCTCTGAAACATGGGAAAAAAGGCGCTCGGGGTTTCTCTCCTCTTGGAAGGTGGGTCTTAGGATCGCTAGATAGTTTAAGTACGCTTCCCCTGCGAGGTGGAGCTAGATCTCCTTACTAGTAGGCTCGAACTCGACTCACTTTGTGATGAGAGATCGTCCGCTAGTTGAACCTTGAACCACTTTGTTTGTTTCCGCTATAGATCTAGTGGCCACCAGGTTCACCATCAGATCCTCCGTTTGATACGGCAGGGTGGGTACCTCACACCTGGTATCAGAGCTATAGGTTCGAACTGGAAAAATGATGTTGTTTGAAATTTTGAAAAATAAGGGATAGTAGGATAGCTCGTACACAAAGCTTGAGCATGTTGTTTCCCAGAATCATGACATTGGATTTGTCTAATGGATTTTCTCATGAGTGATGTTAAAGAGTTTTACTCGTTGAGCTTGTTGGAATTCAGTGGGTTCCACATGATGTTTTTTGAGAAGTCATTGGTGCGACTAGTGCGGCGGGCAGGTAGCCTGTTGATTCACATAAAGTTATAAGTATGGATCAAAGATCTCGAGTAAAGTTTTTACCATTATTTATCGGACAATTTTTGGATGTATTCAATGGAATTTAAACTAATGGTGGAATAGTTAAATCCTTTGTGATAGATGTACAGATTAAGTAGGCTGGTTCAGCCCAAAAAGTTAAATTTCTTCTTGAGTATGGAAAAGCCTAGGTTCATTTGAGAAGAGTGCTATAGTAATGCGTTTTATACCATTGGATAGGTACCGTCTATTGCGCTATATACCGCCATTCAAGAGAAAAATCTTCTCCTTAAGCAAGCTCAGCCTCCAACCTTTAAAGGCGAAGGGGCAAATGTGGAAAGAGATGCAAAAGTATGGATGGAGGCTATGGATGACTATTTCGAAGCTGCGAGAACTCAACCCGAGAACCAAACCATGCTTGCGATGTTCCGCTTGTCTGGTGATGCCAAGATCTGGTGGAACAACATTGCAGGGACTTGGATATCAACGGATCTTCCCAGTCATGGGAAGACATCAAGGCTGCTGTGATGGAGCGATATTTACCACCCGCCTATAAAACCTTGAAGATGAACGAGTTCTTTTCCCTTCGGCAGCTGACTTCATCTGTCGAAGAATATTATTCAAAGTTTGTCACTCTTCAGAGATATGCTCCTAAGATGACATTGGAACAACAGGTAGCACGGTTCTGCCAAGGACTCATCGACCCCCTGAACAACCGACTAGAAGCTCTCAGGCTAGCAACTTTGCAAGATGCCTTGCTAAGGGCCAAACCGTTAGCTAAAGAGATTCAGAGGACTACCCAAGATAGTGAATACTATTTGTCAAAGAGGGCCAGGACATACAACTGGAGTAACAGACCACTCAACCCTGCATACGACCATCGTCCTGTAGTAGCTACTACGACAGCTACCGAGTTTTCCAATATAAGATGCTTTGAGTGCCAGGAGTATGGACATTACAAAAGCCAATGTCCAAAAAGGATTTCCCAAACATCCGGTACTAATAATGTACCTCTAAACATCAACGGGCGAGGTCAACCAAACGAAAGAGAAGGCCGAGGAAGAGGAAACATAGGACAAGGAAGCGGAGCTTTTGCTAATGCCGTAGTGAGACAACCAACTGTGGGTGATGAAGCTGATGAGAGATCAGCAATGTATGATGCAATTGATAATCCTAGTGAGCAATAAATCAAGCACCAGAATCTCATCAAAGTTCAGCAGAATAAGATGCATAAAGCTAAAGACTATTCTAATATCAAAGAATGTCTTTACTTTAGACAAAGGATATATGTACCTAAGTAGTTAGCATAGATTTTATCCAAATGTATTCTTGAGATGAGGACATCTCAAATTTTTCACGTTGGGGAGATTGTAAGGTCTCTGACCCCGATCAAAAGAGCACCATTGTACCATGAAATGAACATAATGGAAAAAGTTACTATTTTTAGCAGTTTTCCAAATTCTGTCAGTGCCATGATGTTTAGAATATTTTTAAGCTTCGAAATGTGAACTAAAATAATTTTTGTAAAAAATTCCAAATATGGTAAGTTTTTGGTCACCCGACCCGTCTAGTTTTGATCGTCTCGAAAAACTCCACCCGTATCCCGAATTTGAAAAAAACGCATTTTCGAACCCCGGGGGCTGCTAAATATGGCAGGTACTCGGTCCAGTATGCCTTAGTTAGATATCAGTATAGCAATTTACGGCATCAAAATCCGACTCGTATGACCCGTTTTAGCCTAGAACCAATTTTCCTAAAAATTGGCCGGGGAGGCAACGGGGGCCTGGGACTGTGTGGGAACAGGTTCTAGCCCACTCTAAGCCAGCTTTAGCAGCTAGGGGACGCCCTCTTGTCTTGTGGGATTTGTGGGAGAGTTTCCAAGCTTGAGAGTGAGTGTGAGAGCCAGTTAGACTAGCTAACTGGACACTTGGTAGGCAGGAAACTAGACTTGCCAATGCATGAAGTGAGTGCTCACTCAGATGCTTATAGCAGCTAAGTTCGATTTTCAACTTGAAGGAGCCTATTTAAGAGTGTGCTCACACACACACACACACACACACACACACACACACACACACACACACACACACACACACACACACACACACACACACGCTCACACACACACCCAGTACACAGACACACACACACCTACACACACACCTTGGGGAGGTGCTACCGGCACACACAGTTTTTGGAGGAGAAGCAAAGGAGGGAAGTGCTGCCAAATTCTCGTCTTGAGAACTCATTTGGATCAGAAAATCGAGAGGATTTTCAGCCCATAATCACGTAGTGAGTATAAAATGGCCCCGGTTAAGAGAACTCACTTCGGTGGTGCCCACGATAGCGAGGCAAGAACGAGCAATGTGAACGGGAAAGGAAAAGCTCCCATGGACGAACAAGAACCGGCCATCTCACGGGCCATTGACGAAGAAATGGAAGAGGTAGGTCGCAATTTTATTCAAGTTGTTTAATTTAACATTGCATACGATTAGCTAGGAAAGAACATATCCCTAAACATGTTGGAGAAATCCGATGGAAACCTCGGCATTAGAATTCAATTGTATACTAAATTCTAAGTAGGAAAGAATGTCTGCTAGGGAAACTTTAGCTCGGCATGTTCATTTCTATTTCCAATGTTGATATTAGTCCGAACCCCCTCCTGATGCACAGGGGGCAGAGTTCCTGGTTAAGGGCTCTTGAATCCATGACTGTTGGTTAAGCGGTGGATACCCACGTCTGCTGGTTAAGCGGTGGGAACCCACGTCTGCTGGTTAAGCGGTGGGAATGTCCATGTCGTGCTTTCTATGCGGTGGACATACCTAGTTGTATGGGCAGCTAGGCGACAACGGGAGGAGTAAACTCCTGTTGGAGGGGGGATGTTGTACCTCCAGAACATTGGAATTTTAATGAATAAGTTTGAGTAGAATTTTTACTAGAACTCTCTCTTGGTGCCGCTGTGCAATACTGATTGAAGGGCTGTCTTAACGAACTTGTGAATCAGAATTTAACCAAGGAACTTTTATGTTGAACAACCATTGTGGTAGTAATTAGGGCACACAAGGAAGTGTGAGTGTGGGGGTGGAAAGTGGGGGCTTGGCTCAGGTTGCCAATGCCTATGAGATGGGTGGTCCCGATTGGTCGGGAACTCTCTGTCCCCATAGTGTTAAAATCGATACTAGAAATACTCATTGCCCCTAGAGTGGCGAAGTCTCAAGTGTACGTGCCTCTGAAACATGGGGAAAAAGGTGCTCAGGGTTTCTCTCCTCTAGGAAGGTGGGTCTTAGGATCGCTAGATAGTTTAAGTACGCTTCCCCTGCGAGGTGGAGCTAGATCTCCTTACTAGTAGGCTCGAACTCGACTCACTTTGTGATGAGAGATCGTCCGCTAGTTGAACCTTGAACCACTTTGTTTGTT
This sequence comes from Adiantum capillus-veneris, assembly GCF_014529385.1. Classification (NCBI taxonomy): domain Eukaryota; kingdom Viridiplantae; phylum Streptophyta; class Polypodiopsida; order Polypodiales; family Pteridaceae; genus Adiantum; species Adiantum capillus-veneris. The sequence continues at coordinate 13,462,993 of NC_140946.1, read as the reverse complement.
TCCGCTATAGATCTAGTGGCCACGAGGTTCACCATCAGATCCTCCGTTTGATACGGCGGGGTGGGGACCTCACAATATTGATAGCCAATAAGGACTATTTTTGTAATTACCTACTTGTCGATAGTGATAGATACTAATAACTGTTCTGTTATTAGCAGTTGTGTAATAGCTATTGATCAGGTATTTGCATTAGGTGAAACTATTTTATAGCTAGTGATTTCTATAAAATATCTCTTCATAGCAATTGATAGCTGTTCATGGCTTGTGATTGCTATTTCATAGCCAAAATTTGCTTTTTAATAGGTAATCAAGATATTTTATAGCTAGTCAATGACATTCTATGGCTAGTGATGACTATTGATAGCTAATAATCAAGTATTTTCTTTAGAATGAGGTATTTCATAGCTAGTCAGAGCTATTTGATAGCTAATCATGGCTAGTGATTGCTATTTCATAGCTAGTGTTTGCTATTTGAATTTTATATGTAGTAATTGCTATTTGATAGCTATTGGTAGCTCTTTGATAGCTACCGATAGCTATTCATAGCTAGCAATTGCTATTTTATAGCCATTTATTGGTATTTGATAGCTAAATAATAGATATTTCATAGCCGATGATTGCCATTTATAGCTAGTGATCGTTATCAATAGCTAATAATCAAGTATTTTCTTTAGTTAAAGCTATTTCATAGCTAGTGATTGTTGTTTGATAGCTATTGATAGTTGTTCATAGCTAGTGCTTCTTGTTTCATAGCTATTTGATAGATATCTCATAGCTAGTGTTTGTTGCTATTTCATAGACAAAGCTATTCCATAGCTAGTGATTGCTACACGATAGCTACTAGAACAACTCTTTGATAGCTATAATAGCTAATAATAGCTATTTCATAGCTAGTGTTTACTATTTGATAGCTATTTAATAGACAGTAATTGTTGTTAGATAGCTATTGATGTTCATAACTACTATTTGATAGCTATTAATAGCTCTTTGGTAGCTACTATTTGATAGCTTTTCCCAGCTAGTGGTTGTTGCATAGCTATTGACTGCTATTGGATAGCTATTGATAGATAGCTATTGGTAGCTATTCATAGATAGTGCTTGTTTTATAGCTATTGATAGATTTTTGATAGATATCTCATAGCTAGTGTTTGCTATTTCATAGCCAAGGCTACTTTATCACTAGTGATTGCTACTGGATAGCTAATAATAGCTCTTTGATAACTATAATAGCTTTTCATAGCTAGTGATTTCTATTTCATAGCTAGTGTTTACTGATTGCAATGTGGTTTCTATTGGTAGGTGAAGTAGATAGCTATTGACAGCTCTTTAATAGCTATTCTTAGATATTTCATAGGTAGTTATAGCTATTGATTTTGATAACTGCCATTTGATAGCTATTGGTAGCTCTCTGATAGCTATTGATAGTAATAGCTATTGATAGTGAATGATCAAGTGTTTGCTTTAGGTGAAAGGTAATTTATAGTTAGTGATTGTATACAAAAGGTACTAGTAGCTGTTTGATAGCTATTTATAGCTAGTGATTTCTACTTTATGGGTATTTGATATATAATGATAGCTTTTTTCTATAGATATTTATAGCTAGTGACTTTTATTTCATAGATTTTGATAGCTATTAATATCTATAGCTTACTATTGATAGATATTCATAGCTAATGGGTAGCTTTGACACATGATTTCTTCGTCATTTAAGCTTTCTTGTTGTGGAATGCAGGCTGAGCTCTACCAATGTTTCAAGGATGCCAATCCGGATGTAGCAATCTAGCTTCGTGCTTTTGCATCAGAGAAGCCCTACTTTGTGCGAAAGCTAAAGGATAGGCTGACATGTTGTTGTATTTACCATGTGAAAATTTCATATTTGAAGGAGGCTATGAATCATATGTGTAGTCAATCATTTGGAATGCATGGTGGGTTGTGCAAATGTGCATGCGCTGTGTGCAATGATTCATCACTTGCAGGAACATGTGTTTCTACAAAGTACAGTGTGAAGAGCATTTCAAAGCTTATAGATTCTCTATTGTGTCCCAAGCAAACTGGCTCTACCTACCATGGTCTAAAATGCCACATGGGTCAATGTGTAAAATGTGGGGTAGAGAAATTTGTATGCTGTCCACAGGAGCTGCTAAAGGATGCAAGAACCATCAAAGTCAAAGTATTTAAGGATGTGGAAACAGGCAAATGCAAAGGTGGAAAGAACAAGAAAAGGAAGGAACTTCTATGCGAGGAGATGATCACTGCTGATTTGCTATAGGTATTCAAAAAAGATCTCCAATTTTTCATCAAACATGACTTCGTGTATCGATGGCAGGCTAAACAGTTCAAAGCGTGCATCACACGTTTTCCTGAAGATGTTGTTGCATCTGTGGTAGATTTTGCTGAGAATTATTCATGCAAGGAGCAGAATGAGATCCAGCCGATGCATTGGTATTCCATTGAGGTCATCATTTTTGTACACATTACCTACTATCGTGTTGGACCTGCGATAAAAAAGACTTTGCACTTTTTCATTTCTGATGATAAAAATCATGAAACTTTGTTTTTCCAACACTGCTTTATGCTACATTGGAAATGGATAAAAGATAGAGGCTTGGATGTTAGCCAGCACTGGGTTTCGTCAGATGGGGTAGCATCGCAGTTCAAGGCAAAAAGGACTTTCTATTTTGTTGGTAGATATGCTACTTTGACAGGGAAAGTGATGGTGTGGAACTTCTTTGGAAGTGGCCACAGGAAAGGAGAACATGATGGGGCGGGAGCAGTTGTGAAAAGGGCACTTACACACGAGCAGCTGAAGAGCAATGGAGCTACGCTTAAATGTGCAGCTGATGTTGTGCAATTTCTTCGCCAGCATTTGTCCGATGGGTCCATTGCTCACTAACCTTCCAAGCATAGGCAGGTAGAGCCTGTGTTTTGGGAGGTCAAGCTTGGAGAAGTGTCCCGGGAGAACAAATGGGATTGTGAAGCTATCCCTAATGCACGCTCTATACATTCAGTTTGGGGCTACTCAAAACAAGATGGCTCCTCCATTGCACACAAGCAGCTATCTTGCTATTATAGTGCATGCATGCACAACCAGTGGAAGAATTGCAGCAACAGAACACACGTGTCTAATTGGAGTTTCCACAAAATCGCTCAAAGTGATGGTGGAAATAGTGATGACGAATCTGAGGAGCCTATCTATGAAGGGCACTATGAAGCATTGAGCGATGCGATTTAGGTAGGTGACAACTTGGCTGTCAATGCCGAGGAGGGGAACGAAGAAGATGTTGACTTTTACTTGATCAAGTGCACAAGCACATTGGAGAATCTCAAAGCACACGCCGTCGAAAGTTGGGGTAGTGTGTTTGAAGCAGGGTCGCACATTTTGAAAGGACTCTATTATAAGTAGGTCGACGATTATTGTTACAAGATTTTTGGCAGAAACACAGTCTTCATGTACTCCCATCTTGTCAGCTATATAAAAATCCCACTAACAGTAGTCCAAGGTGCTAGGGGATTGTATACGATCTCACCGGAGGTCTTTGGATCTGTATACAACAGCATGCCATGGGAGATGTAATTTTAATCATTTGGTTTCTATATGAGCAAACAAGTCTTGCCATTCTATTCATATGGTCTACATGCATTGCTAGTTAGTTATGCACGGTTAACAGGTACAATTTTTTACCATTCGCGTTGGCAAATCTATGAGTAGTTTGTCCTATTTCTATCAATACAACTCTCATGGCACCAAAACATGGAAATTGAGAAAATCCTAAATAGATGATTTTTATGTACTCAAACTTAAGACCGGAACTTAATAAGCTTCGCACGAAAGTAAACAGTGCAATGTTGCATAAAGCCAGATTTTGTATAATGTACTCAACATAAGAGTGGAACTTAATAACCTTCTCAGGAAAAAAATAGTACATGGTCTCTTTGAGTGATGAATTATATTACAGATTTTTGCAATGAGCAAGAACCATCAAAAAGTATGGTGTTACAAATAGGATGCTCATACACTCTATGTAACCTTCTTTCATCAATAAAGACGCATTGTTGGTGGCTTACAAACGGTGTTGGGTACTACTACTCATATTCTACTTCATCAAGTTGGCTACAAGACCACAAAGTCTTGAGGTGTGCTTCACTTCTTTGGCTTGAGCTTGTGCGGGTCTTTGTGTGTTGGTTGTCTCTCTTATCTCTTTCCTGCATTGTTTGACTGCTTTCTAAACTAATCTCTTAGATGAATAATTCCAATGGTGTAACCTTTCAACCCTTTCACTTTGTGAAAAATATTAGGATTAACGTTTGTATTAGCCGTAAAATCCACTTCCAACAGAGAATTGTGTTACTCTTTGGGCCGGAAAGATTGCAAGAAATTCTTCTTTCTCCACGTCCTCTAATTTTGCCACTACTAGACTACTCTAATTCTTTCGATGTGCACATATTTATTCTGCTCTAGGGGTTGAGTCTTGCTTTCTTAATACTATGAACCAAGAAGACTTGTACACACGGCTCACTCCTATCACTAGGCAAAACATCTACATCTTTGTAAGCACTAAGTTACAGTTTCAAAGAACCATTCGCAGTCTATTTGGAGTACAACAACTTGTTGCTATAAATGCATCAGTGAACCCTTTCATCTTACCTTTGATTAGATACGATCAAAGCTTTGATGTTTTCATATTTGTTTTGTTTTGAGGGTTTCACGTGTGCATATGTGTGTGTGTCTACGTGTAAGACTCCAATGGCTACACACAATGTATTTGCTACAAACACAAGCTTTCTTATGTGAAAGCCTTCACAGTCTCCCCAAAAACCCTCACAGCTAGAGGCCCAACGCCTTCTTGGAAAGACCCCCAACCCTTTGATACACTGTTTGGTGAACCCGACGCGAAGTTTGTCAGGGTGAGTTAGTGGGGATCTGCAAGCTACTTCAACCATGGGTGATCATCATCCGCAGCAGCAAGGTATGCCTTTTGATCCCACTATAATGCAAATGTTTCAAGACTTTTCCTTGTTTATGCAACAACAGAATGCTACAGAAAGACGAGAAGTCTCAACAACCAAAGCTATTCAAGCAGTGGTGCACAAAATGGATCAGTTTAATGGGAAAGATGTGACAAAGTATCTTCGTGGCTATGTAAAGAAGATGGAGTTGCATCGTGTGCCAGAAGATGAGATGCTCCAAAGCTTTGATCTTGTTGTGACTCCCGAGATTAGAGAGCACAGTGAGAGGATATCAGGAATGAGCATGGAAGAAATTGGGAGGAGTTCAAGCTAGCGATGAAGGAGGAGTATTTCATGGAGGACTTTGAGAGAGTAACAAAGATAACTTTCTTGGAGTGGGTAGCCAAGCCGAAGGAGGGGCTCTCTCCAATAGATCTACTCAGGGAGTTTGAGCGACGATATGCTCAACTCACAAGGACAGAGAAGGCCACACTTGACTCAGAAAAGACAGAGCTCTTCTTACAAGCAACAGGAAAGGAGCTCCGGGAGCAATTGGAGCTACTTCTTGAGGACAAAGATGCTCAGCAGAGACTGAAAACAGATTGGAACAAAGTTGAATTTTTTGTTTCATTACTTGCCAAGCACCAAAGGAGACGGGATAAGATGGTTGTTGGTAGTGCACCATCTACCTCCATAGCTTCTGAAAAGATGGTAAATCCTTCTTCCTTTATACTTCCAAAAGTTGATGACGCTGTAATAGATGAGCTTGTGAAAGGTATGAGGGATTTCAAAGTAAAACTCACAAAGCTTGAAGAGAAGGGGAAACCATTGGCACCATCTTCAAGGAAAAAACAACAACCTAAAGAAGGTTTGTTCATAGATGCATATGGTGTGACAACACAGAGCATGCTAGGAGAGAATGTGACAGCTTCAGTGAAGCTTTGAGAAAAGATTTTGTATTCTTCAAGGATAGGAACATTCACTTAAGGGAGACAGGTTTACCCTTAAGGACTAACTTTGGGAAAGGAGGAATGCAGAGTCTGGTAGAGGATATGGCCACTACCGATGCCATCTCTCCATCCGAGGCATCTACTTATACAGTCAAGATTGAACCATTGAGGAGTTTTGAAGAAAATGGTAAGTTGTGGCCAAGTGCTATGGAGCTAGCAAGGAAAGGGAAGCTTACAAGATAAGTCCTACATGAAGCAGGTGACTGTATTCGTCTAGAAACAGGATGGAATGACCCTATGGACTCCTTGTCAGTGCATGCCTATATTGCAAAATGTCAAAACAACGAAGTGTTTGTGGAAGAAAAGCACAAGCGAGAGAGTGGTGATGAAGGACCATAAAAAAGAATTACTAGAAGAAGCGACACAATACCTCCTCGAGCGCCTCCGACACAGGAAGCACCCCCACCTGAAGCGACTATGGAAGAAAGTACAACTGGGAGGAAAAAGGAGTCATCAAAATGTAAGCCTAAAACTCCAACTTATAAGTTACAGTCTAATATTGAGGATGCTACAGACTTAAACAAAGTTCTAGAAGAGAGAATTTTGAATAGCAAAATAGAGTTTACCTTGGGGGAGGTCCTTGCGTAGCCAAGCACGAGTCTCACGATGAGATCATTGATATCATCAAGAGGAAGAGGCAAACTCTTGTTGACACCATTCGCCCGCAACTTGAAGGAGAAAGGTTTAAGACACAAGTAATACAGGTGGAAGAAGGAGAGCATGATGAGGATGTCGTAGGGTGCTACCATTCTTCTGGAACAATGAAGCAAGTACAGTTTTCCAATGGAGATGAGGAGTACGAAGCCATTCCAAGAAGTCACTTTTCCAGGAATCATTGGGCAAGAGCTGTGACTGAGACAATGGTCAAGGTGGGTGATCTTGAAGAGCCATTTGTTGCCTTGATTGACCATGGCTCAGAAATAAACATAATGTCAAAGAGCTTATTCAACAAGTGCAAATTACCAATGGACACGGATCATGGCTGGATGGTTAAGGTAGCAAATAATTCATCAGGTGAGTTATATGCATCTTGTCCAAGTGTGAAAGTGACTATTGAAGATGTAAAGAAAGAGCAGAATCTCTTTGTACAAGACACGTCTTCTTATGATCTCATCCTTGGACAACCCTACATTGTAGGGGTTAGAATGGAAACAAAGGTAATGGATGATGGTTCTGCTTATGCTAGGATAAGAAGTAAAGATGGAAAATGTGCTGTTCAATTTCTCTCTGTCTGTGTGAATCATGAAAGAAATCGTGACAGTCTCCGAGAGCGCCCATGGCCTAGATTGAGTAAAGAGTTTTATGATCATCGAGAGAGAATGGGTTTTGGCCAGGTACCATTGTAGAGCGGGATTACGATGGTATAAAAAGGAAAAGGTTCTCACATAAGGAGGTTTTCTATACAAGTTTTGCAGGTCTAACAGAATATGGATACGTCTCTTTTCTAAATTATGAGAACTTGAGTCGAGGTTCCCACAAACATGTACATAGTCAACATAAGGAGTGGAAAGAACATGGTCTGCTAGGAAACAATGAGAACATAATAGGTGTGTTTGAGGACTTTTCCTTTATGGACACATTACAGGATCTGCAGTCTATAGTAGATTATCCTTCGCATGACCAAAATGAGATAGTGAAAGTGTGCTCACTTGAAATATACAATGTGGTTGAGGCATTTCAAGGGAACAAGAGGATATGAAGCAAAAACATGAAGTAAAGGTGGACACCAAGTACAAGACTATGGCAAAGAATGTAAAACCAGTGGCACTTCCTTTGCCAAAGGACTACAAAGAAAAGCTAGAACAAGCTTCTTTGCAATCTAGTCTCAGAGATCCAAAAGGGATTGGACATAGGTTTACAAAGGAGTCTCTAAAGTAATTGAAGATTGGGAATGAGGACTCCTTGACACAGGTTAAAAGGGAATGTTTTGAAAATATGCTCTCTAAACATGGAAAAGCATTTGCATTTGAGCCACATGAGATAGGATGTGTAGATCCTACCATTGTTGCTCCTATGGTGATCTTTACCATCCGTCATGTACCTTGGAACTAATGGCCAATACCAGTTCCAAAGGCTCACTTACCAAAGTTAATTGACCTGCTAAATGAGAAGATCAAGATGGGTATTTTGGAGCCTTCATGTGCTCCATACTCAAACAGGTGGTTCACAGTACCAAATAAGAATGGAGCTTTGCGCTTCATCCAAGATATGCAGCCAGTCAACAAAGTCACAATCAGGAATATGGGTACAGGGCCAATTGTGGATGAGTTTGCAAGAAGGGCAATATATCGTATGGGATATTTGTACTCAGGGTATGATCAGTTCCAATTAGCAATGGAAAGTAGGGATCTGACTACCATAAGGACACCTTTGGGTTTGGTGAGGATGTGTGCCTTACCACAGGGAGAAACCAATTCGGTTGCACATATGATGAATGTATGAATAAGGTCTTACGTGACTTTATTCCCCAAGTAACTATGCCCTTTCTTGATGATGTTCCTATCAAAGGATGTGAAGTAACTAACAAAGATGAAGCTTTGGATTCCAAGGGGTGCCACAACTTTGTGGCACAACACATAGATGATTGTGACAAGATCCTATCCAGACTAGAAGAGGTGATACTTAACCTCTCAGGACAAAAGTCTACATTTGGAGTGAAGGAGATGTTGATTGTTGGGCACGTGTGTGGTCCCAATGGGGGACGACCTTGTCCAGCAAAAATTGATGCAATTCAAAAGATGAAGGAGCTATGCATATCTGTGAGTGAAGTTCACAGATTTCTTAGTGCATGTGTGTTTTATGTTATATGTATTCCACATTATGCACGTGTAGCAGATCCTTTGTACCAGCTGTTAAGGAAAAATCAAAAGTTTCATTGGGGAGACGCACAAGTAAGGGCTATAAGAACGCTAAAGGATTTGCTACAACAAGCACCGACATTGAGAAAGGTAAACTATGAGTGTGGAAAGCCAGTAATAGTGACAGTGGATACGAGTCCGACAGGAATTGTTACGAGACTGGGCACCCTCCTGTTGTAGTGGTTAGCTGCAATTGGGATAGCTGGCGTAATGGTTAATTATGTGCTGTCTATTTATTTTAATAATTGAGTTGATGATGATTTTGTAGAGTGGAATGCGGGGAGTTGATGAAGAGGCGACGACAATTACTCTTGGCCATTTTATATTTGCATAGTATCTTAGAATATCATTTCAATAAGCCACTATGGCTCTGTAAATAGTTGTAGTGGGAACTCCCCTTATGGGTCATGCAAGAACTAATGAGCTTCACTCATTTACAAAAGTGAAGTGGTTGTAACAAGTGATAAAATCACAAGGCCTGCCACTTCAAGGTAGTTATTAGGGAGTTCTATATTATTATCAACATTTGGTAATATTTTTTACCAATCAAGCAGGTAAAATGGCAAGCCAATTTCCCTCTTTGTTAGAGGATGTTGATCTTTTTAGCAATACAAATAAGATACTCATGTGTAGGTTATAGAGATTATAGACAAGAATGATGTACTGTCAATTACTTTGTAGACTAATTGTTATGGTAACTACTTACATTCTATGTTCTCAATCACAATATACATATACTCTCTCTCACATTCAAGTTTGTGTTCTTCATTTAGGTGGTATCACAAAGTCTTCAGTTGCTTCTCATTGCCATTATGCAAGGTGTTGACATGAGTAAACAAGTTCATGATTCGAAGTTTTCACCTAGAAAATGGAGCTTGGGCTTCTTTGCAATCAACTATACTTGCAAATACACATTTCATCATATGGTCTACAACAGCTTGCTCCTCTTGTTGTACACCCTTATCTACTACACAAGGAATACATGGCATGTACCCAAAGCCTCATATTGCCCCTTGGGGCTACCTCACAAGGTTTTCTTCCCTAGCTCCATGAAATCAAAATTATGCAAAGATGTTGAAATGAATAATCAAATCCTTCACGAGGTTGTTAGTTAGGGATTGATGAAAAACACTGTCATGCTTAATTGATCTTATTTCATGTGGTTACTTTCGTGCCATGTGTATACAAATTCATACTAAAACAACATCGTGCTTGAGTTGACATGTATGTTAGGTTGGGTGTGGGTAATTTATGAAAGATTTGTTTGTTGTTAAGGAGCTTTATGTCACGTATGTGTCTCTTGAGCTACTATACTTGTAAGATATGTGAAACATGAGTAGGGCCTAGAAGTAGTAGATTGTCCTAGCAAATGTAGAATCAAGTCATCCTACAATACGAAATGTCGATTTTAGACTGCAATGATTGCAATATCTATTGGCCAAGAAGCTCTCTTGGACTTAGTGCAATGTACGTCAACATGGGTAGGCAAAGGAAGTTCCAAGCTGTTTTTGGCTAACACGGATCTAGGCCTCACCTTTAAATGCAATTGATTAGATAAAGTAAAAACAGGAATGATCTCTCATTAAGTGAAAGGTACAAAGGGGAGGAGTCATAGCAAGACAACCCATCCGCACAATATCTCACAAAATGGATACAAATAATGCAAAAAGGGGCTTGTACTTGCAACAAAATGGACCCAACTATAAATAGGTCCTTCATCATGCCCAAATGAAGGCCATGGTTGATTTGTACCTAGTCAAACCTCCACTCAAACTGCCCGTAGAGATTGTGAAGCTGCTTAACCCAATTGTCTTTGTTAAAGGGAGTCTACCTATAAAAGACTTCTGCAATAGGCTCCTTGAAAGAACCAATCACTTGCTAATCAAATTCTATCAAAAGAAACTACATGGACAATCTATGGGATTTACCTATTGCATGATTACTCTTTTGACAAACTTGAATAAGTTAAACCATTATCTTCCAAGCGACCACCTCACGTGCACAATCCATTAGTGCATTGATGTGAGCCTGCTAAGTCTCGAGCCTTGGCAATTGTGCAATGGAATGGCTCAAAACCAAAAGGCAAGAAGCTGCAAATCCCCACCCCTTAATGATTTCATGAAAGGCCAACAACAAACTATGGAAAGAGTTTAAAAACCAGTTGTAGATGAAAATTTATCATAGAAACATCAAGTCATCTTCATCGTTGATCCCATCTACTTGAGCTTAGTGAACTTAAACCTTAGCCAACTATTCCTCAACTCCCCCCTAGTAAAAATATCAACTAGTGCCAATGCAACATATGGATGGAGATTGCCTATTAAAAGGATCGTTAAGTAGTATATGCCATTACCTAAACAAAGGGTCTTCCTGCTTGTGCATCAAAAATAAATCTCCTTGCTCTCATCCTTTAGCTTGAGCTCATGCATTTATGCGAGCACCATCATTGAGGGGTGCCAATTTGAGTTCATGAGTAGGACTCCCTAAGTGCCTTATCAAACAATCATATAGGTCCCCTTGCAAAAGGATGGAGCTACTAGACTTGACTAGAGAATCTCTGACACAAATCTGTGTGCAAGTAAATCGTTATTTGGAGGGGGGGTGGCGGGGGGGGGGGGAGATAGATAGTTAGATAGATAGATAGAGAGAGAGAGAGAGAGAGAGAGAGAGAGAGAGAGAGAGAGAGAGAGAGAGAGAGAGAGAGAGAGAGAGAGAGAGAGAGAGAGAGAGCATGGGAATCAAGTTGGAAATGTTGCAATAACCAACAATAGGACGAATCAAGGTGTCAATACCAAGGTGAGCACTTGTGCTACTTGTGGACACTAGTTGGGTGATGTGCCTTCCGAACACTCTTAATTAAGTGGTAGATATTACTGTTGTGAACTCTACCCCAATTTTACCCAAGCAAGATGAGAGACATACATTATTACAACACTTGAGTGGCCATAGGCACGCAAGAATCACAAGACAAGGAGATTAGAGAATAACAATAAAGATCCAGCCAATATGATGCTCCGTACTAGATTCGCGGACCGCAACAAACAAAACGGTAGCCAGCCTCTTAGTGTAGCTCCTTGCTATGTGTATAACTTCACCAGCCTAGCGATTCAGTGCATCGAAGCTAGCTATGCAATTTGTAGGAGAAGGCAGGTGGAGTAGTCCACATTGTGTTAGCAACATACAAGTGGATACCATTGTAGGTCATTGCTCCCTCTAACATGTTCCAAGATTAGGGAGTACACTGCCCTTATCAATTGTGGTCGGTAGCAGACAAAATGATAGCTAGAAGCATGTACAAGTAGCCCGCAAATCTTCCAAACTACAGGAAGGTCTCTGCCATACCCTTGAACACTATGACACCAATCTATACAGTAATGTTATCTAGGAAAGCTTGCTCAACTACACCCCATACATGAAGATGGTAGAGACTGTGGAGTAGGGACTAAAGAAAGAAAGCTAGCACGTGGATTTTCCAACACGAGGACTTCCCAAGAAGGTCCATTGCAAACCTCGTCCCGTTTTTTGTGCATGGTATCGTGCAACACAAGCAAAGGAAGCTCCCAACACTCAAAATCTTGCCCAACTATGGATGTTGCCATGCAAGCTCACTCACATCATTTAAAGCAGCTGCAGGTAGTGACAATGAGGAGCATAGCTTTCTCATTTTGAGTGGCAACACCATACATGAAGAGGATCACAATTCAAATTGTTTGGACAAAGAGACATAAATGACGACTGTTCCCAAAATTTAGGGCTGAGAAGAGGAAGGCATTGGTAAGGGATCCCTTACTCAAAGGGGTTGAAAGCAGAAGCCTTCATCCCAAAGCTCAAAGAGAACATGCTGCTACTTTCTTTAATAAAGAGATGCACATAACAACCACTAAAGTGGACAAGGTAGCCACTAAAGCCACGAAAACTCCCATCATGGCAATTATAACTCCCATGATGACACCCACAAAGGCAATGACAACTACAACTCTTGGGCACATACACACGACAACACTATTGAGCTCAGATGCAGAGCCTTCAAGTATTGCTTGTTGGGATATTTGAAGCAAGTATCTGTCAAGAGTGTCTTACCTCCACTACATTATCCCTCCACTATCAAGAGCCCAACAATCGATCACCCATTTTGAATGGCAAAGCTGCAAGACCCAAAGAAGAAAGCCTAGACCTCTTCTGAGAACCTAAACTTTCAATAGACTAATCTCCAAATTCACCTGCACAAAACAATATCTCATGAAATATCATTAGCATAACTCTTGATTCAAAACAATAAGGCAGCAAGACCATTGACATGGCCACATCTTCTCTACTTAATTCAAACACAATGGATCAATAGCACAACCACCAAAACATGGACATCAAACAAACACAAAAAAGAAAAGCCATGACATAACAATAAACAAACACACAAAGAAACTCAAATCCTTGACTTGTTGAGCATCAATTCACCACTTTAAGAGAACCAACGATAATATGTAAAAAGAACCTTTTGAACATGAACCTAAGTTGAAAGAAGAGGTACAAATACAAGTAATGATGCCAAAAGCAAACATCTGTAAGGATATTACAAAATGAGGCTAAGTTGCAATAAGGGAAACAACACCCAATTATGAAAATAGAAAGGTAGAACATTGTTGATCTTTGTGGAGCACCACATCACTGCTCCCCGGAGCCTCTTCCCTGATTATCACGAGCTTCATGTAGGAGAACAACAGACGTCACCATGAAAGTGAGTTGACAAATTAAACAAAACGAAGTTTTGCTTCACACTTACCAAGGCAAAAAGGCGACAAATGGTCGAAATCCGGTATCTGCAGACAATCTTGAGCATAAGACTAAGTTGCAAGAAGAGAAACAACACATGATCAAAAGGCAAGAGCTTTTCAGCTTAGTAGAGTGCTTCTCCACGAGCTCATGCCCTTTTGCACGGGCCCCACCCATTCCCACCTTGCAATGTGTCCAGAGCCCCAACACAAAATCCTACACATGCTAATCTTGTTTCCACTTGGTCATCGATTAACCAAGGTTGCATACTACAAAATAATCAACAGGGTTTGCGACATTGATCACATGACTGTACTCCCAACTCCAAGCCTTGAGTTACAACTCTCCTAGAAAACACGTGCAACAAGCGAGAACTAGAGATTTGCTTCAAAACTAAATAGCCACTTACTGGTGGTACACGGAGAATTCGAGATTGTGTTTGTAGAGAACGTGATTCTCTGTACAAATCGAGAAAGCCTTTTGCAGGAAGGGGATCCGCTTCAACCCACCTGCATGGGACAGCACCAGAAGCCAGCATGGCCCATTATGTAGGTGTACTTCAACCTTTGGCAACCACCAATGCAACCCCCACTATGTAGGTGTGCAGAGGAGCTGCAGCTGCAACGACGACAACCTGGATACTATGAACGGACCATAGTGGAGGTGAGAGTCGAGATGAGTAGAGAGGCCGTTAAGAGAGAGGGTGGCCAGTAATAAGCGTGAGCGGCTAAGGAACCTGCAAGTCTTCTTGCAAGGGGCCATCTCGAAACCCATTTGCTCCAGCTGCGCTATCGGACCTTAGAAAGCAAGATGGGGCAGCTATAGTGCGTCCTTACTGCTCTTGTTTTGCGAGTACAGTGAGAACAATGCCCCTTACTAAGGTGATCACCCGTGTCTGATCAGACTCCTCTTCCTGGTTTTCTTCCCCCTCCACTCCTCAATCATCCATTCTTGGTCGCAACTCTCCCACGGAGACTCCTACACACTCGTCGCCCTCGTCCTCCTTCGGTACCGCAACCCGAGGCAAGCCTTCCCTTGAAGACCATTCCAAGGCACATGAGGGTGAAAGCATGTTAAACTGTCGTGCTTTTTCTGTTAGTTAGCAGTTTCAAGTTAGCACATCTTCAAAGAGTTGGGCATCCGGTAATTTTTTTACAAATAATATCAAAATTTGTCGGAGGTTGTACATTTGGATTCCTTATTTCGAGTGCTTTCTATTGATATATCATATATCATAGATCTTGGAGATGTAGCTCAAGTTATTGTACTAGTTAGCATATGTCAAAATTGTGCTAGTTAGCATTGTCCGGGACATGAAAAAACATGACAGGTTAACATGCTTTCACCCATGAAGGTGTGGCAACGGACTGCAGAAGAGGACACACCCATCCAACCTACCGATACAGGGGCAGGCATGGTAGCAGATCACAACAAACTCGTAGCACACTACAACAGCGATTGCAGCCAGAGGTGCACTCTTGGTTGACATTCCTTGACTTTCCTGCCTCAAAACACACACATATACTAAGTACTGTCTCATTGTAGGAGGTATATTGTAACACAGAATGAAATATTTTTTACCTTAACGAGGCAGTTCACAATGGGCAGCGAGAAAACGGGAATGGCAAAGCTAAGCTAAGCTCGAGCGTGCAACGCAGGAGCTCAAAAGAGTGGAGATGGTGCGGGTGCAAGGCAGGCTGGAGGCAGGCATCCATTGACTTGAGTCTCGAGAATGGCTTGCATGCCATTGAAGCATTTCCATCCCAACATCTTTCCACCCTCTCCCTGTCCCGGACGAGTGGAGACTCAAGTCGCTCGACGACCCTGTTCTTTCTCTGTGTGTGTGATTGTGTGTGCACGCACTCTCTGCACAGCTGCAGGGTCCGTGCCAGATCTTATAGCCCCACGCCCTAAGGCCACCCACTGCCTCCACTTTTAAGACCCTGCCCTTTAGTTGTGCTGCATCGTAGGTCCTCCTCGCCGCCACCACAGTCCCCCAAGTAGCCTCGTTTGCCTTCACCTCCCCTCACCTGCCCCTCTCCAGAGCACATAGCACCGGAGGTGATCTACTGTGGCATGGTTATGGACAAGGTGGATGCGTTCAGCTTATTCGTGTTGGCATTAGAGACGGCGTGTGGACGGGTCGATGTTTCCCAGCGTGGACCAAAGCCAATCATAGATGTGGTGCTGTGTGTAATCCCTGGAAATAATCTGTAGGCATCAGTGACCAACAGCTCCGCCTGGTGCTTGACCCCAATATCCTGATCACCCTTAGAGACGATGACATGGTAGCACAGAAGGTCCTGCAGGATTGGCGCTTCGTGGTGCATGTTGGATTGATGTGCTGCCATGCTGCTGTAATTGCCTGCCGTCACAGCATGACGGAGGTCAGCTGCGCTTTGGACAGCAGATTAGCGCTTCTCTTGCCCCAAGTCAAGGCCCCCTTGCCTTTCGAGTCCAATGGGACTTCCAACGCCAGTACTTGATCAACCGCCTCTGCTAAGCGCCCCGCTAACCCTGCACCGTGGAAAGCGAGCAACTCCGCAACCCACAACACCCCCCTCAACTCCCCTATCATGCTCTGCGTCATCGCCTCCTCTTCATCTTTCTCGCCCTTGCTTTCCCCTCTCCTCTTCCTCATCCACCTCCACCTCGCACTGCCCCACACCCTAATTAGGCCACCCCCGCCCTGTAAGTGCTTCAAGTCTGAGATCTTTCCCACCGTTGGCCTTTAGCTCCTCTGCATCACAATATCCGTTGCATCAATAGGTCCTTCTCACCGCCACTGCGACCCCATCACTCTGCCTTCGCCTCCCCTGACGAGGCTTACCTACTCGTTGTCTACCTTCCTTCTGCACCACTGTCCAATAACTCCCTGCAGCAACGCAAGTACAAAACCCACAATCTATTACGTACCTATAATGCCCACAACTCAAGCCACTTTTGCTCATAGCTCAAGGAGCAGGGTACCCACCGGCCCGCTGGAAAATTGGCAATTACATGCAACTCAAGGCATCCAACTCGGCAATAATACTCATTTTTTGAACACCTCATGCACGACAAAGCCTATAATGATTTTTTCAAAAAATTAGAAAATAGAACTGAAACTTTATAGAATATAGAGTATACTCTAAGATAAAACGTGTTGAAGGCTTTGAGCATCATTCACCCGAGAGCTAATGGGTTGGTGATTCATGATTTCACATAGAGGATATTTGATGACTGTGCAATGATATCAAAGGCAGATCTAATTTTCTACCTATAGAAAATCAAAAAACAAATCAATGTTTGTTTTTAAATTTTAGCCAAAAGACTCAAGACATGTCCATCATTATTTATACACTCTTCATGTAAATGATTGCCCACTACCTTATTCAACCAATCAGCATTTTTGGCATATCAAAAAATTCTTGAAAATACAATTCAGCTTTTTTTCTATTTTAGTCAAGAAAAAGAGAAGGCATCTCTATAGCCTTTGCCCTTTGGACATGCCAAAAAGAGGGCCCTCAATTTTTGGCACTTTAAACTCAAAAATAATATATTAAATACCAACTCCACAAGAGAGGTGCCATCTCTATAGCCTTTGCCTTTTGGGCATGCCAAAAAAAGGGGCCTTAATTTTTGGCACTTTAAACTCAAAAATAATATATTAAATACCAACTCCACAAGAGAGGTGCCCGTGGAGTTTGGGGCTAGATTTAGGCCTTTCTCTTGTAGATTCTCTTCTCTACTCTCTTATGCTATGGTTATTTTTTTGTGTACTCTCTAATCTATTCTCAATCTCTTACACTCTCTTACACATCTCTAATTTAGTCTCAATCTCTTACAAGCATGTCTATGTCAATTCTATGTTTACTGTGTGTGTGTGTGTGACATAGTTTAGGTGTGAGTGTGTGTGCTTGTAAATTGGAAGAAGAGGTGGACAGGTTGATAGTGATGCTTGGAAGCTTGTGTTGAATTTTTTAAGCGGTCGATCTCCCCCTCTTCTCCCAACACTGGTACCAGAGCTTCAGGTTCGAGAAAAAATTGGCATCAAATTTCAAGCTCAAGAAGGAATTCCTCGAATAGACAACATTCAAATTGCAATTCATCGACTTGCAACTCTCAAATTCAAGGATTCGTGGCAATTCAAAGATTAATCGATCGAATTTGCAAACAAAATTTTTGCTTGGTCGTTAACTGGCCGCAAATCGGCTACTAATCGGCAATCAAATTTCAATTTTGGCTTCAAGACGATCAAGAACCGGTATGTTCAACGATTAAATTTAAGCACTAGCTAAGCTTGCGTATACATGAAGATACGGACGAGACAGTGATCCGAAGCATAATTGAAAGAAGTCGGAAAGCTTAATTACAACTTTGGAAGCGAAGTTGAAATTGGGAACAAGAAGGCGGATTATGGCTTGCTAAAGGAAAGAGAGAGCAAGAGTCAAAGCAAGCAGGAAATTTGAGTCACGTCGGCTTGTCATTGGGAAGCGGCATCGAAAGGCGTGAACAAAGAGAAAGAAGGACAATTATATATATATATATATATATATATATATATATATAATCGATTGGCGAGGAAGCTATTCGATTGGGATTAGCACTATGGCTACTTCTCGAATTCGGATACTTTGAAGCTCCAAAGGATTTTAATGGTTTTTGAAGCTCGAAGGTTTTCAACTATCATGTATGGAAACCCTTGGGAATTCCATTGAGAACTCTTATTGCACTTGAACCCCAAATCAATTACATCTTGAGTAAATTCCTTGAGCTCGACCACAATCTACGAGAACACCCTCCTGCACACAAGGAAAGCTAAATGTCAACCTGATCAAAAGCTGCAGAAAATACTGTCAAAAGTATTGGCTTAGTTTATGCATCAATTCTTTCTATTGTCTTGTAGCCTGGAAAACTTCTGCAGGTCGCCATCTCAATTTTTTTCGCTCGAGTTGTTCTTCCACACAATCCCATGCAAACTTAAAAGTTAAAGTTAACTTCAAAGACTTAAAGTTAAGCTCAAAGAGGTATTTCAGTGGTCGGCCGTCCATTTCATCTTCAAGCTTAATCACCTTTAAAGAAGACAAACACCCTTTCAATATCTTCAACACTTTGGCTTTGGACACAATTAGTAAGCCTTTCACCCCTTGGTCGGCACCGCTACAAACACAATCGTAAAAATAACACACTCCGTCCTTCATTAAGAATTCTTGGGCCGCAAATCTTCAAAAAATCTTCGGTCGTCTTTCGGGATTGCTAATTGCCATTGCTTTTGCGATACAGGAGATCCGGCGCCACGAAATTCAACCGGCTCACTAATGCACCATCGGACCGCTCACTATTCTAGCAATTTCCTAGCGCATCGCCATTCCGGACTAAACACCACCGCAATTTCTCATCTAAGTACTGAAGCGGTCCGGGGCGGGCAACAAGAAGAGCAACCTCTAGACACCCTTCAAGGCTCCCGTGCTGCTCAATGGGGTTAGGGCACAACACAACACAAACCAAAACAACAAACCCCCAGCCAAATCCCAACTACAGAAGGGGCACCACCTAGTTTAAGAGCGAACTAGGATGCAAAAGAGGAGAATCGTTAGAGCAACCCACAAACAAGCAAGGAATTTACACTAACCCTAACACCAATGGAACACTCTCACACACTAAAACACGAGAGAGAGAGAGAGAGAGAGAGATGGTGCTCGGGCAGCTTTGAAGTGTATCGTTAATGATCAAGCAAACATAAATATATATATGTAAGAAAGAGAGAGAAGGGGGAAGGGGGTGCTTGTTGCACTAATGCCTTCTTACAAATTTGTCATGAACAATCAAAGTGAGATTAATATTTGTTCAACATAGCCTGAGTAAATTACACCACAACACATCACAAGAAAAAAGCCACCCCAATCACTGTCTTAAGGCCAGGGGAGTCCTCTCCACCCTGTCGCCCTCTTACAGCATGTGGGATTTATGGCTAAATTGATAACAATACCCGGAGACAAGCTATCAAGAACTTAAATAAAATACCAAGACACTTACACATCATTATTGTCCATGACTTCACGTTGGAAGGGAGACAAGGTATCCATGCTTAGTCCAAATTCACCCTCCTTGATTCAGCAAATGTTGGGCTTACACTAGTAGGAGAAATGATAGATTTCCTACTCTCAATTTAATGATCACTCTCTCTTACAATGGCATAGAGTTCCCTTGCTAATCACCCCTAATACAACACATACATATGCCTAATGCCAATGAGATTCCACTCAAGAGCTCCTTCTAAAGAGGTTGAGCTTGGCTTCTCAAGCTATAGCATAGTGCTCTTTTTTCTCCCCCCTTTTTGTGCTAGCTACACCCTCCTTTTATAGCAATTTTGAAGGCTAGGGTTACTCCTCTAACCATGGTTGGGTTGGATTTTCAGAAATTTATCTAATTTCTTTTGCTTGGAATTATCAAGAAGTTGGTGGGGAAAGAGAGAGGAGAGAAATGGAGGTGATAGGACTTTTCATAGTGGGTTAGTGTTAGTAGAGTTAGTATTAATTTACAAATGGAATTGGATATTTACAATGGGAGTATCCATGTAGGATACAAATAAGGAAGAAAAACTCTTAAGAGGTAAGAAAAGGTGGATTTCTTACAAGGTTGATGCTCCAAGTGTCTTGAGTAGGGCCAATTTTGACGCTTGTTGACGGTCCACTAGCTTTGACGGTACATTTTTTCTCCACTCTTGACCTTCCTTGAGAGACAAGGTAATTGAAGCTGAGTAATCAACCACCAAGATGCTTTCTTTTAAGAGAAGAGGCTGAATTTTGTGGTTTTTTTGATAGATATGGGTAATTTGGAGGAGGAAAAATGAGACTAGGTGGTCAATTTTGGAATGGAATTGTGTGTGGGAGGTATGAGTTCACCATGGTTTCTCTTATTCTTCAAGGTTAAGGAGAAGGTGAGTAGGGTGCAGAGAGGAGTGGTGAGAGAGGTGGGGATGATGAGTGGAGAAGTGTGTGTGAAAGAGGAAAATGATAAAGTGGAAGAGAGAGTGTGGCTGCATAGCATGGGAAAACTGGGGTCCACTAATAAAATCATAGCTCACAGCTCGTAGCTTAAAAAAATATGAAAAAATTTGAGGCAAAAGTTCAGCCCACGAGCTACAACTTTTGTTTGTATCACCTTTTCAAATTCAGAGAGCAAGTGAACTTTAAAAATTCAACAAAACCGATCGTTTTTTTCCACTGCACAAGGTCCTTGTGGGGTCCTTCTTTGGATGATTCTTTTGAATACCTCCAAGAGTGAGCCCTCCATAGTGCATGTATGCATGCCACCTACCCTTGACCTTATTTGGTAGGTCTATAATTGAAGATATTGTTGAGATCATGATATAAGTGAATAGTACATCTAAAAAAATCAAATATTGAGGGGTCTAAAAAATATGTACATGTCAAATATAAATAATATAAGTGGCAAAAATATAAAGGGGTCAAAAGAAATCTCTCTCATTATGAGGCTATCATAAAACGATAAATATTTTTGGTGTTCTAATTTTTTAGAAAAAAAACAAAATAGATGTAGGAAGGGAAAAATCACAATAGTGAAAAAATATACACATAAATAAAACTAGTTTTTTTGGATTTTTGTTGGGGTGGAGTTACACCAAATATAAGAGAAGCTTACATGAAAATATTTCTATATGGAATAAAGAGTATGAAAAATGGTAAGAAAAATTGTGGTAATGGTGAGGCAATGTACAGAGCATAAATAACACACACCTAGGTAAAAATATTTAAATAAATACCAAAATAATTATGAAAAAATCTTTTATTTAGGCCCTATTTACAAAGAAATATTTACATATGCATGGGCCATAATATACTTATATTTTTTATTTTTTTGGCTCAACTAGCCCAATGACTTGCTAATTGAGGGTTTTTTATTTCAGTAAGGAGATATGGGAAAAGTCCCCTAACGCACACGCACCTATATACAGTGAAAGGGTGAGGATAACCACAGTGTTTGAGTGATTTGATAGGGTAAGATAACTCACTATGGCAATTATAGAGAGCCGAAAAAACGGCTATCATTAGCCCTCCCCCAGGATGAGTGTATATTCATGTACCATCATAAAGAATCTTTTCCAAAGAGAGTGCTTCAGAGTCCTTGACAAGATCTTCATTGTTTGGCCCCTTGGAATTTTGGTTTTTGTTACACTCATGCTTCATGGAACAATACTTACATGGGATAGTTTCCTTTTGCTCTGGTAGATCCTTTGGTAGAAGGCGACTCAAGTAAGGCTTCAAGCGATAGCCGTTTACCTTCCTGGAGTGCTCTTTCCCATTCAAGTCCATAAGTTGATAGTAACTTGAATTGAAATCCTTCTTGACTATGTATGGCCCCTGCCATCTTGTTTCAAATTTGGCATCAAAACGATTATCGAGTCGATTGTCATACCTTAGCACAAGATCTCCTTCATTGATGCCTTTGTCCTTCAGTTTCTTGTCAAGCTTCTCCTTTGTCTGTGTGGCTTTCCTCTTATAGCACTCGTATGCTGCTTCTCTTTTCCACTCAAGCTCAGCTAAGGTAAGAAGTCGATCCATCCATGCTTCTTGATCATCTTGTGCTGATTTGCCATGAAGTCGCATTGTTAAATGTTTAGTTCAATTGGCTGTAAAGTCTCTTGACCATAGACCAAGTGAAATGGTGTGAACTCCATGGCTTCCCTATATGTGGTTCGATACGCCCACAAGGCACCATCCAAGAAGTCATCCCACAACTTTGTCTTGTTTTTCACCATCTTTCTAATGATGTCTGCAATGACACCATTAGCTTTTTCTACCAAACCATTTGATTGGGGATAGTAGGGTGTACTGTGACGATGTAGAATGCGAAGTTCTTCACAGACTTCTGTGAGCAATCCCTTTCTAAACCCTGGACCATTATCAGAACCAATCTCCAAAGGTGTGTCAAATCTACAACAAATGTGAGTGCAGACGAATTTGCTCACTGTCCTCTCATTTACCTTTGCCACACTTTGTGCTTCCACCCACCTAGTCATATAGTCTACAGCCACTAGAATGTAGAGTTTACCATTTTTTGTCCTAGGCAGAGGACCCATAGCATCAATGCCCCACTTTTCAAAGGGTCCATTTGCAAGCACAATTTGCCTTGGACCATAAATCAATCTTCTATTTCCATTTACCTGACAATTGTGACAACTTTTACACCAATGTTGGACATCCACATGCAGACTTGGCCAAACATACCCCGCAAGCAAAATCTTCTTCATAGTTAATTCTTGGGAAAAATGACCACCACATGCCTCTTCATGCAAACCTTTTAGAATGGCTGGAATTTCCGCGATAGTTGGTACTCTTCTGCACACTTTATCCTTCCCTCTTTGATAGAGGGAGCCTTCTAGGAAGAGATACATGCTTGCCTTCTTCATGAGTCTCCTCTTCTGAGCTTTTGTGAAGTCTGGTGGAAACTCACCCTCCAAAATGTAGCCAATGATGGGAGCCAATGACTCCAATCCCTGGTACCTCGGTTGCTTCACAGCAGCCGCCACCATGATGACCTGCACTTCTTTCTTTACACATGCAACGGCTTGTTGTGCAAGTAAATCAGCATCTTCATTTTGTTTCCTAGGAATATGATATAATTGCACCTCCTCAAATTGATTAAATAGCCTACGGATGGTATGAACTTTGGCCCTTAGTCTTTCATTTTTGCATGCCCAAATGCCTAAAATCTGCTTCACAATGAGAAGTGCATCCCCTTTTACCATGAGACGTTGTATACCATGGCCAATGCATATTTTTAAACCATGAAGTAGTGTGTCATATTCTGCTTCATTGTTGCTAGTTGAACTTGGTAGATTGAACTTCTCTTTCATGACCACCTCTCCACTTGGGTTGAGCAACACTAGCCCTCCCCCTGCTTTTCCTGTGGCTCGACGAAAAGCTCCATCAAAGAACAAGGTAAAAGCATTAAGAATACTTTTTGGTGGTGGCAATGGTAGGGTCTTTACTTCAGGCACCTTAATCTCCTTTTCATGCACCCTACAAGTGAGAATCCCTGCCAATTGTGCACGCACACTATCTTCTACCTTGAAAGAGTATTGAAACTCTTGCAACTCCATAATCCACTTTGAGATCCTAGTACTAAGATTCATTTGAGATGACACCCAAGGGAACAAATTCTCTGCGGTAAGGATTACAAAAGGTTTTGGGAGCAAGTAGGATCTAAACTTCCTTATCGCAAACATGAGAGAAAGCATCATGAGTTCTGCCTCCGTGTAGCCTCTCTCTAAAGCATTCATGACCCTACTAGCAAAGTAGATGGGCCGCATCCTGGTATTATAGGGATCTTGTTGTAGCAAAACTGCACCAATTGTTTCTTTCCCAGCACTAGAGCTAACAAAGAATGTGTACTCCCAACAAGGAGGCATGAGTGTTAGTAGCTCTGACAAAATGGCTTTAATGTTACAAAAGTACTCTTCAAGCTCATCAGACCATGCAAATTCTACTTGTTGTGTCAACTTTTGCAAAGGGTGAAGTAACTCCGAGGCTAAGTGAATGAAACGTGACATATACTTCACCTTTTGACTGAATGAGATGACCTCCTTAAGACTCTTGGGTGATGGTAGCTCAATAAGAGCCTTTGCTTTTGAAGGATCCACTTCAATGCCTTTGTAAGAAACTTTATGACCAAGCAAGATTACTTCATCCTCACCTATATGGCACTTGTCGGGGTTGAGTTGACCTCCCATGTCGTAGAGCTTCTTTAAACCTTCTTCTACCCTTTGTAGATGCAATGATTTTGAGCTATAAATATAGAAATCATCAATGAACACCCTAATTGACTTTCCAAAGAATGCTTGAAACACCATATTCATGAAACGTTGGAATGTTGCAGGAGCATTTGTCAGACCAAATGGCATGACTCTAAAAGCATAACAACCCCAAGGAGTGATAAAGGTTGTTTTCAATTGATCCTCCAATGTAATCCCTATTTGAAAGTAACTTGAGTAACCATCGCACACAGTGTACTTCTCATGGCCAGCTACCTCATTTAGTATCTCATCCTAGAATGGGAGGGGAAAGTGATCTCTTTTTGTTGCCTCATTGAGGGGATGATAATCCACACA
Organism: Adiantum capillus-veneris; assembly: GCF_014529385.1. Lineage (NCBI taxonomy): Eukaryota > Viridiplantae > Streptophyta > Polypodiopsida > Polypodiales > Pteridaceae > Adiantum > Adiantum capillus-veneris. The sequence goes on along the minus strand of NC_140946.1, from coordinate 13,438,292 downwards.
CACCCTCCACTTGCCATTTTTCTTAGGAGTGACAACAACAGGAGAGACCCACTCTGGATTCTCCACTGGATAAATGAAACCTGCTGCTGGAAGCTTTCTTACCTCCTTGAGTAGAGCCTGCTCCTTTATAACTCCTAGCCTTTGTAGCTTCTAAGCTTTAGGTGTGGCCTCAGGCTTTAACTCAATCTTGTGTTGAACAACATCTACCCCACGCACGTCGGTGTAGTCTTTAGCAAAAAGCCTAGGAAACTTCCTTAGCACACATTTGAACTCCTCTCTTTCATCCTTTGTAAGTGTTGTTGATAGCATCCCTTCATCTTGAACACCTTCGTTCTCTTGAGGACCTACCTCCTCCAAGCCTTGACAAGAGGTCTCTTGGTTGCTTGGCTTAAACCTTACCCCCATGACTTCGATGGAAGACTCCTCTTCAGTAATGCTGCCGCTACTTTCTTCTTCTGAAGTGCTATCGGTCCAACCTTCTTCCGTCTCACTTTGAGATGATTCTTCATGGAGATCCTCTTGGCGTTGCTCCTTCATGTCAAAGACAACCTTCTTATGATTGTCATTCCTGCAAATGAATTTCCCACTCTCCCAATCCTGCAAAGCTCGCATTTTCATTAGCCATGGTCTCCCTAGGATAAATGGGTAACCATTTCCTTTGGTAGACATGACATAGAAATCCACTGCCTTCTTAATGCCAAAGGCCTCCACAAAAACATTTTTACAAATGCCTACGCCCCTAGCCTTGCTATTGTTTTCCATCTTGACCTTAATTTCAGGTGTCTCATGGATGTGCATGCCTAGTCTTTGCATGAGTCCCTCTGTCATGATGCAAATTTGTGCACCCCCATCCACTAGACCTTTCCTAACCAATCTCCCTTTTATGTAACAATCTAGCACAGGTGTAATGTCCTCATTCATTTCAGCTTGTGCAATTTTTACAACAGGCACACTCTCCTTCACCTTTCTCCTAGTGCTAATTGCCCTTGTTAAATCCCTCCTAACTTGTGGACATAATGCAAGAAATTGAGGCCATGAGATATCAGGACCCTTACCTCTCATGTCTTCCAACAGGTTGTATGGAGCCATTCCATGTCCAAGAGGGAAGTCTTGGAGGTTGATACGACGCCGAGTCCTCTTAGCCTCCTTGGTCTCCTTTGCCTTCTTTTCTCATCCATGGTCACTTTGTGATGTAACTCCTTCTTTCTCCTTACCTTTCCCTCGGCCAAGCTTAATGCCATTTGCTTCCATGTCAACCTCTGTTGAATTTGTCACCTCTACCACATGCACGTTTGGGTCTGGCAAAGGTGGAACTCCTTCCACCCCTTGTGGCGGTGGTCTTGGTCCATTTGGCCTTTGTAGAAGCCTTGGTTGTTGACCAGCTCCTTATCCTGCATTCAACACTGGGTAATTCAAGTTAGGTCTCCAAGGCTCTCCACGGGGCCAAGGACAATTATACATCCCATGTCCAGACTCTCCGCAATTCCAACATTGCAAGACTCTCCTAGTTCGTGGCTCTCTCTCTCTTCTGACTTCTTTGCTTGTCCCTTTGGACCTACAGCTTGTGCAAGGTGAATTGACAGGCTGTTTAAAGATTCATTTAAATTCTCAATCACTTCAGCCGTTACCTCAGGAAGCTCCCTAGATGTTGATGCTTGTGACTTACCTTTGGGTCTAAGACCTTCTATTGGAACCTCTCCCCTTAAGAACTTGAGTTTCCTATACTTCTCAGCAGCCCTAGTTTCCACTGCATCAAAAGTAGCAGGTGCACCCGCCTCAACTTTTACCCTAAGGTCAGGAAAGAGTCCGGCTATGAACCTCTCCTTCTTTAAAAATTCTGCACCATCACCAGGGTTAGCAACATTTCGTATCCATAGAGCCCTCTCACACACTAAAACACGAGAGAGAGAGAGAGAGAGAGATGGTGCTCGGGCAGCTTTGAAGTGTATCGTTAATGATCAAGCAAACATAAATATATATATGTAAGAAAGAGAGAGAAGGGGGAAGGGGGTGCTTGTTGCACTAATGCCTTCTTATAAATTTGTCATGAACAATCAAAGTGAGATTAATATTTGTTCAACATAGCCTGAGTAAATTACACCACAACACATCACAAGAAAAAAGCCACCCCAATCACTGTCTTAAGGCCAGGGGAGTCCTCTCCACCCTGTCGCCCTCTTACAGCATGTGGGATTTATGGCTAAATTGATAACAATACCCGGAGACAAGCTATCAAGAACTTAAATAAAATACCAAGACACTTACACATCATTATTGTCCATGACTTCACGTTGGAAGGGAGACAAGGTATCCATGCTTAGTCCAAATTCACCCTCTTTGATTCAGCAAATGTTGGGCTTACACTAGTAGGAGAAATGATAGATTTCCTACTCTCAATTTAATGATCACTCTCTCTTACAATGGCATAGAGTTCCCTTGCTAATCACCCCTAATACAACACATACATATGCCTAATGCCAATGAGATTCCACTCAAGAGCTCCTTCTAAAGAGGTTGAGCTTGGCTTCTCAAGCTATAGCATAGTGCTCTTTCTTCTCCCCCCTTTTTGTGCTAGCTACACCCTCCTTTTATAGCAATTTTGAATGCTAGGGTTACTCCTCTAACCATGGTTGGGTTAGATTTTCAGCAATTTATCTTATTTCTTTTGCTTGGAATTATCAAGAAGTTGGTGGGGAAAGAGAGAGGAGAGAAATGGAGGTGATAGGACTTTTCATAGTGGGTTAGTGTTAGTAGAGTTAGTATTAATTTACAAATGGAATTGGATATTTACAATGGGAGTATCCATGTAGGATACAAATAAGGAAGAAAAACTCTTAAGAGGTAAGAAAAGGTGGATTTCTTACAAGGTTGATGCTCCAAGTGTCTTGAGTAGGGCCAATTTTGACGCTTGTTGATGGTCCACTAGCTTTGACGGTACATTTTTTCTCCACTCTTGACCTTCCTTGAGAGACAAGGTAATTGAAGCTGAGTAATCAACCACCATGATGCTTTCTTTTAAGAGAAGAGGCTGAATTTTGTGGTTTTTTTGATAGATATGGGTAATTTGGAGGAGGAAAAATGAGACTAGGTGGTCAATTTTGGAATGGAATTGTGTGTGGGAGGTATGAGTTCACCATGGTTTCTCTTATTCTTCAAGGTTAAGGAGAAGGTGAGTAGGGTGTAGAGAGGAGTGGTGAGAGAGGTGGGGATGATGAGTGGAGAAGTGTGTGTGAAAGAGGAAAATGATAAAGTGGAAGAGAGAGTGTGGCTGCATAGCATGGGAAAACTGGGGTCCACTAATAAAATCATAGCTCACAGCTCGTAGCTTAAAAAAATATAAAAAAATTTGAGGCAAAAGTTCAGCCCACGAGCTACAGCTTTTGTTTGTATCACCTTTTCAAATTCGGAGAGCAAGTGAACTTTAAAAATTCAGCAAAACCGATCGTTTTTTTCCACTGCACAAGGTCCTTGTGGGGTCCTTCTTTGGATGATTCTTTTGAATACCTCCAAGAGTGAGCCCTCCATAGTGCATGTATGCATGCCACCTACCCTTGACCTTATTTGGTAGGTCTATAATTGAAGATATTGTTGAGATCATGATATAAGTGAATAGTACATCTAAGAAAATCAAATATTGAGGGGTCTAAAAAATATGTACATGTCAAATATAAATAATATAAGTGGAAAAAATATAAAGGGGTCAAAAGAAATCTCTCTTATTATGAGGCTATCATAAAAAGATAAATATTTTTGGTGTTCTAATGTTTTAGAAAAAAAACAAAATAGATGTAGGAAGGGAAAAATCACAATAGTGAAAAAATATACACATAAATAAAACTAGTTTTTTTGGATTTTTGTTGGGGTGGAGTTACACCAAATATAAGAGAAGCTTACATGAAAATATTTCTATATGGAATAAAGAGTATGAAAAATGGTAAGAAAAATTGTGGTAATGGTGAGGCAATGTACAGAGCATAAATAACACACACCTAGGTAAAAATATTTAAATAAATACCAAAATAATTATGAAAAAATCTTTTATTTAGGCCCTATATACAAAGAAATATTTACATACGCATGGGCCATAATATACTTATATTTTTTATTTTTTTGGCTCAACTAGCCCAATGACTAGCTAATTGAGGGTTTTTTATTTCAGTAAGGAGATATGGGAAAAGTCCCCTAACTCACACGCACCTATATACAGTGAAAGGGTGAGGGTAACCACAGTGTTTGAGTGATTTGATAGGGTGAGATAACTCACTATGGCAATTACAGAGAGCCAAAAAAATGGCTATCAGTACATTTCATTTATGTTATTTATTTTATTCTCTTTTACTTATTTCGCATAATGCATCTGTAAATATCATCAAATAGCCCTTTTAAACATTATTATTTATTTTTAAAAATTAAAAAAATTAAAATATAAAAGTATAAAAAGCACGCAATCATAGCATACTTTCCTCAGGCACCTACGATTCCGGAACAACTTCAAAATTTGGAACAGTCCCTCACATATGAACGCATGTGAAGGCAAGAACTTGAAGATAAATTATTGCATTCTGCACGCACTGAATCTGCACCGGCACCCAAGAAAAACAAAATTAGCAGAAAAGCCTTCACTTTCAAGGATTTTGATGGCACTAAAGATGCTAGCACGGTTCTAGCATGGGTTAGTCAACTAGATGACTATTTTCATGATGAAGACTTTCCCGAGCATGAAATGGTAAAGTGTGCATCAAATCATCTCACTAGCAGCACTGCATTGTGGTGGAACGCCACCAGACAACATGGAAGAAGACCACGCACCTCACATGCATTTAAAAAAGTGTTTTTACCCCAATTTTCTCCCACAAACTACAAAGCTAAAGCACGACGTCAGTATGATTTAATTCGACAAGGTAGAAATGAAGATGTACAGGGTTACACTGATCGTTTTTGGAATTTTTTAATTCAATTGCAAGCTATTGAACATCTTAGCCGCAGGAAATTGAAGCGAAAGTACATATCAGGCTTGGCACTACAAATTAGTGCTGAGGTAGATATGTTCAAACAAGATTCTGTGTCAAAGGCTATTAATTTGGCTCTCAACGCAAAAAAGAAGAAAGGTGGACACTCCTCTCACACTGATCAACCTGCTAACACTAACCGCAACAAGAAACTTCCTTTCTCTACTAACTTTGACAGAAACAAACACTAAAGCCATACTTTTTTCAAAAGAGGTAGATTCGACAATCCTCCTACAACTGCTCCACCTCATACGAGCAACAATAACAACAACACCCAGTAACGAGGAAACCAAAATTCTTTCAACCAACGTTCTCCTCCAAATTCTAATGGTAATAAAAAGGTGAAGTGTTTTAAATGCTTTCAATATGGTCACTATGCAGATAAGTGCCCAAATGGTCATGCTAAAAGCAATGGTCAATCCAATGGCCATTTCAATGGAGTCAATAGAAATTCAAGTCAAAAACCCTTCAACAACCGCCCCAACGGAGCTACTCTTAACCTCATCGAAGATGCCAGACTCGACGACAATGAAGTGGAAGCTTATTACGGTGAGGGATATGATCCTGATTATGATAACGATGAAAACTCATCCTCAGGTACTCCTATATCTCCTCACACTTTGTTTAAAGTGCAAGGCCTTGTTAAGGGTGAAAGTGTCACTATTTTGTTAGATGATGATAGTAGCCATGATTTCATTTCCACACGATTGGCGCATCAACTATCACTCTCTAAAATTTCATCACCTCACAACATCAAAACTGTTTTTAATAATCAACGTTTTAATTGTAAAACTCAAGTCACTGTTGAAGTTTGCATTGGTGAATTCACACAAGCACGTACATTTTTGGTAGCACCATTGCATGGTCTTGATATGATTTTGGGAATGCCATTTCGTCATGAATTTGACCCGTTGATTAGTTATAAAACACGTTCAATGTCTCTCACTCATAATAATAAAAATTTCTCCATCCAAGCAACACTAGCACATCAAAAATTTCCACTCCTCTCTCACACTCAAGCCAAACGAGCAATTCGAAAACAGGGAAAAACATATCTAGTATTAGTAAATAAAATTGCTGCTGAAACTGAAACTTCACGTAACTCCACACACGATGAATTTCTCTCCCAATTTAAAGATCGTTTCATGCATGATCTGCAACCTGGAATTCCACCATCACGCCCAGAAGACCACAAAATTGACATCATACCAGGTAGTGAACCTCCTTGTAGAGCACCTTATCGTGTAAATCCTACCGCACACAGGGAAATACAAACTCAAATCACTGATTTACTTGACCGAGGCCTAATCCGACCTAGTAGTTCACCATATGGAGCTCTAGTACTTCTTGTCACAAGAAGAAAAATGGAACCTTTCGTATGTGTATCGACTACAGGGCTTTAAACAAGATCACCAGAATAGGTTTCCTATTCCTAGAGAGGATGATCTATTAGACAAACTGAAAGGGGCAAACATCTTTAGCAAAATTGATCTTAAATCAGGGTATCACCAAGTCAAAATGTTTGAACATGATGTCTACAAAACTTCTTTCAAAACACAAACTGGACACTATGAATTTCTTGTCATGGCATTTGGTTTGACAAATGCACTAGCCACATTCACACGCATGATGAATAGAATTTTCATTGACCATCAAGATTTTGTGATTGTATTTTTTGATGACATTTTGGTATTCAGTAAATCTAAAGAAGAGCATGAACAACATTTAACACGTGTATTTGATCTGCTTGCACAAAATCACTTGTATTTGAATCCTGAAAAGAGTTCATTTTTTCAATCTGAAATTGAATCTTTGGGACACATTGTATCGGGTAAGGGAATACACGTCGATCCAAAGAAAATTGAAGCCATTCAATCATGGCCTAGACCCAAAAACTTGCATGAGCTACGATCTTTTATCGCACTTTGTAGCTATTACAGGAAATTTGTTCGTAATTTTTCTTACAAATCACTCTCTTGTTGAAGAAAAACACTCCTTATGAATGGACTGATTTGCAAGAAAGCTCATTTAATGCACTTAAACATGCTTTGACTAATGCACCTGTATTGCAATTACCTAATTTTGAAAGACCCTTCTTTATGGTAGTCACTGATGCTAGTGGAAAAGATATCGGTGCAGTCCTTATGCAAGATAACCATCCAATTGATTTCGAAAGTCGTAAATTCAAATCGTCTGAAGCAAAGTTCAGTACTTATGATAAAGAGTTGACTGCTGTGGTATATGCATTGAAAATTTGGAAACACTATGTAATGGGTACTGACTTGATCATTAAAACTGATCAACAAAGTATCAAATATTTACTTTCTCATTCCTTAATAGATGATAGACATATTAAGTGGGCCGCTTTTATTCAAATTTTTCAGCCCAACATTCAATACCAACCTGGTAAAGAAAACGTTGCAGCTGATGCTTTGAGTAGAAGACCCTCACTTAATCATCTATCAACCATTACGGGAACTTCATTTGACACTATGCCTGACACTTATGCACATGATGATGACTTCAAAACAACATGGTTGCACATGCTTGATACTTTTGTACACATATTTCTCGAATACACTATTCAAGAGAACTTCCTTTATTTCAAACAAAAATTGTCTGTGACTAAACCTTTCCGTACATTAATTATTGAAGAATTGCACAAACCACCTTATGTTGGAGATAGAGGATTTGCTGCAACTTTCAAAATTTGTGTCGTGATTTCTATTGGCCTACTATGAGAATGGATTTGTAAAAAAATCAAAGTAGCTATACATGTAAGAAATTGGGACTTTTACACCCTCTCCCCATTCCTGAAAGACCTTGGGAACATATTTCAATGGATTTTGTTACTGGTTTCCCACTCACAATTCACAAACATGACATGATATGGACTATTATTGATCGTTTCTCTAAACAAGCATATTTCATTCCTTGTAAGAAAACACTCACAGCACATCAAGCTGTACTTTTGTTTCTTAAGACTGTTTTTCCACATCATGGTTTGCCTAAAGTGATTATTTCTGATCAAGATTCAAAGTATTGTAGTGCTTTTTAGACTACTGTGTTTGAAAATCTTGGCACTACACTTGACTTCACTTCTGCATTTCATCCTGAATCCAATGGTCAAACAGAAGTCACCAACCGCACTATTATTGACTTGTTAAAGGCTTATGTTTCTTCTCAACCTAAGAAATGGGATGATTACCTATATATTTTGCAATTTTCATACAACAACACCACTCACACTGCCACCGGTAAGTCTCCATTTGAAATTGTATATGGTCACTCTCTTCCTAATCCTACTTCACGTCTTTCTAATGTTGTGCCTGCCGCCGCTGATGATTTCACTACTGACTTTCATGATATTTATGCAAGTGTGCATTCTGCTATTAAAAACTCACAATAACTTTACACCAAGCATGCTAACAAGCACCGCAAGGCACACCAATTCAAAGAAGGTGATCATGTTTTACTTCGCATCGAAAAATGAAGGATTAAAAGTGTTGATACTAATGTCTTTGTTAAGCTTGCTCCTCGTTTTTATGGACCTTTCAAAACTTCGGCTGTCATTAATGATGTTTCTTTCTGTTTAGAACTACCTACACATTGGCACATTCACAATGCCTTTCACATTAGTCTTTTACGCCTATTCCGAGGACCCCTACCTACACACCACATCTATGAAGACCCACCTTCACTTGTAGACCAAGACGAGCAACTCATCCCTAATAAAATAGTTGATCATGAGACCACCACTACATGCACTGGAATGGTTTATAATCGTTACCTTTTGACTTTCAAGGGCCACCCTAGAGAGGATGCCAAATGGATGCCTGAAAAGTTTTTTCGCAACTTTCCCGACCTTCTCCACACTTTCCATCACTCACGGTCCAGTTGATTTCTCTATTGAGCAACTGAGGACAGTTGCTATCCCTGGTGGGAGGGATGTTATGAGACTGGGCACCCTCCTGTTTTAGTGGTTAACTGCAATTGGGATAGCTGGCATAATGGTTAATCATGTGTTGTCTATTTATTTTACTAATTGAGTTGATGATGATTTTGTAGAGTGGAATGTGGGGAGTTGATGAAGAGGCGACGGCAATTACTCTTGGCGATTTTATATTTGCACATTATCTTAGAATATCATTTCAATAAGCCACTATGGCTCTGTAAATAGTTGTAGTGGGAACTCCCCTTATGGGTCATGCAAGAACTAATGAGCTTCACTCATTTACAAAAGTGAAGTGGTTGTAAAAAGAGGGGCCTCAATGTTTGGCACCTTAAACTCAAAAATAATATATTAAATACCGACTCCACAAGAGAGATTCCGTGGAGTTTGGGGCTATATTTAGGCCTTTCTCTTGTAGATTCTCTTCTCTACTCTCTTCTGCTATGGTTATTTTTTTGTGTACTCTCTAATCTAGTCTCCATCTCTTACACTCTCTTACAAGCATGTCTATGTCAATTCTATGTTTACTCTGTGTGTGTGTGTGTGTGTGTGTGTGTGTGTGTGTGTGTGTGTGTCATAGTCTAGGTGTGAGTGTGTGTGCTTGGAAATTGGAAGAAGAGGTGGACAGGTTGATAGTGATGCTTGGAAGCTTGTGTTGAATTGTTTAAGCGGTCGATCTCCCCCTCTTCTCCCAACAGGAATTGGATGGGCAATAGGGCAAGATGATGAAGAGGGACATAGGTATGTGGTAAGGTTTGGAGCCAAGGCTCTAAGTACTCGACAAAGGAACTACCCACAGGTAAAACGGGAGTTGTGGGGCATGGTCACAACACTAAAGTGTGAAAAGGAGTACTTGATTGGAGCATATGTGGTTGTGGAAACAGATTGTCTGCCACTCCTTGGAATGATTACAAGCTGCTCAACACCATACATTGCCATGCTAAGATGGATTGCCTACATTAAGTCCTTGAATCTTGAGTTCAAGCATATTGCAGGAAAAGACAATCAGGTAGCGAATATGCTGTCAAGGGCAAGGTATGAGTATGAGCAAGACATAGTAGATGATAGTGAAGATGTAGGTACAAGGTTCTACTCCATTAATCATGTTGAGCATAATGATGTTGGCACACCTCGTGCACTTGAGTTGTTTTTAGAAGATGGGTATGAAGGAAATTGGTTGTTTATTGGTCTTTTTTTAGTACTTTAACAAAACAAGGTGATTGGTCTGAGCATGAGTTTAAGAGGATATGCAGAAAAGAATATGGATACTTTCTGCGGGATGGTTACTTATGAAAAACATCCAAAATAGAGGGGTGCTATACCACAAAGGATAGTATGTAACAAACAGAGTCAAGTAAAGCTCGTGCAAGAGTTTCATGAGAAACTATGGGCTGGACACCGTGGTGTGTGGGCAACCTTTTCAAAGCTAAAGGAAAGGTATTGGTGGAGAGGTATGTACAAGGATGTATCCCACTTTGCGGAATCATGTGTAACATGTCAAATGTATTCAAATGTGTGACATGGTGATAGGTTACATCCTACTTATCCACTAGCCATGCATTACAAATGGGTTGTGGATCTAGTCACCATGCCTTTAGGACTTTGGCAGATGAGGTACTTGGTTCTTGCAAGAGAAGACTTGACTAATCAGGTTGAAGGGCGAGCTTTAAGGACAAAGACTACAGAGGCAGTATGTAACTTTCTCCTTGAGGGATGTAATCTGCCGCTATGGTTGTGTGGGAAAGATAACTGCAGACAGAGGAGAGCTAGATGCCGAGGAAGCAAGGGAATTCTTTTCCAGGATAGGAATCAAGCTTTCCCTTACCACCGCTTACAATCCGGAAAGCAACGGAAAAGTGAAAGAGGGCATCCGCCAATCATCAAAGCCTTGGCTAAAGCTTGTGAAGGGAGAATTAGTGAGTGGCCAAAATTATTGCCATATGCTCTATGGGCTGATCGCATGACACACAGCTCAGTAACCGGCTTCATGCCTGCAGAATTGATGTATGGTCAAAAACCTATAATGCCCATTGAAGAGACCATTCCCACATGGAATGTACTACCTTGGCAAGATGATCTTAGCAGAGAAGAGCTCCTTGACTTGTGTATAATATAGCTAGAAAGAAGGCCTGAAGACATTGAGGTTGCAAAAGAAAGATTGAAGAATGCCAGGTTGAAAAGCAAGGACTACTTTGATAGATGACACAGGCTAAGAAGAAAGGTAATTAAGCAAGGAGATTGGGTTTTAGTGTTTGACAGTAGTCTTGATAACCATATTGTCATGCGAAAGGTTTCAAAAAGATGGTTTGGACCGTATATAGTCAAGTACGTACATGACAATGCCACTTACACCCTGGATGAATTGGAACAGAGATAAAGATACCCATTGCAGGAAAGAGAATCAAGGTATTCAAAAGAAGAGAGGATAGTTATCTGGATGATGAAGTAAGCAAGAACAAAGGTTTGGAATCACCCAGTGAAGATGAAGAAGAAGAAACACCAAGAGAGTTGAACCTACAAACATTGGCTGTGGCACATACCGGAGGATGTGCAGGTTTAGAGGGGGTGGATGTCGTGATGTGGCACGTGCATAGTGGGAACGGAATCTAAGACCTACAATATTATGGGTTTTATGTGTATGCCTTAAGTGTGCATAAGTATATGCATTTTCTATTTAGCATGCAAAAAGCTAGTCGAAGTCTGATGTGTCACTCTTGTTGGGAATGGGCTTTGTCCTATGATCCCGGGATTCTTTGTGAACCTCTTCTTGGAGCCATGATGAAATGAGCCTATAGAACATACCTCCTATCTACTAGGCATCCTAGGTGGCATATGACATGTATATCATGGCTAAATGTGGCCTTAGTCATAGTATACCCCATGAGGTGTCATTCTACACATAGTTGGTGCACTTTGGAGTAATTATGGACCTAGAAAAATCCCTTAGAAAAATGGTTACAAGTTTGTTTGATGTCATCCATGATGTATGCCAAGCTCTCTCTCATTTTTTTATAAAGCTATTTTATGCACATGTTTCCACCATAGATCAACAACTCTTGGAGGCTTAACCCTTGACATGTGGCGGCAAGGAGAAGATATTTGGAGAAAGATTTAGAAGAACCTCTAGATATTTCTTGAAGAGAAAGATCTAGAAATTTTGAAGATAATTTCAAGATATTTTGAAAAGATAGACACTTGTCACACAAATCCCTTGGATATTTCTAAGCAAATATCTTCTTCAAGGGGCAACTTCACCTATAAATAGAGCCTCTTGCCCCTCACTTGGGGAGGAAGAAAACCATCAATCAATCAAGTGCTCAAGCAATCCCAATAATCAAGCCACTCTATCAAGCCATCACCCAACCTCCTAACCATCTCCTTGAGTGAAACTTTCTCTCAATTTCAGCCCAACACATCTTGAGCTTGCTACTTCACGCCTCAAGCCTTCTATATCCTCACTTGTAATACCCATACACTCTATGTAACCTTATTTCATCAATAAAGACGCATTGTTGGTGGCTTACAAACGGTGTTGGGTATTAATACTCATCTTCTACTTCATCAAGTTGGCTACAAGACCACAAAGTATTGAGGTGTGCTTCACTTCTTTGGCTTGAGCTTGTGTGGTTCTTTGTGTGTTGGTTGTCTCTCTTATCTCTTTCCTCTATTGTTTGACTGCTTTCTAAACTAATCTCTTAGATGAATAATCCCAATGGTGTAACCTTTCAACTCTTTCACTTTGTGAAAAATATTAGGATTAATGTTTATATTAGCTGTAAAATCCACTTCCAACAGAGAATTGTGTTACTCTTTGGGCCGGAAAGACTACAAGAAATTCTTCTTTCTCCACGTCCTCTTATTCCACTACTAGACTACTCTAATTCTTTCGATGTGCACATATTTATGTTTTGTTTTGAGGGTTTCACGTGTGCGTACGTGTGTATCTGTGTGTAAGATTCCAATGGCTACACACAATGTATTTGCTAAAAACACTAAGCTTGCTTAAGTGAAAGCCTTCAGAGTCTCCCCACAAACCCTCACAACTAGAGGCCCGATGCCTTCTTGGCAAGATCGCCGACCCTTTGACAGCGCTGATGTCGGAATAGGCGTCGAAACAAGCGTCGGAAATTTGAAAATCAAATTTTTTTTAAAAATTTAGCTCCTTCCTTACATACCTACACATATACCGACGCCCGCCAGTGACGTCGGTAATGTGGCGCCGAAATTTAAGTGACCTCTTATAGTGAGGCATCCATGTTTAGCCTAGGATGAAGACAGATAGTGGAGGAGCTCAAGTGTTCCAAAAGTGAAAAGTGTGAATGAGTTATGCAGTCCCCCTTTTATAATGGTCCCTTTTTTTAAAAGGCACTTTTCCCAATTAACAGAAAAAAGTCACTTCACCAAAAACTTTCATCTCAACCCAGAAAATTATAGAAAAATCATAATTTGTTGAAGCAAATCATGTTCATTACATCACGGATTGTTTCCAAAACTGTAAGCAATAGCATAGTTCCATCCATGCCCCAGTCCTCCTCGACCTTCAATTTGTCTTCCATTATCTTCCCAATCTGTGGACATTCATTACAATTAGTAACCAATGATCACCAAACTATGATGTATTGAAAATGTGGTGTAAGGATTCTCACCTTGTGACCTTGTAAATGAAATTGCGCTTGTTGAAGGGCCTCAAAACCCATAATAGCCAAATGTTCTCGCACATTACTGAGAGTCCAATGTTTGTTCACTTGGACAACCTCCAAAGCATCATTGGGCATCCTCACTACAATGTCAAAGCTTGCAATAGCGTCGTCTACACTCTGTAAGGGATTCCACACTCCAAGCTTGCACATCCAACGATCGTAGTGAAATCGTATTACAAAGAGGTGTAGGATTTTGAATAGCGCATCCCAATACCTGAAGCTCCAACCTTACAACGGTACATATCCCCATTGTGCATGCCCTCCACAAAACCCCATTCCTCTTTTAAAAGCCTTCCTAATTCTTCATAATGCACATCTTTACATACAAGCATTGTGATAGTCTCCACAAATCCAAACTCCTTAAAAATTTGCACAAAACAATGAATAGGCAAACACCAACTCAAGCCCACATACCTAAAAGCTTTAGAGTATTTCAAAGAGTTTTTGACATCTATTATCATCTTTTGCTTGAAAGATGCTACCGACCCCAAATCTGGATGTGGCCACTCCATACTTAATAAGGAAGATACTTTGATGGGTTCAAGATTTCGAAACTCTTGTGTAGAAGTAGGCACAATATAAGAGTGAGAATAGAAGAAAATCCTTCTTTGAACCAGTTTGGTTGGGCAAAGATGTGCGAAAATTGTTACTCCAATATCCGTATGTATAGCATTAAATGTGCCGGAGAGACTATGTAGTGGCTGCTCCTCCACCAATGTGGATGGAAATATGACTATAAATGCATGGCAAATCTTTAGTATAAATCCACAAAAACATTACACTGTGATTTGACACCTAGCTTTGTATTCTCAAAACATGTACTTACAATGTGTTGGAAATCGAGGTGGTTGTTGCAATAGCATGCTTGACATTGAGAAAACATGTTGCACAATGGCTACGGTCCCTTTATCTTTGCGGTTCTTGAATCCAGGGAGCTTTCCTTTCCAATGATGATCCAAGTTTACATGATTCTCGCACACGGTGAAGGCCAATAGCAGATGGCTATATCCAAGCACCTTTGGTGAACTCTTGTGGCACCCACTCATCATATATACCTCTTGTGTTGTGGCATGCAAGTGTTGTGACCTCATCCTTTGGCCACCTTTGTGGAGTAGAGCTGGCCATGGTTGAACAAAGACAATTAAGAGGAGGAGCAGGACCTTGCTTGTTGCTACAATGTCGGTGGGAGTAAGTGATAGGAGAAGGTGGATAACCCTTGCTTGGTGCGGCAATGGGAGGTGGTAGGGAAAGAGAGAGGAGCTTTCTTGTTGCAGCAATGGAGATGGTGTAGAGAGAGAGTGTTGGAGTAGAGGGTGAGTGTGATGGTTGCAACCAAAGAGGGGTTGGAAAAGAGGTTCTAGAGAGAGAAAATCACTTTTTTCTTGAGGACTAGTTTTGGGGGGGCTTTGGATAGTAAAAAATGATGTTTCAAAATTTTCTGGAAATTTTGACTTTTAGGGTTTTTTGGTGCACGTTTTGACTTTTTGAGGTCAAGAAATGCTTGTTTGACCATAAAATAGATTCAGAGAGGTTTTAAGAAGATAAAATTTCAGTTTTGGAAATTCTAGAAATTTTGGGAAATTTTCAAAACCGGATCAAAAAGGAGGGAAGTTGGAGGTTCCATATGCCCCACTACACTCCCCCACCCCTCCCCCCCTTCTCACTAGGTAAGAGGCCATTAAGAACTATAAGACTACTTTGTCCCCTTACTTTTTTGAGGGCATAGAGTGTGTCCACCATCCTCTTCTCATTGCCTGGCCTCTAATTAACCTTAATCCCAAAGGGCCCCTAGAGGGTTCATATTTTTCCTAATGTGTTGCAAATCTATGTGCTTTGTCATTGCCTGTTGTTATGTGTAATAAACTAACAGTACATCATTTTTCTTGTTGTTGAGAGGAATATTTTAATTAGGACTACCTTTTAATTTTTTTAAAGCCATTAGAAATACCTATTAATTAGGTGTGACATTCTGCAGAACCTGAATATAAACAAGCAATTCATCTTGACACTTATACTTGAGTGATGTTCAAACTTTTGTGGCGCTCTGCATATATCAAATTTTTCTACTTTTGAAAACCCAGCAAAACCATTTACTTAACAAACATTGCATACTTTATCTTTTTCCATCCCCGTTTGGAAGACTGGTCTATACACTAGTAATTTAATAAAAAAAACTCAAAAAACAATAGTCGAGCAAAATTTTTAACTAAAATGATGAACCATGTTTCACTATGGCTTTTCGTCGGCCTAGACCAATCGCCAAAGATAACGTCCCAAAATAATTTGAACTTAAATTTTGTGGGAATGGTTTTCATCAAGACCCTTGGACAGTAAGGCTCGCACCCTTTAAGTGAGGGCACCCGTGTACCAATAGCACCGAGAGGTGAAGAAATGCTCATTGCTGGCTGTGGCAACCTCGGATGAGGGAGATGTAGAAGAGAGGAAAGGGCCTTGCTTTGGGTAGCCCCTTTCCGTACCATCCGTGCCCACTTAGGTGAAGGACGATATTGCTCTCATGCCTACTACCATTGCTCTTAAAGCAAGGCATTGTTGTTATTTACTTTGTGAGCCAAAGGCCCAAATTGAATCGACAAGCTACCACGTGGTAGCACTTGCTAAATTTTTTCTAAGAGAAAATTACAAAAATACCCGTCTAATTTGTGGAAAGTCTCAAAATACCCCTCAAATTTCAAAAATTTCCAAAATGCCTTTGTATCTATTTTGGTTGAATTGTTCAAGATTTATTAATCTTTATTATTTTTGACAATTGAGATCCATTTTTTGAGTGCTTAGCATGTAATTTTCCACAAAATACCTCGCAAAAGAAGGCAATTATGTCCAAAAAATAATGAAGCAAAGTTTTTTCAAGAAACAGATCCTTCTATTAGTTAATGAAACTGCCCATATGTCTACAACCTCCTCTACAAGAGAGGGCTACAGCAATCATGATGGGGAGACTCTCCCAATGAAAAAACAACATATGTACAATGAGGCTAAATCAAGATATGGGAGGAGGGAAAAGCCACACGGGTGGACGGTAGTGCCATCTGAGCACACCCTAGACCATGGTGAAAAAGGCATAGGATGCCAAAGTCAAAGGAAAGCCTCTCTACACTACCACATGTGGTCGGAACTTCCCTGGAGTCTCTAAAATTGTCCTTTGGGAGTATGGATCAGCTCTAGCCAAAGATCCCAAACAGTCTCTGTTGATGGTACAGGGCAAGCCTCGAAGATGCGGAAGCAGCGGACCCGCCAGATGAACGAGAGTGTCAGGACACTAGTGAGTCCCCCAACACTCCTCTCTCTCACTGCACCACTCCTGTGGAGTAAGCTCTGTAGCAAGCTGGAGTGTAGGTTGACCCCCCTGCATCACTATCATCCTGCTGGTGGAAGATAGCTCAAACTGAAGTGTCGGACCCGTGAGAGTGGACCAAGAAGCTGCCCCCCAAGTGTACTACCAAGCTGTGGAAATATAATTCCCTTGGTGAGACTGCCTGAGAATGAATCTCCCAACCTCCCATTAAATAGCCCCTTGGGCCTCATTCCCTATCCACATTTGCAGTCGGCCCCTTGGGCCTGGTCCTTGACCCTCGGGCATTGCCCTTGGCATGACATTACTTTCCCCTTGGAGAAGCGTTTTCATCCTCAAAAACAAGAGTGATGATGCACCAATGTTTTCCACAAGGGCATCCTGCAGGGATACAGCTGTGTGCTTGACCAGAACACGGTTCACGAGGAGGTTCAATGAAACCAGGAGTAGAATCTTGATTTTCCACATTTTTGTCCCATTGCAACCGTCTTGGCATAACCGTCTCAGCGTATAAAGGCCATTTAGAACTCTCGTAAGTATGCTAAACGAGATATCACAACTAAGTCGTACCCGAAAGAGTACCTCTTTCACTTTCCATGAAAGTAGCTTGCTGACGTTACTCATCCGTAGCCAATTTTAAGTCCTTGATTTGTTATCTTCTCGTATTAGTAAACAACCTCACCACCATAACTAGTGTTCAAGGGGTTGAGAACCTAACTTATACATGAAGAGACTAAACCTAGTTGCAAACATGCTTAAATTGATGGTAAGCAAACTCCAAGTAGAGCAATAAATGCTTATTAATTGGATTGCTTGGTGCTAATGTATGCACTTTGCATATCCTTCAGCACAATATTACACTTTGTAATCCTACTATCCCCTTGGATAAGTGAAAGGCAAAGGATGGACTAGCATGACGTTCTCCTCCCAACCTCCCTACTTATTGCCCTTGGCCCTTGCAAGTAGGACCTCTTAACTTATGCCTGGTCCTCGACTCCTAGCTGCACTGAGCCACTCAGATGCCTAGTTTCACCTTTCCCACATAGAAACTGGAAAAAGAGAGAGAGAGAGAGAATGCTGGGCTGAGGAAAACCCCTTATGCAAATGTGTTGTACGCCTGACCATGTCTGTGTTTTATCCTATGCACGTACAACTGTGTACTTGTACCACTCCCTCGTAGAGAGAGGTACTTTAAGTCACATCTGGACCCACTGATTGTATATGTGATCATTAAAAGGTTTTAAGATATCAGTTACTTACCTTGTCCTTGACAAATGTTTTAGTGTTAGAGCGGAAGCATAATAAGAACGAGATGGGATTATACCAATCTCGTTGGCATGCCATGCACTCGGAGGTGTAAGCCCTGGGCGACATTGACGGGCTCTTCCAATTGACCTGATACCGAAAGTGCCATGCACTATCGGGCAAGGATACATCCCAATTTTCCAAATAAAACTTAAAATTGTGTATGCGGGTTGCCTAGCTATGGCAAGTGTATTGAGGTTGGCAAAACTCGTTGCAAATTGGCTCATAGACATATCTCGTACAAAAGACGTCGTTACATGCACCATATACAGTGTCATGTGATGCAAAAATTTGCTATTGAACATAGTCTAAACCTGTGGAAACCATGATCCAAAATATCATAAAAGAAGCGATGCTTCACATTAATGTTGATGTTGTGCTGGTGCTCATAGCGAATATATGCTCCCGTTGACACACACGTGTCCAAGTGGAGAGGAATCGACCGTGTCAAAATTACTTAAAGAAAGAAAACATTATGTATTAAATCTTGACTGAATATGCTATTCTAAGCAAGTTATTGTATCATATACAACCAACCAAAAGGGTGATTTAAAAGAGGAGATAACTACGAAAGAGCATGCAGGAAATTTATTGAGTACTTAGCTGTAAAATTCATCAAAAAGGCCTAAGAATCCAGTACCTCGGGACAATGTTTTTGTAGATGTTGTCCCATACAATTGAAACATAGATTTTGCAATTTGGCTTTCTGCAAATCTACTGTGGAAAGTCTCCTCTTTGCCACCTTGGCAAAGACTGGTTCAACAATTGCCACAGGTGTAGATACAGTAGCTTTTGGGATGCACGAGATGAACAGCTTTGTAAGGTGATCCACCTGTGTGGAAAGCAATGGATGCGAACCGCCAATTTGCAAAACCGTCCTTCAAACGTTTGAAAGTCACGTCTTGTAAAGTACTCTTTTTCATCGACAAGATTTCTAGTATCCTCCAAAATTTCCTACACACTTTGAGGAGGAGGAGTAGATGCGGTTGAAGGAAGTTCAAAGTCAAAAAAGATGATTCTTGGAAAGATCCGTATCTAAAAAATCAAACGAGGAATCCATGACGGATTTGTGTGGTGCAAGCAAAGGAAAGGGAAGAATATCCAAAGAATACCTTGATTCAAAAAGAGGTTATACCCGTGGTATGCACTGCAAATGGTGATAATTAGTCGTTCTAATTATTCCTTCCTGTCAAAACTAGACCAATCCATATGTCCCATTGTCCAAAGACACCGCTTGAAACATTGCAGACAACTTGATCGTCCCGAAGAAATGTGTTGTAATGGATACTTGGTGGAAAATATCAAAGTTGCCGCTAGTTAACCTTGATTCACCTCTGCAATTGCCGCAATTTTGGAAGAGCTACAGAAATTCGACGGCCTGCCTACAAATTGCCCTGCCCCTTGTCGATGAAATTATGTCCGACACTGGTGGAAATACTGCAGACGAGGTGTGTGCCGGGGTGGGCATGCACCCTTATGCTTTTTTTTGAGTGAATTGCCCAAGGCCAAAGGCCTTAGGATAGTGATAGTGTAAACTAAAAAACCGGCACTGTCGGTAATGGAGACCAACCGCGTCGTGAGTGTCGCAGAAGCAGATGGCGGTCCCTATGATGCATTATAGGGTCACCTCACGTGACGTGAAACATCTGCAATGGTAGCGCGAACCCGTCCAACCTGACAGTGCAAAGGTCAAGCTCTCTCCCTCCTCGGCCCAAGCCCCCCTGCACACGCTGCGGGTCTTTAAATTCTTTGCTTAGCAGGCGGCCATGCCCGCCTCCAATCTCCTCCACCCTCGCGATTGCATGTGCATGCTAAAGTGGAGGTCTACAACTCAACCCACTTGGCCTAGAATAGACCTTGCTCTTGATATCAGTGCAATGCCCTTGGTGGGATTACCTAAGAATGAACCTCCCAACCTCCCATTAAATAGCCCCTTGGGCCTCATTACCTATCCACACTTGCAACCAGCCCCTTGGGCCTGGTCCTTGACCCCCGAGCATTGCCCTTGGCATGATAGGAAAAAACTGGCATCAGCCGAAGGACACGAAGCCACACCTATTTTGCCAAAGAACAGTCCCAAAGAGAGTGACATTGACTCTCCACAAGATGGTCACAAGCTGCACATCCACCCAAGAGACTACTATGTAAAAGCCAGCTTCCAGATATTGTATCTCTGTGTGCAACCAGCCAATGGAACAAAGTGACTCGTCTAGGCTGTCTGGAGTCCCACAACCTCTCCCAAAATGCCGCCAAGAACTCAGTTGTGAGACCCTCCTCCTACCAATGAGGTGCTGCAGAGCAAGACAAGCCTCTCTTTGTGCTGCAAGTATGTGACGTCCGAGTCGAACAATGTACTAAAAGAAAGGGACACCTGAGTTGTCTATAGAGGAGAAATGGCCCCTCCACATCCACTCTCCAGGATCCCACTGTACTCGTGCCAGTGGACAACTCTCCCAAGCCCACAGTCTCCAGTGGCCAGTCTCAAGAGCTGCTAGGTCGAGATCTATGACACAAGTCCTCCCACAAATGTCCACCATGCAAATCCTCTGGAAACAACACTACCACTTGCGAGGCCTCTATTGTAACTTGATGTAAGCGTCCCTCACCCTGTAGCTCAAACAATAGGCAAGGTACAGTCTCTGAGCAAGCCCAAACTATGATGAGATCCTCCAATCGCGTGAAGGCTCCCATCCATCTGGGCGCTGCTGACTCGAGAGGTGTGATCCACTCAACTTCTACTGCCTGTGAGATGTCCTGACACATGCTCTGCACCCCTGTCATGCCCTGTAGCTGAATGCCCTGAAGCTCCTTTGAGAAGCCTGAGAATTGTAACTAGTCACCTAGAGAGCATGTTGGACCCTCTTCCATGGGACACTAGGAAACATGAGGCCGACTACCAACCAAGTGGCCTCTCTGATTGCTAACCATGGGGTTCCAAACAAGGGTCTTTCTCAGGCACTCCTCTGAGCAAGAAGGCTGACGCTGCTCTAGGCCTCACCACAGTTGCTCCTAGGATCGGAGCAGACTCACAATGAAGTGGTCCTCCAATCTCTTGCTCAAGCCAACTCTGCGCATCTTTGTGAAAATCCATCAAGTAGAGGGTCGCCATGGGCCTCTAGCCTGAGGCACCCTAGCACTAAGCCGTTGAAGCAAGAAATCCTTCCAGGGCTCCTCACCTCGAAGAAGTCTTCTAACTATGAACTTCCCAAGAAGGGCTCTGATCTAATGTGCTGGATCTATGATCCCCAACCATCCCTGAGAACAAGGAAGAGTGATGACCTGACATGCCACTTTGGCCCGGGCTATCTGAGTGTCACACCCTGACCAAAGGAAGTTCCTGATCAGCCTCTCCACGTGGCTAATACAAGAACTCGAGAAGATCCAACAAGAAGTGATGTACCACATAGTAGCCAACAACACTTGATTGGCCACTACAACTCTGTCTACCAAAGAAAGTCGTGTGGAGCTCCAATGTAACAACTTCCTCCTAATAGACAGGAGGAGGGGAGCAATCTGCTGCTCTGGAGACAAGTCCAAACCAACCTGACAGCCCAAGTACCGAACTGCAGTCCCTGAGAGAATCCACCTAAAACCCTCACCTAGCATCCAATCGGGCGTAGGAGCACTACCAACCGAGAAAGCCACTATCTTTCTTCAGTTGATGAGTGCACTAGATGCACAACAAAAATTCTCAAGAGCTTGCTCACACCTGTGTAGGTTGGCCTCCTGGCCATCTGAGTACAAGCCTGCTTGTCTACAACCTCACCAATTAGTATCTCATCTCCCAAATAGGGAGCACTAATCCATGTAAACCAGCCTGCTGTAAAACCAAAAACCTTCATCACCTCAGCATAGAACAGAAAGAGGAAGGGGGCAAGAGGGCAGCCCTGTCTGACAGAATGTGTGAGCATGAAACAATCACCTCTACCTCTTGCTAAAAGCACCTGACTGTGTGTCCGTTTGTATAAAGCTGACACCCCTCGGATCCAAGCATCTGAGAAGCCCATCCTACGTAGAGTGCCCTCCAAAACATCCCAGTCAACTCTGTCGTAGGCCTTCTCAAAATAGAGAAGAAGAATCACCAAATCCTCACCATGGAGCCGCACGAGGGCAGAAGCCTCCCAAAAAGTAAAGATGTTGTCAAGGATACTACGCTCCTAAACAAAACTTATCTAAGTCCCATGTATAAGGATCTCTAGAAGTGGCTGAATTCTCAAAATCAGAGCCTTGGCAAGAATTTTGTAGGCTGAGTTGAGGATGGTGATGGGGCTCCACTGTCGAATCTCATCCAAGGAGCCACCCTCCTTGGGAATGAGATAAATCAGGCCCTCACTCATGCTGTAAGGCATCTCACCTCTGTGCAGGATGTACTGAAAAGCACTACAAAGATCTAATCTAAGCAAGTCCTAGTACTCCAAGAAAAAGCTGGGAGTCAAGCCATCCTCATGTGGACAGCTACCATGAGGGAGTTCACTAAGAGCCGTGTGCAGATCCTCTAACTATAGAGGCAGCTGAAGCCTCTTACGCATCTCCTCAGTCACAAGACAAGGCATTTGTGCCCACACCTTCTCTTTGCATGCATACTAACGCTCTAATTGGGGCTCTACAGACAGTAAATCACGGTAAAAGTCAGTAGAAATTGCACGCATGTCCTCTGGCTTTGAAGCAACTGACCCGTTGGGCCTCCTCAACTGACTGACCTTGGCATACGTATGCCGAGGTCCCACGGCCTCAAAGAAAGTGCTTGTCACTCTGTCACCCACCTGGGTCCACTGAGATGCTTGTCGATGGAAAGCAAACTCATGGGGCCTCTCCTTTGTGTTGACGAGCTCCTAGCAAACCTGCTGTAAAATTGCTCCTCCAACGAAGGACTGTCTGGATGCTGCTCCTGCATCCTCTGCAAGGAAGCAACGCCCCGTCAAACGTGCTTCTCTTGCTCTCTCACTGCAGCCAGGTAAGCCGACTAAGTTGAGCAAGTCCTGAGGCCACTCTATCAGCAGGAGAATCATGTAAGTCTAAGATCCCAGTCCAAAGAGCCTCCACTCGCTCTCTGAGCGCAGAGTCCAACAAGACCCTCTCTGGGATGAGTAGAATCATGCTCCCCCTCCTCTACCTATCAGTCACTGTGAGGATCACAGGTGCATGGTCCGAAAAGGAAGTGCCAGCCAAAATGCCAACAATCCCACCCAAGTCACAAAAGTGATCACTAGTGTAGAAGCAATCTATCCGAGATAGCTTCACTCCTCCCACTCAACGGTCCAAAAAAGAGAAGGCCAGGCTGTCAGGTGGCCTCACAAAGCTAGAATGTTGCCACACATATGAAATCCGCAGAGTCATACATAACATCTCCCGAACTGCCAACTCATCTCCATGCACAGTAGTATGGCTACGTCCAACCCTGTTAGATGGGTCCTCCAACATGTTGAAGTCTCCCCCAATGCACCATTGCTTTGCCTCTGGTAAAGACTCTGCAATGTGAGCCCAAAACTTTGCACGTGCGCTCACCACATTGGGTGCGTAGATGTTCAGGAAGCCCATCAGGCAACCCTGAACCTACCTAGTAATCCATTGAGCCCTGCTTGGCACAATAATCCCTCTGCCCACAATGGCGTGCTGCAAAGAGTCTGCAATGGTCATAAATACCCTAGATGCCTCCACGTCCAAAGCAGCTGACCAAAAAGTCTCATAGCGACCACGCAAAATCTGACCACATTGCCGAATGCGGCTCTCACAAAGATGATGCTCATGTAGCATAAGAATGTCAAGCTCACCACCCACAAGGCATCTCTGCAGCTCCTGACACAGCTGACCCCTCTGACGCTGAAACTGGGGCACTCCTAATCCTTGCACATTCCATGAGATGATCCTCATGGCGTCAGTGAGAGAAAACAGATGCTGCCACAACAACCAACCTCTCTATCTTTGAGGCCGGCTTGGATGGGGAGTAATTCGCATCCGAACGACTCTAGACAAGTGTGCAATGAGTGATTGTCCCACCCAGGCCCAAGCCGAGCATGCAGCCCGAAGGGCTACATCCTCTGTCCAAGAATCCTCATGCACAAAAACAGAACACGGAGGGCATTGAGTGTCAGCAAACAAATGCACCACAATGTGCCTGCAACCCGCTGCACCTGGAAGTGTCACGCTGAACTTGGCAAGAGGCCAAAGTGTCTGCACCAGATCTGCCACTGCTGAGTCCCCTGTGTGGTGTGAGAACTCAGTAGCCTGGGTCTAGAGCCAGCCCAGGACGGTGTGCTGGGTCCACTCTGTGATATTCCTACCACACAACAAAAAGGAGAAACTCACCGCCCCGTTGTGTCCAGAGCCTCACTGCCTCTAGCTACAAAGAGGACGTGGACTCAAAAGCTGGTCTCCTCCAAGTCAGGAGAGGAATCACCCAGAAACTGAGTGAAGCTGTAGTCAAAGAAATCCCAACGTCTGCGAATGTCGAAGCTGATCAGACCTCTGGGGACCGCTGCAAAGGGAGAAGTAAGCACCTAAACAGGCGGCCTCAGGTGGGGCTGTCCCTCTCGAGCCACACGGCTTGTGGTAGCGAAAGCACTACCGAGAGAACGCCTCGTGGCAGAAGCATGTCCAATACCCTGCGTCTGAGGAGGAGTGGCGGAAGGGAGATGAGGTTGTAGGCCCCATCGGGGATAGAGGAGGGATGGGGGGTGAAGGTGGAGGTGGGGGGGGGGGGGATAGGCAGGGCGGCAACGGTTGAGGGAGGAGGAGGCGGTGGTGGAGGAACAGAAGTGGACGGATCCTCCTCAGGCAGGTCTTGCCGAAGGGGGTCAAAACGGTTCCCAGTCGGGACCCAATACTATTGAGCTAGAAAAGGTCGGCCACCAGGAGGAGCAGTGGGCTGAGCTCTCCCCTGGACGGCGGCGGCCAGACACCTGCTGCCAACCATCAGATGGTTGGTCACTGGTCTCTGTCGAAGTACCATCCTATGTATCCCGTGTATCTGGCTGCTTGGCATGCTCAGCCTTGGGAGGCTGTGCATGTGCTGTGGGTCAAGGTCTCCTGCGAGGACATGCCTTTGCCATATGGCCCATCTGCCTGCATATGAAACACTGGTTCGGAAGACCAGAATACTCCACACTCTGTCTGATCCATCCCCCACTTACCCTAGGCAGCAGTATCACCTTGCGGAGGGAGTGCGTGTAACGAATGAGAACCTGCACAATAGGTCGACCTGCGGCCTTGGCCACAACTAAAGCTGCCGTGCGGGGAGACTCCAGGACCATCCCGAACATGGAACCAATTCTTGGTAGGAGGGGATATAGTACTCTCGCCTCAGGCCTGGGAAACAGATTGAAATCGGTAAGTCTACCTCCTCCTCGAGAACGTCTGTAGTAGGGTCAAAACCGTGATGCCAATGTCGGAAGTAAGCTCGAGCTGCTCTGATGCTGAGTGGGATCATCGAAATCACCTTGGTCGTCATATCTGCAGACTCGAACTCGACCTGGTAGTACCCTCTCCCGAGGATCTGGACATCGGTGATCTTGCCCACATCGAAGAGAAGACAGGCTTGTAGTAAGTCCCGAACCTTGCCCCGATTGGGCCGAGTGCCAATGATCTTACAGATAACCGAAGTGGCTTGCAAGCGCTCCACTTTGGCCATCAAGCTCGCTCCGTAGGGTCGGGCGAGGGGGCTTCAGTGGAGTCCCTCTGCAGTGGAAGGGTCGGCTCCGCAGTGTCGGGCGAGGGGGCTTCAGTGGAGTCCCTTTGTGGTGGAGCAGAAGCCGCCATTCTGTGTCTGTTGCTGTGTCGAAGAAGGGCGGGCGGGTAGGCTGAGGGCTGAGGCGGGCTAAATGCAGGCTGGAGTAGGCAGGAGGCTGAAGGCGGGGGCTGAGGGCTGAGGCGGGTTGGGCGTGTTGTGAGGGCTGCGCCCTGGCTGGCTGCACGCTAGTTGCTGCACAGAGTTCAGGGCAGGGCAGCGTGCGAGCAGGTTTCGGGGGGGGGGGGATAGGCTGTAGGAACTGTGCGCAGAGGGAGGGGGTGGAGGTAGCGGCAGCGAGCTAAAAAACCAATTTTTTGAAAATAACAACCTACAAAACCAACTCCAATTCTAGTTTTAGCATCTTGTATGATATACAATCAGTTTTCTTATGAAAAGCTACAAAAATATTTATTTTTGGAGAAATTTACTCTCACAGCCAAGGGTATTTTTGGAATTTTGGAAAACTTGAAGGGCATTTTGGCAATTTATGATAAAACATTGGGAATGCTTTGGGAATTTTTGATATTTTAAGGGTAGTTTGGGAATTTCCACAAATTAGAGGTGTATTTTGGTAATTTTCCACCAAAGAAAAAAAAAAGAGCCTGCAAATTGATGCATTGCTAAAAAACTCTAGTCTAGCGATGACAATAGAGCCGTGAAAAGCAACGTGATGGAAAGCTCCATGCTCTGCGTTAATATTAAAAACGAGAGAGAGAGAGAGAGAGAGAGAGAGAGAGAGAGAGACGAGAAAGTCAGGGGCGATGGCTTGCATCCCCACCCTACGTCTGCCCGAGGCAGTGAAGGTCATTCAATGCAATGTGCTGCTAGGAATACTGGGCCTCTCTGTGCATCTTCTGGGCTTTTCTGCGGGGGCCTACGTCATTGCGGTGTGGCTTTTCTCGACGCTTCTGCAGCTCGTGTTGGTCATGGCGTACACGGTCCTCGTCATCGTAGCAGCTGAAGATTCAGACGAGGATGATTCTGACGATGACGAGCTCGGGTTCTTATATACTTCTCATCCTGCTACACTAATCACTGGCGATGAAGATGATGATCTCGACTACGATGACGACGTAGACGACATTGAGGTTGCAGCGCAGGTGCTTGCGAACCGTGCTGCTCACGTCGCTGCCATCGAACGGCTGCCTGTCTTTGACTTGGCGGTGGCCTGCAAGACTAAACTGCAAGACAGTACTAAGAGCATGGAAGGCGAAGCTACAGACAAGGGTGGGTTGCAAAATCTACACATGGAAGACAAATTAGAGGCCAAGGCCACAGTACTGCAAGACATAGAGACATATAGCAAAGGGAGCAAAGACATAGTGCAGCACATGGAAAGCCAAGAATGTTTTAAGGCTCCATTGCAAGAGATAAACATGGAAAGCACAACCCTTGACATTAAGATTGAGTACACTTGTGGAATTTGCTTGGAAGACTTGTCAAATGAGGATAAGGTATTCCTCTTTCCTAATTGCAGGCACTTCTTCCATATGCCTTGTGTACTCACATGGCTTTCGAGCAATGGTTCTTGCCCGATTTGTCGTGAGTTGGTAATTGAATTTCCGACTGCGGTTGCTGCCCACCACGAAGTTGTCATTGATGTTGAATTGATGCAGTGAGGATTTGTCCTGCCCCTTAATCAATGGACACGACATTCTGTGTATTGTAGGCTGTCTCAAATGATGCTCTTTGTTGTAAATATTTTTGTAACTTCAGACATCCCTCTTCTTTGTGGCATTCAATGCTCTACAGCAAGCATGACTTGTTAATTGCACTCTGTTATTGCAAAGAGACATAATCTTGCAAAGAGCCCTTTGGCACATAGTCCACAAAAAAACGCTCTACAGCCATCGTGATCCTTGGCAGAGCCTAGCGTCCACTCAGCATGGTGCTGACATTTTCTACCACCAAGGGTTGTAGATGTTTTTGATCTAGGCCGGCGATGGCACCCTCAAGATTGAGGACTTTTTTCTTGATGCTGATGATGATGGCAAGATAGAAGCAGGCAGAGTGGGACCCACACACACACACACACACCGACACACACACACACACACACACACACACACACACACACACAAAGCAAATCTATGTGCTGACGTGGCAGGTAGTACGGATTTCCGTGAATCGTATAACTGACGTGGCAGGTGTACGGATTTCCATAATTTGCACTGACAGCTTTTTGGGTTCAGCGCTTTTGGACCAGATGCTTTTGAGTTTATAGCTTTTCATTTAATCTGCTTTTGAATGGCCAAGGGCCTTTATATATGAATTGTGGGCTCACTCTGGCAGTCTGCCCACGGGAGATGGAGAGCAAGAGCCACAGAGTGTACCTTGTTTAAGCAATATAAAGAAATACCGAAAGAGGCGCCACGGTTTGGAGCCAACACTCTTTGGTGTGAAATTCCACCATCCGTGTTGCATGTGCTCTCTCTCTCTCTCTCTCTCTCTCTCTCTCTCTCTCTCTCTCTCTCTCTCTCTCTCTCTCTCTCTCTCTTTCAGTTCAGCTGTTATTGAAGTGCTAAAAGTCTGTTCAGTCTACTCTTTTCTATTGGCATGTGGTGCCTTCCCGATTATAGTGGTATCAGAGCTTCAGGCATGTGCTTTTCTCAAAGCATACCGGTCCTACCAAAGAGCAGACAGAGCAAGTTCGCACTTCCAAAGTTTACACGATATTATTTTATTAAAGAATGTTCCTGTCCCAACCACGGACGAAATAAAATAATCTTCATGTCCCTACCCCGGACTAATTAGGCACTCCCACCCTTACTTCATCGCGCATCGGGCGCTTTCCCATCTTCATCGCTCTGTCTTACAGGGCATAAGCCATAAGGAACCCAATACATGGTGTTCATGTCGACATCCTCAGTAGAATCTCCTGATGCTTCAAAGTTTTCAACAGTTTATAAATTATATGTTACCCCCTCTGATGCCCCAAGTGGTACTTCCTCCTCCAACACAAGAAAGTACGAGAGCTTCCAACCGCCAACCTTCCCAACAATCTATTCCAAACGGGGGAGTCTTTAGGAATATGGTGCAGCCATCTGACCCTAATCAAGTGCAACCACTTTGCCACCGCCGTTGCCCCCCCCCCCCCCCCCCCCCCCCCCCCCCCCCCCCCCCCCCCCCCCCCCCTGCCACTAGGCTACAATGCCTGGAGCCCATATGCATACGCTTATTATCCGTACCCTAGATACACGCCTAACCAACCAAAACATTTCAAGGATGGCGGCATCACAGCCAAATTTTTTACTTTTTTCAAGATTAAAGATTGAATGAAAGCATTCCAGTTCCTAGAGCAATTTGACAACATCTATGCTTTCGGGAACCATACATAAAAAGGAGGACAAAGGGTTGCCATTTCCTTTCGGTTCCCTCCTCCCGGGTGCTACACTCAGTGGCAGTGGGCGTTTCATCATGTGGATGCGAAGCGGGTTTCGCATGGTGTTTTGCACAAGGGGACTTGGCGTCTGATGTTGTGGCTGAGTTGCATGGTCCGGTTTGGTGCTTGGCTTGCCTCAAAGGCCAGGTGTCATGGGTTCTCTGGCGGTCGTTTGGCTTGTCTGGGTCCGTGCGGCTCGGCTCCGAAACAGGGGAGGAGAGGTTATTGGTTTTGATCGTGCCTGGTGTTGATTTTAGTATATGGGTTCTGGAGTCAACTGGTGTAGCTTCTGTTCTCGGCATCTTGGAGCTTGTTTCCAGATGAATGTTGTTTTATTGGTGCTCGGCTCTTAGTTGTTGTCTGGTTCTGCTTTTTTGCTGGCTTTGGCCTCGGGAAGCACTTTGGGGATTGGTGACAATAGTTCCATAGTGGTGGCACCCTATTGGTCTAGGCGAGTGTTGGGGACTTGGGGGCCCGCCCCCTTCTTCTTCGACTATATGCATACCCTTATTATCCTTTGGATCTGCTTGTACTGGATGATGGTTGATCTTGTTGCTATTGGTTGTATTTAGCTTCCATGGGTCGTGGCGAGCATGGACTTTAATCATGTATTTTTTTGGGTTATCTAATATATTCACCCACTTATTGTGGGTTCTGCTTTTTATATAAAAAAAGACTAATATAGGCTAAGGTTCAAAAAATTAACTCATTTATCCAATGGCCAAAGCAAGGGAAAAATTGGATGGTCGTAGGAAGACTAAAAAGTCTTCCCACATCCCTAGGAAGGAGGGGGTGAGCCCTTTTAGTAGGGGATGAGAGAGAAACACACACACACACACTCGAAGGCTCTCCCTTTACACAAAGGGAATATTGGACACATGTCAGGCTCCTAGGCCAATTGCCCCAATTCTCCTCTCACATCCTATTGGATGACCATAGAGGTGGACCAATGAGAATTAGGCTAGAGTAAAGTTAGTCTAATCAATTTAAAAATGCTTGATAAACGAACCAATAGAAATTAAGCTCCCTAGAAGATTGTTGGACTGTCTACCAAGAGGTCCAATGAGAATTCAGTAGGACAATGGCTTGCCTGATTCATATTGGCCAGAAGACTAAGAGGTTCAATGAGAATTTAATTGAATTATTTGATTACCTAAAGCTCTTACAAAAGGGGAAAGGGGGACACTTGTCAAAAGTCTATCAACTATGCTTCTAATTTGTGATTGGCTAAGCTTTACAGTAGCCAATGGGAGTCCAGCATGAGAATTTAGCAAGAGGGGTTGACCACGATGAGAGAGAGAGCTGCATTTTAGTCTAAGGCATTGCTACACACACACATACAACTCATGTGTGCAAGAAGAACTTCATACCCTGAATCTCCAAGCATTGAGAAGTAGAGGCCTACACCAACATTTCTTGGCTATGGAATGCAAATCCAACCAAGAGCCAAGCTTCAATGGCATGCTCATCTCCTCTACCATCCTAATTACTACGCTAAGCTATGCTATTACAGTGATTATGTGAGGAGAATACTTATTTCTTGTTGGATACATCTTCTTCCTCTCATTCTATCCTCATTCCCTACTAGCTCTCACCATTTTTGAAGGTGTGTGAGGTCTTGGGACTGAGGCTAGGGACACTAGGTGTTTTTTTCAAGCATAATTTGGTGCATGAAGCTTCCATCTTCATTGCACCAATGAGTTTTTTCAAGGAACAGAAGAATTGAATTATACAAAAGTCTCCTTTGATGGGAGAAGCTGTAGTACAAAGCCTTTATGGAGGGGGGACCAGCTCCATGTAAATCCGGTCCTCAACTGTTGTCAATTGTTCTATTTCTCTCTCTTTTCAAGTATTGTAATGGCAAATTAGCTAGGTGTAAATTTTTTGTTGCTTTCTCAAATTAGGTACTCTCTCTATGATCATTAAGGAACTTATTCTTAGTGAAATGCTCACTATGTTATCAATTTCCACTACAGGCAAGTTACTAGTTGTGCGCTCCTTGCCGCACTGTCGAAGCATGGGCCTTGCCTAACACTGTGTGCGAGCCATAGACGGCTCCAAGCACACAACTAGCTTAACTAGTAAGCTCAAAAGAGGGCAATGGTGTGTCACTCACCGCTCTATGCTCCTGCCGTGGAGGATTCCACGCCGCGAAGAAGAAGGAGACGCCGCTACGTCGCGCTCAACCGCTTCACCGCCATCGTGCCGCCGCAATTCTCGATCGCTCTCTCTCTCTCTCTCTCTCACACACACACACACACACACACACACACACACATACACACACACACACACACACACAAGGAGGTGAAGAAGAAGAAGATGGAGATGGAGATGGAGCAAGAGCACTCTTCTATTGCACAAATGAGAGAATGAGTGAATTTTAGGTTTAGTTGGCTTTTATATGAGCTCACCCCATTCACACTTGGGCGCCCATGCTTAGCCAACTAATCCCTTGAATGTCCCAATTAGAGTGCGCCTCTCATCGGCGATCACTCTTACCCTTTTCCTATTGGACCGACAAGCCCGGTACCTGACTCTACCAAATAAATAATGTCCACCGTGGTTACAACGTCCGTCTCGTAGGTGATAGGGTGTCCGTGAGCCGTGAGGGTTAACATGCCCCCTTCCTGATGTAGATTCCGTCCTCGGAAGCTATTGGTTGAAGCTCGTTGGTCGAGGTGGAAGAGCATTTGAGATGAATGTCCTTAGCGTTCATTAGTCATTGCAAAATCAAACAACATTGCACAGGAATTGCATTTTCATAAGCAATTAAAAAGCATATGCAATTTTAGGCAGACAATTGATTGTCAAGAGACGTATCAACCATTCTAACTCCTCAAAATTCCTCTCACATGCTAGCGTACCTATCAAATCCCATTCACATGCAAGCACTGGAAAGACCATGTGAAATATTTGTGAAAAGTAACGAGGGTACCTCTCGCCCAAGGCAGGAGGGGATGACTCTAGTGTATAAGCCATATCTGTACACGCAAATAGATGATGGTTAGAGTGCAAATATTACAAGGGTCGTGTTCTTGTGCATAATTTGTTTTTATGATTTTGTGTTATGGCTCTTGCTCTTTTACTTTTTTATCTTGTTTTTGTGAGTATAAGGCTTTACATATACATTCCCGAAGATTGGAGATTAAGAGGTCAGGGAGAAAGGTTGAGAGGGAAGCAAGTGAATAATGGATATCCACAAAAACTCCCCCCTTCCTTGGGTAGATCATACCGTTTGAAATGATGTCGTCACCCTTTGAAAACACTTGTTCCAAGTTGTTATAGGTGAAGATTTTTGCCAGTAGTTTTCTATTACCTTAGGTGCCTCTTCGAGTTGCAAGGGTGGTAAGGTACTCTCCCAGGATCGAACTTGAAGTGGTTCATCAGGTGATTCTTGAACACTGGAAGGTGTGGATTCCTTTGTAGCTTCATGGAGGTCCACTATTGTAGGTGGAGGCTGTGTAGAAGCTTTTACCTCTATGGATGTATTACATGAGGATCTAGAAGCTTCATGGAACTCCCCCCTTCCTGAGCTAGATGGAATAAATTGGTTTTTCCTTGGAGCCCAAACTAGCTCTGGACTAGGTGTGTAGCATTCTGTGATCTTTCCCTTCCCACAGTCTGCCATTGGCTTTAGCGTTACACTGTTTGACTCAATGGGTTTTTTGTCGATAGGGAAGGACACATTTTACGTTTAGGTACCCAAATTTGCTCATTTCCATCATAGTAGCCTTGGGCTTCTAATAGTTGTTTTGGAATCCATGTGATTTGGTCTTGACTCTCCTAGGGCGCGCTCTTGGTTTTCCGGGGAAATTTTTTCTTGGAATGGATGGGAGGGTTGAGGTAGTTGGAAGTAAGGCCTTGGTGACCCATTGATATGTACTCTTAGGTCGTGCAGGTTGAGTACTTGCAATATTACTGCTTACTGTAACTACAAGTGTTGAAGTGCTAGGTTCATGGGTAGCCGGAAAAGACGAGTTAACCACCTTGGCTTGTGAATGTTGGCTATCCTTCAACTTTGCTAGAGTTTGCAACGTAGGTGACTTTGCTTGAATGATAGGGGTAAGAGTCGATGGTCACGTCGTGACACTACCAGTATCCCAATCAATAGTGCATTTGGTTGCCAACATCCACGTGCGTCCCAGGTTTACGTTGCCTTCCATAGCTCCCGCGGGCATGACTAGAAACCTCTGCACTATGCTTCCATTGTCATAGACAATAGGGGTATGAAGGACTCCAAGAATAGCAATTTTCTTTTTATTAATTCCCTTGACTTGCATCGTACTCAGGGATAGGGTCGGTTTCCCTAATTGACACCAAACTCCATAGGATAACAAATTGTGTTTAGCTCCAGTATCTAATAAGGCATTGTATAGTACTTTCCCATAGGGGCTATTTAGTTCAATTGGGTATCATAGGGGTGGCTCAGATTCTAATGAGTCATCATCTGTGTCCTAGAAAAATGCTTGCGTGATTCCCAGATTAGTCTCTCGTTGGCGTCTAAGACGTTGTTGTCGTTCTCGAGCCTCAACTCTTGCTTGGATTTTTCTAAGCTCTGCTTGTTCCTTGGCAGCCTTCTTTTGATGGATGGCTTGCAACTCTTCCTGGCTTAGAGGATCATAATATCTTTTGAATTTACTCCCATTAAGGAATCCAATGGTTTCAACTCCATCTAGAGTCTCCACACGAATGGTCCCTTGCGGGGTAATTTCACACACTCGATATGGTCCCTTACTAGTGTATTTCAATTTCTTCTTTTCATTACGTACCCCGTACATAAGAACTTTATCACCAACATTGATGTCTTTATCCTTTAAATGGCTATCAAACCACTTCTTTCTCCTATCCTTCTCCACTAGAGCATTTCGCACAGCTAATTGCCTCTCTTCATCTAGCCTTTCCAGGATATATAATCGCTCCACTAAGGGGTTACCATCCCAACCTTCTTGAGAAGCTACTCGAAGACTAGGAATGACAAACTCCCATGGAATAACTGCTTCTTGGCCATACACCATTTTAAACGGTGTGCAATTAATAGCAACTTTATACGCAGTACGATAAGCCCATAAAGCTGATGTAGGCTTTAAGTCCCAATCAGTGCGATGAGCCTCAACTGTCTTTGTCAAAATGGAGATGAGATTTTTGTTGGTACTCTCAGCTTGGCCATTTGCTTGGGGATAATAGGGTGTAGACTTGTGGTGAGATATCATGAAGTTTGATGTGAGTTCTTTTATTACTTCATTTATAAAATGAGTTCCATTGTCACTCACAAGTTCAAAGGGGCATCCAAAACGTGTGATAATGTTCTCAAAGAGGAACTTAGCTGTTGTTTTTGCATCCGCCTTTCGTGTTGCTTTTGCTTCAGCCCATTTGGTTACATAGTCGGTAGCCACAATGATATATCGTGATTGCGTGTTACGTGTAGCCGGACTAATCGGTCCTACAAAGTCTAAGCCCCACTTTTAAAATGGTTGGGTTACCTTGATGTGATGTAGAGGCATCCTATCACTTCTTTGTGGCTTCTTGAAGCGTTGGCATTCATCACATCCATTTGCAAAAAGTGATGCATACTTAAATAGAGTGGGCCACCAATAGCCTGACTGTAAGATCTTTCGGGCAATCAACTTTCCTGAAAAGTGACCACCAGCTACGCCCATGTGTGCCTCTTGTAGAATATATAAATACTCATCCTCGCGGGCACAGCGTCTAAGAACATCATCTTTTCCTCTCTTATAGAGAGTTCCCGCCAGTAAGCAATAGGGTTCGCATTCCTTGATTAATTTTTGAGCTATATCGTTTCGCAGCTCTTTGGGTGGAAAACCATTAACTAAGAAGTTAAAAATCTTTTCACTCCATTCAGGCATTGTCTCAACAATGAACAAAGGAGTATCAGGAAATTCATCATCGACCCCCGTAGGAGCTTCGCCATTAGGGATACAAGATAATTGATCCACCATGACATGTTTCCTTCCAGGCCTGACAACAACGGTGAAGTCAAACTCAAGAAGAATTAACAACCATCGTGTAATTCGACCCGTGGAACACGGCTTGCTTACCAAATATAGCAATGCTTGATGATCAACATAAAACACAAACTTGGTAGCAAGAAGGTAATAGCGAAATTTCTTTACTGCGTAAATCATAGCTAGACCTTCGCGCTCTGTAGTAGTGTAGTTCATCTCGGCATCATTTAATTGGCGACTTGCAAAGCTAATAGGGTAGTCCAATTTATGTTCTCCTGGTTGAGTTAGAACACACCCAATAGCAAAATTTGATGCATCAATATGCACATGAAAAGGTACATTCCAATCAGGTGTTCGCAGGATTGGAGCACTTGTTAGGGCCTTCTTTAATAACTCATAAGATTGATGACATTCTTCCGTCCAGTGAAACTCGATAAGAAGCTTGTACAATGGACGCGCTATCTCGGCAACGTTTAAAATAAACCTTCGATAATAACCAACATGGCCCATAAATCTTTGAACTCCTTTATAGTTAGTAGGTGGTGGCAAATCGGCAATGGCTTTAATCTTACTCTCATCTGTGAATATCCCGTTCTTGGACACTATATGCCCTAGAATAACTCCATGCTTAACCCAGAATTGGCATTTGAAAGGGTTCAATGAGATGCGATAAAATCTGCACCTTTCAAATATTTTTCGTAGATATAACAAATGCTTCTCCCAAGAAGAATAAACACAAAGGTCGTCTAGGAAAGCTTCACAAAACTCCCTTAGAACTTCTTTAAACGCAGTGTTTATTAATCGTTGGAATCTAGCAGGGGCATTTGTTAAGCCAAAAGCCATAACACGAAATGCAAACACTCCAAACTCTGTGATAAAAGCAGTTTTAGCTTGGTCCTCTAATGCAATTGTGATTTGATTGTAACCAGAGTACCCATCTAAAAAGCTATAAGCTTCCTTGCCCACAACTCTTTCAAGCACATGTTCTAAATATGGCAAGGGATAATGATCTCTCCTAGTAGCTGCATTAAATTTCTTGAGGTCCACGCACACTCTTAGTTTACCATTCTTTTTTGGCACAATGACTATTGGAGAAACCCATTCTGAGTGCTCAACAGGGTATATGAATCCATATTGGATAAGTTTTTCAATCTCCTCTTGTACAATTTTGGCATACTTAGGATTCATTGGATAGGGTCGTTGCTGGACGGGTTTAGCAATGTTGATCATGGGAATTGTATGTTGCACCACAGAAGGTGGAACGCCCTTCATGTCATGATATGTCCAAGCAAAGATATCCTTGTATTCCTTGAGGAGCTCCTTAAGTACAGCCTCTTCAGTTTCGGTAAGGTCTTGAGCAATAAAGACTGGTTTAGACTCCTCACCTGGTTCTGCTAATTCTATCTCTTTAACTACCGCTGGACCATCATAGACTCCACTGCTTCCATTGGTAGGTATTTCGCTCCCCCGTGGTATAAGATTTAAAATGTTCAGGAGCCGTATGTAAGTCAGCAGGCTCTTGTCCTGACGGAGACCTTTCTTTTAGTTCTGCCTCCTTTTGTTGTTGTGCTAACTCTCGGTTTTGACGTCTTCTTATAGTTCGACTCAATTTCGGCTCTGTAACCTCCAATTGAGCGAGGTCAATGGGTCGCGGGCTGCACCACATGACACTCTGGAGATGTTCACCCCAATTGTCTACTAGCTTTTGATGAGCATCACATGCCCCTAGATAGCTAAGCCATTCTGCAGTAGATCTTTCCTTGTTTATCCTAGCTCTCACATTTGCTCGATATCGTCGTCTCTTATATGACCTTTGTTTCTTGTTAAGATTTTGATTTTGGTAAATGTTTGAACTCGACTCGCTTGATAGGTCTTCGCTTGTATCTTCTTCACTCTCATATAAATTACCATAGATGGTCGTACTAGGCCTTGAGTGTTCAGTTTCTATACTTGGCTCACTCGATGTTTCCTCAGGTTCTGAATCCATTTCTTCCTGAGATTCCGTTTCTGATGTGTATTGGCCTGAAGCCTTTGAGGAATCATCGGTTTCACTCTCAGGTAGGTGTGCCTCTTTCTTATCATCGGATGTTACATGCGCTACACCTAACATGTTTACTGGTGCAATGTGTGGTATCTCTTCCCCATCTGGTGTTACCCAGGTTGTTCCTCTAGCTCCCCATGTATCTATAGTTGCCGCTAGGTGCACCCAATCGACATTGTCTGACTCAGCCATTCCGGGTAGGATATCCATATAAGGAGAGTTCTCCCAAATATCCGTGTCTTCGTTACACGTGTAACAATACTGTAATGGAGCTGAGTGAATTGTTGTGTCTGATCGATTATCAATGATGAATTTATTTCCTAGAGGATGCATTCGACCACTTAAAAGATCAAGTCGAATGACAGAGTCTTGGAGCTGTAAGTAGACGTGGTTTTTGGACCAGTCATGCACCATTTTTGCTTCCCTCATGAATGGACGCCCTAAGATCATCTCAAATGACATAGGATGCTTGGAAAAATCCATAACAATGAAAGTCTGCCTTACCTTGTGTCCCAAGACCTTGATTCTGAGATCCTTTAGCATTCCAATAGGCGTAACAATAGATCCATTAGCCATTTTTACCACTACGCTTGTGGCTTCAAGGTGAGGTCTCCCCATAGACTCCCAACAACTCTTTGTCACCATGCTGACTCCCGCACCACCATCAAGGACCCCCTTTACATTTAATCCTTTATTAGTGATTGGTAGAGTAGAATTAGATTCATCACCTTCAAAGTATTGCCCCAACTTGTTAACGGGTACTTCAATTACATATTCATGTCCCGCTAGGTCAGATGGTGGTGCTCAATGTTCCTCATCATTCATTACGAAGTCAGGTTTGTTCATATGTGCAAACTGTGGTAATCCGGCCTGTAATTCTCCATTGATGAAGGCTCAAAGAGCTGAGACTAGCTCGGGGTCTTTATATAGTTTGGACATGATGGTGGTTCGAACTTCTGAAGACATGAAATCCATCAATTTGGCAACATTTAATGCCATCTTGTGGGACATAGGACCCTGACAAGAGAATGGTGAAGATGGAATCTCCACTTCCTCAAGGGGGTCGGGCATTGCCTCACCAAACATTCTCTCTAGTAGGAAAGGTGTGTGTCCACTTTCACATGTCC
Organism: Adiantum capillus-veneris; assembly: GCF_014529385.1. NCBI lineage: Eukaryota > Viridiplantae > Streptophyta > Polypodiopsida > Polypodiales > Pteridaceae > Adiantum > Adiantum capillus-veneris. Next base: position 13,399,774 of record NC_140946.1, on the reverse strand, counting down.
TACCCTCACTCTCTTCCCGACTGATACTGGGTATAGCTAAAGGCCAGTAGTTCTTGTGAGGTTGAACTTGTGTGGGAAACACTGTGTCCGACATCTGGATATGTTTGGGTTCAGGTTCTAATGTTCGTTGAGTTTCTTCCACCAAACCCCTCAGTTGTTGGACTCGTTCAATTTCCACTGTTGGGTTTGGATAGGTTCCAATATTTCTCTTGCAATCCTCATTTTTTGTCTCTCGTGTCTTATCTTGGGGGTTCTCAATTGGGTGGTTTAGCTTTGAATACTCTTTTGGTGTTCGTCGTAATTCCCTCTCGTGATCCTCTTCACTGGCTTTTTCCTTTGTAGTATCAATACTTTTGGTCTCCGTGGTCTCTATCGAATCTGAGTCATCCTCAGGGTCATTCATATACACGGGATCCTCTCCTGTCCCAATGTTAGTCTTTGAACTAGGTTTTGAGCTAGAAGCATTAAGGGATTTCTTTCTTCGTGTTTTCTTCTTTCTCGTTCGGCCAATGGATGCAACATCTCTCTCTTCGAGGATGTAATTTTGCTTTTGGAGCATCGATCTTGTGAGTGCATTGACTGGTGCTATGTTTATAGTTGGTGGTGTCCCATCAACAATCTCTATTATGTTCAATGGTGTGATTTTCGGTGCGTTTGGATTGTTAGGACATTGTGCGATCAAATGATCTATTCCACAACAATTACAAGTGAGTGTTGGCATTGCCAATGCACTCCCTTGACTTGTTTGCATTAGTGCAACATTCTTTTTCATTCTAATGGGGCACTAAGTACTCGATGTGGTCCACCACATTCGTAGCACTGAAGAGGTGGTCTCCTGGCAAAACTATTAATGTTTTGGCCTCTTGCTGCTAGCGCAGTAGCTTGATATACCGGTTTGATTTGTCCCCAATGGTCTTCCATATAGCACCTGGGACACTCCTCAAGCATGTCGACTCCATAGGTGATACAAATGAACTCCATGGTGTACTTCTTGTCATGCTCACCACTGGGATATGCATGGTAGTCGTAGTGTCATTAAGAGAAAGATGAGTTAGATCTGGGAAGGTAAAGCTTCCACTTGTGGGCTCAGATTGTACTGAGGCTCCTGGCGAAACAACATATGGAGGATCAATGGGGCTCACTAAGGGAGTCTCCATTTGTGATAGGGTTGGTTGGTTGGCCTTTCTAGTATCCAAGAATCTCATTAGGCCTATTGAAGGCACGTTGATCCCTGTGTTCTGTCTTTCTAACTCGACAATCCTATGGAGGACATCACAGACTTTCTGTTGTTGCTCATCTATGCTAGTAGCACCCGATGTGGATTGTAGAACATCTAACCAACCCACATGATAGGTGTGTCCTGTGTATCGATCAGTTAAAGCTTCTGCTTGTAGGTCATACTCCCAATTTTCGTTTAGGAATATCCCATCTAAGCCTAGCGTGCTGGAGGTTTCCCTCGAAGTGGAAGCATTATTTCTCCCCATCGCTTGCCCCTCCGTGACTGCTACCTTGGGAGCACTCGGTTGCTTGGCTGGCATGATTGTTGTCATAGAAGCCTTTGCTTTCAGGGCTCGACTTTGTTCTAGCCTTCATAGGTTCTCAATTTCCCTCTCCCTTGTTGCTTGCATATAGCGTTCGATCTATTGTACTTCGGCAAGACTCCTACCATCGGGTAGTAAAACCTCAGAGGGAGATAGTCGTAAAGGATCAGGAGGTGCAGTGGATGGAACATTCATATGCACACTCTCAAGAAGCATAGGGTCTATTTTAGGCATGAATGACGAATTTACTTCCCCACTCCCTTCATTTATTTCATTAACCGCATGTTCGGAGCGAGTAGCTCTACTAAGGGTCTCTTTTAAGCGGCTAAACACACTGGACCCGGGTCGTGGGCCCATGGCATGCATGTCTTGACTTGAACTATCAGGGTTTGGTGTAGGATACCCCTCTATGACTTCGTAGTCAGAGGAAGAATCACTAGACGCGATATGAGGATCTTGGGTCGCGCTACCTTGAGTCCCGGTCGAAGGTCCAGAACCTAAGGTGGAGGAATAATGGGTGCCCGCGTAAATGGAGGCACTACCAATATGCTCGTGCTCTAACACTCGTCCAGAGCGCAGGTTCATATGACTTGGATGCCCTAGAAGTGTCAATGAGTGCCCGTGAAGGCTGCTCACCTAGTAATTTTGGGTGTTTTGCAACCCAAGTCTTTTCTTATTTATTTATTTTTTGATTTTTTGGTCCTTTTTTTTGACCCAGCTATAGAATAGAACGTATGATAGCTCAAAACGAGCGTCTCGGTCAGAGGGACGTGCCGTGCTTTACAGCCCTCCGTTTGGTCACTTTATGCCTTCGGAATCCCTAAAACCGTCAATTTCTAGTAGGGAACTAGGCCCAAATTAGAAAGTCTAAGGGTGCAAGTGGGAAGAGAAGGGAGGAGAGTGGAGGACTTGCCCCACATGCTCTCATTCCCTCTTGAGGGGGTAGGGTATATATATAAAAGTGAGTCTAGTATATATCGTAAGACTGAGGCTTGGGGCCTGGGCCTGGGCTTGGGCTTGGGCTTGGGGAAATGATCCCGATCCCGATCAAAATTTTAGTGTAGCCCCCCAGTCACTCACGCTTAAATATTTCTGGTTTTTTTTAAATTATTATATATATATATATATATATATATATATATATATATATATATATATATATTTTATATGCGACGACCACGCGCGGTTTAGGTGACCCTTTCTTGGCCACACACACTGTCAACACCTACCTATCCTCTCTGTCAACAGCTCACAGCTCACAGACAGCTCACTACCTTATCTACTTACTAACAGTGCTGCTAACCACTCTGCTAACTGCTTATTGACAGTGGGCTATCTGTCCACCTACTTCCTCTCTCACTACCTTACTGTGCAAAGACTTTGTGCAGGCAAACCTTGACAGAAAACTGTGTATAGACTGTGTGCAAACAGAAATTGCTAACTGTCTACCTACTTATTCATTCACTGCGAACAAGCTAACGACTACTAATTGTGCAAAGACTGTGTGCAAACAAAAAACACAACATTATGCAGAAATCACAGAACTTGCAGATAATAGAGAAATTAACAACTTGCAGAAAAATAACTCATTCCTCTTCCTCTTCCTCTTCCTCTTCTTTCCTACTACAAACAACTCATAGGAGAAGCACAAAGTGCCTCTTGAGCTTAGTGCAAGGCGATTCCCCGGCAGCGGCGCCAAAAATGTGCGCTCCTTGCCGTACTGTCGAAGCAAGGGCCTTGCCTAACGCTGTGTGCGAGCCATAGACGGCTCCAAGCACACAACTAGCTTAACTAGTAAGCTCAAAAGAGGGCAATGGTGTGTCACTCACCGCTCTATGCTCCTGCCGTGGAGGATTCCTCGCCGCGAAGAAGAAGGAGATGCTGCTACGTCGCGCTCAACTGCTTCACCGCCGTTGTGCCGCCGCAATGCTCGATCGCTCTCTCTCTCTCTCTCACACACACACACACATACACACACACACACACACACAAGGAGGTGAAGAAGAAGAAGATGGAGATGGAGATGGAGGAAGAGCACTCTTCTATTGCACAAATGAGAGAATGAGTGAATTTTAGGTTTAGTTGGCTTTTATATGAGCTCACCCCATTCACACTTGGGCGCCCATGCTTAGCCAACTAATCCCTTGAATGTCCCAGTTAGAGTGCGCCTCTCATCGGCGATCACTCTTACCCTTTTCCTATTGGACCGACAAGCCCGGTACCTGACTCTACCAAATAAATAATACAATGTCCACCGTAGGTTACAACGTCCGTCTCGTAGGTGATAGGGTGTCTGTGAGCCGTGAGGGTTAACACTAGTGTATTAAATGTTACATTGATATCAGAGCTATTGGTTTCTCTTTTTGTGTACATGTTTTTTGTTAAAGATTCTCAAAATGAACCTAATGCTTTAGCAAAACAAATATAAATAATCAAAAGGAATTAGAGTTATCCAACTTCCTCAAGGGGTTCCAAGATGTTTTTATTGACAACATCCCTTGTGAACTACCTCCCAAACGAGGCAATGACAACCATGCAATTGAACTTCTTCCAAGAAGTTCACCACATAATAAACCTCCTTATAGAGTTTTTCAAGCTCAACAAGAGGAGATTATGTGAAAAGTGCATGATTCGTTAGTTGAGAAATGCATGGTTAGGCCTAGCTCATCTCCATTTTGTTCACCAGTGTTATTAGTGAAGAAGAAAGATGGCACATATCATATGTATGTGGACTACAGAGCACTAAATAGAATCACTATCAAGAATAGGTTTCCCATTTCACTTGTAAAAGACCTATTTTATAAGCTACAAGGGTCTACCTACGTCAGTAGGAGTGACCTAAAAAGTGGCTACCATCAAATAAGGATAGTTGATCAAGACATTGTAAAGATCGCATTTTGCACTACGTTTGATATTTACGAGTACATTGTCATGCCTTTTGGTTTGACCAATGCACCAGTCACATTTAACTGCTTGATGGAGAAGCTACTCAGGCCTCACCGAACCTAAATTGGAGTGTTCTTTGATGATATAATCATCTACTCTAATTCATTAGATGAATACAAACAACACCTCTAGGTAATATTTCAAGTTTTACGAGAGAATAAACTTTATATTAATCGAAATAAAAGTAATTTTTTTCTACAAGAGATTCAGTATTTAGGTCACATTATCTCTCAAGATGGCATCCAAATGGATCCATCAAAGCTAGAGGTAATAAAAGGACGGCCTAATCTAAAGAATCTGCATGAACTACGAAGCTTTATAGGTATGTGTGCATACTATAAACGCTTCATAGAAAAGTTCTCACAAATCGCGGGACCATTACATGACCTAAAAAAGAAAAACCTTAGGTGTATATGGTCCACCAAGGAGAACAATGCTTTTGAAAAGCTTAAAGAGAAGCTTATCTCCTCTCAACCTATGCTTACACTACCAAATCTCTCAAAGCCATTTGAGGTCCAATGTGACGCTTGTGGTGATTGCCTTGGAGCTGTTTTGCTCCAAGAAGGGCACGCCATAGCCAATGAAAGTCGAAGGCTCGACCCTGTTGAGCAAGCTGTAGGAATATATGAGAAGGAACTCTTAGCATCTCTACATGCTCTAGGTTCTTGGAAGCAATATTTATTGGGGACTCCTTTTATTCTACGAACAGATCATCAAAGCCTTAAGTACTTCATGATGCAGACCAAGCTCTCCAACAAACAAATGAGGTGGGAAAATTTCCTTTCGCAATTTCACTTTCATGTTGCTCACAATGTTGGCAAGCATAATCAAGTAGCCGATGCACTCTCAAGACGACCGAGAGTGAATGCGGTATCCATAGCAACTCAAACGATCTATCTTCTATGATAGATGAGTACGCTATGATCCCAATTTTGGAGATGTGATTTCAACCCTTGCACTAGGGAAGAAGGAAGAACCATTTACCCTACAAGATGATTATCTTCTCTATGGTAATAGACTATGTGTTATTAACTCACTACGTGAAAAAGTAATGTATGAATCTCATGCTCCTCCTTATGTAGGGCATAGAGGGATTCAGTCTACATTAAAAGGGATAGAGACGTCATCCCCACAAACATGATCCTAAGAAGGCATACTTATTAACATGTGCAGACAATAAATAAAAAGACATACTTATTAACATGTGCAGACAATAAATAAAAAGAGAGTCTTATAAGACAAAAACTTTGTTCATTAATACATATTTACATTTGCTTACTCTAGGGAATCATTGTAAAGCATTGACAAGGTTTAGGTTATCCTTTAATTATATGCCTTTTCAGTCTACACCAAGTAGAGTTTTTCACCCTACTATGGAAGATTGATACAGACTAAAATGCAGACATGCTTGCGATAGCTAAGGCTCTCAAGCACCAAATGGACTAGTCATCCATTCTGGAATGGTGTCGTAGGATAAAATAGGGATCCTCTACCCGCTAGCAAACGGACTAATGACTAGGCTTTATCTTCTCTACCTCATAGTGGAGGACTTCTATGATTTCAAGAGAGAGGTAATGTCATCAAAACTCATATATAATTCTCCCAAATGATTTTCTCATGTTAAACTGATCATTTAATATGGGGAAGTACCAGGGGAGTAAAAGCTAGAATATTGGTAAGGTTGTCAGACCGGCCTCTGTAAGGATCCAAAGGAGGGAAAATAGGGATCCAAAGGGGGAGAGTCTGCAAAAGAGCAATGTGCTTCAATGGGGCTTAAAAGACCTAAGGTTCAGTTCCATTAAGACTTCCATAGGCTAAGGTTCCAAAAATTAACTCATTTATCCAATGGTCAAAGCAAGGAAAAAATTGGATGGTCATGGGAAGACTAAAAATTCTTCCCATATCCCTAGGAAGGAGGGGGCGAGCCCTTTTAGTAGGAGATGAGAGAGAAACACACACACTCTCTTCAAGGCTCCACGTTTACACAAAGGGAATATTGGACACATGTCATGCTCCTCATCCAGTTGCCCACCACAATCTCCCCTCAAATCCTATTAGATGGCCATAGAGGTGGACCAATGAGAATTAGGCTAGAGTAAAGTTAGTCTAATCAATTTAAAAATGCTTGATAAAAGAACCAATAGAAATTAAGCTCCCTAGAAGACTATCGGACAGTCTACCAAGGGGCCCAAAGGGCATTCAACAGCCCAATGGCTTGCCTGATTCCTATTTGTCAAAAGACTAAGAGGTCTAGTGAGAGTTCAATTGAATTATTTGATAACCTAAAGCTCTTACAAAAGGGGAAAGGGGGACACTTGTCAAAAGGCCATCAACTATGCTTCTAATTTGTGATTGGCTAAGCTTTATAGGATCCAATGGGAGGCCAGCATGAGAATTTAGCAAGAGGGGTCGACCAAGATGAGAGAGAGGGCTGCATTTTAGTCTAAGGCATTGCTACACACACACACACACACACACACAACTCATGTGTGCAATAAGAACTTTATCTCCTCCTCCAAGCATTGAGAAATAGAGGCCTACACCAACAACTCTTGGCTATGGAATGCAAATCCAACCAAGAGCCAAGCTTCAATGGCATGCTAGCTCATCTTCTCTATCATGCTAATTACTAAGCTAAGCTATGCTATTAGAGTGGTTATGTGAGGAGAATACTTATTTCTCGTAAGATACATCTTCTTCGTCTCAATCTATCCTCATTCGCGGATAGCTCTCACCATTTTTGAAGGTCTGTGAGGTCTTGGGACTGAGGCTAGGGACACTAGGTGTGGTTTTCAAACCTAATTTGGTGCATGAAGCTTCCATCTTCATTGCACCAACGAATTTTGTCAAGGAACACAAGAATTTTATTGTACAAAAGTCTCCTTTGATGGGAGAAGTTATAATACAAAGCCTTTATGGATGGGACATCGGCTCCATGTAAATATGGTCCTCAACCGTTGTCAATTGTTCTATTTCTCTCTCTTTTCAAGTATTGTCAATGCCAAAATAGCTAGGTGTAAATTGCTATGTTGCTTTCTTGAATTAGGTACTATCTCTATGCTCATTAGGAACTTGTTCTTAATGAAATTCTCAATATGTTATCAATTTCCGCTACACACAAGCTACATGCCCAAAGGTATTGGCCCTGAAACCTAGCACCCCTTTTGGTATTTCTTTATTATATTAATGCTTGAGCAAAGTACAACTCCCAAAGGGGTCATCTGATCTCAGACTCTCTGCATCCAAATGCTCTGAGAGTGAGGCCCCTAAGGGTCTTTTTATTCTTTAAGGGATGCCAAAAGAAGATCCCTAGAAGCAATCTAACTCAAAAGCCCAAAAGCTATTGGTCCTAAAAGCAGGCAAAAAAAGCATCATAATTTGCAAAAATCCGTACAGGTTGCCAGTTCACCAGCTATCAGTGCACATTGCAGAGAGCCGTACTGTCAGCCACGTCAGCTGTTGTACAGTCTGCCACATCATCTATCATACTGTCTTGCTTCCACATCAGTGTCCCAAATGCTAGTAGAAAAAGAATCAACGCAATTTGTGGAAATTTGTGCAGGCTGCCACATCACCACCTGTTAACACAAATTGCAGAGAGCTGCAATGTCTGCCACGTCAGGTGTTGTACAATTTGCCACCTCATCTATCGTAATGTTGTGCTACCACATTAGTGTCCGTACTACCACGTCAGCACCTTTGGGGGTGGTCATGCCATGTCATCATTTTGTGACATACCCCCCTCTTGAAAGAATTGTAATCGCCCTCCATTATGCCAACAAAATCAAATATAAGCCATAAACCAGTTCAGTAGACACTGACTCTAAGTACCAACGCACTAGAGGACACAAATCCAGCACTTGTACAAAGACGACAGTCATGTCACATCACATTCTGATCACAGTCAAATCACATTCAAAGTACATCACATATAATCTGGGACTGTGATTCGTGGCGACTTATCTAGCAATCACATCTAGATCCATTGTAACAAACTTGGGCACTCCAAGTCTAGAATCTGCCACGACACGAGAGAGATTCACTTAAAACACACAAATCACAATTCAATTTGAGTAGACATGGCCCGACGTAGTTTCGTGCCAAGAGAGATTGGCCCCAAAGACTAGTGTCTCTATCGGTATTTCTTTTTGTATCAATATTTACTTGGTGAGCCAAAGGCTCTTTTTGTAGTATCTCAACGCAGAAGCCACCATGTGGCATTAGATTCAATTTTTTTAAAAGTAAAGCATCGCAGCCATGAAAAGCTACCAAGTGAATAAAATCAAAAGGTACTCTGTGTGATCTTTTGTTCGTAGATCATCAAGCTGGAGGGTACTTTGGATGCTTGCCGACATGATGAGCACTTTCAAAGATCATATATTTTTTGCAATCAACCCATGCCACAGGTGTGTTCTAGTGCTACTGAAAAAGAAGATATCATATATTAATCGATGATCAGTTGGCCTGATCTGGAGTTGAATCATGAAACTCATTGCCTTCATAGGCTCGTCAGCACGTTTTTATGTTGATGCTATCAGGCTGTTGGTGATGTAGATGGTAGAGGGCAAAGAAATGGAACGAGTAAACGTCAAAGTGGACATGAGGGTAGAAAAGCTTAGGATAGATCACACCAAAGCTTATGATGGTTATCCTCGAGTAATTAAGCCAGTAGCTTCAGTGCAACTAGCTGCTTGCACTTTTAGCAGAGTGTGTGAGGGGACTAGTGGCAGACAGCTCAATGTCAAGGGAAAGGCATTGGGGAATATTGCCACTAGTGCAATTCATGGTCTGTTGAGCCGTTCGCTTCAATCGCACTCCTTGTCTAGTTGTGTTGATAGCCTATCTGAAAATTTTACGAGGCAAGCATTTTGGAACGATCTGCACACAAACAGAAACATTGCTCATGACCAATTCAACGTAGAATATGATGTCCGTGGTAGTTGGTTGATGTGTAGCTCCAAGTATAAGTAGTAGCATTGCAGAGATAGAGTATGGCGTCAAGACGAGGGTGACCAAGAGGTGTTGCACAACGACAAAAGATCGTGTAGCATGAGCAAGAGGCACATGCGTAGCCGCAAAAGTTGACAAGGACACCTGGTTGAGTTGTAAAAGGGGATCATTGGCTTTTGGAGGTAGCAAAGTAATTATTGGAGGATCCCCAATGAGCATTCCATGAGCTCTTAATAAGGGAGAAGCGTTAAGAAAAATAATGGCAAGCACTGGTAGGGAAAATTAGTGTGCAACTACACATATTTGGGGAGGAAAAGAGGTTGACAAGCTGCACGACCATATTGGGGATAGACAGCAAAGAAGGGGGTTTAAATCCACAATGTGCATGTAATAGAGGAGGTCGTTGTAAAATAATATCTGACACATGAATAGTATGACAAAGGTGTAGATAAGGAAGGAGATCGATGACTGAGGCAACTAGTCATCCAAGAGAGAGGGGTCCATCAAGAGAAAAAATCCCATTTTGATAATGAGGGGACTGTTGTTGCAGATCATGAGAATAGGGTTGAGTGGCAGCCAAAAGATGGTTGTCGAGTTAAATTGAAGATGGGTGTCAATACCAGGTTGGAGCAGCAGGTTAAAGGGTGCATAGGGTTGACGAGAGGCAGTAGAGAGAAGGCAATGTTATTTTCTTAGGAATATTATTACTTGGTGAGCCAAAGGCTCTTTTTGCCTCTATTTGGTCATAGAAGCCACCAGGTGGCATATCAAAGCTTCAAATATAAATTAATTTTAATATAAAAAAAGGTCGTGAAAAGCGACGTTGGTTCACAAGCAAACAAAAGCAATGTTGCAGGTTCGTAGAGGCGCTAGTTTGGAGGTTCACAAGACAACAATTTGTAGGTTTGCAAATGCGTATCAGTTTGGAGATGAAGCTTTGCAAAGACAACAGTTCAATATTCTTCAGGTACTGAGTGAGTTGGCTTCCAATTCTATGCTAATAGTTCCAAATCTTTTGAATCTTAGATTGAATCTTGTTTCTTGCGGTGATGCCTACTCTGTGCATGGGGAGGAGAGCATATCACGAGCCCTAATATGTTGCCTTGCCTCTCATGTGTGCCTCCCTCTCTCAGTGTTTCTATGTGTATGTGTATGTCTGTGTCTGTGTTCGTGTTTAGTATCGACTATTCATGGTTGATTGCTCAACTATTCATGGTGACTAGCCAACACGAATGAGGGAGTTCGTGAGAGCATTCAGTCTATGACATAGATTCTAATACTCCAAGAGCCGTTCTCCACAAGGTGTCTTCCTAGAGTCCTTTCACTTCTAAGCCTCAATACCGTGGAAAAATACTCCACACAAACTCATAGTAAGCCTCATGTCACACACATTGCATCCTCGCCATCCACTCTTACAAACACCCTTTTGTGCTAACTAGACTTGCTTGGTGGGTGTTTCTATAGGAAATCTGTAGAATATAAAAGGACATATGCAAATTGACATCAAGAACTAAAGTAAACAAGTACAAAGTTCATCGGATCTACATTTTCAATAGTGATGAGCAAACTAAATATGGTGTCACGCCGAACTCAACACGCTGTTAGGAGTTTTTTTGAAAAAGTGATTGCGCATGTGTACATACACATGCATGGTGCATAAAATAAAGGATTGCCCATTTTCCAGATCAGGTGGTTACGTGGGGCCCACATGTATACATGTAGGACAACGTGTACATAGTACATCAATTTTCATTATCACCAGTACCAGTGTTTTTTTCCTATAATAATGAGGAGTTGGTAGCACGTAAAACTTCTTGAGGAAGCTATCAACGGGCCGATGCCATGAGGTAAGCAGGTGCGTCAGATGGCATCTAGTGGTGTCAGGAGGTCGAATGGGGTCAATACTTGCACGCGGATAAGTACGGACACAATGTGAGTGTTTTCTTGTGATAATTATGCACAAAGTTCATCATGAAAACTGAATTTGGGGGCCACTTCATGTGATCGCGGGATGCATTATTGGAAAAGGTTGAGTGCCAAGTGTGCGTATGGATGTAGAAGGGTGACAAAAATGCACTGCGTGGCCAGTTTTTGGCATGTTCGGGGTCTGTTCGGGGTCAACTAAAAGGCCAAAGGTGTCCAAGGGATAAAGTGAAGTGTGAAAACTGAAAAACCTAAGAAAAAGACCAGAAAAACGTGGAGAGAACATGACGAACAGCTGCAACAGAGTTTTTGCTGTTTTTGGAGCCTGTTTTGGCCATAAACTGCTCGTTCGAGGTCGGATTTGAGCACCTTGATATTGTAGAATGGGGTTTTTCGCCGCTCCAGATGCAATGGCACTATCCATTTTTCCACATTCCTCACTTTTTCTTGCTATTTTGGCTGTGTACTTTTCTCTTGTGAGCGAAGTCTCTGCTCCAATTTGTGATTGTATCTGGCATATTTCATCCATATTGTGTGAGCTATTTGCCCCATTCGTATTGGCCCAAGATCAATTGTATCTAATCATCAGAAAACCTTCTCTTTTGAGCTGAGTTTTTTGGGTTTGGGTGTGTGTGTGTGTGTGTGTGTGTCTATTTGAGTGGGAAAATGGATAGGCTCTCTCCTCTCACTCCATCGGTGTGTTCCCTGTCTCAGCCAGGTGGGTTGTGTAAGCCGAGTGGTGCCCCATAGTGTGTGTGTGTGTATTATCCCAAGAGTGTGTGTCGGGTGATCATAGAGGCGTTGTGTGTGTTTCCAACCCACTCACATTCTTTTGGCGCCTCCACGAAGGATCTTCTTCGAGTACCTTCAGATTCGGGATTCAGGATTACAAGTTATAGGTTACAGGTACATGTACGGGTAATTCACACAGGTACAAGTAGCTGGAGTAGCGTGATGTACTGGCAAGTGGGAGTCACTTGTAGTTGCCATGGGTATACATAATTTGGTGCCTGTTTGAGCGCATTGTCTGGTATTGTACGTTACTTGTGGATACTACCATTGTACACCTTTGTGGAGCCATACTTGGTTTTATTTGGCAGTCCCAGCCATTTCTGAGACTTGGTCTGGAAGATAGTCATTTTTGAGACTTGATATGAGATTTGCATAAGCTTCCATGAGAGGGTCGATAGTGTGAGGTTTAATTGAGCTGGGGGATTCTCAAATGTGAGATCCTTTCGGTGATATAGTTGGTTGGAGCACCCTTTTCATGACCTGGCCATAGGCTATGTACTAGTGATTCCTACTTGATGCTCGGGTTCTATTGTTGGTAGGTTATGCATACATATACAATCTATATTTTGGGATGTATCCATTGCCAAGACAGGTGCTAACTAGGTCAAAATGATTATGGCATTGAAATTAAGGGAGAAGAAGGAACCGGTGGATTAACCCAAGAGGAAAAGGGAAAGACAAAAGTGATAAGTGTGGTCACCTTGGAGAAGGCAGCAAAGCTGGAGGATACATTAGTGATGCCTATTGGGAAGATGACCACACAGGATAAGGAAGGAATAAGTGCCCCAGGTCCTAGTAAGAAGAAGGGAAAGAGCCATGAAGACGAGGATGTAGAGGCCAAGAGAAAAAGAAGGTCTCATTGCAAGTTTCATGCTTCAGATTTTCCACTAGGGGATGGGCAATTAAGCTAGGACTTGAAGGAGGATCTGACAAGCATGAAATCAGATGTTACTTCTTGGCAGCTTATAGAGATGGTGCCTAGGCTAAAGCGACAGTGGAAGAGGATGGTTAACCCAATGGAGAAAGAACCAAAGAGAGGTTCAGTGAAGGTGTGTGCGATGGATGAGCTACCAGACATTTGTCCAATAGTAGATGTGTGGCACAAAAGAAAAAATTTGAGACAAGCTTATGTTGATGGCGGAGCCCAAATATGTGTCATAACACACTCATGCATTGAGAAGATGGGTCTTACAGTGACTGGGGTATTAGGCTTTCGAATCAGATCGGCAAACCATCAAAAAGTAAAATGTTTGGGTGTTGTAAAGAGCTTAGAAGTGGAGGCATATGATGCAAAGGTGGTGGTTGATTTTCATGTGATGCCAGCAGGGTTGGGAGCATATCCTATTATATTGGGCAGACCATGGCTACGTGCAGTGGGAGCAGTTCAATATTGGAGGCGTGGTATGATTAGCCTCTATGGAAAGATAGGTGCCAAGAAGCTATATAATATGGACACAAGGAAAGTATTGGAGGATCTTTATGAATATGAGGATCAGTCTAGTGATGAAGACTATTCCACAGTGTCTGACGAGGACAGTGATAGTACTACTAGCAGTGATGAGGATGTTGATGTTGCATTTCTTTTGATGGACAAAGAAATCCAGGAGTTTGATTTAGTTGCATGTGCAAATGAGATTGAAGATGAAAGTGAAGGGCCTTATGAAGTGATTGAAGGGTTGATGCAAACCAAGGTGTATTGTCAAAGAAGCAGGAATTGATGACACAAATGATCAATGGAGACCTCTTAGCTATGGAAAAGGAGATATATTTGCACATGTTGGCTAGTTTTCCTGATTTGTTCATTACTTCATATGAAGAGATTAGAGGTTTCAAAGGAGAAGAGATGCATATAGAGCTAAAAGAAGGTGCTAAGCCAGTGCGACAAAGGCTAAGAAGGATGGGTCAAGAGCAAATGGAAGCCTTGCGGGAAGAGATGGACAAGTTATTGAATGCAGGGTTCATAGTCCCAGTGGAAACCACAGAATGGGTAAGTCCAATAGTGATCAACCCAAAGAAGGATGGAAAGTGGAGGAATTGTGTGAATTTTAAACCCTTAAATGCAGCCACGAAGAAGAACCCATATCCTCTTCCATTCATCGATCAGATCTTGGATTCAGTGGCAGGTTATGAGAGGTACAATGTGTGTGATGTTTTTTCAGGCTATTTTCAATTGAAGATTGCTCTTAAAGACCACAAAGAAATCTTTCATTACGCCATGGGGTTGTTATTGTTACATGGTATTGCCATTTGGGTTGTTAAATGGACCATCTTTCTATCAAGAGAGAGAAAACTGGGTATTGAACCAATGAGTAGTTTAAGAAGTTGTGGCTAGCTCCATTGTCAATGAAAACGGTGACTCTACAGCCACCACCGGTGCCATACATCCGCATCATGTCATGCGGACCTACACTAGGCTACCACATTGCTGGTGTCACCGAACAAGCATCACACTCATCACAGTGGCACATTGGTAGTTGTGTTAAAGTGAAAGGGCGGTGGTAATGCGTGTGCTAGTCTCCACCCAACCGTGCTATCTTATAGCCTCCCGCTAGCGTACACACTATCCAGCCATGTCGGTGGCCTTGCCCATAGGACCCATGCACTTACATTACCCCCACTTGGAGAATCATTTTCGTCCTTGAAAAAGAATGTAGGAAAACATTTCTTAAGTGCGGAGACATTCCCCCTTCTTCAGGTCTATCTAGCCATTTTACCAACACCTGTCGTCTAACATGATGTCTGGTGCGAAGCTCATGAGAATCCAAAATCTTTTCCGGCTCATGAGGAATGCTTGGCGGTTCGATAAGGTCAACTAACACATCTGTGTCAATGACGTTATCATTTTGTCCTAGGTAGCTGTTTTTGTAAACGGCTAACATGAAAAACAGGATGAACTCGTGAGTGCTCTGGGAGAGCTAACTTATAGGCCAATTGACCTATACGTTTGATAATGGTAAATGGTCCACAATAGCATGGTGAAAGTTTAGAAACTTTTCCATCTTCAGAATTTCTGAATGCTCCGCAACTTTGAGTAAAACCTTGTCTGCTTCTTCGAAAATAGCAAGACGACAATGCTCATCTGCGTACTTCTTATATCGACCTTGAGCTTGCTTAACATTCTGTCAAGCAACTCGAAGCATGTCAAAATGGTCTTGGAGAAAATCTTTTGCTTGTTGTCTCTTCTCCTTAGCCAACCCCACTGTAACAGGTGATCTAGGTTGAAATCCATATAAAAGCATAAATGGACTAAACCCTGTAGTCACATGCTTTGAACTATTATAAGAAAATTCCAATATAGGTAAGTAGTCTTCCCAATTGGTTTGTTCTTGCTAACGTACGCTCATAGCATATCCTGTAGCACTTGATTAACTCTTTCTATTTGACCATCCGTTTTTGGATGATCAGTTGTACTTAGATTAAGTTTAGTTTCCAGCTTTTGGAACACAGCTCTCCAGAAGTGATTATCGAACTTTCGATCTCTATCCCTAATAATACTAGCTGGAAGACCGTAGAGTTTATATATATGCTCTACAAATAGCCGTGCTAATTCTGGTGTCTTAGCAATAGTCTTAGTGGGAATGAATTGACCATCTTTGTGGGATGGTCTACAATTACCCAAATGGCATCAGGGCCACGATTTGTAGTAGGTAGTCCTACCACAAAATCCATAGAGACACTCTCCCACTTACCTTGTGGAATCTCTAAAGTATGTAAAAGGCCACCTACCTTGAGGCACTCTGCCTTATTAACTTGGCACTGTTGGCAGTTTAGTACGTACTCTTGAACATCATGATGTAAGCCCAACCAATAAAATTGCCGTCGAACTAAGGCATACGTCTTACGGATACCTGGATGACCAAGACTTGGACTATCGTGACACTCAAATAAGATTTGGTGCCTAGTGTCTGAGTCCTTTGGCACACATACTCTACCTTTGTGGAGTAAGTAGCCATCATTGATGGAAAAATTCCTCCATCGCTGAAGCTCTTCCTGAGTAGGGGTGGATCTCTGTGTGTTGGAGTTTCTATCTTGCGTGCAAAGACATGTTGATCTGGCTGTTCAAAGAAATGTGAGTGTGAGGGATCCCTTTTTAAAACTGCACTCCACACTTTAGCATATGATTGATCTTGTGCACACTTGGCACGTAATGACTCCAAAAATCCACTCTTTAGTTTTGTGAAAGAAAGTGAATTAATCTAAGGCATCCGACTTAGTGAATCCGCTACTACATTATATTGCCCCTTGTGATATCGTAGCTTACAATCATAATCTTGAAGGATTTCTACCCATCTAGCTTTATGGCCCTTCAAGTCTGTTTGAGTAGTAAACCATTTGATACTCTCATGGTCAAAAACTACTTCCAAGTTGACACCATATAAATAGTGTCTCCACTTTCGTAAAGCATGAATTATGGCATAGAGCTCTCTCTCATTTTAACAGAATAATTCTATTGAGCTCTATCTAACTTTTTACTTTCAAAGGCTATAGGTCTTCTCTCCTAGAGAACTTTATTACTAGCATCAGTCTCTACCACAAACGGCTTAAGTGGGTCGACGATTGCTAGGATGGGAGCAATGGCTATAGCTACCTTGAGTTGTTCGAAACTGCGTTTTTGGGCTTCTTCCCAAGAAAAGGTCTTACCTTTTTCTTTAAGTTGATCCGTCATAGGAACAATGATTTTGGCATAGTCACGGATATATTGTCTATAAAATCTAGTCATGCCTAAAAATATTTGAAGCTCCTCAACCGTGTTGGGATGTGGCCATCGAAAAATGGCAGTGACCTTGTCAGTGTCCATCTTGATGCCAGAATAAGAGATCACATGATTGAGGTAATGTATCTTTGTTTTAAAGAAATCACACTTGCTTTGCTCTCGGGGGGTTCACTATGTGTAAAGCTACTATATCACATGCGTTCAAGGCATGTTTGTAAAACCCCTTATCTGTAAATGTTGTTAGGAATA
This sequence comes from Adiantum capillus-veneris, assembly GCF_014529385.1. Lineage (NCBI taxonomy): Eukaryota > Viridiplantae > Streptophyta > Polypodiopsida > Polypodiales > Pteridaceae > Adiantum > Adiantum capillus-veneris. Next base: position 13,382,659 of record NC_140946.1, on the reverse strand, counting down.
TAATGTACCCTTTTCTTTTAAAATCTGTAAATTCTTTTCAGATTTGAAAAAACAATTTCCTTTTGTATATATATTTTTGTAAGTTTCAAGAACTTTAAGTACCCTTCTGTTGAACTCACGTGATAGGTTACATTTTTCTTAGGTGACCTCCCCGGGGCTTTGCTTAGCATATAGCATGTGAGCTCGTAGCTGTTCGAACACTAATCGTAAGTGTTCTATGTGTTCATCTTCATCTTACTATAAATGAGAATGTCATCAAGGAAAACCACAACAAATTTTCCAAGATAGGGGCGTAAGACACTATCCATGAGTGTCATAAATGTAGCTAGAGCATTGGTTAGACCAAAAGGAATAACCAAAAATTCAAAATGCCAAGAACCGTGTTCTAAAGGCAGTTTTGGAGATATCTTGTAAAAGGATATGCACCTAGTGGTATCCTGAATGAAGATCTATCTTTGTAGAGTTATCTTGCCCCATGGAGTTGATCAAACAACTCATCTACTCTTGGCAGAGGATACTTGTTCTTGATGGTTATGGCATTTAATCTGTAATAGTCTACGCACATGCCCAGAGTACCATCTTTCTTTTTTACCAATAGAATTGGTGATGCCCAAGGCAAATTTCTAGGTCTAATAAAACCATGGGTGAGGTAGTCAACCAACTGACTCTCAACCTCCTTGGCTTCTTTAGCACTCATATGATAAGGTGGTTTACTCACCAGTTTCGTGCCTGGCAAGACATCTATGCCATGTTGCACATCATGTGTAGAGGGTAAACCCGGTGGTAAATCACTTGAGAACACATCACTATACTCCGTGAGTAAGTGAGTTAGCTTTTGCCGTGCAAAAGGAGAAAGTAAACTAGAGTTACGCTGGGATGGAGAATCTTGTAATTCCTATAATGTTTGTTTTACAACAGTTGCACGCTGCTCTATAGAATCAACATTGAGAGCACTTTGCTCGTTAAATTTGTTAACACTTTGTTTATTAGTAGAATTCATTGCACTTTGCATACCATTAGAATTCATTGCACTTTGCATACCATTATTAGAATTCATTGCACTTTGCTGTTGAGAATTCACAAGAATTAGAGACAAGCAGTAACACAAAAAGACTTCATCTATTATATCTACTTTTTGCAAAATAGAAAGCTCGGCTGTACATATAAGAGGTGCAGATTTTATATTTTTCTCACCAAGCAAAAGCACATGTTTACCACTGGCCATAAAGGATAAGGAGTTGTGTTCATAACTAGTGTGCAATGTGTTTCCTAAACCATGCAGCCACTCCCGTCCTAAAACTACATTAGCACAGTCCATGTTCATAAGGGTCATCATATGATCTTGAAAAATAAGCTCAACCCCTTGAACTACTGTGTCCCATACTTCTTTATCATTCCCAGACATTTGCTCCACCACATACTTGTGACAGCAAGGAGTTGTGTAAGCTTCAATTTCTTGACTATCTTATAATTCAAGAAGTTATGAGTTGCACCATCATCCAGTAAAATACGAACACGTTGTCCGTTAATAGTGCCATGCATGCGAATCAAATCATGGGGGCCAAAGGTGGGCTGCCACATTGAAGCAGACACACAACATTTGTGATTTTCTTCCATATGAAGAACTTCTACACAATATTTAGGAGATGAATCTAATGTGAGGCATTGCACCGTGTGCATGGCCTTTTCTTTGCCTTGCAAAAGAGGACAATCTTTCTTGTTATGTTGGTCCGAAAGACATCTAAAACACAAATTGTGTTTCTTTGCGCGCTCAAAAACGGCAGTGCTGAGAGACCCACGTGGAGTATCTCGTGAGTGCTTAGGCTTCTTCGCCTCTTGTGGGCATGGAGAGGTAGATTGCCTCTTATTCCTCTTGGAACGTGTGGGAGATCTACCTTGCCATTGGCCCTTAGCCACATTGATCTTGGCAAAAGTATTCTTATAGTAGGGAACATTTCCTTTCCTCTCTTGGTCATCATCATATCTTTGCGCATGACTGACAGCTTCTTCCAAAGTTTTTGGATGTTGGGTCTTGACATGCAAGGGTTAAGCGGGCCTTCCTATGCACGCAACCAACGGTGCCAACGGAAGCCTTCGGAGCCTCAGTGCTATCGAGTTTTTGGTCGAGTTTGCGTTGGTCGCCCGCCTTATTCATGCGTTGTGGAGGGCGTAGATGGGGCGGCGATCGGCTATTGCTGTCTGTCCATGCTCTGCACATAGAAAAGCATGCTTGTCTCCTTTTTTTGCATAGTAGAGATGCCGCTGTCTACGGAACATGAGAGAGAAGTAGAACGTTGCACGCACATGCATCCCGCTTTTCGGCTCCTTCGGATACCAGTGAAAGGGTGGTGGTAATGCGTGTGCTAGTCTCCACCCAACCGTGCTATCTTATAGCCTCTCCCTAGCGTACACACTATACGGCCATGCCGGTGGCCTTGCCCATAGGACCCATGTCCTTACATAAATCTTTTATGGACGACTTTTGTGTCTACAACGCTGAACACCATGAGGAGTTGCATATGGTATTGTCGCGATATGATGAATGTGGAGGACAACTAAATCCAAAGAAATGTCGTCTAGCACAGCCAAGGGTGAAGTTATTGGGCCATATGGTGTCAGAAAATGGCATTGAGGCAGATCCAGACAAGGTTAAGTCTATTATTCTTCTTCCATCACCTATGAGTACAAAGCAATTGGCAACCTTTATACACAAAGTGAAGTACATGGCATGGTTTATTCCATTGTCTTCACAGTTCCTTTATCCATTACAACAAGCGGAAAAGCATCCATTGAAATGGGATGACAAGTGTGAAGAAGTGTTTAAAGAGGTGAAAGAGGTGTTAGGGGGGTTTTCAGCCATGCAAGCTCCTGATTTAGAGCAAGTGTTTTATGTAAATCCATCAGTAGGGGATGATGCCATTGGATCCATGCTAATGGAAAAGGGGAAGGGCAGCCATGATATGAGGCCAGTGTATTGTGCAAGCCAAGTGAAGTTGGTAGCAGAGAGAAAATTCTCGAAAGTAGAGCTAGTGATGGCTAGTGTAATATTTGCATGTCAACGATTTCGTCATTACTTGCTACCACAACCTTTTATTTTCTTAACGTGTTACACCTTTTTGCCACAGTTAATTAATGGCACTAACATGTCAAATGTGGTCAAGAAATGGGTAATTGAGCTGCAAGAGTTTGAGTTCTCTTTTCTAGTGGAAGACAGTACAACAGCTACCCTAGCTAATTTGTTGACTTACAAGGAGAATCCTCACCTTGCTCACGAAGAGGTGGTGAGAAAATTAGTCGAAGAAGTGCCGCAAATCAGCAATGCACATGTGTTGTTCTTTGATGGCTCATACAGAAAGAGCCATGATGCGGCTTCAGGGGGTATAGCACTTTATGATCCAGAGGGGAAGCTAGTATGCAAGAGAGGGTTCAAATTGGATGCTCATAGTAACAATGAGGTTGAATATGCTACTTTGGAAGCCGGATTATACATAGAGATCGATTGCTTAAGCTATTCAACACATGCTCCCAAACATCACCATCAACCCGTCCACCTCTTTTCCCGATTTCCAAGCACACACACACACACACACACCTAAACTATGACACACACACACAAAGAACATAGAATTGACATAGACATGCTTGTAAGAGATGGAGACTAGATTAGAGAGTACACAAAAAATTAGAACATAGCATAAGAGAGCGTAAGAGATGTGTAAGAGATGGAGACTAGATTAGAGAGTACACAAAAAATTAGAACATAGCATAAGAGAGTAGAGAAGAGAATCTGCAAGACAAAGGCTTAAATCTAGCCCCAAACTCCGCGGCACCTCTCTTGTGGAGTTGGTATTTAATATATTATTTTTGAGTTTAAGGTGCCAAAAATTGAGGGCCCTCTTTTTACAACCACTTCACTTTTGTAAATGAGTGAAGCTCATTAGTTCTTGCATGACCCATAAGGGGTGTTCCCACTACAATTATTTACAGAGCCATAGTGGCTTATTGAAATGAGATTCTAAAATACTATGCAAATATAAAATGGCCAAGAGTAATTGCCGGCGCCTCTTCATCAACTCCCCGCATTCCACTCTACAAAATCATCATCAAGTCAATTAGAAAATAAATAGATATCACATAATTAACCATTATGCCATCTATCCCAATTGCAACTAGCCACTACAAAAGGAGGGTGCCCAGTCTCGTAACATCCCTCCCACCAAGGATAGCAATTGCCCTCAGTTTCTCAATAGAGAAATCAACTGGACCGTGAGTGATGGAAAGTGTGGAGAAGGTAGGGGAAGTTGCGAAAAAACTTTTCAGGCATCCATTTGTCATCCTCTCTAGGGTGGCCCTTGAAAGTCAAAAGGTAACGGTAATAAACCATGCCAGTGCCATGTAATGGTGGTCTCGTGATCAACTATTTTGTCAGGGATGAGTTGCTCTTCTTGATCTACAAGCAAAGGTGGGTCTTCATAAAGGTGGTGTGTAGGTAGGGGTCCTCAGAATGGTCTTAAAAGACTAATGTGAAATGCATTGTGAATGTGCCAATATGCAGATAGGTCTAAAAAAAAAAAAACATCATTAATGACAACTGAAATTTTAAAAGGTCCATAAAAATGAGGAGCGAGCATAATAAAGACATTGGTATCAACACTTTTGATCCTTCGTTCTTCAATGTGAAGTAAAACATGGTCACCTTCTTTGAATTGGTGTGCCTTGTGGTGCTTGTTAGCATGCTTGGTGTAAAGTTCTTGTGAGTGTTTAATGGCAGAATGCAAACTTGCATAAATATCATAAAAGTCAGTAGTGAAATCATCCCTCCCACCAGCAAGAGTAGGAAGAGAGTGACCATATACAACTTCAAATGGAGATTTACCCATGGCAGTGTGAGTGGTGTTGTTGTATGTAAATTGTAGAATATTCAGGTAATCATCCCATTTCTTAGGTTGAGAAGAAACATAAGCCTTTAACAAGTCAATAATACTGCGGTTGGTGACTTTGGTTTGACCATTAGATTCAGGATGAAATGCAGAAGTGAAGTCAAGTGTAGTGCCAAGATTTTCAAACACATTAGTCCAAAAAGCACTACAAAATTTTGAATCTCGATAAAAAATAATCACTTTAGGAAAACCATGATGTGGAAAAACAATCTTAAGAAACAAAAGTGCAGCCCTATGTGTTGTGAGTGTTTTCTTACAAGGAATGAAATACGCTTGTTTAGAAAAACGGTCAATAATAGTCCAAATCGTGTCATTTTTGTGCATTGTGAGTGGGGAACCAATAACAAAATCCATTGAAATGTGTTCCCAAGGTCTTTCAGGAATGGGGAGACGGTGTAAAAGTCCCAATTTCTTACCTATAGCTACTTTGATTTTTTGACAAATCAAACAAGTTGAAACATACTGTTTAACATCCATTCTCATAGTAGGCCAATAGAAATCATGAGATAAATTTTGAAAAGTTGCAGCAAATCCTCTAGGTCTAGCATAGGGGGGTTTGTGCAATTCTTCAATAATTAATGTACGGAAAGGTTTAGTCACACACACTTTTTGTTTGAAATAAAGAAAGTTTTCTTGAATAGTGTATTCGAGAAATGTGTGCACAAAATTATCAAGCATATGTAACCATGTCATTTTGAAGTCATCATCATGTGCATAAGTGTCAAGAATAGTGTCAAATGAAGTTCCCACAATGGTTGATAGATGATTAAGTGAGGGTCTTCTACTCAAAGCATCAGCTACAATGTTTTCTTTATCAGGTTGGTATTGAATGTTGGGCTGGAAACTTTGAATAAAAGCGGCCCACTTAATATATCTACCGTCTATTAAGGGCTGAGAAAGTAAGTATTTGATACTTTGTTGATCAGTTTTTATGATCAAATCAGTATCCATTACATAGTGTTTCCAAATTTTCAATGCATGTACCACAGCAGTCAACTCTTTATCATAAGTACTGAACTTTGATTCATAAGGTTTGAATTTATGGCTTTCAAAAGAAATTGGATGGTTATCTTGCATAAGGACTGCACCAATACCTTTTCCACTAGCATCAATGACTACCACAAAGAATGGTCTTTCAAAATCACGCAATTGCAATACAGGTGCATTAGTCAAAGCATGTTAAAGTGCATTAAATGAGCTTTCTTGTAAATCAATCCATTCATAAGGTGTGTTTTTCTTCGACAGGAGAGTCAAATAATGTGACTTGTAAGCAAAATAACGAACAAATTCCTGTAATAGCTACAAAGACCAATAAAAGAACATAGCTCATGCAAATGTTTGGGTCTCAGTCATGACTGAATGGCTTCAATTTTCTTGGGGTCTACATGTATTCCCTTACCCGATACAATGTGTCCCAAATATTCAATTTTAGATTGAAAGAATGAACAGGCTTTTTAGGATTTAAATACATATGATTTTGTGCAAGCAGATTAAATACACATGTTAAGTGCTCCTTATGCTCTTCTTCAGATTTATTGAATACCAAAATGTCATCAAAAAATACAATCACAAAATCTTGATGGTCAATGAAAATTCTATTCATCATGTGTGTGAATGTAGCTGGTGCATTTGTCAAACCAAATGGCATGACAAGGAATTCAAAGTGTCCAGTTTGTGTTCTAAAAGAAATTTTGTAGACATCATGTTCAAACATTTTGACTTGGTGATACCTTGATTTAAGGTCAATTTTGCGAAAGACATTTGCCCCTTTCAATTTGTCTAATAGATCATCCACTCTAGGAATAGGAAACCTATTCTTAATGGTGATCTTGTTTAAAGTCCTGTAGTCGATACACATACAAAAGGTTCCATTTTTCTTCCTAACAAGAAGTATTGGAGCTCCGTATGGTGAACTACTAGGTCGGATTAGGCCTCGATCAAGTAAATCAGTGATTTGAGTTTGTATTTCCATGTGTGTGGTTGGATTGACACGATAAGGGGCTCTACAAGGAGGTTCACTACCCAGTATAATGTCAATTTTGTGTCTTCTAGGCGTGATGGTGGAATTTTAAGTGGTAGATCATGCATGAAACAATATTTAAATTGTGAGAGAAATTCATCGTGTGTGGAGTTACGTGAAGTTCCAGTTTCAGTAGAAATTTGATTTACCAATACTAGATATGTTTTCCCCTGTTTTTGAATTCCTCTTTTGGCTTGAGTGTGAGAGAGGAGTGGAATTTTTGATGTGCTAGTGTTCCTTGGATGGAGAAGTTTTTTTATTATTATGAGTGAGAGTCATAGTATGTGTTTTATAATTAATCAACACGTCAAATTCATGACAAAATGGCATTCTCAAAATCATATCAAGACCATGCAAGGGTGCTACCAAAAATGTTCGCGCTTGTGTAAATTCACCAATGCAAACTTCAACAGTGACTTGGGTTTTACAATTAAAACGTTGATTATTAAAAACAGTTTTGACCTTATGAGGTGATGAGATTTCAGAGAGAGATAGTTGTTGTGCCAAATGTGTGGAAATGAAATCATGGCTACTACCATCATCTAACAAAATGGTGACACTTTTACCCTTAGCAGTGCCTTACACTTTAAACAAAGTGTCAGGATATATAAGAGTACCTGAAGATGGGTTGTCATCGTTATCATAATCAGGATCATATCCCTCACCGTAGTTTGCTTCCACTTCATTGTTGTCGAGAATAGCATCTTCGTTAAGAATAGCTTTGTTGGGGCGGTTGTTTTTGAAGGGTTTTTGACTTGAATTTTTGTTGACTCCATTGGATTGACCATTGCCCTTAGCAGGACCATTTGGGCACTTATCTGCATAGTGACCATACTGAAAACATTTCAAACACTTCACCTTTTTGTTACCATTAGAATTTGGATTAGGTCGTTGGTTGAAAGAATTTTGGTTGCCTCGTTGCTGCGTGTTGTTGTTTTTGTTGCTTATATGAGGTTGAGCAATCATAGGAGAATTGTCAAATCTACGTCTCTCAAAAAAAGTATGGCTCTAGTGTTTATTTTTGTCAAAGTTAGTAGAGAAAGGAGGTCTCTTGTTACGGTTAGAGGTTTGTCCACCTTTCTTCTTTTCTGCATTGAGAGCCAAATTAATAGCCTTTGATAGAGAATCTGGTTCAAACATATCTACCTCAGCACCAATTTGTAGTGCCAAGCCTGATATGTACTTACGCTTCAATTTCTTGTGACTAACATGTTCAATAGCTTGCAATTGAATTAAACAATTCCAAAAATGATCAGCGTAACCATGTACATCTTCATTTCAACCCTATCGAATTAAATCCCATTGATGTCATGCTTTAGCTTTGTACTGTGTGGGCAAAAATTGGGGTAAAAACACTTTTTTAAATGCATGCCAAGTACGTGGTCTTTGCCCATGCTGTTTGGTGGCGTTCCACCACAATGCAGTGCTGCTAGTGAGATGATTTGATGCACATTTTATCATTTCACGCTCGGGGAAGTCTTCATCAGGAAAATAGTCATCTAGTTGACTAAACCATGCTAGAACCATGCTAGAATCTTTAGTGCCATCAAAATCCTTGAAAGTGAAGGCTTTTCTACTAATTTTGTTTTTCTTGGGTGCCGGTGCAGATTCGATGCATGCAAAATGCAATATTTTATCTTCAAGTTGTTGCCTTCGCATGCGTTCATGTGTGAGAGACTGTTGTAGATTTTGAAGCTGTTTTGCAATCGTGGGTGCCTGAGGAAGGTTTTCCATGATTGCGTGCTTTTTATATTTTTCTTTTTTTTTTAAAAAAATAATTTTAATGGTAATGCTTAAAAATGGCTATTTGGTGATATTTACAGGTACATTATGCGGAATAAAAGAGTAAAATAAATAACAAAAATCTAATGTACTTAGCTGAGAAATTGTGGTGGCATCCAGTCCGGAATGGCGATGCGCTAGGAAATTGCCAGAAAAGGGAGTGGTCCGACAATGCGTCAGCGCGCCGGTCGAATTTCGTAGCACCTGATCTCTCGTATCTTAAAAGGTAATTTTAGCTTTCACAAATGTTGTCAGATATGATGGGCGAGGAATGGACAGCCAATATTTCCCTTTGAACAGCAAGAGAGAAAGCTTATGCAGCCAATGGAGTCGGTGGCTTGCTTTTTATTTTTGCTGATTTGGGTTGGCGGAGACCGACCAAGCGATTAAGAGAATGGGTGCACAAGTTCTTTTTAAAGGGGGCCTCAATTTGGTTTTTAAGTTGAGTGGCCGGCCGAAATTAATAGAAGCTAAAATTAGCTTGTACTTCAAGTGAGTGAGAAAAAGCAAGGAGGCAGTGTCTACAGGTTGCGCGAGAGCTTGCTGAAGAGATGGCGACCTGCAACAACGCGAGTTTCAGCCCCCAAGGAAGAAGAGAAAAAGGCTATATTTCCCTAGGTGCCTGTGTTGACACCACCCTTGCGAGGTTTGAGCAGGGGTGATGGTAACGCTTCCTTGCATACAAGGGATGTATCCCGCACAGTCGTCTTGAATTTCCTCTTGAAAGGGTAAAGCAATCGCTTTGCATGCGATAGTTAATGGAATTGATGCCCATCTCCTCCACTACACTCTCTCTTGAAGTAATCTTTATAAGAAATTTATTCATGCATCGGCTTCAAGTGTTTGCCTATTGCTTGAAAACTCTCATAAGGTTCTCAATACCGTCCATCACCATCCTCGTTCTTTTAATTTCGTTCTTGAGCAACGCTTCTTTCTTCAAAATTCCTTGTCCTTTCGACTCTTACTCTGCCGCATTTACAATTCCACAATTTCTAGGCATTAACTTGGGATTTGAAACTCGGTATACCGTATCTTGATGGCTGATAAGTTGACTTAATTGGTCGTTTTGTCGATTGGTCACCGATTATCTTCAATTTGCAGATTTGAGATTGCCAATTGGAAAATTCCTCTTCAGATTTGAAATTTGGTTGCCGATTTTCTTGAACCCGAATCTCTGATACCACTGTTGGGAGAAGAGGGGAGATCGACTGCTTAAGCTATTCAACACATGCTCCCAAACATAACCATCAACCTGTCCACCTCTTTTTCCAATTTCCAAGCACACACACACACACACCTAGACTATGACACACACACACACACACACACACACACACACACACACACACACACACACACAGAACATAGAATTGACATAGACATTCTTGTAAGAGAGTGTAAGAGATGTGTAACAGATGGAGACTAGATTATAGTACACAACAAAATAGAACATAGCATAAGAGAGTGGAGAAGACAATATGCAAGAGAAAGGCCTAAATCTAGCCCCAAACTCCACGTCACCTCTCTTGTGGAGTTGGTATTTAGTATATTATTTTTGAGTTTAAGGTGCCAAAAATTGAGGGCCCTCTTTTAAAAACCACTTCACTTTTGTAAATGAGTGAAGCTCATTAGTTCTTGCATGACCCATAAGGGGAGTTCCCACTACAATTACTTACACAGCCATAGTGGCTTATTGAAATGAGAAAAGTAAAATACTGTGCAAATATAAAATGGCCCAGAGTAATTGCCCACGCCTCTTCATCAACTCCCCGCATTCCACTCTACAAAATCATCATTAACTCAATTAGAAAGCAAATAGACAGCACATAATTAACCATTATGCCAGCTATCCCAATTGCAGCTAACCACTACAACAAGAGGGTGCCCAATCTCGTAACAAGACGAGCAAGAACACCTCATTGAAGGAAATGTGTTTCAGAATTAAAGACCTATTAAAAAAGTTCGAAGCATGGAGCATCAGACACATTGAACGTGCTCTAAATGGAGAGGCACATGAAGCAGCTCAAAGCATGATTGGGGAGCTATTTGTGTTTAGGACCAATTTACCTCTTTATCATGGCTGAGAAAGTTTGGCTCAAGAAGAGGAGTTTTTGCTAACAAGAATCATTCCGAAGGACATTCAGAAGTCTAAGAAGTATGGTTTTGTGCGTAGAGCATCCACGTACAAATTTATTGGTCATGAAATTTATGGTTTTGTCTTGTACATGAAAGGGGTTGATCTTGTGTTGAGACATGTACCTTGGCGGGAGGAGCTTTATAGAGACTTGTTGGAAGAGAATCATGAAGGCGCATGTGGCGGACATTTTGCTCTAAAGATCACCTTGCATACGATCTTGCAAGAGGGGTATGTATGGCCTAGTTTGCACAAGGATGTTCACCATTGGTGTAGGTTTTGCAATAGGTGTCAAGCATTTGGGAAGAGAGTGTTGAAGCCAAAGCTACGAAAAACCATTATGGCATTCAAATGATGCGTTTGAGAACTAGGGGATTGATGCAATAGGCCCATTACCTATCACAAGCAAGGGCAAAAGCTATATTTTGACTGCAGTGGACTATCTCTCTAGATGGGCAGAGGCTACAACAGTAAAACAAATCATTGCAAAGGATGTGGAAAATTTTTTGTAGATGGAATATGTTGCAAGTTTGGGGTGCCACTAGAGCTACTTTTGGATAAGGGGCCAGGGTTTAAAGATAAACTGCTAGACTTTTTATGCGCGAAGATGAAGATTAGCACCAACATTCCACTCCTTATTACCCGCAGTGTAATGGCTTAAATGAAAGATCCAATGGTGAGTTGGTATAAATTATTTCAAGAGTGACAGAGCACCAAGGAAAGAATTGGGATTTGGAATTGCCTAGTGCATTATGGGATTATCGTACTGCGGTAAAGACAGGTACAAGGTTTACTCCATTTCATTTGGTATATGGAAACGAAGCACTATTGCCTGTGGAAGTATAGTGTCCTGCGGTCAAGATGTTAGAGAAGTTTCTTGGGCAGTCTAGTGATGCATTCAAAGAGAGGCTCTTACAATTACAAGAGGTTCAGTTGGATAGGATGAGCGCATTGGAAGATTATGGACAAATGCAAGATAAGGCTTTAGCAAAGATAAATGAAAAGTCCAAAAGTAAGGGTATCAAGAAACATGACTTGGTTTTGCGCTACAACAGTAAGCTAGACAAGACATTCCAAAAGAAGTCTCAAATTAAGTGGGAAGGTCCTTTCAACGTAGTGGAGCGTTTTTCGAATGGTACATATCAGCTGGCTAACCTAGATGGGATTTTACTTAAGTCACGGGTAAATAAAAAGCATCTTAAATTGTATCATGCTAGATTGGTGATGGTTTAGCTGTCTGCAGAACAAGTAATGTATGTGAGGGATGAGGAGACCTCTGACACTGCGAGTCTTATATCTCTTTTTGCTGTAGAGCTGATCATGAATGATCTAGCAGGCTAGGGGATGGGCAAATTATGTTAGGAGTTTTTTCAAAGAAGTGATTGCATATATGTACATACACATGCATGGTGAATAAAACAAAGGATTGCCCATTTTCTAGAGCTAGGTGGTTACATGGGGCCCACATGTGTACAAGTAGGACAGTGTGTACATATTACATCGATTTTCATTATCACTAGTACTAGTGTGTTTTTTTTATAGTAATAAGGAGTTGATAGTGCGTAGAACTTCTCAAGGAAGCTATCAGCGGTCCGACGCCATGAGGTAAGCACTTGCGTCAGATAGCATCCAGTGGCATCAAGAGGTCGAATGGGGTCACTACTTGCACATGGATAAGTACGGACACGACGTGGGTGTTTTCTTGTGATAATTATGCAAAAATTTCATCATGAGAATTGTATTTGGGGGCCACTTCACGTGATTGTGGGATGCATTATTGAAAAAGGTTGAGTGCCAAGTGTGCGTATGGATGTAGAAGGGTGTTAGCAGTGCGGCTAGCGGCTACACCAATTATGCACCAAGTTGTGGATGTGCCATAGTACACAATATTTACTTTTCATTGTATAGGGATTGGGCTCATTTAGGAGTTCCAAAGTTGTATGAGTCTAGGCTAGAGAGCTCACTTTATCCCACAGTTGAAGGGTTTGAGGCCCAAAGCTATAAAAGAGCCCTATGCTTAATGAGAGGTGATTCTAGAGTGGTCCTTTTGAGAACTCTCTCCCTAGAGTATCTCTTGATGGCCTAGCCTTTGAGATTAATGCCCATGCTTAGAAGGCTAGTGCTAATCACATGTAATTAGTGTAATCCTCTCTTAATTAATCTAGTCTTCATTATGTTGTCAATAATGTTTCTCTACTTTCCTTCATTGTTTTGAAGTGTTGATCTTTTCTAATCTAACTCTTACTTATTCTAAGCTACTCCAATTAGTGGAGTTCTCATCTAACTCTCTCGATTAAGTGGAGTGGGAGTACTCATGATTGAGGGATTAGAGTTGTCCTCTAATGGTGTTCTTGTGTGTGTGTAGGTTTAAGAAGTCTTGAGCTTAATTTGATTATGTGTGACTTGATTTGGACACCATGATTGGCATGGTTGGGGTGGCCAACTTGAATGCGATCTTGTGTGCTTAATCGTCAATGCATGTAATTAGAGTTGTGCTTGAGAGACTCCAAGATTACTATCATAATAATCAATATCTAATTCTCCTAAATGATTTTCTCATGTTAAACTGATCATTTAATATGGGGAAGTGCCAGGGGAGAAAAAGCTAGAATATTGGTTAAGCTAGTAGACCGGCCACAGTAGGGATCCAAAGGAGGGAAAATAGGGATCCAAAGGGGGCGCCATCTGCAAAAGAGCCATGTGGAACAATGGGATAAGAACACCCTAAGGTTCAGCCCATTAAAACTTCCAAAATGCTAAGGTTCCAAAATTCAAAGGTTGTGTCCAAAGGTCAACCCTAGGGGAAATTGGATGCTTTGTGTGTGACCAAAAATTCTTTTCAATTCCCTACATAGAAGGGGGCGAGCCTTGGGAGTAGGGGATGAGAGAGAAAGTCACACACACACACACACACACACACACACACATAGGCTCCCTTTACACAAAGGGAATTAGGGACACATGTCAGCTCCCTAGCCCAGATGCCCACAAGGTGTGCCCAATTGATATTGGATGGCCTTGGAGATGGACCAATGAGAATTAGACTAGATTAAATCTAGTTTAACTAATTTAAAAACATTTAATAAAAGAACCAATGAAAATTAAGTCTCCTCGATGACTATTGGACAGTCTCCCAAGGGGTCCAATGAGCATTCAACAGCCCAATGGCTTGCCTGATTCCTATTGGCCAGGAGGCAAAGGGGTCCAATGAGAGTTTAATTGAATTATCTATTAACCTAAAGGTTTCACAAAAGGGGAAAGGGGGACACATGTCAGAAGGCTATCACTTATGCTGCTTAATAGTCATTGGCTTGACATGGGGAGGGCCAATGAAGGTTGAGCAAGAGCAAATAGCAAGAGGGCTCGCCCAAGAGAGAGCGGGGGCTGATTTTTGCAAGGCATTATCACACACACACACACACACACACACACACACACACACACAGTCTAAGTGTGAAGAAAAGAAGACTATCTCTTCCCAAGCTTTAATGGAGAGCTCATCACCTACTCCAAGCTTGTGAGATAGAAGCCTACATCGACACACTCTTGGCATGTGGATGCAAATCCAACCAAGATCCAAGCTTCAATGAATGCCATCTCCTCTACCATGCTAATTAATAAGCTAAGCTATGCTAATATGAGTGATTATGTGAGGAGATGTGCATCTTTTTCGTAAGATACTCCTTCCTCGCAATCTACTCTCATACCCTGCTAGCTCTCACCATCTTCGAAGGTGTGTGAGGTCTTGGGTCTGAGAACGGGGATAATTAAAGTTGTGTTTGCTAAGTGTTTTGCTTAGTTCATGAAGCTTTCATCTTCATTGCACTAGCTAATCTTGAAGGAACACAAAGAATTGTATTGTACAATGTCTCTCTTGATGGGAGAAACCATAATACAAAGCCTTTTGGGGGGGGGGACCGGCTCCATGCAAATCCGGTCCTCAACTGTTTTCAATAGCTTAATTTCTCTCTCTTTTGAATGTATTGTTGATGCTATCTAACTAGGTGTTATGCTTTTTGTTTCTCTCTCCACCCAAGCACTCTTGTAATTCCATTAGGAATCTATTCTAATGAAATGCCCACTTGCTAATTTCCGCTACACATAAGTCTTTAGACCATTAAATGTTACATTGGTATCAGAGCACAAGGTTTCTCTTTTCTTGCTCAAGAAGGGAGTTCCTCAAGCTAGCTATAAATGGTTGGGATTCTTAATTGCCTCTGAGTAAGTAGAATAGGGATTTTTCAGCCTTGCAGTGCGCCTGCCTTTGTGTAGTTAACGGGGCATCACCGTGGAGATCTATGGTCTTAATAGTGGAGTCCTACGGGGCTTGCCTACAGCTTAACCACTATTGAGCTATTAGAAGCTTGACAGGAGCCAATGTTGTTTTGGTTTTGAACGACCCTCTCTTCTATTCCTTGCAATTAATGGTATTTGAGCCGAGGGTACAGTAGCTTGAGTGCTTTTTCTAAAGGGGTAAACAGGAGTAGCAACTAGGGCTTGAAGTGCCAAAGTACACCTAAAAAGTTTACACCAAAAAGTTGTTAGAATGGCTGAAAATAGTAAAGAGAGTGAAATTAATGTTGATAACTTTGATTTTGCTCATGAGCAAGCTACTAATGATGCTTTAATGCTTGTTAACTATCTTGTTTCTAGGCTTCAACAAGCCATGGGCAATCCATCTCTCCAAAGTGAAGTGCAATGGCAGCTGCGTGCTCACGGGATTCTCCAAGCTCATCACCATGACGAGAGAACACCTAGGAGGCCTCCTTGTGAGACTACCAAAAGATGTCTCTCTCCGATTCGGGAAGAAGAAGAGAATCCGTATGAAGGGCTCAAGAATTTACTTCTTGATGATGCATCTCCTTCCCAAAGGAGAAATCAAGAGCCTCCACCAAAGGAACAAGAAAGAAGTGAGTCGCCCACCACCTCGGCGGAGATGGCTCCACGAAGACGGCGGCTAAACGCTCTCCATCAGCACCAAAGCGGAGAAGACCATCACACTCTTCTCCACACCATAATTCAAAGAGGGATGATAAAAAACGGAGAAGACCATCACACTCTTCTTCAAATTCTTCACCTTCTGAAGACAGTGATGTTGCAACCTTTGAACCATCAAAAAGAAGAGGCCATAGGAAATCCTATGCCGCATAGAAGAGGTCGTCCAAGTTGAAGAAGTTCAAAGAGGGAGGGAAGAGCATATCTTTCCTTACCTATGATGGTACCTTTGGTGCTACGGACAAAGTCTTGGCCTTTATCCAACAGTTCGATGCGGCGTTTGGAGATGAGGGCTTCACGGAGTCCTCTAAGCTACGCCATGTAGCTATGCACTTTCAAAAGTCCACCAGGCAGTGGTGGTCTAGCTTACGAGCCAACGGTGAAGCTCCATGAACATGGAAAACTTTAAGAGCTTCCATTATGAAGCAGTTTTTGGCCACCGATGCCAAAGACAAAGTACTCACCGAATGGCGAAGCCTAAAGCTCTCTCCCTATGAATCCATCCACAAATATGTAGACAATTTTTGGGACCTACAACTCAAAGCCACTGTCTTCAAAAAATTGGATTTTGGAGAGCAAAAGAAACAATTTTGTGCGGGCTTAACCGAAGAAATGGCGCAGTATATCAACTCCCAAAGGCCACGTACCATATCGGAGGTAATACACCATACTATGGTGGCCTCTCGAATCAATTTCCAAATGGGGGCTAAAAGAAATAATAAGCCCACGGAAAACAAGGGTTCCAACGAGCCTAAGGGGAAGGACAATGTCCAAAATTCTCCTAAGGGCAACTCCAACAAAGCTAAAGAGAAGGGAGTTTACAAAGGTAAGAACAAACTCTCTCCTGAAGATCTTGAGCATTATCTCAAGGATAACCGGTGTTTCAAGTGCGGAGAACAAGGACATGCGTACCGCGCTTGTCCCCAAAAGAACAACTGCCAAGATCCTCCTAGAGATTCCTTGGTTGAAATCCAAGAGGAGGAGACTCACCAAACTCATCACAAAGGATCTCCTCTATGCCATGCTTGGGGAAAGGTAAGAGAACATGATGCTTTTATTCTCTTTGACCCTGGTTCTACTCACAATTTTATATCTATAGAGTTGGCCACCAAGCTAGGCATACAATCCTACGAGAGGGGAGATGTCCTACCTGCAGACAGTGCCTTCAACGGGAAAGAAGCTTCAGTCACTCCCTTAATCGGGAAATTGAGGCTTCATGTCCAAGGCTATGTGAACAAAGAGGACTTCTTTATCTCTCCTCTCAAGCATGAGGATGTAATCCTAGGGGCACCATGGTTTGACCGCCTGGCTGCCGATGTTAAATTTCCTGAAAGAAGAATCTCCTTTAAGTTCAGGTAAAAAGACATGTATATAGATGCTAAGGAAATGGGTAACACTATTCCCATTGTACATACACCAGCTTTCAACAAGTCAATAAAGAATCTATTTCCGTGTACATGATTGTTGTTAATGATTCTCAAAATGAACCTAATGCTTTAGCAAAAGAAAATAAAAGCAACCAAAAGGAATTAGAGTTATCCAATTTTCTCAAGGGGTTTCAAGATGTTTTTATTGACGAAATCCCTTGTGAGCTACCTCCTAAACGAGGTAATGATGACCATGCAATTGAACTTCTTTCAGGAAGTTCACCGCCTAACAAACCTCCTTATAGAGTTTCTCAAGCTCAACAAGAGGAGATTATGCGGCAAGTGCATGAGTTAGTTGAGAAGGGCATGGTTAGGCCTAGCTCATCTCCATTTTGCTCACCTGTGATATTAGTGCAAAAGAAAGACAGCACATATCGTATGTGTGTCGACTATAGAGCACTAAATAGGATCACTTTAAAAAATAGGTTTCCCGTTCCACGGGTAGAAGACCTATTTGATAAGCTACAAGGATCGACCTAATTCAGTAGGATTGACCTAAAAAGTGGGTATCATCAAATAAGGATAGTTGATCAATACATTATAAAGACCGCCTTTCGCACCACATTTGGTCTTTATGAGTACATTGTCATGCCTTTTGTCTTGACCAATGCACCAGCCACATTCAACCGCTTGATGGAGAAGCTGTTCAAGCCTCATCGAACCTTCACTAGAGTGTTCTTTGATGATATTATCATCTACTCTAATTCATTAGACGAACACAAGGAACACCTCCAGGTAATGTTTCAAGTTTTAAGAGAGAATAAAATTTATGTTAATCGAAAGAAAAGTGAATTTTTCTTGCAAGAGATTCAGTATTTAGGCCACATTATCTCTCAAGATGGCATCCAAATGGATCCATCAAAGTTAGAGGTAATAAAAGGATGGCCTAAACCAAGGAATCTTCATGAACTAAGAATCTTTATAGGTATGTGTGCATACTATAGACGCTTCATAGAAAAGTTCTCACAAATTGCGGGACCATTACATGACCTAACAAAGAAAAATGTTAGGTATACATGGTCTGCTAAGGAGAACAATGCTTTGGAAAAGCTTATCTCTCAACATGTGCTTACACTACCGGATCTCTCAAAACCATTTGAGGTCCAATGTGATGCTTGTGGTGATTGCCTTGGAGCTGTTTTGCTCCAAGAAGGGGACGCCATAGGCTATGAGAGTCGAAGGCTCGACCCTGTTGAGCAAGCTCTAGGCATATACGAAAAGGAACTCCTTGCAGTTCTACATGCCTTAGACTCATGGAAGCACTATTTATTGGGGACTCCTTTCATTCTGCGAGAACGGATCACCAAAGTCTTAAGTACTTCATGACGCAGACCAAGCTCTCCGACAAACAAATGAGGTGGGAAAATTTCCTTTCACAATTTCATTTTCATATTGCTCACATTGCTGGCAAGCATAATCAAGTAGCTGATGCACTCTCAAGACAGCCGAGAGTGAATGTGGTTTCCATAGCAACTCACAATGATCTATCTTTAATGATAGATGAGTACGCTATTGATCCCGATTTTAGAGATGTGATTTCAGCCCTTGCATTAGGGAAGAAAGAAGAACCATTTACTTTACAAGATGGTTATCTTCTCTATGGCAATAGACTATGTGTTACTAACTCACTACGTGAGAAAGTAATGTATGAATCTCATGCTCCATCGTATGCGGGGCATAGAGGGATTCGGTCTACCTTAAAGGGAATTGAAACATATTTCTATTGGCCTACCATGAAAGTGAACATACAAGAGTATGTTTCTAAATGTGTGGTATGCCAAAAGACAAAATTTGATAGAGGGAAGCAACTTGGATTGATTCAACCCTTGCCAATCCCTAATTCACCATGGGAGAGCATATCCATGGATTTTATCTTTGGATTGCCTAAGTCTATCCATGGGAATACGAGAATATGGACGATAGTAGACAGGTTCAGTAAACAAGCTCATTTTATACCTGTCAAAAAGACTATCAAAGCCCATCAAATGGCAACACTCTTCATTTCACAAATTTTCAAGTACCATGGCTAGCCAATGTCCCTAGTGTCGCATAGAGATCCTAGAATGACCAGTAATTTCTGGAAGGGTCTCTTTGAGAATTTAGGGACAAGGCTAAAATTCTCTTCGGCCTATCATCCACAAACGGATGGCCAAAGTGAAATACATAACCTAACCATTCTCGATCTACTAAAAGCCTATGTAACGGAAGTAGATTAAAGATCCCAATGGGAGAAGTACTTACCCTTAGTGGAGTATGCTTACAATAACACTGTACACACTTCCACAGGAAAAGCACCTTTCGAGGTAATTGAGGGAAGATCAAAAAGTCCCTTGCTACTTAAGGTACATGGGAAGATCTTCGCTGCAGATGAGTATAGCCGAGACCTACAAGAATCTTGTCAAAAGATTAAGGATGCTATCTCTATCTCACAGCAAAGGCAAAAGGCTGTTGCTTACAAGCACAGAAGAGCCCAAGCCTTTAAAGAAAATGATTGGGTCTTATTAAAGTTTTGCAAGGCTCGATTAAGGCACATGACAGGCAAGAATCCTACAGGCCACCAAAAGTACTATGCTAAACTAGCAAAAAGGTACTATGGTCCCTTCCAGATTCTTAGGCCATCAATGAGATGGCCTATCAACTCAAGTTGCCCAATCATTGGTTCATACACAATGCTTTCCATGTGAGCCTATTAAAGCCTTACAAAGGAGAGACACCTCAAGAACTAACTATTGAAGACCCACCGGAGATCGAGGACCAAGAGGAGGTGCTACAGCCCGAGTCCATTCTCCGACATAAAGACAAGGTATTAAGAGGCGGTAAGACTATCCAATATCTTATTAAGTTTATGAATTATCCTTTTGAAGATGCTAGATGGATGCAAGGCATACAATTAAAGGATAACCTAAACCTTGTCAATGCTTACAATGCTTCCCAAGAGTAAGCAAATGTACAAAATGTTAAGAATGAACAAATATTTTTTGTCTTATAAGACTCTCTTTTCATTTATTGTGCACAAAACTGAAGTAGTATGCATGCTTAGATCAAGTTTGTGGAGACTACGTCTCCCAAACACCAAGTAGAGCTTGTCACTCTACTATGGAAGATTAATAGGACTAATGTGGAGACATGCTTGCGGCAGCCTCAGGCTCTCAAGCGCCAAATGGACTAGTCATCCATTGTGGAATGATGTCGTAGGGTAACATAGGGATCCTCTACCCGCCAAGAAAAGGACTCATAAATATGCTTTATCTTCTCTACACCATAGTCGAGGACGACTATGATTTCAAGAGAGGTAATGTCATAATAATCAATATCTAATTCTCCTAAATGATTTTCTCATGTTAAACTGATCATTTAATATGGGGAAGTGCCAGGGGAGAAAAAGCTAGAATATTGGTTAAGCTAGTAGACCGGCCACAGTAGGGATCCAAAGGAGGGAAAATAGGGATCCAAAGGGGGCTCCATCTGCAAAAGAGCCATGTGCAACAATGGGCTAAAAACACCCTAAGGTTCATCCCATTAAGACTTCCAAAATGCTAAGGTTCCAAAATTCAAAGGTTGTGTGTGTCCAAAGGTCAACCCTAGGGGAAATTGGATGCTTTGTGTGTGACCAAAAAGTCTTTTCAATTCCCCACATAGGAGGGGGCGAGCCTTGGGAGTAGGGGATGAGAGAGAAAGTCACACACACACACAAGCTCCCTTTACACAAAGGGAATTAGGGACACATGTCAGCTCCCTAGCCCAGATGCCCACAAGGTGTGCCCAATTGCTATTGGATGGCCTTGGAGGTGGACCAATGAGAACTAGAATAGAGTAAATCTAATTTAACTAATTTAAAAACACTTAATAAAAGAACCAATGAAAATTAAGTCTCCTAGATGACTATTGGACAGTCTCCCAAGGGGTCCAATGAGCATTCAACAGCCCAATGGCTTGCCTGATTCCTATTGGCCAGGTGGCAAAGGGGTCCAATGAGAGTTTAATTGAATTATCTATTAACCTAAAGCTTTCACAAAAGGGGAAAGGGGGACACATGTCAGAACGCTATCACTTATGCTGCTTAATAGTCATTGGCTTGACTTGGGGAGGGCCAATGAAGGTTGAGCAAGAGCAAATAGCAAGAGGGCTCGCCCAAGAGAGAGTGGGGGCTGATTTTTGCAAGGCATTATCACACACACACACACACACACACACACACACACACACACACACACACACACACACACACACACACACACACACACACACACACAGTCTAGGTGTGAATAAAAGAAGACTATCTCTTCCCAAGCTTTAATGGAGAGCTCATCACCTACTCCAAGCTTGTGAGATAGAAGCCTACATCGACACACTCTTGTCATGTGGATGCAAATCCAACCAAGAGCCAAGCTTCAATGAATGCCATCTCCTCTACCATGCTAATTAATAAGCTAAGCTATGCTAATATGAGTGATTATGTGAGGAGATGTACATCGTTTTCGTAAGATACTCCTTCCTCTCAATCTACTCTCATACCCTGCTAGCTCTCACCATCTTCGAAGGTGTGTGAGGTCTTGGGTCTGAGAACGGGGATAATTGAAGTTGTGTTTGCTAAGTGTTTTGCTTAGTGCATGAAGCTTTCATCTTCATTGCACTAGCTAGTCTTGAAGGAACACAAAGAATTGTATTGTACAATGTCTCTCTTGATGGGAGAAACCATAATACAAATCCTTTTGGGGGGGGGGACTGCCGGCTCCATGCAAATCCGGTCCTCAACTGTTGTCAATAGCTTAATTTCTCTCTCTTTTGAAAGTATTGTTGATGCTATCTAACTAGGTGTTATGCTTTTTGTTGCTCTCTCCACCCAAGCACTCTTGTAATTCTCATTAGGAATCTATTCTAATGAAATGCCCACTATGTTCATGCTAATTTACGCTACACATAAGTTTTTAGACCATTAAATGGTACAATTACTGTGTTTCACTTCGTTGCTTGATGTGTGTAGATGATTGCTTGTATTGATACTTTATGTGCTATTAGCATTAGTTGATTTGGGATTATTTCTATTTTCATTGAAGGATGCACGCTCTTGAATCCTCTCAATCTTTTCATCCGATGATGCTCTCGCACATTCTTTGTGTGATGCCTCCAAGCTCTAGCCAAGTCATGCTGTCTCTCTTCAGATTGATAGATTTGTGGGAGATTGCCTATGCTATGGACAGCCTCCAACATTGGCGCCGCTGCTGGGGAACGGATTGCCTATGCTAGTGGAGTTGAGGTTGCAAAAGATAAGAGTAATTTGGTTACCGATTTCTTGTAATTAGGTAGGATTTGATTTGTGTGTAGTGTAATTAGGTTTAATTAGATGTGGATAGAGTCATTTCACCCCAAAAACCCCTAAATTCTCTTTTGATTTTGCTAATTTTTCACTAACCTTCACTAATTTTGCATCCCATCCATGCTAATTTCATGCTAATTGTGCTAACCTAACCACTAATTTTGATTTGGAATGTATGCTAAATCCTCTTAATTGAGGAGGATCATCACTCTTAATTGCTCTAAGCTATGCCTAATCATGTGATTGAGTGTTGATTTTGGTCAATTTTTTTTATCAATTTTGGACCGAATCGGAGTTGCACACATGTGTGTGCAATGGAGTGTCTACACGAGGAGCAAGGATTAAGCGAGCAAGTAATCAATTGTAAGTGGATTGACCTACTCCGTTCAATTTTTGATTGATTAAGTCGATCCCATTGAGTTGCTAAATCATTGCTAAAATTAGGCGTGTGTGCCTAATTGATGGAATTTATGCCTAATTTGATGAAATTGGAATGAAATTGGATGCCTAGATGCTTGAGGAATGGTAGTTTTGCATAAATTGTGTGTGCAAATCACTAAATTGATGTGTATGTGAGGCTATTCCGATCATGGAGTAGGCCTAATTGCCAAAATTAGGGCAAGATTTGAATGTGTGTGCCCATTTTAAATAACTAAATTGAACACCTAAATGCATGTAGATTGATGATTTTGCAAGAAATGTGTGCGCAAACATTAGGAATTGGCCTAATTTCGTTGCTAATTGAGCAAAAAATTTGGATTTGTGCACCTAATTTTTGTGTGTGTGCAATGCTAA
This sequence comes from Adiantum capillus-veneris, assembly GCF_014529385.1. Lineage (NCBI taxonomy): Eukaryota > Viridiplantae > Streptophyta > Polypodiopsida > Polypodiales > Pteridaceae > Adiantum > Adiantum capillus-veneris. Next base: position 13,359,249 of record NC_140946.1, on the reverse strand, counting down.
ATTGAGTTAAAATTTGATCATTTTTTTATTAAAATTGAGTTAATTTAGCATGTATATACTCATGTATGTGTGATCAAGTGTGCAATTGATGAAATGCAATGAGTGTTTAATGAAATTTTTGCACAAATCGACGGCCTAAATTTAGGTGTGTGCCTAATTAATGGCCAATTATGCCTAAATTGAGGATGAATAATTGGTAGCAAGTACCAATTATGATGATTATCAGACCTAAAGATTGGTGTGTACATAATTGATCGATTTGGGATTTCTATATGAATGACTCAATTTGTGCGTAATTGGGGATGATTGAGGTGCAATACCATTGCCACATATGCTAAATTGATTAGATATGGTGTACTTTTAGTTTTCCACAGTCACGTATGAATGACGAATATAAATCGGGTCGAGCGATTAAGGCTATTGGATATGAGCAATTAATGTTGCAATGATTGATAAATTGGGCTTGGATTGGAACTCCAATTACAAGCAATGCGAATAGGAAGTGAACACATCAGGTGCACAAAGGAAGGAGAGATTTTAATTTTTTTGATAAATCGCTCAAGTTTTCAATATGTCGGCCCGTGGCATGATCTGTACGCGTTAAAATTGGCTTGAAATTGAATTAAGGATTGCAAATATCACTAGATGTGGTATATTGCAATAGAAGCCTAAATTGGTTGCATGGTTGTGTATAGCATAGGGCGTCAATGTGTGATTCCCTAAGTTTTGGTTTTCGAACTTTTTTACACTACTATAGGTGTTTGCCATGGAAACGAGCCCCAAAAGCTTTTTTCTTATAAAGGAAAAGGAGAAGAAAAAAAAATTAAAAAAATCGAACCTTACTAGCCTCATTTTGTCGCCAAGCCAAGGAATGAGCAATGAGCACCCAAGCCTGGCTTGTAGCGTCACACACACCCATTTTTGGGACCTCCATGCCCAACTTCAGTGCTGGCAGCCTTTGACGCTACTCACCCACACATACTGGTGGCCTAAATTATCGCCTTGACTCGGAGCTCTCCAGCCACACACACACCCACACACACAGTCCCGTTTTGCCCTCCACTTGCCTCAATGCCCTCCCTTCTTGGCCGCTTGTTCGCCAAATCCAAGCACCTCCAGCTGTCCTCCTCAGCAAACGGTTTCTAGATGCTTGGAGCTACAAGACCTCGTCCCACTTGCATTGCCCTGACTCAGATAGTGTGACACACACTTATGTATGCCCCCAGATGCGCCATCATCTATGCAACAGGTTACGACATCGCCTTGCTTGACTTTGGACTGATAGACAGTAGATCCATTCAACCCATCCTCTCATAACTCTTCCCTCTCAGAGTCTCCAAAAAAAAAAAGAGCCCTCCAAACTCACTGTCGTTAGAATATCCACTCTCAGCTCTTGCACTTTCCATGTGCGCCCTCGACAAGCAGCAGAAATTTAACTAAACAAACACACACACACACACACACCGATTTGCTAAGTTTTCTGTAGCCGAACATGCAAACAAAGAGAAGCTTAGCATTCTTTGTGAGACCTGTATCGGCTCTTTTATGCCCCTTTGCACATGTACAGAGTTGACATCGATAGCCTGGCACCTAACAACCTCAAGATCACACACACCCTCACGATTAAACATGCTTGTTGATGCACTCGAAACCCACACCTTGTCATTTGTCCGGGTCATCAACCACTCTCTTCCTCAGCTCACTGAAACTGACTTGTACACAAGCATAACAGAAATCATTTGACGTTAATTTGTATTTTTTAAGAGAGAGAGTTCCCACCCAATGTGACCCAAACATTCTAAAAAAAAACAAGGGCCATGTTGAGCCAATTGAGAAATGAGAAGGCGAGTAAGGGGACTAGGAAATTAACAAAAAAAATGGTGATTGATCAATGAAGAAAAATGCGACTTTAAACGGATTTATGAGGATTTAGTGATCAATATAATTCTCTCTCCCTTTTTTTTCTCTCTCTCTCTCTCTCTTGCTTCATATGTGAAAGGATACTAGCACGAACATATTTTTGTTGAAGTCATTTGCAAATGTTGCACTAAATTGTGGGGCTTGTGATGATTCTTGACATTTTTGAAGGGTTATTGATCTATGGTGATCGAGAACCAATTATCCAACCGAGGGAGCTAGCATTTTACTTACACTCTCTTGTTCATTGCTATAAATGCCATATGAAAGCAAGAATGTGGGTATTAATTGCGTTCATTGTGATTATTTGGCCCATGCATTCGTCTAATTCTTGGCTTGCTTGCAAAGGCTCAAATGAAATTCTTCTTCATTACATGTGGGGTCCATCTTGAGCTACGTACATTGACAGTAAATTGATCCTTGATGGAGAGTGTGCATTAATATTTGGATTTAACATTGCTTAGTGCTTGAATCGAATGAAAAATCATGATGGAAAAAAAGATATCATTTTGGGGCTTGTGATTGAGCATGCTTTTAGTGCTTGTGTTGAATTTACCAAATGCTTAAGAGCACTAACATTGATCTTGTTTGATGGTCAAGAGAGAGCACGAGAATTTTGGGGTTGTGGTTGATAGTCCATTTTTAGTGCTTGTATTGATTGAAAAATGCTTTCATGCACTAACAAGTGAGTTTTGCTTTGAAGGGGTGTGGCAGATGTGTGATTCCAAATGATCCAAGAAGGGGTCATCATTGCAAAATTTGCAAAATTTGGCTAATTAGAGCCATTCCATGTTTGGATTAAAGTTGTAATGCTAGCTCATAGCTTGGTCTAGAAATGCTTTTTTTTTTTTCATTTGAGCTAGTGTTTAGCCAACTTTTTAAGCTTTCAAGTACAAATTTGGCTAGTAAGAGCCATTCATTTTCATTTCATCGAGTTGCAGTCATCTCTAGCTCAAAGATCACACTAAAAATTGTAAAATTTCATGTGAGCTAGTTGTTAGCCAACTTTTTGAAAAGCTTTAAAAATTATAAAATTTGGCTTTCGAGAGCCAGTTCATTTCATTCAAAAGTTGCATTATTTTCAGCTCGTGTATTGTTTTTTCCATATTTCATTGAGCTAAAAACTAATCAACTTTGAACCATACATGAGAGGTTGTAAAAATTGTAAAATTTGCTTATGTAGAAGCATTTTACCTCTCTCATTGTTGATATGTATGCATAAATTTTCTACTTTAGAGCATCAATATGTGCATAACCAAAGGCACTTTTTTCCCTTTGGAAAATTCAGGTATGCAAGACCCTAGCTTTAGGTTTTCATTAATGTTTTTTGTGTGCTTTTGGCTTTCAATAATTGGCTTTTGTAGCTTGTGTTTACACTTAGCTTCAAAAGGCTTCTTTTTGCAAATAAAAAGGATCAAGAGACTTCTCTACACAAAGGATGCTCAAAGAGCATGAATAGGTGTAATCCTTCCATGATTTTGCTCTTTGTTCATCTCTCCATTCTCTTGCTTGGTTTAAGTAAAATTTTGCTTCTAAGCTATGGTTTTTTTCATGTTAGAAAGACTAGGCATTTTAAAGTTTCAACACTTTGCTTTGTGAAAATTAACTCATCAAAAAATTAGGTTTTATGTTGTTAATCATAGGTAATTGGCCTTGACCTTAGGTTAATGTAGGTTCATTTCTTGCTAGTCCTATATTCTTAGTGATAGTCTTAATATTCCATTCATTTTTGTCATAACCTAGGGCTATGATTAGGCTTTAGTCTTTTTTAGTCCAATTGCCATTAGTATCTCATAAAGGAAGTGTTACGGCATTAGCCGCACATGCGGTCTTGCAGTCCTACGGAGATATGGACACTACAGATCAATAGTTATGCGGTATGCAGCGGCCGTAGCGGCAGTTCTTCACGGGATATCATGGGACGGGAGTGTGTGCACCGTTCCCGATCTACGCTGGAGCAGCGGTTGTATATGGAGGGGGCATACCTGTCTTTTGATGTAACTTAACCAATCTCTATGATATTCATGACATCTACTGTTGTAACTCTGAGTCTGGATATACATGAATGAAGCAAGAGGTGTTTTGTGTCTGTGTACTGTGTACTTCCTTCTCTTGTCATTCTATATGTTGATGTTCACATAATGTAGTTGCGGGTAATCATTCACGTAATGCCTATTGCTCCTGTGTAGGCAATAGCCATTACATATGGCGACCACAATGCGTGATGGACGGCCTGCGATGAATATGCATGCGCACTAGGTCGCAGGGTCCGCCTGACCCTGTGGTTCCAATTGTAGGAAGATGACGAAGTAGAGGCGGTTCAGATGAATTTATTTTTTCTTCACTGCAGATTGAGGAATCTGTATCTCCATCACCAAGCCCGGTGCGTGGTAGGCGGTTGCGGCGAGCGAGACGTACTCTGCGCAGTCAGTCATGTCCTACTATTGTACGTTCACCCTCACCCACACAGGTTGCTCCACCACCGTCTCCAGTAAGCAGTCCAGGAGTATCTCCGCCACTGTCTCCACCTCCTAGTGCTCGTCATCTTTTCCCGGGAGGAGGAACAGTTGGGACAGGGGTGATGGCTCATCCTCAGATTAAGTATATTCGGTTTCGAGGTCTTTTGAGTGAAGACCCTGATGCACACTTACGCCAATTCAATAAATCTTATGGATTGAATCATCCTGGGGTGGTGATTTCTCTCCATCAACAATCAGTGTTTGAATCTACACTCTCAGGGAAAGCTGCGAAATGGTTGTCCGAATACCCTGATGATCATTTCCAGACGTATGCCGACGGATCCATAGCACTTCTACGAAGGTTTTGAACGGAAAAGACAATCCCTCAATATTTGGAGAAGCTTCGAACGCTCAGGCAGAAGTCAGTGCCAGTGGAGGATTACGCTGCAAAATTTCGAATGCTTTTGCAGAGGGTACCTCAGGCACAAAGGCCGGCATCCGAAGTGTTGAATGATTATTTTTTGCGGGGGCTCAATAAGGATCTCAGAATGGCTATGGCAACAGTGGATAAGGTAACTACTCCACTGGATAATGTAATCGCTAGGGCGGTAGTAGTAGGAGAGGCTTTAGAGGATACGGAATCTCCAAAGAAGTCAAAGAGAAAAGACAGGAAGAAATCTCATCGCAAGTCGCAAGACAATGGCAGTGATAGTTCGGAGTCGGAATCCGCAGTATCAGATTCCTCGGACTCAGGCAACAATGATTCAGGGAAAGAATCGGAAGAGACACCACGGAAAAAATCCCAGTGTCACGGGAAAAGTGTTTCATCCGGATCGTCGGAATCAACTGCGGTGGCTAAAAGTCTGAAGAAACTATGGTGTACCCAATGTCGGAATCCGGGCCATGCTGCTCAGGAGTGTGCAATGAATCAGAAGTGTTGTGCGATTTGCACGACCAATACTCATAATACAATGGAATGTTATTTCAATGGCCGAGGTCGTCGGAGTCGAGGGGACTCTTCTACCTGGCAACAACCACAGATAGGGCAGGGACAAGAGCCTGCTGTGGCGATGGCTCATGCTCACACATCAGAGACGCATGTGCAAGGTCCAACAGGAGGACGGGGTCAAGGGGGAGGATGAGGTCACGAAAGAGGAGTCCGAGATCCTAATCGCCCCAAGACATGCCTTTTCTATTTGGGGAATGGACACTGGCAATCTGAGTGTACTGAAGCTATGAAATACGATCGGAAAAAGCAAGAACACGCTGCAGGGAAGCAGCCTAGTGTGGCTATGGTTCAGATTGAAGTATTGGAGGAGTTTGATCCAGTGGTTTCATTAATCACACGTTCGGGTAAAAATGTGGTTCCAACTCCCGATGTGAAAATTCCAGATTGGACAGTTCAGGATGAAGTACGGAAAAAAACTATGTCCTGGTTGCCACAATCCGCACCATCAGTGAAGACAGCAGGACCATCGACATCGACTATGCCATCGACTGTGGGCCTGGAAATAGAGGAAATAAAAGCCGAAAATAAGAATGATATTAAAGAACAGGAGAATTGGAATTCAGTTTGGCAAGAGGTCCTAATGTCACCAATTCAAGTACCTTTGGGTTCATTGCTGAAATTGGTCCCGAATTTCCATAATGCATTGCTGCGACAAACGACCACTGAGCTGAGGGAAGTCGCCATTGGGAAAGTTGAAAGCGAGGAGGATGATTCAGTCCCATTGCCGACGAATAGGATCACGGATACCCGCATTCCGGAGCTTTCAATTCGATACCATGGAACATACATTGACAAGGTACTATTGGATGGTGGAGCGGGAGTAAACATTATCACCCAAACAGCTTGTGAGCGTTTTGGTCTCAGTGATTGGGAGCCTGCACCCTTTGTAGTCCGCATGGCAGATCAAAGAAGAGTGCAACCAGTGGGTTTACTTCGGGGAATTGTTTTGGATGTGGCGGGATTATTCTTTGTTGTTTCCTTAGTAGTCTTGAATATTGAAGATCATAATCAGGATTATCACATTATCTTGGGGAGACCCTGGTTACGACAAGCGAGGGTAAAACATAATTGGGAAGCAAATATGCTTACAGTAAAGAAGGGTAGAAGAAAAGTGCGTGTGATGTTGGGAACATGCAGACAACCAGTTCAGGCAGCATGGCCGGTGATAGCCGAAACAGTCAATATGGTCGAAGGATTAGAAGAGGATGAAGAGGAAAAATTTCTTAAAGCTAATCCGGATTTGGTTTCTTTATATCTTGCGGATATTTCTCTGATTCCTAAAGGGAATTCGGTGGGGGTTTCAGGAACTCCAGCAGGAATAGGGGAGCAACAACAGGTGCTTCCAAGTCCTGAATCATTGGAGAACGTGATTCAGCAAGAACGAGCGTTTGAGGCGCAAATGGGTAAAATTACAAGGGTTAAAGAAGATGAATTAGAGAAGGTTTTTCTTGGGGAGCAAGTGGAGTCACAGCCTATATACATTAATAAGCAACTGGAGGCGAGTTTTAGAGATGATTTGATCAAGTTACTGATTGAGTTTAAGGATGTTTTCGCATGGGAATATGCGGATATGCAGGGATTGGATCCTAAGTTTTATCAGCATACGATCAATCTGAAACCGGCTGCGGTGCCAGTGAAGCAGCACTCATACAGGATGAATCCGAATGTGGCAAAGAAAGTTAAGATGGAAATTGATCGCCTGTTGGAAGTGGGTTTTATTACCCCTATTGATAATCCGGAGTGGATTTCTCTAATTGTGGTAGTACCAAGGAAAAATAAGCAAATCCGAATTTGTGTGGATTATCGAAAATTGAATGCAGCTACTAATAGATACCTTTCTCACTATTATCCTTTACATACACCTCTTGCTCCTCTACCACAGGCGCCTCAATCTATTTCTTTGCCAATGTAGTTTATTCCTCGGGCTACCTGGCCGGAACAAATTGAGATAGATCCACGTCTTCTGGATGAGGTCTATCGGGCACATACTGCAGATTTTAGAGGCTTTGGCTTTATTGATATTTCCTCTTAACCAGAGCAGGGTGCAGAGCAGCCACCAGAACCTTCCAACCGGAGGGGCTGAGTGTGGGTTCGTGCAATCCACCGTGCGTGCCAGATGTTACGGCATTAGCTGCACATGTGGTCTTGCGGTCCTACGAAGATATGGACATTGCGGATCAGGAGTTATACGGTATGCGGCGGCCGTAGTGGCAGTTCTTCACGGGATATCATGGGACAGGAGTGTGGGCACCGTTCCCGATCTGCACTGGAGCAGCGGTTGTATATGGAGAGGGCATACCTGTCTTTTTATGTAACTTAACCAATCTCTATGATATTCATGACATCTACTGCTGTAACTCTGAGTCTGGATATACAAGAATGAAGCAAGAGGTGTTCTATGCATGTGTACTGTGTACTTCCTTCTCTAGTCATTCTATATGTTGATGTTCACATAATGTAGTTGCGGGTAATCATTCCCGTAATGTCTATTGCTCCTGTGTGGGCAATAGCCATTACAGAAAGCAATAAAAATGTGCTAAAAAATGAACCATGAAGCAAAGAAGTGTCCAAAAAAGTAGCAACAATGCTACTAAGGCACATGAAAATAAAAATTCTATGTTATGTTGTGTCTATGTGAGGCCTAGCGCCTTATTGGCACTTGGTAGGCAAGGGGAATCACCTTGGCTCGCTTGGTCAAGGTGCTTAACCGATGCCCTGGGCTGATAGGGGTTAGCCGTTGCCTTGGTAAGCTAGTAGGCTTTTGGAACACCTTCTTGAGGATTCAAGGAGGTGAGAGTCGCACCTAGACTTGCCTTGGGGTGGTAGCCTTGTGATTGTGCTTTAATTTTTCAATGAATGACTAAATCAAAACTTCCATGAGCTTCAAAAAACTTTGACAATGTACTAATAGATTAGGAGCTTTTTTATAGCCCATAGACATGATAGATTTGAATGATTTATTAAGATTGTTCACATAGTTTTTAAGCTAGTAGGTTTATGAACTTGCATTAGCCTAGGGTCATAATTGATTGCTTGTGTTTCATACATAAAACTGAAATTTTAAGTGGTTTAATCTTCACAATAGTTTGAGTAATTTTTTTGCTTTATGTTGTCTAGTTTTTTACTATGATTGACCCATCTCTTAGAAGCAAAAAATCAGTTTGCATGATTGTTCATTTATGATTCATGTTTTATTCATTCTTGGTGGCCTTTGATGCTCATTACTTGTTCTTATGTATTGCAGGTTAACATTTCTTCCATGCACTTGCTTTCTACCATGTCATCGTGTCTTGCTTCACCGGCACACAAGGACGTGCGCCAAATTAGGAAGGGAGGAGTGTTAGCAGCGGCTAACGGCTACACCAATTATGCACCAAGCTCTGGATGTGCCATAGTGCACAATATTTACTTTTCATTGTATAGGTATTGGGCTCATTTAGGAGTTCCAAAGTTGTATGAGTCTAGGCTAGAGAGCTCACTTTATCCCATAGTTGAAGGGTTTGAGGCCCAAAGCTATAAAAGATCCCTATGCTTAATGAGAGGTGATTCTAGGGTGGTCCTTTTGAGAAATCTCTCCCTAGAGTAGCTCTTGATGGCCTAGCCTTTGAGCTTAATGCCCATGCTTAGAAGGCTAGTGCTAATCACATGTAATTAGTGTAATCCTCTCTAATTAATCTAGTCTTCATTATGTTGTCAATCATGTTTCTCTACTTTCCTTCATTGTTTTGAAGTGTTGATCTTTTCTATTCTAGCTCTTACTTATGCTAAGCTACTCCGATTAGTGGAGTTCTCATCTAACTCTCTCGATAAAGTGTAGTGGGCGTACTCGTGATTGAGGGATTAGAGTTGTCCTCTAATGGTGTGCTTGTGTGTGTGTAGGTTTAAGAAGCCTTGAGCTTAATTTGATTATGTGTGACTTGATTTGGACACCATGATTGGCATGGTTGGGATGGCCGACTTGAATGCGATCTTGTGTGCTTAATCGTCAATGCATGTAATTAGAGTTGTGCTTGAGAGACTCCAATATTATTGTGTTTCACTTCATTGCTTGATGTGTGTAGATAATTGCTTGTATTTATGCTTGATGTGTGATTAGCATTAGTTGATTTGGGATGATTTCTATTTAAATTGGAGGATGCACGCTGTTGAATCCTCTCAATCTTTGCATCCGATGACGCTCTCGCACATTCTTTGTGTGATGCCTCCAAGCCCTAGCCGGCGGGTCGTGCTATCTCTCTTTAGATTGATAGATTTGTGGGAGATTGCCTATGCTATGGCGAGCCTCCAACAAAGGGTGACAAAAATGCACTGCGTGGCCAGTTTTTGGGCTGTTCGGGATCCGTTTGAGGTCCACTAAAAGGCCAAAGATGCCCAAGGGATAAATTGAAGAGTGAACACTGAAAAACCTGAGAAAAAGACGAGCAAAACATGGAGAGAATAGGAGGAACAACCGCAATTGATTTTTTGCTATTTTTGGAGCCTCTTTTGGCCATAAACTGCTCATCCGAGGTTAGATTTGAGCACTTTGATATTGTAGAGTGGGGCTTTTGGCTTCTCTAGATGCAATGGTGCTATCCATTTTTCCAAATTCCTCATATTTTCTTGCTATTTTGGCAGTGTAAGTTTCTCTTGTGAGCAAAGTCTCTGCTCCAATTTGTGATTGTATCTGGCATATTTCATCCATATTGTGTGACCTATTTGCCCCATTGGTATTGGCCCAAGCTCGATTATATCTAATCATTAAAAATTCTCCTCTTTTGGGCTGAGTTTTTTGGGTTTGGGTGTGTGTGTGTCTATGTTGAGTGGAAAAATGGATAGTCTCTCTCCTCTCACTCCACGGTGTGTTCCTTGCCTCGGCCAAGTGGGTTGTGTAAGCCGAGTGGTGCCCCATAGTGTGTATGTGTGTGTGTGTTATCCCAAGAGTGTGTGTCGGGTGATCATAGAGGTGTGTGTATTTCCAATGCTCTCACAACGCCCGTTAGTGTGCGACCTTGCATAGGGAAAGCAGCAAGCGAATGTATTGTTTGGCCAATACAAGTTTGCAACATGAAGCTCTCTTTCTAAGGTCAGATTCAAGCATTAGACGATCCCGTGAACAAATTGGAATGGCTCCTAGACTTCTTGAGGACAGACCCTACGTATGATAGCATGCTATTGCATGGCCGATGATTTACATACTTTAGGAGAAGCCCCGCTTGGACTACAAGGAGAGGATGCACTGCAAATAGGAAACTGCGTACAACGTAAGGTAGGAGAAAGAGTCGACGGCCGAGAAGAGAGTGATAGTGCAATTTTAACAAGGGAAAATTTATTGAAAATCACCCATAACTCTTTATGTAATGAACCTTTGACATAGAATATAAAGTTAGATCTGCTTATCTTTAAGTTTAATCAATATGCCACATCTCTTTTATTTTTCTTGATGTGTGTTTTGTATCTGGAAGGGAGAACATATATTCACAACATTGGGTGTTTCAATTGCACAAGCACGACTATAGCTCGACAACACTACAAGGTTTATTATATGTATCCAACACCCCATGACTATGTGTTTTCTTGGCGCAACAAATAAACTCTACGGGGCATGGCATGACTTTTGCTTCTTATAATTTTTGGAGAGACCACAATGCCAGCTCTCCACCATACTTTTGTATGGCACCTCTGCATGATGTGCACTATATACTTTGTAGTTTTAGTCTGTGATGTTTCATTGCAAGTATAATGTTTGGAGAGACCACAATACCAGCTCTCCACCATACTTTTGTATGGCACCTCTGCATGATGTGCACTATATACTTTGTAGTTTTAGTCTATGATTTTTCATTTGCAAGACAATATGTTTAACTATTCACATTGTTTTTTTGCTAGGTTGAATGGTAAACAACTACCAAAGTAGGCTAAGTTGCAAACAACTAGGTACAATTTGCAAACAACTACCAAAGTAGGTTAAGTTGCAACCCTTTTTCTCGATTTAATTACCCTCTTTAGTAGCACTTTGTCATATATAGAGCACTCTGGGACACAACTTGCTTCTTCCCACCAATGCTCATCAAGTCCCAAGTTGAGTTATCATTGGTGCCTATCAAATGGTTCTATTCATTTTTTTGTGTCACCACAAAAAAAGCCAAGCCAATAATAACCACAACCAACTAACCAAATAACCAGCTGCACTCCAAAATCTATCAGATTATGTACGGCAAAGGCCCACCAAGTAAGAATAGCTAAGCAAAGTACAACTGTGTGGGTCCTCAGCTCTAGACTCTATGTCCAGATGCTCTAAAGAGTGAGGCCCTTGGACCTTTTTATTCTTAAAAGGGATGCCAAAATCAGAGTCCCAAAATCTTATAAACCCAAAAGCAATGAACTTAGAAGCAGATAGGTCCAAAAGAAACTCGTCCCAAAAGCTGGAAAAAACATCCATCAGAGCAATTTGCAAAAATTCGTATAGGTTTCCATGTTAGCATTGTAAGTGCAAATCACGGAAATTCGTATTTTTTTGCCACGTGAGCAGTCAGTGCAAAATCCGGGTGCCACATCATCAATCTTACTACTTGTGCCATGTCATCTGGTCTGTCCACGGGTGATCATGCCATGTCATCAATTTGTGACAAACCCCCCTCTTGAAAAAATTCTAATCACCCTCGATTACCCCTGCAAAACAAACTGAGGCCATAAACCAGTTCAGTAGACATGGACTCTAAGTACCGACGTACTAGACGACACAATCCAACACGTATACTGTAAGGTGCTCAAGATGAGTGCTTCAAACTGTGCTCAAGGGTTCCTTTTACTTATGGAAGGGAGAGCCTTTTGTTCCTTTAGAAAGAGAATGCAATGATGACAAACAATGTGAATGCTATTTTGAATGAAGGTGATGAGACTGAGAAAAAGAGTTAGAGAGGGCCCCCCTCTCTATGTCGAGATAGGTCTATGCTATAGATTGCACAAATTTGGTACAACAGTCTAGATGCAATGGACATGCCTACGATGCCGATGACAATGATGACGACAATGAGGATAAGCTAAAATTTGAAAAACGCTAGGGCTGAAATGCTGAGATTTGCAAAATGCTGACTTCCTGCTGAATACTGACACTATGTTGATGAGGATGGCGATGACGACGACTTGCCGACGATGCACTGAAAATGCATTTGCTGAAATCTGAAAAAAACGGGCTGAAATTGTAAATGCTGGCTGACTCAACGGTATGACAAGGATCTGCTATGGGTAGGTGAGATTTACAAGGCTAGGACTAAATCTGCAAAGGCTAAGTGCTGAGAACTAAAAACGCTCGTGGTTGACCCTTGCTGATGCAAAAGGCTGAAAATGAAAAACATTGATCTCTCTGCAAGTGTAGAAAATGATGGGGCTGTCTGATGAGTCTGCAAAAACGTCAAGCTGATCTGCAAACTGGGAAAACACTAGGTTCTGTAGGCTGAAAACATTGGGTTTCCTGGCGATCTTGCTGAGAAGATGCACTGCAAGTTGCCTGAGCTTCTTCTACTGCTTCTTCAATTTCTACACAATGACCATTGGGTTTCTTTTATATTTCCTTAGCCATTTCCCCTACTTACTTTTCCAACAAAAGTCACTTATTAATAAATAAGTGAAAAATGTGTATTTTGGGAAAAAAGGGTTCTATGCTTTGTAAAATGCTCATAATTGGTATTGAATGCCATGCTGATGATTATGTTGTGTGCAATCAAAGTATATGCAACTAATCTAGGTGCTTGGACATGCACGGCCTGTGCACAAGCTCACAAGGGTGACAGAACACTTCCTAAGTTGACATGAACCCTAGACGTGAGATAGCTTGTGCACATGCACATAGGGTTAGATGTGAATGTGATATCCCCTCCTTTTCAAAGTGAAGTACTAGTACCAAGCTGTATGGCGTCGAGGGAGTGCGCCAACAACTCTTGGATTTATGCAAAGAACTCTTCACCAGCCCACTCTTATGGGTGGTTCGTGCAATACTGAACTTCATGAAGGTCTGCAATGCTTTCTTCTTTGGGCCGCACCAAAAGCGACACAAATTGATATGTTGTGGCTTCAATGCTCCAACTGCGTCTGTGGTCGTGGTTCCACCTTCGTCAAGAATCTCCAAGGAGGAAAGTTCATGAAACCATTGCCAACACAAAACCATAAACATAGCCATTCCATATAGAGTAACTAGAAAAATACTATGCTTCTTGAAAGACTGTACATGCAATGCAGATAAACAAAGTGACAAAGTGCCAAATCGTTCACCAATGACACGCAAAAAGTGAGATCAAATCTTGACCTTTCGACTTAAACCTATCAACTGTGGCAAATCACAATGGAAATGTCGATGCTTGATTGACAATCTTGCTCATGCTCTTTTTGAGATTGTGTCATGCCAAGGAAAAAACATTTAAAAGCGATTGACAAAACAAAAAATCAAGAAACAATGTGAGTTCATTGAATGCAAACTTTTTTTCTTTTCGAGATTTATCCGCATACATCTATTGGCATCCTTGAGGGAGTCATGTGCATCGTACAATACGGCATGCTTATGAAAAGGGAACACATAAAGACGGTGACAAAAATACAAGAAACCGTCACGAATGAGAAACGGAAACAATGCATGCTAATTAATCATGTGAACACACAATACTTCCTAAGTGATTTCTTTGGACCTCAACTTGAGAGACAAGATTGGTACTTTGTGAATGATCGTATCTACAATGAGTTTAGCTTCACTAGAAAAATCATCATGCAAACCATCATCCTTGTGAACAATCACATCTCTATCATGCAATGAATGTGTATCGTGCTTTGGACAAGAAAGGCATGAGAGAGTGTCCTTCTCATGTTTCTTTTCAAGCTCCACTTGCACATTAGAAGTGAGAGGTAAAGAATGAAGACCTTCTCACGATTAATGATTATGGGAGAGTCACTTTTGGCATTTAAAGTAGCGTATTGTCAATCCAATCAATGAGAGGGTTATGCTCACAAAACCATCTAATGCCTAAAATCATTTCACATCTTGAGAGAGGAGACACGAAAAATTTTCTATGGAAGGAATCTTGTTGAGGGAGTAACACATCAAGGAACTCTCGTGTAATGAGAGAGTCCATACCGGGAGCGAAGCCCAACACCTCATGAGGAGTTGTCTGGCTAAACTCCAAGCAGGCTCTTTCTACAAGAGAGGCACCAATCACAACACGCATACTTCTTGAATCAAACAAGATCACGATGTGTTGACCATAACACTTCATGAGAGACTCATCATCTAGAAACTTAAGACACACTAGTGTTCTTATTTATGGCATTAATAGAGGATGTGGGTTCTGTGGGTTCTTGAGGTTTGTTGGATGGGTTTGTAAGGCATGGCTTCTTTATATCTGGGTTGCATGATTTCTTATTCGACATTCGTTTTATTCGTGAATAATGGTTTATTAATACGTTCTAAATATTTATTCGTGCGTATTATTTGTTGCCACGTCAGCTTTTTAAAAAAAACATTTTATTGCTTACATATCGATCGATAGGCTTTTGATCAATAGTTTAAATCGATCTATATGTTTTTGATCGATATAGTAGTAGTATATAAAGCCCAAATATGCGTGTTTTAGCTACAATTCCCTTCACCAAAGTATCAGGTTACCTCCGACATAGAAAGGTTGTCAACTTAAAAAATCAAAAAATATTATTTTTAATGTTTATATATTAAAAATAAAATAATCATATAGATTTTAATCACCTATAATTCTTAACAATAGAAGTTATTCTTTAACTCTAGTGCCAAGATAAAATAAATTACTATAAGCAATAGAGACTATACTTTTAGCTCTACTTGTTTAAGAGTATATAAATAAATAGTTGTACGCATTAGAGGCTACTTTTCTGGCTATAGTGCGAATATATAATTCTAAACATTAGAAGTTATACTCTTAGCTCTACTTGTTTTAAAATAGATACTAAAAGTGATATTTGATGGTTAAAATCTATCATAGCTATAATATGTGCACAAATAATAGTGTTATGAGAGGATTCTCTTACTTCCAAGTGAGGTTTAAGGTATGAAGTAGGATTCACTTGGTTGTTATGGAGCTTATGCTCTTACCTCTAGTGAATATGGTATATTACCTATAGAATTCACTAGGTTGTGATCGAGCGAAAGCTCTTACCTCCTAGTGAATATTAGTCATGCATAGTACTTGGGAGTCACATGGATGTTATCAAGCTCATGCTCTTACCTCTATGTTGATATAGAAATTAGAGACCTCAGTTATTTTAGGGTGGATTGGTTGTATTTGAGCAGTAGCTCCTACCTCCAAGAGACATAGATAGTGGAATGTGAGATGACTCCATCGCTCATCTAGGTTGTCTTGAGCAAACGCTCTTTACCACCTAGAAGCCAAGAATGATATATCCATTGGTGATCTTCCCTAAAATATTATCTTAACACTATTCATTCATCATTTTAATTTAGCAAATCATATCTATAACCTTTTATCTTTCTCATTGCGCTAATATGGTGAAAAATTATAATCATAGTGTATCTATTGATCGTAGGATATATTTTGTTGAAGTCAGAAAGCATGGTGCGAGGAAAAGAGTGGTCGTATTTGGAGGAAAAAGAGAGGCAAAATAGTTTCATTTTTGGAATGCAAACATTGTGGGCATAAGTGGCACAGCAACACAACTTGCATCAAAGAACATTTATTCAGCACTAGTCCCAATGTGAAAGAATGTGAAGCACCACCTGACGACATATGGGTCCATTTTGCAAGGTATGTAAAGAAATGCAAACAGACAGGTCCTAAGAGACAGAAAGGTATGACAGGTGCGTCATCTGTCAACATAGAAGAAGTGAGTGTAGATCAAGAAGACATACGAGCTAACCAAGTACCTTCAATGGGAACAACCCGAACACCTCAAAGTCCTTACACTTTTCCAAATGGTGCCATGGGAGGGATAGATGCGAGTCCCAGGACATCCAGCAAAACCGGTACACCTAGGACTCTACAGGTGGCATTCACTCAATAGGACATGCTCGAATTGCATCTAAAGTGAACACAAGCCTTCATGGCTTATGGAATCCCCTTTAATGTCATAAGAAATCCTATTTTCAAAGATGCCCTATTGTCAACTGCAAAAAATGGATTCATCTATCCTGATTATAATAAAATGAAAACAGAATATGTTGACAAAGTCAAGAGCAGTACAGAAGTGATTCTCTGGTAAATAGTGCTTGACTTTGTTCCAGTGTTTGGCTATACCATAGCCCTCAGCGGATGGACCAGCTCTCAAAAAAAATCACTGATTAATGTCATGGTAATTTGTCCCTATTTTTGGAGGCCATTGATACCTCATTGAAAGAGAAGACATCTCTCTACTTGACAAAGGTATATGAGCGAGCTATTGCTCGACTGGGTGGACCGAAGAATGTGACAGCTATTGTTACAAATAATGCTTCAAACTACAAAGGAGTGGGTTTAGCCATTATGGACAAGTACTCAGAAATTACATGGATTGGATGTGCAGCTCCACCCTGAACTTACTCCTAAAGGATATGGACATATTATCATTCATAAAACAGGTTCTTATTGACGCCCAATCACATAGTCAAGTTTATACGAGAACAACAGTTTACATATGCTTTATTTCGCTCCAAGTCTCCGAAAAAGGCACTTCAACTTTTATGTGCCACACGGTTCACTACATCAAACTATGTTTTGAATAATCTCATTGACGTGCGAGCAGCTCTTACAGAAACTATTGTTGCAGATCGCCGTTGGGAGGCTTGGCTCAGCAAGTATCCAAGCCATCGCGAAGCAGCTCAAAGATGTGTGTCCTTGGTGCAATCTCCTCTCTTTTGGCAGAACATTGACAAACTTGTTGGGGTTAGTAAGCCCTATGTGGAACTACTAAGGGTTGTCGAACAGATAAGTTTGTCATTGGTAAGGTTTATTGGATCATGTATGAGGCGTTGTGTCAAACCAAAGAATACAACCACTACAGTGCAAGAGAGAGATCGCAGATCGTGCATCTTGTGGAAAAACGATGGGCTCAAATGCACACACCATTGCATGGTTCTGCATTTGTCTTGGATCCAAAGTTCCAGATGAATGGACAAGCCTCCAACAAAGAGGTGATGAGAGACTTTAGAAACATTTGCTTGCAGTTGTTGCCAGGCAACGATGGCATGGATGCATTCCAGCAGAGGGTGGATTATGCCAATAGGGAAGGAACTTTCGGAGGTCCTTGGGTTCTTAATAGGGTAAAAATGATTTTAGGCCTAGTATGGTGGAAAGAATATGAGGAGACGTAGTTGAGTTACAACACATAGCAACCAGGGTGCTTTCTGTCGTGGCATCCAGTGGTAGCTGTGAGCGCAATTGGTCTTCTTATGACTTTGTGCACTCAAAGCGCAGAAATCGCTTAAGTGCTGCTTGTGCCATAGACCTTGTGTACGTCTTTTTTAACATGCATCTCCTTCGTGCACCCACAAAGATATCCACACGTACGACCAAAGTACACTTTGGAGTGCTTCAAACTCATGAAACTATGGTGGAACAGAGATGTAGTAATGATGAGATGGAGTGGAAGTGGCTACAGAATGTTTAGACCATGAAGAGGTTGATGACCTGGTGCCTGTGATAGATGGCGAAATGTAAACATCTTTTCATGATAATGTATCTCACTTTTTCTCACTGTAGCTCCCTATTGAGCTATATATCTCACTTTTTTGATTTAGTAGCAACAAAGTCAAGTATTGAAGAGAATTCGCATAAACATAAGTATTGAGGACATTGCTTCGCAACCAAATAAAAAGACATTGTGTGACTCTCAACAAAGTCATCAATTAGAAACTCCAAAACAAATTCATTGCCATAAACATAGAGAGAATACAATGCGTCTCGAGAGTGTGAGCTGTAGACAACTAGAAAGCTCCAAAATTGAAATCGATCGAAAAGATATCGAACAACGACGCACTTTTTTTAATATAAATCTAGTATATCGATTGATGATAGTTTATCGATCAATAGATTATATATTATTCAAAAATACCACGTATTTTAAGATAATACGCAAATAATGACGAGTTATTTGATATAAATTGCATTATTCAATGAATAAATGCAACACAGTTTTATATGACCCTTGACATGACATTGGTAACATCGACCTTCCTTAGCATAAATGATTTTTTCTTCTGGCGTTAGTATCCTCCTATAATTACTTGTGAATATTTCTCAGCTAGGGTGAGCTTAGATTTAGCAGGTGTGTTAGCTTTACCCTTAATTTTATTCTGAGAGTTCTTTTCCAAAGGATTAGAGAAAGATGGGCTAGAAGAGTTACCATTCTGTGAGGTCCCCACCCCGTCGTCTCAACAATGGATCTGATGGTAAACCTGGTGGCCACTAGATCTATAGCAAAAGCAAACAAAGCGGTATGGGTTCATCTAGCGGACGATCTCTCATCACAAAGTGAATTGAGTTCGAGCCTACTAGCAAGGAGATCTAGCTCCACCTCGCAGGGGAAGCGTGATTTAACCTATGTAGCGATCCTAAGACCCACCTTCCAAGAGGAGAGAAACCTCGAGTGCCTTTTTCCCCATGTTTCAGAGGCACGTACTCTCGAGATTTCACCGCTCTAGGGGCAATGAGTATTACTAATATCGAAGTAAGCACAATGGGGACAGAGAGTTCCCGACCAATCAGGACCACCCATCTCGTAGGCATTGGCAACGTGAGCCAAGCCCCCACTTTCCACCCCCACACTCACACTTCCTTGTGCGACCTAATTACTACCACAAATATTGTTCAACAAAGATATTCCTTGTTTAATTCCGAATCACATTGTTCGTTAAGACAGCCCTTCAACCAGTATTGCAAACAACACCAAGACAGAATTCTAGTAAAAATTCTACTCAAACTTATTCATAAAAGTTCCAATGTTCTGGAGGTACAACATCCCCCCTCCAGCGAGAGTTCACTCCTCCCGTTGTCGCCTAGCTGCCCATACAACTAGGTATGTCCACCGCATAGAAAGCACGTCATGGACACTCCCACCGCATAGAAAGCAAGACGTGGGTTCCCACCGCATAGAAAGCAAGTCGTGGGTATCCACCGCATAGAAAGCAAGTCGTGGATTCAAGAGCCCTTAACGAGGAATTCTGCCCCCTGTGATCAGTAGGGGAGTCAAGACTGATTCAACATTGGAATTAAAATGAACATGTTGAGCTAAATTTTCCCTAGCAGACATTCTTTCCTATTGCAAACAGCATACCCATCAAACATTACCTTCCTACTTTAGAACTTAATGTACAATGATTTCAATGCCGAGGTTTCCGTCGGATTTCTTCAACATGTTTGGGGATATGAGCATTCCTAACTAGCGTATGCAATGTTAATTCAAACAACTTGAATAAAAATATGATCTACCTCTTCCACTTCTTCATCGATGGCCCGTGAGATGGCCGGTATTTGTTCCTCCATAGGAGCTTTCCCCTTTCCGTTGACATTACTCGTTCCTGCCTCGCGATCATGGGCACCACCGAAGCGCGTCCTCTTAACCGAGGCCATTTATCGCTACTTTAAATGATTATCTTGGAGAAAGAGCTAAGGTTCGCAAGCGTCATAACAGTCCAATGGGTAGATTAGTGACATCAATTAATTTCTATGGGAACCGGCTCTAAGCAATCATTAAGGATGGCACATAATCCTATGGGAACCGGCTCTAAGATAATTATTTGGCTTACATGATTAAGAATAATTAGGATTTCACTATTGGAATTACCAGAGAATTGAATTAAGTATGATTAAACTATTTCCTGGCAATAGAAGATGCAGATTTACCTTAGGCATATGTGTGAGGAAAACCAATTCTTAGAGTCTTAATGACAGATTAATTCCTCCTTAATTACATCTTAATGCATAAGAGAATGAATTTAATTAAGCTTCATTGTTAATGAGTGATTAAAAGAGTGATTCTCTTCAATCTACACAATTACTAGCTTATCGATTAATTACTATGCTACCTAGAGGGAGAAAATTCTGATAATTATGTTCTAATCATTAATCGAGAGTGATGAATGGCTGATAATTCAGCTATGGAATGATGATTACATAATAGAATATGGATAAGGATAATTTAGAGAGTAATCATAGAGAATTACGACTAGGAATAAGCATAATAGACGAGAAATTTAGATGGTAATGAAAAAGGATTTGCAGAAAGCATTAATTAAACCATGGTTATCGTGATTAAGAGCTGATAATCCTCTCAATTCTCTGATCTAATCGAGCTTCTTGAGGCAAGAATTTGACAGCACCTCCCTCCTTGCTTCCCCTTCAAAAGGTGTGTGTTCCGGCAGCACCGTCCCAGAGTGTGTGTAGGTGTGTGAGTGTGTGCACTGTGTGTGTGTGAGCATATGTGTGTGTGTGTGTGTGTGTGTGTGTGTGTGCAGGTCTTTAAATAGGCCTCCTCAAGCTGAAAATCGATCTGGGTTGCTAAATGCATATGGGAGCTTCTCCAGCTAAGCATGGCAAGTCTAGTTCCCTGCCCACCAAGTGTCAAGTTGGCTTGGTTAACTGGTTCTGAGACTGAGCTGCTGGCTTGGAAACTCTCCCAGGACTCCCACAAAGCAAGAGGGCACCCCCTAGCTGCTAAAGCTGATCTGGAGTGGGCTCGAACCTGCTCCCACACAGTCCCGGGCCCCCGATACCTCCCCGGGCAATTTTGAGAAAATTTGATTCTAGGCTAAAATGGGTCATACGAGTCGGATTTTGATGCCGAAAATTGCTATAGCAAGCTCTAACTAAGGCGTATTGGCCCGAGTACCTGCCGTATTTAGCAGCCCCCGGGGTCCGAAAATGCATTTGTTCAAATTTGGGGTACGGGTGCAGTTTTTCGAGACGATCAAAACTGGATGGGTCGGGTGACCAAAAACTTGCTATTTTTGGAAATTTTTTACAAAAATTATTTTAATTCACATTTCAAAGCTTTAAAACATTCTAAACATCATGGCACTGACAGAATTTGGAAAACTGCTAAAAATAGTAACTTATTCCATTATTTTCATTTCAAGGTACAATGGTGTTCTTTTTGATCGGGGTCGGAGACCTTACACATTCTTACCATTCTGTAGGTGGATTCTGAGAGGTACTGTGAGAAAACTTGTTCTCCTTGGCCTTTCCTTTGTTGTGCTTCATCTCCTGTGCCAGAGCAATCGCTACCGCCTTGTTGAGATCCACGGGGTTGAGTACTTCGACATCAAACTTGATATACTCATCCAACCCAAAAAGGAATGCCTCTGTGCTCATCAAATTTGTGTAATTGGGTGCCAAGCTACAAAACACGGTTAGGGAAAGACATAATTGGCATACCATTTTTCTTGAGACTATGCCAACCTTCTTTCAACCATGCTATGTACTGAGGTGGCATAAACCGTGCCTTAAGCTTGTCTTGGAAGTCGGTCCAATTGAAACAAAGGGGCACGCCTTCCTTGGATTCCTCTAGGTGTGCGACCAACTGTGCCTCTTGCCACGTTTGACACCAATTAATGGGATCATCGGCAAGATACATGGCTGCCATCAAAAAGTTGCTATTCCTTGTTTTCTTAGTTATCACAAAGGAAGCATTAAATTGATGCAACCAAGAATGAATAACATTAGCATCCATCTTACCATCATACTTATTGAACTTCAACTTGTTAGTGATTGGATTGCTAGAGTCCGTAGCTCTACTTGTGCTACCTGATGAGCTGCCCACATCTTTGAATGGCTCGGATTTCGAGGTGAGTACTTGTAGGACCAACTCTTGCATGTGTTGGTCTCTCTACACCTCACGCTCTAATTCCAAGCCGCTTGCCTTTCTTTGTCTGCTATGCGTTGAGCTTCGCGTGCTTGCTCACCCTCAAGCTCCATAGCTGCCCTTCTTTCTTTGCACTCAAGATCCATGGTGGCGCATTGCACCTCTTGTTGTAGCATCATGTCCATCATTGACTTGACCAAACCTCCATTTGGTGCAACCCATGACATAGATGGGGATGGGGGGAGGATTGAAAAAATTTCCTCCTGGTGAGAAAAACTCTTCGTCACCACCTCCACTCTCATCACCTTCACGCAAAGTATCCATCTCGCTTTGGGTGATGACTATAAACTGAGATCCTGGGTACTTAAGTTCTCGAGGAGCATCGGTTCTTGAGGTTCTTGGGTTCTTGACGTTCTTGGGTTCTTGAGTTCTTTAACTTGCAATCGGTGTTTGAGAATTCTTTTCTCTTACATGAGCTTGACTCTTCCCTGCGGGCGCACCGCACCTCACCTCTTGGAGGCCTTGCGCTCACATCAAAGTTGCTTTTTCCCACCTCACGTTGATTGGCGGGCAGCTAAGTGCACGGTCCGCTCTCAATGAGTGAAACGAGAAACAAGGGGAGGCTAGACAAGACCTTATTTCTTGGGTTACCTATCACTCTTTAAAAACACAATTAGGAATTGACACACCCAAGTGGACTTGGGCTACATGCGTCTTGTGGTTCTTTCCTTGAGTGATACAGAACACTACCAAAAGCTTTGATACCAATGTAAGGTGCAGCGGAAGTAAATGTTGATATTGCTCAAGATGAGTGCTTTGAACTGTGCTCAAGGGTTCCTTTTACTTACGGAAGGAAGAGACTTCCATTCCTTTAGAGAGAGAATGCAATGATCACAAGCAATGTGAATGCTACTGTGAATGAAGGTGTTGAGACTGAGAGAAAGAGAGAGAGAAGAATACGACACCAAGCGGTTCTCAAACCCTCCTTCAAGGGCTCTCCTCTCTATGGCAAGAGAGGCCTATGCTATAGATTGCACAAATCTCGTACAATGGTCTAGATGCAATGGATTTTTTGACAATGTCGACGACAATGATGACAACGACTAGGATGGGCTGAAAACTAAAAAACGCTAGGGATGAAATGCTGAGATCTGCAAAACATTCACTTCCTATTGAAATTGACATTGTGTCGGTGGCAAGGATGGCAATGACGATGACTCGACGCTGATGCATTGAAAATGTAGATGCTGAAATTTAAAAACAGCGGGTTGATACTGTAAATGCTACCAGACTCGACGGTACAATGACGATTTGTTGTGGGTAGGTGAGATCTGCAAAGCTAGGACTAAATTTGCAAAGACTAAGTGCTGAAAACTAAAAATTCTTGTTGGTTTTGCTGATGAGGAAGGCTGAAAACTGAAAACGTTGATCTATTTGTAAGTGTAGAAAACACTGGGGCTAATCTGTTGAGTTTGCAAAATGTGAGGCTGATGTGCAACTAGAAAAACAATGGGTTTATAGGCTGAAAACATTGGTTTGATGCACGACAAGTTTTCTAAGCTCCTTCTGTTGCTTCTTTTGCTTCTATCGAGTGACTGTAGCAAACTTGGACACCCCAAGTCAAGATTCTACCACGAAACAATAGAGATTCACTTGAAAATAGTTCACAATTCACACTTGAGTCGACATGGCCCAGCGTAGTTCTGTGCCTAGAGATATTGGCCCCAAAGATTGGCGCTCCTTTTGATATTTATTTTTTTATCAATCTATGTTCAAAGTACAAGAGAGTGTGTAGGTGCTCACTATCAGACTCTGCATCCAGATGCTCTGAGAAGTGAGGCCTAGCCCACTTCTTTATTGGTACAAGGGATGCCCAAAAGCAGAGCCCCAAAAGCAGTAATTGAAAAGATTCTTACTCAAAAGCATTGGCCCCAAAAGCTTTTGAAAATTAAAGCATTCAAGCCCCAAAAGCATTTCAGTGCAATTTCCAAAAATCTGTACAGTTGCCAGTGTGAAAAGCAAAAATCTATACATTTGTCCGTATGGCCAGCCACATCAGCATGTCAATGCGTTTTGCGGAGGGTTTTCCGCTGGTTTCCACGTCATCCTGTTGGCGCATTTTAGTGTGTGTCTGGGGTTAGCCACGTCACCATTTTGTGACATATGCCCCTCTTGAAAGCATTGTAATTGCCCTTGATTACGCCTGCAAAATAGATAGAGGCCATAAACTATCTTAGCAGACATTGACTGTTAGTACCAACACACTAGGCACAACACATCTAGCACATGTACCAATCAACAGTCACACTAGAAGACATCACAAGACATCGCTTGAAATCACACGACATCACATGATAAATCACATTCAAAATCATTCCAAATCTTAGACCATGATTAATCGACAACGTATTTACCAATCACATCTAGATCCAGTCGGGACCTCATAGATGCCCAATTAACTAATCCATATTGCAATCATGTCTGTAGAGATTTATGAGACCAAAATGCTGCAGTCATTTTGTCTATCAGTTCCTGCACTCAAACAAGTCAAGTACAAATCAATCAGTATCATTTTCATTTTTGGGAATTTCAATTCGTAAAGTCATACAACAGAATACTGTCAGCTCAGCAGTATTCCTGAAACCTAAAGGGACATCAGTGACTCTATATCAAAAATTAGGGTAATTTTTTGATAAAGAAGCGGAGTGACTCCCCTCTTGGGCATGCCCACTGCACTAGATTCCCCCATGTTGAAATTGGGGTTCTATCAGAGTAGACTATGCTAAACTGAATGCTTCAAAGAGTAAAGCTCCACAATCTGAGGAGTATCTACTAGGTCCTCCTCCTCCATCCACTTTGCATCCAATGCAAGATAGTTCTTGAATTGAACCAAGAACTGTATATCACTTTACCTTTAATCTTTCTATCTTTATGTGACAATATCTATTTTGGAATGAATATCTCCTTACTTTCCTCCACTTTGGGTTGCTCATCTGACTCCCCATCATCGGGCACATCACCTTTAAAAGGCTTCAATAGACTCACATGAAAAGCATTGTGAATCTTCCAAGTATCAGGAAGCTTCAGTCTAAAGGAGACATCATTTATCTTTTCTTTTATCTGGAAAGGTCCATAGTATCTCGTGCTAAGCTTTGGGAAAAGCCGCTCCTTTTCCTTTTTCTTTCTCAAGCGTGCCTTCTCAGATCGTAAGAGCACCCAATCATCTTCATTTAATTTCAAATTGCGACGGTGTCAATCTGTTGCCTTCTTGTGTCTTTCTTGATATTTCTCTAAAGCATCCCGGACCTTGGAAAAAGTAGTGTCCAAGTTCCTCATGTACTGGTCGGCTACAAAAAATCTTGTCTTTCGTTCTTAGGAAGGGTGGAACCTTCGTAGCACCTTCAATAATCTCAAATGGAATATTCCCCATCAAAGAGTGGATCGTGTTATTGTAGGAAAATTCCAGCAAGGGCAAAAACTTTTCCCATTGAGTCTTCTGATAAATAATGTAAGACTTCAATAAATCGAGTACGACTAAATTTGCAATCTCAGATTGCCCATCTGCCTGCGGGTGGAAAGATGAGGAGAACTGCAACTGAGTGCCAATGTTCTCCCAAATAGCCTTCCAAACCAAACTCATGAATCGGGGATCTCTGTCAGAGACTATTGTCTAAGGCATGCCATGTACTCTGAATATCTCGGCAATGAACAGTCTTGCTAAATGATCCGGCTTGACTGTTTTCTTCACTAGAATGAAATGAGCTTGCTTGCTAAATTTTTCAATAACATTCAAGATACCATCGTTCCCACTCTGTGTTTTCAAGAGATCAAAAATTAAATCCATTTCAATACATTCCCAGGGGCGGGTGGGAATGGGTAAAGGCTGTAACAATCGCTGTGCTTTATGCCTGTCAAACTTGACCTTCTGGCATACCAAGCAAATGTGTACAAAATTGTCCACGTACTTCTTGAGTCTCGACCATAAGAAGTATTGCTCCACACCTTTCAAGGTGGTGTCAATGCCGCGGTGACCCGTAAATGGTGGATAGTGGCATTTGGTTAGAACCTTTTCCCTAAATTGTTGTGTAACGCACAACATCATTTTCTTTATCAAGTAGCCATCCTGAATGGAATATCCTGCTACTACCTCCCCATTCTGTATTCGACTGAATACATCTAAAAAACCTGGATCTATGGCGTACTGATTGACCATGTCCTCGAAGCTTCTATGATGAATCACGGAAATAGCCAAGACTAACGGCTTCCAGGACAAAGCATTTGCCACCAAGTTATTATGTCCCTGCACATGGACAATCTGGAAGTGAAACTATGACAAGATGTTAGCCCAATGCATCTACTTTTTTGATAGCTGCTTCTGTGACAAGAAGTAGCATAAACTCTGATAATCACTAAAGACCATAAAATCAGCTCCGAGTAGGTAATGTTGCCACTGAGTAAGAGCATGGATAACCGCCAAAAGCTCTCTCTCATAAATTTGTGTTGTCAATTTCGGCCTTGAAAACAATCGTCTTTTATAGGCAATGACATGGCCTTCTTGCATTAAGACCGCACCCAGACTACAACCACAAGCATCACAATATACTTCAAATGACTTTTGCAAATACGGCAAAGTCAAAACTGGTCTTGTAGGTGAGTTTGCAAGATCCAATATGGTGCATTTTCAACATCCATACTACACTATAGTGTTTTTGTACATGATAGTTACAAATACAAACACACACACGCGCGCGTGCTCACGCACCTAGAATAAAATTTTCTTTCCACACATGTTTTATTGATAAAACAATTAACATGTAAGTTGCAGGACAAACTTGGGACTAAATTGAAAACAACACCATTCATATTGAATGAGATTTCTTGAAGATTATGAAGGTGGGATGCCAATATCAATGTTGATAATGACTCTAGCTATGGGTGGACTAACTTGAACCATTGCTAGAAGTTTACAAAGGTGAAAGGCCAACGTTAAGCAATCATCCCTCCTCATTTTCATTGACATTTGATAGTGCCTCATGTTCATCGAATTTCAACTGACTCTCTTTGGCCTTGGGGATTATTGCCTTTGGAATCTTAATTTTTTCAGGAATTTGCTCACCCTTGGCCTTCCATGCCTAAATGATGCAACTACTATCTTCCCAGCATTGAGGATCATTGATGTTCTCTCTCCAGTACTTGTTCCAACAATCCTTGTAAACCTCCACATCACTTGCATCCTTCTTCTTTGAAATCGGTGCCCAATATTGTATCTTGACTTGAAGGTGGGTTGCCGACTCATTGTTCTGATCAATATCTATCGTTGGCACTCCTAGCCAAACTGGGTAATTTTTATCACAAGGTTGTACAAGTACAAAGTCTCCCTTTGCCACATCAAGAGTTGGGTTGAACTCCTCAGTAGGTTTGTTGTGCATTGGAGCACAATAGTGGCCCTCAATTACATCAAGTACTTCATCTGGACTATCTTCCAATGGAACTTCAAGAGGATGATCATGTTCACATATACTCCTTGGCCAGAATTCATCAAAGAAAATGTTTTCACTTTCTTCAGGGTTTTGCATATCTTGCATGAGATTCTCCCAGTACATGAGAACTGGGTTGATCCACCTAGCATACTCGCTTTTGTCTCCTTTCTCTTGCAAGTGCTCTTTCCACCAACTAGCATACTTCTTTAATCCTTCCATAAGTTTCTCACTATCTTTATCATACTCAAAGGGTGATAATACTTTTTGGAACACCTTCAAGTAGCTTGGATCCTCCTTGGTCATTTCTCTTCCATAACTCTATACCATTTTAGGTAGCCAATCCACATTTTTAGGGTGTACTTTGTACTGCATCAAAGGTATTCCATCACTCATATAGAATCTAAATTGCAATGGCTTTGAATGACCCACTAAGCAATCAGCTCCATCATGTAAGAACCTCTTTACAAATCCTTTAAAGTCTATCACCTTTTGTAGGAGAAAAGATGTTGGATGCAGGCTAACACACTCATTTAAGATCTTCATCATATGTGAAAATGTAAAAATGGATTGCGTTCTAAGCTTCTCAAAAAAGCAACTGAACAATGCATCAATGTATTCATGAGTGTGACCAACCATAAGAAAGCCAAGATGCACTATGTCAAATACTCCTAGTGCAACCAACAGTGATAGGTATGCAAACACATATCGATTCTTATTTTCTAAACCACAATTGTCAAGTTGCAACAACAATTTTCTTGGAAATCTCTTGAATCTAGATGGGTGAAAGCATGTTAACCTATCATGCTTTTTCATGTCCCAGACAATGCTAACTAGCACAATTTTGACATATGCTAACTAGTACAATAACTTGAGCTACATCTCCAAGATCTATGACATATGATATATCAATAGAAATCACTTGAAACAAGGAATCCAAATGTACAACCTTCGACAAATTTTGATATTATTTGTAAAAAATCTACCAGACGCCCAACTTTTTGAAGATGTGCTAACTTGAAACTACTAACTAGCACAAAAAGCACGACAGGTTAACATGCTTTCACCTAGATACATTTTCATCCTCTTGTACATGTGCATTAGTAGCAAAGATTGATTGCATCCTTGGATAATCATTTCCCTAACTAGAAGAAAAATTCTTAGTGTCCACATTTGTGATTATATCAGTCTCTACCTCCTCAATCTGAGCACTCTGTTCCTTGCAGTGCTGGTTTTTCTCCTTAAGCACTTTCATATGGTGATAGAGAGAAGTGGTAGACAAAACATAATCAAAAAAAAAAATCGTGGTTCTACACTTGAGTTTTCTAAGCTCAAGTCACCAAACATGTGTTTATCTCTTCTTTCTAAGTTTCTTAGACATTCTGAGAGAGATGCAATTGTGAAGTTGGGATCACTCGATCATAGTCCCAATGCAAAGTGACCATAAGTTGTTTGTCCATGCCCATGAGTGAGCATTCCTATTAAGGATATTGGAAGCCTCTCAAATCCATTGAGAGATTTTGGAACTGGTTTAATTTGTAGTATAGGAGTCTTACTCTGGTCCATCTTGTCGCGTATAATGCACAAGAACTTGGTTGGATTCATTTTTGAAGAGATCCTCCAAGCATAGTACACATTTCTATAGCTCATTTGTTGCAACATGTGTGCTCTCCTCTGTGCCATGTATCTAGCACTCTCCACCTGATTCTCGATAGACTCTAGCTTGACCTTTATCAATGTGCAAAATCTCATTTAGAGAATGTGCTTGATTTTAATAAAGTGACTATCTTGAAGTCTATGGTCCACAACCTTGAGAATGTTGGCTGTGACAACGTTTTGTATTCCATTGTGACAAGTGTGTCACTAAATCCCACAAAATGTTGACTTGTTTGTACATCATTGGTAGAACACGTTGAGTTTTGCGAGTTCCATGAATGGTTGTCCTTGACTTATGTGGCATTTGATCTGCATTATTATCTATGAAGCCCCGTATGAGTTCTTTTTCCATCTCAACATGTGCCAAGATCTTCCTTATTATTTTAGTGTTTCCATGATTGCCATTGCATGCTCCATCCAAGAATTCCTTATGCAGCCTGTAAAATGTTGACTTTCCTATTCCATGCATTACATACCATGCTTTATTACATACCTTATTTCCATCAAAAGTAAACTCAAAGCATTTCTCTTCTTGATATTTTCTATAAGCCATGCTCATACAATCCAATACAAATGTGCATCAGCTAGTGTAGCTTTGTCCCAAAAAGTCTACCCTCGCTTTCATGATTTTGGATATGGTTCTAATCTGACAACATCGCATCTCACAACAACCAATTGTTGTAGCTTTGTGAATGTTTGCAGCATCACATTGTTGGTAGAATGCATGAGCATTATCGGCTTTTTTTCTAGGCCTAACTCTATCATACATAGCTCCTTTTCTTACATGTCCCATTTTTTATATCATAGTCACCGGTCATGGCATCCTGCTCTCTATCATTTTGAGTATGAAGAAGAAGACCTAGTTCTGTATTGGTGACACCTCCTTCAAAACTAGTTTCAATGTTGTTATATATGCCATCATCTTCATACTCATCACTAGAAGCATTTAAGTTGTCAACGGAATCTCCCATTTCTTCCATGAGGGGATTTTGAATACCATCAATGGCAGAAGAAGATTATGTGTCTTTTATCAAGGTCTCACCATTCTCAAATGTGAGCTACCTAATAGGCCAACTTACCCAATTCAAACTTGAATAATCACTTGGATGCATCGACCCTTCCACAATGACACCTAAGCTACTCTCACCTAGTTCAGTACAGTTTATAGCCTTATATGGGTGGACCAATAATACCACTCCATTACCAAGTTTTGTAGATCTATTGTCAGCTCAAAGGATGATTTTTTTCTCTTTCCAACTCGCTCTATCTATCAAGCCATCTTCTTGACCAACAAGAAAATTATCATCTATTGTTTTAGATTTTCCTTTGTCCATAACAATATTATGCAATGACCATTTGATGATGCTTCCAATTGCTTGAGACATGGTTCTTGCATCCATTGTGACGAATGGAATCAAGAAGGTGTCATCAAAACTTTCTAGTACATGTATCGCACACACGTTGTACTAGTCAATTCAAAACCACAATGTTGAATGCATTAGTGGAATGAATAACCCCGCAAGCCTTCTTTGTGGAACCATAAAAAAGAAACACTAAATGTCATGCCAAGGGTAGGACCAGGCACGGCCAAGGGCCAGGACAGACATGTAGTCAAGGGGGTCCCTATATTTAGCAAGCCAAGGGTCTATATAGGGCATGGCTAGGTGGTGATGAACATGTTCCAGTTCCCTATGCTTTACACTAGTATCAAGAGCCAAGTACTTTTTTGGGGAAGATAGGCGTGGTCCTCTCATGCTTTTGCATGTGCATGAACAGGGAGCCATGGAAGTGACCCCTAGACAGGCGGGAGAAAGACGATGGTTGGTCGCGGTGTGTGCAGGGCCTCTTGATGCAAGAGGAGGTGGCTCATCAATTGGTTCCATCAAGCCCCACCTCCCTTTCTCTCTCGTGGAAGCTCTACAGCGAACTCCATCGCCCAGCTTCACAACAGTTTCACATTAAAATTCCCTAAGGTCTTTGGCCTTGGGCAATTTACTTACGATAGGGTGCATGCCCACCCCGGTATACACCCCATTCCAATTACAACCTCGGCATACACAGTAGGGCAAGGCCGTGCATCTTGACACATACGACAACCACAAATTCAAGGAAATTGCAGAGCTTTGGAAAACCGAGTTTGGGCAAATAATTGGCAGATCGTCTTCTTCCAACATTGCTATTGGGCAAGATGACTGAATGCAAAGAAAGGCCTAAAACACTTAAAGCTCAATAGCAAGGAGAAAAAATTGCATTTGCTGAATGTCCAGGACAAGCAGCAATTGCAAAAAATCCAAAGTGAGTAAGCAGTCGTAAAGGCAATGAATAAGGGCAACGACAACTGATGTAGCTTTTGAATGACATGACTACAATTTGTATTTGACCTTCAAAGGTAAGGTATGCATAGTTTTGGTTTTTGTTTGCCAAAAATTTTGAGTCATGCCATGAAACTCTCGTATGCACTGGCCGTGTAAGTGCATCCACAAGCAAGGCTTGTACCACACACAAGGTTCTTCTGTGGTTAGCATAAGCATAGCTAGTCACGATCGGATGTATTCCATCATTAAGGATTTGCAATAAATAATCCACGCAGCAGCAAATCCTTTCAGGTAGGCTTTGTCTGCACATTAGGATGCTTGTACTTTATTGTCATTTGCATAACTGGTTACAAAATTCTGGCCGTATCTCTACATAAGGTAACGTATGAGACTGGCATGAGGCACTTAGCATACATCTTTTGATTGTCAACCATGAATTGATGTAATAACAGTAAGGCTGTCAATTTCTTATGAAGCATTTGACCTAGATGGAGCATGTGTCGCCTCTATTGCATATCTCTAACATGCATCAAAGGTGATGCCCTTTCTCCAATCCAAGCACAGGCACAACTTCTGACAGTTCACATAAGCACTCAAATTTTTTTGCATACATTGATGGAAAGGGCCAATTTTTTAGTATCTCAAGGAGACAGGCATGGCCTCTTACTGGACTTGTTGAAGGAAGCAAGTTGCTCGGCATGGCCGACTCCTTGTCACGGTTTCTACACGCTGTCGGAGGATGCTTACCACACAGTACTGGTTAATTTCAATTGAAATTTCTCGACACGGTCAATTCTTTTTGTCATGATCTCTATCGCCACATCCGTTGGCTCTCAGTACAAACATATTTATGTGAAGCAAGGCTTCAATTTACGACTCTTGCATTGAGATTTTTCCCGTTTGGGGTACGCTATGAGCACATGCCTTTGGGGAATTTCTCCATATGCCTGTAGGATATTTCAGGCCAACTTTCTCTCGCACAACGGAGATGGTTATGATCTACATTTGAGCGAGCTTTTCTTCCGACATCTCTAGACAATTGGTTACAGTAGGATGACCAGGTTAGACCATGTTCAGTATTTTTTATTTTTTCATGTTTATACATTTACATTGGAAACTAATGCTTTTGTGCAAAGCAAATTTCTTTGACAATTTTATATAAAGCAAGGCTTCTCCCTTGTGCCAAGGTACTGCCCAATGACTTGGCATCACAGGTAGTGGCACACAACTTTGGGGAACTAGCAAAATAGGGAATATCACTCCCTACCAGTACATCTGTGCAATGCACTTATGGATTTGGCTCTCATGTTTGAGGCCATCACTTTTGCCAAGGGCTTAAATTCCTGCATGCACGGCATGCTAGCTAGGTAGATTCAATTCTACCACCTTATGCAATATGCTTCCGCTATAACACCAGACACTTTGTCACGGACAAGATAAGTTATGGATTGTTTGACATGATTTTTGGTTGTTGTCAATGCACAACACCACTAAAAAGAGCCTAAAACTTGGACTTGATTCACCGGCAAAGTGCCCTATTCAAGTCATCCTCGTACAATCACGACCCCATACATGGTAGATGGTCAAGATTTGACTTGTGTTTTCTATTGCCTCTCTTGATGAGAGCATCATAGAGACAGATTGTTGTATGCCTATAGAATAAGCTACAACCCAGGCCTAAGATGAACACGAGCACATGGATTGGGTACGCACTACATTAGGTTAAGAAACCTTCCTTAACTTGCATGCTCTTTTTCTCTCTCTTTGTTATTTCTTTCAAAGAATAATGAAAACTTTCTAAGAAGATTTTGAACATGTTTGTTTGGGAGTCAGCCTGAGCCAAGGTGCTCTAATTTTTAGCTAGAAATAGGGCAAGATTCCATCTACATTAGTCTTCATCGGTTCATTAATTGAACAGTAATGGCCATAAGGGCTATGAGCCACACATGCTAGCTAAGAGTCATTGTCAGATCTCGGGTAAGACCCAACTGTTCGCATTCCTTGGGTGATTGTTCTTAAGATCAAACAGATCTGCTTGGTGGAGTACACATCGAGCACATCGATGTTAATGGACAAGCACGAGTCTTGTCATTACGAATTTTTAGGGTGTCATTGTTGCACTACATGTTTTTTGTGCGACGCTCAAGTTGAGTTTTTGATCATCTTAAACTCACATAAGGTAATCTATACCACAGAATCTAGAGACAGCATGGCTATTCATACGAGCTAGGCATCTCACTTGTGTGGATTTCTTGCTCTCTCTATAGCACTACGAGTGTCTATGGCATCACAGTTTTGGGGTATAACCTAGCGGGTGTTTACTAAATCACCCCATAGGCATTCAAGATCACAGTTTGATCTATCCCAGTTGTACTTTCAAGGAAAGAAGTCCACAATCTACCAGGGGGTAGTGGAAAACTTCAACTTTTCAATTTGATTCTCATCATTATGTACACGGTTAAATATGTTGGTTACCGTTACCTCTAGTTGAGCAGTTTCTACAAAGGGTCTCAACAAGGGGTTTGACTACGTAGATTCTACCCAACAGGCTTGGATTGCAAAGGCAACACCGTGGGTTTCCAGTGCAATGTTGTTTGTTTTTTTCACAGGTGGGAGACGGGCTCCTGTGCATTTGAATACGGGTAATTGAAGTTTCAGTTCAATCCCCAGGGCCAATGCCAAGGGCATGTCGAAACAAGTATTTTGGGCCGTAGTGTCCAATGTACATTATGCTCTTATGAATCCACTTGTCGGATTCGATTTGGCACATGTTGTCACATGGGATACAACATGGTCTAGGGACTCAAAGAGTTTGGTTTATCTAGTGTGCAGCAAGGCTAATGAGGGTCCCTCTCACTCTCGTCGTAGAGTGTTTGCAGTTACCTCCACACACAAGTACATCTTGTACTTGTAGGATGTTCTTTTTTCAGACATCCTTAGTTGAGACATATTCCACATGTGGCGAATATGAGTCTCTGGGACTGACAGTGGCGCCCACTATTTCAAATATATGTCATGACAAAGTCCCTAATTGTTGGTCACATCCATTTTCTAGACCATTTTCAGAATGACGTATCAGAAGCAATTTCGGTGGCCAAAAATTGTCGATTACTTAGAATGACTTTTTCAGGTACAAGTACTGCTAAACAACATTACAGATGGTTGTTTATACATATAGCAAGGCTCTAAGTTGTTAATGAAAAAGTTTCATTGTTTGTCCCTAGAAGTGATTAATGTTTCACCTTCTATTATGGTTCAAACGTTTTAGCAAGGCTTGTAAATGAGTGCAGCAAAAGTATTTAGTTTCTTTTCGGAACTATTTAGATTCCTCTTTACTGTGTGCTACACACATCACATTTGCCATAAGTATTGCCAAGGATGATCATGGATATACAATTTTGGATTTTTTTTTTTCTAAATGCATGCACACTAGGTGTTATGGGCCCTAGTGTTTCGCAAAGGCTGATTTGGAACGGCATGCATATTCATCAAGTTTTTGCTTATGAAGCATTTTGCACTCTATGTGGAGTATGTCTCTGAGCTTACTTTTGGATCTACCAATCACCAATAGAGGTCATGGCTCGGTTTGGGTGCTTGTGGATTTTCACGTTAACCAAGATGGTTATTCATCAAGACATTGTGGTTTGCTCAACAATGTTGTATGATATTGTGATCCCCATTTACGAGCCATCTGGGAAGACTATCTGTAAATCGTGGGGAAAACACCTCAGTACTGTCAGTTATCCACGGGGATAGGCAGCTAACAAAGTGCAATCTTGTGCTGAAGGATATGCAAAGTGCGTAGGTTAACACCAAGAGATCCAATCAGTAAGATTTTATTGCTCTACTTGGAGTTTGCTTACCATAAGTTAAAGCATTTTTGCGAGTAGGTGTAGTCTCTTCATGTATAAATCAAGTTCTCAACCTTGAACACTAGTTACGGTGGGGTTGTTTACTGCTGAAATTGGAAAACAAGTCAAGGACTTAAACTTGGCTGATGAGTTATGTTAGCAAGTTACTTTCATGGAAAGTGAAAAGAGGTACTCTTTAGGGTACATCTTGGTGTGATAACTCGTTTTGCATACTCATGTGTGTTCTAAATGGAGTATACACACTATATTGATTGGATAGGAATTGGTAACACAAGATGGTTGCAAATGGACAACAATGTGAAAAATCAAGATGTTACTCTTGGTTTCATTGAACCTCCTGCTGAACCATGTTCCAATCTACCAAGCAGCTGGATCCATAAAGGATGCCACTATAGAAAACATTAGTGTATCATCACTATTATTTTCGAGGAAAAAGCTTCTCCAAGGGGGGAGTAATGTCATGCCAAGGGAAGGACCATGCATGGCCAAGGGCCAGGACGGACATGCAGTCAAGGGGGTCCCTATATCTAGCAGACCAAGGGTCTATATAGGGCATGGCTGGGTGGTGATGAGCATGTTCCAGTTCCCTATGATTTACACTAAATCACCCTGTTTTGGACCTTGTAATTTTTTTGAAAATCAAGAGATGTCAATAATATTGTATGTTTGAACATAGAACTCAAAATTTAATACATTCACAAGATACCTAATAATTTTTGCAAAAGCTTGCATCCCATTCAATTAAGCAAATCTACACTGAGTCAACCCATGTGGGATGGTAGGAGGCTCGAGCTCAAGTTTGAGCCTAGATGTACATCTAAGTGCTAGAAATCTAAAGCTGAAAATAGGTCCAAGATGGATCCTCACCCATGGAGTTCGGTAGGAGGATGGAGCCTAGATGTAGATCTAAGTGCTAGAAATCTATACTAGCTTAAAATAGTTGCAAGATGGATCTCAACGTATATTGAGTCAACCCATGTGGGATGGTAGGAGTCTTGAGCTCAAGTTTGAGCTTAGATGTACATCTAAGTGCTAGAAATCTAAAGCTAAAAATAGGTCCAAGATGGAGCCTAAGATACATTGTAGAGGCACCCATGGAGTTTGGTAGGAGGATGGAGCCTAGATGTACATATAAGCACTATAAATATATAGCTCACAAGAATTTCAAGATGGATCTCAAGTTATATTGAATCAACCCTTGTGGGATGGTAGAAGGCTCGAGCTTAAGTTTGAGCCAGGATGCAGATTTAAGTGCCAAAAATTTGAAGATGACAAGAGTTGCAAGATGGATCCCAAGTTACATCAAGTCACCCATAGATTTTGGTGAAATGTTTAAATTGATGTTGAATCCTGGATGTACATCTATGTGCTAGAAATCTACAGCTAGCAAGAGTTGTAAGATGGAGCCCAAGTTACATTGAATAAACCCGTGGAGAGTGGTTGAAGGCTCAAACTCAAATTTGAGCTTAGAGTATTTCTAGCACTTGGATGTACATCTAAGTGATAGAAATACTTAGCTAACAAGATTTCACGATGAAGCCAAAGTTACATAGAGGCAACCATGGAATTTGGTAGGAGGCTTGAACTCAAGTTTGAGCCTAGATGTACATCCAAGTGTTAGAAATCTATACTTGTCACATGGGTGGCAAGATGGATCCCAAGCTACATGGAGGCACCCATGGAATTTGGTAGAAGGCTCAAACTCAAGTTTGAGAATAGATGTACATTCAAGTGTTAGAAATCTACAACTAGCAAGAGGTGTGAGAAAAAATCCAAGCTATGCTGAAGTAGCCATGAATTTGGAAGGAGACTAAAATTAAAGTTTGACTTGCATTATACATTTAAAGAGTTGTAAGGTGGATCCAAAGTAATGATGAGCTTTACATCAAGGCTAAGTTTCCTTGAATGACCTATCTAAAGAGTCGGAGCTTACAAGAAGGTGAGGCTTCAAAGTAGTTGCATGAGTGGCTCAAACTTAATTTCGCACCTAGTTAGTCATATAGTTTTCTTTGAGGATAGAACACTATTTTGATTATAGGCATCCGTGGAGAGTATTCTATGACAGTTGAGCCTTGATGAACATTCAAAATACAATAAGTCTTTTGTCTTAGTTGTTTAGGTGTAAATCGGGTGTTGGTGATTATAGTTCTTGTGTTTTACGTGTTGTAGCAAAACAATTTTACATGCATAAAGGTTCCAAGAAATTGAAAGCAAGAGGGTTGGTGGAGGTGTGTTCCCCACTCATTGATCCGAAGAGTTTTTATCCAAGGGAAGTCAAAACTATGTCCAACTTGTGAGTATATTTTCACAAAAACTCTAAAAAAAAACTAGTTCTAAACACCCCCTTACTTTGTTGAATTTTTTGACCCCTTAAACATTGTTTTTTTTTTAAATTGTTCATAAAAAACAAGTTTTTTGAATAGGGTTTGTTCACAAAAGCGTAGAGCCGCTCTCAAGCTATAGGCTCCTAAAAAAAGTTTTACAATCGTACTCCGTATGTGAAAGTTTTAACGATTTTTGTGAAAAAAAAAATTCCACATTTTTTAACCATTATGAAAACCTATTAGTTTTGGTCCACACATGTGCGTTTGCTATTCTAACCTTGGTAGGGTTGGTGGAAAAAGATATTCAAGCCTTTTTAATGATTTTGAAACGTTCTCTAGGTTTGGGTTTTTCTACAGACGGTGACGAATTCGACAACAGTGCGATAGGTGAGGTCCTTTACTCCTGTGTCTCCCCGCCCTCTACGCATCTACTCGCGGCCTTGCAAGGCTCTTCTCACACGTCTACATTAATTGTCTCTCTCTCTTCTACATTAAAATAGGATTTGGATTTTCCTGCAGATTGTGACAAAACCGATGACGACGCAACAGGTAAGGTTATTTACTCCCGCATCTCCCTCTCCTCTATGTATCTAGTGGTAGCCCCAAAAAGCTCTTTCTCACACATCTACATTAACTCTCTCTCTCTCTCTCTCTCTCTCTCTCTCTCTCTCTCTCTCTCTCTCTCTCTCTCTCTCTCTCTCTCTCTCTCTCTCTCTCTCTCTCTCTGTGTGTGTGTGTGTAGTTTCCAGATTTGAATTTTTAATTTCAAATTGAAAGGCTTATCCAAGTGCGCCTCTCTCTCTCTCTCTCTCTCTCTCTCTCTCTCTCTCATGTGTGTGTGTGTGTGTGTGTGTGTGTGTGAGATACCTTCTTCTAATCTTTTTGTTTAATTATCCTCATATCCTCTTAATCACATCCTAATCTCTCTATGTAATCTCCCTTGACTACTCTTAATCACTCCCTCTCTTCCTCTTAATCTCTCCTAAATCTGCACGAATCAAAATTTCATTCTACTAACCATTGTAACTTGTCTTTTGAGATTACATTCCCAGATCCTAAACTTCTAAGGCTCCTCTAGAATAAACTTTGAGATATTGTTCTTAGATACTACCATTTTTCTCTCCTATAATCTATTGTCCTTTTTTAATTTATGAATGCATCTCAAAATTCACTCTTCAATCTCATTCTATTAGTTTCTAATCTCTATTTAATCCTCTTCATTAATGACTACATACACTCATAGTTATTTGCATTGTCTCCTTGATACACCTTTTAAACTTCCACTAAGTTAATCAAACTACAGCTACGTCTAAAATCACGCTCTATAAATTGAAAGTAAATGACTATTCTCTAATTAGAGTACTTAATCAATAAGTACTCTAATTAACTTTTTTTATAGCTCTAATTAAGTACCTAAAGAATAACCATTTTAAAAAAAAATAGATAACAACACTTACTTGGTTGGGTACTGAGTGTGCCATCGCCACTTGATGTAGATTCTTTGCTTTTGATATTTAGCTTGTTTTTGGTGCCTTGTTTCCTTGAGATCCTTGGCTATGGCAAGAGGCTCAAACTTAAGTTTGCGCCATTCGTGTCCATGCTAATGTAGCGCTATTGTGCAATGCTACCCGCATGACATTGTTGAGGCCACTACCAAGGGCATATAATAACACATTTCGGCTCGAACTTAAATTTGAGCCTTAACTTTCTATGCTAGTATAGCAAAGCACTGCTATACAAGCCTATCCTCCTGACACCCTTGTAGCTACCAATGGAAACAGCCTTGCTTATGTATGCTAGTGTAGCCCTACTATGCAAGGGCACAATCTCATGACATCCTTGTGGCTATCAAGTACATAGAGAAATATCTTTAGGATCAAACTAAAGTTTTAGTATTTGGTACCCTAGCACTAGGGTGCAAGGTTATCCTCGTGACATCCTTATAGCTACCAAGGGCATAGAATAACATCCTTGTAAAAAACAATGGGAAGAGGCTTGAACTTAATTACAGACCTTGCCTACATACGTAAGTATAGCACTACCATGCAAGTCTAGCTTCATGACATCCTTGTGGATACCAAAGGAAAAGAAAAAAAATTTAAGGCTCGAACTTGAGTTTGAGCCTCAATTGTATAAGTTATTGTAGCACTAGGGAGTAAGGATAACCTCATCCTTTAGAGATAATATAAGTTATTGTATTGCTAGGGAGTAAGGCTAACCTCATCCTTTAGAGATACTAATTTGAAGAGGCTCAAAAACTTAAGTTCGATCCTCAGTTGCATAGGCTATTGTAGCACTAGAATGCAAGGCTAGCATGTTGGCATCCTTGTGGCTACCATGGGTATAGAATAGAACCTTAGGCTTGAGCCTAAGTTCAAGCCTCATTTGCATATGCTAGTGTAGCACTCGGATGCAAGGCTTGCCTCATGATATCCTTGTGTCTACTAAGA
The DNA here is from genome assembly GCF_014529385.1 of Adiantum capillus-veneris. Lineage (NCBI taxonomy): Eukaryota > Viridiplantae > Streptophyta > Polypodiopsida > Polypodiales > Pteridaceae > Adiantum > Adiantum capillus-veneris. The sequence continues at coordinate 13,318,982 of NC_140946.1, read as the reverse complement.
GCAAGAGGCTTGAAATTAAGTTTGAACCTTGCCTACATATGCTAGTATAGCACTAGCGTGAAAGTCTAGCTTCATGACATCCTTGTCAATACCAAGGGAATAGAACAATAGATTTAAGTTCAAACTTAAGTTTGAGCCTCAATTGCATATGATATTGTAGCACTAGTGTGTAAGGCAAGCCAAGGGACATCCTTGTGACTACTTAGGGAAAGAGGCTCGAACTTAAGTTCGAACCTCGCCTATGCTAGTATAGCAAGTTTAGCTCAATGAAATCCTTGTGGCTACTTAGGGAAAGATGCTCGAACTTAAGTTCAAACCTCGCCTGCATATGCTAATATAGCAAGTCTGGCTTGAACTTAAGTTTGAGCCTCGACTACATATGTTATTGAAGCACTAGAGTGTAAGGCTAGCCTCATGACGTTTGTGTGGCTACCAAGCTACCAATGCCAAGAGAATCAAACTCAATTTTGATCCTCACTTGCATATACTAGAGAAGCACCAGCATCGTGCAAGACTTGTGGCTACCAAGGCATAGAAGAAAACCCTTAGGCTTGATCTTAAGTTCAAGCCTCAATTGCATATTCTTTAGAACTAGGATGCAAGGGTTGCCTCATGACATCCTTGTGGCTGTGCTATTTGAATATGCTATTTTATCACTAGGGTGTAAGGCTAGACTCATGACATCCTTGTTGGATACTAAAAGCAAGAGGCTCAAGCTTAAGTTCAAGCCTCACCTAGATATGTTAGTGTTGCACTATCATGCAAGTCTAGATTCATGACGTTCTTTTAGGATTCATGCAAGAATAGAAAAACACTTAGGATTGAACTTAATTCTAGCCTCATGACATCCTTTTGGTTACCAATTCCAAGAGGCTCAAACTTAAGTTTGATCCTCACTTGCATATTTGAGTGTAGCACTAGCATGCAAGTCTAGTTTGATGACATACTTGTGGCTACCAAGGGCATAGAATAGAACCTTTAGGATTGAGCGTAAGTTCGAGCCTCCAGTGCATAAGGGAATTAAAAATCACTTTTAGGCTCAAACTTAAGTTTGAGCTTCCTCTCCATATGTTAATGTAGCACTAGGGTGAACGCCTAGCCTCATGTCATCCTTCGGGCTAAAAACATCATAGAGCTTCACTTTTGGGCTCAAATTTAATGTAGCACTAACTTGCGAGACTACTCTCATGACATCCTTGTGGCTAGCAAGGGCATAGAACAATATCTTTCGGCTCAAAATTAAGTTCGAGCCTCGCCTACACATACTAGTGTATTTTTTTAAATGTACTATTTAACTTAAAAATGTGCTCCTTGTTTAGGTTCTAAAATTGTTCTTTCAAGAATGGAGGTTCCCAATGTACCAAGTATACCAGAGCAGGGTGCACAAGTCTTCACACTCAATGTTCTTGGAATGTCCACTCAATCCAAAACAACTGATGCAAGAATAAAGTTTGACAAGACCTTTGAATTAACAAAAGAAGAAGGAGTGAAGTGGTTTGTGGATACCTAGGATACACATGCAAACTACAAAGGTGAAATCCATCTATATTTGTCACAAGGTGATATGAAATATGGAGACATGGGGATTGTTATGGGTGTATAAGATGATGTGGATGAAACAGCAATGCCATGCTTTGCATGTCACGTGCTATCTATTGGAGAGACCAAAAAGGCAAACAAGTTTTTCTTGTCATTGGGCACTTTTCATGTAGCAGGCATGACTGGTAGCAAAGTAGAAAAATAAAATTCTATTGTAAAATTAGGATTGAAGATCTCTAGCTTCACTAATTAAGAATACTCACATGTGGATTGTGTGGAAGACCTAGTGAAGGCAACAAAACATGCAAAGTGCGTCTTGAGCTTACCAAAGAAAATTGTACCTACAAAGAAACCAATAGGGGCACTATCTAAGAAAGTTGTGGAGAAGACAAGGAAAGCCATAGTTAGGAGTGCACTTGCAGCATCAAGAGGTGCCCATGCAAGCGCTTCAACACATGCAAAGAAGATCACTGCCACCATTAATTTAGAGGAGAAAGAAGGTTCACAAGAGCAAGATGCACAAGGACTCACAAGAAAAACAAAGGCAAAGGATGATTCTACTCTTGAGGAAGATTGACAAAAACTAGCAAAGAGGAAGATGAAAAAGAGTGCAGAAGAAAAAGAGGTTTTTGAAGAGGAGTTGATGGACGTGGAAACTCCATCCAAAGATAACAAGGTATTGATCTCCTTAGAAATCAAGAAGGGATTCTATCCTTTTGGGATTAATAAAGTCTTTAGAATTGACGTGACAAGGTTTTTTCCTGCTCCATCAAACTATGTGTATAGAAGATTCAATCTAGATTGGGTCGGGACTTTGACTTTAGACTTCATTCAAGAACCAAAGCAAGAGGAGATATTGGCAATTTTTGTGCCTTGTGATCCTTCAAAAAAAAGTCCTCTTGACAAACTTGCCAACGAGGATGTTCACATGGTTGATTGTTGGATCATCTCTGGACAGCACTCCATTAGCGCTGCAAAACGTTTGCAGGGTGCAAAAGTTGCAAGGGTTACCCCTTAATTGCAATAGCAATTCAAATATAGACGATCAAATATTATTCTCAATTGCCCACCGAAGATCTCTCGCAAAATCTCCAAAGATGCAAATCTATATGTTGTAAAGTCAATGCAAAAGGAGCCATTTCTTGACCAACTTATGCAAGCACAAATACAATGGCATGAAAACGGTTGTCCTTCTAAGGTACCATTTGGTGTCAACCAAACCAAGAAGGACTTTGAGTCTTGGAAGGTACTTGTTTGATTCTTTGAAAACATGAATGTGAGTTTTTTATCAATATTTATTTGTAATTTAGAGTACTTGCATATGAGGCTCTAGCACCAATAAGCGAGGCTCTAACTTAACTTTGAGCCCTACTTACATAAACCCATGTATTTTGGACTTTTCATAGATGTATGTGAGCATATAAAGAAACAATTCAATTTATCCAGGCTTGAACTTATTAAGTATGAGTCTCAACCGCACCAGTTAGTGCCTTATCAATATTGATGTTGGAATTTTCAATTTTGCAGACCTTTGTTGAGACCACAAAGCACACACTTCAAAAGGGATTTGTCAAGACCGACTTGCATTTGCTTCTATGTGATGAGGAGATATGGAAGAATTGGGTCAGGATTATGAAACAATATGCTCGAGGCTTGCTACCAAATACAAAGGGAGAAACAATCGACGAGGGTTCCAACAAAAATCCTAAATTTCTAACTATGAAGGGTGGTCAGATTCGACAAGCATATGGCATAGCAACGCTAGCACCCACATTGTTCAAGTGCATTTTAGGCCTCGAGAGTAGAGAATTTCTTGAAGTGCAAAATGCAATCCTGGACAAAACCATCTTGCTAAAGAATTCCAAGCATTCCCCTCTTAGAATGGACATGGATGAGATGGCTTGGAAGTTAAAAACAAATTGAGTGTTGAAAGAAGCAATAATATCATTCTTCTTTGATTTGACAAGGGAAAATTTATCTTGGGAGAAAGTTTGTAAGAAGTACAAGCTAGTAGAGCATGAGTACAATCAAATGAGGAGCTATAGATAGTACTATGTCAAGGACTCCCTTAACAAACCAAAGAAGACTCCACCCTCACTTCCAAAAAGTGTAGTAACTCTCCTCAATCATCTTTATAGAGCTAATATGGGCATAATATCTCAAGATGAGTCTATTCCTTGGAGAATCAAGGGGGTGGGATTTGATATGGGGAAGATCAAAGACTTTTTCAATACAAAGCATGTACCATTTCAATTGGCCATCTTGGATCTTCATGGTACTAAATAACAGCTCTCTATAGTTTTTTTTGCAAATTTGATACTCAATCTAAACACATTGAATTCAGAATACAAATATATGCTAGTGTGTTTCATTGATTTCATCAATATCGGAATGCTTGTTGAAGGGGTTTCTAGCCAATCAACTAAGGTCCACATTGACTCATGGATAGATGGAATTGTGGACACTACAATGGTTGCTCTTTTTGTTAGCAAGGTTGATAGGTTTGAGGCTATTGGCAAGGCTCATACAAAAAGAGTCTTTTTCTCAGGCTTTTGTGGAAAGGATCACAAATTTATTGATAGAAACTTCATTGATGGCCTTATCATAGGGTTTTTTCCCGAGCAGAGCTATGTTTTAGAATTTTTTTACGGTGGAGTTATGTTGGAGAAACGCTTGTTGAATAAGAGAAGGGTTCCTTGCAAGAGTGGTGTGGTGCAAGTCAAGCATCACTTGCGAGACAAACAGTGGAGCTAGATGATACAAAAGAAAATAAGACCTTAACAACCTTGACATCAATGAGCAACAAAACCATGGAGAGGATGTTGATGGAAATTAAGACAATGATAATGTAGACAACACGGATGACAACAAAGTTCAAGAAGCTACAAATTTTGATGTTGGAGAAATGAGTCCATTTGTGGATGTTGAGTGTACAAAAGAAAATGTTGAAGATAATGAGGATCATGATGCAGGCATTGAGGATGCACAAGAGGATGATAGAGCCCCTCAAGACATTGTAGATGATGAAAAGGGTGAGAATGCTTCTTAGAGTATTTTTTATACTAGGTTTAATGATGCATGCCATTATCATGTACCAACAAACCCCTAAAGTGTAAAAAGGTAGGATAGTGTATTGAATTGATCTATTGTGAAACTTAAGGTCCTTTAAACACTTTTTTTTAATACTATCTTGTGTCTTTATCTAAAAGCATATCATTTTTTAGATTTAATCATTGTTGATTGAGTGGTATCTATGCACATCTACCATTAAAAAATCATGGGGGTATCAAACTTGAGTTTGAGCCATCACAAAGCACGTGTTTTCTATTTAAAGTGCCAATTCACAAATCATAGCTAACATACAGATGTGTATTAAGAGTAAGCAATGTTGGTTTTGGTGAGACAATAATAGCATTACCAAACACTAATGAGGCTCAAACTTAAGTTCAAGCCTAACGAGGAGAGCTAGTGAAGCACTAGTGTATGAACTTCAATCACAAAATTCCTAGTTGAGTTGTTCTAAGTGAGGCTGAAAATTCCATATCCTAGTGTAGCACTTGCATATGTTACGTGAAACTCATAATGTCTTTGTACCTAGCAAGGCATTGAAATTTAGTGTGTAGTCTTGCACTTAAGTTTGAGCCTTGCCTCCACATGTTAGTGTAGCACTATTATGTGAGGCAAAGCTCATCATCACTACCATGTTACGCCAATCTCAAGAGCATTGTAGCAATAGAATCTTACAAATAACAAATGGATGTGCACAATATAATAATTCTATACATAGTGAATGTGTTGAGACTAGAAAGGGATTTATACTTAAGCCTTATACTTGAAACATAAGCCTAAGGTTAAGACTTAAGCCTTAGGCATAAACTTAAGTTTGAGTCTCACCTCCAAATATGAAATAGGTAGCATGCTAGGTGAGCATCACATTATCGTGTGTATGAGTTTCAACGACAAAAGTCCTTGTCCTAGAATCCTACCTCAGTAGTTCCAAGTGAGGCTCAAAATTTCATATCCTATTGTAGCAATTACATATGTTAAGAAAGAGTCCTAATCTCTAACAAGAAAGTGAAATTTATTTTGTAGGATCGAACTTAAGTTTGAGCCTTGCCTTTGTATGTTAGTATAGCACTACCATGTGAGTTTAGCCTCAAGAGCATTGTAGGAAAAGAATGTTACAAATAACAAAATACTTATAGATTATGAAGAAAAATGTATCATACCTTGAAAAGTTCATAGATAATGGGTTTTATAAATAGGTCTTGAGCGCACATAATAGAAAATTTTTTCACATAGTGAATGATAAAGATTAAAAGGGGCTTAGGGCTTACATTTTAAGCTTGAAACATAAGCCTAAACTTTGAGACTTAAGTTTTAGGGTTGAAACAAAAGACTAAACTTTGAGACTTAAGCCTTAGGCTAGAGCTTAAGATTGATCCTCACTTTCAAATGTGCTTTAGGTATCATGCTAGGTGAGCATTTTTGTGTTAATGTGTTCAATGGAGCCTTTTTAGCATAAAACTTCTGGGTTAGATGCAAATGAGATGGATTCTATGGTTATTAAAAATCCACTAGACTATTTCATTAGGAAGAGAATGGGGTCTAGGAGGGCCTCTTTATTTAGCAATTTAAGGAAGTCAAACCTTTCCTATTAAGAAAGTAATCAAAGGACAGCTTTTGAATTCAAAGTTTCTCTCCAAAATGGAATTTAAATTCTAGCGCGGGTAAAACCATATCATGTATCATATCTATGGAAAGAGCTCAACACGTAGATTGCAGGTCTATGCTCTCCGCTCAAATCGGAGATTATATGTGGGAGCTATTGAAGGCCGAAAATCATAAAGTTTTCCACCTCCTTTTTGGGGGGGGAAAGGTGCATCCTTTGACATTTCTTAGACATCTCTTACACACCCACCATTCTTGCACACATGGCGTATACCTATTTGTCAAATTTTTAATCACCTCCATAAGCTGATGGCAAATAAAGAGACCCTCCTACACCCCATCCTCTTCCTAATGTTCTAAATAGGTAACAATGACGTTTTTCATCTTTTAGATGAAGACAACAAAATAGAAGACGGAGATAACATGACTCAAGAAGAACAAGTGCTATCCACCACTATTGGAGAGACCCAGTTTTATAAAGGTGATGATATATCTACTCATGGTATTGTAAGCACAAAAGTAATCTTGTAGAACATGACTAAAGGGATTGAGAACATGCTACCCACGGTTGGACAGACCTAGATTCATGAAGCAACACTAGGAATAGTGAAGAGGAGATGGTGGTGGTAGAGCATCAAAGTTATTCTGTTGTGCAAAATTCTCCTCAAAGCCTTCACACGACACTAACAACAAGCCTCAAAGAGATGAGGATGCAGAGCGTAGTGAGAAGAAGGGTGAAGCCAATGAAGAGCTTCAAGTTACTCTTGCAACCAAGCAGGTACAAAACAAAGCTAACAAAGGACATGAAAAACTACACAAAATACAAACAAAGTCCAAAGCATTCAAGAAAGGGAGCAAGGGATTGAAGGTGGTGACAAAAACAAAGGTACATTTAATTCCAGTGTGATTAGTATAGATATGGCCCTTTTTGCAAAATAATACAAAATTCTATTATGTTGTCTTTGCAGGTGAAATTGACATGCAAAATCAAGGATCAAGTGTGCCACAAGTAGACATCAACGTTGAGAGTTATGTCTAGATGCACGAAAACGTAGGCCACTTGGAAGCTTATAATATTTTGAGAGATTTACTTATCTTGTTCCTTTGTCTCTACCTCTTTGTTTCTTTTTTTGGTTACTAATTATGAAGGAGGAGCTTTTATAAAAATGTATCGCACCACAATGCGAGTGGGAGGTTCATGTCACACAGCCGTTGATATGCTCGCACTCTACAGCGACAAAAAAAATGTCTCACCACAACGCAATAGGGAGGCACATCCACGATATAGGTGGTCCCTATCGCCTTGTGACGTGACATCCAAATGGCATGCCACAACGCGATAGGGAGGCACATCCATGATATGGGTGGTCCCTATCACATTGTGACGCGACATCCAAATGTCGCGCCATAACACAATAGGGAGGTGTGTCCAGGATATGGGTGGTCCCTATTGCATTGTGGCACGACATCCAAATATCATGCCACAACGCCATAGCAAGTATCTCCACGATATGGGTGGTCCCTATTGCGTTGTTATGAGACATCTAAAAAATGTCACACCACAATGTGATACGAAGGCATCACCATAACATGGTTGGTCCCTATCGCATTGTGGCATGACACTCTTTATTGCGTTGTGGTGCACCATCAAGAGTATCTCACCACAACGTGATAAGGAGGTCTAGTTGTGGTACACTCCCCCTTCTCGCATTATGCCTCGATATTTTTCCTTGTCATGACACAATGTGAGGAGGGGGTCGGTCGATCAAGGCCCATCTCAATATCACCTTGTGCCGCGACAACCACATAGCCAACCTGGTGCCCCATTTGACATGCAGTATTCCGCGTGTCCTTCATGTGGTGATGCACTCTTTTCAATGAGGATGAGCGACTTAATTAATTGTGGCCATCGCCTTATGTTATATCCCACGTTTAGTAATGAAGATGATGTTCTTGGCGCTTATATAACATTTCTATTTTTGTATACCCCACTGCTATTTGACCTATGTCCTCACCTCTTAAAATCAGCTTTTGCAACCTAACCTTCTCAGTTGCTCAATCTTCTTATTATTCTTTCCCACAATGCTTTCTAGGTTAAACACTTATTTCCATGGCTCACACAAAGCAGACTGCAACGAAGGTTTACCCGCAAGACAACCACCTCCTTCATCCTTAAGAGTTGTAAGAAAAACCCTGCCTAATATTTGGGCAACAATGTGTAGTCGAAGGTACGATTGGAACCAAAGCATTTTGCTAGAGCTGCACAAACTCCAAGGGCATATCTCTCTGGTTATTCCTAAGCTACCCTTCCAAAGAGTAGTTCTCCAGATTTGTGAGAGCACGAATTTAGATTTTCGGTGGGCCAAAAGTGTGATGGGTTGCCTCCACGAGGGAGCTAAGAACTTTCTGATCGAGCTGTTCCAAGACAGCTACATCCTCATAGCTCATGCTCACAGAGTGATAGTGAGGCCCCGGGATATCAATTCTCTTAAGCTGTTACGCTTTAAGTAGGACAAGATACTTTCACCATTCCATCTATCTGATAAGAGAATGGAAAACATTTTGACAATCCCTCCAGTCACCAAAGTGAGGTATATGATGTGAGCACCACACAGTGCATGTATGGCACATGTTTGAATGTGGAGCGGACCCAAGATCTACTTGTGGAAGAGCCTTCAGTTGAGTCAAATTAACGGGAGATATTAGTAGCAATTGACTAAGCTAACACGAAGGCCCTAAGTTTCCTCGATCCAACTTTTGACGTAGCACTTTTGGTCTTGAACGAAAATTTGTATTTTGGTTTTGGCCCTCACGAGATAACTGTTTTTCAAAATAGTGAGAGGGGGCTTACAAACCAAATTATAAATTTCCGTCTTCGGTATGTTATATTGTTTTTGCAGAGGTATTTATTTGATTCTGGCTTATTGGAGATCCTCATCAATTAATTTTCTCAATTTGCAACATGCTAGTTCCCAACCTTGCATGGAATCAACAATCTGAGGTAGCCCTTTTGGACTCATAGTTGTCAGTCGTGCTTACCTCAGAGTCCACTTCCCTGATAGAAGTCGTTGATTGGTTTCAACAAGTCAACATGGACATGGTAAAAGTTTTACTTTTAGCTTACAACAAAAAGTAAGTGTTTTTTATCTCGCTATTCTTCAATATTTTGTATACTATGAATAGCAAACTAATTCTTGTTTTATGCAATCAGTTCACATTGGAGCTTTGTTGAACTAAACATTGAGCACAAGCATTGCTACCTTGCAAATTATGCGCATGGTTTTCATGGGAATGTCCGAAGGTACATAGTTACTTGTTTCTTAGTTTTGCGATTTCGATGCAACATGTGGTCACCGTATGCTATGCCTTGCAGGTATGTTCAGAAACTTGTTGCTGCATGGGAAGCATTGACGCAAGTCAGTGTTTGGGAAGATATATTAATTTTAAGTTGCAAGGTCCCAAAACAAGACGACGGGCATCCTTGTGGATGGAGAGTTCTTGCAAATGCGGAGCTTTTTCTGGAACGCATTAATATTGATGAGCATATAAGTGTAAGCGCAATATTTTGCTTCTGTGATCCTTGTGCACATGATTTCTTTGATTACATATAAAATCTAGGGAATTCATTTGCAGGCAAGGAACCTGGCAGATTATTTGAACGTCCATGTGGAGGCATTCAGGACAGCGATGCTCCAGAATATGATCAATCTTATGGAGACACGTCCTCTAGGAGTCATCGATGCATTTGTCATGCCACCATCACGACCACAACCTCGGCCTCTACCTTGGAGGTACAAAGCAGCACCTCAATCAATGACAGAACAAGCGCCTGGACCTATCTCTCCTCATGTTTTTGGCCACTTAACCTCTAGTCTTTTTTTAATACCCAATTTTACCGAGGAAGACAAGGCCACAGCACAATCATTTCCTCAACCCCAAACCCATCACCCAACCCCCAAACCGTATCCTGAGCCTTTACATTCCAGTCATGATAATCAAGCCCAGGAGAGCTCCCCTCAATTGTAAATGAGAGCTACCAATCAATGGATTTAATTGTAAATGAGAGCTACCAATCAATGGATTTAATTGGACAGTACATTGTACATTATTAAACCCAATGTAAAGACAACTTGATTCAATTTTGAAAAGATAATTGTTCTCAGACTTTATTTGCAAGAAATTCCTTAACAATGCATTTTCGCATGAATATAGATTGCAAACTTGTCAACAGCTTTCTTTGATATTCGCAGTTCAGAGCAATGTGATGTACTGTGTGAGACGTCTTCTTCAATGAAGAGTTGCATTGCACTAGAAACAGTCGATCGGGCCTTTATCTGTATGCACAATGTCTTCTTCTCCTTTCTCTGAGGTACCTATACAACAGTTAATCGAACAGTTAGATTAGACCAATATTTTGTGATGATAACCAGCAGGGAACTAATGCAGCATTAACATTACAACACGTGCGCGAATACCGGCGCATGTATCAATGAAAATAAACTTGTTTTTAAAGTGAATTGCCTCGGTATATTCATCAGTATCAGCATCAAAACCGTTACACCGATATAGGTGTCGATATTTGCACTGTCTGTATACGCGTCTTAACAAACGTCGGTATACACTTATGTGCAAAGAGGATTGGTTGTTGCTGCTACATGTATTGAAGTAGCATAAACCAACTCTCTCTACTAAAAAGAGGAGTGCAAAATCTACGGCACTTCACCACTGCGTTTTTTGTTAAAGAGCGAATTCAAAAACTGATAATCAAGTACCAATTCAACATTACAAAACCACATAAGAAAAACCATAAACATAATGACTTCTCTGTCAAAACCATAAGCATTTATACCATAATCTTATTACAAATGTGCAACAAAAAATATATTCCATAACGAAATCTTTGTCAACCCTAAATCATGACCATACCAAAACCTCATTGCACCAACAAGCCAAAACCATAACCAGCAAGCCATACCATAACTTGATTTACATGACCATAACCATATCAGTTGTTAATCGACCATGAACATATAGCAAGAAGTAACAACATCTAACTATAAGTGTAAATGTCAGAGTATATACAATCATGAATACCAAAAAATAAATATGAAGTCTATACCCCTCAAGGCAAGGCCTCCCAGTCAACGGTCTCTCCCTCCTCCTGAAGCTGGGTCAAGAGAGCCACAAGCCCATGCTTGTACCCATACTTCTCCTCTCGACGTGTAGGAAAATGCTTCATAGCAAGTTCCTGCAAAACCAAACACTTAACCATAAATAAATATGAAAATAATACAAATACATCCATTTACTTAAAGTGTTTATATGATACTTACAAACTCGTGTCAAAGAGTGTCGTAGCCTCCACTTCAAAGGTGTGATGATCCAGTAGACTCCAAACGTGCTCTGGCTGCATGTCTCTGCTGCTGAAATTTCTCAAGATGGTCCGTCGTCTCCCGTGCAACCGCTGACCACTCCTTTGCGTCCAACATGCTGGCTTCAGCTCATTGTTCCTATACTTGTCTCTGGCCTCTGACCAACAGTGTGACATGGTGGAAATTGCCATGCTCAAGATCCAGTCATTCAAAACTGGATCGTATCCCTCTGTCAGTCGGTACTCTCTGTGAATGGCCTCAACAATGTATTTTTTCCTCTCCTGATCTTGAGCATCCCAATGCTCCATCATAGAGTGGCCAAACTGCACTGTATAAAGCTGTTGTATCCTCTGTCGCATGGCCTTTCTAGCCATATCCATGACAACAGATCCATCTCTGGTTGTATACACCTTGCTAGGATCATGCTCATGTGATCCCCAAGGTGTACGTGGTGTGCCCACTGGTGAACTATCTACTAAAGGGAGAGGTGGACGTGCTCTCTGTGGTGTGGAAGCATCAGTAGCACCGCTACCGCAACAACCACCACTAGCCTAGAAGAGACAGCCAAACGATGCCTAGACCATCTCAAAGAAGAACGTCCCGTTGGTGTAACTAGTACACTTGATGGAGGTGTAGTGCCGATCGGACTCGAGGGCACACTAGTCCTAGGTGTAGGACCAGCTATACTAGGTCTGGAGGGACCTGCGTCCCAAAGAGCCTGTGCCTTAGCAATCTGCTCAAGTGTAAACTACGACAAGAAGCTACCCATCTGCTTGGGTGACATGCCGGCCAGAGTGACTGGAAAACTAAAGTTTGGAAAGTATGTATAATCGTCATCGTCCATGACTACAAAACTTAAATTGATAAAACAACATAAATACATCAATTTACTATACACAACTTAAGAAATACAAATAACATAAAAACAAAATTGTAACACAAATTGCTATATCTAATAATTGATGTTGTAAGTGTTCAATAAAAATTACATCCTAACAAAAGTCACTGGCCATTCTCTCATCTTCTATGAGAGCTGATGCTCCAAAAATATATATGTCAATCTGTACTTTTGCATCTTCATCATCAAACTCCACTTTGTTATCGCTCTCCGCATTTAAGAGGTCATCTCGATGTTCTGATTCTGGCATTTGCTGATCGCTGACCTCTGTTTTGAGTTCCTCATCCGTCTGCCATGCACCTTGGTTATGAACCTGTTCAACCTCTATATCCAATCCTTCACACACTTGTTTGCTCCGTGGAGCAACTTGAACGACAAACAACCAACATGGTTTAGATAAGTTTTCTTCATCCTTCTCATTCCATAGTGGATCTATTGTGAACAAAAGTTGTTCACAATGCTATGAAAGTACAAATGTATCCCGAGCATCTGTCCACACCCGCCTAGAGTTCACTTGAATTAATCCACTTTTATCTTTGCGTACAGTTGCATTAGGCCCACTAGTAATAACTCTGAACCACTTGACATCAAAGATAAAAGTATCAAACTTTCTGAAGCTAATCTTCAAGATGTCTTGGATGTAGCCAAAGTATTCAAGCTGACCAATCTGTGTGTTTTCATCTCTGGCACTAGTCCAACTTTCTTGGATAAAGTTTTCCCTAACCCCACTATCGAAGGTCACCCTTCGTTCTTCTATCCGTTGCACTCTAAAGTGTCTCCCATGGGACCACAAAGCTCTGTATTTGTGATACTACAAGCGCATAAATTACACAATTTCAATACTACTAAAGCAATGTAGGCCATATGGATCTATAAAAAGAATTTGTAAATTATTTACATGCCAGTCACAACCCCTTGACATCTCCTCTTCTTCTTCAGTAATGGAGACTCCGGTATGCTTTGCCTCCAAAATTGTTGCATCTAACCATCGACCAGTAGGAAAGTCTGGCAACTTCTAAAGATGATCAAGATAAGTCAGGTTTCTAGTGGCACGATTGTGCTTGAAGTGCAAACGTTTTGTCATACATCGTTGCTTTTCCTCTTCGTACTTCTCTAACCACTTTTGCATTTCCTCTCAGTTGAGTAGACAGAATCTCATAACCTTTTCTCGCATTCTGAGATCCATCTTTCTCATGATGCTTTGGCCTTACGGATCGTCCCCTGTAACCTTGGTGTTGGTCTATGTAGTCCACAATCGGGGCATCTCTGGATCCATTGAGCCCAAGAACTCACTGATGAAAACTAGAGACTCTTGCACAAGCCATCCTTCAGCCATGCTACCCTCAAGATGAGCTCTTTGATGAATAAACCCTTTTAAAGTCTTCATGAATCTCTCCAAGAAGAACATCCATCTGCTAATAATTGTTCCAGCAATTGCAACTTCAGCGACCACATGCACAAGTAAATGAATTTGGATGGTAAGAATGTTAGTTGGAAAATACTTCTCCACCATACACATTGCTTCGATTGCATTTAAACGAGCTGCATCTATGCTGTCTTTTCTTATCTCTTTTGATGAGATCCAACGCACTAGCTCACTAATTTTATAAATTGTACATCTAATGTCATCTTTCAGACAATCTTTTATGGCAATTGGTAAGATAAACTGTAAAAATTTGGGCCAATCATGCAACTTAAGACCACTAAGATTATCATCTCTAGTGAAAGCCATTTTCAAACATCGCATGCACCCTCTAGGAGTCTAGAAAGAAGATATGTTCTTCTTCACCTGTTGCTCCTTTGCACGACTCAAAACCCATGGACCTTTTGGAATAGCAAACGCTCCATTGGGTTTAAGTCGAGGCAACATCTCTAGCATTCGACCCACAGCCTGTAGGTCATCTCTTTGAGATTTGCTCACCCTTTTTCCATGAATGGTCTTCCATATGATCTCTTCCACATTCTTAAAAATGTGCATTGGGTCGAGCAGATGATTGATAAGCAAATCACTCCAGTATGGGAGTTCATGAAAAATAGACAGTCTCTTCATGCCGGGTGGTTTAAAATCTCCACTTTGTAGCCACATGTTCTTCCAATCACTCACCTTTAGTGGATGCATGTCGTGTTTACATATGTTTGGCCCATGTAGCTCATGTCCTTCAGGCAAAAATCAACCATGCTCTTTATAGACTGTCTTGACTAGGTAATCAGAGTGGCGAAAGCCAAGTCGAGGATCACATTTTGGAAATACATGATTGCCATAGTAGCTCAATCTTGGAGATAGTAAAGAAAGAAATTAGCAGGGCACAATTAGCGATGACTAAGATGAAGGTTTCATGATACTAACCTGAACACTCAACAAAACCTGGCCAATCGTGCATAGTCCACATGAGAATGCCTTTCACATGGGCATGTCATCGTCCAATTGGTTGGGACATATCAACCACATAAATCCCTGTCCACAATATTTGAAGCTCTTCTATCAGTGGTGCTAGATAGACATCCATGTTCTTTGCCTTGTACTTTCCTGGAACAATGAGTGACAGTAACAGATGGCCCTTCTTGATAGCCAGCCATGGAGGAAGATTATAATTCACCAAGAAAATAGGCCATGTGCTCCATGATGAATTACGTAATCCAAATGGGTTTACTCCATCCATTGATAACCCAAAATGGAGTGAACGGGGCCCTTCTACAAATGTAGGCCATTGTTTTCCTATGCTTCCATGCACGAGAGTCAGCAGGCACCCACATCACATCATTCGTGGATCTAGTGTTGGTATGCCATGTCATTAAAGATGCTATAGACTTGCTCCTAAAAATGCTCTTTATTCTTGGAATGATAGGAAAGTGTCTCAAAACCTTTGCAGGGACAAATTTGCCTTGTGTATCCTCTCTATACCTGTTTGATCCACACTTGGGACACTGTACGTGATCTGCATACTCATTTTGAAAGAGTATAAAATCGTTAGGACATGCATGGATTTTATGATTATCCATGCCCAAGCTAGTAAGAAGGTTTTTGGCAGCAGGTCGAGTAGGGGGCATGTAATGCCTTCTGGTAAAATTTGCTCGTTGAACAACCTGTCAATACATCAACACATCAAAAACCACGATTATTGGTTTGTATTTTGTGTCCATGCTAAGTATACAATATATTTACCTGAAAATCTCTGTGACACTCGTGTCAGACCATCCATAGATAGACTGCAGATTAAGAAATGCCAGGAATGTTTGCACCATTGTAAAGCGGCGTCCGTGCAAGAGTCCATATCATCTTGCCTTCTGGCTCAACGTCACTCTCATGTCGTCATTGTGGACGTGATGAGGTTTCCACGTTGTTTTTTTGAATGTTTTCTCCATCTTGGTTTTCAATGACCGGATCCATATCAAAAAACGCATCCAACATTTGATCCATCTCAGCTTCTTGGATTGTGCCATTCTCTATTGGTGGGGTAGACTCCACTGGTGGTGGTTCGTTTGACATTCGTCTTCTCTGTGATGAAGTTGGAACAATATCTATTTGTGGGGGTTGATCGACTGCCTCCTGACCATGAGATCGAAAACTCAAGTCTTGTAGTTGCTCTATAGGGAAGAGACCGTTGTTGTGTATGTGTTGTTCACATATCTTTTGTTTTTGAAAGATTTGGTTCTTGCATCGCACACAAGGACACACCATCCTATTGTCCATAATTGATATGTTGATGATACAATAAATTAACAGTAAGGAGCACAGTAATCTAAAGCTGTAAGGAGCATAGAATCTCTTTAACCTTGTATCTATAGACAGTGTAAACTACCTCACAATCTCCAGTCATGCCCGATCCCCGCACACCTTGGTCTAGAGGTGCATGGAGATCAGGACCATCAGGTTATAATCATGTCTTTATTGGTCAAAGCCTATATTTGTGGGTCCGTAAAATAACGCGAACGAACTTCAAAAACGGCTTGTATATTTGGTGTATTTTCTAGCAATTTTGTCTACGGCTTGCCGTATGCGCTCTTGACTTTGCCTAAAGCTTACCTAATCAACTATGAATGGTTTGGGCAAGCGCACAAGCTGTTCCTAAAGTCCGTTTGTGTTTTCTCGTAGAAAAACGCAAACGAACTACAGAAACGGCTTGTGTATTTGGCGTTTCTTCTTGCGATTTTGTCTACAGGTTTCCATACGTACTATTGACTTTGCCTAAAGCTTACCTAATCAACTATGGATAGTTTGGGCAAGTGTTGAAGCCGTTTCCGAAGTCTATTTGCGTTTCTCCATAGAAAAACACAAACGGACTTCAGAAACAGCTTGTGTATTTTATGTTTCTTCTGGCGGTTTTGCCTACGGCTTGCCATACGTGCTATTCACTTTGCCTAAATCTTACCTAATCAACTATGGATAGTTTGGGCAAGTGTTGAAGCCGTTTCCAAAGTCCGTTTGCATTTTTTCGTAGAAAAACGCAACCGGACTTCAAAAACAGCTTATGTGTTTGGCATTTCTTCTTGCGATTTTGCCTACAGCTTGCCATACATGATCTTGACATTGCCTAAAGTATATCTAATCAACTATGGATGGTTTGGGCAAGCGCACAAGCCGTTTCCAAAGTCCGTTTGTGTTTTTCCATAGAAAAACGCAATGGACTTCAAAAACGGCTTGTGTATTTGGTGTTTCTTCTTGCGATTTTTCCTACGGCTTGCCATACATGCTATTGACTTTGCCTGAAGCTTACCTAATAAACTATAGATGGTTTGGAAAAGTGTTGAAGCCGTTTCAGAAGTTCATTTGCATTTTTCCGCAGACAAACATAAACGGACTTAAAAAACGGCTTGTGTATTTGACGTTTCTTCTTGCGGTTTTGCCTACAGTTGCCATACGCGCTATTGACTTTGCCTAAAGCTTACCTAGTCAACTATGGATGGTTTGGAAAAGTGTTGAAGCCATTTTCGAAGTCCGTTTGTGTTTTTCCGTAGAAAAATGTAACCGGACTTCAGAAATGGCTTGTGTGTTTGGCGTTTCTTCTTTCGATTTTGCCTACGGCTTGCCATACGTGCTCTTGACATTGTCTTAAGCTTACCTAATCAACTATGGATAGTTTGGGCAAGCGCACAAGCCGTTTCTTAAGTCCGTTTGTGTTTTATCGTAGAAAAACGCAAACGGACTTTAGAAACGGCTTGTGTATTTGGCATTTCTTCTTGTGATTTTGCTTACGGCTTGCCATACGTGCTATTGACTTTACCTAAAGCTTACCTATTTAACTATGGACGGTTTGGATAAGTGTTGAAGCCGTTTTCGAAGTCCGTTTGCGTTTTTTCGTAGAAAAACACGAACGGACTTCAGAAACGGCTTGTGTATTTGACGTTTCTTCTTGCGGTTTTGCCTACGGCTTGCCATACATGCTATTGACTTTGCCTAAAGCTTACTTAATTAACTATGGATAGTTTGGACAAGTGTTGAAGCCATTCTCAAAGTCCGTTTGCGTTTTTTCGTAAAAAAACGCAATCGGACTTCAAAAACGGCTTGTGTGTTCTTGCGATTTTGCATACGGTTTGCCATGCGTACTCTTGACATTGCATAAAGCTTATCTAATCAACTATGGATGGTTTGGGCAAGCGCACAAGCCGTTTCCGAAGTCCGCTGCGAAAAACGCAAACGGACTTCAAAAAAGGCTTGTGTATTTGGCGTTTCTTCTTGTGGTTTTGCCTACGGCTTGCCATATGCGCTATTGACTTTGCCTAAAGCTTACCTAATCAACTATGGATGGTTTGAGCAAGCACACAAGACGTTTCCGAAGTCCATTTGCATTTTTCCACAGAAAAACAAAATCGGACTTCAGAAGCGCCTTATGTGTTTGGCATTTCTTCTTGCGATTTTGCCTACGGCTTGCCATACGCGCTCTTAACATTGCCTTTTGCTTACCTAATCAACTATGGATTGTTTGGGCAAGCGCACAAGCCGTATTTGAAGTCCATTTGCGTTTTTCTGAAAAAAACGCGAACGGATTTCAGAAATGGTTTATGTTTTCACCGTTTCTTCTTGTGGTTTTTCTCTTTCTCTATTCTCTCTCGCTCTCTCTCTCTCTCTCTCTCTCTCTCTCTCTCTCTTCCCTCCCTCTATATCTCTCTATCTCTCTCTTTGCCTCCCTCTATCTCTCTCTTTCTCTATTCTTTCTCTCTTTCCCTCCCTCTCCCTCTCTACTTCTCTTTCTCTCTCCCTCTATCTATCTCTCTTTCTCCCTACCTTTCTACCTCTCTTTCTCTCTTTCCCTTCCAATATCTCCCTATCTTTCTCTCTATCTCTCTCTTTTCCTCCCTCTATCTCTCTCTTTCTCTATTCTCTCTCTCTTACTCTCCCTCTCCCTCTCTACCTCTTTCTCTCTCTCCCTCTATATATTTCTCTATCTCTCTCTCTTTTCCTCCCTCTCTCTACCTCTCTACCTGTCTTTCTCTATACCTCTATCTTTCCCTCCCTCCCTCTATCTCTCTCTTTCCCTTCCTCTTCCTCTCTACCTCTCTTTCTCTCTCCCTCTATCTATCTCTCTTTCTCTTTATCTCTCTCTATTTTCCTCCCTCTCTCTACCTCTCTAACTGTCTTTCTCTCTACCTCTATCTTTCCCTCCGTCCCTCTACTCTCTCTTTCTATATTCTCTCTCTTTCCCTCCCTCTCCCTCTCTACCTCTCTTTCTCTCTCCCTCTCTCCCTCTCTCTCTCTCTCTCTTCTCCCTCTATCTTTCTCTCTCCCTCTATCTATCTCTACTTTCTCTCTCTTTTTCTCTTTGTTTATTTTTTTCTTTTTTACTCTCTTTTTTTCCCTTTTTCTATGTTTAAATTCTTTTTCTACTCTTTTTTTCACTACTTTTTTAATTTATCTAAAGCTTTTTTATTTCTTTTTACTTTAGTATTTTTTGGTATAGAAAAACATTAAACTAATTAAACTTAAATTCAAGAAACTACTAAATATAACTAACAACATTTTTTATAGTAACTAACAACTCAAACCAAAACACAGAAACTTAACTAACAACATTATTTAATTTAAGTCACAAACTAAAATGCAAAATTAAACAAAAATTAAAGTTTATGTGTGTGTGTGTGTGTGAGAGAGAGAGAGAGAGAGCAATGAAAATTAGTGCACTCACATACATCGTATGTGTGCACAAAATGGTTGCAAAAGTAGCTTCCAAACCTGCAAAAACACAAACACACACACACACACACACACACACATACACATTGTGTTACAAACCTGCAAAAACACAAACACAAACACACACACACACACACACACACAACCAAGAAAAATGCAGAACTATCTCACCTAGTGCAAGCACAGAGGAGTGTGCTTTGTTTTCTCAAATCCGCAATGGCATAGAAGTGCAGATCTATCCACAAAATGAAGGAGAGAGAGAGAGAGAGAGAGAGAGAGAGAGAGAGCGAGAGAGAGTTTGATTTCAAAAACGCGTAGGAAAAGAGAGTTCGTGGGTCTTTTACAACAAGCATCGGTATGCCCGCTCATATTGGCCTCGTATCGACATCAGAATCAACATCGATATCTGTGTTGAAAAACAAGAAGTAAATCTTTGTTAAAATTTGGACTCCCTCTAGTATTCTCGATGCACATACCGACGCCCGCCATTGACGTCGGTAAATTGGCGTCGGTATTCAAGTGATCTCTAGTAGTGTAATGTTTACATACAAAACATACTACCTTTTGCATGTTGCACTGGAAAGGAAATTTTGGAGGCACGCTGAGATCAACCTCGTTCTCCCAATCCTCGTGCACTTGTCGTAGTGTCACATTGCCTCAAATGCTAAGAACAATTAGCAGATTCAGGTCCACACCATACCTCAATCATTCTCAAAGGATTATTCTGGTAATCAGTTAAATCTTGGTCCAAAGCTACCAGATGACCATTCACTCAATGCCACCTTATGTAGTGGAAGGAAACTATGAAATTTTGAGAAGCTATCATGCACTTACACACAATAGAATTCTTATTTACCTTGTATAAGATGCCATCAGAAGAGTTATTCAAACCAATTCAAGCAAGTAGATTTCAAAAAACAGATTAGACAAAGACAAAGACTCAACTGAAATAGAAATACACGACTAATACTGGAACTAGAACTAGAATGTATATTAGGATAAACACAATTGATGTGATAAGTACAATAGCATGAGCCAAAGGATGCTCTGAGCTTAATGACAAAAGAGTAGAAGAGCACGACTAGCTCCGTGAGTAGCAATAGACAACAATAGATCCCATTAGAGAAATGGACATCCCAAGATTCATCCAAAAAATCGAGGCATTTCTCCGTCTTGCAGAGTAGCATAGTTCTTGTCTTCCTAATCTTGTCATTATGGAAAAAATAAATGAGCACATGCATGGGCATGAAGACTGAAACACGTACCAGCCGACTATCAATATTTGGTCTTAAGCACTTTTGTATTTTCTGATGGAGCTTTAGTCTGAAACACTCAGAAGTTTCAGATAAAGAGACTGGCCACTCTAGACTGTCCTTCGAAGGAACCGGGAGATATTCTAGAGTGTCGAAGCCAAGCACAAAACGCGGAGCATTATAAAAGTGGTTGAAGAAGAAAACCCCTCTTTCAGCCAACTCTCTTCTGGGGCTAGTGTTATACAGTAGCTCTCCCACAGTTGCATGGTCCCTTTCATTTATTAAAAACCATAAACTTACCCTTTAATTAAGTAGCTCGGGTCTAAGACCCTTGCACAAACCTCGGAGGCTTTATGAAGCGGGCCTGGGCTATAGCCTACTACCTACTAATTTAGGACTTGCTAAATTAAGATGGACTTTGGTGAAAATAAAACTCACCCTGGACTTTAAAAATTCACCTCCTATATGAAACCTTAGCTCAATGTTTTTGAGGTTCCACCAAGTTGCTCCCAGAACCTACTAAATTTAGATCTGCTAAATTTAGTCAATCTATGACAAGTTAGAATTTTACCCTAAAGCTTCCCAGACTTCATACTTGGAGTCTAATGATTTATTTTAATGACTTGAACATGGCACAACTAATTTCTATTTTTTGACTTCTATAATTGCTTCAGGTCATTTCCTTTTTCTTGTACCTTAAATCACGATTTTTGAGGATACATTAATCCTTCCTTGACCTGTACCTATGACTGAGATAACTAAATAGCAATTACCCTTGCCTCGGGGGGTTCACTATATGTAAAACTATCATATCATGTGCGTTCAAGACGTGTTTGTAAAAACCCTTATTTGTGAATTTTGTTAAGAATGTAATGTACCCTTTTCTTTTAAAATCTGTAAGTTTTTTTCAAATTTGAAAAAATAATTCCCTTTTGTATATATATTTCTATAAGTTTCAAGAACTTTAAATACCCTTCTGTTGAACTCACGTGATAGGTTACATTTTTATTAGGTGACTTTCATAATAGATTGGGAAGATCTACTAGATGCTTGAGAGACTAAGCTGCTGTAAGCTTGATTCATAGTGTGTATACACCTAGAACTTATGAGCATTTAAAAGAAATCTTAGAGCCAAAACAAGAAAACATTCTTTATAAAACATACTTGTTCATACTTAATTCTTATCTTTGATAGGAGTCATTGTAATTATTTACAAGAATTACATTATCCATTAGTTGGATGCCTTGCATCCACCTTGCATCTTCATAAGGATAATTCTTAAATTTGACAAGATATCGTCGGATAGTCTTATCACTTCTTAAAACCTCATAGGATGCTCTCTGGCTGCAAGATCTCTTCTTGAACTTCAAATTCGAGTGGTTCTTCAATTACTAATTCTTTGGGTAGCTTGCCCTTATAGGGTTTCAAGAGGCTCCCATGAAAGGCATTATGAATTAGCCAAGTACTTGGTAATTAACTAATTCTTTGGGTAGCTTGCCCTTATAGGGTTTCAAGAGGCTCACATGAAAGGCATTATGAATTAGCCAGGTACTTGGTAATTAATTTGACAAGATATCGTCGGATAGTCTTATCACTTCTTAAAACCTCATAGGATGCTCTCTGGATGCAAGATCTCTTCTTGAACTTCAAATTCGAGTGGTTCTTCAATTACTAATTCTTTGGGTAGCTTGCCCTTATAGGGTTTCAAGAGGCTCACATGAAAGGCATTATGAATTAGCTAGGTACTTGGTAATTAACTTGTACGCTGTTTCACTAATATTCTTAAGAATTTAAAATGGACCATAATATTTTTTTTCTACGCTAGCATAATATTTTTGGTGACCCGTTGGGCGTTCTTGTGTTCCCTTGCCCATAGTGTGGCTTAGGTATGCTTCTGGAAACTTAAGCAATACCCAATCATTTTGTTTGAAGGTCAAGGCTCCTCTATGCTTATCAATAGCCGCCTTTTGCTTGCGTTGGGTGATGGATATAGTTTTCTTAATCTTCTGAAAAGATTCTTTAAAGTATTTACTATACTCATCTCAACAGCAAATATCTTCCCAAGTGTCTTGAATATCAATGGGAGCTTGGATCTTCCTTCCATTACCTCGAAGAGAGCCTTATTTGTAGAAGTATGGACAATGTTATTGTATGCATACTCTACTAAGGGTAATTACTTTTCCCATTGAGCTCTTTGATCTACTTTTCTAACATAGGCTTTAAGTAGATCCATAACATAGGCTTTCCCATTGATCTCTTTGATATACTTCCGTAACATAGGCTTTAAGTAGATCAATGATAATTGATTTTTTTTATCTCACTTTGACCATCCAAGACCATATTAGGTAAAGTGGGAAAATCCCAATTCCCAGGTTGGACAACTTTCAATATATCATGTACAAAATATAGAGATTTTGTCAAAAATTTGAGTTTTCTTAAGGTCTCATTCCACTTTATGCACATACAATACACAATGAAAACAACTAAAATACCATGGTTTCAATCAATTGGATTATTAGGAGACGAGTATATTGCATCCATTATCGTTTTCTATGTTCTACTGTCCTAACTACAACTTATCTCAACATGGAGAGCTTGGTTTCTAGGTCCACCACTTGTCCAAGTTAATGTAAAAGTGACTCAAGGTTCACAACTTGTGAAAGCAAGGATCCATTGAGGAATACAATCCACTTGGCTATTTTTCCTTAATTTATTGCATGTGACATTCAAGCAAGGTCCACTTCTAATCTATAACTTCTTAATTTGAGGCATGGGACATACATAAAATATGTAGCATATGCTCTATTGCCTCATAGGAAGGTTGGTTTCAAGGTGCACTTATCCATGCTAGCCTATCTTGGAGAAATGATGGAGCTTGCTTCTCTCCTTGTTTCAATGGAGACTAGCTTGGACAAGTGGTGGACCTTTGCTTCTCTCTATGTTTCAATAGAGTTAGCTTGGACAAGTGGTGATCTTGGAACAAAACCCCCATGTAAAACATATCATGGGTATTCCAAGTGATTAGAAAGATTACCATTTAAGATATAACCTTATAGGTTGGACAACTAGATCTTGGCTTGGAGAAATGGTGGACCTTTGATTCTCTCCATGTTTCAATGGAGTCTATCTTGGAGAAATGGTGGAGCTTGCTTCTGTCCATGTTTCAATGGAGCCTAGCTTGAACAGTTGGTGGACCTTTGCTTCTCTCTATGTTTCAATAGAGTTAGCTTAGACACGTGGTGGATCTTCAAAATAAACCAACTACTATCAATGTTGCCTAGCTTGGACAAGTGGTGGAGTGTTTCTCTACTCCATGTTTCAATGGATCTTAGCTTGGACAAGTGTTGGACCTTAAAACAAAAACCCCATGTACAACATAGAATGGATTTTCTAGATTTCAATGGAGTCTAGCTTTAACAAATGGTGGAGCTTGTCTTCATCCATGTTTCAATGAAACTAGCTTGGATGTAACAAACCCTCCCATGTACAACATATCATTGGTTTTCTAAGTGATGGGAAGGAATACCATTCAAGATATAAACTTATAGCTTGGATAAGTAGTTGACTTTAAAACCAAATTCATCATAATACAATGAAATACAGGTCAGCCAATTCCTAAATCTTGAGACCAAACCTCCCATGCTATTAGAGATAATATATTGGATAAGTGGTGGACCTTCTATTATTTTCCCATGCCTAGTTTAGACAACCGGTACACTTCGCAGCTATAAAGGTTGGACGAGTTGTGGAGCCTTGTTTCTATCCATGTTTTAATGGATCCTAGCTTGGACAAGTGGTGGACCTTGGAAAAAAGCTTCCATGTACAACATATATGAGGTTTTTCATGTTTTAATGGAGCCTATCTTGGACAAATGGTGAAGCTTTCTTCTCTCCATGTTGATTTTGGAACTACCTTAGACAAGTGGTGGAGCTTTTCTTTTCTACTCTTCATAATACAATGAAGTATATGTTGGTTACATGGTGAATCTTAAGGCCAAACCTCCCATTTTACTAGAGATGATAGGTTGGACAAGTGGATCAACCTTCTATCATTTCTCCATGACTATATTGGACAATTAGTAGACATAACATCTCTCTATGTTGTCTAGAGATGAGCTTGGACAAGTGATGGACCCTGCTTCTCTCTCCCCTTGGTTTACTAGTTTGAAGACTCAGTATATATACTTTCTTAGATCCAACTTGAACAAGTGGTGGACCTTGCATCCACAATCTTAATTCAGTATAAAAAAGTATATGAAAAAATAACATAGGAATCTTGGTTTGAAGGTCAAGCAATTAGGTTCCAAATGCACATAATAATATATTTTCCACCCATATTAAAAGAAAGTTAAATATGCACATAATAATATATTTTCCAAATGCACATAATAATATATTTTCCACCCATATTAAAAGAAAGTTAAATATGTTATTACCAAATTGACAAAGGTAACGTCCAAAAATTATATCTTTCCATCTTGTCAGATCTAAATCTTCATCAAGGCGACATGCATGTATACATCAACTTTCAAGCCATTCAAGAATACATGCACTTAGATTCCATAGTTTTGTTTTCAAAGTCTTTTAGGTTCTAAAACTCTTTCACATAAAGTATGTAATGACAAAATTCTTGAAGCAAACATTTGTGCCCAAGAAAAAGATCCCTCTCACATATTTAAAGTCCATGAATTCTCTGATCCACACTTACAAGTTTTATTTTGACATCAAACATCAATTCTTTCATAGTTCCAAATAAATGCAACCTCGATATGAATTGACAAAAAATGAATTTCTTTTACTATATGACCCAACATAGGCCCCAATCAAATAAAAAATGAGTCCCCAAAAATTTGGGTGCACTCTAGCAATACATCAGATTCCCCTTACAATAGGATGCACTCCAATAGTACATTGAAGTCCCCTTAGAGTAGGGTGCACTCCATTCAAGTGTTCATAAAATTGACACACCTTTTATAAAAAAAAAAAAAGACTATATCAAATTATACAAATGTTGAAAGATACACACTAGAATAAAAAAAGCATCTTATAGCCATATTTATTCAATGCTTTCGTGTTGACAAGTACACACCAAGGACATAATTTGTCTCAGAATCACTATACTGATTTACAATTGTGTTATATGTATAGACTCTCTTATCTCTTGCATACAACCATCCTACCAACCATGGAATTATGGTTCTCTGCAAGAAGTTTTGAAGTTGCTCGGAAGTTTGCCTCCACATCTTTGGAAATATAAGATATGTCCCTGGCATGTTCCACATCACCCTATATGGAGTGTCATCAAAAATTAAGGTATTGTTTGCATCCAAATCCTCAAATATCTTCCAAATATCACTCAGATTTTTGTGATAAACCCTTGTAAATCCTAACATGATATTTGGATTTTGGCAATTTTTGTTACTCATAAACACCTTGAACTTGGTATACTGCTCAGGAAAACACTTTTGTGTGATGCGTTGCACCTTTGTTAAGTTATAGCAACTCCATATCCATAGCTCAAAGTATTCAGCACAAAAATCCAAAAAACTTTGTGCGTCTGGTCGCACCACATGATAAACTTCATCTTTGTCCTCCACAAGTCGCATGTGTTGAGCCCAAGATGGCATAGAATCTCCATGTTTCATTTCAACTGTCTTGAGAAGTAACCCCTCTAGATCCAAGATAAGTACTCTTTTGATGTCCTTGAAAGCAAGTGGTAGGTGATAAGGAGGTGATTCATTCCTTGGACAAGGTCTTGGAGGAGGTTGGATGGGTAATTCAATAGTTTTCTTCAATTTATGCCAGCATATAGCCAATCCATTTTTCTGTAATGGTTCTGAAATTAAAGAACAAGAACACTTAATGCAAACACAACAATAGACATGATTTTTACATTGTCTACCCTAAGGTTTTATTAGATACCAAAATCCATCTATGATCTACTCATTAATAGAAAGAAAGTCAAATTAAAATCCTGACTCTTTTTTATGCTACACTCTCTCTTAGTCTCAATACCATGGAGTTCAACTAGATTTAAGTCAACTAATAACTACTACTTGTTGTTAAAGGTATGCTTGAAGTGTATAAGGCTTAACCAATGCTCTAGTGTAGAATGGGTATTTAGGTCTCAAGGTCTACCACTTATCCAAGCAAAGATCCATTTAGATATGGAAACCCAATTTTTCTTAATATAATGATATAGAGTGGACAAGTGGTGAATCCTGAGACCAAGCCACTCATGCTACTAGGGATAATAGGTTGGACAAGTGGTGGACCTTGAATGTAAACCCCCCATGTACAAAGTATCAGGGGTTTTGGGTATTTCAATGGACTCTAGCATCTTGGAAACATGGTGGAGCTTACTTCTCTCCATGTTTCAATGGAGTCTATCTTGGATAAATGGTGGAGCATCATTCTCTCCATGTTTCAATGGAGCCTACCTTGGACAAGTGGTGCATGTTTGTTTCTCTCTATGTTTGAACAGATCTAGCTTGGACAAGTGGTGGACCTTGGAACAAAATCCCCATGTAAAACATATCATGGACATTACAAGTGGTGAGAAAAAATACCATTCAATATATAACCTTATAGGTTGGAAAAGTGGTGGACCTTAACACCCAATTATTATTAATATAATGACATAGAGTGGACAAGTGGTGAATCTTGCGACCAAACCTACTAGGAAAAGTACGTTGGACAAGTGGTGGACCTTGAATGCAAACCCCCCATGTACAAAATATTACTCATGCTACTAGGAATAATTTGGTATTAAGGTCCATGTTTCAATGGAGCCTAGCTTGGAAAAGTGGTGGACCTTTGTTTCTCTCTATGTTTCAATAGAATTTTCTTGGACAAGTGGTGATCCTTGGAACAAAACCCCCATGTAAAGCATGTCATGGGCATTACAAGTGGTGAGAAAAAATACCATTCAAGGTATAACCTTATAGGCTGGACAAGTGGTGGACCTTAGCACCCAATTCCTCTTATTATAATGACATATAGTGGAAAAGTGGTGAATTGTGAGACCAAACCTACTAGGGATAATAGGTTGGAGAAATGGTTGACCTTGAATGTAAATCACCCATGTACAAAATATCATGGGTTTTGCGTATTTCAATGGAGCCTAGCATCTTGGAGACATGGTGGAACTTACTTCTCTCCATGTTTTAATGGAGCCTATCTAGGAGAAATGGTGGAGGTTCCTTCTCTCCATGTTTCAATGGAGCCTAGCTTGGACAAGTCGTGGACCTTTGTTTCTCTCTATGTTTGAATATGGTTAGCTTGGACAAGTGGTGGATCTTGGAATGAAACTCCCATGTAAAACATATCATGGGCATTTCAAGTGGCGAGAAAGGATACCATTTAAGATATAACCTTATAGGTTGGACAAGTGGTGGACTTTAACACAATATAATGACATAGAGTGTACAAGTGGTGAATCTTGAAACCAAACCACTCATGCTACTAGGGATAATAGGTTAAACAAGTGGTGGGCCTTGAAATAAAACCCCCTAGAGTGTTTCAATGGATCCTAGCTTGGAAACATGGTAAAGCTTGCTTCTCTCCATGTTTCAATGCAGCCTATCTTGGATAAATGGTGCAGCATCATTCTCTCCATGTTTCAATGGAGCCTAGATTGGACAAGTGGTGGACCTTTGTTTCTCTCTATGTTTAAATAGAGTTATCTTGGAAAAGTGGTGGACCTTGGAACAAAAACCCCATGTAAAACATATCATGGGCATTACAAGTGGTGAGAAAAAATACCATTCAATATATAACCTTATAGGTTGGACAAGTGGTGGACCTTAACACCCAATTATTCTTAATATAATGACATAGAGTGGATAAGTGGTGAAATTGGGACCAAACCTACTAGGGAAATAGGTTGGACAAGTGGTGGACCTTGAATGTAAACGCCCCATGTACAAAATATCACTCATGCTACTAGAAATAATTTGGTATTAAGGTCCATGTTTCAATGTAGCCTAGCTTGGAAAAGTGGTGGACCTTTGTTTCTCTCTATGTTTCAATAGATTTATCTTGGATAAGTGGTGTACCTTGGAACAAAACCCCCATGTAAATCATGTCATGGGCATTACAAGTGGTGAGAAAAAATACCATTCAAGCTATAACATTATAGGTTGGACAAGTGGTGGACCTTAACACCTAATTCCTCTTAATATAATGACATAGAGTGGACAAGTGGTGAATCATGAGACCAAACCTACTAGGGATAATAGGTTGGACAAGTGGTGAACCTTGAATGTAAACCCCCCATGTACAAAAAATTATGGGTATTGGGTATTTCAATGGAGCCTAGCAACTTGGAGACATGGTGGAGCTTATTTCTCTCCATGTTTCAATGGAGCCTATCTAGGAGAAACAGTGGAGGTTCCTTCTCTCCATGTTTCAATGAGCCTAGCTTGGACAAGTGGTGGACCTTTCTTTCTCTATATGTTTTAATAGAGTTAGCTTGGACAAGTGGTGGACCTTGGAATGAAACCCCCATGTAAAACATATCATGGGCATTTCAAGTGGTGAGAAAGGATACTATTTAAAATATAACCTTATAGGCTGGACAAGTGGTGGACTTTAACACATATTTCTTCTTAATATAATGACATAGAGTGTACAAGTGGTGAATCTTGAGACCAAACCACTCTTGCTACTAGGGATTATAGGTTGGACAAGTGGTGGACCTTGAATGTAAACCCCTCATGTACAAAATTATGGGTTTAGGGTATTTCAATGGAGCCTAGCTTGGAGACATGGTGGAGATTGCTTCTCTCAATGTTTCAATGGAACCTATCTTGGAGAAATGGTGGATCATCCTTCTCTCCATGTTTCAATGGAGCCTATCTTGGACAAGTGGTGGATGGAGTTAGCTTGGACAAGTGGTGGGTCTTGGAACAAAACCCCTTTGTAAAACATAGCATGGACATTACAAGTGATGAGGAAAAATATCATTCAAGATATAACCTTATAGGTTGGAAAAGTGGTGATGGACCTTGATAAGTGGTGAAGGATACCATTTAAGATATACCCTTATAGGTTGGACTAGTGGTGGACCTTAACACCCAGTTATTCTTAATATAATGACATAGAGTGGATAAGTGGTGAATCTTAAGACCAAATCACTCATGCTACTAGGTATAATACGTTAGAGAAGTGGTAGACCTTGAATGCAAACACCCCATGTACAAAATATCATGGTTTTAGGGTGTTTCAATGGAGCCTAGAATCTCGGAGACATGGTAGATCTTGATTCTTTCCATGTTTGAATGGCACCTATCTTGGAAAAATGATGGAGGTTACTTCTCTCCATACTTCAACGGAGCCTAGCTTTGACAAGTGGTGAACCTTTGCTTCTCTCTATGTTTGAATAGAGTTAGCTTGGACAAGTGGTGGACCTTTGCTTCTCTCTATGTTTGAATAGAGTTAGCTTGGACAAGTGGTGGACCTTGGAATGAAACCCCCGTGTAAAACATATCATGGGCATTTCAAGTGGTGAGAAAGGATACCATTTAAGATATAACCTTATAGGTTGGACAAGTGGTGGACCTTAATACATAGTTCTTCTTAATATAATGACATAGAGTGTACAAGTGGTGTATCTTGAGACCAAAACACTCGTGCTACTAGGGATCCTAGCTTGGACAAGTGGTGGACCTTGGAAAAAAGTCCCCCTGTACAACATAGATGAGTTTTTTCATGTTTTAATGGAAGAGAGATTCGACAAATGGTGGAGCTTGCTTATCTCCATGTGGATTTTAGAACTAGCTTGGACAAGTGGTGGAGCTTTGCTTTTTTACTCTTCATAATACAATGATGTATAGGTTGGTTACATGGTGAATCTTAAGGCCAAACCTCCCATCTTACTAGAGATGATAGGTTGGACAAGTGGTCAACCTTCTATCATTTCTCCATGCCTATAATTAGACAATTAGTAGAACTAGCATCTTTCTATGTTGTCTAGAGCTGAGCTTGGACAAGTAGTGGACCTTGCTACTCTCTTCCCTTGGATTATTAGTTTGAAGACTCATTATATATACTTGCTTAGATCTATATAATTACTCATTAGTTAGGTTACAAGTGGGTATGTAATTTGTTAGCCTCAAGGGACTTTGAATATTGAATAGTAAGACCAAGTGCTGGTTTGAAGATCTTTTGCTTATCTAAACTAGACTCTAACTCAATAATAAGTTTCATAAGTTCCACGAATTGTCCTATCTAGGCTCCAAAAGAGTCTTAATTGGTTTGTGCTAGATTATAACTTCCTTGATGGGGTAGAATCCTAGAAAAATGAGGCACTATAAGTTTTACCTTAGCTCAAATGGATTTTTCACTTAAACTCGACTGCAATTTGGCTATCTAGTCTTTGTCTCGATGGATTTTAACACTAGATACATAGTAGTGATATTTAAGCTTCATGTCTCTTCACTTGATCGAGATATGAGACCATACTTTCAAGGTCACCACTTGTCTTACCTAAAGACCAATGTGAGACATGGGAGCAAGAAAGCCATCCGATATTGTTTTAAGGACTATTACATAGGCAATCAATAACTTAAGTAAAGAAAAAAAACTTGGATCTTTCACAATTAATAACTTAAGTAAAGCCAAAAAGACTTGGATCTTTGACAGTTTTTTTCAAACTAAAAAAGCACAATCTCATGCTAACAAAACTATAAATCACAATTGAAAGGTTTGAACAAGAAAAAGATCAACAATCTTAATAAGACGGATACTTTTCATTTCATTTGATGATTACAAACTAAAATAAAGTCTCTCAAGAAATTGATAAACAAAAAATGTAGGTGACTGCTTCATTATTTTGAGCAAAAATATCAAAATCTCTATTGATTGAGCTCCATCTAGTAGTATCCTTTGTAAGATCCTGCAAGAAGGAATAAAAAGAAAGATTTGTTAGATACCATGCACATGAGTGTTCAAGCATGTGTATCAAGAATATATGACATGTCACTAGTACCTTAGGGTTGCTTTCTATCCAGCCTTAGAAGATTGTTCTCAGCTTTCACCTTATTTATATAAGCCTTTGCTGTGGTTGCCTTCAAAACTCCTTTTGTGTTACAACCCAATTGCCTAGCTAAAGTGGTCAATTGTGACGCCTTCATGCTTTCAATGGGTGTACGCTCCTTTGCCAAGATCTCTTGTATTTGGGCTCTTCTCATTTCATTGCGGTGGCTTGTGTCACTTGCATCTTCAATGATAGTTTCATCTCTGTCACCTTTTGCAGGTGGTATTCTTCTTGTAAAGAACACCTTAGCTGACCAAACATCATTTTTCTGCTTCCAATACTCCATGATTTGTTTGTATTCACTATCATTTGTCACTATAGGTTGTCCATAACGATTAGAAGCAATTAAATCACGCACATCCCTTCTCTCATCAAGCTGAATCAAGTATGGCAGTAGCTCCTCCAAGAGCATATTGTCAACCATCTTCTGAGCATCAAATTGTGGTGGAAAAATGCAATTGTTTGCTGGTGAAATACATCCCTTGTAAGGAGAGTCATCAATAAGCACTGTTCTTTGTGGATCACATTCAAACCCCATGGCAATTTTGGCTAGAGGCTTGAACATTGCCTCAACGTTTGGATTGTCGGGTCTAAACAATTTTTGAGTTTGAGCGGTGTAGCAAACATCTTGCGACCAAATTGCAAAGAAAGGCAATGTATCCTCAGCTAAGTTGTTTAGTGCTGCAAGGATTTGATACACATTATTCCTAGTAGCTGTCGACCAAATTGCAACATTAAACCTTTGTAAAATAGTCTTCAAGAATTGGATGCAACCTGGCCTGAGTATAATATATCTTTTTGAATCCATTTGCACTGAGTTGTGGTGTGAGGATGGTTGAGGGGAACGTTTCAACAATAGACCATTTAAATCCAATATAATTGTAAGCATGGATTTCTCAACATCTACGCTACATGACGTAGTACCAATTGGCAATAGCTCGTGAGTGGACTTTTCAGTCTCTTTTGATGTATGTTGCATTTTTGAAGCATCGATTTCTTGGTTCTCATTATTGGAAGCTTGCTCAAGTTGCACAACACTAGACTCTAGTATAGAAATATCATCCATCTTGGGCACTTTAGAAACCATAGAATCTATGGATTCTATAGTTGTTGACTGAACCATAGGAGCGTTATCCATCCCAGTTTGTGAATCTAAGAAAACACACACACAAATGGTATCTCAAAACCACTAGAATTTTATTCACCATATTTATATGTAGAACTCCTAGTAAGAAATTTATTTAAGGTAAAGTCGTTGTTAGAATCCTTGCAACCATTTTCAGCATTCGTACACCAAACACCACTTGTCTAAAATACAATCTACTAACTCAACATTTTCCATCCTACACTTTATTAAAGATGAGTACTTAAAGTGAAAACTAAAAGCCACCCTTGTTGAGGAAACATGGATACAAGGTCCACCAAATGTCCAACCTAGACTACAAGAAAATAATTAGAGATTTGGCTTAGATTTGGATTCAAAGGCCACCACTTATTCAAGTAAGATAACTCCACTTGTTTAAGACAGTAATGTTTGAAGCCCCACCACTTGTCCAACCTAAACATTGATTAAATTTTGGTAAGATTTATCACAAATCTAGAGTAGAATCAAGATTCTATGGCCAAGGTAGTCAAATATGTTAGACAACACACAAAGCATAAGAGCACTCTAGATTCTCGTTGAGCATAAACTAAACAATAATCAAATGTTATATTCACTTGAGATTTCATCCATGAAAAATGAAAATGATGCATGTACTTGAGATTTCCATCCATGTACAATACTTTACAATGTCAAGTAAAGTTATAGTCAGCAAACAACTCTTCTCCTGCTTCAACTTGACAAATAGTCTCAATGCATACATGGCCATATTCTTCTGACTTGATGTGTGAAGAGGTGCATTTATGCCAAGGTGGCAAATTTGGATCAAATGTATAGCGTACGTTGGGACAGACATTTGTACTGTGAGAACTATTTATATAGCCCGACACGTTTCCTTCTTCTACACAACCAATAATGTATGATTGATCTTCCTCTTCTTCTATGTTTGGATCCTCTAGAAGAGAATATTTATAAGCTCTTGGAAATATTTTGCATATCTTTTTCCAGTCTTGAAATCTATACTTATGCCCTCCATAGTTTAGAATAGTCAAACCACTTTCCAGGGTAGTATGCACAAATAGCCCATAACCAGCTCCTTCAATACATGAAAGTCGCACTTCAAAATCCACACCGTTAATATGGAAAATTACATCTTTGGGAATAGGAAAAGTTGGTGTCCCAAAAGGATCTTCATGCCAATCATAGTGTGAAATACATCTAGATTTTATATCACTTAACTCCTTTGTGTCTGCAAAAAGAAGAAAATATTATGCATAAAATAATGACAATATCAAAGAAAGATATCATTATTTTATAGTCCAATAGGTCCATTGTATGGAAGACTTAGAGTGCCTCTTACATGGTGCCTCCAAGGTTTCCAAAAAATAAAATCATTGGAAAAAAAAGGCCACTGTGTCTCCAATCTATTGCCCATTTGAAGCATAGAGAGAACCAAGGTCCACCACTTGTCCAAGCTAGACATGGAGCATTGACACAAGATCCAACACTTATCCAAGAACCCTATAGTATATGTGGTAACATGGGATGCATTGATGCAACAAAAGTAGTCTAGCCTCCTCATCCATCTCTTTTTTCTTGTAGCCTAGAGGGATTAGTTTCAAGGTCTATCACTAGTCAAAAACTACACATAGAACATTGATACAAGGTTCCACCACATGTGAAACCTATCATCTCTAGTAGCATGGATGGTTTGATATCAAGGTTCATCGCGTGTCCTACCTATACTCTATTGTAGCATATAGATTCTGGTTTGGTGGTACTACACTTGTCCAAACTTGGCTTGTTGTTGATATCTGGAGGTAATCAAGGGTCCTCCACTTGTCCAAGTTAGGCATATAAAACAATTGCAAGGTCCACCATGTGTACAACATATGATTGATTATAGCATGCATGGTCTTATTTCATGGGCAACCATCTTCTCTCCAACATGTGTCCAACCTCGGCTCCATTGAAGCATGGAGAGAAGCAAGGTCCACCACTTATCAAAGCTATTATTTTCTCCCAGTGCTTTCAAAACCCATAATACGTTGTACATGGGGGGGGGGATTCTTGTTTCAAGGTCCACCCCTTGGCTAAGATTGGATCCATTGAAACATAAAGAGAAGCAAGCTCTACCATTTGTCCAAGCTAGGAGCCATTGAAACATGAAAACCCCATAATATGTTGTATACGAGGGGTGTTTTTCAAGGTCTACCACTTGTCTAAGCTATGGTCCATTGGAACATGGAGAGAAGCAAAGCTCCACCACTTTTCTAAGCTAGGATCCATTGAAACATGGAGAGAAGCAAGCTCCATTGTTTGTCTAAGCTAGGCTCCATTGGAACAAGGAGAAAACAAGCTCCACCACTTGCCTATTATTGCATAGAGATTCTGGTTTGAAGGTCCACCACTTGTCCAACCTTGCCTTCATGTATGGAGATAATCAAGAGTGCAATGCTTCTCTAAGCTAGGGACATAAAAGAGTTTCAAGGTCCACTACATATACGATCTATGATGGGTTGTAGCATGGGAGGTTTCATTTTAAGGTTGACCACTTCTCCAGCTCCGCTTGTCCAACCTCAGATCCATTGAAGAATGGAGAATAAAGGTGTACCAACTCTCCAAAATAGGCAGGACAATCTCTATAAAACCCATGAATTGTTAATATATGCTATGCTGTGGAGTTTTGTTTGAAGTTCCACTCCTTATCCAAGCTACAATCCATTGAAGCATGGAACTAAGTAAGATATATCTCTAGTCCAAGATAGGATCCATTGAAACATAGAGAGAATCAAGGTCCACCACTTGTCCAAGCTATGCATGGGTAATTGATATAAGGACCACTACGTTTTCACCTATACTATGCTCTATCATGGATGGTTTCATATCCTACCAATTTTCCAACCTATTTAGTAGGTTGTATTATGGGGGTTTGGTTTCAAGGTACTTCACTTGTCTGAGGTGGGTTCCATTGAACCATGGAGAGAAACTATGTCTACCACTTGTCCGAAATATGCTCCTTTAAAACATAAAAACAAGGTCCACCACTTGTCCAAGCTAAAGTTTCTCTCCATTGAAGCATGGAGAGAAACAAGGTCTACCACCTGTCCAAAATATGCTCCATTGAAACATAAAAGCAAGGTCCACCACTTGTCCAAGCTAATATAACAAATGGGTGTTGGTTACAAGGTGTACCACACTTGTCTAAACTAGTCTTCATGCAAGGTCTACCACATGTCCAAGCTATATGAGCTTGTTTTGAAGGTCTACCACACCTCTTGAAATTAGGATCCATGTAAGGTCCACCTTTTGTCAAGCTATGCATTTAATGAGTACTAAAACTAAGTAAATTGCAGTACTTAAATACCTTTCCAAGCTCATTAAGATTTTGGTCTCTAAGGCCGGCCACCACCACATGTCTAATCTATGCTCTAATTGATTACTTATGCTATTTCTCTCAAAGTCCAAACATAAGCTCCCTTCTAGCAAGGTTAGTTTAAATTTAGGCTCCAGCACCTGTCTAAGCTAGGTTCAATTTATGAAGCATCACCATTTAACCATGCTACGATCTAATGTATCATATCAAGGGGGTATTGATAAAAGGTCCAAAACTTATTGAGTTCAAGCTCTTAAGTAATTAAGTCTTTGTGAGTATTAAATGTTTTAGTTTTAGTCTACAGATCCACCATTCAAAAACTCAAGTAATTTACTATTTACATTCAAACCTTGAATGCTTGAGATAAAAAATACAAGCTCAATCAATACTATATAAAGCAAAATCTAACATTAAGAGTATCAAATCAGTAACAAGAAACACTAACATGCACAAGAAACTCAAAACATACGTGTCTCCATTTCCAAAAAGTCCTCCATTGACAGAGGATGGTGTTGTTGTTGTTCTTCTTCTCTTTGTGGAGAGCACTCCTCTGTAACAGGCACAATGTCGCCTGATTGCGAAGTGGATTGTTGAAGTCCAGCCCATTTTTCTATATCTTCATGAGACTTAACAAAGTCTAGCAGCATGGTCTCCATGCTTTTTGCCTCCTCCACACTATCAATTAAGCAGATGACTTCTTTTTTCTGTTGTATTCCTTCTTGTGCAACCAAGGAGCCATCACCAAAAACATCAACAAGCTTGCGGTCTTCAAAACAATATGTACGAATGTAGTGCTTGACCAAAGCTCTTTTTTTGGCCTCCAAATATTGCAAATCTGACATATCGTTATCTGCTACTTGAAGAAGAGAACAATCAATTGGCATGGGATGTTCCTCTGATCTTCTTCTCAGGTCTTCAAATGCATTGCCTTGTCCCAAGAAGGCAATAACTGTTAGGAATTGAATTGCTCCTTTGCAAGGAGCTGATGGAAAGTGATGCAATGCACCACAACAATGGTAGCTCAAATTATCTCCCATGGCGTGAAAGGCACATTGCAATTTTGTGAAGTTAGTGAAATCCACAAATGCAAGAAAGACAAATCCAGGATCTGTTGACCCTCCAGCAATAGCCAAGATCCCATCCAAAGCATTGTTAAATGTCTCCTCACTCCACTTCAAATTGCCTCCAACGTTTTTTGTCATATCTAAAACACATAAGCCAATAGGCACTTTATTATTGAAGTGGCGCATCAAGTAGAGATTGCCTTCCATTTGTAGGCTCACCACATAGATTGACCATGGCAAATCTCTAGGCTCAGTTTTCTCCTTTTGAAGGTGAATTGCCCATTGCATGTATTTTATTGCTCCATCTGGAAAAGCCATTTTCTTTGTTCCACGCGTCAAACTAGATCTGATCCATTCCTCGCATAGCATTAAAATTGTTTTATAAACAACATCATTGATGTTATACATTTTGACCACCTCCTCCCAGTCTTTACATGGTGAAGACTCATTCAAATTGTTGAAGCCTTCAAGAAGTGCATCTTGAATCAATTTGTCTTGCTTCAACTGCTTGATTCGATCATACATGTCAGTTGCATCACCATCCTTTGCACTCTTTGACAGTAAAATCTTCTCATCTCTAATCTCTTCTTGAATAGTCTTTACCTCTGATTCCTCAAGGCCACAAAGATATCTAAATACAGTTGTTGGGGGTTTCTTATTCTCCTCTTCTAGATTTTCAATGATTTCTATCCAGCAATCATAAACTAAATCAGAGTAGGTGACCATGTGTGCCTGTTTAGCAATCCAACTTGCTGCTGCACTCATTCTTGCCAATCGAAGAAAACCCTGAAAAGAAATAGAGAAATAATTAAACTATTGAGCAAGATTTGTTAATTAAACACTATCAAAAAGACAAAGAAAATAACTTACATCCCATCCGGCACGAGATGCATGTCCCTCTGCAATTCCACTTGCTGCCTTTGGTGGTCGTCCTGCGAAGATCCATTGACTCCGTAAATGTCTCAATATTTGGCTGTAAGGTTGCTTGACATACAATGCCTGAGCCTCCTCATTTGCAATGGCAGATATAGCAGTTGCAACAAATGGAGGAGCATTCACAACAATGCGAGCCTTTCTAAATTTATACACGCTAATCAGTCTTTCAAAGATCTCTTTGTTGTTTTGTTCATTGTGAAGCAAAACTTTTGCAGCATAGATTGAATGCTGCCCATCAAGAATCCAATAATGATAATCTTTAATTTTTTGCTCCTCTACCTCTTCTACTGCCAAAGGAGTCCCCTTCTTTGATTTTGCATTTCGAACAGGCATCAAATATGCACATGCTGCAGGCTTGGTCGTACTCCGTGAAAATCCAAATAACACACTTTCAGCGTGTTTTTTATCCATAATACGTGCATTATAGTGATCAGGAGCAAGCCAACAATTTTGAATAGGGATATCAAATTCCCTATATTGGAAAGGAAAATAATTTATGTACTTATTCATTCCACCTGTATCTTTTTCTTGTCCTTTCATGGCCTCAGCTTCTAAAACATCTGGATCCACAATTCTCATCTTTGACATTGAACCCTCTGTTGATGAGGATGCCAAAGATGCCTTGTCTACATCCAAAATGGAGCTAGTTCGCTTAGCTTCTACTTTCTGCACTTTTGCTTGCTTCTTTGTGGATGGTGGTCGTGAAGCTTTCACCTTTTTTCGTTGTAGTGTGGCAATGATGGAGCTTTGAAGTTGATCTGCTGTGATATTTGGATTTGATTCTGCAAACTTCCATCCTCGAGAAAACATTGTCTCTTCTTTGTTTCTAGACATGCGCTCCAATGCATATGCTCCTGGAGATAGTTGAAATTCTAGATTCATTGGAACTAGAATGTCAATGCATTCCACCTCTGGATGACTATCAACTACAGAGACAGATGCTTCCACAACTTGTCCAACATCTTCAAACAAGCTGTCATTCTCCTTTTTGGCAATAAATAGATGCACCTTATGAAATTGTGCACCCTCTATACCATGTATGTCCAAATACCATTTCCTAAGATCATTGCAAGTATAGTCAACTGAGACAGCAACCCTTGCAACCTGTTTTTTTGGAGCCATCTTTCCTGAAACAAAAAAAACCAAATGTTATTTTAACATATACTTTTTTGTAATGGATTAAGTTTGTGTGAATACAAGTTCCACCACTTGTTCAAGCTAGATCTAAGCAAGTATACATAGTGATCATTTAAGCTAGTAAACTAAGGGAAGGGAGAAGTAAGGTCCACCACTTGTCCAAGCTTAGCTCTAGACAACATGGAGAGATTGGAGGTCTACTAATTGTCTAATATAGGCTAACTATATTGAAACATAGAGAGAAGCAAAGGTCCACCACTTGTCCAATCTAGGGTCCATTGAAACATGGAGAGAAGGATGCTCCACCATTTGTCCAAAATAGGCTCCATTGAAACATGAAGAGAAACAAGATGCACCATGTCTTTGAGATGCTAGGCTCCATTGAAATACCTTAAACCCATGATATTTTGTATATGTGGGGTTTAAATTCAAGGTCCACCACTTGTCCAACCTATTATCCCTAGTAGCATGAGTGGTTTGGTCTCAAGATTCACCACTTTTCCACTCTATGTCATTATATTAAGAAGATCTGGGTGTTAAGGTCCACCACTTGTCCAACCTATAAGGCTACACTTGGAATGCACATGATGGGTTTTACATAGGGGTACGGTTCCAAGGTCCACCACTTGTCCAAGCTAACTCTATTGAAACATAGAGAGAATCAAAGGTCCACCACTTGTCCAAGCTAGGCTCCATTGAAACATGGAGAGAAGGATGCTCCACCATTTGTCCAAGCCAGGTTTGATTGAAACATGAAGAGAAGCAAGCTGCACCATGTCTCCAAAATGCTAGGCTCCATTGAAATATCTTAAACCCATGATATTTCGTACATGGGGGGTTTACATTCAAGGTCCACCACTTGTCCAACCTATTATCACTAGTAGCATGAGTGGTTTGATGTCAAGATTCACCACTTTTCTACTCTATGTCATTATATTAAGAAGATCTGGGTGTTAAGGTCCACCACTTGTCCAACCTATAAGGCTATATCTTAAAGGGTATTCTTTCTCACCACTTGGAATGACCATGATAGGTTTTACATGGGGGTTTGGTTCCAAGTTCCACCACTTGTCCAAGCTAACTCTATTGAAACATAGAGAGAAGCAAAGGTCCACCACTTGTCTAAGCTAGGGTCCATTGAAACATGGAGAGAAGGATGCTCCACCATTTGTCCAAGATAGGCTCCATTGAAACATGAAGAGAAGCAAGCTGCACCATGTCTCCAAGATGCTAAGATCCATTGAAATACCTTAAACCCATGATATTTTGTACATGGGGAGTTTACATTCAAGGTCCACCACTTGTCCAACCTATTATCTCTAGTAGCATGAGTGGTTTGGTCTGAAGATTCACCACTTTTCCACTCTATGTCATTACGTTAAGAAGATCTGGGTGTTAAGGTCGACCACTTGTCCAACCTATAAGGGTATATCTTAAAGGGTATTCTTTCTCACCACTTGAAATGTCCATGATATGTTTTACATGGGGGTTTGGCTCCAAGGTCCACCACTTGTCCAAGCTAACTCTATTGAAACATAGAGAGAAACAAAGGTCCACCACTTGTCCAAGCTAGGCTCCATTGAAACATGGAGAGAAGGATCCTCTACCATTTGTCGAAGCTAACTCTATTGAAACATGGGGGGTTTACATTCAAGGTCCACCACTTGTCCAACCTATTAACGCTAGTAGCATGAGTGGTTTGGTCTCAAGATTCACCACTTTTTCACTCTATGTCATTATATTAAGAATATTTGGGTGTTAAGGTCCACCACTTGTCCAACCTATAAGGCTATATCTTAAGGGTTATTCTTTCTCACCACTTGGAGTGACCAGCATAGGTTTTACATGGGGGTTTTGTTTCAAGGTCCACCACTTGTCCAAGCTAACTCTATTGAAACATAGAGAGAATCAAAGGTCCACCACTTGTCCAAGCTAGGGTCCATTGAAACATGGAGAGAAGGATGCTCCACCATTTGTCCAAGATACACTCCATTGAAACATGAAGAGAAGCAAGCTACACCATGTCTCCAAGATGCTAGGCTCCATTGAAATACCTCAAACCCATGATATTTTGTACATGGGGGGTTTACATTCAAGGTCCACCACTTGTCCAACCTATTATCTCTAGTAGCATGAGTGGTTTGGTCTCAAGATTCACCATTTTTCCACTCTATGTCATTCTATTAAGAATATATGGGTGCTAAGGTCCACCACTTGTCCAACCTATAAGGCCATATCTTAAACTTTATTCTTTCTCACCACTTGGAGTTACCAAGATAGGTTTTACATGGGAGTTTGGTTCCAAGGCCCACCACTTGTCCAAGCTAACTCTATTGAAACATAGAGAGAAGCAAAGGTCCACCACTTGTCCAAGCTAGGCTCCATTGAAACATGGAGAGAAGGATGCTCCACCATTTGTCCAAGATAGGCTCCATTGAAACATGAAGGGAAGCAATCTGCACCATGTCTCCAAGATTCTAGGATCCATTGAAATACCTTAAACCCACGATATTGTTTACATGTGGGGTTTAACGTCAAGGTCAGTCACTTTTCCAAGCTATTATCCCTAGTAGCATGAGTGGTTGGGTCTCAAGATTTACCACTTTTCCACTCTATGTCGTTATATTATGAAGATCTAGGTTCTAAGGTCGACCACTTGTCCAACCTATAAGGCTAGATCTTAAAGGGTATTATTTCTCACCACTTGGAATGACCATGATATGTTTTACATGGGGGTTTGGTTTCAAGGTCCACCACTTGTCCAAGCTAACTCTATGGAAACATAGAGAGAAGCAAAGGTCCACCACTTGTCCAAGCTAGGCTCCACTGAGACATTTAGAGAAGGATGATCCCCCATTGGTGGAAGATAGGCTTCATTGAAACATGAAAAGAAGCAAGTTGCACCATGTCTCCAAGATTCTAGGATCCATTGAAATACCTTAAACCCACGATATTGTTTACATGTGGGGTTTAACGTCAAGGTCAGTCACTTTTCCAAGCTATTATCCCTAGTAGCATGAGTGGTTTGGTCTCAAGATTCACCACTTTTCCACTCTATGTCATTATATAAAGAAGATCTAGGTGTTAAGGTCGACCACTTGTCCAACCTATAAGCGTATATCTTAAAGGGTATTCTTTCTCACCACTTGAAATGTCCATGATATGTTTTACATAGGGGTTTAGTTCCAAGGTCCACCACTTATCCAAGCTAACTTTATTCTTCTCATAGAGAGAAGCAAAAGGTCCACCACTTGTCCAAGCTAGGCTCCATTGAAACATGGAGAGAAGGATGCTCCACCATTTGTCGAAGCTAACTCTATTGAAACATGGAAGGTTTACATTCAAGGTCCACCAGTTGTCCAACCTATTAACGCTAGTAGCATGAGGGGTTTGGTCTCAAGATTCACCACTTTTTCACTCTGTGTTATTATATTAAGAATATTTGGGTATTAAGGTCCACCACTTGTCCAACCTATAAGACTATATCTTAATGGTTATTCTTTCTGACCACTTGGAGTGACCATGAAAGGTTTTACATGGGGGTTGGTTCCAAGGTCCACCACTTGTCCAAGCTAACTCTATTCAAACATAGAGAGAAGCAAAGGTCCACCACTTGTCTAAGCTAGGGTCTATTGAAACATGGAGAGAAGGATGCTCCACCATTTGTCCAAGATAGACTCCATTGAAACATGAAGAGAAGCAAGCTGCACCATATCTCCAAGATTCTAGACTCCATCGAAATACCTTAAACCCACGTTATTTTGTACATGGGGAGTTTACATTCAAGATCAACAATTTGTCCAACCTATTATCGCTAGTAGCATGAGTGGTTTGCTCTCAAGATTCACCACTTTTCCACTCTCTATCATTATATTAAGAATATTTGGGTGTTAAGGTCCACCACTTGTCCAACCTATAAGACTATATCTTAATGGTTATTCTTTCTCACCCCTTGAAAGACTATATCTTAATGGTTATCCCTAGCTATTATTGCTAGTAGCGTGAGTGGTTTGGTCTCAAGATTCACCACTTTTATTAAGAATATGTGGGTGTTAAGGTCCACCACTTGTCCAACCTATAAGGCTACATCTTAAAGGTTATTCTTTCTTACTACTTGGAGTGACCATGATAGGTTTTACATGGGGGTTTGGTTCCAAGGTCCACCACTTGTCCAAGCTAACTCTATTGAAACATAGAGAGAAGCAAAGGTCCACCCCTTGTCTAAGCTAGGGTCCATTGAAACATGGAGAGAAGGATGCTCCACCATTTGTCCAAGGTAGGCTCCATTGAAACATGAGGAGAATCAAGGTGCACCATGACTCCAAGATGCTAGGCTCCATCGAAAAACATTAAACCCATGATATGTCGTAGATGAGGGGTTTACATTCAAGGTCCAACACTTGTCCAAGCTATTATTGGTAGTAGCCTGAGTGGTTTGGTCTCAAGATTCACCACTTTTCCACTCTATGTCATTATATTAAGAATATGCGCGTGTTAAGGTCCACCACTTGTCCAACCTATAAGGCTACATCTTAAAGGTTATTCTTTATTACCACTTGGAGTGACCATGATAGGTTTTACATGGGGGTTTGGTTCCAAGGTCCACCACTTGTCCAAGCTAACTCTATTGAAACATAGAGAGAAACAAAGGTCCACCACTTGTCCAAGCTAGGGTCCATTGAAACATGGAGAGAAGGATGCTCCACCATTTGTCCAAGATAGGCTCCATTGAAACATGACGAGAAGCAAGCTGCACCATGTCTCCAAGATGCTAGGCTCCATCGAAATACATTAAACCCACGATATTTCGTAGATGAGGGGTTTACATTCAAGGTCCACCACTTGTCCAAGCTATTATTGCTAGTAGCCTGAGTGGTTTGGTCTCAAGATTCACCACTTTTATTAAGAATATGTGGGTGTTAAGGTCCACCACTTGTCC
Source organism: Adiantum capillus-veneris (assembly GCF_014529385.1). Lineage (NCBI taxonomy): Eukaryota > Viridiplantae > Streptophyta > Polypodiopsida > Polypodiales > Pteridaceae > Adiantum > Adiantum capillus-veneris. The sequence goes on along the minus strand of NC_140946.1, from coordinate 13,274,528 downwards.
AACCTATAAGGCTACATCTTAAAGGTTATTCTTTCTTACTACTTGGAGTGACCATGATAGGTTTTACATGGGGGTTTGGTTCCAAGGTCCACCACTTGTCCAAGCTAACTCTATTGAAACATAGAGAGAAGCAAAGGTCCACCCCTTGTCTAAGCTAGGGTCCATTGAAACATGGAGAGAAGGATGCTCCACCATTTGTCCAAGGTAGGCTCCATTGAAACATGAGGAGAAGCAAGGTGCACCATGTCTCCAAGATGCTAGGCTCCATCGAAAAACATTAAACCCACGATATGTCGTAGATGAGGGTTTACATTCAAGGTCCACACTTGTCCAAGCTATTATTGCTAGTAGCCTGAGTGGTTTGGTCTCAAGATTCACCACTTTTCCACTCTATGTCATTATATTAAGAATATGCGCGTGTTAAGGTCCACCACTTGTCCAACCTATAAGGCTACATCTTAAAGGTTATTCTTTATTACCACTTGGAGTGACCATGATAGGTTTTACATGGGGGTTTGGTTCCAAGGTCCACCACTTGTCCAAGCTAACTCTATTGAAACATAGAGAGAAACAAAGGTCCACCACTTGTCCAAGCTAGGGTCCATTGAAACATGGAGAGAAGGATGCTCCACCATTTGTCCAAGATAGGATCCATTGAAACATGACGAGAAGCAAGCTGCACCATGTCTCCAAGATGCTAGGCTCCATCGAAATACATTAAACCCACGATATTTCGTAGATGAGGGGTTTACATTCAAGGTCCACCACTTGTCCAAGCTATTATTGCTAGTAGCCTGAGTGGTTTGGTCTCAAGATTCACCACTTTTTCCATCTATACATTAAATTAAGATATGGGTGTTAAGGTCCACCACTTGTCCAACCTATAAGGCTACATCTTAAAGGTTATTCTTTCTTACCACTTGGAGTGACCATGATAGGTTTTACATGGGGGTTTGGTTCCCAGGTCCACCACTTGTCCAAGCTAACTCTATTGAAACATAGAGAGAAACAAAGGTCCACCACTTGTCCAAGCTAGGGTCCATTGAAACATGGAGAGAAGGATGCTCCACCATTTGTCGAAGCTAACTCCATTGAAACATGGGGGGGTTAACATTCAAGGTCCACCACTTGTCCAAGCTATTAGTGCTAGTAGCACGAGTGGTTTTGTCTCAAGATTCACCACTTTTTCACTCTATGTCATTATATTAAGAATATTGGGTGTTAAGGTCCACCACTTGTCCAACCTATAAGGCTATATCTTAAAGGTTATTCTTTATCACCACTGGAGTGACCATGATAGGTTTTAAATGGGGTTTGGTTCCAAGGTCCACCACTTGTCCAAGCTAACTCTATTGAAACATAGAGAGAAACAAAGGTCCACCACTTGTCCAAGCTAGGGTCCATTGAAACATGGAGAGAAGGATGCTCCACCATTTGTCCAAGATAGGCTCCATTGAAACATGAAAGAAGCAAGCTGCACCATGTCTCCAAGATGCTAGGCTCCATCGAAATACATTAAACCCACGATATTTTAGATGAGGGTTTACATCAAGGTCCACCACTTGTCCAAGCTATTATCCTAGTAGCACTAGTGGTTGGTCTCAAGATTCACCACTTTTACTCTATGTCATTATATTATGAAGATGTTTAAGGTCCACCACTTGTCCAACCTATAAGGCTACATCTTAAAGGTTATTCTTTCTCACCACTTGGAGTGACCATGATAGGTTTTACATGGGGGTTTGGTTCCAAGGTCCACCACTTGTCCAAGCTAACTCTATTGAAACATAGAGAGAAGCAAAGGTCCACCACTTGTCCAAGCTAGGGTCCATTGAAACATGGAGAGAAGGATGCTCCCCCATTTGTCCAAGATAGGCTCCATTGAAACATGAAAAAGAAGCAAGTTGCACCATGTCCCAAGATGCTAGGCTCCATCGAAATACTTAAACCCACGATATTGTCGTAGATGAGGGGTTTACGTCAAGGTCAGTCACTTGTCCAAGCTATTATCCCTAGTACAGAGTGGTTTGGTCTCAAGATTCACCACTTTTCCACTCTATGTCATTATATAAAGAAATCTAGTGTTAAGGTCAACCACTTGTCCCAACCTATAAGGCTATATCTTAAAGGGTATTCTTTCTCACCACTTGGAGTGACCATGATATGTTTTACATGGGGGTTTGGTTCCAAGGTCCACCACTTGTCCAAGCTAACTCTATTGAAACATAGAGAGAAGCAAAAGTCCACCACTTGTCCAAGCTAGGCTCCATTGAAACATGGAGAGAAGGATGCTCCACCATTTTTGCGGAAGCTAAATCTACTATGAAACATGGATGGTTTTCAATCAGGTCCACCATTGTCCAACCTATTAACGCTAGTAGCATGAGGGTTTGTCTCAAGATTCACCACTTTTCACTCTATTTTATTATATAAAGAATATTTGGATGTTAAGGTCCACACTTGTCCAACCTATAAGGCTATATCTTAAAGGTTATTCTTTCTGACCACTTGGAGTGACCATGATAGGTTTTTACATGGGGGTTGGTTCCAAGGTCCACCACTTGTCCAAGCTAACTCTATTGAAACATAGAGAGAAAGCAAAGGTCCACCACTTGTCCAAGCTAGGGTCCATTGAAACATGAGAGAAGGATGCTCCACCATTTGTCCAAGATAGGCTCCATTGAAACATGAAGAAAGCAACTGCACCATATCCCCAGATGCTAGGCTCCATCGAAATACCTTAAACCCACGATATTTTGATACATAGGGGAGTTTACATTCAGATAACAATTTGTCAACCTATTATATCGCTAAGTAGCATGAGTGTTTGGGTCTCAAGATTCACCACTTTTCCACTCTCTATCATTATATTAGAATATTTGGGTGATAAGGTCCACCACTTGTCCAACCTATAAGACTAAACTAATGGTTATTCTTTCTCACCTCTTGAAATACAATATCTTTAATGTGTTATCCCTAGCTATTATTGCTAGTAGCCTGAGTGGTTTGGTCTCAAGATTCACCACTTTATTAAGAATATGTGGGTGTTAAGGTCCACCACTTGTCCAACCTATAAGGCTACATCTTAAAGGTTATTCTTTCTTACTACTTGGAGTGACCATGATAGGTTTTACATGGGGGTTTGGTTCCAAGGTCCACCACTTGTCCAAGCTAACTCTATTGAAACATAGAGAGAAGCAAAGGTCCACCCCTTGTCTAAGCTAGGGTCCATTGAAACATGGAGAGAAGGATGCTCCACCATTTGTCCAAGGTAGGCTCCATTGAAACATGAGGAGAATCAAGGTGCACCATGTCTCCAAGATGCTAGGCTCCATCGAAAAACATTAAACCCACGATATGTCGTAGATGAGGGGTTTACATTCAAGGTCCACACTTGTCCAAGCTATTATTGGTAGTAGCCTGAGTGGTTTGGTCTCAAGATTCACCACTTTTCCACTCTATGTCATTATATTAAGAATATGCGCGTGTTAAGGTCCACCACTTGTCCAACCTATAAGGCTACATCTAAAGGTTATTCTTTATTACACCACTTGGAGTGACCATGATAGGTTTTACATGGGGGTTTGGTTCCAAGGTCCACCACTTGTCCAAGCTAACTCTATTGAAACATAGAGAGAAACAAAGGTCCACCACTTGTCCAAGCTAGGGTCCATTGAAACATGGAGAGAAGGATGCTCCACCATTTGTCCAAGATAGGCTCCATTGAAACATGACGAGAAGCAAGCTGCACCATGTCTCCAAGATGCTAGGCTCCATCGAAATACATTAAACCCACGATATTTCGTAGATGAGGGGTTTACATTCAAGGTCCACCACTTGTCCAAGCTATTATTGCTAGTAGCCTGAGTGGTTTGGTCTCAAGATTCACCACTTTTCCACTCTATGTCATTATATTAAAATATGCGGTGTTAAGGTCCACCACTTGTCCAACCTATAAGGCTACATCTTAAAGGTTATTCTCTATTACCACTTGGAGTGACCATGATAGGTTTTACATGGGGGTTTGGTTCCAAGGTCCACCACTTGTCCAAGCTAACTCTATTGAAACATAGAGAGAACAAAGGTCCACCACTTGTCCAAGCTAGGGTCCATTGAAACATGGAGAGAAGGATGCTCCACCATTTGTCCAAGATAGGATCCATTGAAACATGACGAGAAGCAAGCTGCACCATGTCTCCAAGATGCTAGGCTCCATCGAAATACATTAAACCCACGATATTTCGTAGATGAGGGGTTTACATTCAAGGTCCACCACTTGTCCAAGCTATTATTGCTAGTAGCCTGAGTGGTTTGGTCTCAAGATTCACCACTTTTCCACTCTATGTCATTAATTAAGAATATGCGCGGTGTTAAGGTCCACCACTTGTCCAACCTATAAGGCTACATCTTAAAGGTTATTCTTTATTACCACTTGGAGTGACCATGATAGGTTTTACATGGGGTTTGGTTCCAAGGTCCACCACTTGTCCAAGCTAACTCTATTGAAACATAGAGAGAAACAAAGGTCCACCACTTGTCCAAGCTAGGGTCCATTGAAACATGGAGAGAAGGATGCTCCACCATTTGTCGAAGCTAACTCTATTGAAACATGGGGGGTTTACATTCAAGGTCCACCACTTGTCCAAGCTATTAGTGCTAGTAGCACGAGTGGTTTTGTCTCAAGATTCACCACTTTTTCACTCTATGTCATTATATTAAGAATATTAGGGTGTTAAGGTCCACCACTTGTCCAACCTATAAGGCTATATCTTAAAGGTTATTCTTTCTCACCACTTGGAGTGACCATGATAGGTTTTAAATGGGGGTTTGGTTCCAAGGTCCACCACTTGTCCAAGCTAACTCTATTGAATAATAGAGAGAAGTAAAGGTCCACCACTTGTCCAAGCTAGGGTCCATTGAAACATGGAGAGAAGGATGCTCCACCATTTGTCCAAGATAGGCTCCATTGAAACATGAAGAGAAGCAAGATGCACGATGTCTCCAAGATGCTAGGCTCCATCGAAATACCTTAAACCCACGATATTTCGTAGATGGGGGTTTACTTTCAAGGTCCACCACTTGTCCAAGCTATTATCGCTAGTAGCATGGTTTGGTCTCAAGATTCACCAGTTTTCCACGCTATGTCATTATATGAAGAATATCTGGGTGTTAAGGTCCACCACTTGTCCAACCTATAAGGCTATATTCTAAATGATATTTTTTTTGACCACTTGGAATGTGCATGATATGTTTTACATGGGGTTTTATTCCAAGGTCCACCACTTGTCCAAGCTAGATCTATTACATATATATTATACATACAATATTCAACTAGATTCCCTACCTATCATGTCCAGTAGCATGGATGCTCTAGCTTGAAGGTCCACCACTTGTCCAACCTATACTCTCTTATGTAAGGGAGATCTCGCTATAAATTCAAAACCTTCCCGCCTAAATTTAAAATATCCCTCCCAAATCTTAAATATCCCGCCTAAATTTTAAACTATCCCGCCCAAATTTTAAAATTCAAACTTTTTTATAAAAATTTAAATTTTACTACTTAAATTTAAAATATTCCACGCAAAATTGATTTTAAATTCAAGTTTACCACAAAAAGATATCATTATACCACCTAAATTCAAATATGCAAACCTCAAATCATTATATTGTACATAAATTCAAACAAATTCAAATTAACAAGCCTAAACTGATATTAGTTTGCATAGATATGAATTTATCACACCTAAATTATGTCACCATGTTAGAGAGAGTGGTTAGAGAATTTGAACAAGGTCCACCACTTGTCCAACCTAGATACCAAGAAGGATTGAGTGTACAAGGTATTGTTTGGAGGTCCTTATAGTCCATTGGTCTTAAGGTCCACCACTTGTGGTAAGGGTCACCAAAAAGTGTTATATTTCATCCAAAGAAATACACGTATTTTTGGTCTACATGTCCTAGTTTAAACCATTTATGTCCATTAGGTGTATCACTAAAACAACACTACTATTTGTGAGTATCAAAGTTACAATCATATCTACAAATGGATTAGAGGAAAATCAGCTCAGCATACATCCAGAACTCGCTACAAGAATCGACTTTAACAGATCACGCAAGTAAGTCTTCCATTCAATTTTACTAGTATTACAATGTGTTAGTTATTTGTGATATTTATGTATGTATATATACTATGTGTGCATATCGTAATTAAGTGTAATTGTGTATCTGCATTATGTATGAGTATTACAATGAAATAACACAAATATACATACATACACATAGATAACACAGACGCACACATACATGAGCATGTATTTTCAAGAGAGAGATAGCAATACAGAGATAGATAGATAGAGAGAGAGAGAGAGATAAAAAACTGTTTTTAGAGAGAGGAGAGAGAAAGATAACAGATTTCACTGTGTTTATGTATGTGGAAGAGAGGAAGACGATGTATGGGAATATGTGCACGTATTTTCAAGAGAGAGACAACAAGATAACAGATTTCATTGTGGTTATGTATGTGGAAGTGAGGAAGACGATGTGTGGGAATATGTGCATGTATTTTTCAAGAGAGAGACAGCAAGATAACAGATTTCACTGTGGTTATGTATGTGGAAGAGAGGAAGACGATGTGTGGGAATATGTGTATGTGTGCGGGGATACGTTTAAACTATGTATCTCTGTCTTTTGACGAGAGAGTGTGTGTGCAAGAAGAGTTACAGAGAACCATCTTCTCTATATGGAGAAAGACAGAGAGTGAGAGAGAGAGAAATACCTGTTTTTTTCTCTATTCGTGAGGTGTGCAATGTCTCCTGAGAAGACTGCCCGATCCTGCCCTTCTGGAAAGCGTTGTGTACGCTGCTGTTTCTTTGTCTTGTGCGCGAACTTTCAATCCTGTGCACTCCACCTGTGTGTTGTGTACGATGCCGAGCTTGCTCCTCTACGCGCGCGTATACTCCAACTGTGTGCGATCCGTGTGCGCTTTCTGTGTTTTTGCTGCTCGCCTGCTTTCTCTGTGTGCGTTTCTCGTGCGCTCTCTGTGTGCCTAATCTTGATAGGGTTTATTAGAATGCCACGTATGCTACAAGTCCATGTTTTATCATAGGATTAAAAAAAAACAAAGCAATATAAAAAATTAACCAATTCACACGGCCAAAATTAAAGAAATCATGGTTGAAAATATGAAAAACATGCATAACTCTATACTAGGAATTCACTTACCCGCCCGGGGCGCTGCCCCGGACCCCGCCCGGGGCGCTGCCCCAGGACCCCGCCCAGAACAATATCCCAAAATCAACCTCCCAAGCCCCGCCATCGAGAGCGCTATATTCCACATCCCCATCAAGAGCGCTATCCCCAAACCTCACGTGGAAGCGCTGCCTTGTCACCCCATTGTGGCATTGCCCTAAGACCCCGCATCTGGAGTGCTAAATGGGAACATTCTTCATTAGTGAAATTTTGAGCATAAATTATATTAGCACATACTTAAATATAATACAAATATTAACATATTAGCTATACTACTAATTTACTATAGCAGTTCTAGATTATGTCCCATACTATATTTAAGGTGCCAAAGGTTTGGCCTTATGGTCCTAGATTTAGCCAAGTGGTCAACACATATAGGACCAAGTGCACACTGTGCCACAAAACTTGGCCACCACTTCACTTGCCAAAGTTTAGGCCACATGGTCAATCCTAACTTTCCAATGTTCTTATTATGTCACCTTTTGCCTCGTGGAAAACCTAGGCTTGTTTTCACATACTCAGGCACTTCAAGCCACAATAAATTGTCATTACTCTTCGACAACCCTTTTGTTCAAGTCTTTGAAAAAACATTGTTTAAGGCCACCCTAAACCATTTTCATTTAGGGGTGTCTAAAACTAGCTTTTTGGCAATTCGAGAAGAAAATGGTCAAAGTTTTATACTTAGTTTTAACCACTTGACCAATTCAAATATTGGAAAGCAAGGTCTTGTAATACTTTTCTTTGGACATCACACATTAAAACTAGGTCCCTCACTTGTCCAAGCCAGCTATGCTCTAATACAATAAAGGCTTTTGGTTTCAAGATGCACCACTTTCCCAACCTTGATTCCATTAAAGAAGCTAGCTCTACTTAGACATTTAATAGCAAGGTCTTGCAGCAGTTCAGATTGAACATTTTCCATGGCAGCTAGGTCCACCACTTATCTAAGCTATGCTCTAATAGAGTAAGGGGGTTTTGGTTTCAAGATCCACCACTTGTCCAAACTTGATTTGGGAAGCAAGGTCCTATAATAGTTTGCTTTGGACATTCACCATTACAACTAAGTCCACCACTTCTCCAAGCTATGTTCTAATACACTAAGGAGGTTTTGGTTTCAAGGAGAACCACTTGTACGACTCTGTTTTTGGAAGTAAGGTCTTTACATAGTTCACCTTGGACCTTGGACATTGGATACTACAACTAAGCCCACCACTTGTCCAAGATATCCTCTATATATAGCCAAAGGGTTTGGGTTTCAAGATTCACCACTTTTCCACCTTTTCTCTCCATTAAAGAAAGGAGGGGCTTTATAACTAGGTCCACCACTTGTCCAAGCTATGCTCTGATATGGAAAGGGGATTTTGGTTTCAAGGTCCACCACGTGTTCAACCTTGCAAGACTCAAGGGATACTTGGACATTGGAAAGCATAGTCCTATAGTAGTTGATAGGTGGCAGTGGGTATTACAACTAGGTCCAACCCTATGCTCTCATATCGCAAAGAGGCTTTGCTTTCAAGGTCCACCACTTGTCCAACCTTGCTTCCATTAAAGAAATGAGGGGCTACGTAAACATTGGCAAGCAAGGTAGCAAGTTCTAAGGTGTTTCACCTTGGATATTGGGCATTATAACTAGGTCCCCACTTGTCCAAGCTATGCTCTGATAAAGAAAGGGGATTTTCGTTTAAAGGTCCACCATGTGTTCAACCTTTCTAATATAGAAAGGGGATTTTTGTTTCAAGGTCCACCACGTGTTCAACCTTGAAAGACTCAAGGGATACTTGGACATTGGAAAGCATAGTCTTATAGTAGTTGATAGGTGGCAGTGGGTATTAAAACTAGGTCCAACCTATGCTTATATAGCAAAGAGGCTTTGGTTTCAAGGTCCACCACTTGTCCAACCTTACTTCCATTAAAGAAATGAGGGGCTACGTAAACATTGGCAAGCAAGGTAGCAAAGTCCTAAGGTATTTCACCTTGGATATTGGGCATTATAACTAGGTCCACTACACTTGTCCAATGCAATATGCTCTGATAAAGAAAGGGGATTTTCGTTTCAAGGTCCACCATGTGTTCAACCTTTCTAATATAGAAAGGGGATTTTTGTTTCAAGGTCCACCACGTGTTCAACCTTGAAGACTCAAGGGATACTTGGACATTGGAAAGCATAGTCTTATAGTAGTTGATAGGTGGCAGTGGGTATTAAAACTAGGTCCAACCTATGCTCTTATATAGCAAAGAGGCTTTGGTTTCAAGGTCCACCACTTGTCCAACCTTACTTCCATTAAAGAAATGAGGGGCTACGTAAACATTGGCAAGCAAGGTAGCAAAGTCCTAAGGTATTTCACCTTGGATATTGGGCATTATAACTAGGTCCACCACTTGTCCAACCTATGCTCTGATAAAGAAAGGGGATTTTCGTTTCAAGGTCCACCATGTGTTCAACCTTTCTAATATAGAAAGGGGATTTTTGTTTCAAGGTCCACCACGTGTTCAACCTTGAAAGACTCAAGGGATACTTGGACATTGGAAAGCATAGTCTTATAGTAGTTGATAGGTGGCAGTGGGTATTAAAACTAGGTCCAACCTATGCTCTTATATAGCAAAGAGGCTTTGGTTTCAAGGTCCACCACTTGTCCAACCTTACTTCCATTAAAGAAATGAGGGGCTACGTAAACATTGGCAAGCAAGGTAGCAAAGTCCTAAGGTATTTCACCTTGGATATTGGGCATTATAACTAGGTCCACCACTTGTCCAAGCTATGCTCTGATATAGAAAGGGGATTTTTGTTTCAAGGTCCACCACGTGTTCAACCTTGAAAGACTCAAGGGATACTTGGACATTGGAAAGCATAGTCCTATAGTAGTTGATAGGTGGCAGTGGGTATTACAACTAGGTCCACCACTTGTCCAACCTATGCTCTCATATAGCAAAGAGGCTTTGGTTTCAAGGTCCACCACTTGTCCAACCTTGCTTCCATTAATATAGCAAGGAGGATTTGGTCTCAAGGTTCACCACTTGTCCAACCTATGCAAACCTTTTTCATGTTGTAGCATGATTTTGGTTTGAAGAGTATTTTTCTATAACTATGGATTTAACAATGTAATCTTTTTACTTACAGGATGGACTTCGAATCTGGGGAGAAAGTACATATGATACTTGACAATGAAATCGTTGGTATTGGTTGTGTGTGTAGAACAGATCCATATTCCACTTGTGGTGGTACAAAGATAGGGCTGGGAAATGTCTCCATACTAGTGGAGGAATGCTTGAAGGATGTGGTCCTACCTTTTCCTACAATGGATACTTCATCTCTCCAAGGCTCATTATGGAGTGTTGTTCGATGGTCAAAGCTTCTTTTGCAATCTTTTGTATTAAATGGGAACTTAATTGATCCACACGAAAGCTACAATGGTGATGAAGAACATGATCATTCTGATCCTCTAGTTACAGATGCAATACCTATGACAAGCCCAGAATTTGAAGCAATGATTCGAGAGTCTTGGAGAAATCAGAGGGTCCTTTTAAAAGATGACACAATGATGCAAACCATGAATGAAGGGACCATCTTATATGTATTTCCACATGATTATGTCAACTTTCAGGAACTTGGTCCTGATTGTGTGGGTGTGGGTATTGAAAGAGAAAATGCAAGCATTCATGATGTGGTTGAAGTGGGTAGCATCACTTTGCTAAAGTGGCCCATCAAGCAGACAACAATGTTGAATGGGAGCCCATTACAACACTTTGTTCCTGTTGATGGCATGCATGCTACATATGAGGATGTATCCAACGATGGCAATGTTGGAAAAAAACTTGATGGGAGTAATGTTGTCCAGTTGTCAAGGAAGAGACGATACACTTTCATGAACAGGACTCAAAAATCAAAAGCAGCACCAGCTTCGACTTTTTACCTTTCAAACAAATCAATTCAAAGGGTATCATGCATTGATTGTTGTGCACAAAAATGCTGCCAATTTGCAGATCGTGATATGGTGACAAGGTTACGACAACAATTTTGGGGAGAGTCTCAAAAATCACGCACTAATTATGTTTATGATGTTCTTTCTATATGTTATCAGAAAGATGAGAAGTCACGATACCAATTCAGGCTAAATGGCTCTATTGTTTGTTGTAGAGCATGGTATGAGCTACATGGAATACCAAAGACATCATTTTATCGATACAAGGAGAACTTTGAAAATGGTGTGCGCCAATATGTACATGGGAACACATGTACATTGAGAAGGGGACTTCAACATACTAGTTTAGCAAGAGCACTACTAAACGAGTTTGTGGAAAATAACTCTGAGAAAATGCCACATAGAAGTAGAACACTGCTAGATGGCTCAAGAGAGACTCAATTGGTGATTCCATCAACATACAAACAAGTGGATATTTTATGTGAAATCAACACGACACTTGACCAAATGGGCTATGAGAAGAAGCTATCCCAATCTTCTTTTGGTAGAATTTGGAACAAAGAGTACCCACATGTCACTTTAACAAAGACGAGTGAGTTCTCTAAGTGCAATATTTGTAGTTCAATCAAGGCAAGGTTAGAAGCTAAACCTTCTCTTGAAGAGAGAGCTCTTCTCTTGAGGGAGAGAGAAGTTCACATGGCACAACAAAAGAGTTGCAGAAGCCTATATTATGCATGGCGCACGTATTCAGAAACTCAACCACAAAAATATGTATGCATAATCCATGATAAGATGGATCAAAAGAAGATTGCCATTCCTAGATTACGCATTGTTCCCAAGGGTGTGGATTCAGGATATAATCTGCAGGTGGCATTGATTGGCATGATCACTCATGGACATGGAGAAGGTCATTACGGACACTTTGTCTTGAATGGTTTGTGGCCAGCTGATCCAAATCTTACAATTGGCTCAATTGCTAATTGTTTACATAACCTCGAGAGGATAGATAAGCATCCTCTTGGTGATCTAGTAACAAATGGACTTCCAAGGAGCAATATTTCACTACTACATGCTTTGAACTCAAGGGATGCTTTGGACTACCATAACTTGAGTGATGGAAAAGAGCCCATTGTGCAGTCGTCAGAAATTGCAGAAGAGGAATTGGGGTCAACATTTCGCAGATTGCCAGAGAACTTGTTGCTACAATTGGATAATTGTGCAGGGGAAAACAAAAATCGATACTTATTTGCCTATTTGTCAATGCTTGTTGCAAGGGGTGTTTTCAAAACCATCCAGCTGGGATTTTTAATGGTTGGGCATACACATGAGGACATAGACGCCATGTTTAGTAGGTTTTCAGAGAAGTTGAGAGTTACACAAACCTATACTTTGCCACATTTGATGGATACATTACGAAACAGCTCATCTTCATCTCCAGCTCCATTTTTTCTCACAAAGATCCCTGATTTCAAGCAATATTGTGATGGCTATCTTTGTGATGGACAAGACATACTTGTTGGACATTCCAAACCGCTTCAGTTCAGGTTCTTTATGCAGGATGAGACACCAATGATGCAATATAAGGCACATGTAGGTGTATCAAGTTGGAGTGGAAGTATTCGCCTTTGGAAAACAGACACAGAAGGCAAGCCAATGTTACCACATGGAGATCCACCTCTAGTACAAATGGCGGAGTATGTCAAGGCCCACGAAGAAGTCATTTTGGGGCTAAAGAACTATATAAAATTTTGGAAAAATTTAGGGAATGGTTCAAGTATTCCGCGATATTATAGACCCGTGATAGATTATTGGAGTAAGGTAATTGAAGAGATTGGAAAAGCAATCATATCAGAGGGAGTCTTGTATGAAATATTTTGGCCAAAAACTCAAGAATATTCTCATCTACAAAGCACTACAATGAATTTGCAACAAGGAGCAGAAAGATTCCTAGGCCTTGAAGAGTTGAACGATCATTTTTGTGGGCCTCAACGAGATAGGCCAAGGGAAGAGTTTGACCCTATGTCTGATGTGCACCAAGGTGACTTTCTTATGCTTGTTCCGAGTGACACAGAAATCTATCCAGTGTGGCTTGCAATGGCTTTATCTGACATTGATAATGAGCCTACATCACCAAACTACAGAAAACTCTTGATTCAATATTGGGCACCTTGCGCGAGAAAAAGTGGGATGACAGATACTCAAGCTTACAGTAATTGTTGGAAGGGTTATTGGGCTGTCAACTATAAGGACCCACAAGTGTGGGAAACTATAGATGCAATTGTTTGGTCCTGGAGACCCAACAAAGAAGGACCATTTTCTAGAATAAAGATTCCAGAAAGACATGCTCTAAAAGCCAAAGAAGGCCTCACTCGTGCACATCAGCCACACTTGGATCAAAGTTCAGATATGGTATCAAATGTGGAGTAGAATTATGTGGAGCTTCTATTGTGACTATACTAGTCAATTTGTAAACAAAATCTTTTTTGTATCTTCCTTTGTTTTATGTAATTTATAGTTATTATTCAAATCCATGTGTTGTACATCCTCTTGACTTTTGGTGTTTATCAACACCACAATCCTATGAGATTTTCACTTTATTTACTAGCCACACACCTCAATTTTTCCCACTTTAAGTGGAAAATTCCCAAATTACATGAATTCGGTCGATTTGGAGATTCCCATAATGTGAGATTTTTACCAAAATACCTAATATGGTCTTATCCGCTTGTTGGTGATAGGCTGAAGAGAAATTCAACTTAGTATCAAGATTCTCAAAGAGACCCTTCCAAAACATTCTTCTTAGATGTTGGTAAGCCATAGTACTTAAAGACCTAAGAGATAAAAAGTGTTGTCATATGGTGTGCTTTAATAGTATTTTTTGATCAGTATTATAAAATGTGCTTGCTTACTAAACCGGACTACTATTGTCCATATTCCTTTATTTCCATGAATGGATTTTGACAATACAAAGATGAAAGCCATGGAAAGACTTTCACATGGGGAATCAGGTATAATCAATGACTAAAACGATCTAAGATGCTTCCCTTTATCATACTTTGTCTTTTGAAATACAATGCATTTGGCAAAAAAATCCGATATGTCTGCCTTCATTGTTGGCCAGTAAAAGTACATCTTTACTCCCCTTAGAGTACATTGAATTCCTCTATGTCCCACATAAGATGGAACATGAGATTCATACATAACCTTTTCTAGTAAAGTATGTGTAACACATAACCGATTGCCATAGAGAAGATAAACATCTTGCACATTGTATGATTCCTCTTTCTTCCCTAGTGCAATGGTTGATACTACAGTTTTGAAGTCTAACTCCATCGCGTACTCATCTATCATATAGGATAGACCATTGTGAGTAGCTATTGATACAACATTCACCCTTGGTCTTCGTGAAAGTGCATGGGCCACTTGGTTGTGCTTACCAGTTATGTGAGATATATGAAAGTTAAACGGTGAAAGTTCCACCTCATTTGCTTATCACTTAATTTAGAGCCAAGTCCCACAATGCATTAGGGGCATTAGTAGTATTTAATAAAATTTTCAACATTGTGGCCACACAATAATGTTATAATATAAGCAATATAAAGGGGAAAACACCCTAAAAAATAGAATCCCTACTAATACTTGCCATTTTCTTTGTATTAAGGAGTTACTACCATGATCAACCAATGAGAATTTGGAACTAAAAGCTCTCAAAGATTTTAGGTTTCTTCTTTCCTATTTGAAGAAAAGTGAAAGAGCCCACATTCTCCTTTGCTTTTATTTAGACAAAGAGTTTGTTCTCACAACAATCTAGTGGGACTAGGAGAGAAACAAACTAGCACTTATTTTTGCTAATATATTAAGAACATAGGGAGAGTCGGCTCTTAGTTTGCGTAAAAATTTATTTAAGACTTTGATGATCTATGTTAAAAATAAATGGAGTGCCTAGGAGATAATGCTTTCATACATCTAAGGCATGTAATATAGATAGCTTCTCTTTTTCATAGATGCCTGGATTCTTTTCTTGGTCATCCAATCTCCTACTTTTTTATACTATGGTATACCCTTCTTGAAGCAAAATGGCTCCAAGGCATTGTCCACAAGTATCACACTAGACTTCAAAAGGCTTTGAAAGGTCTTGTAATGTTAGTACGGGTTTTGCCTTTAAATTTTCAAAAGATCCATTCTCTTTTGCAGTTCATACAAATTTAATATTTTTTTTAGTCAATCATACAATGGTCTTGCTATGAATGATAAATTTTCTATGAAGCGTCTATATTATTCACACATTCTTATATAGATTCTCAATTCATGTAGATTCATTGGTAGAGGCCATCCCCATCCTTTTATAACCTCCAACTTTTCAGGGTCCATTCGGATCCCTTCTTGGGAGATAACATGACCTAAATACTAAGTCTCCTTTAAGAAAAACTCTTCTTTTGATTAATATAAATCTTATTTCCTTCCAAAACTTGAAATATCACCTGCACATGCTACTTATGTTTCTCAATAGACTTTGAGTAGATGACAATGTTGTCAAAGAAGACTCACGTGAAGCTTCAGTGAGGTTTGAAGAGCCTCTCCATCATTTGGTTAAAGGTAGTTGGCGCATTGATAAGTCCAAAAGGGAGTATCGAGGATTCATATAGGCCAAATGTTGTTTCAAAGGTCGTCTTATGAATGTCTTCATGCACTATCCTTATCTGATGATAGCCACTTTTGAGATCTATTTTACTAAACTATGTACACCCTTGTAGCTTATTGAATAGATTTTCTATCTTGAGAACAAGAAATTTATTCTTTATGATTATCTGATTAAGCACCCAATAGTCCACACACATACTATAAGTACGATCTTTCTTTTCTACTAGTAGAACGGATGAACAAAATGGAGATGAACTAGGGCTGACCATCCCTTTTTCAACAAGCTTGTTCACTTGCCTCATAGTCTCCGCTTGTTGAGCTGGCGAGACTCGATAAGGAGACTTATTAGGAGGTGAACTACTAGGTACAACCTCTATGGAATGACCATCTTGTCTCCTTTTGGGAGGTAGCTCGGAATATCATCCATAAACACATCTTGAAACTCATTTAGGAAACTAAAAATTTCTAACTCCTCTTTTGTTTTATTTTTAACTTCATTAGGGACACATGCATCTTTCTTAGACTCCTTGACAAAAACCATGTAAAAAGAAAAAGAGATTTTCATTACTTTGTCTAAAGTTTGAGTTTGTACAAGTGGTATAGTATAAGCCACACTATTTATATCGAGTGAAAAACCTTTCCTTTATAGGAACAGAGGACTTTTCTCCCAAAGGAAAGTGGCAGCCATGCGATCAAATCGTGGTGACCGTAGGACAACATCTTCATGTTTAAGTGGAGAGATGGAGAAATATTATTTGTCAACATAGCTCTACACATGGAGCCTTAACTTCCCAATCAATGTAGTGACTAAGGTATCTTTCCCTTTGAAATATCCATCTGCTTGTACCACATCTCCCAATTGAAGTCATGAATTCCTAGCTTAGTAGTGATAGCTGTTTTCTGACTCTCCATAATTGCCATAGTGAGCTACCTCACCCTATCAAATCACTCAAACGTTATGGTTATCCTCACCGTTTCATTGTACATAGGCGTGTGTGAGTTAGGGAATTTTTTCCATATCTCCTTAAAACCCTCATTTAACTAGTCACTGGGCTAGTTGAGCCAAAAAAATTAAAATATATATATATTATGGCCCATTTGTGTGTAAATATTTCATTGTATATAGGGCCTAAATATAAGTAATTTTTTATAATTATTTTGGTATTTATTTAAAAATTTCTACCTAGGTGTGTGTATTTGCCTATGTATGCTATGTACATTGACTCACCATTACCACAATTTTCTTACCATTTTTCATACTCTTTATTCCATATAAAAATATCTTCACACAAGCTTCTCGTATTTTTGGTGTGAATCCACTCGTAAGAAAAAACCTCAAAAATACTTTCCACCATCAGTCATTGCATTATACTAAATTCCTCTTTCTTACAGGAAATCTTTCTTACCTCTTGTAAATAAATATACATCAATAAAGCAAATGACGGCCCTCCTCATTTGATTCCCTATATTTTTATATATTTGTTTTTTTATATTTATAGCCCACACTATTTTAGATTCCATAAATTGTTTATATATACTAGTTTGTCTTTTTTCATCATATCCATATATTCTATTTATGCATAATCCACAACCATGCATATTTTTAAACCTCTAAAAATCAATAAGGTCATGCTCTCATGCAGAGGGGCTCACCTTTGGAGCCATATGCGAATTTAACAAAAGGGGGGCCACTGAAGACTTTCTTTTTCAAGAAAAGTAGGCATTTTGGTGGGATTTTTTATATCCATCTCCACTCCGAATTTGAAGTGGTGGTTAGAGGACAAAATGTGTACCAAGAGCTGAATAATCACCTTAAAAATTTTCATAATTGTTGGAGCTACCACCGGTGAGGTATGATTTTTTGATTGGACCCCAATCTGACCACTTTTCTCACAAGTAGTCCATAGTCTTCTTTCACCTCTTTCCACACCTCTACACACACACACACACACTCATTCCTCTCAATCCCTCACTTAAATCTGCACCTTCCATAGTTTCTTTCATCTTCTTCACCATTAACATCCCCTCTTACTTCCATAGCTCTCATATGAGCTCTACATGTACATACACCATCTCTATGGATCTCTCTATTACTTACAAAGTACAATTCCATCTTACCCCTTCTCTATATACATAAAAAACAGCATGTAAACCATGCCTAACCACTTTGAGAAATCTCATCAACCGAATTGCCATTTTCATCGCGGTAATCAACCTTGACGGCGGTGGTGTAAAGAAGAGAAGACGAAGAAGAAGATCCATAGTCATTTTGCGAACCTACAGAAGTAAGTCAAAAACTTCTTCAAGCTTCACATCACAAGGATTTCCTCACTTCATTCAACTATCCATCCCATTCTACCCATTGTAAATATATTATTAACCTTCTAATGACTACTAGCACTAATTACTAACATACTAACACAAAATAGCCATTGACCTAAGCATAAAAGACAACTCACCTCAAGACATGTGCATAGTAACTCTCTCTCTCTCTCTCTCCTCTTCCTTAAAACTCTACTTTCACCTTGTCTACCATCAATAATGCTCTCTTTTGAGCCCACATCCATGACTCAAGAAGGTCCGCAATGTTTTGATATTCAGAAAAAATCATAATACTGATTTATTAGCTTGTAAATTATGATTTTTAATAATCTTAATGAGGGGTCTCCAACCTATAAATTGGCCCCTCTCCTTCTTGTAAAACAACCTCCAATATCTCACATAGCACCCCAACACTCTATGCGTGAGGAGAGACTTAGGCATAGCAACCACTTTGTGAGCTTCACTTTTGGTGTGAGAGAAGCTTTCAAGCTACACATTGCAAGTGAGAGAGTGTGAGTTTAAAATCTCAAAACCACTATTGTATATGTTCCTCCATCATCAATAATTGAGGTTTGGTGCATCAAAGGCGTGATTCAGAGTTTCTATCGTATTGTTCTTGTTTGAGAAAGTGTTTTAGTGTGTTTTCATTGCCAATTTTGTGTCCATTGTAAGAGGGTATTGTGGTGAGAGGTCTCCCACACCCAAAGAAAATGTGTGTGTGTTGGCAATGTTTAGCATTCACTAAGCATTGAGTTAATTTTGTACAAGCTCAACGATAGCATCATAACAGACCATCTCCATTTGCAAGTCACAAATAAGGTATTATGCAAGATCCCTTCCTCTTTCTCTTTCATTTTCTCTAGCTCTCCTTGGTCCATTTTTTGTGTCTTGTTGTGAGGTTGCTTGTGTGTGTTTTGTGGCGCATCTTCTTGGTTGTGACAAAATCTCTCTTGCGTCCTAGTTCGCATCCCATAACTAGGTGGTGCCCCTATCTTGTTTGGGTTTGGATGTGGGTTTGTTGTTGTGTTGTGCTTGTGGTTGCCCCAGCCCCAATTAAGTAGCACGGGAGCCTTGAGGGGTGCTTAGAGGTCATCTCTCTTGTTTCCCGCCCCGGACCGCCTTAATTTTGGTGCCCCCACGGAGGAACTACTTTGTGTTTATTGTTGTTGTATTGCATGAAATGCTTGAATTTTAGCATAATCAAGTAGATTATATGAATCATGAAAACCTGTATGACCCAGTTTAATGTGTGTTTTTCACATAAGAATCGAGAATTCATGTTGAAAGGCCTTTCAAAACTTTGTGTATTTAGTTGATGTCATGAGAGAACTAATCTTTGTTTGGAACTAATCTTTGTGTGGTTCTAGCATTGAGAGACTATGACACGCTATACCTTTCAGGATATCCCAATCTTCTTCGAAAATCTAGAAGAAGATGTTGATGATTTTCTTGCTGATTTTAGAATGGTTTGCCATATCCTTGGTAAAAGGGATGACGTTGAAAAAGGGGATTTTCTATTGCTATGCCTTAGAGGCATTGTTGAGCAATGATTTTGGAGTATGTCTTCTCAGATTGAAGATGGATATACCAAAATTTCCAAAGCTTTGAAGACCAAATTCTCTAAAGTTCCAACAACGGAGAAAGCATGGGCTTCATTAGGGAGACTTCAACAACATGTTGAAGACTACTATGCTTATGAGGATATTTTTTCTCGTCAATGGGGAGGATGTGGATCTAGTTCTACATTCTGAGATTATGTAAAAATGGAGCAATTTATTTTGGGTTTGTCTCCTTTCCTAAAGACTAAGGTCACTTATAGTGGACCCTCTACCTTTGAAGAAGTGGTCACTATTGCCCGAAGGAAGTTTCACAAGTACTTCTACATCAAAATGGTTTCCATAATGAAAGTGTTTCTATCAAGGAGTCATCTCCTTTGCCATACTTGTCTCCTTCTACTCCGACAAATGTTGAAGAAGATATTTACATGCCAACCGATTATTCAAGTGCTAAAGTGTGCGGCCGAGATTCAAATGTGGCATCTCTTTCTTCTACCTTTATCGCAAACATGCAAAAATTGACACAAGATATCTCAAATGGAAATGATGATTCAATAGTGGATACATCCAACCTTTTGGAGGACCAAATTCTAGTCAAAGCAGAAGAAGCTTTTGTGCAACATGACTCTATGGAGAATGAAGACATTGAAGGTAACCTTGATCTTATGGAATGTTCTGAGAGTGTGTCTTGTCTAAAAGAAGAGAGTGAAGAAGAAGATGAAATCATAGTTGGGGAGATCATAGACCACATTGATCATAAAGAGATGATTGTGTACATGGAATGCCAACTCCGAAACAAAGTAGAAGAGTGAGAGTTGAATCCATGCGAGGATAATCTTCAAGAAGTGTTTAAGGATGTTGAAAAGCATTGGTATGGCCCATGTATGTTAAGCATGGAGGAACCTATCATGCAAGAAGCCAAAGTTTTCACAAAATCAAAAAGTAATCCATCAACCTTTGAGGTGGTACAATGTGAGGAGTTACAAAGGGGGGGCTTAGAAGGGGATGAAGAACATGGGAGAGTACTAAAAAATAAAATCATAAAAGAAAACTGTCAGAAAAGTATCATTCTCTCCAATGGTGTTTTAGTGCATGGCTTTTCATTCATGGGACAATCTCTTAGCAAGAAAATCCAAGCTTTTGAAGCCCCAATCAGCTTCACATTGGGTTTCACCTCTTCAAACTCAACTTCTCCTCTCTTCACATATACCTTTTATCGAGGGCACCATACCTTCTTAAGTGGAAGAGGACATGAATACTTGGTGATGAACGGATGTTTCCAAATCTTCTTCATTTGGTTCTTTGGTGTATGGAGGTTGCACATTATGATGCTTCTGGTCTTCATCATAGATAAAAAACTTGTTGATTGCTACATGTGGATATTTCATCAATCCGTACCAAAATCTATTCTCTTCTTCCAATGTGTTGGAAGCAATAGAAACCTTCCTCTATTATCTACTTATGTGGTATACTATTTGCAATATCTTCCAATAGCAGCTGGAAGCATGGATCAAGCTTTCCTAAATCGTGAAGGTCATAGAAATTTTGACTTGATGAGCCTACCCAGGTTGAATGAACTTTATGAGCTACAGTTCAGAGATTTGCTCATACAAGCTCTTGAAGATCATAGTAGATACATCAACTTTACACAGAAGGAAGAGCAACCAATCTTTTATATCACATTCATAGTGGTGGATGCAATGATGGACATCAATAAGATCTACAAGTTTCTTCAACCGAATTTAGTAAGTGATTCCACACCATACATCTCTCTTTGGGAAAGAAATTTCAAGATCTTTGATCCTGGGGGGTGCTTATGGAAACTTTCTTAATGGAGGAGGTTTACTCAATCATTCATTACATCCTGCTATTGGCTCTGAGAACCTTTCACATCACACAAGGTTTTTTAATCATAGAACAAAGGTTCTTCAAAGATGAAAGCAAACAAAGACACACGTTACATGATCTACCTGTTGTGTGATCGGATAAATGGTACATGAATGTACCATTATCTAGGGGGAAGCTAATGATAGCCGTCTTTTGGCTCTCCATAATTGCCATAGTGAGCTACCTCACCCTATCAAATCACTCAGACATTATGGTTATCCTCACCCTTTCACTGTACATAGGCGTGTGTGAGTTAGGAAATTTTTTCCATATCTCCTTAAAACCCTCATTTAGCTAGTCACTGGGCTAGTTGAGCCAAATAAAAATAAAAATAATAAAAAAGATATATATTATGACCCATTTGTATGTAAATATTTCATTGTATATAGGGCATAAATACAAGTAATTTTTCATAATTATTTTGATATTTATTTAAATATTTCTACCTAAGTGTGCGTATTTGCCTATGTATGCTATGTACATTGACTCACCATTACCACAATTTTTTACCATTTTACATACTCTTTATTCCATATAAAAATATCTTCACACAAGCTTCTCGTATTTTTGGTGCAAATCCACTCCTAAGAAAAAACCTCAAAAATACTTTCTACCATCAGTCATTGCATTTCACTAGATTCATATTTCCTACAGGAACTCTTTCTTACCTCCTGTGAATAATTATACATCAATAAAACAAATGAGAGTCCTCCTCATTTGATTCCCTATATTTTCATATTTTCGTTTTTTTATATTTATAGCCCACACTATTTTAGATTCCATAAATTGTTTTTATATTCTAGTCTGTCTTTTTTCATCATATCCATATATTATATTTATGCATAATCCACAGCCATGCATATTTTCAAACCTCTAAAAATCAATTAGGTCATGCTCTCATGCAAGGAGGGGCTCACCTTTGGAGCCATATGCGAATTCAACAAAAGGGGGGCCACTGAAGACTTTTTTCCTGAAGAAAAGTAGGCGTAGCAACCACTTTGTGAGCTTCACTTTTGGTGTGAGAGAAGCTTTCAAGATACACATTGCAAGTGAGAGATCGTGAGTTTAAAATATCAAAACCACTATTGTATATGTTCCTCCATCATCAGTAAATTAAGGTTTGGTGCATCAAAGGCGTGATTCGACGTTCAAATCTTCGTCCTTCCACTTGTGCAATACGGTTTGGTGAATTCAAGATGACTTGTGTATTTTGAGTTTCTATCGTTTTGATCTTGTTTGAGAAAGTGTTTTAGTGTGTTTTCATTTCCAATTTTGTGTCCATTGTAAGAGGGTATTGTGGTGAGAGGTCTCCCACACCCTAAGACAATATGTGTGTTGGCAATGTTTAGCATTCACTAAGCATTGAGTTAATTTCGTACAAGCTCAACAATAGCATCATAACAGACCATCTCCATTTGCAAGTCACAAATAAGGTATTATGCAAGATCCCTTCCTCTTTCTCTTCCATTTTCTCTAGCTCTCCTTGTACAAGCTCAACGATAGCATCATAACATACCATCTCCATTTGCAAGTCACAAATAAGGTATTACGCAAGACCCCTTCCTCTTTCTCTTCCATTTTCTCTAGCTCTCCTTGGTCCATTTTGTGTGTCTTGTTGTGAGGTTGCTTTTGTGTGTTTTGTGGCGCATCTTCTTGGTTGTGACAAAATCTCTCTTGCGTCCTAGTTCGCATACCATAAGTAGGTGGTGCCCCTATCTTGTTTGGGTTTGGCTGTGGGTTTGTTGTTGTGTTGTGCTTGTGGTTGCCCCTGCCCCAATTGAGCAGCATGGGAGCCTTGAGGGGTGCTTATAGGTCGCCGCCTCTCTTGTTGCCCGCCCCGGACCACCTCAATAGCTAGCTCAATAGAAATGAAGTTGTGGGTAGAGCCATGATCAAGCAGTATGAAAGCATAATACTCTCTTACTTTTCCCCAAGCATAAGAGAGTGGTGCTTCTTTGCAATGGCCTTCCTCTTTTAGAGCTTCTACCATGGTGTCTCTAGGAGGTTCATTAGGTTCACTTCTCTTGGGATATACTCAAGAAACTTGCTCCCCACACTTGAAACACTTGTTTATCTTTATGATAAAACTCACCCTCTTTAAGTGAAAGTTTACTTTTATCTTTGTAGCCTTTTTTCTTCACCTTTCCTTTGTTGCTTTTGTTGTTGTTATTAGCCTTGGGAGAATTTTGCATGGCATTATTCTTCCTCAACTAGTTCCTTACTGTCTATTGGATTTGAGCCCTTCTTACTCCCTTGTTGAAAATGAATCCTTGAGGCGACCATAGTGTGATGTATGATCTTCGAGATAGTTTTACGTCTTTGCGAATTAGACATATCTCACTCATCTCCTCAGTTAGGCTAACACAAAATTGTTTCTTTTGTTTTGTAAATTCTACCTTCTTGTAGAGAATGGCTTTGAGATGTAACTCCCAAAACTTATACATATACTTTTGAATAGACTCGTATGGGGACATCTTCAAGCTTCGCCATTTTGTGAATTTTGCTTTGTCACACTTGCAAGGAATTGCTTCATAATAGCAATCCTGAGAGCTTTCCATGTTTTTGGAGCTTCACCTTGAGCATGTAGGCTTTCCCACCATTGACAGGCCGACTTTTGGAAATGCATGGAAACATTTTGGAGATTTAGAGAAATCTTCATCTCCAAAAGCCACGTCAGATTGTTGATTAAAAGACAACAATTTATCAGAAGCTCCAAAGGGTTGCACCATCTGTAAGGAAAGTTATGTTCTTTCCTCCATCATAAACTTTTTGAGCTTTTGTGACCTCTTTCATGCTGCATAACTCCTCCGTTTACCCCTTCTCTTCTCTCTCTTGGGTGGAAATTTGTTGTCCTCCATGTCAGAAGATGGTGATGACGAGGAGGAAGAAGGCAAAGATGGTGACCGATTTCTTTGCTTACTCTTGATTGGATTTCTTTCTCCCTTCTTTGGATTGGCATATGAGGGAGTGCTTGATGACTTCCTCTTCTTTTCGGGAGGACTAGGTGACCGCCACATGCCTGCCATTTTCTTGTGGAAATGGCAACATCACTTTCAAAGTTAGGAGGGGTGTTGCTTTCATAACTCTCCCTTGAAAATTTAGGACGTGCTTCTTCTTCTTGAATAAATTGCCTTAGAGGTCCTTTTGGTATCTCCTCTTCATTACCCAAAGAGGTTCCTCTTTTGGGGGCCACACTAGGAGGCCTCTCAGGAACTCTATCTTCTTGTGAACTTGCGGGAACTTGAAGGGCTTGAATTTGGCTTTGAACCTCTACTTGAAAAATAGGGTTCCCATTTCTTCTTGTAGCTTGTCAACAAGATAATAGTGACTACTCTACAACCATGATCAAATGCTATAACATGAGCAAGATCTAAGTTGTCAATATTAATGACATTCTCTTGATTATGTTGTGCCATGATTAAGTTTCCTTGTATATGTATGCTCACTCTTTCCCTGGCACTTCCAAGAATTTGGCTACTACTCTAAAAAATAAGCACTCGAGTAACCACGAGTCACTCAGGTAACTACATTCGTGGTTTAGAATATTGTTAATTGCAAAGAGTAGTGGAGTGGGTTTAACAGTGCTAAGCTGACATCGGTTCTTATTGGGTAGCTAATCGCTCAATAATGGTTAAGTTGTAGACAAGTCCCAAAAGACTCCATTATTAAGTCCATAATTCTTGATGGTATCCTCCGTACCTTGTAAACATGCATGCCAACTAAAATAATAAATCTAGTCCCACTTATCCTATTGCAATGAACAACTCCAACCTTTCAGACATTACTTAATGACCTCTCTTCTTAGGCAAGAAAGAGAAACCTCGGCTCTGATGCCAATGTCAGAGAATCTAATAAATACTTTAGATTCAAGGGAATTCTAACATATGAAAAGAGAGAATTTTCTTTAAGAGAGAGATTAAAGAGGAAACTATAAGTTGTAGCGGGCTGATTTCTTTACACAAATACACATTAAACACTAAAATCATGCACATAATTCAAAGAGAATACCACGATTAGAATTGAAAAAATTCATGAGGACCGGATTTGCTTGGAGCCATTCCCTCTCCAAAAAGGTCTTTGTATTATATTTCTCTCTTGAAGAGAGCTTTGATTACACACAACTTGTGCTCTTGCGATGTTTTCCTTGAACCAAGAAGATGGCGGTATTCTCTCATCCAATCCATGAAGATCCACCTGCACTTGTAGATCAAGAAGAGCAACTCATTCCTATACAAATTGTTGACCGTGAGACTACCACTACACACACATACATTTTTTATAGTAGATATCTTTTAATTGTTAAGGGTAACCATAGAGAATATCCCTATTAAATGCGTGATAAGTGTTTTTTGCAATTTTTTGGATTTTTTCTTTGCCTTTCATCACTCACAGACCAATTGATCTTTGTACTGAGCAAGTGAGGGAAATTGCTATCCCTGGCGGGAGGGATGTTAGGACATTGTCCACCCACTGGATTTTCATGTTGTATGTAGGTAGCATCCACATGCATGTGGGAGCCGACTTGTAATGGTTAGTTATGTTGTTGCTATCTTATTTTATTAGTGTTAACACAAGATGATAGGGAGAGGCAGAGGGAGAGGGTGGAGGCAAGTGGAGATCCATTCTTTATAGTCTCTGTAATCCCACTTAATGGGTTTCAAACATTGGATATAGGATGATAGAAGGGCTATAACAAGTCATTATACACTTTTGATCTTTTTTAGCCCACCTCAAGGGTGATCTTTTAATGTGGAGGTTGGTTTAGACACCCTCTATCTAAAATGTAGCAGTCACCAACTATTTCTTTGGATAGGGTGCCACAAAAGTAAAGAAGCTTATGAAACACCCACATACATTCAAAAGGGCCCTCAAATACCAAGTTTTATGAAAATCTATGCAACAATATCCCTTATGAGGATGAAGACACCTAAGTTCTAACCCATACCCACTTCTCTCCAAGTAAGCCACTGAGTAAATTGTACTAGTCCTGCTCATAAAGGATCCGCGATTTTATGAAAATCTATGCAACAATATCCCTTATGAGTCTGATGCTGATGAGGATGAAGAAACCTAAGTTCTAACCCATACCCACTTCTCTCCAAGTAAGCCACTGAGTAAATTGTACTAGTCCTGCTCATAAAGGATCCGCGATTCTATCGACATTGCCAAGAATGTTAAGTTCAAAAAGTAGAGGGCCTAAAGGTAGGCAATTACTTACATCCTTTAGAGATTCCCAATGGTAAATGGGAGAATATCTCTATGGATCTTATTGTGGGTCTACCAGCCACCAAAAGGTAATGAATTGGCATGGGTGATTGTAGATAGGTTGTTTAAACTTTGTAAGCTTATTCCAACCAGGTTTACTATTAAAGCTTCAAAGTTAGCCAAGTTATTTATTGAGAATTTGTATTGATTATATTGATTGCCTAGCAATATTGTGAGTGATCGTGATCCCAAGTTTAACAGCTACTCCATAGAGCTGTCTTTAAACAGCTGGGAACACAACTCAATCTCAATAATGTAGATCATCTAGAGACGAATGGTCAAACTGAACGAGTTAACCAAGTGCTAGAAGATATGCTACGAGCATATGTTAGCAAATGCGAGAATATTATCTTCCTATTCTGGTTGAGCTTGGCAATGCTTTCATCTATATGTATGAAAAATGTGGAGCCCTCACAAAAGTACATAAGTACTTTTGTTTCTGGGTATTACCAATTGACAGGCTTGCACATGATGTGGAACTTCTTTGCACAGGGCATGAAAAGGGAGAGCATGATGGCATTGGTTTTGTCATCAAGAGAATGCTTACACATGAGAAGTTGAAACCAAATGTGGCACCAATGAAGCATGTGACTGATGTTGTTACTTTTCTAAAAGCAATATTTGAAGACAAAGTTCAGCCACAAAGGTTCAATACACAGAGATTTTTTTGGCTGGTTTCACAGGGTGACGTGCAACGGAATGTTCAATGGGAATGTTGATGGACACAAGGCTCTCGTGTAGTCCACTATGTTGATGGGTATTCACCCAAGGACCCATGCGCTCTCCGTCTTTGTACACCCTCGTGCTTTTGTGACCCATGTGTATGTGGGCAATGGGGAAGATGCAAGATCAGGCAACACATAAAAGAATGGAAATATATGTTCATTGTACTAGTGTAAGAGGTGGACATTGATGACAGTGAGGAAGAGAAAGGGGATATAGAGAATGATATCAATGTGAATGACATCAATGCGAATACTTTGGCAACGAGTGAGGGCATCAACCTGTCAATGTATGAGGGAAATTCATAGACATTAGTGAAATGTTGTCTATTGGGGATAACTTTACAGTGAACATAGAAGAAGAAGGTGAGGAAGTCTATCTTTTAAGATGCACAAAAGCCATTGTACCAAAACAGGCAGAGAAACCCCAAAGGAATAAGTGGTGCAACAAAATTGCTAGAGGTGGACTTGTGGTTGAAGGGGGGTTGAAGGGATATATTATGCCCAATAATGTCGTCTTTTAGAATGTGTTGATTGCGAGATATACCCAACATAGCTTTAGCAGGCTCTGTGCTATTTTCAAATGAATGCAAAGGGAAGGCCTTTCATCAAATGCAATCACCTATGCTTGCACCTTGAAGACCTATGTCCTTCTATAAGACCTTTGCATGGGTGAGAAATTCTCGATAACATTGCCGGTCAAGAGCTGTTGGAAAAACATGTTGTGCTTGGCAATGCTTTTTTCGATATGTATGTCAACTTTGGTGCCCTTACATAAGCACAAAAAGTTCTTAACAAGCTTTTTTAATCTAAAATGTGGTCTCTTAGAACATATTTCACAAAATCCTCTATGCTTATTTTGATTTATTTAATTTGTTTAGAAAAAAATTTATCAAGCAATTTACCCATTCAGTCCTATTTACGCAATAGCTAAATTGAGTACTATTTACCACATTAACTAATATGACAAGGTCAAATTTGAGGGGTATTTTGGGAATTTCTATAAACTGTAGGGGCATTTTGCTAATTTTCCCGGTAAATTATAAGCGTAGACGGCATGGTGTCCGCCAGGCTCATGGCAGAGAAGGGAGCAAGCAGGATGGCGTGGGGCAGGGGGAGCCAAGAAATTGTTTATGCTCAAGGTATGCAGAATGTATGCAGATCAGGTGGCACTGGCATTGCGTCTGCCACTGCTTTCCTCAACGTAAACCGACTAGCAATTCCATGGATTCTATATACCACGCAAGGGCTTGTGGAAATCCTAAATCAACAGGGTGACGCCCCGTAGTGTAATGCGGAGTCTGCCTGCTAAGAAGGCAAGAAATGTGAACGGATTTTTCAACCATGCACAAGCAGGAAATAACACACTCACTAGAAATGACAGCAATGGCATACATCATACTAGTTTCTTGCTCTCTCATGTTGCCTCTCTGAAGGCTTGCGCCAAGGCAAAGGATTTGCTTACAGGTATTAGAATACACGATGATATCGTGCAGAAAGGGCTGCTTGGAAAGTGTGCCTCAATTGGGAACACCCTAATCAGTATGTATGCAAAGTGTGGGGCACTTGATAAAGCCCAGGAAGTGTTTGATGGGCTTCCGGCTCGAAATGTGGTGTCCTGGAATGCACTCATCACAGGTTACATCCAATACAAGCCAGGTGTTGAAGTTTTCAATTTCTTCCGGCAAATGCAACTCGGGGGCTTCTCTCCTGATGAAGTTACCTTTGTTTGCATCTTGAAAGCTTGTGGCAGCATACAAGCATTAGAAAAAGGCCAAGAAATACATTCGCAAATTGTGAGAGAGAATTTTTTACAAAAAAGTGTTGTAGTTGCAAATGGGCTCATTGACATGTATGTGAAGTGTGGTTCACTGGAAAAGGCACAGGAAGTTTTCGATGAGCTTTTGGTTCGTGACACAGTCACGTGTAATACCTTGATTGCAGGATATGCTCACCGTGGGCATGGAAAGGAGGCATTGCATTACTTTCAATTGATGCTGCTTAGGGGCTTCACACCAAACGAAGTCACTTTCATTTGTGTCTTGAAGGCATGTGGCAATACTGGAGCCCTAGAGATAGGACAAGCAGTTCATGTTCAAGTTGTCAAGGAACGCTTGCTAGAGAAACATGTAATGATTGCCAATTCTCTCATAGATATGTATGGCAAGTGTGGTGAACTTGAAAAGGCACAAGCAGTGTTTGATGAGCTTCGGGTCCGGGACATAGTCTCCTGGAATGCTTTAATGGTAGGTTATTCTCAACATGGACGAGGTGAGAAAGCGGTCAACTGTTTTGAACAGATGCAACATGGGGGCCAACATCCCAATGGAATCACATTGGCTTGTATCTTGAAAGCTTGTGGCAGCATAGGTGCACTAGCCAAAGGTCAAGAATTGCATGCGCATGTTGTGAGAGAACGCTTGCTGGAGAACGATGTTGTGATAGGAAATGCGCTTGTGGATATGTATGCCAAATGTGGCAGTCTTGAAAAGGCACAGAGAGTATTTAATGAGCTTCCATTTCAGGACATAATATCATGGACTGCATTGATTTCAGGGTATGTGCAACATGATTATGAAGAAAAAGCATTCAGCTGCTATGTACGAATGCAGTTGGGAGGTGTTTCTCCAAATGCAGTAACCTTTTCATGCATACTGAAGGCCTGTGGCAGCATGGGAGTTCCAGACAAAGGCCAGGAAATCCATTCTCAGATTGTAAGAGAGCATGTGCTAGAGCGAGATATTATGGTTGGCACAGCTTTGGTTGATATGTATGGTACTTGTGGGATGCTTGCAGAAGCCCAAGAACTTTTTGACAAGTTGCCGGTTCAGGATGCAGTGTTGTGGGACGTGCTTATGACTGGATATGCCCAGCTGGGGAAAGATGAAGTTGTTCTCAGTTTGTTTGACAGAATGATTGGAAAAAGTATAGAGCCAAATTTGTTTACATTTACCACGGTTCTCAGTACTTGTTGTCGCAAAGGTCTAGTGGATAAGGCTCAGGAGTACTTTCAACTCATGAGCAAGAATTTTGGGATCATCCCAACATTAGAACATCACACATGTATGGTTGATCTGCTTGGCCAATCAGGCTACTTAGACAGGGCAGTGGGAGTGATCAAAGAGATGCCATATGCTGCAGATTTGAGGCTATGGCTTACCTTGTTGGTTGCTTGTCGAAAGTGGGGGGATTGTAAAGTTGGAGGATGGGCCTTTGAGCAGGCAGCATGCACGGATGAGAAGGATGCTGCTGCTTATATCTATATGAGCAATCTCTATAGAGAAGTTGGTAGGCCAGAGGATGCAAGCAAAGTCGAAGAAATGAGAACTAGTAAGCAAGCGTGGAAGTCCGGGCATTTTGTTTTGGGCATTAAAAACATATAACTGCAATCATAGTTACATGTGTTGACATTATGCTTGTGGCCTGGAAAATGAAGGTCATGCACAATGTTTGGCATGGCTTTGGATTTAAACTCAAATGGAACCTTAGTCTCAAAGATTGGCATGTGCTGGGGGCTAGTAATGTGAAGGTTTTGAGGTTTGAGCTGGATACAGGACAATTTTGTGTTTGATTAGGCTCAATTTTTATGAGCAGTTATTTTTTTGACAATTAGGGGGCACATCGCTGTATATATTGCATTTTTGTGAACATATGGGATACTGGTGAAGGCAGCACCGATGCTAAAAACAAATATATTGGTTGATGGGTAAGTATTTGACGGATCAGGCACCTGCTACTATATTTATTAACTTTAATTAGTATCTCACAAAGGAATCTGTACAAGCTCACAAACTCAGTACGCAAATCTTTGTATTGATGTATACTCGTGTGTGTGTGTGGTGTGTCTACACCGACTATTGGACACTAACTACTTAGTGGGGATGTCGTGGTATTCGGTCCATACTATGCATGATGGAGCTGATGGTTATATTGTCTTGTGAGTGACTACCATGAGGCTATACCTTCCAATTAAGGGTGAATCTGGGCTTGTCTTGGATTTATCTCAGTATATTTTTTACTCGTATAGTGAACACGTAGACTTCACATTGTGAAGTTTCGTCCAAGTTACAACTAATTTTTTCTATCTTTTGCGGTGTGTATGCCGTGCCATGTCAACTATGTCATTTTTGTGCTAATTTTTCCCATTATTACGCTTCTTTTAGTGCTAGGCTTCGTTAAGGCTAACTCTCCGTGTATCTCTAGAGTTATGATAGAAACTCAGTACATAGATATTTCTACTATTAAAGAGAGCACACTGTAGACAGGAAGTGGCAAAGTTCCGCTCGCAGAAGCATTGGTCCCAAATCTTGGCGTCCCTTTCTGTATTTCTTTTATATTGATATTGACAAAGAGTACAACTTTAGGGAGGAGCACTCCAATTTTGCAACAGCCTCCACTTTTCATCATTAAAAGCCAAATTGGCTTTTGGAAGGCTTTTAATATTTCAAAAGTCAACTGTTCACAAGAGTTTCCATGTCAGCACTTTTCGTAAAACACACGGTATTCTATGCCACAAATCATCGGGAGCTGCGACTAGATTTTGGTCCTTTTCTTAGGGATTCTCGTTGCCCTGGGGCTCCTTGGGATGTGCCATGTCATCAATTTGTGACATAGCTTCCCCTTCTTGTGTTGCACCCATCTAGTGCCAAGAGAAAGGAGAGGTGGGGTTGGGTGTAAGGTTTACATGGAAAGGTGAAATCGGTTGTAAGGTTTTCTGTTACTTTCACCTTTAGTGTTCTCCGAAAGGATTGGGAATAATTTTGAGCAGAGATGCTACAGAGCCTTTAGAGCAAGCTACACCTGTTAGAAAAATGTTCACATGACTATTTTGTTTATGTGTTTATGTAATTTTACTTATCTGTGCATTATAAAAGAGAAGGGCAAGGATTAAGGAGCAATTGGATAGTGAGCTCCACTTCCGCTATATCCAACAAATGGACACATGGAAAGTAAGCCACGGCACTGCAATGCATCTATATCTCTGAGAATGTCACAAGTCTGCATGAAATAAGGTAATGAATCATTCCTTGTGCTACATCTGGAAGGCTTTTATAGTTAAGGCTGGGTTCACATCAGGCGGCGGAAGCTCCCGCCTTCAACCCTCCAGCCAATCAATCCTTTGGAAGGGCAACATACTGTTCACACAAGGTGGTGGAAGAGAGGAGAAGTCCTGCCACGTCACGGAAGAATTCTCCTTTGTCTCTTCTCTTCCAAAGGCTCTTCCAAGCTGACATGAAAATCTCCAACCAATTGCACGTTTCCGCCCCACCCTCCATGCACTCCACTTCACTCATGTTCCTTCCGTCTGACATGAACAAAAATCTCGTGGAAGGAGTAGCTTACTTTGTCTTCCGCTTGGAAGCAACTCCAACTCAGCTTTCTTCCACTGGATTGTTGTAGAGGGATTTAATATTTATGTAATTATCACAAATTTTGTGTGATCACAAGGTCTTATTGACACATTTACATGATTACAAACAATCTGGTCAAGGGCAACTTGGAAACCCATTAAAATCCCGTCGAGCTTTAGAGTTTTTCCTGTTGGCCCGTCGGGATAACCCTAAAGCTCGACGGGCCCGCAGAATTATATATATAGGGCCCCGTTGGGCTTGCTGGGCGTTATTTTTTAAGCTATCTTCACACACACACACACACACACACACACACACACACACACACACACAGAGAGAGAGAGAGAGAGAGAGAGAGAGAGAGAGAGAGAGAGAGAGAGAGAGAGAGACGACCGTCTTTGTAGGTACGTCGAGAGGAGAGAGGAGACAGGGAGAGAGGGGGTCGTGTGGGAGCGTGCTCTGCATCGCAGAGGAGTGCACGACAGTAGCGGAGTATCTGACCACACGACTCGGGTTTAGTGTTGTGTGTGTGTCGAGAGGAGAGAGGAGACAGGGAGAGAGAGGGTCGTGTGGGAGCGTCTCTGCATCACAGAGGAGTGCACGACAATAGCGGAGTACCTGACCACACGACCCGGGTTTAATGTTGTGTGTGTGTATACGTTGTGTGGTAGCGCGCCTTTTGTCATATTGCATGGCAGTCATAAGGTAACTTATCACACAATGGGAATGTGTGCGTAAGCTATCCTACGAAACAGTACTTACCACGGGGACATCAACTCCGTGACGCGGGGAACATGGTGCCCTTGTGGTAAGTATTGGCTTCCTATTTGGGTGATACGTCAGTAACGCGACGAATCTATTATCCTTATGGTAAGTCAACTTCCCTTCCCCTTTCCGAAAAAACATATGGCCATTGGTCGGTAATGCGGTTAATTGAGTGTCATTTGTTAGAAGCATCTTTTTTTGCATAAATGTGACGTTCAGGTCGTTAACCCGGCCGTACGAACGTCATATAATTTGTATGTGCATGTGCAGTTAATTCTTCAAGTATTAAGTATATGAAATACATGGTCGGTAACGCGGCTGTGAAGAGTATTTCATATACATATGTTTGAATTGTTTGATTTTGTTGTTTTTAAATGTTCTTATGAAATTATATACTAGCTAATCATATTCAAAAGAATGTTTTATTCATCAATCATCAATATTTTAAATGCTAAATATTCATGAATCATCAATCATTCAACGCTATTTAAAATGTTAAATATTCACCATTCATCAATCCTCGCTATTCATCAATCATCGCTATTTTAAATGTTAAATATTCATCATTCATTAATATTTTTATTCATCAATCATCGCAATTTGCATGTTAAATATTCATTTTTATCTTTTTAAAGGACCCCAAGCATCATCAATA
Organism: Adiantum capillus-veneris; assembly: GCF_014529385.1. Taxonomy (NCBI): domain Eukaryota; kingdom Viridiplantae; phylum Streptophyta; class Polypodiopsida; order Polypodiales; family Pteridaceae; genus Adiantum; species Adiantum capillus-veneris. The sequence continues at coordinate 13,240,196 of NC_140946.1, read as the reverse complement.
TTTTTATCGCTACATTTACATAAATTCTCCGTAAAAAAGAATTTGCATGTTAAAAATTCTTTTGTATCTTTTTAAAGAGCATCAATCATCATCGCTATTTTAAATACTATATTTATATTAATTCTATGCAAAAAAGTGTGCGAACACAATTTGCACGTTAAATATTAATTTCTATTTTTTTAAAGAGCAAGACATTTTTAGCAATTTTCTAGCCCGATCTGTATACTTACAATGTTTAAATGAGCGAAAATAAAATTGGCATTATATACATCACGATGCATATATCTTTCATGAAGCTTTGAATTGTTTTAGATTTTTACCATGTTCTGTGAGATATGGACAATTTTATTAGGAATGACATATTTATTATATTTTACACGAGCAAGCATATCATTTAAAGTCAAAATAGTTATAAACCTAAATAAATACAATCTTGCTACATTTTTTGAAGTCTTTAAGTCGGTGTGTACTTTGTTTGAACTAGTGTGTGCGCACGGTGAAAAATATAAAGTAAAAATTTACTCTATGCTGAAATGTTCCAGATTGTTAACATGTAGTGTTTGATCTGGATGAAGTTCTTATAAACCACTTGTTTGCTCTACATTTTATACGTGTAACAGATTGCAATTTAAAGTGAAGATTGTTTTCAAGCGCACTCTATATTTCCATGCACATTTCTTAAAGTCTTCAATTCATGGTTGAGGGTTTGTCTGAATTTGTGTGAGAGTGTTAGTGCAGTGTGCAACCACATGAATTTGTATTTGATATACTGTTTTTTATTGTCTAGGGCCAAAACGACGTCATATCAAAAGAAAATTATTATGCGTGCCATTTGAAAAGAATATATTTTGGTAATATCATCATGTACAGATGGTCGCATACAACAGATTAGTGAAAGCGATGTCTTCATCAAATACCTCACTAGCGCTATATGAGAGAACGCAGAGCGCAGGCTGCGAGGTGAAGGCCAATACGAGTTGCTGATTCCAGCAGGGATTCGAGAATTCGATCCCCATCACAAGGTCATGACAGTATTGGGCAATATGAAAGTATGTTGCAGAGACTTGAAGGAAGATATCCCTCATGCTTATGACATGTCAAAATTAGAGCTGTGGGATAAATTATGGGAGGAACAAAAGGTAAAGATGAAGCCTGTGAAAGCACACGCTTTACCTAAATTATGGGAGGAACAAAAGGTAAAGATGAAGCGTGTGAAAGCACAGGACCAAGCAGCCTTACCTAAGAGATTGAAGATGGCCCAAGCAGCTTTGGGAGGTCGATCAGATGCCAGCGACACCAGCACAATCATGCGTATGTCTTTGAATGCCAAATGCGCTCATCTTGTCGGCATCCCTCACAAGGCCTTGGTAGAAGGTACGATGATTGGAGCAGGATCCATTGGTGTGTGCACATTGTACACCATCAAAGACATCTCTTTCTTTCTAGATCACATCACATATGTGGGAAAATGCTACAAGGGAGGAAGTGAGGCAAAATTTAACAGCTTTCAAATAGAGCAAAGAATACAAACGCTTCACCCCTCCATTGTAAGGTGCATTGGCTTTACCACAGAAGCTCCTTGGATCACTATATTTCCATACTATAATGGGGGTACCGTGGGAGACATGATGTGCCGCTTGCCATTCACCCACGGATTGTTCAAATGACACATGCATAGGCTACAACACAGCTGGAGGTCATTGCCTGTAGCAAATCTTCCTCTACAAGAGATATACACGAGGCGGATAAAGGCAGTGATCGAGTAGATGTCAGCCATTTGTCATGTCTTAATCGATGGTGTTGCGGCTGCCCACTCAGTCGGGATAGTGCACAGTGACCTGCACCCGTTCAACATAATATTGGACTTTACTTGCATAAATAAATCTCGTGTCGGTATCATTGATTGGGGAATGATGCTCAGAACGCCAGCTAAGCACGCGTTGATTAATTATCTGCATCCAAGCGCACAGCTGGACTCTGCGGTTTTGGAGGCACAGAGAGCAAGGGATGCAGAGATGGCTAAGCGACCGTGGATTGCTCCAAAACTATACGATCCACGATGCACAAATACATACAAAAAATCGAGTGTCATTTATGCATTGGGTTATCTATTCAACATGCTGATAGATTTTTGGAGTGCAGCCAAAAAAATTTATTTTCCAAAAGAAGTTTTTTACCACCCAGACCAAGATGTTATGAAAGGCCAATCAGATTAAAATAGATTGTTGGATAAAGTTAAAAGAGCGAGAACAAAGAAGAAATGCATCTGACGTTTTGATATTTTTCAAAGAATATTTAAAGACAAACCCTAACCCTATCCAACGTCTCCTTGTTGCTTGCACCATCTTTTTATCCGATCTAAAAAAAATTATGATATTCATCTGCCTTGTCCAGGATATTCTATTTTTACTGAAGTGTATTATCTGGTTTGAGGTGGTTCACCTCCTTGAGTCAATTATCTTTAGTCATTTCAAATTTGTCTTATGGTTCAATTCGGTCCGGCAATTGTGAATTTGTTTAGTCGCATCAGTTGTGGTTTGATTTAGTCGGCTATGACGTCTTATGTAGTGGATGAGGAGTTGCTACCTTGTGTATCTGTGAGACTGTTGAATCATAAGAATGTATATTTGCAACTGATATTGAATATTTGTATATTTTTCCATTGCAACTCCAAGAGAAAATGGCCGATGAAGAACAAGTTTGTGGCACCCAATCAGTGCATGATGATTAATAACAAGCGGCTGTTAATGCATTTTAGCGCGTGAAGTCTCTAGCACTTGGTATGTCGGTACAACAAGCGACGCGTACTGCTCGACGACTCTCAAAATGGGCAAATCTAAACCACATGCAATGGAAAGAGATCGATAAAGAAGTGACGAAGGAAATGATCAAAACAATATGGCCATGTGCGGACGCAGAGATCAAGAAAGAAAGGTGGAAGGTATCGAAGTGCCTCCACGATGTGATCAAAGAAAACGCTGAGAGGACCTACTTGGAAGTTTATGGCCATCCACTGCACAATGAAGATTCTCCGTTATATTTTGCAAAAATGTTATATGTTCACTTTGTGCAGCAACGACCAGAGGCGCCGACCTACAGTTAAAGAGAGAGAAGGATATTTACACGCCACAGTTGGTAGAGAAAGATGCAAAAATAACACAGCTTTCTATAGCCACCCAAACACCCCAACCATCACAGTTCTGGATGGCAAAAAGCATTCACCACTTAAGCCAGGACATTCAGAATCTGACACAGCGAGTGAATCCTCCACCTGTACAAGTGTTAGTGGGTCGCCGCAGCGGACGTCTGCAGCATAGCTCTTTTGTACTAACATAGTGTCAATATGCAAGGAAGCGACTCCGGATGGGGCACGGAGACTTAATGAAAGTGTCAATCTCACCAAAGTGAACTCAGAGGGCTACTCATTTTACGCCAAAAGCAAATCAACCACTTCCTAGTTAGAGAATCAATATGCATACAATCTCACTGCCCTAGGTCATCACGCCGTTTCGGCAGCCAAATGAATTTGGAATGCAATGAAATTTAAGGAGAGGTATCACAACACCTCAGGGCACAATCCTACCAAGTTCTGTCACCATCTGGGAAGGTACATAAATCACGATCCATCACAAAAAATGTGCAAAAAACTGAAACAGAATTACTCGGAAGGGTCCCTCTTAAGCGTAGAAACACTTATCCATGGTCACAACATCAAAAAGCAACCAGTTTAACCTCCAAATCAATGCATTTAGCTTACAAGCAAAGCGTCGCGAACCACAATAGAATTGAAAATGATTATACTTAGATTGTAGAGCAAGAGACAAGCAACACAATATGATATTTGGAAATGAATTTTGATTACCAGTCTAGGAGAAAAGAGGATTACAATTTGTAGCAGCAAGAAGCTCTCACAGTGAACGTTTTCAAATCTTCCAAGCTAATGATATCTCTTTAGTTCAATCTAGGGGTTTTGACTTAAAGGTTAAGGAAACTTTCCCACGGCCATCCGTCCACTTACAAGGGTGTAGGCTCAGAGAGGTTGAGAGGGTATTGTCAAATTACATCACAATTATAAATCATCATAGGTTGAATTACACGGATTTCTTTGAAAAATTGAGTGAGTGTTTACAAGGTTTGGCGTGCATACGCTTGTATCCACCAAACATTCCCCCCTTCCTATTCATTGCACGTCCTCGTGCAAGCCATCTCTAAGTGTAGGCTATTGTCTTCTCTCAAGCATTGCAGTGATTTTTTTGAACTTCTGAGCTCTTGCTTCAATCTCTACTTTGGTGGCCAGCTCTCTGAAAGGATTGTTGCTGAGGGTACTTTGATAGGCGATGTGACGTGCTGGCAGATCTCTTGTCATGGGATTGAATATGGAGGAGTCCACTTCGAAGAAGCCTGTCATGAACGCCTCTTCGAAGGTCTATATGTATTGAGAGGGCAAGAACATGACTCTTGTATATAATCCCATGATGACATTCCTGCTTGGGATTTCAGTCTCCGTATTCCAGTAAATACCTCGCGTGTCTTCGACAAAGATTTGCCAGGGATTCTCTGTTGCTTCTATATCATTGAAAGCTATAATGCAAGTGATGAGCATATTGGCAATCTTTACAAGCATTTGACAGGCGAGATCCGGAATCTCCTTCATCATGTTGATCACCCCCTTGAGAGTTTGGACCATATACTGCTCAGACGATGGGTCATTATTGAGTGGCTTTGTGATTACCGGGTAGCTCAGCACCACTGGCCTTTTGCTTTGCCAAATGTAAAAGATGCCCTGGGTTTGCCGTCTGTTGATGGGACAGTAAGTTGGGTCGATCCTGAGATGCTGGGGAGCATTCCTATAATAGGTTTCATCTATTGGCCTTTGATCAAACCATTTCTTTCGCAGAGGGGTTGATTATCAATGATCGTCTAAATTTGAAGTGCCGTGACAGGAACCTCCCTGTAATCCCCTTTGCTTTCTGGTTCAAATTCTAGTAGCATTTTTTGCTGCCATAACCTAGCCTCTTGCCGCATCAGTGGCTGGCAGGGCCATCATATCATATCCGAGATTCTTTACCACCTCATCTGGAGTAATCATGAGGAGGGCAGCCGATTCCAGCACTTTTAGTTCATACTGCATATAAGCTTTGTGCAAGGGATGCTTTACTTTTGAGATCCAGTGTTGAATTTTGTCATTGGCCGACTCCGAAGTGGATGTCGTGGCTAGATCTACACGTTCCTGTGTTGCTTTTCACATGCTAGTAGTGGACACCTCTGTTTGATGAGCCTCAGACATGGACATTTCAAATCCTCCTTCTTGCTCAAATTACATTGGGGCCTGTTGATGCTTTGTCTGATTGGTCCTTAGAGTCTCTAAGTCCCCTCTTGCCTTAGCCAACTGCTTTCTTAACTCTTCAATTTCTTCATCCTTGGCCTGTTGTAGGGCCCTGTGTCCTGCTGTCATGATCTGTCTATCATATTTTTCTTGAGCCAGGGCTTCTTTCAAATCTTTGATCTCTTGATCCGTCAAGGAGGCAGATCTTGCAGTTGTCGTTGAGGAGGAAGGGGTCTCTTGTATGGCAAGGATCTGAGTCAGAGATCTGCTAACCACAGCATACGAGCTTTGCAGCTTCTCATTTTGTTCCCTTTCTTTGGCTAGCTTCTCCTCGAGACGTTGTTTCCCGACTTGCAGTGCCGAGTTTGCCTCGTTAAACTGTTGCACATCTTTGTAGTAGTAGGCTGCATTTTCTTGTTCCCTTTGCAACTCCAATTTTGCCTGGAGTTGTGCCATCTCTAATGGCTCTATTTTTTGCTTTAGCTGCTGTAGGGAATCTGCTGCCGTCTTCAATGCTTCTTTCTTTGTATCTTCCAACTCCAACTCGCACAGATTGTAAAGAGCCCTTTGACATTGAAACTATATCTTGATCTGCTCTAAGTGAGCATCAATGTCAAAGGACTTGACTATATCCTCTCCTGCCTCCATGGCAGCTTGTGACCAAGGCGATCTTGGCCTCTGCAAGATTTTTTGGCCCTGATCCAATTGTTCAGCCTCATCAATTTGCCTTTCACTTTGTCTCGGATCTTCTAGAGCCGTAGAGGTTGTGGTGGGCTTTGTTTGTGTGGCCTCCGTTTCTTGAACTGCATTTAGTTTTGACTGTCTTTTCTCCACTCCTTGCTCTGGAAAGTCTCCACCTATTTCTTTCTCTTTTACCACAGTCTCTAGAGGTGCTTCAGTGTCCTTGGGAGAACCAAGTTGGTTCTCCCTGTCCTGTTGCTCCTCCCCTTGTGAGTTACTTTCCTTTTTTGTGGTTTGATTAGATTCGTCAGATGATTCGAGATCATCGACGCGTGGCTTCTTTGAGTCTTGTTTTTCCCTTTGCTCCATCTTTCACTTCAGTTCATTATGGATTTGTTTCCGCTTGGCATTGGCAATCCCACATTTTTCTTCAGCTTCCTGCCTTTTCTGCTGCTTGATCCTTTCTAAGGAAGCTGTTTGCCTGCGTAAGAGTGCAATGTTTTTTGTTTCCTCCTTGTCTTTCTCATCATCAACTTCGATTCCTTGGGTTTGTTTCTCATCGTGCTTCTGTTGGCGGAGCCTTTCCCTTAATGCATGAGCTTCTTCCATTGTCCTCGTGGCCTGAGTAATGTGAATAGCCTCTGCCACGTGCACAGCTTTCTTTCTTAATTCTGTATATCCAAGAGTGTATTGGCTGCCGTGCTCCTCCTTCAAAGACTGGTACTCCAAAGGAGTGTCTCCATGTTGGGACCCTGCTTCCTGGCTACTCCATGCATCTGACTCTGTCTTTTTGCTGTCAAACTCTTTCAAAGTTGCACTTTGCCTCATCTACTTAACTTCTGGTTTTAGCCTGGTTTAAGGTCCTACCACATGTCTTAATACCCTTTTAGATATGTGGATCAGATCTATCTGCGCTTCGGCTGGTGGTAGATCATCGATCATCCCCAATGCCTAATAGGAAATACGCGTTAGCATTGGTCCCCCGTTCATGTAGGCTTTGCTTCTTTGGCTTCCCTTTAGGTTTTGTTCGACAATGTTGTCAAGAAGATAATTGCCAAAGTCGCAACAACTGACCACTCTTCCCTCTGCCAAGCCTATTGCTATTACCACGGCCATGTGCAACAATGGTTTTGTGTATCTGGGCGGCTTCTGCACTTTGAAGTGCTGCGATATAAGACACAATGGTAGTTCAATTTTTTAGTATAACAAATCTTGATATGTCAGTTTGTGGCCTCATTGCTTCAGGAAGGCTTTATCATTATCTTTTTCCTTTGTCTTTTGCAAGAGATTATGTGTCCCTTGCGGCAACTGGACGGCTTCATTGGAAATTTCTACCATGATCTTTACCTTGACTACTACCCCATCCTTGTTGGTCAGAGTTGCTTCCCCATTGTACTGAATTGAACAATGAGCTTGTGAACTCGTGAGCTCGTCTGAAGTCCGTTCCCGAAGAAGGCAATCGTAAGAAGCTGTCTAACTGTAGGTACCTTCCCCCTGCTTGCACTTGTGGCTTTTGGTGCAGTGTCCACATTTCCCATGGAAAGATTGTGGCCTTTACTATTTCTCTATCTGCAGCTTGAAACCTTCCAATGAAGATGTTAGCCGGAATTGCCTCAAGTACCTGTTCGGTGATGTGAGCTTTCTCATTTGAGGAGATATCTGTTATCTCATAGAGTGCAACATTCCACTCCCTTTGTGCTTTCCTTCGAGACATCCTGCAGTCAATTTCAGCATTGAAAATAGGTTTTATCCATTGATCAGAACTGTCGATAAGTGTAAACTTGACCATAAAATGAAAAATGAGCATAACTTTGTCAAAACTACCCCAAATTTGACCAAATTTCACCAGTGCATCTAGGATTACTATAGGCACAAGGATATAATGTAACATATGAATTTTGGTAAAAAGGAACATGGATTGCGATCCATGTTGGGAAGAATTTTGAAATTCCAACTAGGGGAAGTTGTTCCAGGGCATATGGAGATGCTATTATGCAATTTTCTTTAGATTTAGGGTTTGAGGAACATGGATCGCGATCCATGTTGGGCAACATTTTGGAAATCTGATGATACCATCTGGTAGGGTTCATCTAGATGATGCTTGCTCCAAAAATTTTGGGATTTGGATCAATGGTTTGACACTTGGGTGCTATTTTGGAAATCTTTTGCAGACTTAGAGGTTTTTGGCATTTTGAAGTGGATTTTAGGATTCAAATGGCTTGAAACTCCATGGATTGGTTTTATTGAACATATGGGTCAAATGGCATGGTTTTTGCTTTGATTGGGGAAAAAGGTACATGGATCGTGATCCATGTTGGAAAGAATTTTGATACAGTTCCTTTGCACATATGTTCCTATAGTTTTTCCTAGTACACTAGTGAAATATTTTCAAATTTGGACATGTTTTTCCTTAGTTTTTCCCATTTTATAGTTTATGGCCATGTTTTTTCCGTTTTGACCATACCAGTTTCTTGCAACCATTTTTGGGCACATGTTTTTCCTGAGATCTATCATTGTCTTGATTCCCGATGATTTAGGTCTGTAGTTCATAGCTTTGCCTGGCTCCCTATCAAATACCATCAAAAATTGAATCCATTTGAGGGGACAATTTGATTCCTGCAATTTTCACCATTTTGCAAGTAACTTTTGCTTGGTTTTGATCCTACAACCATCCTTAAGTTACATTTCCTTGTTGAAAGGCTCCGAGGAGAGTGTAGAGCCTCTCAATTGGCTTAAGTAGCATTTTGAAAACTTGTCAAGAACTCTGTCTTTAGCCCATCTTCACAAGTTTTGCTGGCATCCTAGCATTTGACCTCTCCATGAGTTTTTTTCCTGGGATCCCACTTATTTTCCTTTTGAAATGACCAAAGGACCATTTGCAGACTGAAGGTAGCAAACCAGGAGGATTTGATGATCTTAAGAGCACTTTTTGTGATCATTTTTTCAACACTAGTACTATTTTTGCATTCCCAAGCTAGTGAGCCACTTTTGCCTTGATTTTGGAAAAAAGGAACATGGATCGCGATCCATGTTGGGATGCATTTTGAAAATCCAATTATAGGAGTTTGCTCCTAGCCCTCTATGGGTGCTTTTGTAGAAATTTCTATGATTTTAGGGTTTGAGAACCACCTTTTGCTGCTGTTGTTTTTGTCCTGCCTAATTCTGTCAGTTATTTGGGGTCTACTGGTGAATTATTTTTGGTTTTTGATGAGTTTGGGACTTCCCCATTGGTCTTGTTAGTTTGTCAATTTTGTGACTTTGTACTGCTCTGATATGTTGTTTTGGCAATGTTGATGCAGTCTGGGACATACACTCCTCCTCTTGCAAGGTTAATGATCATACCTATCAAGTTTGGTTTAGTAAGATTCACCGAGGTGGTCGGAGCGGGCAAAACAAATCCGGAAACTCTATGCTTCTGTGGCTCTCTCTCTCTCTCTCTCTCTCTCTCTTTGAATGCAAATGAGCTTATGTTGCCCCATTTGACTATATGTTCCTAGTCTACCCAAAATGCCCCATTTATACTTACCTCTATTGATCATATCTTGTGTTCATATCACGTGCGGTTCGAACCGTTCATCATTCTGACGGTCGATTGACAATTGGCATTCAATTTGATCCTTTAGAAGTTGGCTCTCAATCCATTTTGTCTCAAATCTTTCCATATTTTCCATGTTCAAAGTCCTTGCTTTGAAGTTTCGGCGTTTGCTTTCAAAAGTCCATTCCGACTTTCCTGGCTCAACTGATCAATTTCTATTGATTATCTATCGTTTTTTTTCTTTTTTGTAAAAGAAAATTATTTACAATTATTATTAGTTGGCCAAAAATTAGCCACAATTAGTGTAACCTCCCTTATATACATATTGTTATTCTGGTATTAGATGGTGACAGTGTGGCTTATGATTATGCCGGCTAAGAGTTTATAAGGCTTTGAAAAACTTGTTTTGAAGAAGACGAAAGGAAAGAAAAAGAAAAGAAATAAGTTGATAATAATAATATGTACAAATGATAATCTTGCCGCATTTTCCCCCTTCCTATAGTGAGTCGTCCCAGACGAACATGTCATAGAGTGCATGGGAACAAAGCACGTGTCTATGCATAGCCATAGAGTGTGGCTCTATGATGCTGATGGAGGATATGCATGGGGAAAAAAATGCTATGCAAGAGAGAGGTGCTAAACAATATGTTCAGTGGTTGCTGGTGGCGAGGTCACATTGAAGCTGCGTGGTTCGATTAGTAGTAATTGTAGAAGATGCACCCTATGTTTGACGGTGACCTACAAAAGTTGTGATGCTGCTGGTTGTATTGCTTGGGGTTTATGTTTTGGTTGCCACTGAAATTGCTTGCTTGTGGATTTCTGAGAAGAGGCCTTGTGTGAGCGAGTTTGTTTTGGTTTCCATACCCACTTGACATTGTTGGTTTTTTGAGGGTGTTATTCCATTGGCCTAGTTTGTCTAACAAAAGCCGTAGGCAACTTGGCGAGGTCTCATTTCAATGTAGGCACTGTAGACAGATCTGTATTGGTTTGTCGTTTTGGTATCCACAATTGCTCAGGATTGGTTTGTATGATGGATTTTTTAACCCATATTTTCTTGACCACTGTTTTGGAATAGCGCTGAGCTGGTGCATGTGGCGATGGGAGAGGTTCCCATACATGGTCTGTTTGTACGAAGGGAATGCCAAAAGATTGGTCCTCTTGTTTGGGCAGTAAGGTATTGTCCCGTCAGTTTGACGTGGCTTGGTAAGTGCGCATCCACGGCACTCCCAAAATAACTGCTTCGTTAAGATGCTGATCGTTGACCACATGAAATTGATGCGGATAAACTGTTCCATTAATGGTGATTGGCAAATTTATGTGGCCCAGACTGTCCATAGTGCCTTTGTTTGCTACTTTGAACCCCATAGTGTTTGGCATTAGAGGCTCCCGCGTGATTTTTTTGAAAGTGGAGTAGTTAACTACATTAGCTTTGGCCCCAGTTTCCGGTAATGCTCGCTCGGTGGTGCCATTGGCAAGTCGTAAATTAATGCGTAGATCCATTCCCCCTAAACATGTATCTGCCGTTTATATGGATGCTATCGGAGCAATATCGATAGCTTCGTTTTGTCGTGTTTTTCTTAGAAATTTTGCTTGCTCCTTGCGCTTTAATATTCTGATTTTGGTTTCCTGTTATGCATGTTCCCGAATGTCTTGTGCTTGACTTCTGTGATGAGCTGCTGCATGTGCTATGATTTATTATGCATGTGTCCTTTATCCTGGAGGTATGATGGGACCAATGAATTCAATTCCCCATTTGGCGAAAGCACATACCCCCATCATTGGACTCAGTGGAATTTCATCTCTCCATAGGGGTGGTTTTGTGCATTGACATTCATCACATTGTTTGACATATGTGTCTACATCCATAAATAGGGGTGCCACCATACGCCTGAGTGTAGCACGATCTTTGCTATTTTATCAGCAGAGAAATGTCCCCCTAGCTGTCCTGAGTGTGCTTGATCTAAGACAGCGTAATATTCTCTTTTTGTAGCACATAGCCGTAGTTGTTTGTCCTTTCCCCGCCTATACATTTGGTTGGCAATGAGAAGATAGTGTTTGGCGTGTTCTTCTGGGAAGATTTTTCTCCAGTCAGGGCCTTGCAAAATTTGAGCAGAAATTAATTGCTGCTTCCATTTTTGGAAATCCTGCTCACATACTTCCATCCATTCAAACTCAGCAATGAGGGCGTACAATGGCTTAGCTATTACAGCATACATATATATGAAATGCATGTAGTACCCGCAATGCCCCATAAATGCTTGCACTTCTTTCATCTTCGTCGGTCTCGGTAGCGCAACAGTTATTTGTACCTTCTCTTGATCAATTGAAATTCCGTTTTTGGACACAGTGTGGCCCAAAATTTTACCTTGTCTTACCATGAAGACACATTTTTTCGGGTTTAAGAAAATACGATACGTTCTGCACTTTTCAAAGACTTTTTCTAGATGAGTGATGTGGTCACTTCTTCAATTAGAATGAACACAAAGATCATCCATGTAAATATCTAGAAATTGTATGAGATATTCTTTGAATGTGTGGCTCATTAGTCTTTGAAATGTATCAGGGGCATTGGTCAGGCCGAAAGGCACTACCCTATAGGCAAATACATCCCACTCTGTTGCAAAAGCTGTCTTATGATGATCTTCCACTTTAATTGCCAACAGGTTGTAGCCTAAGAACCCATCCAAAACACTATAGGCCTCTTTCCCTGCTACCCTCTCAATAACATGATCCGTTATTGGTAGTGGTGTTAAAGAATATGATGTTAAAGAATATGTCCATTGTGCTATGGGCAGCCGGACACTGACTATACCATTGAGGCCGTCCCCCGGGCAACAAGAAGAGTGGACTCTAAGCACCCTTCTAGGCTCCCGTGCTGCTCAATTGGATTGGGTTTGGAAAAAACCAACAAACACACACACAAACTCACAACCTAACCCTACACAATTTTGGGGCACCACCTAGTTTTGGATGCAAACTAGGACGCAAAGCGAGAGAGAGAGAGAGAGAGAGAGAGAGAGAGAGAGAGAGAGAGAGAGAGAGAGAGAGAGAGAGAGAGAGAGAGAGAGAGAGTTATAGTGCTCGGGCTGCTTTGAAATGTATCGACACTGATCAAGCAAACACGAATAAATACATAAGAAAGAGAGAGAAGGGGGGAAGGGGCTGCTTGTTGCAGTAATACCTTCTTACAAATCTGCCATGATCAATCAAAGTGAGATTAGTATTTTTTCAACATAGCTGAGTAACTGCAACACATCACAAGAAAAGCATTGTCTTAAGGCCAGGGGAGTCCTCTCCACCCTGTCGCCCTCTTACAGCATGTGGGTTTTATGGTTAAATTGATAACAACAACCGAAGACAAGCTATCAAGAACCTAAATAAAACACCAAGACACTTACATATCATTGTTTTCCATGACTTCACGTTGGAAGAGAGACAAGGTATCCATGCTTATTCCAAATCCACCCTCCTTGATTCAGCAAATGTTGGGCTTACACTAGTAGGAAAAATCATAGGCTTCCTACTCGCAATTAAATGATCACTCTCTCTTACAATGGCATAGAGCTCCCTTGCTAATCACCCCTAATACAACACATACATATGCATAAGCCAATGAGATTCCACTCAAGAGCTCCTTCTCAAGAGGTTGAGCTTGGCTTCTCAAGCTATAGCATAGTGCTCTTGCTTATGGCTTCTCCTCTTTGTGCTAGCTACACCCTCCTTTTATAGCAATTTTGAAGGCTAGTGTTACTCCTTTAAACATGTTGGGTTAGATTTTCAGCACTTTATCTAATTTCTTTTCCTTGGAATTATCAAGAAGTTGGTGGGGAAAGAGAGAGAGGAGAGAAATGGAGGTGATAGGACTTTTCATAGTGGGTTAGTGTTAGTAGATTAGTAGAGTTAGTATTTTTATTAATTTACAAATGGAATTGGATATTTACAATGGGAGTATCCATGTAGGATATAAATAAGGAAGAAAAAACTCTTAAGAAGTAAGAAAATATGGATTTCTTACAATGTTAATGCTTCAAGTGTCTTGAGTAGGGCCAATTTTAACGCTTGTTGACAGTCTACTAGCTTTGACGGTACGTTTTTTCTCCACTCTTGACCTTTCTTGGGAGCCAAGGTAATTGAAGATGAGTAATCAATCACCATGATGCTGTCATTCAAGAGAAGAGGATGAATTTTGTGGTTTTTTTGATAGATATGGATAATCTGGAGGAGGAAAAATGAGACTAGGTGGTCAATTTTGGAATGGAAGTGTGTGTAGGAGGCATGAGTTCATCATGGTTTCTCTTATTCTTCAAGGTTGAGGAGAAGGTGAGTAGAGTGCAGAGAGGAGAGGCGAGAGGGATGGAGATGATGAGTGGAGAAGTGTGTGTGAAAGAGGAAAATGATAAAGTGGAAGAGGGAGTGTGGTTGCATGGCATGGGCAAACTGGGGTCCACCAATAAAATCATAGCTCACAACTTGTAGCTCAAAAAAATATGAAAACATTTGAGGCAAAAGTTTAGCTCACGAGGCACAAATTTTGTTTGTATCACCTTTTCAAATTCGTAGAGCAAGTGACCTTTAAAAATTCAGCAAAACCGACTGTCTTTTCCCACTACACAAAGTCCATGTGGGGTCCTTCTTTGGTTGATTGTTTTGAATGCCTCCAAGAGTGAGTCCTCCATAGTGCATGCATGCATGCCACATATCCTTGACCTTATTTTGTGGGTCTATAATTGAAGATATTGTTAAGATCATGATATAAGTGAATAGTACAACTAAGGAAATCTAATATTGAGGGGTCTAAAAAATATGTACATGTCAAATATAAATAATATAGGAGGAAAAAATATAAAGGGGTCAAAATAAATTTCTCTCATTATGAGGCTACCATAAAAAGATGAATAATTTTGGTGTTCTAATTCATGAGAGTAAAAGAGAATAATCGTAGGAAGGGAAAAGTCACAATAGTGAAAATATATACACACAATCAAATCTAGTTTTTTTGGATTTTTGTTGGGGTGGAGTTACACCAAAAATAAGAGAATCTTGCATGAAAGTATTTCTATATGGAATAAAGAGTATGAAAAATGGTAAGAAAAATTTTGGTAATGGTGAGGAAATGTACATAGCATAAATAACACAGACCTAGGTAGGAATATTTAAATAAATACCAAAATAATTATGAAAAGTCCTTTTATTTAGGCCCTATATACGATGAAATATTTACACACAAAGAGGCCAGAATATACCTTTTTTTTATTATTATTATTATTTTTTTTGGCTCAACTAGCCCTGTGACTAGCTAATTGAGGGTTTTTAAGAAAATATGGAGAAAGTCCCCTAACTCACACACGCCTATGTACAGTGAAATGGTAGGGATAGCCACAATGTTTGGGTGATTTTGGTAGGGTGAGGTAGCTCACTATGGCAATTTGGATAGCCAAAAAACGGCTATCATTAGCCCTCCCCCAGGATGATGGTATATTCATGTACCATCATAAAGCATCTTTTCCAAAGAGAGTGCTTCAGAGTCCTTGACAAGACCTTCATTGTTTGGCCCCTTGGAATTTTGTTTTGAGTTACACTCATGCTTCATGGAACAATACTTACATGAGATAGCTGCCTTTTGACAGATCTCTGGTAGATCCTTTGGTAGAAGGCGACTCAAATAGGGCTTCAAGCGATAACCATTTACCTTCCTAGAGTGCTCTTTCCCATTCAATTCCATAAGTTGATAGTAACTTGAATTAAAAGCCTTTTTAACTATGTATGATCTTGTTTCAAATTTGGCATCAAAACGATTATCGAGTCGATTGTCATACCTTAGCACAAGATCTCCTTCATTGATGCCTTTGTCCTTTAGTTTCTTGTCAAGCTTCTCCTTCGCCTGTGTAGCTTTCCTCTTGTAGCACTCGTATACTGCTTCTCTTTTCCACTCTAGCTCATCTAAGGTAAGAAGGTGATCCATCCATGCTTCTTGATCATCTTGTGCTACTTTGCCATGAAGTCGCATTGTTGGAATGTTGAGCTCAATTGGTTGTAGAGCCTCTTGACCATAGACCAAGTGAAATGGTGTGAACTCCGTGGCTTCCCTATATGTGGTTCGATACGCCCACAAGGCACCATCCAAGAAGTCATCCCACAACTTTGTCTTGTTTTTCACCATCTTTCTAATGATGCCTGCAATGACACCATTAGCTTTTTCTACCAAACCATTCGACTGGGGATAGTAGGGTGTACTGTGACGATGTAGAATATGAAGTTCTTCACAGGCTTCTGCGAGCACGCCCTTTCTAAACCCTGGACCATTATCAGAAACAATCTTCAAAGGTGTGTCAAATCTACAACAAATGTGGGTGTAGACAAATTTGCTCACTATCCTCTCATTTACCTTTGCCACATTTTGTGCTTCCACCCACCTAGTCATATAGTTTACAACCACTAGAATGTAGAGTTTACCATTTTTTATCCTAAGCAGAGGACCCATAGCATCAATGCCCCACTTTTCAAAGGGTCCATTTGGAAGCACAATCTGCCTTGGACCATGGACCAATCTTCTATTTCCATTTACTTGACAATTGTGACAACTTTTACACCAATGTTGGACATCCACATGCAGACTTGGCCAAACATACCCCGCAAGCAAAATCTTCTTAACAGTTAACCCTTGGGAAAAATGACCACCACATGCTTCTTCATGCAGACCTTTTAGAATGGCTAGAATTTCCTCGATAGTTGATACTCTTCTGCACACTTGATCCTTCCCTCTTTGATAGAGGGAGCCTTCTAGGAAGAGATAGACACTTGCCTTCTTCATGAGTCTCCTCTTCTGAGCTTTTGTGAAATCTTGTGGAAACTCGCCCTCCATAATGTAGCCAATAATGGGAGTCAATGACTCCAATCCCTGGTACCTCCGTTTCTTGACCGTTGCTGCCATCATGATGACCTGCACTTCTTTCTCAACACATGTAACTTCTTGTTGTGCAAGTAAATCGGCATCTTCATTTTGTTTCCTAGGAATATGATATAATTGCACTTCTTCAAACTGATTAAACAATCTACGAATGGCATGAACTTTTGTCCTTAGGCTTTCATTCTTGCATGCCCAAATGCCTAAAATCTGCTTCACAATGAGAAGTGCATCCCCTTTTACCATGAGACGTTGTATACCTTGGCCAATGCATATCGTTAAACCATGAAGTAGTGTGTCGTATTCTGTTTCATTGCTGCTAGTTGAACCTAGTAGATTGACCTTCTCTTTCATGACCACCTCTCCACTTGGGTTGAGCAACACTAGCCCTCCCCCTGCTTTTCCTGTGGCTCATCGAAAAGCTCCACCAAAGAACAAGGTAAAAGCATTAGGAATACTTTTTGGTGGTGGCAATGGTAGGGTCTTTATTTCAGGCACCTTAATCTCCTTCTCATGTACCCTATAAGTATGGATCCCTGCCAATTGTGCACGCACACTATCTTCTACCTTGAAAGAGTATTGGAATTCTTGCAACTCCATAATCCACTTTGAGATCCTAGTACTAAGATTCATTTGAGACGACAACCAAGGAAACAAATTTTCTACAGTGAGAATTACAAAAGGTTTTGGTAGCAAGTAGGATCTAAAGTTTCTTACCGCAAACATGAGAGAAAGCATCATGAGTTCTGCCTCCATGTAGCCTCTCTCCAAAGCATTCATGACCCTACTAGCAAAGTAGATGGGTCGCATCCGGGTACTATGGGTATCTTGTTGTAGCAAAACCGCACCAATTGTTTCTTTCCGAACACTAGAGCTAACAAAGAATGTGTATTCCCAACAAGGAGGCATGAGTGTTGATAGCTCTGACAGGATGTCTTTAATGTTACAAAATTACTCTTCAAGATCATCAAACCATGCAAATTCTACTTGTTGTGTCAACTTTGCAAAGGGTGAAGCAACTCCGAAGCTAAGTGAATGAAGCGTGACATATACTTCACCTTTTGAATGAATGAGATGACCTCTTTGAGATTCTTGGGTGATGAGATCTCAATAAGAGCCTTTACCTTTGAAGGATCCACCTCAATGCCTTTATAGGAAACCTTGTGACCAAGCAAGATCACTTCATCCTCACCTATGTGACACTTGTCGGGGTTGAGTTGACCTCCCATGTTGTAGAGCTTTTTTAAACCTTCTTCTACCCTTTGTAGATGCAATGATTTTGAGCTATAAATGCAAAAATCATCAATGGACACCATAATTGACTTTCCAAAGAATGCTTGAAACACCATGTTCATGAAACATTGGAATGTTGCAGGAGCATTTGTCAGACCAAATGGCATGACTCTAAAAGCATAACAACCCCAAGGAGTAATGAAGGTTGTTTTCAATTGATCCTCCAATGCAATCCCTATTTGAAAGTAACCTAAGTAGCCATCACACACAGTGTACTTCTCATGACCAGCTACCTCATTTAGTATCTCATTCTGAAATGGGAGGGGAAAGTGATCTCTTTTTGTTGCCTCATTCAGTGGGATGGTAATCCACAGACACCCTCCACTTGCCGTTTTTCTTGGGAGTGACAACAACGGGAGAGACCCACTCTGAATTCTCCACTAGATAAATAAAACCTGCTGCTAGAAACTTCCTTACCTCCTTGAGTAAAGCTTGCTCCTTGATGACTCCTAACTTTCGTAGCTTTTGAGCCTTAGGTGTGGCCTCTGGCTATAACTCAACTCGATCTTGTGTTGAATAGTATCTACTCCACACACATCGGTGTAGTTTTTAGCAAAAAGCCTAGGAAATTTCCTTAACACTAGGTTGGTAATGGGACACTTTTATGTCCTAGGACACTTTTATGTCCTGTTAAGTGACCATTTTCCTTGAATTATGTCAAGAATTTCAACATGGAATTTGAGGTGCTATCTGTCTAGAAAGTTGTCTCATGAGCTGAAAAAAACTCGACATTTTTTTGGAATACCAATTCCATCTTTAACCTTGTCCTTTCACAACATTTCACAACCTAAACTGTGTGAAAAAACGGGTCCTGTTTTTGGCTTTTTTCAACTTTTTGCAACTATACCACTCTAGAATTCATGTTTGTGAGGTCTATAATGCTAGAGAACTATCTTTAGTAGTCCTCAACATGTCCTGATGCTTCTAGGGAGAAATAAATGTTAAAGTCGTAAGTTATGACCAAATTACAAAAATTGTCAAATCCTGTTTTTTAGCCAATTTTAGCTCTTCTATGATTTTTTTGGTGGCTTTCATGATATCCAAATGCAGTTTTCATTTTCAATCTCGCATATTGTAACATAAAGCTAATATTCCTTGAGTTTTGGGGCACCTAATACCCTATTTTGCATAGTAGACAACGATGGTTGATTTTTTCAATTATAGAAGAAAACAAAACATTCTAGTATATCAAGTTAGCTTTTTCAATATTGTTAGTTTCTTGTGACAACTACATGCATTTTGTAGGTAGTAACCATATCTAGTCATAAGGATCAAATTTGGCTAGATATTGAATAGTTTCTATGGGATTCTACAACTCATAATGTTGAACCCAACATTATGAAGAAAACAAAACATTCTAGTATATCAAGTTAGCTTTTTCAATATTGTTAGTTTCTTGTGACAACTACATGCATTTTGTAGGTAGTAACCATATCTAGTCATAAGGATCAAATTTGGCTAGATATTGAATAGTTTCTATGGGATTCTACAACTCATAATGTTGAACCCAACTTTTTCATGTTTGTTGTATTTAGCACTTCATCTTTGTCCCCAAGATTCCCCTTGGTAAGAGATGTATTATTATTTTGACATGCTCCATGGCTCCTTATGAACCCAAAGGACAATAGGGAACTAAGACAACATGCATATTATTTGTATTGAGCGTGGCTATAGAAACTTTGATGATAGGTTTGCAGAATGGTAAAAATTCAACTTTTTTGTACCTATTTCTTTTGGCAAAACAAAAAATAGTGAGTGAGAAGCAATCATATGTTCTGATCACCAACCCATTGAAGTTAACTAGGGAATTTATCTCAAGTCCTACAAAAATCCCTAATCTTATTTTTATGCAACAAAACGTAAGAAATGACCGTTTTGATGAAAATGTACTGGTCCATCAACTTTGGAGGCTTGGTATGACCAAAAGATGAGAAATTTTACAAGTTTCTTATTTTTTCCATGTGTAGTAGGCCTTGAACTATAACCTCATGAAAGGATTTTACAAAATGCGTGGATCTACTATGGTTTTGGAGGTTTTTTTCAAAACCCTGAAAGGACACTTTTTATGTCCTGTTAGGTTACCAACCTAGTGTTAACACACTTTTGAACTCCTCTCTTTCATCTTTTGTAAGTGTTGTAGACAACATACTGAGGCGGTCCGGGGCGGGCAACAAGAAGAGCAACCTCTAGACGCCCTTCAAGGCTCCCGTGCTGCTCAATGGGGCTGGGGCACAACACAACACAAACCAAAACAACAAACCTACAGCCAAATCCCAACTACACAAGGGGCACCACCTAGTTTAAGAGCGAACTAGGACGCAAAAGAGGAGAATCGTTAGAGCAACCCACAAACAAGCAAGGAATTTACACTAACCCTAACACCAATGGAACACTTTCACACACTAAAACACGAGAGAGAGAGAGAGAGAGAGAGAGAGAGAGATAGTGCTCGGGCTGCTTTGAAACGTATCGGCAACGATCAAGAAAACACAACTATATATTTAAGAAAGGGAGAGAAAGGGGGAGGGGGTGCTTGTTGCATTAATACCTTCTTACAAATCTGTCATGACAAATCAAAGTGAGATTAGTATTTGTTCAACATAGCTTGCGTAAATTTCACCACAAAACATCACAAGAAAAGCCACCCCCAATCACTGTCTTAAAGCCAGGGGAGTCCTCTCCACCCTGTCGCCCTCTTACAGTATGTGGGATTTATGGCTAGATTGATGACAACACCAGAGACAAGCTATCAAGAACTTAACAAAAAACACCAAGACGCTTACGCATCATTGTTGTCCATTACTTCACGTTGGAAGGGAGACAAAGTATCCAAGCTTAGTCCAAATCCACCCTCCTTGATTCAGCAAATGTTGGGCTTACACTAGTAGGAGAAATGATAGATTTCCTACTCTCAATTGAATGATCACTCTCTCTCTTACAATGGCATAGAGTTGCCCTACTAATCCCCTATTACAACACATGCACATGCATAAGATAATGAGCTTCCACTCAAGAGCTCCTTCTAGAGAGGTTGAGCTTGGCTTCTCAAGCTATAGCATAGCGCTCTTGCTTATGGCTCCCCCTTGTTGTGCTAGCTACACCCTCCTTTTATAGCAATTTTGAAGGCTAGGGTTACTCCTCTAACCATGGTTGGGTTAGATTTTCAGCGATTTATCTAATTTCTTTTGCTTGGAATTATCAAGAAGTTGGTGGGGAAAGAGAGAGGAGAGAAATGGAGGTGATAGGACTTTTCATAGTGGGTTAGTGTTAGTAGAGTTAGTATTAATTTACAAATGGAATTGGATATTTACAATGGGAGTATCCATGTAGGATACAAATAAGGAAGAAAAACTCTTAAGAGGTAAGAAAAGGTGGATTTCTTACAAGGTTGATGCTCCAAGTGTCTTGAGTAGGGCCAATTTTGACGCTTGTTCACGGTCCACTAGCTTTGACGGTACATTTTTTCTCCACTCTTGACCTTCCTTGAGAGACAAGGTAATTGAAGCTAAGTAATCAACCACCATGATGCTGTCTTTTAAGAGAAGAGGCTGAATTTTGTGGTTTTTTTGATAGATATGGGTAAATTGGAGGAGGAAAAATGAGACTAGGTGGTCAATTTTGGAATGGAATTGTGTGTGGGAGGTATGAGTTCACCATGGTTTCTCTTATTCTTCAAGGTTGAGGAGAAGGTGAGTAGGGTGCAGAGAGGAGTGGTAAGAGAGGTGGGGATGATGAGTGGAGAAGTGTGTGTGAAAGAGGAAAATGATAAAGTGGAAGAGAGAGTGTGGCTGCATAGCATGGGAAAATTGGGGTCCACTAATAAAATCATAGCTCACAGCTCGTAGCTCAAAAAAATATGAAAAAATTTGAGGCAAAATTTCAGCCCACGAGCTAAAACTTTTGTTTGTATCACCTTTTCGAATTCAGAGAGCAAGTGAACTTTAAAAATTCAACAAAACCGACCTTTTTTTTCCACTGCACAAGGTCCTTGTGGGGTCCTTCTTTGGATGATTCTTTTGAATACCTCCAAGAGTGAGCCCTCCATAGTGCATGTATGCATGCCACCTACCCTTGACCTTATTTGGTAGGTCTATAATTGAAGATATTGTTGATATCATGATAAAAGTGAATAGTACAACTAAGAAAATCAAATATTGAGGGGTCTAAAAAATATGTACATGTCAAATATAAATAATATAAGTGGAAAAAATATAAAGGGGTCAAAACAAATCTCTCTCATTATGAGGCTACCATAAAAAGTTAAATATTTTTGGTGTTCTAATTTTTTAGAAAAAAAAACAAAATAGATGTAGGAAGGGAAAAATCACAATAGTGAAAAAATATACACATAAATAAAACTAGTTTTTTTGGATTTTTGTTGGGGTGGAGTTACACCAAATATAAGAGAAGCTTACATGAAAATATTTCTATATGGAATAAAGAATATGAAAAATGGTAAGAAAAGTTGTGGTAATGGTGAGACAATGTACAGAGCATAAATAACACACACCTAGGTAGAAATATTTAAATAAATACCAAAATAATTATGAAAAAATCTTCTATTTAGGCCCTATATACAAAGAAATATTTATATTACGCATGGGCCATAATATACTTATATTTTTATTTTTATTTTTTTATTTTTGGCTCAACTAGCCCAATCACTAGCTAATTGAGGGTTTTTTAAGAAGATATGGGAAAAGTCCCGTGACTCACGCACGCCTATGTACAGTAAAATGGTAGGGATAGCCATAGTGTTTGGGTGAATTTGTTAGGGTGGAGTAACTTACTATGGCAATTACGGAGAGCCGAAAAACGGCTATCATTAGCCCTCCCCTTAGATAATGGTACATTCATGTACCATTTATCCGATCATACAACATGTAGATTGTGTAACGTCTGTCTTTGTCTGCTCTGATCTTTGAAGAACCTTTGTTGTATGATTAAAAAACCTTGTGTGATATGAAAGGTTCTTGAGCCAATAGTACGATGAAATGAAGTGACGGAGTAAACCTCCTCCATCGAGAAAGTTTCCATAAGCACCCCCCCGGGATCAAAGATCTTGAAATATCTTTCCCAAAGAGAGATGTATGGTATGGAATCACTTACTGATTTTGGTTGAAGAAACTTGTAGATTTTATTGTTGTCCATCATTGCATCTATCACTATGAAATTGATATAAAAGATTGGTTGCTCTTCCTCCTGTGTAAAGTTGATGTATCTGCTACGATCTTCAAGAGCTTGTATGAGCAAATTCCTGAACTGTAGCTCATAAATTTCATTCAACCTGGGTAGGCTCATCAAGACAAAATTTCTACGATCTTCATGATTTAGGAAATCTTGATCCATGCTTCCAACTGCTATTGGAAGATATTGCAAATGGTGTACCACATAAGTAGATAATAGACGAAGGTTTCTATTGCTTCCAACACATTCGAAGAGTATAGATTTTGGTACTCATTGATGAGATATCCACATGTAGCAATCAACAATTTTTTCATCTATAATGAAGACCAGAAGCATCACAATGTGCGACCTCCATACACCAAAGAACCAAATGAAGAAGGTTTGGAAACCTCCGTTCATCACCAAGTATTCATGTCCTCCTCCACTTAAGAAGGTATGGTGCCCTCGATGAAAGGTATATGTGAAGAGAGGAGAAGTTGACTTTGAAGAGGTGAAACCCAATGTGAAGATGATTGGGGCTTCAAAAGCTTGGATTTTCTTGCTAAGAGATTGTCCCATGAATGAAGAGCCACCCACTAAATCACCATTGGAGAGAATGATACCCTTCTGATAGTTTCCTTTTATGATTTTATTTTTTACTACTCTCCCATGTTCTTCATCCCCTTCTAAGCCCCCCCTTTGGCAAGGTTGTAACTCCTCACATTGTACCACCTCAAAGGTTGATGGAACAATGTTTGATTTTGTGAAACATTTGGCTTCTTGCATGATAGGTTCCTCTATGCTTAACATACATGGGTCATACCAATGCTTTTCAACATCCTCAAACGCTTCTTGAAGATTATACTCACATGGATTCAACTCACACTCTTCTACTTTTTGTTTTGGAGTTGGCATTCCATGTACACAATCATCTCTTTATGATCAATGTGGTCTATGATCTCTCCACCTATGACTTCATCTTCTTCTTCACTCTCTTCTTCTAGACAAGATACACTCTCAGAACATTCCATAAGATCAAAGTTACCTTCAAGTTCTTCATTCTCCATAGAGTCATGTTGCACAAAAGATTCGTCTGCTCGGACTAGAAATTGATCCTCCGCCAAAAGGTTGGATGTATCCATTATTGAATCATCAATGCCATTTGAGATATCTTGTGTTGATTTTTGCATGCTTGTGATAAAGGTAGAAGAAAGATATTCCACATTTGAATCTTGGCCACACACTTTAGCACTTGAATAATCAGTTGGCATGTAAGTAACTTCTTCAACATTTGTCGGAGTAGAAGGAGACAAGTATGGCAAAGGAGATGACTCCTTGATAGAAACACTTTCGTGATGGTTGGTTCTTCCATCATGATGGAAACCATTTTTGATGTAGAAGTACTTGTGAAACTTCCTTCGGGCAATAGTGACCGCTTCTTCAAAGGTAGAGGGTCCACTACAAGTAACCTTAGTCTTTAGGAAAGGAGACAAACCCAAAATAAATTGATCCATTTTTACATAATCTGGAAATGTAGAACTAAATCCACATCCTTCCCATTGACGAGGAAAAATATCCTCATAAGCATAGTAGTCTTCACCATGTTGTTGAAGTCTCCGTAGTGAAGCCCATGCTTTCTGCGTTGTTGGAACTTTAGAGAATCTGGCCTTCAAAGCTTTGGAAATTTGGGTATATCCATCTTCAATCTGAGAAGACATACTCCAAAACCATTGCTCAGCGTTGCCTCTAAGGAATAGCAATAGAAAATTCCCTTGTTCAATGCCATCCCTTTTACCAAGGATATGACAAACCATTCTAAAATGAGCAAGAAAATCATCAACATCTTCATCTGGATTTCCGAAGAAGATTGGAATATCATCAAAGGTATAGAGTGTCATAGTCTCTCAATGCTAGAACCACACAAAGATTAGTTCCAAACAATCATCAACTAACTACACAAAGTTTTGAAAGGTCTTTCAACATGAATTCTAGACTTTTATGTGAAATTTTTTTTTTCCTTTCTTATGTTATGCATAATCCGAACCATATTCTAGATCAATTTTTGTTTCCTTGAAATTAAACTCGGTCGGTTTTCATGATTCATAAAATCTACTTGATTATGCTGAAATTCAAGCATTCATGCAATACAACAACACTAAGCACACAATCGTTCCTCAGTGGGGGCACCAAAATTGAGGCGGTCCGGGGCGGGCAGCAAGAAGAGCAACCTCTAGACACCCTTCAAGGCTCCCGTGCTGCTCAATGGGGCTGGGGCACAACACAACACAAACAAAAACAACAAACCCATAGCCAAATCCCAACTACACAAGGGGCACCACCAAGTTTAAGAGCGAACTAGGATGCAAAAGAGAAGAATCGTTAGAGCAACCCACAAACAAGCAAGGAATTTACACTAACCCTAACACCAATGGAACACTTTCACACACTAAAACACGAGAGAGAGAGAGAGAGAGAGAGAGAGAGAGATAGTGCTCGGGCTGCTTTGAAACGTATCGGCAACGATCAAGCAAACACAACTATATATTTAAGAAAGAGAGAGAAAGGGGGAGGCGGTGCTTGTTGCATTAATACCTTCTTACAAATCTGTCATGACAAATCAAAGTGAGATTAGTATTTGTTCAACATAGCTTGCGTAAATTTCACCACAAAACATCACAAGAAAAGCCACCCCCAATCACTGTCTTAAAGCCAGGGGAGTCCTCTCCACCCTGTCGCCCTCTTACAGTATGTGGGATTTATGGCTAGATTGATGACAACACCAGAGACAAGCTATCAAGAACTTAACAAAAAACACCAAGACGCTTACGCATCATTGTTGTCCATTACTTCACGTTGGAAGGGAGACAAAGTATCCAAGCTTAGTCCAAATCCACCCTCCTTGATTCAGCAAATGTTGGGCTTACACTAGTAGGAGAAATGATAGATTTCCTACTCTCAATTGAATGATCACTCTCTCTCTTACAATGGCATAGAGTTCCCTTGCTAATCCCCTATTACAACACATGCACATGCATAAGATAATGAGCTTCCACTCAAGAGCTCCTTCTAGAGAGGTTGAGCTTGGCTTCTCAAGCTATAGCATACCGCTCTTGCTTATGGCTCCCCCTTGTTGTGCTAGCTACACCCTCCTTTTATAGCAATTTTGAAGGCTAGGGTTACTCCTGTAACCATGGTTGGGTTAGATTTTCAGCGATTTATCTAATTTCTCTTGCTTGGAATTATCAAGAAGTTGGTGGGGAAAGAGAGAGGAGAGAAATGGAGGTGATAGGACTTTTCATAGTGGGTTAGTGTTAGTAGAGTTAGTATTAATTTACAAATGGAATTGGATATTTACAATGGGAGTATCCATGTATGATACAAATAAGGAAGAAAAACTCTTAAGAGGTAAGAAAAGGTGGATTTCTTACAACGTTGATGCTCCAAGTGTCTTGAGTAGGGCCAATTTTGACACTTGTTGACGGTCCACTAGCTTTGACGGTACATTTTTTCTCCACTCTTGACCTTCCTTGAGAGACAAGGTAATTGAAGCTGAGTAATCAACCACCATGATGCTGTCTTTTAAGAGAAGAGGCTGAATTTTGTGGTTTTTTTGATAGATATGGGTAAATTGGAGGAGGAAAAATGAGACTAGGTGGTCAATTTTGGAATGGAATTGTGTGTGGGAGGTATGAGTTCACCATGGTTTCTCTTATTCTTCAAGGTTGAGGAGAAGGTGAGTAGGGTGCAGAGAGGAGTGGTGAGAGAGGTGGGAATGATGAGTGGAGAAGTGTGTGTGAAAGAGGAAAATGATAAAGTGGAAGAGAGAGTGTGGCTGCATAGCATGGGAAAACTGGGGTCCACTAATAAAATCATAGCTCACAGCTCGTAGCTCAAAAAAATATGAAAAAAGTTGAGGCAAAAGTTCAGCCCACGAGCTACAACTTTTGTTTGTATCACCTTTTCAAATTCGGAGAGCAAATGAACTTTAAAAATTCAACAAAACCGACCGTTTTTTTCCACTGCACAAGGTCCTTGTGGGGTCCTTCTTTGGATGATTCTTTTGAATACCTCCAAGAGTGAGCCCTCCATAGTGCATGTATGCATGCCACCTACCCTTGACCTTATTTGGTAGGTCTATAATTGAAGATATTGTTGAGATCATGATATAAGTGAATAGTACAACTAAGAAAATCAAATATTGAGGGGTCTAAAAAATATGTACATGTCAAATATAAATAATATAAGTGGAAAAAATATAAAGGGATCAAAAGAAATCTCTCTCATTATGACGCTACCATAAAAAGATAAATATTTTTGGTGTTCTAATTTTTTAGAAAAAAAAACAAAATAAATGTAGGAAGGGAAAAATCACAATAGTGAAAAAATATACACATAAATAAAACTAGTTTTTTTGGATTTTTGTTGGGGTGGAGTTACACCAAATATAAGAGAAGCTTACATGAAAATATTTCTATATGGAATAAAGAATATGAAAAATGGTAAGAAAAGTTGTGGTAATGGTGAGGCAATGTACAGAGCATAAATAACACACACCTAGGTAGAAATATTTAAATAAATACCAAAATAATTATGAAAAAATCTTCTATTTAGGCCCTATATACAAAGAAATATTTACATACGCATGGGCCATAATATACTTATATTTTTTATTTATTTTTATTTTTTTGGCTCAACTAGCCCAATGACTAGCTAATTGAGGGTTTTTTAAGAAGATATGGAAAAAGTCCCGTGACTCACGCACGCCTATGTACAGTGAAATGGTAGGGATAGCCATAGTGTTTGGGTGAATTTGGTAGGGTGGAGTAACTTACTATGGCAATTACGGAGAGCCGAAAAACGGCTATCATTAGCCCCCCCCTTAGATAATGGTACATTCATGTACCATTTATCCGATCATACAACATGTAGATTGTGTAGCGTCTGTCTTTGTCTGCTCTGATCTTTGAAGAACCTTTGTTGTATGATTAAAAAACCTTGTGTGATATGAAAGGTTCTTGAGCCAATAGCACGATGAAATGAAGTGACGGAGTAAACCTCCTCCATCGAGAAAGTTTCCATAAGCACCCCCCCGGGATCAAAGATCTTGAAATATCTTTCCCAAAGAGAGATGTATGGTATGGAATCACTTACTGATTTTGGTTGAAGAAACTTGTAGATTTTATTGTTGTCCATCATTGCATCTATCACTATGAATTTGATATAAAAGATTGGTTGCTCTTCCTCCTGTGTAAAGTTGATGTATCTGCTACGATCTTCAAGAGCTTGTATGAGCAAATTCCTGAATTGTAGCTCATAAATTTCATTCAACCTGGGTAGGCTCATCAAGACAAAATTTCTACGATCTTCATGATTTAGGAAAGCTTGATCCATGCTTCCAACTGCTATTGGAAGATATTGCAAATGGTGTACCACATAAGTAGATAATAGACGAAGGTTTCTATTGCTTCCAACACATTGGAAGAGAATAGATTTTGGTACTGATTGATGAGATATCCACATGTAACAATCAACAATTTTTTCATCTATGATGAAGACCAGAAGCATCACAATGTGCGACCTCCATACACCAAAGAACCAAATGAAGAAGGTTTGGAAACCTCCGTTCATCACCAAGTATTCATGTCCTCCTCCACTTAAGAAGGTATGGTGCCCTCGATGAAAGGTATATGTGAAGAGAGGAGAAGTTGACTTTGAAGAGGTGAAACCCAATGTGAAGATGATTGGGGCTTCAAAAGCTTGGATTTTCTTGCTAAGAGATTGTCCCATGAATGAAGAGCCACCCACTAAATCACCATTGGAGAGAATGATACCCTTCTGATAGTTTCCTTTTATGATTTTATTTTTTACTACTCTCCCATGTTCTTCATCCCCTTCTAAGCCCCCCCTTTGGCAAGGTTGTAACTCCTCACATTGTACCACCTCAAAGGTTGATGGAATACTGTTTGATTTTATGAAACATTTGGCTTCTTGCATGATAGGTTCCTCTATGCTTAACATACATGGGTCATACCAATGCTTTTCAACATCCTCAAACACTTCTTGAAGATTATACTCACATGGATTCAACTCACACTCTTCTACTTTTTGTTTTGGAGTTGGCATTCCATGTACACAATCATCTCTTTATGATCAATGTGGTCTATGATCTCTCCACCTATGATTTCATCTTCTTCTT
This sequence comes from Adiantum capillus-veneris, assembly GCF_014529385.1. NCBI lineage: Eukaryota > Viridiplantae > Streptophyta > Polypodiopsida > Polypodiales > Pteridaceae > Adiantum > Adiantum capillus-veneris. The sequence goes on along the minus strand of NC_140946.1, from coordinate 13,211,095 downwards.
CACTCTCTTCTTTTAGACAAGATACACTCTCAGAACATTCCATAAGATCAAAATTACCTTCAAGTTCTTCATTCTCCATAGAGTCATGTCGCACAAAAGATTCGTCTGCTCGGACTAGAAATTGATCCTCCGCCAAAAGGTTGGATGTATCCATTATTGAATCATCAATGCCATTTGAGATATCTTGTGTCGATTTTTGCATACTTGTGATAAAGGTAGAAGAAAGAGATTCCACATTTGAATCTTGGCCACACACTTTAGTACTTGAATAATCAGTTGGCATGTAAGTAACTTCTTCAACATTTGTCGGAGTAGAAGGAGACAAGTCTGGCAAAGGAGATGACTCCTTGATAGAAACACTTTCATGATGGTTGGTTCTTCCAGCATGATGGAAACCATTTTTGATGTAGAAGTACTTGTGAAACTTCCTTCGGGCAATAGTGACCGCTTCTTCAAAGGTAGAGGGTCCACTACAAGTAACCTTAGTCTTTAGGAAAGGAGACAAACCCAAAATAAATTGATCCATTTTTACATAATCTGGAAATGTAGAACTAAATCCACATCCTTTCCATTGACGAGAAAAAATATCCTCATAAGCATAGTAGTCTTCACCATGTTGTTGAAGTCTCCGTAGTGAAGCCCATGCTTTCTCCGTTGTTGGAACTTTAGAGAATCTGGACTTCAAAGCTTTGGAAATTTGGGTATATCCATCTTCAATCTGAGAAGATTGGAATATCATCAAAGGTATAGCGTGTCATAGTCTCTCAATGCTAGAACCACACAAAGATTAGTTCCAAACAATCATCAACTAACTACACAAAGTTTTGAAAGGTCTTTCAACATGAATTCTAGACTTTTATGTGAATATGTTTTTTTCCTTTCTTATGTTATGCATAATCCGAACCATATTCTAGATCAATTTTTGTTTCCTTCAAATTAAACTCGGTCGGTTTTCATGATTCATAAAATCTACTTGATTATGCTGAAATTCAAGCATTCATGCAATACAACAACACTAAGCACACAATCGTTCCTCAGTGGGGCCACCAAAATTGAGGCGGTCCGGGGCGGGCAACAAGAAGAGCAACCTCTAGACACCCTTCAAGGCTCCCGTGCTGCTCAATGGGGCTGGGGCACAACACAACACAAACCAAAACAACAAACCCACAGCCAAATCCCAACTACACAAGGGGCACCACCTAGTTTAAGAGCGAACTAGGACGCAAAAGAGGAGAATCGTTAGAGCAACCCACAAACAAGCAAGGAATTTACACTAACCCTAACACCAATGGAACACTTTCACACACTAAAACACGAGAGAGAGAGAGAGAGAGAGAGAGAGAGAGAGAGAGATAGTGCTCGGGCTGCTTTGAAACGTATCGGCAACAATCAAGCAAACACAACTATATATTTAAGAAAGAGAGAGAAAGGGGGAGGGGGTGCTTGTTGCATTAATACCTTCTTACAAATCTGTCATGACAAATCAAAGTGAGATTAGTATTTGTTCAACATAGCTTGCCTAAATTTCACCACAAAACATCACAAGAAAAGCCACCCCCAATCACTGTCTTAAAGCCAAGGGAGTCCTCTCCACCCTGTCACCCTCTTACAATATGTGGGATTTATGGCTAGATTGATGACAACACCAGAGACAAGCTATCAAGAACTTAACAAAAAACACCAAGACGCTTACGCATCATTGTTGTCCATTACTTCACGTTGGAAGGGAGACAAAGTATCCAAGCTTAGTCCAAATCCACCCTCCTTGATTCAGCAAATGTTGGGCTTACACTAGTAGGAGAAATGATAGATTTCCTACTCTCAATTGAATGATCACTCTCTCTCTTACAATGGCATAGAGTTCCCTTGCTAATCCCCTATTACAACACATGCACATGCATAAGATAATGAGCTTCCACTCAAGAGCTCCTTCTAGAGAGGTTGAGCTTGGCTTCTCAAGCTATAGCATAGCGCTCTTGCTTATGGCTCCCCCTTGTTGTGCTAGCTACACCCTCCTTTTATAGCAATTTTGAAGGCTAGGGTTACTCCTCTAACCATGGTTGGGTTAGATTTTCAGCGATTTATCTAATTTCTTTTGCTTGGAATTATCAAGAAGGTAGTGGGGAAAGAGAGAGGAGAGAAATGGAGGTGATAGGACTTTTCATAGTGGGTTAGTGTTAGTAGAGTTAGTATTAATTTACAAATGGAATTGGATATTTACAATGGGAGTATCCATGTAGGATACAAATAAGGAAGAAAAACTCTTAAGAGGTAAGAAAAGGTGGATTTCTTACAAGGTTGATGCTCCAAGTGTCTTGAGTAGGGCCAATTTTGACGCTTGTTGACGGTCCACTAGCTTTGACGGTACATTTTTTCTCCACTCTTGACCTTCCTTGAGAGATAAGGTAATTGAAGCTGAGTAATCAACCACCATGATGCTGTCTTTTAAGAAAAGAGGCTGAATTTTGTGGTTTTTTTGATAGATATGGGTAAATTGGAGGAAGAAAAATGAGACTAGGTGGTCAATTTTGGAATGGAATTGTGTGTGGGAGGTATGAGTTCACCATCGTTTCTCTTATTCTTCAAGGTTGAGGAGAAGGTGAGTAGGGTGCAGAGAGGAGTGGTGAGAGAGGTGGGGATGATGAGTGGAGAAGTGTGTGTGAAAGAGGAAAATGATACAGTGGAAGAGAGAGTGTGGCTGCATAGCATGGGAAAACTGGGGTCCACTAATAAAATCATAGCTCACAGCTCGTAGCTCAAAAAAATATGAAAAAAGTTGAGGCAAAAGTTCAGCCCACGAGCTAAAACTTTTGTTTGTATCACCTTTTCAAATTCGGAGAGCAAGTGAACTTTAAAAATTCAACAAAACCGACCGTTTTTTTCCACTGCACAAAGTCCTTGTGGGGTCCTTCTTTGGATGATTCTTTTGAATACCCCCAAGAGTGAGCCCTCCATAGTGCATGTATGCATGCCACCTACCCTTGACCTTATTTGGTAGGTCTATAATTGAAGATATTGTTGAGATCATGATATAAGTGAATAGTACAACTAAGAAAATCAAATATTGAGGGGTCTAAAAAATATGTACATGTCAAATATAAATAATATAAGTGGAAAAAATATAAAGGGGTCAAAAGAAATCTCTCTCATTATGAGGCTACCATAAAAAGATAAATATTTTTGGTGTTCTAGTTTTTTTGAAAAAAAAACAAAATAGATGTAGGAAGGGAAAAATCACAATAGTGAAAAAATATACACATAAATAAAACTAGTTTTTTTGGATTTTTGTTGGGGTGGAGTTACACCAAATATAAGAGAAGCTTACATGAAAATATTTCTATATGGAATAAAGAATATGAAAAGTGGTAAGAAAAGTTGTGGTAATGGTGAGAAATGTACAGAGCATAAATAACACACACCTAGGTAGAAATATTTAAATAAATACCAAAATAATTATGAAAAAATCTTCTATTTAGGCCCTATATACAAAGAAATATTTACATACGCATGGGCCATAATATACCTATATTTTTATTTTTATTTTTTTATTTTTGGCTCAACTAGCCCAATCACTAGCTAATTGAGGGTTTTTTAAGAAGATATGGGAAAAGTCCCGTGACTCACGCACGCCTATGTACAGTAAAATGGTAGGGATAGCCATAGTGTTTGGGTGAATTTGGTAGGGTGGAGTAACTTACTATGGCAATTACGGAGAGCCGAAAAACGGCTATCATTAGCCCTCCCCTTAGATAATGGTACATTCATGTACCATTTATCCGATCATACAACATGTAGATTGTGTAACGTCTGTCTTTGTCTGCTCTGATCTTTGAAGAACCTTTGTTGTATGATTAAAAAACCTTGTGTGATATGAAAGGTTCTTGAGCCAATAGTACGATGAAATGAAGTGACGGAGTAAACCTCCTCCATCAAGAAAGTTTCCATAAGCACCCCCCCGGGATCAAAGATCTTGAAATATCTTTCCCAAAGAGAGATGTATGGTATGGAATCACGTACTGATTTTGGTTGAAGAAACTTGTAGATTTTATTGTTGTCCATCATTGCATCTATCACTATGAATTTGATATAAAAGATTGGTTGCTCTTCCTCCTGTGTAAAGTTGATGTATCTGCTACGATCTTCAAGAGCTTGTATGAGCAAATTCCTGAACTGTAGCTCATAAATTTCATTCAACCTGGGTAGGCTCATCAAGACAAAATTTCTACGATCTTCATGATTTAGGAAAGCTTGATCCATGCTTCCAAGTGCTATTGGAAGATATTGCAAATGGTGTACCACATAAGTAGATAATAGACGAAGGTTTCTATTGCTTCCAACACATTGGAAGAGAATAGATTTTGGTACTGATTGATGAGATATCCACATGTAGCAATCAACAATTTTTTCATCTATGATGAAGACCAGAATCATCACAATGTGCGACCTCCATACACCAAAGAACCAAATGAAGAAGGTTTGGAAACCTCCGTTCATCACCAAGTATTCATGTCCTCCTCCACTTAAGAAGGTATGGTGCCCTCGATGAAAGGTATATGTGAAGAGAGGAGAAGTTGACTTTGAAGAGGTGAAACCCAATGTGAAGATGATTGGGGCTTCAAAAGCTTGGATTTTCTTGCTAAGAGATTGTCCCATGAATGAAGAGCCACCCACTAAAACACCATTGGAGAGAATGATACCCTTCTGATAGTTTCCTTTTATGATTTTATTTTTTACTACTCTCCCATGTTCTTCATCCCCTTCTAAGCCCCCCCTTTGGCAAGGTTGTAACTCCTCACATTGTACCACCTCAAAGGTTGATGGAATACTGTTTGATTTTGTGAAACATTTGGCTTCTTGCATGATAGGTTCCTCTATGCTTAACATACATGGGTCATACCAATGCTTTTCAACATCCTCAAACACTTCTTGAAGATTATACTCACATGGATTCAACTCACACTCTTCTACTTTTTGTTTTGGAGTTGGCATTCCATGTACACAATCATCTCTTTATGATCAATGTGGTCTATGATCTCTCCACCTATGATTTCATCTTCTTCTTCACTCTCTTCTTTTAGACAAGATACACTCTCAGAACATTCCATAAGATCAAAGTTACCTTCAAGTTCTTCATTCTCCATAGAGTCATGTTGCGCAAAAGATTCGTCTGCTCGGACTAGAAATTGATCCTCCGCCAAAAGGTTGGATGTATCCATTATTGAATCATCAATGCCATTTGAGATATCTTGTGTCGATTTTTGCATGCTTGTGATAAAGGTAGAAGAAAGAGATTACACATTTGAATCTTGGCCACACACTTTAGCACTTGAATAATCAGTTGGCATGTAAGTAACTTCTTCAACATTTGTCGGAGTAGAAGGAGACAAGTATGGCAAAGGAGATGACTCCTTGATAGAAACACTTTCATGATGGTTGGTTCTTCCAGCATGATGGAAACCATTTTTGATGTAGAAGTACTTGTGAAACTTCCTTCGGGCAATAGTGACCGCTTCTTCAAAGGTAGAGGGTCCACTACAAGTAACCTTAGTCTTTAGGAAAGAGACAAACCCAAAATAAATTGATCCATTTTTACATAATTTGGAAATGTAGAACTAAATCCACATCCTTTCCATTGACGAGAAAAAATATCCTCATAAGCATAGTAGTCTTCACCATGTTGTTGAGGTCTCCGTAGTGAAGCCCATGCTTTCTCTGTTGTTGGAACTTTAGAGAATCTGGCTTTCAAAGCTTTGGAAATTTGGGTATTTCCATCTTCAATCTGAGAAGACATACTCCAAAACCATTGCTCAGCGTTGCCTCGAAGGAATAGCAATAGAAAATCCCCTTTTTCAATGTCATCCCTTTTACCAAGGATATGACAAACCATTCTAAAATCAGCAACAAAATCATCAACATCTTCTTCTGGATTTCCAAAGAAGATTGGAATATCATCAAAGGTATAGCGTGTCATAGTCTCTCAATGCTAGAACCACACAAAGATTAGTTCCAAACAATCATCAACTAACTACACAAAGTTTTGAAAGGTATTTCAACATGAATTCTAGACTTTTATGTGAAAATGTTTTTTTCCTTTCTTATGTTATGCATAATCCGAACCATATTCTAGATCAATTTTTGTTTCCTTGAAATTAAACTCGGTAGGTTTTCATGATTCATAAAATCTACTTGATTATGCTGAAATGCAAGCATTCATGCAATACAACAACACTAAGCACACAATCGTTCCTCAGTGGGGGCACCAAAATTGAGGTGGTCCGGGGCGGGCAACAAGAAGAGCAACCTCTAGACACCCTTCAAGGCTCCCGTGCTGCTCAATGGGGCTGGGGCACAACACAACACAAACCAAAACAACAAACCCACAGCCAAATCCCAACTACACAAGGGGCACCACCTAGTTTAAGAGCGAACTAGGACGCAAAAGAGGAGAATCGTTAGAGCAACCCACAAACAAGCAAGGAATTTACACTAACCCTAACACCAATGGAACACTTTCACACACTAAAACACGAGAGAGAGAGAGAGAGAGAGAGAGAGAGAGAGAGAGAGAGAGATAGTGCTCGGGCTGCTTTGAAACGTATCAGCAACGATCAAGCAAACACAACTATATATTTAAGAAAGAGAGAGAAAGGGGGAGGGGGTGCTTGTTGCATTAATACCTTCTTACATATCTGTCATGACAAATCAAAGTGAGATTAGTATTTGTTCAACATAGCTTGCGTAAATTTCACCACAAAACATCACAAGAAAAGCCACCCCCAATCACTGTCTTAAAGCCAGGGGAGTCCTCTCCACCCTGTCGCCCTCTTACAGTATGTGGGATTTATGGCTAGATTGATGACAACACCAGAGACAAGCTATCAAGAACTTAACAAAAAACACCAAGACGCTTACGCATCATTGTTGTCCATTACTTCACGTTGGAAGGGAGACAAAGTATCCAAGCTTAGTCCAAATCCACCCTCCTTGATTCAGCAAATGTTGGGCTTACACTAGTAGGAGAAATGATAGATTTCCTACCCTCAATTGAATGATCACTCTCTCTCTTACAATGGCATAGAGTTCCCTTGCTAATCCCCTATTACAACACATGCACATGCATAAGATAATGAGCTTCCACTCAAGAGCTCCTTCTAGAGAGGTTGAGCTTGGCTTCTCAAGCTATAGCATAGCGCTCTTGCTTATGGCTCCCCCTTGTTGTGCTAGCTACACCCTCCTTTTATAGCAATTTTGAAGGCTAGGGTTACTCCTCTAACCATGGTTGGGTTAGATTTTCAGCGATTTATGTAATTTCTTTTGCTTGGAATTATCAAGAAGTTGGTGGGGAAAGAGAGAGGAGAGAAATGGAGGTGATAGGACTTTTCATAGTGGGTTAGTGTTAGTAGAGTTAGTATTAATTTACAAATGGAATTGGATATTTACAATGGGAGTATCCATGTATGATACAAATAAGGAAGAAAAACTCTTAAGGGGTAAGAAAAGGTGGATTTCTTACAAGGTTGATGCTCCAAGTGTCTTGAGTAGGGCCAATTTTGACACTTGTTGACGGTCCACTAGCTTTGACGGTACATTTTTTCTCCACTCTTGACCTTCCTTGAGAGACAAGGTAATTGAAGCTGAGTAATCAACCACCATGATGCTGTCTTTTAAGAGAAGAGGCTGAATTTTGTGGTTTTTTTGATAGATATTGGTAAATTGGAGGAGGAAAAATGAGACTAGGTGGTCAATTTTGGAATGGAATTGTGTGTGGGAGGTATGAGTTCACCATGGTTTCTCTTATTCTTCAAGGTTGAGGAGAAGGTGAGTAGGGTGCAGAGAGGAGTGGTGAGAGAGGTGGGGATGATGAGTGGAGAAGTGTGTGTGAAAGAGGAAAATGATAAAGTGGAAGAGAGAGTGTGGATGCATAGCATGGGAAAACTGGGGTCCACTAATAAAATCATAGCTCAAAGCTCGTAGCTCAAAAAAATATGAAAAACTTTGAGGCAAAAGTTCAGCCCACGAGCTACAACTTTTGTTTGTATCACCTTTTCAAATTCGGAGAGCAAGTGAACTTTAAAAATTCAGCAAAACCGACCGTTTTTTTCCACTGCACAAAGTCCTTGTGGGGTCCTTCTTTGGATGATTCTTTTGAATACCTCCAAGAGTGAGCCCTCCATAGTGCATGTATGCATGCCACCTACCCTTGACCTTATTTGGTAGGTCTATAATTGAAGATATTGTTGAGATCATGATATAAGTGAATAGTACAACTAAGAAAATCAAATATTGAGGGGTCTAAAAAATATGTACATGTCAAATATAAATAATATAAGTGGAAAAAATATAAAGGGGTCAAAAGAAATCCTCTCATTATGAGGCTACCATAAAAAGTTAAATATTTTTGGTGTTCTAATTTTTTAGAAAAAAAAAACAAAATAGATGTAGGAAGGGAAAAATCACAATAGTGAAAAAATATACACATAAATAAAACTAGTTTTTTTGGATTTTTGTTGGGGTGGAGTTACACCAAATATAAGAGAAGCTTACATGAAAATATTTCTATATGGAATAAAGAATATGAAAAATGGTAAGAAAAGTTGTGGTAATGGTGAGGCAATGTACAGAGCATAAATAACACAGCTAGGTAGAAATATTTAAATAAATACCAAAATAATTATGAAAAAATCTTTTATTTAGGCCCTATATACAAAGAAATATTTACATACGCATGGGCCATAATATACTTATATTTTTTATTTTATTTTTATTTTTTTGGCTCAACTAGCCCAATGACTAGCTAATTGAGGGTTTTTTAAGAAGATATGGGAAAAGTCCCGTGACTCACGCACGCCTATGTACAGTGAAATGGTAGGGATAGCCATAGTGTTTGGGTGAATTTGGTAGGGTGGAGTAACTTACTATGGCAATTACGGAGAGCCGAAAAACGGCTATCAATACCTTCTTACATTCCTTCATCTTCCACATTTTGGTTCTCTTGGGAACCTACCTCTTCCAAACCTGGGCAAGAGGTCTCTTGGTTGTTTGTCTTAAACCTTACCCCCATGACTTTGATGGAAGACTCCTCTTCAATAATGCTGCCGCTACTTTCTTTTTCTGAAGTGCTATCGGTCGAGCCTTCCTCCGTCTCACTTTGTGATGGAGCTCCGCTTGGAGTTTCTCCTTCATGTCAAAGACAAACTTCTTATGATTGTCATTCCTGCAAATCAATTCTCCACTCTCCCAATCCTGCAGAGCTCGCATTTTCATTAGCCATGGTCTTCCTAGGATAAATGGATAACCATTTCCTTTGGTATACATAACATAGAAATCCATTGCCTTCTTAATGCAAAAGGCCTCCACAAAAACATTTTTACAAATGCCTATGCACCTAGCCTTGCTATTGTTTTCCATTTTTACTTTGATTTCAAGTGTTTCATGGATGTGCATGCCTAGTCTTTGCATGAGTCCCTCTGTCATCATGCAAATTTGTGCACCCCCATCCACTAGACCTTTCCTAACCAATCTTCCTTTGATGTAACAATCTAGCACAGGTGTAATATCCTCATTCATTTTATCTTGTGCGATTTTTACAACAGGCACACTCTCTTTTACCTTTCTCCTAGTGCTAACTGCTTTTGTTAAATCCCTCCTAGCTTGTGGGCATAATGCAAGAAATTGAGGCCATGAGATATCAGAACCCTTACCTCTCATGTCTTCCAATAGGTTGTATGGAGCCGTACCATGTCCAAGAGAGAAGTCTTGGAGGTTGATACGACATCGAGTCCTCTTAGCTTCCTTGGTCTCCTTTGCCTTCTTGCCTCATCCATGGTCACTCTGTGATGTGACTCCTTCTTTCTCTTTACCTTTTCCTCGGCCACGCTTAATGCCATTTTCTTCCATGTCAACCTCATTTAAATCTGTCACCTCTACCACATGCACATTTGGATCTGGCAAAGGTGGAACTCCTTCTACCCCTTGTGGAGGTGGTCTTGGTCCATTTGGCCTTTGTAGAAGCCTTGGTTGTTGGACCAGTTCCTTCACGTGCATTCATCACTGGGTAATTCAAGTTAGGTCTCCCTGGCTCCCCATGGGGCCAAGGACAATTATACATCCCATGTCCATACTCTCCGCAATTCCAACATTGTAAGACTCTCCTAGGTTGTGGCTCTCTCTCCTCGGCTTTCTTTGTTTGTCCCTTTTGACCTACAGCTGGTGCAAGGTGAATGGACAAGCTGCTTAAAGATTCATTTAACTTCTCAATCACTTCTACCGTTACCTCAGGAAGCTCCCTAGGTGTTGATGCTTGTGACTTACCTTTGGGTCTAAGACCTTCTATTGGAACCTCTCCCCTTAGGCACTTGAGTTTTCTATACTTCTCAACAGTCCTAGTTTTAGCTGCATCATAGGTAGTAGGTGCACCCGCCTCCACCTTTACCATAAGATCAGGGAAGAGTCCAGCTATAAACCTTTCCTTCTTTAGAAAATCTGCACCATCACCAGGGTTAGCAACATTTCGTATCTATAGAGCCTAAAGACGTAGAAACTCTTGCTTGTACAAGTAGTAGTCATCTAAGTATTTTTGCTTATGAGAAACAATGTCTTGCCATAGTTTTTGAGTGTTTTGGGGATCAAAGAAGTATCGTTTGAAACGATTCACAACTTCCGTGTAATCCCCCTTAACTTCCTCAGGCAAAGAGTCAAACCAAGTACTAGCATCTTTTCTAAGGACCACCTCAAACATTTCTACACGTTCTTGATCAATTATTATCCTCTTGATACGGCAAGACATCTTGAAATTTGCTAAAAATAATTATGCATCCTCTCCCGGCTCTCCAAAGAAAAGAGGATATCCGGACATTTGACGTTGGGCCTCCATTGAATCAATTTCAAAGTAACAACATGTTTTTGTTTTTTCTTACTTATTAAAAGGATTTACGCAATAATGTTTTCTGAATTACAATCTGTTCTACAACAAAATAAAAATATGCACATCAAATGATCTATGATAATCAACAAGAGGCAGGATGACAGGATTTGGTGATGCAAGAATTTCTCCTACTCTTTGGACACCAAACATGAACACCATACGTTGTTGAAAATGGATCTTCCTACTAATTGCAATGCTTATTCTAATGTGTGGAGTGAAATGGAAGGGGAAAATGTCTATTTCTGGGCCATTATCCATGGTCTATGCATGACCTAATGCTTAAAACAAAACAAAAATATAGACGTCTAAACTAAAGTCGTACCTAATGAGAGGAAAAATAAAGGGATTTACTAATGCATTTATCTCGGCCAACCTAAGAGGACCCAAAATTCTACGAATTACTCGTTGAAATTGCAGCTTAGTACTAACAATTATGTGCACCTTTTGCCTTGCAATGGGAACAAAAGGATCATACAAATTCTCGTGATTCATGTAAACTACTTGACTATGCTAAAGGTTGAACCTACACAAAAAGATACACAAGACTTCCTCCGTGGGCCCACCAATTTGAGGCGGTCCCGGGATGACGGGCAACAAGAAGAGTGGCCTCTAAGCACCCTTCTACGCTCCCGTGCTGCTCAATTGGGTTGAGGTTGGAAAAAAACAACAAACACACACACAAACCCACAACCTAACCCTACACAATTTTGGGGCACCACCTAGTTTTGGATGCAAACTAGGACACATAGAGAGAGAGAGAGAGAGAGAGAGAGAGAGAGAGAGAGAGAGAGAGAGAGAGACAGAGAGAGTTAGGGGCTGCTTGTTGCAGTAATACCTTCTTACAAATCTTCCATGATCAATCAGTGTGAGATTAGTATTTGTTCAACATAGCTTGAGTAACCGCAACACATCACAAGAAAAGCCACCCCAATCACTATCTTAAGTCCAGGGGATTCCTCTCCACCTTGTCGCCCTCTTATAGCATGTGGGTTTTATGGCTAAATTGATAACAACAACCGGAGACAAGCTATCAAGAACTTAAATAAAACACCAAGACACTTACACATCATTGTTGTCCATGACTTCACGTTGGAAGAGAGACAAGGTATACATGCTTAGTCCAAATCCACCCTCCTTGATTCAGCAAATGTTAGTCTTACACTAGTAGGAAAAATGATAGGCTTCCTACTCCCAATTAAATGATTACTCTCTCTTACAATGGCATAGAGATCCCGTGCTAATCACCCCTAATACAACACATACATATGCATAAACCAATGAGATTCCACTCAAGAGCTCCTTCTCAAGAGGTTGAGCTTGGCTTCTCAAGCTATAGCATAGTGCTCTTGCTTATGGCTTCTCCTCTTTGTGCTAGCTACACCTTCCTTTTATAGCAATTTTGAAGGCTAGGGTTACTCCTCCTAACCATAGTTGGGTTAGATTTTCAACACTTTATCTAATTTCTTTTGCTTGGAATCACCAAGAAGTTGGGAAAGAGAGAGGAGAGAAATGGAGGTGATAGGACTTTTCATAGTGGGTTAGTGTTAGTAGATTAGTAGAGTTAGTATTTTTATTAGTTTACAAATGGAATTGGATATTTACAATGGGAGTATCCATGTAGGATACAAATAAGCAAGAAAAAACTCTTAAGAAGTAAGAAAATATAGATTTCTTACAATGTTAATGCTCCAAGTGTCTTGAGTAGGGCCAAATTTTGACGCTTATTGACGGTCCACTAGCTTTGATAGTACGTTTTTTCTCCACTCTTGACCTTCCTTGTGGGACAAGGTAATTGAAGATGAGTAACCAATCACCATGATGCTGTCTTTCAAGAGAAGAGGCTGAATTTTGTGGTTTTTTTTATAGATATGGGTAATTTGGAGGAGGAAAAATGAGACTAGCTGGTCAATTTTGGAATGGAAGTGTGTGTAGGAGGCATGAGTTCTCCATGGTTTCTCTTATTCTTCAAGGTTGAGGAGAAGGTGAGTAGGATGCAGATAGGAGAGGTGCCAGAGATGGGGATGATGAGTAGAGAAGTGTGTGTGAAAGAGGAAAATGATAAAGTGGAAGAGGGAGTGTGACTGCATGGCATGGGCAAACTGGGGTCTACCAATAAAATCATAGCTCACAACTTGTAGCTCAAAAAAAAATGAAAATATTTGAGGAAAAGTTTAGCTCATGAGCTACAACTTTTGTTTGGATCACCTTTTCAAATTTAGAGAGCAAGTGACCTTTGAAAATTCAGCAAAACCGACAGTCTTTTCCCACTGCACAAAGTCCATGTGGGGTCCTTCTTTGGATGATTGTTTTGAATGCCTCCAAGAGTGAGCCCTCCATAGTGCATGCATACATGCCACATATCCTTGACCTTATTTTGTGGGTTTATAATTGAAGATATTGTTGAGATCATGATATAAGTGAACAGTACAACTAAGGAAATCAAATATTGAGGGGTCTAAAAAATATGTACATGTCAACTATAAATAATATAGGTGGAGAAATTATATTGGTCAAAATAAATCTCTCACATTATGAGGCTACCATAAGAAGGTGAATAATTTTGGTGTTCTAATTTATGAGAGTAAAAGAGAAAAATTGTAGGAAGGAAAAAGTCACAATAGTGAAAATATTTACACACAATTAAAACTAGTTTTTTTTAGATTTTTGTTGGGGTGGAGTTACACCAAAAATAAGAGAATCTTGCATGAAAGTATTTCTATATGGAATAAAGAGTATGAAAAATGGTAAGGAAAATTGTGGTAATGGCGAGGCAATGTATATAGCATAGATAGCACACACGTAGGTAGGAATATTGACATAAATACCAAAATAACTATGAAAAATCCTTTCATTTAGGCCGTATATACAACGAAATATTTACACACAAAAATTCCATAATATACCTTTTTTTAATTTTTTGGCTCAACTAGCCCAGTGACTAGCTAATTGAGGGTTTTTAAGAAAATAGGGAAAAAGTCCTTTAACTCACACACGCATATGTACAGTGAAATGGTAGGGATAGCCACAGTGTTTGGGTGATTTTTGTAGGGTAAGGTAGCTTACTATGGCAATTTGGATAGCCAAAAAATGACTATCACTATGTTGTAAATATACTTTGGATAATAGTTCACAAAAAGAAGAAGAGTGAGAGCAGCACGTTGAATGGCTGCAAGGTAACGATTGTGTGTGTGTGTCTCGATGTGTGTTAGTGTGTGTGTGTGCATAGTCTTCTTTCCTACCTTCTCCATCACCTGTACACTCTACAAAGTGGTATCAGAGCTCAATTTAAGGAGCTACAATCAATACACAGATTTCCGCAGCTCTGGAAAACAGCCAAAAAGAGAGGTTTTTTGGCCATAACTCCCTCACTCAAACTCAGAATAAAGTGATCCAGGAGTCTATCTTTATGTTTTTGGGCATTCCGGATGCATTGATATACTCAAATTTTCTGCAGCAAAATAGCCAGCTCACACAGGCATAGGAGATTTCCAGTTTTGTACTCGGCAGTAGATTTACAGGTTAGAGGTGAAGAATTTAGCATTTACACAGGTTTTGGAGAGCGACATAGAGCTTTTGCATCATGATATTGTGTTATCGAAGATTATGTTTGGATGTTGTGGGTCCATTATGGATAGCCGCCTCTGTAAGAAAGGTTGTGGGAAGAAGTTGAGGCAGTTATATTGTCACATTGAGTACTTTGTGGTTATGTATGGATATGCTGTTAATGTATTTTGGAAAACTGCAACCTTTGTGAGGGTCGAGTGAGGTTTTTTGAAGCCTTTCCTTGGGAGCTTTGGTACCTTGGCAAGGTGGATTAGGTACTAGAGTGACTCCCCGACTGGCCCCGCTAAAGACCTCATATGTCGTTTACGACTATGGGATGAAGGTGGATGCATGGATATGCGGTACAGGACAACGTTTGGATTGCATTTGCATACAGGTCCATGTGGACGTTGTTTAAAAGTATTTTCATAGTATTGAGTCAGTCTGTGGCAAAGTGAGTCAGTGGTTTTTCCCTTGGCAGTGAGATTTTCTGTCAGTGTTTATGAGAACTTTGGTTGAGATTGTCACTTGAAATATTGTCCAAATACAAACATGAGAAAGTGAAGATGGCAGAAAGTTCAACTCAAGTCACACAGATTGTTGGAGAGAAGCTAACCAGAGAGAACTACAACATATGGTCTTATAGGATGGAGAACTTTATCATGGGCAAAGGTTTATGGGACTACATTACAAGTGAACAAGAGTGTCCCGAGGTTGTTTTGGAACCAAACAGAGAGAATGTTGAAGCACATAAAACATGGCAAGCAAGAGTAGAAGCTTACAAGAAGTGGATAGAGAATTCAAGGAAAGTGATGCATTGGATTTCACTATGCATTAGTGACTTCTTTATACCAAATGTGAAGAAGGCTCAATCTCCAAAGGAAGCATGGGAGATACTAGCAAGGATGAACAACTCCAATACAGAACCACGAAAAGTTCACTTGAAGCAAAGGTTACATTGTGTATGGTGAGGAAATAGATCCATATCAGATTATGTGAGAGAGAAAAAGCAAATACAGGAAGATCTTGAGAGCATTAATGTTGAAGTTCTAGATGATGACTTAGTTTTAGTGACATTGAATGGTTTGGGACTGGAATACAAGTCATTAAATACATCTATATCTGTTCGAGGACACATGCCTGATTTTGAAGAGTTAGTAAACCTTTGTTTGCAAGAAGAGGTGAAGTTAGGCAAGTCAGGTCCTTCTACATCAAAAAACAATTCCAGAGATCAGGTTTATTACTCTAGAGGTCAAGGAAACAATAGAGGTGGAAGAGGAAACTATGGCCGTGGAAACAATGCTGGAAGAGATCAATGGAAAAACCAACAAAGTCAAAGTTACAATGATTACAACCAAAGAGGCAGGGGGAGAGCCCAATCTCGTGGACGTGGAGGTGGACAATTTGTACATCCTCAAAGAGATGGATACTGTAACAGATGTGGAATTTATGGTCACTTTGAAAGAGAATGTTACACAAGGCTAAATCAAAATTGTGATCGTGGTGGAAGAGGCCGAGGTTATGGCAGACATAGAAGAAACTTTGTTGGATACAATCCTCATGATCAAAATATATATGACAATAGATCGAGTGGACATTTATTTCCTATGGAGAATGTTGTTGGAAGCATGGTGGAGCCACATCATAGAGATGGTTGGTATTTAGATACTGGTGCCACAAATCATATGACATATCATGGTGAATGGTTTGACAGAAAAGAGAAGTTAGAAGAGGATGAGTTTGTTGCTATAGGTGATGATACTATGCATAGGATTACGCATGTTGGTTCAGTTCCATTGCTAAAAAATACAGGTCATACAACACATTGGGAGATGTTCTATATGTGCCTTCAATCACAAAGAATTTAGCTTCAGTTGGACAAATGACAGATCAAGGGTTGTAAGTCCGTTTTAATTGTTATGGCTACTTCATAGAGGAGTTTCACAAAGGCAAACCAGGCAAGATATTGGCACGTGGAAGAAAGAAAGGTCGCTTGTTCCCATTGGAAGATGGAGATCCATGTTTACACAGTGGTGTGTATGCAAACAAATCAACCACTCAAGATGATTGGGCAGAGTTATGGCATAAGAGGATTGGTCATGTCAATTTTAGAATTAGAAGACTAAACCATATGCAATCAAATCAAACTGTACATGGATTACCAAAGTTTGGCAGATTGAAATTAACATGTTTGTGAAGCTTGTCAATTTGGAAAGAAATCTTGTTTACCATTTCGAAAGAGGGGGAGAATTAGCCAAAGTCCTTTGGAAATTGTTCATTCAGATATTTGGGGACCTTGTGATCATGCTACGCCGAATGGTTGTCGACATTTTATCACATTCACATGGGTTTAATTTTTTAAGGGCAAAGTCAGAGGCATTCGAGGTGTTCTTGGAGTTCAAAGTTATGGTTGAGAAAGAGAATGGTTGTCAAATTAAATGCCTACATACAAATGGAGGGGAAGAGTACATGTCACATAGTTTTTATGATTACTTACGTGAACAAGGCATAAGAAGACAAATTACTTGTAGATACACACCACAACAAAATGGAGTTGCTGAGAGAAAGAATAGAGTCATAGCAGAGATTGCAAGAGACATGATGAATGAGATGAATATGCCATTAACATATTGGGCTGAAGCAGTTCATATAGCAGTACACATTATGAATTGAACACCAACAGCTGTCGTTCATGAAATTTCACCTTATGAGAGACTTTATGGGATCAAGCCAATAGTTTCCTACATGAAATTTTTTGGATGTGTTTGCTATGTTCATGTGCCAAATGAAGCAAGAAAGAAGATGGAGCCAGGGATATCCAGTTGAAAAGAAAGGTTACAAGTGCTATGATCCTATGACAAGACAAGTTTATGTCAGTAAAGATGTCAGATTTTGTGAGCATGAACCATGGTATAAACCAAAGCCAGTGATGATAGAAGATGAGTATGAAGAGCAAGAGAATATGCGTCATGTTGTTGATAAGCCAGGACCATCAACAAGAACTATTTCAAGACCACATATGGCAGAGAAAAGTACAGGAAGTGTCAACCCATGGAGTGGTTGTTTGCGAGATAAGAAGCAAGAAGAGAAAGGCGAGAAGAAATTGGTTGAGGAGAGTTCTGGAGATGAAAGCTTTGATGAAGAGCATGGTTTACCACATTTGAGGACACCTGGCAGTAAGCATGCTGAGAAATATGTACCCCCATATGCAAGAGTTGAAGAGAAGAGTGCACCACAGTTGAGAAGATCAGAGAGGGTGCATTATCCAGTTGATAGACTGACATACAACGGTTACATGCGTACACATTATGCATACATGGTTTCACGTGTGCAACATAAAGAGCCTACATGTTTTCAAAGGCAATTGGAAAATCAGAATGGGAGCCAGCTATGATGATGAGATGGATGCTCTTGTAAAGAATGACACTTCGGATTTGATTTTCTTGCCAAGTGGAAAGAAAGCAATTGGTTCAAAATGGGTATACAAAGTCAAGTGCAAGTCAGATGGTAGTGTGGAAAGATACAAAGCAAGGCTTGTTGCTAAAGGTTATGCACAAACAAAAGGTCTTGATTATGATGAGACATTTAGTCCAGTTGCAAAGATAACAACAGTCAGTTTGGTGATAGCAATGGCAAGTATGTTCGGTTGGAAGTTACGGCAAATGGATGTCGATGAATGGTGACTTGGAATAACAAGTTTATATGATACATCTAGACGGTTATCAACATCCAGAGTTTCCATATTATATGTGTAAGTTGAAGAAAGCATTGTATGGTTTGAAGCAAGCATCTAGAGCTAGATAACAAAATTCTTGAAGAAGATTGGATTTAAACAATCTACTGCTGATCACTCATTGTTTTTGAAGCATGTTGATGGAGAGATCGTCGTTATTGTTATCTATGTTGATGACTTGATTCTCACTGGAAGTCATGATGAACAAATTTTGCATGTCAAGAAGAGTTTGTTGAGAGAATTCAACATGAAGGACCTTGGTGAGTTGAGATATTTTTTGGGAATTGAAAATTGTCGACACTTTATCAAGAATTTGGATGATACAAAGACAATACGCATTGGATATGCTTGAGAAGTATGGAATGACAGCGTGCAAACCGGTTGATACACCTCTTGATCAAAATGTGAAGTTGATTGATGATGGACATTACATTGAGGATGTCACTATGTATCGCAAGATGGTTGGAAGTTTTATTTACTTGACAATAACAAGGCCAGATTTGAGTTATGCAGTGGGTGTTGTGAGTCTCCATGCAAAAGCCATGTAAAAGTCATCTTGATGCACTGAGACGGATTATGAGATATGTGAAATCCACTATCAGTTGTGGAATGTTTTATGAAAAGAATGGGAAGCTTTGTATTTATGGTTACACAGATGCAAATTGGGCAGGAGATTTTATGGATAGAAGATCTACAAGTGGTTATGCATTTCCTATTGGCAATGGTATGATAAGTTGGAGTAGCAAGAAGCAATTAACTGTAGCAATATCAAGTACAGAAGCTGAATATCGTGGAGCAGCTTTCGCAGCATGTGAAGAGTCATGGTTGAGAGTACTTATGGTAGAATTTGGTTTTGACAATCTTAATAGTGTCATTATATATTGTGACAATATTAGCAGCATCATGTTGGCAAAGAATCCAGTTTACCATGCTCGCACCAAACACATTGAAGTACATTTCACTTCATTAGAGAAAAAGTTTGGGCAAGTGAGATTGATTTGGTGTATGTGAAGACAAATGATCAAGTTGAGGATATATTTACAAAAGCTCTTGGAAAGGAGAAGTTTTGCTACTTTCATGAACCATTGGGAATCCATCATATGCAAGCTCATTCTAAGCTTGAGGGGGAGTGTTAAAGAATATGATGTTAAAGAATATGTCCGTTGTGCTATGGGCAGCCGGAAACTGACTATACTATGTTGTAAATATACTTTGAATAATAGTTCAAAAAAGAAGAAGAGTGAGAGCATCACGTTGAATGGATTCTCTACAGGGTAACAATTGTGTGTGTGTGTGTGTGTGTGTGTGTGTGTGTGTCTCTACGTGTATTAGTGTGTGTGCGTAGTCTTATTTCCTACCTTCTCCATCACCTGCGCACTCTACAAGTGGATAGTTATCCCTGATGGTGGCTACATTTACCTGTTTGAGGTTTACACAAACACGCAATTTGCCATTCTTTTTGGGTACCACCATAATTGGGGGCACCCAATCAATGTGTTCAATCTCGTAGATAAACTCGGTGTCCTTTAATTTTCTATCTCCTCCTTAATTTTCTTGGCAAAAGTCTCATTATACGTGTAAGGACGTTGTCTGCGTGGCCTGGCATCACTCTTAAGGGATATTGTGTGCTAACAGATCTCCGGATCTATCCCCTTTAGATCTTTGTATGACCATGCAAATACATTGTTGTATCATCTAAGCGTATCGACTAGAAGTTTCTCTTCTTTGTCAGTAAGATCCGTGGTGATGTATGCCGGTTTAGGCTCCTTGCCTGGTTCTGCTAAGTTGATCTCGTTTGGGTTTTTGCACCACGATTTTCCTATCTTGAATAGTATACTTCTTATAGTGGGAAGATGCATCAAATTTATCATCATTCAATTCCTCGTCAATTTCCATTTCTGTTGTCCAAACTTCCTTTAAGGCTCGTTTCAGTTCATTGTATTTGATTTTGCGCTCCATTTTGGACAACTTAATCGATTTCTCGGAATTTCTCTATTTTTTTTGTTTTTGTGTGTTCGCCTTTTTTTATTTTGTTTTGGTCGAGTCAGGTTTCATGTATGGGTAGAATCATGTTAACGTGTCATTGAATATGTTGTCCCGAATAGTGCTAGTTACTTGTGCTTGGTAGCATATACTGAAAACGGATGGGCAAGTCCTTTGAATTTCAAATGTTCCATTAAAAAATTATTTTCCCTCCTCATTTGCTTCTATTTTTAGTTATTGAAGACGACGTGGGGAGTCTCTCTCTCTCTCTCTCTCTCTCTCTCTCTCTCTCTCTCTCTCTCTCTCTCTCTCTCTCTCTCTCTCTCTCTCTCTCTCTCTCTCTCTCTCTCTCTCTCTCTCTCTTCTTCGTTCGTTCGTTCCTTGCACCGAGAATCCTACCTGAGAGATGAGTTGTCAAAGCTGAGCTCTTTCTCTCACTCTGACATAGACCTACAAAAATGGAGAACCAGCAGCCAACATTATTGCCACTAGCTCCAATGCTGGAAATGGTGCCGTATTGTAATTTGATGGTAAACAATTCTTATGTGTAACCCACCCACTCCAAATGAAGTCATTGGTTTTGTTGGTCACATCTATAGTTTTGTGAGGGAATTTGTTCATAGTATGTGTGTATTACAACATCAAATGTTGACAGATATACATTTAAGTGATTTTAAGTAAGTAACATATTATGCACGTCTATAGTTCTCAGGAAAAGCAGAAGAGAGTCACTACATGCAATAAACTACAACTCCCAAGATCCACCTCTTTTTGTAATCAGGGAATATGAGAGTAAGAAAGTGTAAACAACGGACACAACATCAATTGCCCAATCTAAAAAAAAGAAGAAAACACGAAGGAAGACATCGCAAAAAGCAGCAAAGTCAGACCCCAGTTCAAATACTAACATAGGGACTGGTGACGGCCCATATATATGAACGACACTTAAGAGGATCCTGATTTAGGTGAAACCATGAAGACCAAAACAACCACTAAGATAGAAACCAACAAGGAAGATATTCAAGCCACAATGGGCAGGATCCAAGAAGAAGATAGGAACTTATCCAAACCCTACAGAGAAGATAGGAACTTATCCAAACCCTACAGAGGAGATCGAGAAAGTCAAAGAAATTAAACAGTTTGGTAGAAGATACCCAAAGGGATCTAGAGCCAGCACCTAGAAAGATCCAAATTACAGACACAGTGTTCCCTATGCAACAACAACCTCACCAAGTCCATAGACCCTTAGCCATACCTAGTGTCATCCAAGAAGAAAGCGACTTAAAGTCATGGGAAAGTGGGCGTACTCACTTCTTGATGGAAAGAATGTTTACAGAGGGACTACCTGATCCTATCGAAGAAATGGAGATGCCATCTTCCCCACATCAAGGGACTGAAGCCCAAAAGGTGTTGTTAAACATTGCCAAATTGATGGATTTCATGTCTTCAGAAGTTAGAACCACCATCATGTCCAAAGTATATAAAGATCTTGAGCTAGTCTCAGCTCTTCGAGCCTTCCTCAATGGAGAACTGAAGTTTGGGCTACCACAATTTGCACAGATGGATGGAGCTGGGGAGATGCCAATAGAGGAGGAACACTTAGATCCACAACCCAACCTAGATGAGAACCTTGTGGTAGAAATACCTATTAACAATGTGGGACAATACTTTGAGGGCGATGAATCCAATGCAACCATACAAGTCACCACCAAGGGATTAACTATGAAGGGAATTCTTGATGGTGGCGTTGGGGTTAGCATTGTGACTAAAAATTACTAGGAAACTATGGGAAGACCTCACCTTGGGACCACAAATAGTAGTAAAGATGGCCAATGGGTCTATTGTTAAACCTATTGGGATGCTAGAAGATCTCAAGATCAAGGTCTTTTGACATAAAATATGAATTACCTTCACTGTTATTGATTTCTCAAGCACACTATGGCATCGGAGATGATCTTAGGATGCCCTTTCATGAGGGAAGCAAAAAAGGTGCATGACTGGTCTAAAAACCATGTCTACCTGCAGTTCCAAGATTCTGTCATTTGAGTGGATCTTGTAACTGGTCTAAAAACCATGTCTACCTGCAGTTCCAAGATTCTGTCATTTGAGTGGATCTTGTAACTGGTCGAGCATATCGTCTAGGAAGTAGGTTCATAATTGATCATAGATCTGACACCACAATTCACTCGGCCCCATTGCAGTATTGTTACACATGTAAAGCGGACACTAATGTTGGGGAATATTCTTCTTATATGGGTGTACTACCTGGGATGACTAAGTCGGACAATGTGGATTGGGTCCACCTAAGCAACCATAGACACTTGGGGAAACAAGGGGATGACATGGGTAACACCTGAGGGGGATGAAATACCATCACTCGTACCCTTAAATATGCTACAAGCAATGCATATAGCTTCTGACAAGACTCATCCTAATATAACGAAGAAAACATACAAGTGGGTCCCTAAAGCTTCTTTAGCGACCATAGCTAGTGCAAAAACACAGAAGCCTTGTAAGAAATGTCCCACTCACTCCAAGAAATGTAAGGAAACATGGCGTTGGATTCCTAAATGACTATTGGAAGCCCAAGGCTACTATCAAGGAAATGATCAAATCTGGGTGCCAAAACGTAGATTGTGTTCTTACTTGTCACTGACCCATGTGAGCCCAATCATGTAGCTCCAAAATGAATTGACGATCGTGGAAAGAAAAAAATCACAGAATGCTACACACCCGCTCCAGAGCTAGTTTGGGTACCAAAGAAAGAACTATTTGTTCCACCTAGCTTAGGAAGGGGGGAGTCCCATGAAGCTTCTAGCTCCTCATGTAATGCATCCATAGAGGTAAAATCTTCTCCACAGCCACAATAGTGGACCTCCATAAAGCTACAAAGGAATCCACACCTCCCAGTGTTCAAGAATCACCTAATGAACCACTTCAAGTTCGATCCTGGGAGAGTACCTTACCACCCTTGCAACTCGATGAGGCACCTAATGTAAAGAAAACTACTGGCAAAAATCCTCACCTATTACCAACTGGAACAATTGGTTTCAAATGGTGGCGAGCACATTTCAAACAGTATGACCTACCCAAGGAAGGGGGGAAGTCTTCATTTACGTCAGCCTATTGAGTCATTTCCCTCTTACCCTTCCTTTCCTGACCTCTCAATCACCAATCTTAGGGAATGTATATATAAAGCCTTATACTCACAAAAAACAAAAATAGTAAGCAATTAGCAAATGAGTATGCACAATAAAAGTCAAAACATTGACCCAGACCTACACATTCACATCCGATACACTGAAATAGAAACCTATGTCATCAAACACCTTTGATCCTCATCACTCGAGTGCTGGAGGGTAGGTAAGATTAGTACGATAGGAGTGTTTTTATTTTAGAGTTTAGTGATTAGCAAAGTTTTTTCTTCCCATTGATGTGCCTCCTAGAGGTATTCTTTGTGTTTCCTCGTATGTACAGGAATGTGTAATTGTGGTCAGGATTTGGACCTTCATGGAATCTTTCTCTCATTCACTCTTCAAACCAAGCGCGATCATCAACACAAACAAGTGTCTTTTGTCCATTAGCATTGTCCCTTTTCTTTTTTGCATCTATGTTGGTCTGCTTTAATTGTGATTGGTAGCATAATATTCAGCGCATTTTCTTAGTACCAAACATTAAACTCAATGTAATTTTTTGTCATAAGCACTTGTCTAGGTTTAAAAATCAAGCAATCCAACTAAGCTACTTCACCAAGGTAGGTGTTAGAGATCTTCTCTTAATATCATGGGGAATGCCTTCCTAATAATCAATGGTTACTTAGGTTCTTAATCCGATCTAGGCAGCATTGTGTGCAATGTACTAGGGCTTTCTAGTGGGCTTAGTCGCTATTGACCTTTAGCTTAAGTATTATAAAGGGAGTTTACAAATGTGATGAGCCTAGGGAGGGTAACTTTGTTATATGACCCCCCAAAGTTACAAAATTAAAATGCTGAAAACGAACAAACAAAAAAAAATCAAAGTGCCACAATGTAAAATCTAAAGCAAAAAGAGAAATCTCAGCTTGATTTGGTACTTCACTCACATGTATCACCTATGGTAGTAGAGCCCTAGAGGTTCCCAGTGTGGGCGCTTTTCCTTGAAAGCAAAAAACCCAATACATACAAAATAAGCACACACATCAAAATGGAATCACTGTGAAAAGAATTTGGGGCCTTAATTGACCAGAGAAAATTGAGAAGCTTGCCCATGGTGTATTAATAGTCGACCTTTAGTGCCTTTCTACCATTAAATTAGCAACCCCATACTTGTTTAATTTTTTATCTTCACAACTATTTATGCGTTGGATTATATTACAATTTAATGTTTATTATTGACAAATGGTTTAATTACTGTGCCAATGTTGTTTGATTTTGTAGTGACTGAACAAGGCTAAGGACACTCGTCTCAAATGCTCTTCCACCTCGATGAATGAGCTTCAACTCAATAGCTTCTAAGGATGGAATCTACATCAGGTAGGAGGGCATGTTAACCCTCACGCACATTCCTGTCACCTACGATAGATGCCGTATTATTTATTTGGTAGAGTGAGGTACTGGGCATGTCGGTCCAATAGGAAAAGGGTAAGAGTGATCATCGATGAGAGGCGCACTCTAACTGGAACATTCAAGGGCTAATTGGCTTTGCATGGGCGACCAAGTGTCAATGGACGAGCTCATATAAAAGTCACCTAAACCTAAAAATCACTCATTCTCTCATTTGTGCAATTAAAGAGTGCTCTTGCTCCATCTCCATCTTCTTAACACAATATGTATGCTAATTAACATTCTTGGTATGCTAGTTAACATACCTAGTATGATCAATTGCATGATAAGTACACTATCTAACATAAAGTGATTATGCTAGTTAGCACATGGAGTTTGTTAGGTAGCATATGGAGTATGCTACTTACCAGGCCTTAAGTTCTAAATAGCATACAGATTTAGTTGTTCAACACAAAAAGTATGCAAATTAACACCTAGTATGCTCACTAGCATGATGGGTATGCTATTTAAGACAAGAGTTATGCTAGCTAGAACTAGCAGTTGGGCTGGGTATGCTAGTTAGCATGCCTTGTGTTCTATCTAGCACACAAAGCTAGCTAGTCAGCACAAGATGTATGCTAATTAACATGATTTCTGCTAGTTAACATCTAGTATGCTCAACAATATGATGGGTGTCCTAATGAGTATGCTAGTTAGCATGCCTTGTGCTCTACCTAGAATACAGAGTTACCTGGTAAACACAAGATATATGCTAACTAACACTCTTTGTGCTAGTTAACATACGTTGATGCATGCACATTAGGATGTTCATTGTTCTATTTTTAACACTATGATTTGTTTTCATGAAATTGTTGGATGTCCTAGTTAGCAATATGAAGAATAATCATCATTTGTATGTTGCAGGTTGAGTTTTTTTGTAGATTCAAGGAAAAACATCCAGATTTCAAGATTGGCATGAAAATGTTTGAGATGTTGAAGCCATTATTTTGTAGGCGGTTGAAGGATAGATACACATGTTGTTGCGAATACCATGTGCAAATGTCTTTTTTGAAGGACACAATGAACCACTTGCGCTCTCGTGATTTTGGGCTGCATAGAGCAAGTTGTGGCTATATATACAGTATTTGTGCCCAAGTGAGAACATCAGCAAGGGTTACTTGGATTCACATCACACGTTCAAAGGTGTCACACATATGTGGGAGTCTGTTCTCTGTCGAAAGCCCGAAGATAGAGTTTCCCATAGAAGGGAATGCCTAATGGGAGAGTGTTTGACATGTGGAGTGAATAGGTTGGAATTATGCTGCTTCGCCACAGCAAATCCAGGTAATAGTATTAATGTGAAAGTATTAATACTCATCTTGGCCACAACAAATCCAGGTAATAGTATTAATCCAGGCAAGGACAGCAATTCAAGGATTTCCTTCTCGGTTTCCGGACGATGTCGTCGTGTCAATTGTTGATTTTGCAGAGAGTAATGCCTTCAAGGAACAAAATGAGATTCAGCCAATGCATTGGCACTCTAGTCAAGTAACCATTTTTGTACACATAACATACTACCGCAAGGCAGGGGATGTGGTCAAAACCATCCACTTCTTCATATCAGATGACAAGGTGCATGACACGTTGTTCGTGCAACATTGCTTCATGCTACACCATGATTGGTTACAACAAGAGGGTGTCACTCCTAAGCAACATTGGGTGTGGTCTGATGGTGCGGCGTCACAGTTCAAGGGAGCCATGCCTTTTTACTTTGTTGCAGGATATGGTGGACTCACAGAGATGGGGATGAGCTAGTTCTTCTTTGGATCAGGGCACGACAAGGGAGAGCATGATGGTGCAAAAGCAATTGTGGAACGAACCTTCACCCATGAACAACTAAAACCTAATGGAGCTATTTTGTGGTGTGCAACTCATGTGGTTGCTTATTGCCAAGACAACCTATCGTAGGGAGAACCTTCACACTATCCTTCAAAGGAAAGGGAATGTGCCCGTGTGTTCTGGGAGGTTAAAGAAGGGGAAGTGAATAGGGAGGTGAAGTGGAATTGTGCCACTGTGGCAAAACCTTGCTCTCTGCATAATTTTTGTGGTCACAACCCTGGGGACCCAACTATCCTTGCAAAAAGAGCCTTGGAATGCTTCTGTGATGCATGCATGCTCAGAAGATGGAATCGCTGCGTCAATAAAGCTCACGTCTAGCCTTGGGATTATCATACTCTATGGCCATTACCTGATGAGGCTGTGTCAGATTTTGAGCCGGAAGATGAAGCAGCCACCTATGATGACTTCACATACGAAGGTCATCATGATGTGTTGAGTAGCACTCTATGAACTGGCAACACATTTGCTGTAAATCCAGATGCTTCGACCAACGTCGAGGGTGTGGATTTCTACCTAGTCAAGTGTGTTGCAGCAAAGGAGAAGGTGGAGAAGGGGTACCTTGATGAGTGGGGCAATGCAATTGATAGAGGCTCATATGTTGTGCGTATTACGAGCAATTGGATGCATACACTAGACCACAAGCAGCCCATCATTTACCTACTTTCACATCTAGTACGATGTATCAAAATACCCATGGAGCACATCCCAAGGAGACGAAAGGTGTACACAATCAACCTAGAAAGCTATGCAGCAATCTATAATAGCATTCCCTTTAGCTTGTAAGTTGTAATCACTGCATCTTCAATATACTTCTTGCTCGGAGATAATGCAGTTTTATCAAAAACTTGGGTATCTTCTGTCTCTTGTGTGCTTTGTGTATACATGGCTTTGGTGTCTATCATAGAGGGGTCTCAATTTAAGAGAGATCATTTGTACAACCTGTTCCATTAAACATAGAGGATCTAAGCTCATCACAAAAATGTAGAACTTTAGATAGGTGATCAAACAAGCTCAAAGTCGGCCCCCTTTGGTCTCTTACAATTTATGCTTTTAACATCTGGACTCCATATGGTTTGGGCAGGTAGCCCACAAATATAAATGGAAATTGTAAAAGAAGGCACACCCAGCTTATAAGAAAGGCATCAGGGTTTGGAAAGATGTGTACAAAAAAGGCCAGTGGCTTGCACAATATGATAATAAGAAGGTATGCTAATTGTGCTCTGTGGGTATACTAGTTAGCATAAATGGTATGCTAATTAGCATATTCTTAATGCTAGTTAGCATACACAATGTTCTAATTAGCATGCCTTTTGCTGCTTTTCAAGGAGAAGAGATGGCAGCTTCCTGTATACTGTGTATGCTAATGCTAATTAGCATACTATTTATGATGATTATCATAAACTTATATATGCTAGTTACCATTAATAGTATGCTAATTAGCACAAGTTTACTGGTTTTCAAGGAGAAGAGATGGCAGCTTTTTGTATATTGTGTATGCTGATTAGTATACTATGTTGTGAGTGGAATGCTAATTAGCATACTGTTTATGCCAAATGGTATAAACAATATGCTAATTAGCATACCATTGCTGGTTTAGGAAAGAAGAGATGGTGGCTTTCTGTATATTGTGTATGCTAATTAGCATACCTTTGTTGGTTTCAAGGAGAAGAGATGGCAGCTTTCAGTTCACTGTGTATTCTAATTAGCATACTTTTTATGCCAGTTTGCATAAACAGTATGCTAATTAGCATACCTTTGCTGGTTTTAAGGAGAAGAGATGACAGCTTTCTGTATATTGTGTGGTCTAATTAGCATACTATGCTGTGAGTGAAAGTTAGCACAAACAAAAATGCACAGTATGCTAATTGAAGGTATGCTAATTAGCATACTATGTATGGTAATAAGAGTACTATATATGCTAATAAGCATATTGTTTTAACCGGTTGGCATAAACAGTATGCTAATAAAAAATCTTTGGTGGTTTCAAGGAGAAGAGATGACAGGTCTCTGCATCCTATGTATGCTAATTAGCATACTGTTTATGCCAATTCACATTCTGTGGGTATGCTGATTAAAATAGCTAACTCGCATAAACAGTATGCTAATTAGAATAGGTTCGCTAGTTTCAAGGAGAAGGGATGGCAGCTTTGTCTATACTGTGTATGCTAATTAGCATACTATACTGAGTGGAAGTTAGCACCAAAAAAAAAGTACAATATTCCAATTGAAGTTATACTAATTAGCATATTGTCTATGCCAGTAGGCATAGACAATATGCTAATTAGCATACCTTTGCTGGTTTTAAGGAGAAGAGATAACCTCTCTGTACTATGTATGCTAATTAGCATACTGTATGCTGGTTTCAAGAAGGGATGGTAGCTTTCTATACACTGTGTATGCTTATTAGCATACTATGTTGTGAGTGGAAGTTAGCAAAAACAAAAATCCATAGTATGCTAATTGAAGAAATGCTAATTAGCATACCATGTATGCTAATTAGCATATTTTTTATGCCAGTTGGCATAGACAATATGCTGATTAGCATACCATTGTTGGTTTCAAGGAGAAAACATGGCAGCTTCCTGTATACTTTATATGCTAATTAGCAATGATATGTAATGAGTGGAAGTTAGCACAAACAAAAATGCTCAATATGCTAATGAGAATGTATTCTAATTAGCTATTGTGAGTATGCTAATTAGCATACATGGTATGCTAATTAGCATACTGTTTTGGTTGTGTTAGCAAAAACAATCTGCTAACTAGCATAAACATTATGCTAATTAGCATACCTTTGCTGATTTCCAACGAGAATGTATACAAATTCAATGTCTACAAGACGCCAACAGTACACATAGTATTGTCTTCAAAAAAAGAATAGTACAAGATTTGAGCATTACTATCTGAAGTGAATGTCAGAATAGTTACAAACATTGGAAAGGTAATTTACAAACTTCCCACATAATGTTACAAAACTGCAGAGAGCCTCCTACTCTGGATAAGAGCGTGGTTTAGCGCGCTTGTACATTCACTTTTGCCCAGTGTCCGTTTGCTTCTTTGTTTGTTGCTGAGCTTTTGGGTCTTGCTCTCTTTCTTCTTCTTGCTGAGCTTTTGGTTCTTGTAACTCTCTTTCTTCTTCTTCTTGCTGCTGCTTCTCTAATTTTTCCCATTGTAGCCTCTCTCTCTTATGTCTTTCAGCTTCTTCATCAGCCTCCCTTTGTCTCCTACGCATGGATTCATTACGTTGGGCCTCGTTGTGCCGATGCATTTCTGATTCCAACTTCTTGATCACTTGTTGTGAAAAAAGATCTGGGATGGTATCAAACGCATTTTCAGCTATATACACTACACGATCCTCTGATTGTAGCCATAAGAACAGCCAGCTGCTCAAAGTATCTATCAGGAATTTTTGTCGTTGTTCTTTGGTCTGGTCCTCTATCTTAAGAGTAACAAGCCAACTTTCTTCAGGGTTCTCGCACAATTTGTACATACTATCATCAATAATTGGACGGTTTTAGGGCCCAAAGTTGTAGAAACAGTCTCAAATCCTGAAAGAATACAGGCTTATTATATATATGCCAAGGTTGGTCACTACAATGACTCTGTGTAAAAACACCTCTCAGCTTAGCCCGCTGCTCTTTCAATATTGTTTCGAATATTGCATTCACTTTAGGTGCCATGCTGGTGCTCCATATATACCCATGGAAAAATCGGAGGCACCAATCCAAAAATTTGTTGCTATCTCTGTGACATAATACATACCTCTGATCTTGTATATTGTACTTTATCATTTCCCCTACATGTTTAGGGGGAATGTCACCGTGCATTGGCTCTACAACTTGAACAAGCAGGCCATTTAAATCAAGAACCAAAGAGTGCCCCTCGTCTGGCAATGGCTTTGACACGCATATTGGGTCTGGTAGTGCATACCATTTAGCAAAAATAACTTCCCCCGAGGGATGAACGTCACTAAAGTACTCATTAAATTTTGTTAAGCGTTTAAGATAGCTAGCCAGGCGCTTCTCAATCTCGGATTTTTCTTTTTGTAGTTGTCTAGCCTTGGCAATATGCCGCTTTCGTATGGTTTTTCATGCAGTGGAATAATTCAAATCATGCAGGGCAACTAACTGCAATTTCTCTTTCCCTGTGACACAGAAATGGTATCGAATAAAGACATCATAAAGGACAAAAAAAAACTATTGAACTGTTGCACAGTAAAATAATATTGAAAAGAGTTTTTCCATTATAACCTCACTAAATTTTTTTTGGGCAAAAAAAATAGGTACAAAAAAGTTGCATTTTTGCCATTCTGTGGACCTATCATCAAAGTTTCTATAGTCACGCTCAATACCGATACTACATACATGTTTTCTTAGTTCCCTTTGGGCATTTGGATTCAAAAGGAGCCATGGAGCATGTCAAAAGGATAATGGATCCCTTACTAAGTGGAACCTTGGGGGCAATGATAAAGTGCTAAATATAGCAAACATGAAAAAACTAGGTTTAGCATTATGACCTCTAGAAACTGATAGAAACTACTCAATATCTAGCCAAGTTTGTAGTCTATGATTAGATATGGTTACTACCTACAAAATACACACACTTGGCCTAAGAAACTAGCAATATTGAGAAAGTTATACTTGCTACTTTAAAATGTATCGTATTCTTCAGCAATCAAAAAACTCAACCATCATCATATACTATACTTTATAGCATATTAGGTCCCCCAAAACTCAAGGAAGATTAGCTTTATGTTATACATTACACTTACACAATCAAAATTGAATTTGGATATCAAGAAAGCCACCAAAAAAATCATAAAAGTGTTTGGCCAAAAAACAGGATTATGCAATCCTTGTAAGTTGGTTATAACTTTCAATTTTAACACTTAGCTCTCTCTACAAGCATCCAAACATGTTGAGAACTATGAGGGCCTAACTTCTAGCCATATAAACCTCACAAACATGAAGTTTAGAGTGCTATAGTTGCCAAAAATTGAAAAAAAGCAAAAAACAGGACCCGTTTTTTCACACAGTTTAGGTTCAAAAATGTTATGCAAGAGTAAGGTTAATGGTGAGATCGATACTCCCAAAAAAATGTCAAGTTTTTTTCAGCTCACAAGGCAACTTTGTGGATATATAGCACCTAGAAATTCATTTTCATACTCTTCAAATAGTTCAAGCAAAATGGTCACTTAACAGGACACAAAAGTGTCCAAGGACATAAAAGTGTCTTGTTACCATTCTAGTGCTAAAAGAAAATTTAAACACTCACAAGGAATTAGAGTTATCCAATTTTCTCAAGGGGTTTCAAGATGTCTTTATTGACGACATCCCTTGTGAACTACCTCCTAAACGAAGCAATGATGACCATGCAATTGAAATTCTTCTAGGAAGTTCATCGCCTAATAAACCTCCTTATAGCGTTTCTCAAGCTCAACAAGAGGAGATTATGTGGCAAGTGCATGAGTTAGTTTGAGAAGGGAATGGTTAGGCCTAGCTCATCTCCATTTTGCTCACCCCTGTTACTAGTGCAAAAGAAAAACGGCACATATCATATGTGTGTTGACTATAGAGCACTAAATAGGATCACTATCAAAATAAGTTTCCCGTTCCACTGGTAGAAGACCTATTTGATAACCTACAAGGATCAACCTACTTCATTAGGATTGACCTAAAAAGTGGCTACCATCAAATAAGGATAGTTGATCAAGACATTGTAACGACCGTATTTTGCACTACGTTTGGTCTTTTTACAAATACATTGTCATGCCTTTTGGCTTGACCAATGCACCAGCCACATTCAACGCTTGATGGAGAAGCTATTCAGGCCTCATTTAACTTTACTAGAGTGTTCTTTGATAATATTATCATCTACCCTAATTCACTAGACGAACACGAGAAACACCTCCAGGTAATATTTCAAGTCTTAAAAGAGAATAAAATTTATGTTAATTGAAAGAAAAGTGATTTTTTCTTACAAGAGATTTAGTATTTAGGTCACATTATCTCTCAAGATGGCATCCAAATGGATCCATCAAAGTTAGAGGTAATAAAAGAATGGCCTAAGCCAAGGAATCTTCATGAACTAAGAAGCTTTATAGGTATGTGTGCATACTATAGACATTTCATAGAAAAGTTCTCACTAATAACAGGACCATTACATGACCTAACAAAGAAAAACGTTAGGTATACATGGTCTACCAAAGAGAAAAAAAATTCCGAAAAGCTTATCTCTCAACCTGTGCTTACACTGCAGTATCTCTCAAATCCATTTGAGGTCCAATATGATGCTTGTGGTGATTGCCTTGGAGATGTATTGCCTCAAGAAGGGCACACCATAGCCTATGAAAGTCGAAGGCTCGACCTTGTTAAGCAAGCTCTAGGCATATATGAAAAATAGCTCTTCGTAGTTCTACATGCCTTAGACTCATGGAAGCACTATTTATTGGGGACTCCTTTCATCTTGCGAACGGATCACCAAAGTCTTAAGTACTTCATGACGCAGACCAAGATCTCTGACAAACAAATGAGGTGGGCAAATTTCCTTTTGCAATTTCATTTTCATATTTCTCACATTGCTGGCAAGCATAATCAAGTAGCCGATGCACTCTCAAGACGGCCGAGAGTGAATGCGGTTTCCATAGCAACTCACAATGATCTATCTTCTATGATTAGGTGAGTATGCTATTGATCCCGATTTTGGACATGAGATTTTAGCCCTTGCTCTAGGGAAGAAAGAGGAACTATTTACCTTACAACATGGTTACGGAGGCAATAGACTATGCGTTACTAACTCACTACATGAGAAAGTAATGTATGAATGCCATGCTCCTCCTTATGCGGGGCATAGAGGGATTCAGTCTACCCTAAAAGGGATTGAAACATATTTCTATTGGCCTACCATGAAAGCAAACATACAAGGTATGTTTCTAAATGTGTGGTATGCTAAAAGAAAATGTTTGATAGAGGGAAGCAACCTGGATTGCTTCAACCTTTGCCAATCCCTAATTCACCATGGGAGAGCATATCCATGGACTTTATCTTTGGATTGCCTAAGTCTATCCATGGGAATACGGGAATATGGACGATAGTAGACAGGTTCCGCAAACAAACACATTTTATACCTATCAAAAGGACTATCAAAGCCCATCAAATGGCAACCCTCTTCATTTCACAAATCTTCAAGTACCATGGCTTGCCAATATCCATAGTGTCAAATAGAGATCCTAGAATGACCAGTAATTTCAAGAAGGGTCTCTTTGAGAATTTAGGGACAAGATCAAATTTCTCTTTGGCCTTTCACCTGTAAACGGATGGCCAAAGTGAAATAGCTAACCTAACAATTCTTGATCTACTAAAATCCTATCTAACGAAAGTAGATCAAAGGTCCCAATGGGAGAAGTACTTACCCTTAGTTCACTATGACTACAATAACACTATACATACTTCCACGGGAAAAGCACCTTTCGAGGTAATTGAGGGAAGATAAAAAAGTCTCCTGCTACTTAAGGTACACGGGAAGATCTTAACTGCAGATGAGTATAGCCCAGACCTACAAGAATCTTTTCAAAAGATAAAGGATGCTATCTCTATCTCATAGCAAAGGCAAAAGGCTGTTGCTGATAAGCACAAAAGATCCCAAGCCTTTAAAGAAAATGATTGGATCTTACTTAAGTTTCCCAAGGCTTGATTAAGGCACACGACGGGCAAGAATCCTACGAGACACCAAAAGTACTATTCTAAGTTAGCAAAAAGGTACTATGGTCCCTTCTAGATTCTTAGGCCAATCAATGAGATGGCCTATTAACTCAAGTTGCCCACTCATTGGCTTATACACAATGCTTTCCATTTCACCTTATTAAAGCCTTACAAAGGAGAGCCACCTCAAGAACCAACTATTGAAGACCCACTGGAGATCGAGGACCAAGAAGAAGTACTGCAGCCCAAGTCCAATCTTTGACATGAAGACAAGGTATTAAGAAGCGATAACTATTCGATGATATCTTATTAAGTTTATACTTTTGGAGATGCTAGATGGATGCAAGGCATACAATCAAAGGATAACCTAACCTTGTCAATGCTTACAATGCTTCCCTAGGGTAAGCAAATGTACAAATTTTAAGAACGAAAAAAGTTTTTGTCTTATAAGACTCTTTTTTTCTTTTTCATGCACAAATGTGAAGTAGTATGCATGCTTAGAATCAAGTTTGTGGAAATGACGTCTCCCAACACCAAGTACAACTTGTCACTCTACTATGGAAGATTGATAGGACTAATGTGCATACATGCTTGCAGTAACTTAGGCTCTCAAGCACCAAATGGATTAGTCATCCATTCTGGAACGATGTCGTAGGGTAAGATGGGGATCCTCTACCCGCTAGAAAAAGGACTAATGAATAGGCTTTATCTTCTCTACCCCATAGTCGAGGACGACTATGATTTCAAGAGAGAGGTAATGTCATAATAACTAATATCTAATTCTCCTAAATGATTTTCTCATGTTAAACTGATCATTTAATATGGGGAAGTGCCAGGGGAGAAAAAGCTAGAATATTGGTTAAGCTGGCGGACCAGCCACAGTAGGGATCCAAAGGAGAGAAAATAGGGATCCAAAGGGGGGGCCATCTGGAAAAGAGTAAGGTGCAACAATGGGCTTTAAAAACCCTAAGATTCAGCCCATTAAGACTTCCAAAATGCTAAGGTTCCAAAATTCAAAGGTTGTGTCCAAAGGTCAAAGCTTAGGAAAATTGGATGCTTTGAGTGTGTACAAAAACGTCTTCATGGCTCCTACATAGGAGGGGGCAAGCCTTGCAAGTAGGGGATGAGAGAGAAACACACACACTCACAAGCTTCCTTTATACAAAGGGAATGAGGGACACATGTCAGCTCCCTAGCCCAGATGCCCACAAGGTGTACTCAATTCCTATTAGATAGCCATGGAGGTGGACCAATGAGAATTAGGCTACAATAAATCTAGTTTAATTAATTTAAAAACACTTAATAAAAGAACCAATAAGAATTAAGCTCTCTAGAAGAGTATTGGATAGTCTCCCAAGGGGTCCAATGAGCATTCAACAGCCCAATGACTTGCCTGATTCCTATTGTCCAGGAGACAAAGGGGTCCAATGAGAGTTTTGTTGCATTATTTCACTACCTAAAGCTCTTACAAAAGGGGAAATTGGGACACATGTTAGAAGGCTATCACTTATGCTACTTAATTTTCATTGGCTGGAGCCTGGAGATGTCCAATGAGGTGCCAGTATGAGTAAATTCCATGAGGGGTCGACCAAGAGAGAGGGGGGGCTGAATTTGTCAAGTCATTATCACGCACACACACACACACACAAAATCTCATGTGTGGAGCAAGAAGACTCTCTCTCTCTCTCCTTCTCAAGCTTTAATGGAAAGCTTAACACCTACTCTAAGCTTGTGAGAAGGGAGGCCTACACCAACAACTCTTGGCTTTGTGATGCAGATCCAACCAAGGGCCAAGCTGCAATGCATGCTCATCTCCTCTACCATGCTAATTACTAAGCTATGCTATGCTAATATGAGTGATTATGTGAGGATATGTACATCTTTGTCGTAAGACTACTCCTTCCTCTCAATCTTCTACTCTCATACCTCACTAGCTCTCATCATCTTTGAAAGTGTGTGAGGTCTTGGGTCTGAGACCGTGAGGGAATTGATGTTGTGTTAAGTGTTTTTCTTAATGCTTGAAGCTTCCATCTTTATTGCACTAGCTAGTATTGAAGGAACACAAAGAATTGTATTGTAAAATGTCTCTCTTGATGGGAGAAACCTATAATACAAATCCTTTTGGAGGGGGGACCGGCTCCATGTAAATCCGGTCCTCAATTGTTGTCAATAGCTTAATTTCTCTGTCTTTTGAAGTATTGTTTATGCTATCTAACTAGGTGTTATGCTTTTTGTTTCTCTCTCCATCCAAGCCCTCTTGTTATGCTCATTAGGAACCTATTCTAATAAAATGCTCACTACGTTCATGCTAATTTCCACTACACACAAGTTACTAGGCCATTAAATGTTACATGCTCACAATTGAGTGGTATTTCATATGTGCATAGCTCTTATCATATGTACATCATTGGTATGTGCTTGAATTTCAATTTGGATGTCATTTGGATAAGTTATAACCATTAGAACTCCTTACAGGCTTTGAAGATGGATTCTACCTTTGTTTTGAGTAAATGAGGTTTGAATGAGGTGGAACTAGGTAGATGCTCTCATAATCATGTGGTAAAGGCTTAGAAGGGGTCAAGTTAGCCTCCAGGTTCATTTTCAGGCTAGTGAGACATCATACAGATATGATGTATACTTTGTTCAAAATGGCTCAAACTTATAGTGTAGCTAGGTCTTAGCATGGTATAGACTTCTATGATGTTAGAATTTGATTTGGGTTTCTCCTCATGGTGATTGGAGCCAATAATCAAGTATATAGCTTTGGATTTCAAAAATTGGGTTTAGATGGATATACAAATACAAAACTTGATGAGACTTAGGGCTTTGAGCTAAGATTAATGGGATAAAGGCATTCGAAGTGAGAAATCCCTCCAAACTGTCATTTTGGCCCTCCGGAGACATTATACGTGTAGATGGCTGAGACAATTTCACTAGGTGGGAACGCTCTCTTGTGAGACGGGCAGTGAATCAGTCGCTAATTACTAAACCATGGTAAACCCAAGGCATATAAATAAGGCCCATTACATTGTAATCGGGTTAGCATTTAGCATAATTGGGTTAGCGTTTTGGTGGCATTTGTTGGCAATTGTACTCGAGTTGTCAATCATTGGCAGTTGTTGTCGGTTGTACATTGACTATCATTTTGTTCATAAGACACATCATACTCATTGTAATCCTTCATCTGCAATTCCAAATACAACAGTATATTCCAGTTATACTTACTATGGACTCAGTAATCTGAATCTGAATCTGAATCTGAATATCATTCTCAGTACATAGTCTGGTTCTTATTCCAGTAGGTGTACTCCAGTTCAATTTCTGTTCCTTGGAGAGCGAGAATGACAGCTATAGAGAGAGAGAGAGAGAGAGAGAGAGAAGGAGGGAGAGCGAGAAAGAGAGCTATAGAGATAGGTAGATAGATAGAGAGAGAGAGTTGCAGATAGAAAATGGCATGATATTAAGTTGAGACACATTTTTCCCGAAACTGCTCTCAAGTGCGCAGATTTTGAAGTTGATTGAGAGAGAGAGAGAGAGAGAGAGAGAGAGAGAGAGAGAGAGAGAGAGAGGGGGGGGGGGGGGGGGGGGGGGGGGACACTGGGGAGAAAAGAAAGAAAGAAGAAGAGAGTAATTTTCTTGATCTTCTTTTGTGAAATTTTTCAAGAGTGAAGAGCTTGAGGGTAAGAGGGGCCATGCCGTCGCCGAAGGCGGCGCCGTTTTACTGGTAATTCTAATAAATTCTATACACACACATATATATATATATATATTAATTAGTCCTTTTTATTTCACCTTTCATTTCACAACTTCACATGGCTTTACATTTCTTGCATTTTATAGCTTGATTCCAGTCAGTGTTAACGTTCGAGAAAGTCTCTTTGATTAAGCGGCTGTTGATCGAGTTTCTTCCTCACAAAGAAGAAAATCAGAAATGCTAGTAGAATTTTTGAGATTGCAAAATTTTTGGACGATTTTCTTACATATTTCATCGGTTTTTCTTCCGTTTACCATGGTTTGCAATTAGCTAGTCTCAATTTTCAATCGGCTCAAAACTAAGCTGAGGCAATCCTTTCCCAAACACTGATACCAGTTTAATTCAACCTAACAATTTTATCACTTTAGTATTGTTTTTGAAAGCCGGTGTGACCTTTTCACTTGTTTTTATAGGAATCACCAAAGATACTTTTGTGAAAGTTTCGATGAAACCTAAAGTAAGTGAGAAAGGGAAAGGACGGGAGGGAGGTGGGGGTTCGCATGGACATGACACGTGGACGTGGTAGAGAGAGGGAAAGAGAGAGTTTTTCTTTATGTTCAAAGTGCCAATTTTTTTCGAGGGTACCAATGTTCAGGAAAAATGTATTTCGACTTAGTATCGTGGTATTTTCAATTTCAAAAATGTCAGTCAAGAGCAATAGGAAATGGAGGAAAAACGTCTGAAAACCCAAAAAATAAACATAAATTTATAAAGGGAAAAGACCCCTCTAATGTGTCAAAATTTCCAAAATACCTCTCAAATTTTCAAAACTCCCAAAATACCCTCTCGTGAATTCCCAAAATACCCTTCGAGGAAAAAGACCCCACTAATTTGTCAAAATTTCCAAAATACCCCTCAAATTTTAAAATTTTCCAAAATGCCCTTCAAATTTTTGAAAAATCCCAAAATTGTTATGACATTAAATATCTCCAAAACCAAAAAAAATTGTAGGTTTTCGTGAGAAGACTGATTGCCTATCGTTAGAAAATGCTAAAACTATAATTTCGTTTTTGTTATGTAGGCTTTGGAGATGAATTGGCTGGTGACGCCTGGAGACAGACAAAGAAAGACAGATGACGCAGAAAATGTATTGACGCATGGAGTGAGAGGAAAAAAATCAGCGGGATGTGTTTGTGTTTTGCTTACTAAGGAGGTGAGAAGACACAATGACCAAGACATTAGGGGAGGACGTGAGAACAGCAGGCAGTGCGCAGCCATCACCAATGGCATGACAGAACAACGTGAGGAGGAGGAGAACGCGACCATGTTATGCAATCAATTGAAGGGCTCATCGTATGGTTGGTAGTGTCAGGGGAAGGGTGCTCCCTTGCGTGCAGGTGACTGAACAAAAGGTCGTGAAGCCGCATAGACAATGGGCAAGATTGCGGAGGCAAGGAAACGCAGAGGCATGGAAGGCCCTGACGTAGCGCGACCTGTGACATTTTCGAAGGGCAAGTGAGCATGGCCAGGATGTGAGGCGTCTGGAGCAGAGGAGGGAGCCAGGACATGCAGGAACTAGGGCAAAGCAAGATTATTTAGCTTCACAAAAATAAGAGAACGAATCTGCTTGTCTAATTAATTAATGTGTGTGCAATTGACCCATAATCTTTTTTTTTCCATTTGTTTTGATAAGAATATGTGGAGATACCTTTGTTTCAAGGATGTAAAAGGAAAGCTTTGAGTAAACCTAAGTCTTTTAGTTTGAATCGAAAATAAAGTAGCCCTCCAAGTGTGTTTGTGAGCAGTGCAGGACGAATTATTTTTAAAAGGCCCTTATACCTATTTTTCTAATCTTTATTCTTTTTTGCATTCGAGATCCGTTTTTGAGTGCTTAGGATGTGATTTGCCACAAAAAAAAAGGCAAGCATGTCTGCACGATCTTTTTGGAGGTGCTTATTAAGCAGAATCTGGGCATATACCTACCGTGGCTTTGAGGGCAAAAGGGAGCGAGGTAGCACGTGGAGGAAAGAGATGAAGAAAGAGGGAAATATCTTTTCTGAGAGAGAGAGAGAGAGAGAGAGAGAGAGAGAGCAGCTCTAGTACGCCCACAAGCAAGATGAGAGAGGAGGAGGATGATCTGTGTTTGATCTCTCTCTCCCTTGGTGCAGACATCAGGATGCCAACTCATGACATAGGGTGCGGCAGGTTCTAGATGGGCAACCTCGGATGCATCCTGAAGCTTCTGTGGCTGCTGTCCACCCTTCACAAGCTCTTTGGCCGTCGCATTTTGGGGCTGCTGAGCCACAAGACCATGATAGGCGGCATCAAGGACGAAAACCCAGAGGCCTTCCCCTCACTGGTCCGCGAGGGTAGCATGCCTGCCATGGAGGACAAGGCATTCAACGACCATTATGCTGCAGTGCGTGTGTTGTGGGTGATGTATTGGAGACGCAAGCCTACATAGACCATGGTAGGGTAGTGAGAAGGGAGCCAGGCCTACTGTTCATGATGCATCTCTCTCTCTCTCTCTCTCTCTCTCTCTCTCTCTCTCTCTCTCTCTCTCTCTCTCTCTCTCCGTGGTTTGACACCGCTACAGGTGATGGCGACGCCCTGAGGCGGGAGCCTTGGAGCTGAGCAGGACGCAGAGTTCATCTACTCGAAAATTTCGTGCTGCTGAACGCTCGGGGTAGATCGAGAGGGTGCTGTGTGTTGGGATTAAAGCCCAAGTGGACTCTTATGCGGATATGGCCGCCCGCCCGCCTAACTCACTTACCTATAACTCTTTGTATATACTAACATATTCTTTGTGAATACTAAGGAATTGGGAGATAACCCTTCTAACAGTTCTCTGCGTACTGTACTGTGTAAGCTCACTGTGTGTGTGTGTGTGTGAGAGAGTCGACCCACGCTCCGCTCCACGACTTCAATTGGTATCAGAGCCTTGGTTCAGTGCGGATTTGCGCAATCGCGCGCGCGCGCACTTTTTCGGCAGATTCTGGATCCGGAGTTCGAAAATTCACACTCGGCGTTCCGGGAGCGTTTCTAGAAGGCGACCTGGGGTTTTACCCCACTTTCGAAGCCGTTTATGCCCTCAGAATTTCGTTCTGAGCACTACAGCAGAAGATAGATTTCAGCCGCAAAGAAATCCGTCTTGTGTAGATTGGCAAGCTGGAGGTGGTCGACATCAATATCGACATCGACATACATCACTTATTCGTCTTCAGAGCATCGTCTATAGACCAGGTACACATATATATCATCAGATATATATATTGCAGTCTGCATTGCTACTTCTTGTGCTTGCCAGGTTCCAGGGGAGGTGTGGCCATACGACGGCTTGACACCACTGGCATGTATTGCAGATTGATGTACTGTGATTGTGGGTCTGCTAGTTGTGAGTCACACTAGCAGACAGACCGCCGCAGCGGTCATAGGACAGTGATTGGTCTATTATAGGATGTATGCTAGTTCTGGGCAGTTTGCTGAGCCATCTGAGAGGGTCGTGTGTGAGGTTTTTTGAAGCCAAGCACTGGGGGCTGGGTTACCCAGTGTGAGGTGGATTAGGTTGCTGGAGTTCCCCTCTACACGCATCCTCTTCGGCGACTTTTATCCCTTAGGATGTATGACTTTGTGTAGACACTGGATTGCATCTTATGCGTCAGGCCGTTGAGGCATTGTTCAGGGTTCAGTCTTGAGACAGATACAGGTTCTGTCAACGCCCAGAGAGGAGACAGTTTATGCTTACAGGATTTGTCACTGGTCAGCTATTTATGATTGTTTTTTGAGCTATCTTTTGGTTCCCAGAGCTCAGTTTACAGGGGAGACTCTGTCAAAAAAATTTCAAAATACTGACAGTTCCTGAGGAG
Source organism: Adiantum capillus-veneris (assembly GCF_014529385.1). Lineage (NCBI taxonomy): Eukaryota > Viridiplantae > Streptophyta > Polypodiopsida > Polypodiales > Pteridaceae > Adiantum > Adiantum capillus-veneris. The sequence continues at coordinate 13,169,233 of NC_140946.1, read as the reverse complement.
AGGTGTTCAGCCTGTTGATTACAGCTTGTTTATTGTGTACAGAGGCCAGTTTACAGGGGAAACTCTGCCGGATTTTTCTCAGGAGTAAGCAGTTTGGCAGATATGGCATCTTCTCAAAGTGAGACTCTTTACAACATAAAGAAGCTGGATGGCACAAACTTTCCATTCTGGAAGAAGCAGATTTGGCAGGTTTTGGTGCAGAAAAAACAAGTGAAGCCACTGAAGCTCAAAGGGGAGAGACCAGAAGGTATGGCTGAAGATGAGTGGGAAGAGCTTGACGAGTTAGCTTGTTCCACAATCATGCTGACACTGGCAGAAAATGTTTACTTCAACGTAGCAGAAGAGACTACAGCGTATGGCGTATGGCAAAAGCTATGTGATATGTACGAGAAACAAAGTGCTGCTTTTCAGATTTACTGGCTCAAGAAATTGGTGGATTTGAAGATGAAGGAAGGGACAGCCATGTCAAATCATCTGAATGAATTTCACTCAATTTTCAGCCAGTTAACAGCACAGGAGATAGTCTTTCCAGATTCAGTGAAGGCTATGTTTCTCTTAATCACTTTGCCAGACAGTTGGGATACTTTTCGTACAGCGTTAAGTAATTCTGTCGCGCCAGAAGGTCTTACAAGTGCCAATGTAGAAGGCAGCTTGCTCACAGAGGAAGTGAACAGGAATAACATTGACAAAGGCAAAGGCAATAGTGCTTTGGTCGTTCGAGGGAGACAACAGTTTAAAGAGAAGAAGGATAAGAAGGCACAAAACCGAAGTAAGTCTCGTGATTCGAAGTCAAAGGATGACATAGAATGCTACCATTGTGGCAAGAAGGGTCACATGAAGCGAGACTGTACGAAGTGGAAACAAGAAAAAGGAAAAACAAAGAGTTCTGAGCAAGATGAAAAGAAGAGTTCAGTGAAGATTGAAGAGGTGAATGTCACAGGATCTGGTTCAGACAGTGATTCTGGTATAGCAGCTAGTGACATCTTCCTTACAAGCAATCTTGATTCTGTTTTCTTGACTGCAGAGGATGGACATGCTATGAGTGATTGGATTATCGACTCAGGGGCATCTTTACATGTTTCTCCGCACAAAGAGTGGTTTACATCATATGTGGCTACTAAAGATTATGTCAGACTTGGCAATGAGCAGGTTTGTGACATACTTGGAGTGGGAGATGTGCAGTTGAAGTTTCAGAATGGCTCTTCTTTATGGCTCAAGAATGTCAGACATGTTCCAGCAATCCGAAAGAGCTTGATTAGTACACGGAAGTTGGATGATGCGGGTTTGTGACAGTTTTTGGGAACAGCGCTTGGAAGATCTCCAAAGGTTCGATGACTGTAGCACATGGCAGCAAGTCAGGAACTCTGTACACTTTACATGTTTCAGAGGTTAAAAACCATGTAATTAATGTGATTGAGCAGCCAAGTGTGTCACTGTGGCATCGTAGGTTGGGACATATGTCAAAAAGAGGAATGGAAATACTTTCTCATTATGGTTATTTGCCTGGCTTTTCATTTCAAGATTTCGAGTTTTGTGAGCATTGTGTTTATGGTAAGCAAACACAGGAACCGCACAAATCAAAGAGGAATCGTAGGGACGAACGGTTAGCTCTTGTACATAGTGACCTATGCGGACCAATGCCTAGTTTGTCACTAGGGGGAGCAGCGTACTTTTGTACATTCATAGATGACTATTCCCGCAAAGTATGGGTTTACTTCTTGAAGCACAAGGATGAGGTGCTCAAGGTCTTTAAGACATTCTTGCAGCTGGTGGAGAATCAGAGTGGTCAGAAGCTGAAGTGCTTGAGAACTGACAATGGTGGAGAGTATGTTTCCAAAGCTTTTCAAGACTTTTGTGAAGCAAAAGGGATTAAGCGGGAACTTACTGCACCATATAATCCTTCACAGAATGGGGTTGCAGAACGTATGAATAGGACCATACAAGAGAAGGTTAGAAGCATGTTGTCAAATGCTGAGTTGCCTGATGGATTTTGGGCAGAAGCAGTGGCTACAGCAGTCCATTTGATCAACAGGTCTCCTAGTAGGGTTCTGGATAAGAGTGCAGTGGCCGAGATGCTATGGACAGGCAAGGCACCTTCGTATAAGCATCTCAGAGTCTTTGGTTGTGAAGCTTATAGCCATATTCCTAAGGAGTTCAGAAATAAGTTAGAACCAAAGAGCAAGAAGTGTATATTTCTTGGCTACGGAGAATCGGGCGAGATGGGTTACCGGCTTTGGGATCCTGAGTCCAAAAAGCTTATTCGTAGCAATGATGTGCATTTCAATGAAGCCAAGTTTCACGCTAAGACAGAGAAGACAGAGGAGATCAGAAGAGTTGTCTTCAGGGAAGATGGACCTAGTGCTAGCACATCAAGACAGCATGGTCAGGCTCAGGAACAGCCTATAGTGGCTAGAGAGGCTGAATCAGTTGTGGTGAGACGTTCTGAGCGTGTCTCCAAACCACCTGATCGTTATGTGCCATCTCTAAATTATGTCATGCTCACAGATTGCGGAGAACCATCTTGTTACAAGGAAGCATTACAAGTGGTTGACTCGAAAAAATGGCAGTTGGCCATGCAGTCAGAGATGACAGCTCTGCATAAAAACCAGACATGGAAGTTGGTTAAATTACCACAGGGCAAAAAGGCTCTACCTTGTAAATGGGTTTACAGGTATAAGATCACCGCTCATGATAGTCAGCCAAAGTACAAAGCAAGGCTTGTTGCCAAGGGCTTTAAGCAAGAACAAGGCATTGACTTTGATGAAGTCTTCTCTCCAGTGGTCAAGATGACTACATTGAGATGCTTTCTTGCATTGGTTGCTATATTGGATTTGGTGTTGCACCAAATGGATGTCAAGACAGCGTTCTTGCATGGTGATTTAGATGTGGAAATTTACATGCAGCAGCCAGAAGGGTTTGTTGAGAAAGGCATGGAACATTTGGTATGCCAGTTGTTAAAGAGTCTTTATGGCTTAAAACAATCACCGAGGGCATGGTACCATAAGTTCCACCAGTTTATGCTTTCTCAAGGCTACAAACGTAGTGAGTTCGATCACTGTCTATATACAAAGAAGGCTAAGGATGGCAGTTGGCTGATCCTTATTTTGTATGTGGATGACATGTTGATTGCTGGAAAACACTTGGAAGAAATTTCAGCTTTGAAGTCAAAGATGGCAAAATCGTTTGACATGAAAGACATGGGTGAGGCAAGTCATATACTTGGTATGCGCATTGAGAGAGACAGATCAAAGAAGTTGATTTGGTTATCTCAAACAGAGTATATTGACAAGGTTTTGCAACGTTTCAATATGGAGAAGGGAAAGGCATTGAGTGTTCCATTGCCACCATATGTGAAACTTAGCAAACAAGATTGTCCTGTGTCTGAGGAAGAAAAGGCTGAAATGGATAAGATTCCATATGCGTCTGCAGTGGGTAGTTTGATGTATGCAATGATTGCTACATGTCCGGATATTGCATTTGCAGTGGGAGTGGTTTAGCAGATATATGTCAAATCCCGGCAAGAAACATTGGGAGGCAGTGAAAGGTATCATGAGATACTTAAAACATACAAAGAGTATGCGCATATGCTATGGTAGTCAGGATTTGAGTGTCAGAGGATACACTGACTCAGATTATGCAGGAGACTTGGATAAGAGGAGATCTACATCAGGCTATGTCTTTACATTGGCTGGAGGTGCCATATCATGGCGATCTCGATTACAAGATTGTGTTACGCAGTCTACTACAGAAGCTGAGTATGTTGCAGCAAATGAGGCATGCAAAGAAGCTATTTGGCTTGGTAGATTGGTTGCAGACTTGGGAATCAAAGTAGATATGCCAGAGTTATATTGTGATAGTCAAAGTGCTATACAATTGGCAAAGAATCCAGTGTTCCATTCAAAGACTAAGCATATTGATGTGAAATATCACTTCATTAGGGAAGTACTTGAAGACAAGCATATACAACTGCTGAAGATCCACACCAAGGACAATCCTGCTGATCTACTCACAAAGGGACTTCCAGGAGAGGGCTTTGTGCATTGTCGTGAGTTATTGGGCATTGGATAGATGGCAGCCATGTAAATCTTTGTACATTTATGTTCATAGATTTACAGTTACTTAAAGTGCCACATTGGACTTTAAGTGGGAGGTTGTTGGGATTAAAGCCCAAGTGGCCTCTTATGCGGATATGGCCGCCCGCCCGCCTAACTCACTTACCTCTAACTCTTTGTATATACTAACATATTCTTTGTGAATACTAAGGAATTGGGAGATAACCCTTCTAACAGTTCTCTGCGTACTGTACTGTGTAAGCTCACTGTGTGTGTGTGTGTGTGAGAGAGAGAGAGTCGACCCACGCTCCGCTCCGCGACTTCACTGTGGCTACTAGCAAGGCAAAACCTCTCTCTAAATCTCTATCCTTCCTTTCTGCTGTGGGTCAGAAGGTTCGAGAAAAGTAGGCAGCAAGACAACAGTGCCGGCAATAGGCAACAACAGACGAAAGAGAGGCTCCAGTTGTGTGGCAGATAGGAGCATCAGAGCATGAATTGTTGGAATGTGTAGCAATGTCTCTACAGGGTTGGAAGGACTAGTCGCAAGAACACGGAGCATTGGGTGGGGGGGGGGACCGGGGGCCGGGGGGGAGAGAGCGTGTGCATCGCCTCCGAGTGAGTGCTAACTTTTAAAAATTAAGGAGGCAAAGGAATCTTCGTAGAAAATTAATTAATGGATCCAGCATAGACCCAAATATGTAAGAAGGAAATTATGTCTTAAAATAATGAAGCAATTCATCTCCACAACCTGCAAAACTAGCTCAAATTCTAGTTTTAGCATCTTGTATTGATAGACAATTAATTAATCTTCTCAGAACCAATGTATTTTGGGAGTTTTGGAAAATTTGAAGGAAAAAATATTGAGAGTATAGTATGGATGGTCATTAGGCAAAATTTGGACTCACAAAGGGGCCCTTAAATAAGTTTGACTTTACCTCTCTCTACCAAAACGGGCGCATGGATAAATTTTTGCAAACAAACTCCAACCTTGGCGGAGGTTTGATAGTTAGAATGTCCTCTTCAAGCTCTATCTACTGATATATAGCACCATGAGATTCCTCATATTTTAGAAGATTCTTTTTTTTTATTCACTTAGATTCTGAAAAAAAGAATCTTCTAAAATATGAGGAATCTCATGGTGCTATATATCAGTAGATAGAGCTTGAAGAGGACATTCTAACTATCAAACCTCCGCCAAGTTTGGAGTTTGTTTGCAAAAATTTATCCATGCACCCGTTTTGGTAGAGAGAGGTAAAGTCAAACTCCTTAAAGGGCCCCTTTGTGAGTCCAAATTTTGCCTAATGCATCTCCATTGCAAGCACATAGAGAGAACAGTGAGATGCGCAGATGCTAGGGGAGAAAGAGGTGTGGGGCGAGTGATAGTCTCTCTCTCTCTCTCTCTCTCTCTCTCTCTCTCTCTCTCTCTCTCTCTCTCTCTCTCTCTCTCTCACACACACACACACACACACACACACAGATTTACTCGCTCTCGGACCATCTGTCTTTCCTCCGCTCTCGTTTCTCTGCAGGCAATCCCTAGGTAGACGCACAACATGGCAGGTTGTGGCGGTTGCTAATCAGGCTGCTTTTGCTCGCATGTTGATGGCCTGTGAGAAACGAAGGCTTGTGCTGATGTAGCACTCTTGGTGAGTGAGATCGAGTGAAGGTGCGGAGGGAAGGGATCAGTCTCCAAGGCATGGGGCGATGGCAGTGAGACCGGGCACGGGATGAGGGGGGATCGCACGCGTGGATCACCTCTAGTTTAGATCCGAAGGAATCTTAGATGTTAAATAATTAATGGAGAGTGAATAGACCCAGTAGTATATCTGCACAATCTTTTTCGAGGTGCTTATTAAGAGGAATCTGGGCATATACCTACCGTGGCTTTGAGGGCAAAAGGGAGCGAGGTAGCACGTGGATGAAAGAGATGAAGAAAGAGGGAAATATCTTTTCTGATAGAGAGAGAGAGAGAGAGAGAGAGAGAGAGAGAGAGAGAAGCTCTAGTACGCCCGCAAGCAAGATGAGAGAGGAGGAGGATGATCTGCGTTTGATCTCCCTCTCCCTTGCTGCAGACATCAGGATGCCAAGTCGTGACATAGGGTGCGGCAGGTTCTAGATGGGTAACCCCGGATGCATCCTGAAGCTTCTGTGGTTGATGTCCACCCTTCGCAAGCTATTTGGCCCTCCCATTTTGGGGCTACTGAGCCACAAGACCATGATAGGCGGCATCAAGGACGAAAACCCAGAGGCCTTCCCCTCACTGGCCCGCGAGGGTGGCACGCCTATATATGCCTACAAGAACTTCCCGCCATGAAGGACAAGGCATTCAACGACCATTATGCTGCAGTGCGTGTGTTGTGGGTGATGTATTGGAGACGCAAGCCTACATAGACCATGGTAGGGTAGTTAGAAGGGAGCCAGGCCTACTGTTCATGCTGCATCTCTCTCTCTCTCTCTCTCTCTCTCTCTCTCTCTCTCTCTCTCTCTCTCTCTCTCTCTCTCTCTCTCTCTCTCTCTCTCTCTCTCTCTCTCTGTGCGTGGTTTGACACCGCTACAGGTGATGGCGACGCCCTGAGGCGGGAGCCTTGGAGCTAAGCAGGACGCAGAGCTCATCTGCTCGAAAATTTCGTGTTGCTGAACGCTCGGGGTAGATCGAGAGGGTGTTGTGGCTACTAGCAAGGCAGAACCTCTCTCTAAATCTCTATCCTTCCTTTTTGATGTGGGTCAGAAGGTTCCAAAAAAGTAGACAACAAGACAATAGTGCCGGCAATAGGCAACAATAGACGAAAGAGAGGCTCTAGTTGTGTGGCAGATAGGAGCATCAGAGCATGAATTGTTGGAATGTGTAGCAATGTCTCTGCAGGGTTGGAAGGACTAGTCGCAAAAACATGAAGCATTGGGTGGGGGGGGGCGGGGGGGTGGGGGGAGAGAGCGTGTGCATCGCCTCCGAGTGAGTGCTAACTTTTAAAAATTAAAGAGCCAAAGGAATCTTCGTAGAAAATTAATTAATGGAGAGTGAATAGAATCAGTATGATTCGTACCAAATGATTTGTGTTGAACGAATGTGTGAGCATTAGATGCATAATAGTTAGTGAATGGTCCCCCCTCTCTTCATGTTTTATCTTGGTCAATTAGGTTATGAGTGTTGGAGGACAAAAATCTTTAAGGTGTTTTCAAAAGATTTTTTAGCACCTAGATGACATTGTGTGGCTCTTAGGGAGACTGCAGTCTACTCCCTAAGATGTTTTAGCACCTAGATGACGTGTGGCTCTTAGGGAGTAGACTGTAGTCTACTATACTATGATTCGTACCAAATGATTTGTGTTGAACGAATGTGTGAGCAATAGATGCATAATAGTTAGTGAATGGTCCCCCCTCTCTTCATGTTTTATCTTAGTCAATTAGGTTATGAGTGTTGGAAGACAAAAGTCTTTAAGGTGTTTTCAAAAGATTTTTTAGCACCTAGATGACATTGTGTGGCTCTTAGGGAGACTGCAGTCTACTCCCTAAGATGTTTTAGCACCTAGATGACATCATGTGGCTCTTAGGGAGTAGACTGTAGTCTACTATACTTGCTCTACTTGCTCTACTTTCATTTTCAATACACAGTATCTTCCCAAGATGCTTCAGCATCTCGAATTAGCTTCAAAAGCACTCCTAATGCCTAGGACTTGACCTCAGCATGTAGACACTAAAAAGAGAAGCTTAACCACTAGGCTATTCGCCTTGGCTGCCCTTAGGGGATCCCTTAAGCACTAAAATAAATAAATTAACACCCCCCCCCCCCTCTCCTTCTCCTTTCCCTTTTTTTCCCTACCCTTCCCTTTTCCTTTCTTCCCCCCCTCCCCCCCCAAACTAATTAATCATTTCTGAAAAAGTCGTTTTGGCTACCTACTCGGTACTGGGTCTACTCTTCATACATTAATTAATTTCCTATGAAGATTCCTTGGACCCCTTAACTTTTAGAACAGGGAGCTGAATTAGAGCTAATGCACACCCCCCTCTTCTCACCTGTTGCGTCCTCCTCCATGCACGCCTTCTTGCGCATTGGCATAAGCTTTGTACCCCTGGTCTAGATCATGCCATCCACCTCTCGTCCTCGTCCTCATGCTCCGCACTCTCCCTGCCCGCCTCTAAGCGTCGCCTATTTCTTCTTCATTCTCAATATGTCTTCATCATGCAAATCAATGTCATTTTCCATCCAGGCTAACGACACCAAAGCCGCACTCCACTTGGCAGGCCAAAGACTGGAGGACCTGCACGAAAGCCTAACGCACAGCATGGGCATAGGAAAGCTATTCCACCGAACCCATGCCCCATCCTCTAAGCAGCCAGAGAGAGACAAAGAGAGAGAGAGAGAGAGACCGCTCCATGTGTTTGCCTCTACCTATTCCTCTCCTGCCATGCCCGTTCGGCTCGTCCTCCATTGCTCGTACGGCTCGTTCTCTCCTAGCATGCCCGTCCCCCTCTGTTCGCCTCTACCTGCTCCTCCATCGTCCTGCATGTCTGCGTCGTCCGCGACTAGGTAGACACGCTACTCTATCCCACTTTCCAAATAGAGGCGGCTGTGTGTGTGTGTGTGTGTGTGTGTGTGTGTGTGTGTGTGTGTGTGTGTGTGTGTGTGTGTGTGAGAGAGAGAGAGAGAGAGAGAGAGAGAAAGAGAGAGAGGTTTTGTTGTGGGGAGGGGATCATAGAAATTTTGAATGTCATAATTACTCTACTAGAACAATAGCAGGAAGCCACAAGACCTATGTGGGAAATCTTTGATTCAAGCATAATATATATATATATATATACACACACGCACACACACATACACATATACATATATTTATTTATTTATTTACACACACAGATACATACATGCATATGTAAACACACACACACACATACATATACATATACACACACACATGCATGTGTATATATGTATGTGTGTGTGTGTGTGTGTGTGTGTGTATAGGAAAAACTACCAAAATACCTCTCTTATTTGTGGAAATTTTCACAACATCCCTCAATTTTCAAAACGCCCAAAAATACCCCAAATATTTTGTCATAAATTTCCAAAAGTCCCTTCGAATTGTTCAAAATTCCCATAATACCCTTGGTTGTGAGATTAAATTTCTCCAATGATAAATTTTTTTGTAGCTTTTCATAAGAAGACTGATTATCTTTGAATACAAAAGCTAAAACTAGAATTTGAGTTGGTTATGTAGGTTTTTAAGATAAATTGCTTCATTATTTTTAGACATAATATGTATAGGTATGCACACGTAAGTATGTATGTATACACACACACACACACACACACACACACACACACACACACACACACACACACACACACATATATATATATATATATATATATATATATTATATAGAGAGAGAGAGAGAGAGAGAGAGAGAGGGAGAGATTTACGTTTAAAAAAAAAACCATAATCTCAATGAAATATCTATTCATAGAGTTTTGAACTCAAGCACACATTGTGTGTGTGTGTGTGTGTGTGTGTGTGTGTGTGTGTGTGTGTGTGTGAGAGAGAGAGAGAGAGAGACACTTATGTGTATCATTTCTATATCATTGCAATTTTACTTATTTATTTATATACATAGACACATGCATATGCATATATGTATGTGTGTGTGTGTGCGCGCGCACGCTTAAAAACAACCATAATATCTTGAGTTTTGGAAGGGCTTGAACTCAAGCATACATTTTGTGTGTGTGTGTGTGTGTGTGTGTGTGTGTGTGTGTATCATTTCTATATCATTACAATTTTATTAGATGCTTCAAATCTTTGAAATAATTTGAGGGTTTTTCTATCATGTTAGAATATTCTATAACTTCTTTATTGATGTCAATGGTGATATTTTCTTTATTGGTGGCATCTTTAAAGTTTGCATAAAGAAGATGCTCCCCTACTATGGATATAATGGTGGCAACTAACAAATGAGTCCATGAAGTTTCTAGGAGAGAAAGAAATGTAGGTCGTGATACAGGGTAAAATATAAAAAATAAATTTGACGTGATCAAAAGCTGAATACTAAAGTAGGGTATGATATTCATACTCTAAAATTTTCAAAGTATATAATGTGCATTCAAAAATATGCTCTCCTACATTGCCTCACATGTAAGGGAGCAAGAGGAGCCAAGGAGCTAAGCCAAATGGTTGGTATGATATAGATTGTGCATAAGGGAATAGTCTCAAGCATGTAAATGGTTGAATACAAAATGCTCTCACAAAGAGGAACTTTCTTTTGTGATTCGGGGAGAGAGGGAGAGGAAGATCAATGGCATGCATGATTTCAATTCATCGAATTCATTTTGCACCACATGCTTCAATTTAACATAATGGCCAAAGCTTTTACAAAAATAAACAACTAAGCAGCTTTATTCTACTTTCAATTATATCACATTTAAAGATGCAAATGACGTGAAAGTGTAAATGAACAAATAGTGTGAACCTTATTGTATTAAGCTACTAATGCATTATTGTGGGATTTAGGCGATGATTTAAACCATTACTATGCTTGTGCAGAAAACATAGATAGAGATGCATGCGAGTCATCTAGAGAGAAACATAGATGGAAGGGTCAATCACATTCTTATTATTAATAGAAAGCCAAAACATCTCTATGAAACTTGAAACTTTCTTGGTTACTTGGAAACTATGAGCCCTAATCTTTTCTTACACAATGTAGCAATCGTTGGTCCTCATCTTTAACAACTCGCTAGCTTACCCAGCTTGTACTTCTTCATTTGGTAGCACTTTTGTCAACCCTAGGTAGACCAAGGAAAAGACATCCTTCTTATTATATAGGTTGTTATGATGTGCACTACTACCATGTCTTGCTCATAGAAAGCACAAGGATGGAAGCAAGTAAGAGAGTGGAGTAGAGACACTGAATCCAATTGTGTTCCTATCATTGAAACCAATCCTAGAACCCACTCCGGTTTTTAAAAAGTTTTATTCACATTGACTTCTCTTAGCATTCATCTCTTCACACCATGCTAATTTATCTAATCTCTATCATCAAGTTTGGTAGCATTGCTAGATCAAGATAGACCAAAAGGAGGACTCTTCCTCTCTCCCTCTCTCTCTCTCTCTCTCTCTCTCTCTCCCTCTCCCTCTCCCTCTCCCCACCCCAATAGAAGGAGAGCACTCCTAAGTTTGTTGAACAAAGGCTAGCACCTCATGAAATATAATGTTTATGAGAATCTCCCAAGCTTGGTTTTAAAGTATGCTTTGCATCATCTTACATATAGACCAAAAGGAGGACTCTCTCTCTCTCTCTCTCTCTCTCTCTCTCTCTCTCTCTCTACCCACCCCAATAGAAGGAGAGCACTCCTAAGTTTGTTGAACAAAGGCTAGCACCTCATGAAAGATATTGTTTATGAGAATCTCCCAAAGCATTCTTAATTTGTAGCATCTTACATTTATTCATGTTTGTTAAAATCTATCAAGAGGTTGTGTCATGCATCAATTTTAGAAATACAATAGAATATACATGTAGAAAGAGAGTATTGATAGTGTTCTAATTGGAACATAAGATAGCCCTATGAGAATACATGCCATTTCCTTAACCGGAGCAACACGCTGGTCACATACTAGTACCCATTAAAAGTGTATCTTCTTAGCATGCTTTTGACTTGATTGATTGACTATGTGTGTGTGTGTGTGTGTGTGTGTGTGTGTGTGTGTGTGTGTGTGTGTGTGTGTGTGTGTGTGTGTGTGTGTGTGTGTGTGTGTGTGTGTGTGTGTGTGTGTGAGAGAGAGAGAGAGAGAAACTATCTTTTCTATTCCCTACCCACTTTGGGGTAATTTTCAAACCTTTCATTAGTTTTGTAGAGTTTCTTGCTAATGTCTTCTTGCCTCCTTGATTCATCATATGTGTTTGATAGACTTTCTCAAGGATTTTGAAGGATTGTGAAGTGGCTCTACTTGGAATCCTATTTTGCCTTAGAGCTCTAGTTCACACCTCATGGCAAAGGTTATGACACATATGCACATCCCCATGCCGTTTAAGAGCCTTGGTTCAGACTTCAAGGGTAGGTTTCTGGGTAGAGTAGTGTAGCCAAAGTTGTGTGAAAGCTTTTGTTTGGAGTTGTGCACCTTTCTTACTTAAGAGGAGTATAGTGGAATTTTTCACTCACATTATGACTTGCAAGTGAGAGCATTGATAAGCATGGTTTCCCTGATGTGTTACAGCCTTTATTCATACAATGGGGGGAATCTAAAATTCTCTAGGAAAAGAGTTGATGTGTGTTTGAGTAATTGCATTGCACAATGGGTACTCTATTGAGGTTCATTTTTTGGGCAAAGCATATTGGCTATGTAAGACATTTGGTCCATAAATCGAATATGCTTTGAGGTGGTTAAAGATTTTCTCCATCCTTCAAATATGCTTTTAGGTTATGCTTGAGGCCTAGTCTTGTGCTGAAGGATCTCAAAAGGATGATTTGAAATCAACAAGTTGATTGTTTGTACATACTATATCTCAACAATTAGCCTATGGTATCAATTTTTCTTAATATATTAATCTCTCTCGGCATGTTAGAAAATTTGTTCAGCCAAAGGAAGATCGATCAAGTTCTCTCTCTCTCTCTCTCTCTCTCTCTCTCTCTCTCTCTCTCTCTCTCTCTCTCTCTCACACACACACACACACACACACACACACACACACACACTCAGATCAGACCTCCAAAACATCCTCACAATCATTGTGATTCTCTAATGAGAGGGTTGCCTTGAGGCTTGCCTAGCGCAATGCAAGATAGACGATTTGATGCAAGGAGAGAGTAGCTATGTAGGACTAGTGTAAGGAAGGAATATCTGAGAACGGGAATCAAGTTCTCTCTCTCTCTCTCTCTCTCTCTCTCTCTCTCTCTCTCTCTCTCTCTCTCTCTCTCTCTCTCTCAACGATCAGATCTCCAAAACATTCTCACAATCATTGTGATTCTTGGATGTGTTTGTTTGACTACTTAATATGCACATAATTGATTGGGTTAACTTGATTGTTAATTTCAAACCAAGCTTCTACTTGCATTGCTTTGTTTATGTTGCCATAACTCAAGTCATAGTAAGGCAAGTCAACAAACACCATTGGAAAGCCATGAAGGAAATGTTCTGCTTGTATTTGTACATAGCCAATAAGCCACATGTGCAACTGAGATACAACAACAACTAGTTGGCATTGTAAAGTGATTTCATTAGAGGTGCAACCACTAACACCTTTGGCCACACATAATCGAAAGTACTTGACATTCAGCCTTGCAATGTTTTGCTATCAATGGACAAAATTTTCAAGTAGGTGTTGTAAAGAATGAGGATGCAAGAGAGCTATGCAAGACAAGCACAAAGCACACAGAGATGAAAAGCTTCTTCTTCTTCGCACAGAAAAGAGAGTACAAAAATGACTAAGTGCTAAAACTGAAAAGTAGCACATATGTACATGCGGTCATTAAGTGTGAACTCGCTAGAAGCATACTAGGCTAGCACTATAAGTGTAGTCCAGCTGTAGAATCACTGGCAGAGATCCTCCGTGTCGGTCACCTAACGTGCCAGTGAGTAAATGCGTAAGCAGCCAAGACCCGTAGTGGATGCCATCTAAAGATGTAGAGCTCGACATCTCAACACTCCCCCTCGAGCTCTGCATGTTGCAGAGTCCAAGCATAGTCCGGAAACGTCGAAGCTTCTTAGCTCCGAGGGCCTTGGTAAAGATATCTGTTATCTGCTCCTCTGTGCTGACATAGACCAAGTCGATGTCGCCCGCCAACACTCGCTCTCGAACGTAGTGGTAATGGACCTCTATGTGCTTGGTCCTGGCATGGAACACTAGGTTCCTAGCCAAACGCATGCTGCTGAGGTTGTCACAATGGATGATAATCTACTGGTCCACCTGCACTCCCAAGTCCTCAAGTAATGTGCGTAGCCAAGCTACCTCGCCGCAACTGCTGCACCTCTGTACTCGGCCTCTGTGCTCGATAAAGCAACCGTAGGCTGCTTTTTTCTACTCCAAGTAACAGCGGCACTCCCAAAAGAGAATATGAAGCCACTTGTAGATCTCCTATCAACAATGCTACCTGCCCAATTTGCATCTGTATACCCATACAATGCTAATGGCGCATCTGCTACATAGAACAATGTGTAGTCAAGAGTCCCTTGCACATACCGAAGTGTGCGTCGTACTCCATCCAAATGTGGCTTCCTCGGAAGCTGCATGAACTGACTCTCCAAGCCTACTGTGTAGCTCAAGTCGCCTCGTGATAGTCAAGTAGATTATACTACCCACAATCTTCCTGTACATCTTGACATCCTCAACAACATCACCCTTCTCTGCACTCAGCTTTGCATTCACATCCAAGGGAATAGAAGTTGGCTTACAATCAACCATACCATACTTTGACAACATGTCCAAAGCATACTATCTCTGTGACAGCCATACACCCTCTGGAGTCCTGATCACCTCAATGCCAAGAAAGTAGCGCAACTCGCCCAAATCTTTCATTTCAAACTCCTGTTTGAGAAGACCCTTCACATGGTCAATCTCCATAGCATTGTCATCTACATATATGGTAATGACCACAATCCCCACATCACTCTCACGTACATAGAGTGAATGATCAGCATGAGCTCTCCTAAAACCAATACTGACAAGATACGTGGCAATCCTGTCATACCATGGTCTAGAGCCCTGCTTCAAACCATACAAAGCTTTGAGAAGCCTGCATACATAATCTGGGTAACCTGGATCGACATAACCAGGTGGCTGATCCATATACACTTCCTCTTGCAACTCACCATTCAAGAAGGCATTCTTTACATCCATTTGATGCATAATCCATCCTCTAGATGCAGCCACTGCTATGACAGCTCTCACAGTCGTCATCTTTGCCACTGGAGCAAAGGTCTCCTCATAGTCTATGCCATACGTTTGTGCATAACCCTTTGCGACCAGCCTTGCCTTGTGACGCTCAATGTTACCATCAGCCTTATGCTTGGTTTTATACACCCATTTACAGCCAATAGATTTCTTGCCACTTGGCAATGGCACCAACTCCCATGTGTCGTTTGCTTCCAATGCAGCCATCTCTTCATTCATTGCATCATCCCAATGCACATTTCCAACTGCATCCTCAAAACATGTGGGCTCCACATCCTGTATCACCTTAGCCATGTAGGCTTGGTGATGCGCTAGATACCCATCATAAGTCAATTTTTGAACTAGATTTCTGACTCTGTCAGATCTGTGCGGTCCTGGGTCACTCCTTTGCCCTCTAGCATCTTCTTGTACTTTCCTTACACCAGGTGTCCTGACAGCCGGAATTCCAAATTCCTCATCAAGACTTTGTTCAGAACCATCTGAATCCATGTCTACATGTGAAAAACCTGATGATGCATCAGCCATAAAGGGAGGTTCATCAACCTTTTCCTTCCCTTTTCGTGATACATTCCCTGTACCTGCTAGTGGAGTGACCTGCGTATGTAGTCTACCATTCCATGGCTTCTCAACAGAGCCACGAGAAGAGGACTCTTGTGGTCCACTCAAAACCTGTGACTGTGGCCTCACATTTTGTACAACCACATCATCTTTTACATCAACCCCAATAGTGCCATGTGCATTACTGTACCAGCTACTCATCTCATCAAAGACTACATCTCTGCTCACTCGTAATTCTCGTGTAGTAGGATTGTAGCACATGTACCCCTTTTGTTCAAGGAAATATCCCACAAGAATACATTTCTCTGCTTTAGGATCCAATTTCCTACGCAACTCATCTGGTACATGCACGTAAGCTATGCATCCAAACACTTTCAAGTGTGCCAAATCAGGCTTTGTACCTGTAAACTTTTCCTCAAGTGTTACATCATGCACCGCAGCTGTAGGTGTCCTGTTCATAATGTACACAGCTGTATTTACAGCTTCAGCCCAGAAATGATGAGGCATGTTCTTCTCATTCATCAATGCACGTGCAACCTCTGCAATGTGCCTGTTTTTTTTTTCTGTGACCCCATTCTGTTGTGGAGTATATCTGCATGTGTTTAAACTGCCTGCGTATACCATGCCATTCGCCAAAAATCTGAAAAATCATTGGAGAAGTACTCTCCCCCTCCATCTGACCTCAATGTCTTGATTTTCATATCTGACTCCTTCTCAATCATGACTTTGAAGTCCTGAAAGTGACCAAACACTTCACTTTTGTTACGCATGTAGTAGACCCATACTTTCCTTGTATGGTCATCAATGAAAGAGACATAATACTTGCAACCATGTATACTTGCAGTATCAGTTGGACCCCAAACATCTATGTGCACCACCTCAAGTGGCTTTTTACATACATTGCGCTCATGTGGAAATGAGCCCTTTGACTGTTTTCCAAACTGGCATGCTGCACACACTTTATGCATACCATCCACCTTGAAATTGGGAAAACCTTTTACAATCTGTTTTGATTGCATGCTGCGCAATCTTTGCTCATTGACATGGCCAATGCGTTTGTGCCAAATGTCAACATCAGCCACAACACCTGTGCCCTCTGCAAATAATGCAGCTTTTACCACAGGCATGTCTACATTCAGCGTAAACATTCTGCCCACACATTTGCCCTCTGTGATCAGCTTACAGCCATTCTGGAAATCTTCTACATAACAGCCATTCGGATTGAAGCAAACCTGCAAACCCTGCTCAACCATTTGTCCAACAGAAACAAGATTCTTTGTAATGTTTGGGACATGAAGTATATCTGTTAAGTACTTTGATTTCCCACTCTTCGTATTTAGAGGTATGTCCCCTACATGAGCAATGGGGTGAGCTGTGTCATCTCCTGTCTGCACATAGCCTGACACATCTGGTTTGCGCATATCTCTAAACCACTCTCCACGAGATGTCATGTGATTAGAGGCACCTGAATCCACATACCAAACATCATCTTGGGTGCAATTCTCTGTAGTCATTGTATTCATTACATGCTGCATAACAAACATGTGCTCGCTTTTGTTGTCATCTGCATCTCTGCTAGTAGATGCATAGTTGCCCTGTTCTCTCTTTCCACCTGCTTTTCCCTTTGGACAGTCACGTGACATGTGACCTCTTTCACCACAAGTCCAACATTCTAATCTACACAATATGAAGGCATTTAGTATTTAATTTTTTTTGGGCGCAGAGAGAGAGAGAGAGAGAGAGAGAGAGAAATATCCAATTAAACAAAGAGAAGGAGGAGGAGGAGGAGGAGGAGAATATAAATATTAATCTCTCTCTCTCTCTCTCTCTCTCTCTCCCCAATAGCTATAAACACTCCTAGATCCACAAGTTTCATGCACTCCATGAACCTCTCTCTGTCTCTCTCCCCCCCCCCCCCCCCCCCCTCCCCCCTCTCTTCCTTGCAAGGGAGGCCTTGAGAAGCCTTGTGCACTTGAACAGTACACATGACACCTGTTGAGATGTCGAGCTCTACATCTTGAGCTGGCATCCACTACGGGTCTTGGCCGCTTACGGCATTTACTCACTAGCACGCTAGGCGACCGACACGGAGGATCTCTGCCAATGATTCTACAGCTAGACTACATTTATAGTGCCAGCCTAGTACGCTTCTAGCAAGTTCATACTTAGTGACCGCATGTACATATGTGCTACTTTTCAGTTTTAGCACTTAGTCATTTTTGTACTCTCTTTTCTGTGCGAAGAAGAAGAAGCTTTCCATCTCTGTGTGCTTTGTGCTTGTTTTGTGTAGCTCTCTTGCATCCTCATTCTTTACATGGTATCAGAGCCTGGTGCAGGCAAGAGAGGCTAAGAGAGCAAGAGCATCACAATCTCTTCGTTCGCAATCCACGACCAGATGCCGAAGGCGTCTCACGCAATGAAATTTTTTTTAGGGGTTTTTCGTACAAGTTTCTGAACAGGTCTCCAAAGTGCAGTATACAGAGATTTACTGTACAAGTATAGTGGTTGTATGTATGCTTGATTGTGGACACTCGTTGAGTGTAGAAAGCGTTACAGGTACCACGATAGCAGGTTCAACAGATTGCAGCTTTTTTGTCTTAGTGCTTTAAGATGTCTGACGGTTTCATTTAGATTGTCACTGAGAAGCTTGAGAAAAATAACTACCCTGCATGGAAGTTCAGAATAACAAATTTCCTAAAAGGAAAAGGTTATTGGGACTATGTAGAAGGAGACAATGAAAAGGAACCAGAGATTCCCAAGGCAAATGCTACATCAGAACAAAGAAAAGCCTTGAGGGACTGGCAACAAGGCCAGAGCAAAGTGATGTATTGGCTTTCTATGAGCATCACAAATGTCATGATGGGCTATCTACAGGATGCTGAAACCCCCGCCATTGCATGGAAAAACTTAGGCAGAGTGTTCGAGGTGAACACCAAGGCCAGGAAGCTTCAACTAAAGTCGGAGCTAAATCAGGTTAAGAGGAACAACCTCTCCATCAATGATTATGCCTTGAAGATCAAGAGTATCATTGAGGCTCTTGGATCTATTAAAGTCTCAGTGAAGACGATGACATTGTCCGTGCATGCTTGGATGGTCTAGGAGATGAGTATGTACATTTCAGTTCTTCCATGAATACAAGAGACGACATCCCCGTGTTCCAAGATTTGATTTCTATGCTTATTCTTGAGGAGAAGAACCTTGGTCTTGACACACCTTCTTCTCGTGGCAGAAATAGGTCTGAACAGGCCTTCTATTCTAACTCCAACAAAGGTAGAGGTAGAGGTCGTGGTCGAGGCCCAGGTGGTTGCAAGGGCCAATTTCCAGAAGGTCAATCAAATCAAAACAATACAGGTGGCAGGAAAACCCGTCTCAAGACAGGGGGAGTCAAAGAGGTCGTGGTGCAGGATCAAGGAGGCAGCAACATATTGCAGATAGCAGAAGAGAAGCTAGGCTTTAAGGGGAAGCCCACCCCGCCAAGTACCATCCACCGGTGCCACCAAGATGGGCACATCCTGCCACAACGAGCCTACCATGCAGTAGAGGTCCTTGCCACCAACACCTCTTGGGAAAGAGGAGGGAGGATGGCCTCTCCCTCCATGCATAAATTTAGGGGGGAGAGGGAGAGCAATGGGCATGCCAAGGCCGGGGAAATGGCCGCCAGGAGCCCCCACCAGAGCGAGCCCTGCCACCAAAGCCACCAGCTCAACACCGTCGTGAAGCCACCATCTTGCTCGAGTATGCTCCCTACTGCAAGTGTTGCCTAGGAGCTCCCCAACTCTACAACCCTCGCAGGCAGAGCAAGGTGCAAGCAGGGCATAGGCCCATCCCACCAAGGCACGTGGAGGCCATGCATTTTTTTTCTTTTCTCCCAATTTGGGTCGCTCTGTGTGTGTGTGTGTGTGTGTGTGTGTGTGTGTGTGTGTGTGTGTGTGTGTGTGTGTGTGTGTGTGTGTGTGTGTGTGTGTGTGTGTGTGTGCACTCCCAATTTGGGTCGCTCTGTGTGTGTGTGTGTGTGTGTGTGTGCACTCCCGCACTGCATCTGAATCAAGCTCCGTGAGGCTTTTTTTCCAATTGGGGTCTGTGTGTGTGCGTGCGCGCGCGCTCCCGCACTGCATCTGAATCAAGCTCCATGAGCAAGGTGTGCTTGGTAGATGAAGGGAAGGAAATAAAGAAGCGTTGATGAGTAGAGGGGAGGTGGGCGGCGTGCATTAGAAGAGCTGGAGATTGGGAGGGGGAAGGCGATCGGAGGCAAGGAGCAGCCTACGTCTCTTCGCACGAGAGAGAGAGAGAGAGAGAGAGAGAGAGAGAGAGAGAGAGAGAGAGAGAGAGAGAGAGAGAGAGAGAGAGAGAGAGAGAGAGAGAGCCGAAAAGGTGGGGTCGAAGATGTTGGGTGGTCGGGGAATCTTTAGAGGAAGTGAAGATTTTATTTTCAAATCTCCCAGTAGTAGCTAATGTTCTTGGAGATGCAATATATGTTTGAAAGATTCTGAATAATTTATATTAATTGGAATCTAAGAAGGTGCTCTTGGAAAGCTAAACAAAACATAGAAGAAAAGGGGGGCTGGGGGGTGGGTGTTGCGGATGACCAAGCTTGGGGATGTGGAGAACAAAAATATGGAGGCTGGGAGGCAACGATAGACAAGCATAGCTACGTTACTCCAAGGAGATGAACATGGAATTGGACGAAGCACGAGGCGTTGGGGGAGGAAAGAAAACCTTATTTTTCTTATAATAAGGGTGTCACACATGTTATAGAAAAGCCCTTATGCTCGGATGGCTAGCATGGATGAATGGTGTTCAATCAATGCGAGTTCACTTCCTAGGGTATGCTGGTGATTTTGGTTCATGTGTCTGCTGCTGGAGAAGGTGTAGACGAATCTAAGAAGATTCTACCTAAAGACATCAAAATGGAACCAGGTAGTACGTGCCTATAATACTTAAAAATGAAGTATGCTTTTAATTTCCCAATAACCTCGGTGCATATTTAGACAATCATCCAATCCATTAGTATATACACTCGATATCTCACTATTCTCGCACACACACACACACACACACACACACACACACACACACACACAGAGGCATCTTTGTTATTTGCTGCAATGCCGTGTGTGTGTGTGTGTGTGTGTGTGAAATGAAAAATTGAACAATAGTTTGATTATACAAACTATTGAAGCATACAATGGAGTAGACCAGAATTGACAAACGGACAAGGACATTGATATTATGTAGAAAGATACGTACATGTATATAACATCATGTAACCTATTTGTTTCAATAGTTTACATTAGCCTAAAATACTAATAAATGAGAAATTTCTTGTTGTAAAACATCTTGTCTCCAGGTATTATTATTGTTGCAATCCACTTCAAAGATATCCAGATCCTATGAGGAGAGGGATCCAGTTGTTACCTGCATCCATACAAAAGCATTCAGTTAGAACTGGCTATGCTTGTGCAATTACAGATGTCAAAACTGGGTCCAATTGCTATATCCATGTCACGTCTGCTAATTAGTTTAACGCTTACCCTACGGACTATCATTTATTTTCAACCATATATCAAAGTCAAATTACATTGAATGTATCAATAAAGCCAAGTAGTACCCCCTCTTTAAAAAAAATTGGACAACATCTTGTTTGTATTACAGAGAAAATGTCAAAAAATTATAGTAATTGCCATCTCTTTGCAGACCCTCACTGGAGGATTAAGGATCTTAAACAAAATTGAGAACTTTAAATAGTCATGTTCTCATTAGAAGTCTACATTATATTTTTTAAACTTATTTAACTTCATTCACCATGCAAGATATTTGAGAGAAATGACCCGATCACCATGTAGTAAATCTAAGTAAAAGCCGTGTGTGTAGCTTTTTATTTAAAAGCCATTGATTTAAAGAATTAGTCAAGAAAATCTACAAAAGGTTAGAGGGCATTTGATGGGAAGTAGAGTAGGTTTCAAAAAACCTTATGTAGATAGTGTAACCATACATATAAAGAGGTATGAACCTTGATGTCCACAAGCAAGATTATTTGATATAGAGTCATACCTATACCTTATTGGTAAGTCGAACACATTCTAGAGTCCAAGAGTACACTAATTTAAACTATATGTGTAAAGTACTAATGTAGACTTTTTATATTAAGCCAAATTACTTAAAGATAAACTCGTTCACAATATTAAAAAAAATTCAAATTATGATAATTATACTAACATTTGGTGATAATGCTTCACAATGATTTGATGTTTTTGAAAAAGGTCAAATACATTAGAATAAGAATATTTGAGCAATGTCTTGTTTGATTTATTTTGAAATTAAGATTTCCAAAACAACCCGTAATCAAATCCCACTTGATTATGATAATCCAAAAGATCAATTATCCTTCACTTCCCTACAAATCTGGTATGCCGCATTCAAAGGGCAACAACAACTAATTCAGTTAGACTTACAAAGTTTCTTGCCATTTCTACTAGTGATCACATCTCCCATCCAATACCATGTTGGTATGTCGAACCAATTTCAAGAATACGAGATTGTACAAAGATGAACATTATGTTTAAGGTATCCATGCAGAATACAAAGATTAACATTACGTGTAAGGTGTCCAAAGCTATAAACCGGCTTACAGTCAATCAAAAAGGTCCAAACTTTGACAATTATACTAATAGATGGTCATATTATTTCACAATGTTTAGAGACCTGTCAAATGTACAAAAAAACAACTATATTCTAGCTGTAAACTACCCACATGTCATAGCTTATCTGCAAAACACGGTATAAGATCTCGAACGTTTGAAAAACCATTTACTAGGTCTCACCAACCACAATAGTCCAGAAGGATTTTTCAGATAAGTAACAAACCCAATAATTTTTTGTAAAAAGTACACTAAATCTAAGTTCCCTTCCGATTATTATGCCACCTTAATCACTGCTTTTTTTTAAAAATGATCACGGTGAAAATTTAACATAGCATTTCTAAGTAGGTGAAAAACACATACCTGATATGTGTTCTTCTGCATGGTGTGTCGAATACGCATGCCAACGAGTTGTAAAATGTATCTTGTCAGATGGTTGAGTATCAGAGTAGCGTTCGGACCTACCCACCATGAGAAAGAAAGCAGTGTTGTTCTGCTTAACATAAGGCGATTCATTGTATATGTGTAATTGTGTGTGTGTGTGTGTGTGTGTGTGTGTGTGTGTGTGTGTGTGTGTGTGTGTGTGTGTGTGTGTGTGTGTGTGTGTGTGTGTGTGTGTGTGTGTGTGTGTGTGTGTGTGTGTGTGTGTGAGAGAGAGAGAGAGAGAGAGAGAGAGAGAGAGAGAAGATGATTAATAGTACCTGATTGAGTAAAGAATGCAGTAAAAACCCTATCAATAAAAGAAATCATAGGCTTGTGTACCCGTAACGTATCATGAGGGAGCGCCTGACTATGGATCCTCATCAAGGGCAGGATGTACAACATGTCAAGGGCACAATCTTGCATGAAGGCAGTGTTGTTTTAAATGTTGCATGCTCATTCAGTAGCAAATTGTATTGAAGCAATGCCAAAGGTGTAGGAGAGTGTGGTGATTCAGATAGCTCAGCATATCGGAGGCCGGCAATAGTAGGAATATCAAGCAAAGGTGGCTCCAAGCAACAGATAGAGAGGGAGAAATCACCTCCGCTCGTGCTAAATACCAAGCATCAGAATTGTGCACAAAACAAAGAAAGAGAGAGAGAGAGAGAGAGAAAGAGAGAGAATATATGTATTAGGTGTACGAATGAAATAAGGATATAAAGTATCTACTGACCGACTCATGTTAGGCAGCACATGAATGAGCCAAAGGTTTGGTAGGTGTCACATGCCAACACGGTTGTTCACATACCTAGGATAGGTAAGAGTTAAATTTAGTGAAGAGGCTTTGAATACCCTTCATGTATTGTCTGAGTAGGGAGGAGTCCCAAGGGGAGCAGTACGAATGAAGATTCACGGGAGAATGAGAAGAAAAGAGTTTCAAAAGGGTTGAAAAAAATAGAGGCTATATAATACATCGTGTTTTATTCAAGAGGAGACACATTGAGTGTATTAATTGATCCAGTCCCTAAATATATGGCATGTGAGCATTCAAAACTGGCTTGTATGACCTAAACCCAACCGGTCAATACGTAAGATTGTTAAGTATCCTACAATAGGATGTTTTAATCCAATGTACTCCGAATCAAACAAATGATTCCATGTGAGCCAAGAAACATTTAATGGACTACCGAGCATAGATCAATCTAGGAGGCATTTGATTGTAGAACATTAGGGTAACTTTTTAGTTAGAAATTCATACTCTGCACCCGATAGATCCTCATATATATATATATATATGTATGTATGTAATGTATGGCATAGAAGAACACCGTGTAAGCATGTATTGTGTATGTGTGTGTGTGTGTGTTATAGAGAGAGAGAGAGAGAGAGAGAGAGAGAGAGAAGCATTGTCAAAGATTGTAAAGTTCATAATCCGCAAGTAAGAGGGTTGCCTTGAGGCTTGCCTAGCACAATGCAAGATAGACGATTCGATGCAAGGAGAGAGTAGCTCTGCATAAACAGGATAAGGAGGGAAGATCTGAGAAAGGTTCTCTCTCTCTCTCTCTCTCTCTCTCTCTCTCTCTCTCTCTCTCTCTCTCTCTCTCTCTCTCTCTCTCTCTCTCTCTCTCTCTCTCTCTCTAAGATCAGATCTCTGTTACTTTCAAACAAGCTTCTACTTTCATTGCTTTGTTTATGTCGCCATAGCTTGGGTCATAGTATGGCAAGTATCAACAAACACCAATGTACTGCCATCAAGGAAATGGTATGCTTGTATTTGTAAATAGCGAATAAGCCAGGTGTGCAACTCAAATACAACAACAACTAGTTGTCATTGTAAAATGATTTCATTAGAGGTGCAACCACTATCACCTTTGGCCACACATAATCGAAAGTACTTGACATTTAGCCTTGCAATGTTTTTCTATCAATGGACAGAATTTACAAGTACACAAGGTTTCTCAAGGCCTCCCTTGCAAGCACAGAGAGAGAGAGAGAGAGAGAGAGAGAGAGAGAGAGAGAGAGGTTCATGGAGTGCATGCAGCTTGTGGGTTTTCAAGCGAAAAAGAACCTGAGCGAGACTATACATAGAGAGGACCTATGGCATGGCCTAAAAACATGTTTGTACAAGTCAATCCAAATACATGTCTACTATTTCACATTTTTTGGTCATTAATCCATAGCGTCTAAACAACTACAAATCGCATGACTCATATATTGTATTGGGCCTTTGTGCTCCTCTAAATGCAAATCCAATGACTGGTATTTGAAGAAACAAATGTCATCAAGTCATTGCAAAATGAAATAACCATATTTCTCATAACTCACTCAAACCATTAATAGATGCTCTCAATCTTTCATGCTATCTGATCTTCCTCAAACTTCAAAGTACACTGTGCCAAAACAATTTGAAAATGCAGTGTTGTGTTGGTTTTAGTCTACGACAGGGAAAAATACTTGAAAACATCATGATTGGAAAATAGGTAAACCCATGGATATCCAAGGAAAAATTTGTGATTGCGACCACCATGGGCACCTTGAAAATTTAGGAGATTTTTCGTTACCGTGTGGTTACATTTCAACTATTCTCAACTTTGGGTTTTTTCTGCTTTGGGCATTGAAGTGACCCCTTCCCCATCTTGAGTGAAACAATCTCATCCTCTTGGCCCTCTTGCTTATCTCACAATTCTGTAGGTGACACTAAAATAATATGGTATATGATATATATCTCTCTAACAAGATGAGCATGACTCAAGTTGTCCTCCTCAACCAAATCCACCTTAATCTAGGACCATAATATTTGAAAATATGGAAGTTAGGAAAGACTTAAGGACAGGTTGCAAGCTAGTAATTATTTATGGAGAGAATCCCAATGAATTTTTGTCAAAAAGAACAAGTGAAAGGGTCACGGTGGCTTCCTAAAACTATAAAGGATAAAATCATTAGGTTGAGTAGAGTTCAAGAAAGGATTGCCTCAGCATAGCCTTGAGCCAATTTAAAATCGAAACTAGCCGGTTGCAAACCATGGTAAAGGGAAGAAAAACTAGTGTAATATATGAGAAAATAGCTCAACAATCATGCAAATTTTAAAACAATAGAATGCAAGAAAATTCAAGACATGTCATATGTGAAATGAAAGGTGATATAGAAAGATCCATTTAATTTTTTAAAACAGAAATAAAATTTAAGGTAAGTGTCAATCATCACTGAAAACATTGAAAGTATGCCTAACCCAAGGTTACCCAACTCCCCTCCAACTTCCAAGGCTTCTTTTAGAAAGCCAAAAACCCAAAATTTACAAAGCATCCTCAAGCTAGTACTGAATCTTGAGTTTACTTCTTAATTTTAAAATGATTTGTGTACCCAAAAAATACTCAAAATTTTTTAAAAGGCTTTTATGCTCAACCTTCTAATCATTTGTTGCATCCCCTTTCAAAAAAAACAATGATAAAATCAATAGGTTGAGTTTAACAGAAAATTAAAAGTGATAAAATCAGTAGGTTGAGTTTAACAAAAAATTTCAGTGTTCACGAAAAGATTGCTTCGGCGCCTTGAGCCAGTTGAAAATCAAGACTAGATGGTTGCAAACCATGGTAAAAGGAAGAAAAAGCGATAAAATATGTGAGAAAATAGTTCAAAAATCTTGCAAATTTCAAAAAACTTCCTAGTATTTTCAATTTTCTTGTTTGCAAGAAGTAAACCAAAGGCTGCTTAATAAACGAAACTTTCCCGAACATCGACTGAAATCAATCTATAGAATACAAGAAAAGTCAAGCCATGTGAGGCTATGAAATGAACGATGAAATAAAAAAAACTCATTTATATATATGTGTGTGTGTAGATATATATATATGTGTGTGTGTGTGTGTGTGTGTGTGTGTGAGAGAGAGAGAGAGAGAAGATGATTAATAGTACCTGATTGAGTAAAGAATGCAGTAAAAACCCTATCAATAGGAGAAATCCTAGGCTTGTGTACCCCTAACGTATCATGAGGGAGCGCCTGACTATGGATCCTCATCAAGGGTAGGATGTACAACACCCAAAAAATACTCAAAATTTTTTAAAAGGCTCTTATGCTCAACCTTCTTATCATTTTTTGCATCCCCTTTCAAAAAAAACAATGATAAAATCAATAGGTTGAGTTTAACAGAAAATTAAAAGTGATAAAATCAGTAGGTTGAGTTTAACAAAAAATTTCAGTGTTCACGAAAAGATTGCTTCGGCGCCTTGAGCCAGTTGAAAATCAAGACTAGATGGTTGCAAACCATGGTAAAAGGAAGAAAAAGCGATAAAATATGTGAGAAAATAGTTCAAAAATCTTGCAAATTTCAAAAAACTTCCTAGTATTTTCAGTTTTCTTGTTTGCAAGAAGTAAACCAAAGGCTGCTTAATAAACGAAACTTTCCCGAACATCGACTGAAATCAATCTATAGAATACAAGAAAAGTCAAGCCATGTGAGGCTATGAAATGAACGATGAAATTAAAAAAACTCATTTATATATATGTGTGTGTGTAGATATATATATGTGTGTGTGTGTGTGTGTGTGTGAGAGAGAGAGAGAGAGAGAGAGAGAGAGAGAGAAGATGATTAATAGTACCTGATTGAGTAAAGAATGCAGTAAAAACCCTATCAATAGGAGAAATCCTAGGCTTGTGTACCCCTAACGTATCATGAGGGAGCGCCTGACTATGGATCCTCATCAAGGGTAGGATGTACAACACCCAAAAAATACTCAAAATTTTTTAAAAGGCTCTTATGCTCAACCTTCTGATCATTTTTTGCATCCCCTTTCAAAAAAAACAATGATAAAATCAATAGGTTGAGTTTAACAGAAAATTAAAAGTGATAAAATCAGTAGGTTGAGTTTAACAAAAAATTTCAGTGTTCACGAAAAGATTGCTTCGGCGCCTTGAGCCAGTTGAAAATCAAGACTAGATGGTTGCAAACCATGGTAAAAGGAAGAAAAAGCGATAAAATATGTGAGAAAATAGTTCAAAAATCTTGCAAATTTCAAAAAACTTCCTAGACTTATTTTCAGTTTTCTTCTTTGCAAGAAGGAAACCAAAGGCTGCTTAATAAACGAAACTTTCCCGAACATCGACTAAAATCAGTCTATAGAATACAAGAAAATTCAAGCCATGTGAGGCTATGAAATGAACGGTGAAATTAAAAAAACTCATTTATATATATGTGTGTGTAGATATATATATATATATATATATATATATATATATATGTGTGTGTGTGTGTGTGTGTGTGTGTGTGTGAGAGAGAGAGAGAGAGAGAGAGCGAGAGAGAGAGAGAAGATGATTAATAGTACCTGATTGAGTAAAGAATGCAGTAAAAACCCTATCAATAGGAGAAATCCTAGGCTTGTGTACCCCTAACGTATCATGAGGGAGCGCCTGACTATGGATCCTCATCAAGGGCAGGATGTACAACACCCAAAAAATACTCAAAATTTTTTAAAAGGCTCTTATGATCAACCTTCTGATCATTTGTTGCATCCCCTTTCAAAAAAAACAATGATAAAATCAATAGGTTGAGTTTAACAGAAAATTAAAAGTGATAAAATCAGTAGGTTGAGTTTAACAAAAAATTTCAGTGTTCACGAAAAGATTGCTTCGGCGCCTTGAGCCAGTTGAAAATCAAGACTAGATGGTTGCAAACCATGGTAAAAGGAAGAAAAAGCGATAAAATATGTGAGAAAATAGTTCAAAAATCTTGCAAATTTCAAAAAACTTCCTAGTATTTTCAGTTTTCTTGTTTGCAAGAAGGAAACCAAAGGTTGCTTAATAAACGAAACTTTCCCGAACATCGACTGAAATCCATCTATAGAATACAAGAAAAGTCAAGCCATGTGAGGCTATGAAATGAACGATGAAATAAAAAAACCTCATTTATATATATGTGTGTGTAGATATATATGCGTGCGTGTGTGTGTGTGTGTATACATATACATTTTAACATTCTAAAATAATAGAATGCGAGAGAAGTTAAGACATGTCAAGGTCTGAAATGAAAGGTAAAATAAAAATATCCATTTAATATTTCAAAACAAAAATAACATTTAAGGTAAGTCTCAATCATCACTAAAAGCATTGAAAGTATGCCTAACTCAACTCTACTCTAAGGTTACTTTTAGAAAGCCAAAAAGGGCCGAGACTCCTTCAAAAACACAAAACATGTTTTTGGACTACTTAAGGAGTCCTTAGTGAAGGGTTGATTTTTTGGTGCAATTATGGACCATTGGATAAAACTTGCTTTCTTAATATCTTCTTTAGCTCTTTGTGAGAGGTGTTGACATTTGTGTACCTCTATCTTTAATTGAAATTGGGTCAGACAATCTTTCTTGTCCTCTTCCACCTTTACTTTTTTTCAATTTTCTACAATGCTTCCAAATGGTTTTTCAAACACTTTTATAATGTTTTTGAAATATCCATAGTGCTGTAATGAATGAGGGGATTTTATTGGAGCTCTTATGGGCTCTGCTAACTAAGACCTATTGGAGTTCTCTTATATCACATATTGTATCTCCACCCACTCCTTTGGATCAAGCCATACGAGCTTTGATCTATGCCCTCTACATCCATCTCTTGCATGTGATCCATTATAGGCCATTATGACACATGTTGCTTGATGGATCATATCTATATGTTAGGCTATGATATGATGCAATGCATTGTATAATGGGACTCTCTTGCTCAATATGTTGGGCATCAATTTTCTTGATGGATGAAGCTTGCCATCACACCACTATCAAAATTGATGTTTCTCATGTTTATTCATTGTACCAGAAAATATTGATCATGTCACTGTAGAGCAGGTATATGTGATAGTACATCCATTGCAAATCAAAAGAAACTTTTCAATCTCATGATACAATAACTTAAAAATTAGGAGACACTTACGTGCCAATCCCAACACTTGGATAGCTACTCTTCTTCCTAGGTGATCCATTCTGTTTTGCGTCTAAAACCATCATGTCTAGCCATCATCCATTCAAAAAGTATTAAGATTGTATAAGGTGATTTGATAAAGCGGCTTGATTTTTCTTGAAACGTGTATGATCACTACTGTTGCACCGTTTTGGAGTGGTAGACATGCAAGAGTTCATCCTCATTCTCTTCGCTTGGTTTAGATTGAGTGTCTACAAATGTTACTCAACCCTAACTTCAACTTATGACTTTTTTGCCTTTTTGTGGTCATATTGAATGATATCAAAATTGCTCCAAGGCACCTTTGGGTATTGGCATTCTAGAAGTGCCCAATCATTTATGGCCTACACATTATCAAAGAATCAATACACGATCTTTCCTGCTTCTCTATTATTATCATTAAAAGATTTGACCTATTGAGGAGTAGGGTTATCGAATGACAACCATGTTGATTCTTTTTTATCACCTTCAACATAGTTTTACTACTTACTGGGTCCATTCAGGTTCTATTAATTAATTAGACGGGCAGATTCTGTCTCTCACTTTGGAGAAAGTAAGGCCTCCCCTTTGGCATAGTTCCCGCGCGCATCAACCTCCCTGGCACAGACGAAAAGCGTCTTGAGGCACGCAAACCAAGTGAGGAACGCACATCTACAACCACAACTTGAATGATGCATCTGACTGCACACGATTGCTGCAGGTAAAAGTCGATTGTCACCACCGTAGACCTCAATCAGTGAATCAGCGATACACACCCATCTGCAAGGTCAAGCATGCCTAGAGCAGCAACACACACACACAAACACACACACACACAAACACACACACACACACACACACACACACAGAGAGGGGGGGAGAGCACCCTCTGCCTCCCGCCTTGGCGCAGAGCTCCCCCTACAGCCTAGACTAATCAGCCTCTGCTTCAAACGCTCGCAAAAAAGTGATTTGGTTGCATCACAGACAGTGCCAACTTGACGCCAACACTCCCTCTCTATGCCTTGGCCATTAGAGATGGGATCTCTCCCTCTCTGTGCATCCGCTCTCAGACATATCATCTCTCTTTGTCTAGATCTCCTCCTCGCGCGGCGATGCACTCACCCTCTAATTTGTGGAAATTCCCAACACAGGCTCAAAAACGGATCTCAATTGTCAAAAAGAAATAAAAATTAGAAAATCTTGAACAACCCAACCAAAATAGAAATAGCCTAACTTCTAATCACACATGGCAAAACACACTCTCTCTGTCTCTCTCTCTCTAGCTCCCACATGCCACCACCTCTAGGCATTAGGCTTTTTTTCTTCTATTCACCGCACACTGATAGAAGTACAGCTCGTCCTCCAACTGGCCAGCTTACCCTCATCCTCCAGCTTTTCCTTCCCATTCAAACCAAGGGATCTTTGTAGATACCTTCTAATAAAGCCCCAAACCAAAATTGGGCAGGCCTACTCAAAACATACATACTGACATACTTTAAAGAAAACTGAATACTTTTCATGATTCCCTCTCGGGATTTCCTCGTCGCCACCCCCTTATGTGCACTTCGTCAACTGGCTGTGGCTCATGTTGTTAACGATGCCCTTGCCTAGCAGCCTCCGTCCCGCTCACAATAGGCGCTGACAAACTCGGAACCTCTAGACCCACCCTATGTTCATGCGCCTTTGTCACACCCACCTCGTCCTGCCCCCCAACCTAAGGCTCGTGATGACCATGTCTGCAAACATGACAAGGTCTGAACGTTATCAACAACGTGCACGTGCACACACACACACAGACCTAAGTATTGCCATCACTGCTTGCCTTTCTGCCCCTCAAGAGAGAGTTTGTATCAAACGAAGTCGACGCGAGATCGATGTGGAAGTCGCCAGAGACATTCTCAACAATTGTCCTCCACCTGTCAAGGCAATGCCTCTTCCCCTCTTGCCAATTGGCCGCACTTCTTGAGATCCTCCCTTACATTTAATGGAATCTTTTATTCATTCCTTGTTTTAGCACTTTTTCTAGAATGGTGCGCACATACTCACCTTAAACCATGAAGAAATTTCTCATGACAACTATGGTGAGTTTTTCTCATCACCTTCAACGTAGTCCAATAACTAAAAATCATAGAGATTATAAAATATAGTACAATATATTTGAACCTTGCAGCCATAACAATCAAGCACTATGTCCCTCTATTCTTTCTTTAGTTTGTTTTTATAGGAATCACCAAAGATACTTTTGTGAAAGTTTCGATGAAACCTAAAGTAAGTGAGAAAGGGAAAGGACGAGAGGGAGGTGGGGGTTAGCATGGACATGACACGTGGACGTGGTAGAGAGAGGGAAAGAGAGAGTTTTTCTTTATGTTCAAAGCAACAATTTTTTTCCGAGGGCACCAATGTTCAAGAAAAATGTGTCTCGACTTAATATCATGGTACGTTCAATTTCAAAAATGTCTGTTGAGAGCAATAGGAAATGGAGAAAAATCATCTGAAAACCCAAAAAATAAACATAAATGTATAAAGGGAAAAGACCCCTCTAATTTGTCAAAATTTCTAAAATACCCCTCAAATTTTATAAACTCCCAAAATACCCTCTCATGAATTCCCAAAATACCCTTCAAGGGAAAAGACCCTTCTAATTTGTCAAAATTTCCAAAATACCCCTCAAATTTTAAAATTTCCCAAAATACCCTCTCGTGATTTCCCAAAATGCCCTTCCAATTTTCGAAAATTCCCAAAATACCCTTGGTTATTTGGTTATGACATTAAATATCTCCAAAACCAAAAAAAATTGTAGATTTTCGTGAGAAGACTGATTGCCTATCATTAGAAAATGCTAAAACCATAACTTCGTTTTTGTTATGTAGGCTTTGGAGGTGACGCCTGGAGACAGAGAAAGAAAGACAGATGACGCAGTAAGTGCTGACGCATGGAGTGAGAGGAAAAAAATCAGCGGCTGTGTTTGTGTTGTGCTGACTAAGGAGGTGAGAAGACACAATGACCAAGACATTAGGGGAGGGCGTGAGAACAGCAGGCAGTGCGCAGCCATCACCAATGGCATGATAGAAGAACGTGAGGAGGAGGAGAACGCGACCATGCTATGCAATCAATTGAAGGGCTCATTGTATGGTTGGTAGTGTCAGGGGAAGGGTGCTCTCTTGCGTGCAGGTGACTGAACAAAAGGTCGTGAAGCCGCATATACAATGGGCAAGATTGCGGAGGCAAGGAAACGCAGAGGCATGGAAGGCCCTGACGGAGCGCGACCTGTGACATTTTCGAAAGTGAGAGAGGCTCGCCTCAGGCAGAGCTGCGAAATGCAGCGAGGAGAGGGAGGGGGGGAAGGGCAAGTGAGCATGGCCAGGATGTGAGGCGTCTGGAGCAGAGGAGGGAGCCAGGACATGCAGGAACTAGGGCAAAGCAAGACTATTCTAAAGTTTTTCATTAATTAGTCACCTAGATTTAATTCAAATCTGCTAAATCAAAGGCAAAAGAAGCCTTCATGTCACTGTCATCCGCTCTACAGAGCCAACCCCCTAAGCATGGCTGCCTCCGCATGTCCCTCGCCCTCCCCCATCTCTAATTGACACCCTCAATTTTTAGAGGGGATTTACGGTTGAAAATCAGCATCGCTTGTCGGTGAAGATCACAACCGTTGATCCCAGATTTGAACTTGATGTAAACTTGGACAAATGTGAACTAGTTGTGAACTTGCATGTAACTAGATGTGAACTCTGCAAATTCTGTGAACTATAGTATTGTGGTGTAAACTCGATGTGAAGCCGACGTAAACTCAATGTGAACTAAGATCGCAACATGCCAGATCTACGCAATATGATGCTACCATTCTACATGCTTATCAAAACGCATGTAATAGCGTAGTGGTAAGCATTGGTCTTGGGATGGGGAGGTTGTGAGGTCGAATCCTACCCAATATATGTTTTCCTCTCAATGAATACGGCCCACGATCAACAACGATCTGGGATCGTAGATCCCATCTAAAAATTGAGGGTGTCAAATAGAGACGTGGCTCGCCCTCCTCTTCGCTTTTCTCTCACTCAATGTGCAGCCCCACGTTCACTTAATCCCTTCCTCTCTCTCTCTCTCTCTATCTCTCTCTCTCTCTCTCTCTCTCTCTCTCTCTCTCTTCAACCTCAGATGAAGATGCCAGCCCTACCTCTATCTCGACGTTCGCAATCAGAAAGGCCACCTCTCTCTCTCTCTCTCTCTCTCTCTCTCTCTCTCTCTCTCCCATTGACTTTGTGCTCGCATCTCGCCAGATTATGCATGCTCAATCTACTTTTCAAATCAACTATTAGTTTCCCGTCCAGATTCCAACGAATCTCTCGAACTCTGAATCAAAAGACCATGGAGGGCGTTCACGCGCCCCTCCTCCTCTGTGCTCGAGCTTGCCTGCACAATCTTCGTCTATGCTCTGGTCCCACCCCCTTGAGAAGTCGCCGTGGATAAGAAGACATCACTTACAAAATATGACAACACCTCCTCAGTTTAGGCTACTGCAAGAGCGACGCAAGAGCCGAACAATGAAATGGGTCTGTCACCGCGATTCTCTTGCTTTCTCATCACCATGTACGTTGCCGAAATCGTTATAAACTTATATGTATGTCATGGTATGCCTTGATGTTGCGGCCTCACCTTCTGCACAGGTTTCATGCTTCGGTCCTCTGGCCATCCTAATTCGAGAAACACATTCATGGAGACTCTCTCTCTCTCTCTCTCTCTCTCACTCTCACACACACACATACACACACACACACACACACAGAGAATTGTTGCACCATCATTCCTTCGTTTGCATCATCATTCCCCAGCTTTGAAGAGTTGCACGTTGTCACCAATGACACACCACAACCGACACAGAGAAAGGGCAAAATATCTAAACCCCCCCTTCTCTCTCTCTCTCTCTCTCTCTCTCTCTCTCTGTGAAACTTTTTTCCATATCTTGCTAGATTCCTATTAAAACAAATGCATTCAAAATATCCCTCAAATTTCAAAAATTCCCCCAATATTTTGTCATAAATTCTCAAAATGCCCTTCAAATTTTTCAGGATTCCCCAAATACCCCTGGTTGCGAGATTAAATATCTCCAAAGATGCTCTCTAAAGATGCTAAAACTAGAACACGAGCTGGTTATGTAGACTTTGAATTTGAATTGCTTCATTATTTTTAGACATAATTGCCTTTTTTTTCCAAGTAATTTGTGACAAATTACATGCTTTTTTATTATTATTATTTTTTTTTTTAGCAAAACTCACAATTGTGAGTGAATTATATTAATCAACCCAAATAGTCACAAGGTCTTGTCATGCTCGTGTTGAGCCATGACATCATCCAGGGCCCCAAGTTACATCAGCTAACAAGGCCGCCAGCCCAACCAACTTATCCATGATACATAAGGCTCATTATCATGAAGCACTTGGAAAACGGATCTCAATTGTGACAAATCCCCTTTTCCCTCAAAAGCATAAAATCACTCTCTTGCTCTTCCCCGTCTCCCTCTCTCTTCCAAGTGCCAACACCTCCACTTTTCCCCTCAAAGTCACAAAACGTATCTCCTGAAATTCTATTTAATACACCACTTTGCAAAATTGACTCGACCTACTCTTTTATTATCTACTAACCTCATCGTCTGTAATGGCTAATGGTACGGAGGGCTTTTTTTAAATTTCACGTTGATGACAGATGATGAGGTTAGTAGATAATAAAAGGGTATAATTTTTAAAAATCCCACTAACGTGGCATTTTTTCCACGTGAGCACAGGTGCCGATGGAGACACAGGAAGGCAACCCGTCACCCCAACTCGTGTGTATACGGAGAGAGAGAGAGAGAGAGAGAGAGAGAGAGAGAGAGAGAGAGAGAGAGACTGCGAAGCTCCTTGCGACAACCAGGCTGCAAGGAGATAGCTCACGGCTACGAGGTTGCAAGCCACAAAGAGAGAGAGAGAGAGAGAGAGAGAGAGAGAGAGAGAGAGAGAGAGAGAGGCTTTGACTCTGTCCAATTGGGGGACGGTTAATCTTTTCTCGGCCTTTCTATTTTAAAAAATAGAAAGTCCCACCACCTTCCAATTTTTCAAATTGAAAAACTTGAGCATTGCCTCAGATTCCACTTGAATTCATCCCACAATGTGGGTCGTCTATTCAAGCCTCTACTACTCTACTATTGGCTATTGGCTCTACTTTCTCGCAACACATTAATTAGCCAGCGAGATCATTCTAAACGAATGTGGAATTCAAAGGAAACGTCTTTATATGTCGCTATTGCAGGCTGTTCACACCCTCCTTTGTACTTGCACCCGGGTCTGTCTCGACACAGAAATGCCTGCACGATTGGCTTCTCTCGCCACAACCACTTGCACCATCAGTAATCACGTGCATTTCTCCCTCTCCGTGTCTGTTTTGCAAGGCCGTTAGGCATCGCACATAGCTTACAAACCAATTAGCACACCATCGCAGAATGAAATCCCCTCGTCGACTTGGTTGCACTCCTCACGCATGGCTGTCTGTGCGCGCTCCTTAACCCTGTCTCAGCCAAGCAAGGCAGGACATCACGAAGGAGACACAGAGATAGGCACTGCCTCGCGACGGATGTCTGCAGCCCCCCTTGGATTTATGCCCATGGCTCTTGCACCGTGCAGTTTGTCGATCTCCGTCTCCCTGGACTGTGGCAAGACACTGGAGAGACACCTGGAAAGCAAAGCGCAGGGGGGGAGGGGGCGGGGGGGGGGGGGGGGGGGGGAGAGAGAGAGAGAGAGAGAGAAGAAGAAGAAGCTTTCAGAGACAATTCTCTTTCTTCTATTTGTGCAAATTCCCAAAATACCCCTCCAATTTCCAAAATTCCAAAAACACCCTTTGTATTTTGTGATAAATTCCCAAATAAGTAGTGCCAACGTTTGGATTAGATGGAATCTTTAAGAGATTCCTCGGGCTTAGGAGAAAAAGAAAAGGAAAGGCAAACCTTTTCCTTTGTGGAAATTTCCAAAATAGCCCTTTAATAGCTGCCGTTTCTTTGAGTTTTTTGGTGAGGAGAGATAACAGGTGGAGGAGAGAGAAAAGAGATTTCTTTGGGGAGGGGAGATAACACGTGGAGGAGAGACAAAAAAGGAGAGAGAAAGAGATCTCTTTGAGTGGAAAAGGGAAAAAAAAAGGGAGGGGGGAGGGGACGTTTGTGTGTTTTTGGAGAAATCATCAAAATAGCCCCCTAATTTGTGGAAATTCCCAAAATACTCTTCATCTATTTTGGTCCGAAGCAGTGTTAGAAAAAACCGGGATTTGATGTATTTTAACAGGCTAAAATCCTAAAATCTCGAATAGATTTTAAGCTTGCCTTGAAGAAAACCGGGGAATTTTCATAAGTTTTAGTGTGATTATCGACAAAAGCTTCAAATTTCGACCTAAAAACAGAGAGTATTTCAACTTTTCCCTTATTTTCTTCGGTTAGAAAAAATGTTTTTTTCTAGCCCTGGTCCGAAGCCTGCGTAACCAACTCATAGAAAAAGAAGGTTTGGGGGGGGGGGGGAGTGGAGGTTAATCTCTCTCTCTCTCTCTCTCTCTCTCTCTCTCTCTCTCTCTCTCTCTCTCTCGTGGAAGTAGAGAACGCACAACTGTCGTCATGTGGTTGCGAGCTGCGAGTATGAGGACGCGAACATAGGGATCTAGACAAGCGTAGACTGAGAGAGTAAGGTGGCGAGCCTACACCAAAGGGTATTGTTGTGCAGCAGCTCTCTCTCTCTCTCTCTCTCTCTCTCTCTCTCTCTCTCTCTCTCTCTCAGTTCCACCAAAGATTGGGCAGAGCTTGTTGCTGGAGGTGCTTGTAGCGGCTGTGTGTGTGTGTGTGTGTGTGTGTGTGTGTGTGTGTGTGTGTGTGTGTGTGTGTGTTGCGATGCATCCCAAGACGCAAGAGTGTACGAAGGAGGCATACAGGCTGGGCATTCATCTACATCCCCCGATGAGAGGGGAGCAAGCTCAGTAGGGAGGGTTTGTCTGCAGTGGCAGAGTGTGTGTGTGTGTGTGTGTGTGTGTTGCGATGCAGGCAAGGATGCGAGAGGGGAGCAAGCTCAGTAGGCAAGCGTGCAGGGGAGGAAGTTGCATGGAGAGGGAACAAGCGAGCGTGGGAGCATCGTGCAAGCGCAGAGGTTAACAAAGAGACGAGCTAGAATCTCAAAAGATTCTTGCTAATAAAACAACGTAGAGCGAGCAGTACAAAAGGTTTGGACTTTTTGAAATTCAAGAGATATTTTTGTAATTTTCTTGAATCAAATATCCAAAGATTCAGTGCATAGCCTCGCAACTATGAATGGGCAACTTTTTTTTAAAAAAAAAAAGATGATATAGCGTCTTACTAGTGCGACAACTATCCCTCCTCATCCCAACTTGCACAATCGTGAGTTTTGCTATTAAAAAAAAACAAGTTATGTCTACAATATACAATCGGACAGATCGCTCAGTTCTGAAGATTGTAAGTAGAAGAACATGTTATCTTAGCTGCATGTGCTCTTTCCTCTACCCATTGGTCAACCACCTTGCCATTACAAAGTAGGCTCAGTGGACAACCATGATCTGCCTAAAGTATTGTAGCTATGTCCGCTGCAATTATTCGCTTTTGGAAAAACATCTATAGAGAGAGAGAGAGAGCGCTACACATAGAAAACGGCACGATATTAAGTTGCGACACATTTTTTCTCGAACATTGCTCGCAGCGGATGGCAGCCAATGAAGCGTAACTCGGGCCAAAATTGGTAGATCGAGAGCTATAGAGAAAAATTAGTTTTATTTTATGGGGTCTCACACTATTTTTCTCTTTTTCGAGGCGCGGTTTCTCCTTTTTTCCTTGCCCTCAACCGGTATTTTTGAAATTGAAAACGACACGATATTAAGTTGAGACACAATTTTTCTCGAACACTGCTCTCGGCTTAGATTTTGAAGTTGATTGACGTGGTCAGGTGTGATTGAGAGAGAGAGAGAGAGAGAGAGAGAGAGAGAGAGAGAGAGAGAGAGAGAGAGAGAGAGAGAGAGAGAGAGAGAGAGAGAGAGAATTGCAGATAGAAAGCGCACCAGAGAGGCTGCATGCACACACACACACACACACACACAAGAAGAAGAAGAGAGTTTTAACGTCATAGGAAACTATCCCAAATGACCTCAAAGATCTAGCCAACCAGGAGTTCAGAGAGAGAGAGAGAGAGAGAGAGAGAGAGAGAGAGAGAGAGAGAGAGAGAGAGAGAGCTACCTCAAGTTGTTCAACAATGCTATATATATATATATATATATATATATATAAAGAGAGAGAGAGAGAGAGAGAGAGAGAACTGCAGATAGAAAGCGCACTAGAGAGGCTGCATGCATAGAGAGGAGAGGAGAGAGAGAGAGAGAGAGAGAGAGAGAGAGAGAGAGAGAGAGAGAAGAAGAAGAAGAAGAAGAAGAAGAAGAGAGTTTTAACGTCATAGGAAACTATCCCAAATGACCTCAAAGATCTAGCCGACGAGGAGTTGAGAGAGAGAGAGAGAGAGAGAGAGAGAGAGAGGCACTGAGGAGATAGAGAAAAAGAGAGGAAGAGGAAGAGGAAGAGAGAGAGAGAGAGAGAGAGAGAGAGAGAGAGAGAGAGAGAGAGAGAGAGAGAGAGAGAGAGAGAGAGAGAGAGAAGAAGAAGAAGAAGAAGAAGAAGAGAGTTTTAACGTCGTAGGAAACTATCCCAAGAGGCCTTAAGGATCCAGCCAACAAGGAGTTGAGAGAAAGAGAGAGAAAGAGACCTTTAGATAGAAACCGGCACGATATTAAGCTGGACACATTTTTTCCCGAACCCTGCTCTCAGTTCTTATTTTGAAGTTGATTGACGCGATCGGGTGAGAGAGAGAGAGAGAGCACGAGCTCGATTATCATCAACATCATCAATAGGCTGCCTCTCGCTCTCTCTTTCGAAAGACTGTCTGAGGAAATTTAAAAATTTTAGGTTTATTTTTTGGGGTTTCACACTATTTTTTTCTTTCTCGGGGCGGTGTTTCTCCTTTTTTCCCTTGCCTTCAACCGGCATTTTTGAAATTGAAAACGACACGATATTAAGTTGAGACACATTTTTCCCGAACACTGCTCTCAGCTATGGTGAGCTACCTGAAGTTGTTGAACAATCTTGGCGCACACTTTTGTGAAATTTGTCAAGAGTGAGGAGCTTGAGGGTAAGAGGGACTATGCCGCCGTCGAAGGCGGCACCGTTTTCTAGTTCTATTTAATACACCACTTTGCAAAATTGACTGGACCTACTCTTTTATTATCTACTAACCTCATCGTCTGTAATGGCTAATGGTACGGAGGGTTTTTTTTAAATTTCACATTGACAGACGATGAGGTTAGTAGATAATAAAAGGGTATAATTTTTAAAAATCCCACTAACGTGGCATTTTTTCCGCGTGAGCACAGGTGCCAACGGAGACACGGGAAGGCAACCCGTCACCCAACTCGCGTGTATGCGGGGAGAGAGAGAGAGAGAGAGAGAGAGAGAGGCTTTGACTCTGTCCAATTGGGAGGCGGTTAATCTTTTCTTGGCCTTTCTATTTTAAAAAATAGAAAGTCCCACCACCTTCCAATTTTTCAAATTAAAAAACTTGAGCATTGCCTCAGATTCCACTTGAATTCATCCCACAATGTGGGTGCTCTATTCAAGCCTCTACTACTCTACTATTGGCTCCACTTTCTCGCAACACATTAATTAGCCAGCGAGATTCTAAACGAATTTGGAATTCAAAGGAAAAGTCTCTGAATGTCGCTGTTGCCATCTGTCCACCCCCTCCTTTGTACTTGCACCTGCGTCTATCTCGACAAAGAAATGCCTGTGCGATTGGCTTCTCTTGCCACAACCACTCGCACTAGCAGTAATCATGTGCATTTCTCCCTCTCCGTGTCTATCTTGCAAGGCCGTTAGGCATCGCACAGAGCTTACAAACCAATCAGCACACCATGGCACAATGAAATCCCCTCGTCGACTTGGTTGCACTCCTCACGCATGGCTGCCTGTGCGCGCTCCTTAACCTTGTCTCAGCCATGCAAGGCAGGACATCATGAAGGAGAGACAGAGAGAGGCACTACCACGCGACGGATTTCTGCAGCCCCCCCTGGCTCTATGCCCATGGCTCTTGCACCCTGCACTATGTCGATCTACCTCTCCCTGGATGGCGCCAAGACACTGGAGAGACACCTGGAAAGCAAAGCACAGGGGGGAGAGAGAGAGAGAGAGATAGATAGATAGTTCCATTATCGTCCTCGGAGGTCAAATATGACCTATGGGACCAAATGAACATGTCACATGGTGTGAGTGGAGGTCATAAGTGACTCTTGATGCTCAAAAATGGCTGAAATGAGCGTCGCAATAGAGAGTCCACATCGTGGTTAGGAGAGGAAGGTATGTATGGAGAGCTCATGGCTGAATATATGGGGAAAAGAGGACCTAATGTGGTCAAAAGCTGAGCACTCAAGTAGTGTGTGGTACTCACTCTCTCGCACTTGACGAGGGCATAAGGTGCAAAGTCGATGACACTCCTTGCCAGTGCCCCAACGTCCT
Organism: Adiantum capillus-veneris; assembly: GCF_014529385.1. NCBI lineage: Eukaryota > Viridiplantae > Streptophyta > Polypodiopsida > Polypodiales > Pteridaceae > Adiantum > Adiantum capillus-veneris. Next base: position 13,128,196 of record NC_140946.1, on the reverse strand, counting down.
GTCTCGTAGCGTAGAGAATGGGAGCTAAGACGAATGGAGGCAATGGTGCGGATCGCACTCAACGGGATGGGACAATTCTCTTTCTTCTATTTGTGGAAATTCCCAAATTACCCCTCCAATTTCAAAAATTCCCAAAACACTCTTTGTATATTGTGATAAATTCCCAGTAGGCCCGATCAATTTTGGTTTTGGGTTGCATTAAAGGGTATCTCGATAGATGCTACTGCCATGGCTTTGAGGGAAAACAAGAGGAGGCGGCACGTGGAGGAGAGAGAGAGGGCGGATAGAAGAGAAAGAAGAAAATAATTTTTAACATCGTGACTCCTGGGAAGGCGCAGACAAAGGGAGAGATATTTTTTCGTTGATGGTCGTCTGGATCGATTGCAAGGCAGTGGAGGATGTGATTCGATGCGCGAGTCGATGATGTGCGTGCAAGAAAGACTGATCTGCGTGGAACAGACACACAGGGTGTAGAATCGGTCTCTCTCTCGTTTGTGTGCATGCGCTCCACCAGCAGGTCGGCAAGCTTGGTTGTTAGAGAGAGGTAGCAGAGCCGCAATGCATCTCCTGCATTGGACTCGGCTCTTACAAAACTGCTTGGACTCAGTTCCTGAAGGGACGCGCACCAGGGGATAGCGGGAGAAGGGTGTGGGACGCTACTGTCTGAGCTCGCAATGCAGATAATGCCAAAGGGGTCGGGGCGAGAAGGTGGAGGGAGATGGTGTAGGGGGAGCATCATATTGGAAGGTGGTTCTCTCTGTCTGCACGTCGGAGACCACAGCATGCTGGGGACATGAGAGAGAAAGACAGCTCGCTGCCTGACATACCCCATGGGAGCATGCCATGGCGATGGTAGGGGAAGGCGGGCAGCAGAGTCCGGTGACGGCGATCGCAAGCGGGGTGGTAATTTGTGCAGGGGGCTCGACGCAAGAACCATGGGCAATGGAGAGACCTCATCTTTTCGATCTAAGAAAAAGGGCATCTTCCCGATTAATTAATGTGGGTTCCGAATTTGGACCCAAAATAGGCGAAGAAGCCAACGTTTGGATTAGATGGAATCTTTAAGAGATTCCTTGGGCTTAGGAGAAAAAGAAAAGGAAAGGCAAACCTTTTCCTTTGTGGAAATTTCCAAATTAGCCCTCAGTTTTAAGGTGCCGTTTCTTTGAGTTTTTTGGGTGAGGGGAGATAACAGGTGGAGGAGAGAGAAAAAAGGAGAGAGAAAAGAAATTTCTTTGGGGAGGGGAGATAACACGTGGAGGAGAGGCAAAAAAGGAGAGAGAAAGACATCTCTTTGAATGGAAAAGGAAAAAAAAGGGAGGGGGGAGCGGACGTTTGTGTGTTTTTGGAGAAATCATCAAAATAGCCCCCTAATTTGTGGAAATTCCCAAAATACTCTTCATCAAGCTAAAATCCTAAAATCTCGAATAGATTTTAAGCTTGCCTTGAAGAAAACTAGGGAATTTTCATAAGTTTTAGTGTGATTCTCGACAAAAGCTTCAAATTTCGACCTAAAAACCAAGAGTATTTCAACTTTGCCCTTATTTTCTTCGGTTAGGAAAAATGTTTTTCTCTAGCCCTGGTCCGAAGCCTGCGTAACCAACTCATAGAAAAAGAAGGTTGGGGGGGGGGGGGGGGGGGGGGGGGGGGGGGGAGGGGTGTTTACACGTGGAGGTTAATCTCTCTCTCTCTCTCTCTCTCTCTCTCTCTCTCTCTCTCTCTCTCTCTCTCTCGTGGAAGCAGAGGACGCACAACTGTCGTCATGTGATTGCGAGCTGCGAGTATGAGGACACGAACATAGGTATCTAGACGAGCGCAGACAGAGAGAGTAAGGTGGTGAGCCTACACCAAAGGGTATTGTTGTGCAACAGCTCTCTCTCTCTCTCTCTCTCAGTTCCACCAAAGATTGGGCAGAGCTTGTTGCTTGCAGCGGCTGAGTGTGTGTGTGTGTGTGTGTGTGTGTGCGTGTGTGTGTGTGTTGCGATGCATCCCAAGACGCAAGAGTGTACGAAGAAGGCATACAGGCTGCGCAGTCATCTACATCCCCCGATGAGAGGGGAGCAAGCTTAGTAGGGAGGGCTTGTCCGCAGCGGCAGTGTGTGTGTGTGTGTGTGTGTGTGTGTTGCGATGCAGGCAAGGATGCGAGAGGGGAGCAAGCTCAGTAGGCAGGCGTGCAGGGGAGGAAGTTGCATGGAGAGGGAACAAGCGAGCGTGGGAGCATCGTGCAAGCACAGAGGTTAACGAAGAGACGAGCTAGAATCTCAAAAGATTCTTGCTAATAAAACAACGTAGAGCGAGTAGTAAGAAAGGTTTGGACTTTTTGAAATTCCAGAGATATTTTTGTAATTTTCTTGAATCAAATATGCAAAGATTCAGTGCATAGCCTCGCAACTATGAATGGGCAACTTTAATTAAAAAAAAGATGATATAGCGTCTTGACCAGTGCGACAACTATCCCTCCTCATCCCAACTCGCACAATCATGAGTTTTGCTATTAAAAAAAAACGAGTTAAGTCTACATACAATCGGACAGATTGCGCAGTTCTAAAGATTGTAAGTAGAAGAACATATTATCTTAGCTGCATGTGCTCTTTCCTCTACCCATTGGTCAAACACCTTGCCATTAGAAAGTAGGCTCACTAGGACGAAAGTATTATAGCTATGTCCGCTACAATTATTATAGCTATGTCCACTACAATTATTCGCTTTCTAAAAGAAGCCTTGGAGGAGAAGAGATTTAGGCGGACAGATGAAATTTTAATATTTCTAGTAGTGGTTGGATCTACTTTTTCATGTGACTGATTGAAATCTTTTTTTTTATATATTTGCAAAGTTTTGCACCGACTTGGATTTACTCAATTCTTGCTATTGTGACATGAGCATTCCTTGAGGTCATGGAGTGACTCACTAAACTGTTGCCTGAAGGATCTTTTGTGTAGCTGACTTGTAGACAAGTTACTTTTGTGTAGCTGACTTGTAGACAAGTTACTGGTTGGATGGTGGCAATGTCATTTCTAGATTTGTCTTCTAGGATTTGAGGAAAATGCTCCACATAATGAACACATGTTGTTGTGACTCTTTCAATTTTCCTCGACTTCTCAAAGGCTTGATAAAGTTTTAAGGATAAAGATGCACAACATACAAAAGTATTTCCATGAGAGTGAATTGACAAAAGTAATACAATGACAAAATTATACACGCCATAGGCAAAATCCCTTTATTGTTAAGCTTTGACCAAAATGTAATAGTTAGAATTGTCATTATTAAAAAACTACATCGTCGATCAATAGATACAAAAATGACGTATACACGTTATATAACTATATGTCCTATGAGAAAAAAAAACTAGTGTTATCTGGCTATGGTTAGATTGACGTCGTCTAATCCGACGTCTCATCACATCCAAGTGAAATATTTGTCGAATCTGCAAAAAAGAACAATAAGACTTTCTGTAAGTATAAACATATATTTACAAAACAATCTATTTTTTTAGCTTAGCTTTAAAATGCAAAAAATGTAAGAGAGTAAAGTTAAATACTAACCAAGCCGGAGCGAGAACTGAGAATGTCCATAAGGGCAGGGGTCTGGAGCGGCGTCTGGCCCCCTGGGTGTCTCGACAGGGGTCTTGAGTGGCGTCTCAATGGGGATACTGACAACAGGTGTCTCCACTGGAGTTTGGGTCCCGAAGCGAGGAGTGTGGACTAGGGTGACTTCCGGAGAAGTAGCGAGTGGAGTGTAGCCAGGAACGGCCGACAGTTGCGCAAAACCTAGAGTAGAGGGTGATGTTGTGGCTGGTGTGGGAGCAGGCAAAGAAGAGAAAGGGAAGGAGCCTCGATAACTACGAGGCAGTGTTGAAGCATCATTGGTGGCTCCTCCATAGCAACCGTCATGCCACCACTACAGTATCGGTGCCTAGAAAAATGTGTAGATCGTCTAGTCGACATCGAAATCTTGGAGCAGACTGATCGATCCGAAGCAGAGGGAGATGTTGAAGAAGTGGAACGACGTGACGGGGTTCCAGAGAGATGAAATCCATCCCCAAGTTTTGCAAGATTTTTCTTGCTTCCTCTCTAGAATCTGGCATCAAATTATCAGATGGCAGTATGTGCTCTTTGAGCAATCTACACATTAAAAAAAATGCGGTACACTTGTATAAGTAATTTGGTACATTATACATTTATAGTTTTTTATTGAAGTAAACACGTTGTAATAGATCACCTAAAAAGTGATGTGACGCAAGTGACACTCCATCCAAACTTTGCCTGCATGTTGAAAAGAACCAGGAGCACCTTCAATCTAGACACACGTGCTCCACCATACAATGACGTATCAGCTTCACTTTTCATGTCATCATAGATAAGCCTTTCTCAATCCATGATCGTCTCGATCATTTCATCGATCTCGGGCTTAAACATAGCCTCGTTGGGAATGTGGTATGCATGATCACCCTCAGAGGTGTTAGAGCTGCATCTTGTGGCTTCACGTATGCTGCTTGAGTAAAGCGCCGGTGAACACGTCTATTGGGTTGCAAGATTGCTGCCTGTTGGCCAGCGTTAGAGTCTGACGAGTTGTAATTGGTAACAACTCGATCTATAATAGATGGATCAAACTCGCCAAATTTGCGAACGTGCTGCAAAGAAATGTGTCTTGTCCATTGCACAACATGTTTGTATTGATTACAAGGACATAAGATCCTTGTTGAGGGATAGGCATTTTGGTTGGATGGCTCCATATCATCATCACTACTCATAAAAATGAATGTAAAAACCTTATAATTTGAACATAAATTTAATCTTCTATTGGCATCCTCTATCTCTTCTCTCTCTCTCTCTCTCTCTCTCTCTCTCTCTCTCTCTCTCTCAATCAAGAAACCATAGATCACACCTTAAACTATCTCAAATTCTCTAGCCATGTCCAATCCCCGCACACTTCGGTCTAGAGGTGCACGGAGATTAGAACCACCGGGTTATAATCTCGTCTTAAGTGGTCAATGCCTATATTTGTGGATACAAGAAATCTGTTAGGAAATATGACGTAGCTTAGTAGATAATTGAGTAGATAACTTAATAGAGAGAGATAGTTTTCACACACAAAAGATTATAGAGTACAGAGAGAGAGAGAGTACACACGGTATATGTGGTTCACCCAATGTGGGCTATGTCCATGGGAAAGCAACCACTCAATGGCTTTAGTACTTCAAAAGAAGAAGTAGATTACAAAGGAATTATACCCTTTTGGATCTCCCGCCTTGCTTCACTCTCACCACCTCACACCCACCTTGTTGCATCAACTTCTACTCTTATGTGGCATTCTCTCCGAGTTTTCATCAACAAAAGAGCGCATCAATGCCCTTCCCATTTCTGTATGGTCTCTTCCTTTTCTCATGACACCATCATTACCATGCACTGAGCGTTTAACCCCATTCTCAAAATGTTCACGGTAACGATAAAATGAATTTTTTGGAATGCCATGAATTTCGTACCAAGCTCTACTGCAAACCTCACTACCATTAAAAGAAAACACATAGCATGTCTTTGTAGTTGTTTTGTTCTCACGCAATGCAGTCAACATTGTATCATACACATAGTTTGTTCTATTTTGCAAACTCTGTCCCCAAAATTCATTGCGCATAGCCATGACCTTATCTCGATTGGCATATTGACAACACCTTTTGGAGCAACAATCTATGGTTGAAACAAGCTGGACAGATGCTAGAGATGCTTGATTGGATCTCTTAGAAGCTTTCACTGACATTTTTGGCTTCCTATTTACAAAGCAATATTTCCGCTTTTTTGAAATAGGCTCTACCAAATAAGCTGATTCAATGCATGTGTCTTGTAACGCATGCATAGCATGTAGATCCTCATAGCATAACAATTCTTTTCCATCCATAGTTGTCACTCTCTTGATAGGCCAACAAACTAGATTAATGCTGCATACACTAGATTCTTCAGAAATAGTAGCCTCATATGCATAGGATGTTTCGATACCAATACCAATGTTATCTTCACCTAGCTCACCAAAGTTTACAGAGTCAAACCGGGACACACATACATGACAACCCCTTCGGCTACTACATGTGTTTTTCTTTCATCCCAAAGTTGAACCCTCTTATCCTTCCAAACCTCTCTATAGCTCATTCCATTACATTGGGCATCCAATGCTCCTTCTGCTTTGTCAGCCTCATGCATAGAAGCCCCTTTGTACTGCATCTCATTTATATGATGCAACAACCCACTACTCCATTTCACAATACTATGAAAAGCATCTCCCACTGTCAATGCATCCATTGTTGGAAAAGGGATGAGTGCTTTCTTTTCAAACCACAAATCAACTAACACCGATACATTGCCTTCCCCAATAAGCATGTCAGAACAATATGCACTTGGATTTATTTCAAATACAGTCCCAATGGCAACCTTTTGTGTCGCTACAAACATGCACACTCTATCACCATGATTGAAATTAGCCATACCTGCAAGAAGATTTGCAAGAATAATTGTTAAAAAAACCGCTTGCAAAGTATATTGATTTACGTAGCATAAAGCATAACAAGTATGTATGTATGTGTTTCATGAGAAGCACCTTGTGGCCTGAAGGTCATAGGGTTCCCTCTATGCTACTAAGAATCTCTTTGTGCTCTATGCTCTATCGTCTATGCTCTATGATCTATATTGACTTCCTGTGGCCCCTAGACCACAAGGTGCTCTCATTGTTTCCAAAAAACCCTCATTGTGTTGCTATGGCCCTAGGGCCATAGCTCTCTATGCCGGTATAAAGCATATTTGCTCTATATTAGCTCCCTAAGGCTTGAAGGCCATAGGGTTGTCCTCAAGATCACCTCACAGAGTTTCATGTCAAGTATATATACATCCTATGGCACCCCATGACCCGAGGGCCATAAGATCGCCAAATGAAACATACGGCAATGTATGGCCCTTGAGCTTATACATTGCAACCCCATGATCCCAGGTCCATAGGATCGGCATATGAAACATACGGCAATGTATGGCCCTTGAGCTTATACATTGCAACCCCATGACCCTAGGGCTATAGGATTTCCAAATGGATCATAGGGCAATGTATGGCCCTTGAGCTTATAGATTGACACCCTATGGCCACAAGACTTCAAAACATACAAAAAGACAACCTATGGCCCTATGCCCAAGGGTGTGAGTTCAAGGGTGGCCAAGATGTCAATGCAACCCCATGGCAGGATTTCCAAATGGAACATAGGACAACGTATGGCCCTTGAGCTTATACATTGACACCCTATGGCCCTAGGGCCACAAGACTTCAAAACATACAAAAAGATAACCTATGGCCCTAAGCCCAAGGGTGTGAGTTCAAGGGTGGCCAAGATGTCAATGCAACCCCATGGCCCTATGGCCATAGGATTTCCAAATGGAACATAGGACAACGTATGGCCCTTGAGCTTATACATTGACACCCTATGGCCCTAGGGCCACAAGACTTCAAAACATACAAAAAGAAAACCTATGGCCCTAAGGCCAAGGGTGTGAGTTCAAGGGTGGCCAAGATGTCAATGCAGCCCCGTGGCCCTGTGGCCATAGGATTTCCAAATGGAACATAGGACAACGTATGGCCCTTGAGCTTATACATTGACACCCTATGGCCCTAGGGCCATAAGACTTCAAAACATACAAAAAGACAACCTATGGCCAAGATGTCAAAGGTGGCCAAGATATCAATGCAGCCCCATGGCCCTAGGGCCATAGGATCTCTATATGGAACATGTGGCACCCTATGGCCCTTGAGCTTATACATTGCCACCCCATAACCCTAGGGCCATACAATTTCCAAATGAAACATGGGCAATGTATGGCCCTTGAGCTTATACATTGCCACCCTATGGCCCTAGGGCCACAAGATCTCACAACATATAATAAGAGAACCTAAGGCCCCTAAGCTCAAGGGTGCAGGTTCAAGGGTGGCCAAGATATCAATGCAGCCCCATGGCCCTAGGGCCATAGGATCTCTATATGGGACATGTGGCATCCTATGGACCTTGAGCTTATACATTGCCACCCCATTACCCTAGGGCCATAGGATTTCCAAATGGAACATAGGCAATGTATGAACCTTGAGCTTATACATTGCCACCCCATTACCCTAAGGCCATAGGATTTCCGAATGGAACATAGGCAATGTATGGCCATTGAGATTATACATTGACACCCCATGGCCCTAGGGCCGTAGGATCTCCATATGGGATATGGCACCCTATGGCCCTTGAACTTACATATTGCCACCCCATGACCCTAGGGCCATAGGATCTCCAACTAGAAAGTAGGGCAACGTATGGCTCTTGAGCTTATACATTGTCGTGGACCTAGGGCCATAGGATCTCCAACTGGAACATAGGGCTGTGTATTGGAGCTTATCCATTGTCGCCCCTAAACCCTAGGGCCATAGGATTTCCAAATGGAATATAGGGCAACTTATGGCTCTTGAGCTTATACATTGCCACCCTATGGCCCTAGATCTAGAAGCTTTCACATTGCCACCGTAGGGCCACAAGGATCTCACAAGATAGAAGAAGAAAACCCTAGGACATAGGATTTTCAAATGGAATTGAGTGCACGCTTTGATCCTTGACCTTCAACATTGCCGTCCTAAGGTGTGAGCCTAGGGGTGGCTGAGGTGTCTTCATAATAATTTCGGCCATTCAAGGGATATCCGCAAGTGGCATAAATTTAAAAAATAATTAAAAATAATTTTTAAAAAAGTACTTTTTTTTTTAACGCTACGACAAACTTTGTCATAATGGGTTTTCAAATACACTTATTGATATCGGACAAAAAAATAGCGCACAATTTTTGGGATAATTTTTTTTTATTTTAGCTATTTTTAGTGTATTTTTTACTATGCAGATTTTGATTCTGGAGTCAAATTTTGCTTCATGGGTGTCATTCCACTCGTACTACAAAGATGTGGACATTGACAAAGCCTTGCACCAACTTTTTTTTTTCCATACTCTTTTTTTTTTTTTTGAAAAGCTCTTTCAATTTCGGAGCCGACGAGCTATGTCTCATTTTCGCACAAAGCCTAGAACTCTAGTAATCTCGACTGCAAACCCGTGAGAACAACCCCTACATTCAAAATTCGAATTTTGAATTTCTAACCTAACCTAACTAACCTTATCTCTCTCTTTCTCTCTCTACCACAATTTTTTTCACGCTGTCGCTCTCTTTCTCTCTCTCGTTTCTTGCTCGAAACCTACACAGAAACCTACACAGAGCTTGTCTTTCTCTGTCTCTCTCTCCCTCTCTCCCTACGCATACAGTTCTACGCCATCGTTGCGACGCGCACACAGATCTACACGAAGCCATCGCCACAACCTTCAACAGAAGGACTGTTGTCGCCACCTCCCAAACACAGATCTGTTACCATCATTGTCGTGGCCTCAACACACCTAAGTGACTGCTTGCTATTGCTGCAACCGGTTTTCATCAAACATAGATTTACTCAGAGGTAACCTGTAGAAACCCTAATCTTTTTGCTTAATTCGGTTTTAGCTGTTCTTAATCTAATTACGTTTTAGCTAAGTTGTGAATCACCTCTCTCTAAAACAATAAACAAAAATCATTAATTACATCTCTAAAACTGTAAAACTGTAGACTGTAGAACTATAAAACAGAAAAATCTCTAATTAGAGATCTAAAACTGTAATACAGAATACTCTAATTAGAAACCTAAAAATATAAAACAGAAGACACTAATTAGGGACCTAAATTTGTAAAACGAAAAACTCTTATTAGGGACCTAAATCTGTAAAACAAAAAACTCCTCATAAGTGATCTAATACTATAAAACTGTAAAATCTAACTGTAAAAATCTCTAATTACAAAAAAAATTATAAACCTGCAAATACAAAAGACAATAACTACAAAAAATGTTGAAACTATGGATACCTGTAATTCGGTTGTGGGGAGTTGGGCACACGTTGTAAGAGGAAGAGTAGAGTGCGTTGTTGTATGAGGATGGATTAGGGTTCAGTTGTTGCAGGAGGATGGGAAAAAAAGAGAGGCAAAAAGGTGGGAAAGAAAGTGTACACTATATGTGTTTGTAAGATATGGTGTAGTATAGTTTCTTTAAATTCATTTGTAGTCACTAAAATAAAACTAGACATCGAATCTTTAGAAGGGCAGACAGGGTGTGGCTACATAGGGTTTCACCTCATACTAAAGAGTAACATATGGCCCTAACCCTATGACCATAAGGCCATAGGGTGGTCTCACATCGTGCTATAGGGTGACCAATGTCCCATCTGGCCATAGGGTGGTCTCACATCGTGCTATAGGGTGACCAATGTCCCATCTGGCCATAGGGTGCCAATGTACAATCTCAAGGGTCATAGGGTTCCCTATGTTCCTATTGAAGATCCTATGGCCATAGGACTATAGGATCTCCAAAACATATATATGGCACTATGGCCATAGGATCACATGGTTCTCTATGTCCGATCTAGAGACCTTGTGGCCTAAGGGCCTTAGGGTGGCAATGTACAATCTCAAGGGCCATAGGGTTCCCTATGTTCCTTTTGGAGATAGGGTGGCACTAGGGCCATAGAATCTCCAAAAGCAACATAAAGAACCTAGGGCCATAAGATCAAAGGGTGACCTATTGGAGACCTTGTGGCCCAAGGGCCATAGTGTGGGAATGTACAATCTCAAGGGCCATAGGGTTCCCTATGCTCCTTTTGGAGATCCTATGGTCCTCGGGCCATAGGATCTCCAAAATGAACATATGGCCCTACAGACATAGGATCACAGGGTTCCCTATGTTCCTTTTGAAGATCCTATGGTCCTCGGGCCATACGATCTCCAAATGAACATATGGCCCTACGGTCATAGGATCACAGGGTGCCCTATGTCCCATCAAGAGACACTATGTCCCAAGGGCCATAGGATGGCAATGTACAATCTCAAGGGCCATATGGTTCCCTATGTTCCTTCTGAAGATCCTATGGCCCTAGCGCCATAGAATCTCCAAAAGAAACATAAGGAGCCTATGGCCATAGGATCAAAAGGTGCCCTATGTTCCATCTTGAGACCTTGTGGCCCAAGGGCCATAGGGTGTATTTGTACAATCTCAAGGGCCATAGGGTTCCATATGTTTTTTTTGGAGATCATATGGCCCTATATCCAAAGGATCACAAGGTGCCCTACGTCCCAGCTAGAGACCTTGTGGCCCAAGGGCCATAGGGTGACAATCTACAATCTGAAGGGCCATAGGATTCCCTATGTTCCCTAGGGTCACAAGGTGCCCTACATTCCATCTGAAACAATGAGGGCACCTTGTAGCCTTCGGGCCATAGGATCTCTATGTAGAGCATAGAGCAAAGAGCATAGAGAGCTTCTTACTACCATAGAGGAAACCCTATGGTCTTCAGGCCACAGGGTGTCAATATAGAGATAACAGAGGTTCTTACTAGCATAGAGGGGACCCTATGGACTTCAGCCCACAAGGTCTCCTCAATATAGAGAAAATAGTGTTTTTTATTGGTCCATAGGTTGCCAAAAAATTGTCATGAATGGTTTCTTTAAAACATACAGGGTACCTTGTGCCCTTAGGGTCATAAGATGTGTAGAGCATAGAGAGATTCTTACTAGCATACATGGGACTCTATGGCCTGAAGGCCTTAGGGTCCCAATATGGAGCATAGATCGGTTCTTATTAGCATAGAGAGACCAAATAGTGCTTTATACATGGGGCCATAAGGTGTCAAAACAATGAGGGCACCTTGTGGCCTTGGGGCCATAGGATGTCAATATAGAGCATAGAGCCTAGAGAGCTTCTTACTACCATAGAGGGAACCCTATGGCCTTCAAGCCACAGGGTGTCAATATAGAGAAGCAAAGGTTCTAGCATAGAGGGGATCCTATGGCCTTCAGCCCACAAGGTCTCCTCAATATAGAGCAATAGTGTTTTTTACTGGCATAGAGAGCACCCTATGGCCCTAGGTCCATAGGATGCCAAAAAAACCCTCATTAAGGGTTTCTTTAAAACATACAAGGAACCTTGTGCCCTTAGGGTCATAAGATGTGTAGAGCATAGAGAGGTTCTTACTAGCATACATAGGAACCTATGGCCTGAACGTCATAGGGTCCCAATATAGAGCATAGATCAGTTCTTACTAGCATAGAGAGACCAAATAGTGCTTTATACTTGGTAGTATAATGTGCCAAAAAAATGAGGTTTTTACAAAACTATGAGGGCACCTTGTGGCCTTGGGGCCATATGATGTCAATATAGAGCATAGAGCTTCTTACTATCATAGAGGGAACCCTATGGCCTTCAGGCCACAGGGTGTCAACGTAGAGAAAACAGAGGTTCTTACTAGCATAGAGGGAACCCTATGGCCTTCAACCCACAAGGTCTCCTCAATGGCATAGAGATAATCCTATGGCCCTAGGTCCATAGGTTGCCAAAAAACCCTCATGAAGGGTTTCTTCAAAACATATAGGATGTGTAGAACATAGAGAGTTACTTACTAGCATAGGGGGGACCCTATGGCCTTCAGGCCATAGGCTACCAATATAGAGCATAGATCGGTTCTTACTAACATAGAGAGACCAAATAGTGCTTTATACATGTGGCCATAGGGTGCCAGAACAACATTGAGGGTTTTTTTGAAATGGCAATGAGGGCACCTTGTGTCCTTGGGGCCATAGAATGTCAATATAGAGCATAGAGCATAGAGAGCTTCTGACTAGCATACAAGGAAACCTATGGCCTTTAGACCACAAGGTGTCAACGTAGAGAAAACAGAGGTTCTCACTAGCATAGAGGGGACCCTATGGCCTTCAACCCACAAGGTCTCCTCAATGGCATAGAGATAATCCTATGGCCCTGGGTCCATAGGTTGCCAAAAAACCCTCATGAAGGGTTTCTTCAAAACATATAGGATGTGTAGAACATAGAGAGTTACTTACTAGCATAGGGGGGACACTATGGCCTTCAGGCCATAGGCTGCCAATATAGAGCATAGATCGGTTCTTACTAACATAGAGAGACCAAATAGTGAGTTATACATGTGGCCATAGGATGCCAGAACAACATTGAGGGTGTTTTCGAAACCGTATGAGGGCACCTTGTGGCCTTGGGGCCATAGGATGTCAATATAGAGCATAGAGCATAGAGAGCTTCTTACTAGTATACAAGGAACCCTATGGCCTTCAGGCCACATGGTGTCAACGTAGAGAAAACAGAGGTTCTCACTAGCATAGAGGGGAACCTATGGCCTTCAGCCCACAAAGTCTCCTCAATATAGAGCAAATAGTGTTTTTACTATCATAGAGAGCACCCTATGGCCCTGGGTCCATAGGTTGCCAAAAAACTATCATGAAGGGTTTCTTCAAAACATAGAGGGTACCTTGTGCCCTTGGGGTCATAGTATGTGTAGAGCATAGAGAGGTTATTAATAACATATAGGGGACCCTATGGCCTGAATTAGGGTGCCAATATAGAGAATAGATTGGTTCTTACTACCACAGAGCGGACCCTATGGCCTTCAAGCCAAAGGGTTGCATCATAGAACAAAGATCAGTTCTTACTAGCATAGAGAGACCAAATAGTGCTTTATATGTGGGGCCATAGGGTACCAAAACAATGAGGGTTGTTCAATGGCATAGAGAGAACCCTATGGCCTTGGGTCCATAGGTTGCCAAAAAACCCTCCTGAAGGGTTTCTTCAAAACATAGAGGGCAACTTGTGGCCTTGGGGTCATCGGATGTGTAGAGCATAGAGAGGTTCTTACTAGCATACAGGGGACCCTATGGCGTGAAGGCCATAGGGTGCCAATATAGAGCATAGATCGGTTCTTACTAGCAAAGATCGGACCCTATGGCCTTCAGGTCAAAGGGTGCCAATATAGAGCATGGAGAGGCTCTTACTAGAATATAGGGGACCATATGGCTTTCAAGTCACATGGTGCCAATATAGAGCAAATAGTGTTTTTACTAGCATATAGAATATCCTAACCTAGGGGGATTGGTTGTCAAAAATCCATCATAGAAGGGTTCCTATGGCCTTCAGCCCACAAGGTCTTCTCAATATAGAGTGAATAGTATTTTTCATTGGCATACAGAGCACCCTTGGGGCCCTTGAGGCCAACCCTATGGCCTTCAGGCCTTAGGGAGCTAATATAGAGCATGGTGCTTTATATGGGCATAGAGAGCTAGGGCCATAGCAAAACAATGAGGTGTTTTTGGAAACGATGAGGGCACCTTGTGGTCTTGGGGCCATAGGAAGTCAATATAGATCATAGAGCATAGACGATAGAGCATAGAGCACAAAGAGATTCTTAATAGCATAGAGGAAACCCTATGACCTTCAGGCCAAAGGGTGCCATTATAGAGTAAAGAGGTTCTTACTAGCATAGAGGGGACCCTATGGACTTCATCCCACAAGGTCTCCTCAATATAGAGCAAATAGTGGTTTTTACTTGCATGGAGAGCACCATATGGCCCTGGGGTCATATGTTACCAGAAAACCCTTATGAAGAGTTTCTTTAAAACATTGTGGCCACCTTGTGGCCTTGGGGCCATAGGATGCCAATGTAGAGCATAGAGAGGTTCTTACTAGCATGTAGGGGACCCTATGGTCTTCAGGCCACATGATGCCACATGGTGTTGGTGTAGAGGCTCTAAAGGGGTATTTAGGCCATTCAAGGGATACTTCTTTGAGGGTCCTTTAATGTCATAAGGGGACATTTGATCACACTACCATAGAGTGGTCTAGGTACACTTGTAGAACATTTTTGTTGGCACCCTTTGGACCTAGGACCACATGGTTTAACATAGAGGTGACTCTATGGCCCTAGGTCCATATTGATGTAATAATATCCATCTTGTCTAAATATAGGTCATTCGTTTTATAGAAAATGTCTCAGAAGAGAAAATATTTCAGTTATACCCTTACAGACTCAAGAAGCAGGAGATTCTAGTGGACTTGCAACCCTAACAGTTGGAACCCCCTCAGTGGAAGTGGTTGTGGACTCAGCATCCTTAGCTGTGTTGGACTCTATTATACAGCCCAAAGAAAAAGATCTTGATAAAGAAGTTGCCTGTTACCATATACATGTGGTAGTGATGTGTGTGAACACACTAGGACCGTCGGGGCATTTTTTCCCTCTTTAGGAGGTTTTTTCCCCCGTGCATTGTATATACGCCCATCACTCTAGGGCTATCTATCTTTCCATTGCACACTAAGTAACACACTCTCTATTGTGTGCCTTGAGCTTCCTTCGTCTTCTCCAAGCTGTGTGTGTGTTTCTCTACAACCCTAATTCCAACAATTGGTATCAGAGCAGGTCACGTCCTCTCGGGGTTAGTCGCCAACTGCTCCAGCCCACGCCTGCTCACTTTCTCCGATTTTAGTGAGCTTCGGCGAGCGTTCGCAGGTCGACAAATATTTTGGACAAGCTCGAAGAGCTTGGTCCGCTCAGAATTTTGATTTGCGCTCATTTCGGCATCCGTTTCCACTACAGGCAGTACTGCACAGGCTATTTCGTCATTTTGTGCAGAATTTCTGTCAGTGTCGTTTTCAGCATAACAGGTGCCTTATAGTCTTCTACGGTTTGTGCTATATATCACAGGTTGTTCCCGCTCCATTTCTCCTATTTTCAGGCAGTTTTCACATCAGGTGCAGCATTTACCATGGCTGACAACAACAATACAGATGTGTTCAAGATGTTTGCTACTGAGGACAGGTTGGATGGAGACAACTACCCTATGTGGGCTTATATGATGCAACATGTTCTTGTGTCAAAAGGTGTCTGGAACATTGTGCAGGGCATTGATGTACGTCCTGGTTCTGAGGATGTAGGCGATGTTGAGGATGTTGCAGGTCTTGCTGCAAGGATTGCAGCTGTTAGAGTTGTTTTGCCTACGGCAGAACAAGCTCGTTGGGATGTTAAGGATGCGCAGGCTCATGCATTGATTGCGTTGTCTGTATAGTGCACCATTGTTCCTCACATCCGTTTAGCAAAATATGTAAAACAGGCTTGGGATATTTTAGCAGGTCTTTATGCAAGCCGCAATGAGGCTAAAATTGCTTTGCTGCGTAAAGAGTTGGAGTCGAAGATTATGCATGAGGAAGATGATATGGACACTTTCCTTGCTAGTGTCAAGGATATCATTGAGCAGCTTATTTCTGCAAGTGAAGTCATTTCAGACAGTTCCCTTGTGCAGACTGTTCTTGATGCCTTACTAGATTCCTACCAGACTTTTGCTAGTACTTGGAGACTAATGACCCAAGGAAATCCAGAAGTTGTCAAGTTTGATGCATTATGCACATTGCTGTTGCAAGAGTCACTGTCCAGAAAAAACAGGACTAGACAGCGTGCAGTTGAACAGGATTTTATTGCTTCTCAAAGAAAGGGTGGTAACAGCAATGCAACCACTTCTTATGGTTCTGCTGCGAGTGGCAAAAATTATGTTCCTAATGCTTCTGCTGGCAGTACTTCATCTGGCAATTCTGGTGATAAGGGCAAAAAGAAGATGCATTGCCATTATTGTAAAGCCAATGATCACTTGATCAAGTTGTGTCCTAAGTTGAAGGCCAAAGAGGCTAAGAAGAAAGAGGGTGGTTCCACTGCAAATGCTGGTTCCACTACAAATGCAGCCATTGTTGAGTCTTCTGTGAAAGGAGACTGCGTTGCTGATGTTGATGCAGAATGGGCTTTTAGCACAGAGTGCACTTACAATCCTGTTGTCCATGATGCATGCTTGTCAGTTGTTGCAGATTCACATGTGTGGTATTTCGACAGTGGTGCTACAAAGCACATTACCTCACATCGTGAATTGTTTACCTCTCTCGAGTCTGTCCTTCATCGTGAATTGTTTACCTCTCTCGAGTCTGTCCTTCATGGGAATTCAGTCACTTGTGCCAACAACGCCTCTTATCCAGTTCAGGGAGTTGGAAAGATTGTGCTCACTGCTGCTAATGGCAGTTCCTTCACACTTGTTGATGCACTTTATGTACCTGGGATCAAGAAGAATCTCTTGTCTGTATCTGCACTTGCTAGACTTGGACTTGTAGTCAAATTTGTGGATGACAGATGTACAGTTCATGATCTCAGTTTTCGTGATGAAATTGTTGCATCTGGGATTTTGTGCCGTGGGCTGTATAAGCTCACTTTGTATGACAAGTGTGGACAAAATTTTGCAAATGCTGTTGCAGATTCAAGGGCTATTTCAGATGCAAAACTTTGGCATGCACGTTTTGGTCATCTGAATTTTGCCACTTTGCTGCGTTTGCAGAAATCTGATATGGTTGCTTCTTTGACACCTCTTGAAGCACCTGTCAAACATGTTTGTGAAGGCTGTATTTTGGGTAAGATGCAGCGTTCTAAATTTCCAAAGGATGGTTCAGTTCGGGCCACATGCACGTTGCAGCTTGTGCATAGTGATGTTTGTGGGCCCATGCAAACTCCGTCCTTGGGCAATTACCTGTACTTCGTGACTTTCATTGATGATTACTCCAGGCATGCATGGGTATTTCCGCTTAAAGCGAAGTCCGAAGTTTTTATGTGCTTCAAACAATTTCTGGCTATGGCTGAAAATGTCTCGAAATGTACTATGGGCACCCTCCGTTCCGATCGAGGGGGGGAGTATATGTCTCATGAATTTAATGCATTTCTGGCTAGTCGTGGGATAAAACACCAATGTACAGTGCCTTATACGCCTCAGCAAAATGGTGTTGCTGAGAGGAAAACAGGTCACTGACGGAAATGGCACGATGTATGGTCAAAAGTCAAGCTTTACCGCATTCTTTTTGGCTTGAGGCCATCATGTGTGCCACTTATGTACTTAACAGGTGTCCTACGAAAGCTTTGCAGTCTATTACTCCATATGAAGCGTGGCATGATAGAAAGCCTTCTATTGAGCACATGCGTGTTTTTGGCTGTTTGGCATATGCTTTGGTGCCACAAGTGCAGCGTAGAAAATTGGATGATAAGGCTGTCAAATGTATTTTTGTTGGTTATAGTGCTGAAAGCAAAGGTTACAGGTTGTATCATCCGCAAACAAAACGTATTCTGGTTTCTCGGGGTGTAGTGTTTGTGGAAGATTCTGTTCAGCCCTTGCCGTCATGTACTAGAGACAGTAATGTAAGCTCACAGGACATTTATGACACTTTGTTGCCTCTTTTCAGTGGTGGAAATACGAATGTAAGTTCACAGGACATTTATGACACTTTGTTGCCTCTTTTCAGTGGTGGAAATACGAATGTAAGTTCCAATGAGGCAAATGTACAGCCTATGGGGGTTTCTGAAAATGTTTTAGATCAGCCTATTACTGATGCAGATGTACATGATGTACTTGATGAGGAAAGGGCTGAAAATGAGCAGGCTAGAGGTATGCCAAAATGGCTGGTGCACACTTTGCGTGACAGTAAATTGGATGCACCTTTGTCTAGTCATACTCGTTCAGGCTCTCGCCATGCATCTTATGCATCAGATTGTTATGCTTTGGCTGTGTCTAGTTTACATGATGTTGAGGAGCCTCTGACTTTTGATGAAGCACAGAATTTAGAAAATTGGATGGCTGCCATGCAAACAGAATATGATGCACTTATAGAAAATGACACATGGACTTTATGTGATTTGCCTCCTGGCAAAAAGGCCATTGGTACGAAGTGGGTTTACAAGTTGAAACGCAAACCGGATGGTGAGATCGATCGCCATAAGGCTCGACTTGTTGCAAAGGGTTATGCACAGCAAAACGGCATAGATTATGAAGAGACTTTTGCTCCCACTTGTCGTATTACTACTGTACGTTTTCTATGTGCATTGGCAGCTCATTTTGGTTGGGATGTACATCAATCAGACATTGTTACTGCTTTCTTCAATGGTGACATATTTGAGGAAGTTTATGTAACACAGCCTCGCGGTTTTGTCATAAAAGGACAAGAGGACAAAGTGTGCAAATGTAACAAGGCTTTGTATGGGTTGAAGCAATCTCCTCGTGCTTGGTATGAGAAAGCTGACACTCATTTGGTCAAGCAAGGATTTCGTAACAGTCCAACAGAAAGAACATTGTATGTAAAGCGTAAGGGTGATGTATTTCTCATCCTGGTTCTTTATGTTGATGATTTGCTGATCACTAGAACAAATGAGAGACATATTTCTGAATTTAAGGCTGATTTGAATGCTACTTTCAAGATGAAAGATTTGGGGCTGTTGCATCATTACTTGGGTATACAGTTTAAGCAGTGTGATGGTGGTATTGCCTTGTGTCAGAAAAGTTACATAGAGACATTGCTATGTAAGTTTGGACTTGAGGATTGCAAACCTATTGCCACTCCCATGGAAACAGGTTTGAAATTGAGTCTACATGATGCTGGCAATCCTGCTGATGTCACTCTTTACCAAACTGCTATTGGCTGCCTCATTTATGTATGCAACACGAGGCCGGATATTCAGTTTGCAGTCTCCCAGCTCAGCAGATTTATGCATAGCCCAGGGTCTAAGCATTGGCAGGCTGTCAAAAGGATTTTCCGCTACCTTAGTGGCACTTTACATCTTGGCTTGTTTTATCCCAAGGGGGGATCATTGCCGCCAGACTTACATGCTTTTTGGGACTCAGATTGGGCTGGTTGTTTTGACACACGAGTGTCCACAAGTGGTTTTTGTTTCATGCTTGGCAGTTCATGTATATCATGGTTGAACAAGAAGCAACCTACTTTGGCCACTTCGAGTTGTGAGGTTGAGTACAGGGCAGTCTTCATAGCTACGGTTGAGTGTGTATGGCTCAGACGCCTTATGGCTGATTTGAGTGTTGGACAGGACACTGTCAACACTATCTACACTGACAGTCAGAGCGCATTGGCAGTTGCGAGGAACCCAGTTTTTCATGCTTGCACAAAGCACATTGAGGTGCATTACCACTATGTTAGGGAGAGGCTCTCAGCAGGAGAGATCAGCTTGGCCTATGTGCCAAAACAGAACAACCTTGCAGATCTTTTCACAAAGGCATTGTCTCGTGAGAATCTTGAAGCTTTCCGCAAAGCTTTGGGCTTACTCCCCTTTGTGGACTGATCCTGTCCTCAGGGCATAGCACTTCCCTTTACTCATGTGCCAGCTCTCGTTCACCGCATCACTCCAGGGGGGATTTGTTACCATATACATGTGGTAGTGATGTGTGTGAACACACTAGGACCGCCAAGGCATTTTTTCCCTCTTTAGGAGGTTTTTTCCCCTGTGCATTGTATATACGCCCATCACTCTAGGGCTATCTATCTTTCCATTGAACACTAAGTAACACACTCTCTATTGTGTGCCTTGAGCTTCCTTCGTCTTCTCCATGCTGTGTGTGTGTTTCTCTGCAACCCTAATTCCAACATTTCCAAAACTTCTAAGAGTGGGCTAGATGGATACGTCGGAATTGAGAACTATTTTAAATTTGGTGTAAAATTTACTGAATTGATCCCAGTTGAGCAATGCAACCTTGCACCAGATGGCTATAGATGCAGACCATTGTCAGAGGTATATGTGAAATATCTCTTGAAGCAATTTGCAGGGCACTCTAGGCGAGTCTCCAGTGTAGCAGACTTGATGCCGTATAACCCAATTACAAAAATGCCTTTACAAAAAGCTGAAGTGCATGGAGACAAGCTATCAACATACCACTACTGGATTATAGCTGGTCAGCAATCCGTCATAGCGGCTAGAGCTTTTTTTGCGTAACAACAGCACTAAGTATGCTTTGAGAAAAGAGTTCTACAAGTTTAGAAGTGCAAGGATAGTGGTAGACGCTCCGAAAGAGGTTGCTGTTTGAATTTCCAAAATGGAGAACATGGAGAGAATAACAACGGTGAAACACCAGCCTTATGTGGAGGTCTTGAAGCATGGCCGTAGTCAATGGCTTGCATATTCTAAACCAACAAAACCCAAGGCAGGTGTTCCTATCGGTCATCCGAGTCGAGCAGGTTGGGATGTAAGTTCCACTTCCCTATGCTTGTTTTTGTTACAAAATGTCTTGAAATAAAGTTAATTTTATTTTCTTTATTTTGAAGGCCTTTGTAAATGTGGTGAACATCGTGTTCAACCATAAATCATTTGCCAACAAAGAAGCACACATGGTCATGTACGATGATGAAATCTATGATCAGTGGATACACATCTTGGAGAAGCATCAGACATCAACTGCTCGTGGGCAACAACCAAGAATAACAACCTTTAGATGCCTAAATGGTTGATAATGATGTCAAGCTACTACAACAAGAGTTGGCAGATGAGAAGATCTGCTTAGTGAAGCAACCACGTGAAGTGGGCATGCTCGACCTCACTGCACGTGCAACGGTCTTAAAGAAGACAAGGGTTTTTGAGCCTCAAATGTTGATGGCATTTAAAGAGATAGATCCATCAGCAACAACAGTTACTTCATGTGATAAATGTAAGTCTCATTATAACATTACAGATGAGATTTACAAATCTCTCTTCACGAGTTGTACGTAATGGCTAAATCTCCTACTACAAAAAGGAAAGGAGAAAGAGACAATTCCTGAGATCACTAGGGGATATGTGTAGTGGATCATTGCACAAAATAATGGCACTTCTAGTTTGCAATTCATTTTACCATGGACAATCAAGTGTGTTGGAAAGAATTTGGAAGGCATTGAGTTTATCTGCAATGAGAATAGCTCTAAAATTCGTAGACACAACACACAAAAGTCTTACATCTAGTGGTTGGAGGGTTGCCCAATTTGGTAAAGTAATTGATGGAGTATGTGGGGTATCACATCAACCATGAGAGTTTTTAATTTTCGGCTTAGTTAAGTATCAGCATGCTGCTTTCCTAGAGAAGGCAATTTCTGAAAAAGCTAAATGATATGAAATGCACGTTCTACCTTTGAGCTCCTTAATGGGATCAGAGACCATCCAAACATGTGCTCTTCACGAAGTAATTTTTGGGGTTTAGGCATTTTTCAGTCAAGGAGAGCAGTACACCAACTAATCTAGTGTTAAAGAGTCATTGTTGGAGCCAATGTATACTCTCTGCATCAATGACGACGAGTATGATGCTGTGACCACGGCTAGATCCTTTTTTGTACATCGTGCAATCAAATGCATCTGTCTCAAAGAAGATGATCAAGTGATAGACATCTTCATATTAGGCTATGGGACTAAAGAGGCACTACAACAACAGAGAAAGGTGATATCAGTTGCATGTAGTAGTGATCAAATGACGCAATTGGAATCTCTTTGGAATTTCATAGTGGAAGAAGACCTTGATCTTAGAAGGTGTGCATGTGTGGATAACACAGAGAAAGTCAATGCCAAGGATTCAGAGGAAGAAGAAATTGAAGAACCATTGGATGCAAGTGCTGAGGCCATTCTAGAAATTCTACAGGAAACAAGTTATGCTATCCACCCATGATATTACATTACTGATATTTAGATTATTATTGTTGTCATTTTATTTTATTTTTCCCATCTCAAATCTGCCCATGATGTTAAAAACATTGATGTTTGGCTCGTTATTTTTCTCAATTTATTTTCTTTGAAAAAATGTGAACTTGTGAGTTTGAGTTTTTAAAACAATAAATGAAT
Source organism: Adiantum capillus-veneris (assembly GCF_014529385.1). Lineage (NCBI taxonomy): Eukaryota > Viridiplantae > Streptophyta > Polypodiopsida > Polypodiales > Pteridaceae > Adiantum > Adiantum capillus-veneris. The sequence goes on along the minus strand of NC_140946.1, from coordinate 13,105,620 downwards.
TAGACTTAAGTGTATGATATTATATGGACATGTTTTGGTAAATAGAATTCTACATTTATATATGGTCATAAGATATATATTATGTAATACTTTAAAGTTAATTGATCACATGAGGTTTGGGAAGAATACACTATGACTTGAGGATCATAGAGTTCTTTGTACACTTGAGGATCATAGAGTTCTTTGTAGACATGACACCCTATGGCCCTAGGGCCATAGACTCTCCCAAAAGAAAATGGGATACCCTACAACCTTACAGATGTAGGGTGATTACACCGAGTCTCTAAAAGGGCACATAAGCATCTGGGTTACTCTATAGCTTTAGGCCCATAGGGTGTCAACATAGAATCCCCCAAAAGCATTTGGCTACCCTACAATCTTACGGATATAGGGTGATTACATAGAGTCTTTAAAGGGGCACATAATCATTTGGGCTAGTCTACAGCCTTAAGGCCATAGGGTGTCAACACAGCTATCCTACAATCTTATGTATATAGAGAGATTACATAAAGTCTCTAAACGGGCACATGAGTATTTGGGCTATTCTAGAAGGAAACATAAGTTATCCAAGAGCATTTGGGATACCCTAAGGCCTTAGGGCCATAGGGTGGTGACATAGAATCTCCACAGGGGCACTTAAATCACCCCATGGATGCAAATCACCTAGCTCTTATGGACACATCTTATAAAACATCACATGACACCCTATGGCCTTTAGACCATAGGTTGGTTATTCTAGATCACCTAAAGTCTCTTTAAGTGTTTCAAGAACATTTTTTTTTGGCCTTATATCTTGTGTCCATATACATTAGGAACATATATTTCTTATTTTGTGATTAAGGTTTAATATTCTATTGAGAATGAAAGCTAGAAAAAACTAAAGAGTATTTAGTCCTCAAAATTCCAAAATGAGAGTTTGAACAATTGATGTATGATCATTTTTTGTTGGGTGTAAGTTCTTCTATTGTGAATTGATGGTGTAAGCATTTGAAATAATTATCTTTGTATTGCAACTAACTAGATTAAACATATTCACCGTGAAATAATTATCTTTGTATTGCAACTAACTAGATTAAACATATATTCAACATTTGTTGTAAATGCCAATTATTTGCTTAGATAGTAAACATCAAGTATTAATGGTTATTGAAGCATTTGTCCTTTGGATTATGTGAAGATCTAGTTCTTTGATTGTAACAAGATTTTATTCAAAGATATAAAGTGCGAGTATTTTGTTCCAAACTATGATCTTGTTTCTCTTCTAGATGATGCAGAGAATTGGAATTTAGATCTCGAATTTTTTTCAATAGAGGAAAGCTAGGACTAGTAGAATTTGTTTCAATAGAGGGAAGCTAGGACTAGTATAATTTTTTAGCTTGTCATGTACCAATCGAAACATTGTATCAAGGTTTATTGCAAAGAAATGATTGTATAATGTATAACCATTGTTTAAGTTTGTAAATTGGAAGTAGAAGGCAATGCAAGTTCCAAAACATGTGCAATTCCATAAGGAGAATCCAACACAAATACTTTTTCCCCTCAGGATTTGTAAATCAAAGTGCATGGTGAGCCGGACCTTCCATCCACCAACAGATCAATGCATTTGTGAATTAAAGTACTTGAAAATTTGATTTAAATGTTTGAATGTTATGATGATATTTGAAGGCAAAGACCCCTTCAACTGTGTGGCAAAGCAACAAATGTATGATGTATGATAATGATTCAATTTTGTATATTGGATTGCATATTTATCGCAGTATTAACTTACACATTTTGCTAGCATAGAGGACACCCTATGGCACTAGGGACCATAGGATGCCATCATATCCCATGTACAATTTCTCTTTTACCATAGAGGACATCTTATGGATCTAGGGTCATAAGACGCCAACATAGTGCATAAATGGCTTCTTGTAAGTATACACATAAGCATAGTGCATAGAGAGAATTTTACTAGCATAAAGACTGCCCTATGGCCTTGGGACCATAGGGTGCCAACATAGAGCATAGAGGGATTTTTATTAGCACCTTGTTGCCCTTGGGACGCCATAGTGCCATAAAGTGGTTTTTGGATATATAGTAGAGAATTCTCACACACATGATACCTTGGTCACTATCTAGCCCTTGGACCATATGATAGTAGCATAGAGGACACCCTATAGCCCTAGGGTTTCCTTCTATCCCTAGGGCCATACACTGCCAACATATAGTGTACATGGTTTCTTCATAGAGCAAACCTTTTAGCCCTACACTATAGAGTGGAAACCTAGACCATATAATGTATCCTACTAGCATAGAAGGCACTCTATGACCCTGAGGCCAAAGAGTACCAATTTAGGGCATAAAGGGTCTCTTCCTAATTTGAAGGGAACTTTGTGGCGACCATAGGGTGTCAACATAGTCAAATGGGGTGTAAACTTAGAGCATAGAGGGTTTCTTACTATCATGGAGGACACCCTATGTCCTTGGTGCCATAGGGTGCAAACATATAGCATGGAGGGTTTCTTGCTAGCATAGAGAGCACCCTATGGCCTTGGGGCCATATGATTCTAACAAAGAGCATAAACGGTTTTTTGATAGCGTAGAGGATAGCTTATTTCCCTGGGGCCATAAGGTGGTCTTTGTGGGGAATGCTCCTAAAGTGTTCCTTGGCTATCCTATGGCCTTTGGCTACCAACATAGAGTTAAGATGGTTTCTTACTAACATAGACCTCACCTTGTGGCCTACGGTCTTTAGATGCTAATATAGAGTTTCAATGGTTTCATACTAGGAGTAAGGGGCACCCTATGGCCTTGGGGCCATAGAGTGTCAATGTAGAGCGCAAAGGTTTCCTTTCTAGCATAGAGGGCACCATGTGGCCTTGGAGCCATTTGATGCACCCTATGGCTCGAGGGCTGTAGGTTGCCAATGTAGACAAAGTTTCTTAGTAGCATTATAAAGGGTACCTTGTGGCCCTCAAGTCTCCATAGGGTGCCAACATAGAGCGTAGAGGTTTTTTCTTACTAGCATAGAGGACATCCTATGGCCTTGGGGCCATAGGGTTTCAATATTGAGCATAGATGATTTCTTACTAGCATAGAGGCAACCTTGTGGCCCTAGGTCCATAGGGTGCAAACATAGAGAATAGAGGATTTCTTACTGTCATACAAGGTACCTTGTGGCCCTAGGTCCATAGGGTGCAAACATAGAGCATAGAGGATTTGTTACTAGCACATAGGGCACCCTATGGCCCAAAGGCCATAGAGTGACAACATGTAGCATAAAGGGTTTCTTACTAGCATAAGAGGCAGACCTTGTGGCCCTCGGTTCATAGGGTGCCAACATAACGCATATATGGTTTCTTACTAGTGCTCATAGAGGGTATCTTGTGGCCCTATGACAACCCATGGCCTTAGGGCCATAGGGTGACACATAAATAAAGTACCATATGGCTTTGAAGCCATATATTTATTTATATGTTGAGACCTCCCATCAATCCTAACCCTATGTCCTTGAGGCCATAAAGAAATATATTTTGGATTATCTTAAAGTCATAGAGATACCTACAAAGAGAATCGTATGGCCTGAAGGCCATAAGAATCTTAGTCAAGTAAATCATCCAATGCAAGAAGATCATGGCAATAGAAAATGAAACTTCTTCTCTCGAGCTTAAAGGCATAAATGTTTCTCCAAGTATACTTCTAGGCGCCACCATCATGGACAAAGAACTAATGTAGCTAGATAAAGATTAGGAATCTCTACACAATAAGGAGCATAGAAATAAATTCATTGTAGATGTGTTGTCAGTTATTTAGTAAATTTTCTATTTGTGATTAGTTTTTTCTAAGAGTGTGACAAAAAAGAGTTATCAAAATGTAGATACTTTGGAATCTAAAATTAGGTGTTCTTTAAACTTGCAGTCCTTCAACAAGATATTGCGGCTGACAAAGGTTTACTCGAGATTGTTGGTATAGAGGATGCTAATGCCATTGACCCTACTGAGAAAGATTCTATCAATCTCCATGTCAACCAAAGAGTTTCTGACGAAGATGACAAGAATCTACAAGTCTTTGAAGGTCAACTGCTACAACGACTCGAGATAAATTTAAAGAGTAATCCAATGGAAGAAGACAGTGAAAGTTCTAGAACATGTGCAAGGGAAGAAGAAGAATCTAATAAAAATATTCTAGTAGCCCAAGAGTTGGGAATTGGATTGCATGACACCACAATGGAAGTAGAAAGGTTTTTTTTCTTTTTGTTTTCTGAAAAACTCTTTCAATTTCGGAGTATTAACTTACACATTTGCTAGCATGGAGGACACCCTATGGCCCTAGGACCATAGGATGCCATCATATCCCATGTACAATTTCTCTTTTACCATAGAGGCATCTTATGGATCTAAGGTCATAAGACGCCAACATAGTGCATAAATGGCTTCTTATAAGTATACACGTAAACATAGTGAATAGAGGGAATTTTACTACCATAAAGACCGCCGTATGGCCTTGGGGCCATAGGGTGCTAACATAGAGCACAGCGGGCTTTTTATTAGCACCTTGTTGCCCCTGGGAAGCCATAGTGCCATAAAGTGTTTTTTGTATATATAGTAGAGAGTTCTCACACACATGATACCTTGGTCACTATCTGGCCCTTGGACCATATGATAGTAGCATAGAGGACACCCTATAGCTCTAGGGTTTCCTTCTATCCCTAAGGCCATACACTGCAAACATATAGTATACATGCTTTCTTCATAGAGCAAACCTTTTAGCCCTACGCAATAGAGTGGAAACCTAGACCATATAATGTATCCTACTAGCATAGAAGGCACCCTATGATCCTGAGGCCAAAGAGTACCAATTTAGGGCATAAAGGGTCTCTTCCCAGGTTGAATGGCACCTTGTGGCCCTAGGGAGCACCCTATGGCCCTGGGGCCATAGGGTGTCAACATAGTCAAATGGGGTGTAAACTTAGAGCATAGAGGGTTTCTTACTATCATGGAGGACACCCTGTGTCCTTGGTGCCATAGGGTGCAAACATATAGCATGGAGGGTTTCTTGCTAGCATAGAGAGCACCCTATGGCCTTGGGGCCATATGATTCCAACAAAGAGCATACACGGTTTTTTGATAGCATAGAGGATAGCTTATTTCCCTGGGGCCATATGATACAAAAATAAAAGAGTCTTAAGAAGGGCACTTAGGCCACTAAATCACCATGGGGCATCACGAAGCCAAGAGTTGTTGGTGTAGGCCTCCCTTCTCACAAGCTTGGAGTAGATGATGAGCTTTCCATTAAATCTTCGTAAGGAGAGAGAGAGTCTTCGCTTCACACATGAGATTGTGTGAGGGTGTGTGTCATAATGCCTTGCCAAAATTAGAGCCCCCTCTCTCTCTTGGTCGACCCCTCTTGCAATTTACTCTTGCTAGCACCCCATTGGACCCTCCAAAACCTAGCCAATCATAATTGAGAAGCATAAGTGATAGGCTTGTGACATGTGTCCCCATTTCCCCTTTTGTGAGAGCTTTAGGTAATTAAATAATGCAACTAAAATCTCATTGGACCCCTTTTGTCTTCTGGCCAATAGGAAGCAGGCAAGCCATTGGGCTGTTGAATGCTCATTGGACCCCTTGTTGGGAGACTGTCCAATAGTCTTCTAGAGAGATTAATTCTTATTGGTTCTTTTATTAAGTGTTTTTAAATGAATTAAACTAGATTTACTCTAGCCTAATTCTCATTGGTCCACCTCTATGGCTATCCAATAGGATTTGAGTGCACCTTGTGGGCAATTGGGCTTGGGACCTGACATGTGTCCCCTATTCCCTTTGTGTAAAGGGAGCCTGTGAGTGTGTGTGTGTCTGCGTGTGTGTTTCTTTCTCATCCCCTACTTATAGGGGTCGCCCCCTCCTATGTAGGAGTCTTGAAGACTTTTGGTACACTCACAAATCATCTAATTTCCCTAAAATTTGACCATTGGACAGAACCTTTGAATCTTGGAACCTTAGCATTTTGGAAGTCTTAATGGGATGAACCTTAAGGTCTTTGGAGCCCATTGTTGCACATTGCTCTTTTGCAGATGGCCCCCCTTTTGGATTTCTACTTTACCTCCTTTGGATCCCTACTGTGGCCGGTCTGCCAGCTTAACCAATATTCTAGCTTTTTCTCCCCTGGTACTGCCCCATATTAAATGATTAGTTTAACATGAGAAAATCATTTAGGAGAACTAGATATTAGTTATTATGACACTTTGCAAAGAGACAAGGGACACACTTATTGTGTGTGTGTGTGTGTGTGTGTGTGTGTGTGTGTGTGTGTGTGTGTGTGTGTGTGTGTGTGTGTGTGTGTGTGTGAGAGAGAGAGAGAGAGAGAGAGAGAGAGAGAGAGAGATGCGTCTTGGAAGTATCAATAATGTTTGATGAAGAGGAGAGTGCACCTGTCAAAAATCTATTACATCTATTACACACTTTTTCTCCCCTGGTACTGCCCCATATTAAATGATTAGTTTAACATGAGAAAATCATTTAGGAGAACTAGATATTAGTTATTATGACACTTTGCAAAGAGACAAGGGACACACTTATTGTGTGTGTGTGTGTGTGTGTGTGTGTGTGTGTGTGTGTGTGTGTGTGTGTGTGTGAGAGAGAGAGAGAGAGAGAGAGAGAGAGAGAGATGTGTCTTGGAAGTATCAATAATGTTTGATGAAGAGGAGAGTGCACCTGTCAAAAATCTATTACATCTATTACACCCTCGCATGGGATACCGACATGAGAGAGAGAGAGAGAGAGAGAGAGAGAGAGAGAGAGAGAGAGAGAGAGAGAGAGAGAGAGAGTTTCCCCAACAACCTAGCAACCCTCCTAAAGCAATTACATATTGTTTCAAAAAAAGGGAGCCAAGTGTATGATAAGAAATGCTTCATCGACTTATCCTATTTTTACTAATTGAATTAATTTAATAAATAAGGACACAAATATAAGTCTTCTAATTTTTAGGTTAAACTATGTAGAATTGTAAGTATTTACACTAAAACTTGAAAAATATATTGGCTTTCTTCAAGGCAAGCTTGGAAATTAGCACGAGTTTTACAATTCTAGTCCCTTTTTTTTGCGAACACAAGTTTCCAATAGACCCAAAATAGAAGGGCATGAGAATCACTAAAAATTTGGACCCAAAATAGAAGGGCATGAGAATCACTAAAAATCAGTACTTCCATGGTCATTCTCTCACAACCTCAAGCACAAGCTATACACCTATCAAAAATTTATTGCACCCTTGCATGGGACACCAAAACCACAAAGAGAGAGAGAGAGAGAGAGAGAGAGAGGATGGCTAACTGGAAGCCTTCCAAAAGCAACTACATACCATTTCAAGGAAAAAGAGAGTTAGGCATTCTGCAATGAGAAATGATTTATCTAACTAGCACTTGCTACTTTGGCTTTGAAATAATCCATAAAATAAAAGACTATCGGTGTTAGAGTTTGTAGACATGCCAGCTTTGCAACGAAAAGATTATGGAAAGCCAAAGATGAAGTATCCTACTATACATTGATACATTCTTGATTATGCCTCAATGAAGTGAGGTTGTAAACAAGAAAAGAGGGTGAAACTATTTTGATGGATTGAGATGCTTACACTATTGGCTATTGAGGTCATATTTTTTAGGCTCAAAATTGTTGGGGTATAAAGTCCAATGTGGTCGCCCAGGTAAGTGGGCGGGCCGCCATGTATGTACACATATTCTTTTGTAAAAACCTAATAAGAACTCACTATGCTCTACACATTATAGTAGAGCGAGTTCACCATATCGTTGTGCTCTTCTTCTCGCACTCTCTCTTGCGTCACACTTCCGCTCGTACTCCTTCAACTGGTATCAGAGCTCAGATCGAGGCTCGGGGCAGCATTTGCAGGTAGCCAGAGTCACCTGCTCAGATTGGAGTGAGATTCGACAGGCGAAGACACGGCTTCAAATCCTGTGGGAGAAACCAAAGGGCTTGGTGTTCTCAGAATTTCATTCTAAGGTCATCTCGGCCACCGTTCGACTTCGACAAAGTTCTGCGCAGGCCATTTTCGACTACGTGGTCTCAGCAGGTGCAGATCCGCCGACTCTGCAAATTTGGGGTTTCGGCCTACGACTGCAGGTGCTGAGGATATCGACACTCCCAGAGTGTTGATTTGTGGCTATCTACACATCGAGGGACGGCTCACAGTTCTTGGAGGCATGCCACATATGACACGGGCGCATCTACACATAGACTGTAGGCGACATTCACTAGTTCATCAGGTAGCTTGTGTTTGCTGCTTGATATTCCACATTTCATCCTGAAATTGCAAGTACTTCCACATGGGATGTATTGTCAGAGATGATGTATGTCTGTTGAGGGTTTGCTGGCTATGAGTCACGCAACAAACAACCGCCGTAGCGGTTACAACATATAGTGGGAAATTTGTGGATGTATGACTTTGTGGCAAATCTATGTACTGTCAGATTTACTGCAGCCTTTGTTGAGGGTCGAGTGAGGTTTTATTGAGCTGGGGGATTCTCGAATGTTGAGATCCTTTCGGTGATACAGGTCTTGGAGCGATCCCTCGAGCACCCTTAGATAGGCAGCTAGGATGTATTGACTGTGAGTTAGACAGTTGGGATTGCATCTTTGCTTTACTGCCGTTGAGGAATTGTCACGGTCTATGCTTACAGGACAGTGACAGGACAGTGAGAGACAGTACAGGTGCAGGACAAGTTTACCCATAGCTTATAGTGTTAGAGAGACAGTGGTTTTTTGAGCTGTTTTTTGGTCAGTTTTTTGAGTACACTAGAGCCATTTTACAAAGGAGACTCAGCCAAAATTTATGCAGAATCTGAAGCTTTCTTGGTTCATTTGACAGGTTGATATTGGTTCAGAGGTCAATTTACAAGGGAAACTCTCCCGAATTTTTCCCAGGAAAGTAAACTACTGTGAAGCGTAGCTATGGCTGGATCACAGGACACTGCTCTTTACAATATCAAGAAGCTGGATGGAACCAATTTCCCATTGTGGAAGAAGCAGATTTGGCACGTGTTGGTACAAAAGAAGCAGATAAAACCTATAAAGCTCAAGGGGATAAAACCAAAAGATATGGACAAAGATGAATGGAGCGAAATGGATGAATTGGCACTTTCTAAGATTATGCTGACTTTGGCAGAAAGCGTTTACTTCAATGTAGCAGACGAGATGTCGGCTTATCAAGCGTGGTTAAAGCTGAGTGATCTTTATGAGAAGCAGAGTGCAGCTTCACAGGTATACTGGCTTAAGAAGCTTGTTGATTTGAATATGAAATAAGGGACACCTATGTCCAATCATTTGAATGAATTCAACACAATCTACAGTCAATTGTCAGGTCAAGGTGTCAAGTTTGATAAACCTGTTAGAGCTATGTTCCCGTTGATCACATTTCCGGAAAGTTGGGACACTTTTCGCACAGCTTTGAGTAATTTTGCACCTCTAGATGGTTTGAACATAGAAGGTGTAGAAGGAAGTCTGCTTACTGAAGAAACCAATAGAAAGACAATGGACAAAGGCAAAGGAATAGCCTTAGTTGTCAGGGGAAGGACCAAAGAAAAGTACAAAGGTGGAAAGAGGAATCAGTCTCATAGCAAGTCCCGCAGTGCTAAAGGCAAGAGTGACATAGAATGCTACCATTGTGGCAAGAAGGGTCACATGAAAAGAGACTGCAGAGAATGGAAAGCAGAAAAAGGCAAAGAGAAAGCTGAAGACCATGGTGAGAAGAACAAGTCCTCAGTGAAGATTCAAGAAATAAATGTGACAAACACTGTTGCAGAGGATGACAGTCTAGTGTCAGGAGACATCTACTTCTTGAAGAATACAATGGACTCAGCTCTTCTTACAGCATCTGATGGAAATGCACTGAGTGACTGTATTATAGACTCAGGGGCATCACTTCATGTGTCTCCAAACAAGGAGTGGTTTACCTCTTATGTGACCACTAAAGATCATGTTCGGCTAGGCAATGGGCAGACATGTGAGATCTTAGGTGTTGGAGATGTTCAATTGAAGTTTCAGAATGGCTCTTCTTTCACGCTGAAGAATGTGAGACATGTTCCCGCAATTACAAAGAGCTTGATCAGCACAGGTTTACTTGATGATGCTGGCTACGTCACCACTTTTGGACAGAACATGTGGAAGATATCCAAGGGTTCTATGACACTAGCACATGGAGTAAAGTCTGGAGAACTTTACATGATTTATGTATCAAATGTCTCTAAAAATGTAATCAATGTAACCGAGCAGCCGAACGTTTCTTTGTGGCATAGCCGGTTAGGACATATGTCCAAGAAGGGAATGGAAATCTTGTCTCGTTCTGGTTATTTGCCTGGCTTGTTATTTAATGAGTTTGAATTCTGTGAACATTGTCTGTATGGTAAGCAAACACAGCAGCCACATAAGCATAGAAGCAGTAGAAGAGATACACAGTTGGCACTTGTTCATAGTGATTTGTGTGGACCTATGCCTAACCTATCTCTAGGGGGAGCTTTTTACTTTATGACATTTATAGATGATTACTCGAGGAAAGTATGGGTTTACTTTCTCAAGCACAAGGATGAAGCGTTTAGTGTTTTCAAAACGTTTGTGACACTTGTGGAGAATCAGAGTGGCAAGAAGCTTAAATGCTTACGTAGTGACAATGGTGGAGAGTATGTTTCAAAGGCCTTTCAGGACTTTTGTGAGTCAAAAGGTATAAAACGTGAACTTATTGCTCCTTACAATCCTCCTCAAAATGGTGTTGCTGAGAGGATGAATAGGACCATACAAGAGAAGGTCAGAAGTATGTTGTCTAATGCACAACTGCCAAATGGGTTTTGGGATGAAACTGTATCAACAGCTGTTCATCTTGTAAATAGATCTCCTAGCAAGGTTTTGCAGAAGGATTCAATGCCAGAGATGGTATGGTCAGGCAAAATGCCCTCATACAAGCATCTCAGAGTCTTTGGCTGTGAGGCATATACTCACGTTCCAAAGGAATTTAGGAACAAACTTGAGCCAAAGAGTAGAAAGTGCATCTTTCTAGGCTATCGTAATCCTGGTGAGATGGGGTACAGACTTTGGGATCCCGAATCCAGAAAGGGTGTTCGCAGCAATGTTGTTCACTTTAATGAATCCAAATATCATTATAAACCAGAGAGGGTTGAGGAGATTAGAAGAGTTGTCTTCCAAGAAGATGGACCTGCACGTGCAAGACAAAATGTCAGGGCTCAACAGGAGCAAGGACAGGATAGATTGGAACCACAAGTTGTGGCTGAGCCTGAGCCACCTATTGTGTGTAGATCTGGACGTATCACGCGACCTCCTGATAGGTTTGTTCCATCTATGAACCATGTCATGTTGACTGACTGCAATGAGCCTTCATGTTACAAGGAAGCAGTGCAAATGAAGGACTCTGGGAATTGGCAATTGGCCATGCAGTCAGAGATGACAGCTCTGCATAAAAACCAGACATGGAAGCTAATTAAATTACCACAGGGAAAAAAGGCTCTACCTTGTAAATGGGTTTACAGGTATAAGATCACCGCTCATGATAGTCAGCCAAAGTACAAAGCAAGGCTTGTTGCCAAGGGCTTTAAGCAAGACCAAGGCATTGACTTTGATGAATTCTTCTCTCCGGTGATCAAGATGACTACATTGAGATGCTTTCTTGCATTGGTTGCCATATTAGATTTGGTGTTGCACCAAATGGATGTCAAGACAGCGTTCTTGCATGGTGATTTAGATGTGGAAATTTACATGCAGCAGCCAGAAGGGTTTGTTGAGAAAGGCAAGGAAGACTTGGTATGCCAGTTGTTAAAGAGTCTTTATGGCTTAAAACAATCACCGAGGGCATGGTACCATAAGTTCCACAAGTTTATGCTTTCTCAAGGCTACAAACGTAGTGAGTTCGATCACTGTCTATATACAAAGAAGGCTAAGGATGGAAGTTGGCTGATCCTTATTTTGTATGTGGATGACATGTTGATAGCTGGCAAGCACTTGGAAGAAATTTCAGCTTTGAAGTCAAAGATGGCAAAATCGTTTGACATGAAAGACATGGGTGAGGCAAGTCATATACTTGGTATGCGCATTGAGAGAGACAGATCAAAGAAGTTGATTTGGTTATCTCAAACAGAGTATATTGACAAGGTTTTGCAACGTTTCAATATGGAGAAGGGAAAGGCATTGAGTGTTCCATTGCCACCATATGTGAAACTTAACAAACAAGATTGTCTTGTGTCTGAGGAAGAACAGGCTGAAATGGATAAGATTCCATATGCGTCTGCAGTGGGTAGTTTAATGTATGCAATGATTGCTACTCGCCCAGACATTGCATTTGCAGTGGGAGTAGTAAGTCGATACATGTCAAACCCAGGCAAGAAACATTGGGAGGCAGTGAAAGGAATATTGAGATACCTGAAAGCTACAAAGAGTATGCGTATATGCTATGGGAGTCAGGAGCTAAGTGTAAAGGGTTTTACAGACTCAGATTATGCAGGTGACTTAGACAACCGAAGGTCTACGTGAGGGTATGTCTTTACATTGGCTGGTGGAGCAGTATCCTGGCGTTCTAGATTACAAGATTGTGTTACTCAGTCTACTACAGAGGATGAATATGGTGCAGCATCAGAGGCATGCAAAGAATCAATTTGGCTTAATCTTCTAGTAACAGATTTGGGAATTAAAGAAGAGATGCATGTGTTATATTGTGATAGTCAAAGTGCTATACAATTGGCTCGCAATCCATTTTATCACTCAAAGACAAGCATGTGGATGTGAAGTATCATTTCATCATGGAAATGCTAGAGGATAAGCAACTTCATCTTGTCAAAGTTCACACCACAGAAAATCCTGCTGATCTACTTACAAAAGGACTTCCCTCAGAGAGCTTTGCGCATTTTCGCAAGCAGTTAGGTGTAGGGTAGTACATCACTTCTCTACATCTCTTGTATATTAGCTTGTATAGTAGCTTCTCTCACACTTAAAGTACCACATTGGACTTTAAGTGGGAGGTTGTTGGGGTATAAAGCCCAATGTGGTCGCCCAGATGAGTGGGCGGGCCGCCAGGTATGTACACATATTCTTTTGTAAAAACCTAATAAGAACTCACTATGCTCTACACATTACAGTAGAGCGAGTTCACCATATCATCGTGCTCTTCTTCTCGCACTCTCTCTCGCGCCACACTTCCGCTCGTACTCCTTCAAAAATAAAGCAAAGGGTGGTTTATTTGAATAAAGCAAAGGGTGCTTTATTTAATAAAAGAAAAGGGTGGTTTATTTGAGGGAAATGAGAAGTGTCATTGAGAATGAAGCTCTAGACTCGTGAGCTTAGGTCGTGTGTGTAGAATTATATTACCATTAGAAGGTGGATATCTTGATAAGGAATTCATCAACTTTCTCGAGGCAGAGGTTCTTGCATTTGTGCTATATAGCACATCGCTTTTTGACATAGAAATCCTAAAGATTTATTTGATATAGAGGCATCGATTGGTGAAGTATTGTTTACCTTGATAATTTCTTCCACATAAAGAGATAAGGGACATGCAACTGAGCATATCTTTACTGGAGAAGTTACCAACAAGGATCAACTGTCAAAATTGTATTACATATACATTATTGTAGAGACGATTTGTATGGTATGCTTCCAATTACAATTCCCAGAGAGAGAGAGAGAGAGAGAGAGAGAGAGAGAGAGAGAGAGAGAGAGAGAGAGAGAGAGAGAGAGAGAGAGAGAGAGAGAGAGAGAGAGAGAGAGGTTATACTCCTTATGGACCTCCATTTACCCAATCAGAAGAGAAAGATTGATGGAGGGAGATATAGAGGGTGACCGGGGGGTTAAACGCAACTCTGTGTGTGTGTGTGTGTGTGTGTGTGTGAGAGAGAGAGAGAGAGAGAGAGAGAGAGAGAGAGAGAAGTTTTAATAGTATTGTAGAGACGACCCGGGGGATTCACTATGGATTTCCGTATGGTAACACGTGACTGTACAAGAGGGGGGTTTTTAGAGGTCAGTCATAAGCGTATACAATAGGGGTACCTCCCCCATTATTTCATGCTTGTACCGTATGCATAAGGGAGGGGGGGAGGCCTACCCCATCGGGGGGGGGGAGGGATATTAAGTGGTTATGCCATAAGACACATACCCTAACAAGCCAATTAAAGAATCTTTCACATGAGGGTGTTGTTCTTAGTATTTCAAAGAGTTAATTTACTCCACTAGCAAACTAAGATAGCTATACCAATGAGAAAATATGGTACCTCCCAGTCCTTTCCCTTAGCTAACATCTTTAAGACTTGTTCAACAAGCTTCTAGATTTGTTGGGGTGATGCTACCATAAACTTGACTAATCTTCTTCTGTGTAGTCAGTAGGCATCAATATTTTGGACATTCAAATCCTCATTAGCCTCTTCAACATCATCATCATCAATACCACCGTCTGCATAGCCTGTGTCTCTACATCTACACCCTCATTTTTTTAATTGTTTTCTTCTTACACATCATCCAAGTCACTCTTCTCTTCTTATTCTTCTATGCAAACTCAGTAACAACACCAATGTCATGATCAAGAGCTTCTCCTGCACCCGTGATACCACCTTTACAACTGTCATTGTAATCTATAATAAGTTTCCCAATCTTTGCCTGTGATTGTTTAGTAGATTTCCAAACTCTTTATTCTCATCTAGATCCTTGGTGTTGTCATTCTTAATTAAGGACAACTACAACTTTATTAGCTACCCTATGTAAAATATCTTGGGGTTGATCGCCATATTGTTATTACGTTGCACCATGGTCAACAACGGTAGAGAAAGCTTCCCAATGTAGAAGAGGTAAGTAAATGTTATTTCTCTCTACACTATAGACAAAGGGGGAGGGAGTTCGTAAAAATGTACAAACATAAAAAAATGCTTGTAATCATGGCACTATTTTCAAGGGCATAGCTTCTTCATTGACTTGGTCTCTTATGTCCACTATGAGATGCAAAGAGGGTGTTAGAGTTTTGGCATCTCAATTGAACTACCCAAAGTGATCCCACTATTTATTTTGGCTTTTAGGTATTTGTTTTACTTATTTGTCAAAGTCTGGGTAGGGAAATTTATTGATTAGCGCACTTGGCAATCAATTAGCATTTTTGATGAGCCTTGTGGAATTTTCTATATCTATGTATCATTTTTGTTGGGTAGCAAGGGCAATCTTGGGCGACCTCTCTACGATGGAATTCCCTCCTCCGAACAACCTTACATAGGCTTTGTGGTCATGTAGTCACAAAGTTTCTTATCTGAGATCTAGCTCAATTATCTTGCTAGGAGGAGATGCTCAAGATGTATGCTCACCTAAGGTCTATCCATCAAGGGCATGCCATATCTATGCGATACCACCCTTGGTCACTTGTATTTGGTTTTTTATCAGTATGGGGAGCCTTTTCGATCTCTCTCTCTCTCTCTCTCTCTCTCTCTCTCTCTCTCTCTCTCTCTCTCTCTCTCTCTCTCTCTCTCTCTCTCTCTCTCTCTCTCTCTCTCTCATGTCATGTCGCTCTATACCTCAGTGATCTCTCACTTGCCTTGTATTTGTATGTGGCATTGTAGTTGTTCTCTAGTGACTGAGGATCTATTCGGAGTCAACTTGTCCATGTGTGTAGCCAAAAACCCTCACTCGTCGTACATTTTTTGCTATTGCCCAGGGCCCTAGTTTGAATTTGCCTTTCCATATGTGTGAATCTGAATGCCTTTAGGGTTTTATTCTGAAAATTTGTGAGGGAAAGTGAACGTTGCAAACCAGGTCGCTTTCTGTGCAGGGGAGAAATGATGGAGTGGGCAAGCAACAAGCACAGTAGGTGTTTCAAAGGACATCAAGGAAGTGGTGCATGAAACACATGCACAAAATGTCTTGAAAGAATTGCCTTTACATCGATTGCCCCCTGTCGTGGTGAGGATCATGTTATCTCTGTGGTTGACATTTTGGATGATGAGAAAGAGGTGGTCACTTTTGACTATGGGGGAGACACGCAAGTCACGCCCAATTCCCACAGCATCAAGTCGAAGACACGATATAACGTAGCAGTAAACAGTGTGGGCATGGACCAGGAGTGGAGGCACTTTCAACGTGCACAAGAGAATGCACATTCTCCATTTGCAGCAATAGCTAAAGAAAGGGCTACAAGAATACCTGGTGGCGGCAACACAGTGATGATTGAGAAATTAGCTTGGGGTAACTGGTACAGTTTTGATGAGCTAAAGCAGGCGACGAGCCAGTTTATTGAAACAAACGTTGTGGGGAAGGGTGGGTATGGCATCGTCTATCGGGGGCTTCTCCCTGATGCTCCTGTTGTAGCTGTCAAGCATCTGCTTAACAGCAGGTGAAAAAATTGTTCCATTCTCTTCACTGTTTGTGCATCCAAATTTCTCAACATGCCAGTTTTGATGGATGTAGGGAACAGGCTGAAAAAGAATTCAGGGTAGAAGTGGAGACTATAGGTTGTGTCTGGCATAAAAACCTTGTCAACCTTCTCGGATACTGTGCCGAAGGTCCTCACAGGTGGGAGATATTAATTTCTTTTTTCAGTTCTGGCAGTCTTTCTTGTTGAATGTAATGGTATTCATTTTGCAGAATGCTTGTTTATGAGTATTGGACAACGGAAACCTGCAGCAGTGGCTTCATGACCCATTGGGTGCAGCTGAACCTATTCCATGGAATGCACGAATGAAAATAATTCTCGGCATAGCCAAGGGGTAATTTCTTCTCACCAAGTGTGCAGCTATTTTTTGCTGTATTCATTATGTACAAACTTAATACATTTGATAACTTCCTGTGGAAGAGGATTAAGTTACCTAACTTATTGCGATCAGTGCTCACACATGGAGTGACTTGGTTTTACCAATTGTATTGACGTTCTTACAATTCTCGAGCACACATGCCCTAAGCAAGACTAGACAATGTGGTCGCTTGCCTCAGGATCGTAGCAATGTATTTTGGTTTACGCTTTCTACCTTGTGGTAGGCATGAAAATGTATGTTTAGCAATTGTGGAATACTTATGCACAATATCTGCTATAAGCAAAGGTGCTGCCATGCTCAATGTGTGCTGCTAAGGGTTGGGACACCCATCATTTACCTCCTCAAACATCAAGACATTCAACTCTGCAAGTGTCAAAATAGATATGTGGCCAAATTTCCCCAGTCAAACATTGACGCATAAGTGATTAAATATGCTGGAAAAGCCTTCATAATTATTCTACTATCGGATATTTTTTAAGGATACTTTTTCTCACTATTTTTTTTTAATCTGCATGTTAATGGTTGCCATGTTTCACTATCCTAGACTGTAGTTTCTATTAGATTGTTGTGACTAAGAAGAAGAGGAGGAAGGACCTGTTGGTAGCCTCTGCATTTACTCATAGCAGATTATGGATTCCAGGATGTAGAAATATATCCTTTTCCTGTGCAACATTGACCAGTGTATGAATTGTGTAACATAGAAACCTCATCTTTCATATTCCACAATTTTTGACATATGCCCCTTTTGTGTTATTATCCAAGGTATATGAATTAGGTATCAGCTTCTTATTCTGCATTCTTAGACGAAAAGTGGACTAGGAGATTCTGAGTACTCATGAGCATCATTCTTTTTGTCCAAGCTGATGGTGTTTTGGCATTTCCAGGTATCACTTTGAGTTTGGCTAGGAGACACTTGTGGAAATTATGTAAGAGCACTACGGTTTTGAAGCAGACAAAGCATGAATCTACTTATTTGTTGCTATTGTTCCGGTCATGATAGATGCTTGCTTCAAGCTTTGGGTAAGTCTAATTTTTTTTAGGTTTACCTAAAGGTCGCTCTCTCTCTCTCTCTCTCTCTCTCTCTCTCTCTCTCTCTCTCTCTTCTCTCTCTCTCTCTCTCTCTCTCTCTCTCTCTCTCTCTCTCTCATTAGGCACCCATTGTATTAGTGCTCACACATACCCCACACAGTTTATACTTAGTTATCGCTTGCATGTCTGAATTCTTAATGAAGTTTTTAGGCGTTTTTCGAAGGGAATCTCGTTAACATGAATGCATGTAGCTGCTGGAAAGGACCTGATGCATGGGACATGGCCTCTTCGTGCAAAAATTCCCACTTTGGAGAGTTAGCAGGACAAGTTTCTGCTTGATGTTGGGAGAATGGATATGCAAACAAGATCACAGCAGACATTCGAAGGCTGCCCAGCCTTGCCAAAACTTCAATTGATGTTAAGCATGCCTATTGGACTTGGAAGGGTAGCAATAGGTTCCTATTGGGCAGAAGGCTGATTTTTGGTCCTGATGTTGCATTGTTGCTATTGACTTTGGTTCTCATCCTAGTCCCTGTATTGGTGTTTGGTATTTTTGTTGGAAGGCACCTTGTGAAAGATTTTTCACACTTTGGTGGTATATCAATCCTGGTGGTTACATTAGCTTTTACATATGGTGTCTTAGTTTTTCTCTTGCTGACATCTGATAGGGACCCTGGTATAATTCCACGTAATAAATATCCACCTGAACCAAAGGAAGAATGCTACTCATCATCCAAGTGGAGTGGCGGGAAAACACCAAGGCGAAGGCTTTCGTGAACAAAGGATGCGATTGTGAATGGGATGGCTGTGAAAATCAAGTGTTGTGACACCTGCATGCTATACAGGCCTCCCCGTTGCTCACATTGCTCTATCTACAATATTTGTGTCTATCACTTTGACCATCATTGCCCATGGGCTGGACAATGCATTGGACGAAAGACTTATGAAAACTTCCGCTATCGCTACGACAAGAAGGAAAATCCTTATGATCAAGGAGTTTTTCACAACATGAGAGACATTCTTTACTCGAGTTTTGGAATGTCCAAGATAGATTTTTGTGCACAAGTTGAAGCTTCAGACAAAACCAAACGAAGTTGATGATGCTTTTGACCATGGTGGTGAGAAAAGTTATAACAACATTGAGATTAGGGCGAAAGTCCCCTGGATGCCTACTGCTCTTGATGCTTTTGTTCAAGAAAGGAGTGTTATTCATTAGACCTACGGGAGTTCTAGTAAAGAAATAAGGTATAGATATGAGAATGGTTTTATAAAAAGTCGGGATCATTCTTCCTACGGTTGCACGGAAGAAGGTGGTTCTCTCACTCATTCTATGGAGGCATTACCTGAAAGAGGCTTGGTTACTTGTTTGTATTGGTCACATTAGTGCTACTTGTATTTGACAGTCCCTTGGCTTTGATGAAGAGGAGGAAAATGATGAGCCTAAGAGAGCTTGGCAGGATCTTCTACCCAATCATTGGTCTTGCGATTTATTGGTTAGTGGTTCTTTTCATATAAAGTCACATTTGTTGTGCTCTTTTCTTGCTATTGGTCTCTAGACTCTAGTTCTTTTGTTAAAAAAAAGTTATTTGGATCATTTATTCAATTTTCTCTTCAAGAGTTTTGGCTTTTATCCTTTGAATTATAATAACCCAACTTGATTGCAAGCTTGGCTTAAAGTGAACCAGAAATGCTTTTAGCAAAAGCTTCAAATTTTGACTTAAAAACGAGGAGACTTTTAAGTTTGCCTTTATTTTATAGTTCTAATATTCTATTACATATTGTTTGCAAAAGTTAGAATGAGTAGAAACGTTTGAGTTTGGTACATGACGTATGTGTGTGTGTGTCTGTCTGAGAGAGAGAGAGAGAGAGAGAGAGAGAGAGAGAGAGAGAGATTTTAATAAGAAAGAGATACATTTAGGGAAAAAATTATAAGTTAATACCTTTTGTAATGTGTTTTTATTTAATAAGTGAAGTTTTCCATGGTTGTTTATGATCATACCATTATTTGTTATTTAGAGAACAATCCATTTCATATGCGTGCCTCAAATCCCATGTGGGAAGCCTACTAAGTAGGTGGCTAGTATCATTTGTTTTGAGACTGAGATTTGTATTAGTTTACAAGGGAAATGATGTTCGTCTTTTGACATCGCCTTTTGACAAATTACATTGAATCGATTGGTTTGTTATAATTTAGTATTCATTATATTTTTTGCTTTTCATGGTTTGTTCTCTTAACATCTATCGCAAATGAAAACACACTACAATCTACACTTCTATTCATTTGCACGTCAACATGTATTTTTGCAAAAGCATGTGCTTCTAAAATTGTTATGTTACTAACATACATAAAATAGCAGGTCATGACATTCCGTACGAAATCAATATGAGGAGGGGTGGTCATTGCGAGAATGTACGTATCTTGTCCGTATGTAGGGGGGTAGGTTAGCATGTAAGATATCGTACATAGAGGGGTTTCTCTACTTTTGATGCACGCAGGTGACATCCCCCCATTACTAATAGTGAATCCCCCGGGAGAGACGATTTGTATGACATGCTTCCAATTACGATTCCCACACACACACACACACACACACACACACACACACACACACACAGAGAGAGAGAGAGAGAGAGAGAGAGAGAGAGAGAGAGAGAGAGAGAGAGAGAGAGAGAGAGAGAGAGAGATGTTACAGCTCCTTATGGGCCTCCATTTACCCAATCAGAAGAGAAAGATTGATGGAGGGAGATAGAGAGGGTGACCGGGGGTTGATGCGCTTATGCGCGCACGTGTATGTGTGTGTGTGTGTGTGAGAGAGAGAGAGAGAGAGAGAGAGAGAGAGGGAGAGAGAGGTTTTAATATCATATGAACACACTAAGAGACCTCAAATCTCTAACTTGATAAGTTTTTAATTTAAGAAAGAATTGTGATAACCAATCCACCACACTCAATGATTATTATAGTTTCCTCTTTTTATTCATTGAGAGAAATCTCAAAGATCTACTTGACAAGTCTCGACCTCAAACTCCGTGTGAATGTGTGTACGTGTGTGTGTGTGTGTGTGTGTGTGTGTGTGAGAGAGAGAGAGAGAGAGAGAGAGAGAGAGAGAGAGAGAGAGAGAGAGGGGGGGGGGGGGGGGGGGGGGGAGGGAAGAGAAGAAGAAGAGAATTTTTATTGATCCAAATAGATATCAAAGATCTACTTGACAAATCTTGATCTCAAGATCTGATATATCTGTGTGTGTGTGTGTGTGTGTGTGTGAGAGAGAGAGAGAGAGAGAGAGAGAGAGAGAGAGAGAGAGAGAGAGATTGATAGATAGATTGAATTATCGTCCTCGGAGGTCAGATATGACCCATGGGACCAAAAAAAAACATTACAACCGCTTTTTCTAAGTGAGGGCAATCGATACATATCAGTTAGGGACTGAGGGTCCATCAAAAGAAAAACAAAGCCTAAGAAGGTCCTATGGGACAGGGGCCGGTTTAGGAGTTCGAAACTCCTGGATGATGGCCTTCCCTCCACAATATACGGCCCACTTGCCGTTGGCTCGTGCTTCACGCACTTTTTTCAGCTCTTCACCTTTGTGCTTGATTTGTGTCGGGGTGAGTTCTTCAACGATCCAAAACCTGGTGTCTTTAAGGAGACGCGATTGCAGGAGTAGTCGGAGCCGTTCCTCTTTGTCTTTGAACTCAAGAATGGCATGTCCACTAGGTGTGCGCTTGGTGTTGAACTTGTTGATGATACATTCTACCGCATCGTAGTCAACATGGACCGGTTTAAGAGTTTCGTTGAGGATGTCAATCAATTTGCAGAAGTCTTGATTGCACTTGTCCCATGCTTGGGGCAGCCCTCCAATGCGAAGCTTGAGGGCATTCTCTTCTTGAAGCTGACGTTCCTGCAGTTCTGTCTTTACACAAGTTTCCACTTTGGCGAGTGCGATCGTGTGAACTTGAGTGACTTTTTCTTCTACTTCCTTCACTTTGTCTGTGGTGAGGCCGACCATGGAGTCAAATCGCTCCTCGAGCGTGCTAAGGCGTGTTTTGAGGTCACGGTTTTCTTCCATGACTATGTCAAGGGCGGCTTGAAGTTGCTCGATGCGATCTATTTTGCTCGGGGCTGCTAGGACAGAGGCAAAGCTGGCCCGTGCTCTCCCCGGTGCTTTTGGGGTGTTGGTCACCATCTTTCCACTTGTTGGAGGTGGCTTTGGTGAGAACATACTCTCCAAAAGCCCCAGATCAAAATGCTCTAATGCTCACTGTCTCATGGCTCACTGTAGCAGGTAACAAGAGCCAAATCAAATGCAAATCAAATGCAATGCTCACTGTCACATGTAACCAGAGCCAAATCAAATGCAATGCCAAATGCAAATGCTCATTAATGCTCTGTCGTCGCAGACTCGCAGGAACCAAAGCCAATTTGTACTTCTTGAAGTCAAACAGATCGGAAGGTCTCGGCAGTGTGCACCAGATCCAGAACCACTACTCAAATATTCTGTTGCAGTGCGAGGCACCAGATCTACTGTCACAGCGTTGAAGTCGACAGGTCGGGAGGTCGGCAGTGTGGCAGTCGCCAATTCGGCAGTGCTGAAGTCGACAGGTCGACAGAGAACTTTGTATTTGTTGAAGTCCGAGCCAGAAACGTAGCTTGTACTGCACACCTTGTCAGGCCGAACAGGAACTAGAAACGCAGCTTTTTTGACTTGGGAGCAGATCCGCACTGTAGATCTTGCTCGACTTGGAGCAGAGGGCGAAGCTTGATGCTAACCCCCCCCCCCCCCCCCCCCCCCCCCCCCCCCCACACAACAGGGCTGCCCCTCGCCCAGGGGGGGACTGTGAAAACGTGAGAGAGGGGAGCTAGGGCAGAGAGAGAGAGAGAGAGAGAGAGAGAGAGAGAGAGAGAGAGAGAGAGAGAGAGAGAGAGAGTTGTCATCTTCCTAGAGTGATTACAAGGACTATAGTTCACCCTCTCCACTTGTGTGCATACAGGCACTCTCACACACCTATTAATATGTGTTTGTGCACGAGCGCGTGTGTGTGACCCAATGGCCATGCTTTTCTTGACCGCAGCAACACATGGGTCACATACAAGTATGGCTAATTTGTCAAGTTTTTCTTTGTCAGCCTTGTTACTTGTGTTGTCAAGGTCATTCGTCTCTCTCTCTCTCTCTCTCTCTCTCTCTCTCTCTCTCTCTCTATATATATATATATATATATATATATATATATATATATATATATATAACATTGTTGAAAGAAAATGTTTCTCATGGAACTTGGAAGATCTTCATTGAAAGATAATAATGGTAGGATATACACTTAGGCTAGTTACACCGAGCACCTATTTGGCGCTCAAGTTCACTTTTCATGAAAGCCAAATGGCAATACATAAAAGGAGTTGAAATTTAGGGGCTACCAAAAATGGGGATAGCTCGATCCGTTGTTATAATTTATAGTGGGTGCACATGGGCAGTTCAAATGAGCTCAACTTGTGAGTTGCGACAAGATTTGGTGGCCTTTTGCCCTTCTTAAGCTTTTTCTTCATCACATAAAGGTCACGAGTCCATTGTTAGAAGGGCTTGTTTAAAAATTTCGCCGCTACAGGAAAGGGGAATAAAATAGGGTATCCTTCAAATGAAAGAGAGTATATTATGATCTAGATGCCCATCTCATTTAGAAAATGTAACTAGGGTTCATGTTGGAGCGGTTGCTATTTCGCATTGCATCCTGCGAGGCCATGGACCTAGGATGCTCGCATATCGTGTTGCAGTAGGGCGGAGCGTGCTGGGGTCGTGTGCTTGAACGTGTTCAAGGGTAGAGTGCTCCGGTGTGAGGCTCTCTTGCATGCGGCCTCCTCAAGCCGGCCCCCTCATTTTTTTTAAGTGGTGAAGATCGCTCTCGTGGATTTGCAAAGCTCCAAAACGACGGCTAGTCTCTTCAAAGTTTCTACTGCGGATGGGGTCCGTGGAGGGGAGGGCCGTTGGTGGCATGCTTCCCCTTGATGGATGGTGCGAGGCTCACATTAACAGCCTGATTTCGATGTGGTCTCCATAGTTTTGATGGCTGCGGCTGACTGTCCTGTCTTTTGGCGATTCGATCGTGATGGAGGATCATTCATCCCCCTTATGCGATTTTTATTGGCAGGTCTATGTTCTGTTTAGTTCGAGTCATGGCTTGTTCTGCTCATCTCTCAATATGTTATAATGGATCATCATGAGGGGGTTTTCCTTCGGGGATGGCAACCTTGCTAGTCTTTGTGGTAACCTCATGATGTATTTTGTCTGGACTCCATAGCTTTGGTTTGGGATGTTTTCTGGATGTATCTTTTTGCATCTGGTGGTTGTATCTTTGGGAACCTTGGCTTGAAATTATGAGCGATTCCTTTATGGTTGATATAATCAACTCACAATTTAGGTCTCCCCATTAGTAGGTGTCCCCAATTTTGAAATGGGGTTTGTTAAGGAGAATCTCGACAGATCTTCCTATGCCTTGGAGAAGAAAAGAGGGAGGAGACGGCACGTTAAGTGAATAGTGAGTTTAGAAAATGAAAAGACAAATGAAGATGGAAAGTCAAAAGACATTTTGTGTTCTTATAAATAGATGCTTCTCTAGGTGCTTCTCTGCTCTTTTTTTTTTAGCGTTTTTGCTTTCCCCCTCCCTCCCCTCCCCCCCGGCCTCTCTCTCTCTCTCTCTCTCTCTCTCTCTCTCTCTCTCTATCTCTATTTCTATCTCTATCTCTATCTCTATGTTGTATTCATCTTTCTTAGGTAATATTGTTGTAAATCTATCTGTTTTATCATTGCCTATCGTTATGTGCTAAAGATTAACGTATCTTGTCTTTTGTTTTTGAGAGGAATCTTTGAATTAAGAGCACTTTTTAATTTTTTTAAGTCATTTAGAAAAATCTTTTAATTGTGAGTACTGCCCAAGAAAAAAAGAAAAGATGTCCATCTCATTTAGAAAATGTGGGACAATAGATAGCATTGAAAAGTGGAAAGTAGTTTGTCAAATAGGGTTGAACCTGTGTCTTGTTAAGTGGAATGTAAGCAGATTTCGTTGATTTAGAGGAGGGGAAGCCTCCTCGTTTATAAGTGACACACGGGGTGTCACTCAAGGGATCTATGGCGGGGAACCTCTCCACAAGGCGAGGGAGCTTTAGGCCGTCAGATCCACGCGAATAGAGAGGACAAGACTTATTATGCGCAAGGCTCGTTAGGTTGGCATGGATGCGTGATAGGTGAGGTAGATAGGGTGTGGGTGTCTGTGGGAGGAGATCGTGGGCTCGAGTAGGGAGAGCGACAGAAGGCTCCTAATTTATTCTCTCAACCAACAGGGATCGACGATTGGATGCACTTGGCCGTTGATCCCTCGAATCGACCCGGGAAGCCTGAGAAAAATGGAAATGGAATTTATATTTTAGGACAACAAAAAATCTCACTGGATCCCTACAAAGAAGGAAAAGTCAAGTGGTGGGCAGTGTTCAAAATTTTTTTTTCCCCCAAAAACTTGGCAAACCTACAGATGTGAAACAACAAGTAAATTGACAAAATTTGAAGGTTTTTACACCAAATTACACTAATTTTTTCAAAATTTTGTAGGTTTTCTTACCTTAAAACATACCAGGTGGGATTGCACTAAACCTAGGTTTTTTCAAGCACTGGTGGGCATGTGGGGATCCGGAGGACGAGGCAAGGGCAAATGCATGTTGAGCGAGACATGTAGCTCACGCCAAACACAAGTGGCAGCTCTCTTGGCAATGACGCGATAGGTAGCTGAGAGCAAGGATGATGGTCCGAGTTGCTCATTGTCTTTTTTTGCATTGACCCTCTCACGAACTGGGCTCTAGCAATGCAGTGGCCTAGGCCTAGGATTAGTGTTGGGTACTGCTATCAATGGCGGTCTTCACCTGCACGTTGCGCTCACATACAGAAGCATGATTTTCAGAAGTGAACTAATGCTTGAAGAGAAGACGGAATCCCTGAAGATTCCAGCTAATAATAGGAGTCTCTGCATAGCTCGCTACACAGCCCCTGTGCGATTGATCAACCCTCCCCATCTTCCTTGCACATTTCTCCTACTGTTCTACTGACACACGCACACATGCTATGATCTGGTGGTCGTAGCTTGGCTCGCGCCATGAGAGAGAGAGAGAGAAAGAGAGAGAGAGAACGATGTAGGTTTGCCTCGACAAGAAAAAAATCACTGGCACTCGTTTCATCATTTCGTTGCTACTGAACGTGCCTCTCTCTCTCTCTCTCTCTCTCTCTCTCTCTCCAGGACCCTCGTCCACGTGGCATCCTCTTTGTCTCTCTCTCTTTACATGACTTTATTAATACTAGTACGACGGCCGGCCACCTTCGGCATTTTGGCGGCCGACCACTTTCGGCAGATGCTCTCTCCCCCTCTTTATCGCTTGCAAAGGGGCTTGTTTTTGTTTTGGACTTTAACTTTCAGATTGCAGATTGCGACATGTGTAAAGGGCTCCCCCTTTCACCATATTATGTTAGTAGATTCGTTCCTTACTTTCCTCTTTCCCCCGGTCTCCCTCTCTTTGTCACGTGCCAATACCTCCACTTTTCTCCTTAAAGCCACAAAAGGCATCTTCTAAAATTCTATTTAATACACCACTTTACAAAATTGGGAGGACCTGCTCGTCTAATACACCACTTTGCAAAATTGGGAGGACCTACTCATCTATTTCCAAAATTTCAGTGAATAATATTTTGACCTACATTAGTTTTTTTTTTGGCAAAAACTATACTTATGTTATTCAACAAACACATTGCCTTGATATATTCTCCACCAAACTTGTTGCTAAGTTACAAACTTCGACTTTTAATTTTTATCATGAAATTGTGATATTTCAGCCCAAGAAGGGCAAAAGGAAGAGCATGTCTTTTTTATCAAATCTTATCACTACCAATGGCAATGAAAGTTGGGAGTGGTCAGTTGGACAACTTCGCTCATCAAGTTTGTCGACGATGTGTACAAGTCCTATCCCGTAGGGTGCTTGTAGGGGCTTCGATGGAAGCATCCATTGTGCCATGGCATTGAAACTGGGCCCAACTATGAGTGTGGAAGAAATGTGTGCATTCAATAATGCCCGTTGGAAGGGTTTTGAAAAAAAATAAAAAACGCCTATCATATGTGGGGATCCGTAGAAGTTCTTACTTCAGCTCAAAGCTACCACCACACTTTATATGAGAAAATTAAGAAATACTTGCAACTCTTGATTGTATGGTTATGAGGAGCTCTCAAATCCAAAGGAGTGCTTGTAGGGGCTTCAATGCAAGCATCCATTGTGTCATAGCGTTGAAACTGGGCCCAATGTGAGTGTGGGAGAAACATGTGCATTCAACAATGCCTGTTGGAAGGGTTTTGGAAACAAAAAGAAAACTCCTATTATATGTGTGGGTCCGCAAAAGTCATTACTTTAGCTAGGACATCTCCCATCTCATAGGCTTGGAGGCCTAGCTTGGTGGCCAACTCTGTGGATATGAAATTGTGAGTAGAACGAGGGCCAAAGAGAATGAAAGCATCATGTTCTCTTACCTTTCCCCAAGCATGACATAGAGAAGATACTTTGTGATGAGCATCCTCTTCTTGAATTTTGACCAAGGTAGCTCTAGGAGGCTCATTACATGTATTCTTGTGGGGGCAAGCACGATAGGCATACCCTTGCTCCCCGCACTTGAAATAGCGGTTATCTTTTTGATAACTCTCTAGCTCTTCCGGAGAGAGTTTATTTTTGCCTTATAAACTCTCTTCTCCCTAGCTTTGTTGTTGTTGGAGTTGCCTTTGGGAGACTTTTGAACTGTACACATCCTATGACCTAAGGGCCATAGGGCACTATATGTAGTTAACTCATGATGGGTATATAACATCCTGTGGCCTTAGGGCCATAAAATGATATATGTAGGTGTTTGGCAATGCAACTGTACACATCCTATGGCCTGAGGGCCATAAGGCACTATATGTAGTTGTCTCATGATGGATATATAACATCATGTGGCCTTAGGGCCATAGGATGCTATATGTAGGTGTTTTGCGATGCAACTGTACACATCCTATGGCCCTTAGGACATAGGGAACTATATGTAGTTGTCTCATGATGGGTATATAACATCCTATGTCCTTAGGGCCATATGATGCTATATATAGGTGTTTTGTGTTGAGCATATACATGGCCTTTAGTCTATATGATGTTTTATGCAAGTGTTTTGTGTTGAGTAAATAAACATCCTATGGCCTACTTAGGCCATAGGGCACTATATATAGTTGTCTCATGATGGGTATATAGCATCATGTGGCCTTAGGGACACAACAAGTTTGTATACATCCTTTGGACTTAGGTCCATAGGATGCTATATGTAGGTGTCTTGATCTAATTATATATATACATCCTATGGCCTTAGGTCCATAGGGCCCTATACGTAGGTGTTTCATGATGCGTATATGAACATCCTACGGACAAAAGGCCATAGGATGCTATACGTTGATGTTTCTAGCTAAGTATATATAGATCTTATGGATTTTTGACCACACTGTACTATCTATTCATGTTTTATGGTGAGCTATATATGCATCCCATGAAATTTGGGTTGTAGGGTGCTATATATAGCGATTTCAGAAAGCTAGTGCCTGCCAGGACAGAAGGGGCTACGTATGAGCCGCACGATATGCCACATGGCACATCCACATTGATTGATCATATGCCAAGTGGTGTATCCACAACCATTGATTATATATAGATCCGCGTCTCAAGTAGTCCCGTGGATGTACATCCATATGATATGTTTACATCTTTGAAGGGACATTAAAAACGATGGTATGCATGCATTGCATGATCAAATGTGTGATCAAATTGCGTATGTGCACCTTTACAAGCCACTTCGCAAATGTGCACCGACACCTTTGCAACCCATTCTAGTATGTGGCCGCCTTGTTTAAATACTATTTGTATAAATATGTGTATGTTAAATGTATGCTGACACTCTCAAAACACGTGCAATTAGTGTGCAATCACACTGGAGAAAAAAAGCCTTTTTTTTTTGCTTATCCCAAATTTTTCCAAAATGTGTTTTCAAGTCTCTCGATCAATACTGCACAAAAAAATATCGCAGTTTTTTCAAGGGAAAATTCTCTAATTTTAAATGCTTTTCAGTGTATTTTTTATTATGCGTTTTTTGGCTCCGAGACGGTGATTTCGACCATGGGTGTCATTCCACTCATAGTGAGATGACACGGGCACTGACAAAGTCTCATGCCACTTTTTTGTTTTTTTTTGCGGAAAGCTCTTTAAGTTTCCAATTCTTTGGTATGACTCTCCCCCTAAGAAAACGATTTTAAACCCTTCAAAATTCAAAATAAAAGAGAGTGGTAAGTTTAGATTTAAAATTTGAAAGTCAAATTTTGAATTTTAAATGAACAAAATTTATTAACCTTATCTCTATCTCTCTCTTTCTTTTCGAAACTCTACTCTGCTCTCTCAAACACAGCTCTCTACGCTCTCCCTGTGCCTCTCCTAAACGCCCTCCGTGTGCGCTCCCTGCGCCCTCCCTCCATATGCCTCCTTTGCGCCACCTCTATTGCGTGCCCTCCCTACGCCTCGAAGCGCCTCCTCTCTCAAACAAAGAGCACCTCTCTGTCAGCCCTTGTTTCACCTCTTCTCCCAAACAAACAACACCTCACGTTGTC
This sequence comes from Adiantum capillus-veneris, assembly GCF_014529385.1. Classification (NCBI taxonomy): domain Eukaryota; kingdom Viridiplantae; phylum Streptophyta; class Polypodiopsida; order Polypodiales; family Pteridaceae; genus Adiantum; species Adiantum capillus-veneris. Next base: position 13,076,132 of record NC_140946.1, on the reverse strand, counting down.
CTTCGTTGAACGAATAGCCGCCCTTTGCTGCCGTCCATGTGCCTCTCAAGCGTGCAACATCTCACGACATCGAATGCCTCCCTGAGCCTCTCTCACAAATGTGCAACATCTTGTGGTGCCGCCTCTTCTCTCCCTCCCTGCACCTCTCTCCCAAACACGACAATGTCTCACGACACCGCTCGCAGGTAAGCTCAATCTTTTTCTGTACATTTATTTACCTCTCTCTTACTGTAAAAAAGTAAAAGAGTAAAACAATAAAACAATAAAATAGTAAAATAGTAAAACTGGAAAGAAGTAACCTTTGTATTGTATGCTATTTTTTGGTGTGAGAGAGGTCCTAGAAAGAGGAGATTTGGTAAGGGGTGCCGCAATGACGATGCTATAGGTAAACCGGTAGATATTCACACACAAAATTCACAAGAGACTGCTTGCTATATGAATGGGGAGAGATGAGAAGAGGGAGAAAATTATTATTTGGAGTGAGAGATAAAGGAGAGGAAGAGAGACAAACAAAGGAGGGGAAACTGAGAGACAAGAAGGAGAGGTTATAAGGTCAAATAAAGAATTTAAATTCAAGAGAGAGAGAGAGAGAGAGAGAGAGAGAGAGAGAGACGACACCTTGTGGCCCTAGGGCCATAGGGTGTCAACGTAGAGCATAAAGGGGTTTAGGGTAGCATAGAGCACACCTGGGCCCTGGGCCATATGGTGTCAATGTAAAGAATTTAGGTTTTCTTTGATTATTGGCATGGAGGATGACACCTTGTTTCCTTAAAGCAATAGGAGATAAACCTAGAGCAATGGTGGTTTCTTATTAGCATAGAGGACAACCGCCATAAGATACCAAGATAGAGCATGGAGAGCTTTCCCTAGTATACAACAAACCCTATGGCCATAAAGAGATCACCCTATAGCCTTGAGGCCATAGGTTGCCAAAAAACCCTCACAGTGGTTTCTAGCATATAGGGGACCCTATGGCGTTCAGGCCACAGGGTGCCATATAGAGCATAGATCGATTCTTACTAGCATAGAGCAGACCCTATGGCCTTTAGGCCAAAGGGTGCCAATATAGAGCATGGAGAGGCTCTTACTAAAATAGAGGGGACCCTATGGCCTTCAAGTCACATTGTGCCAATATAGAGCAAATAGTGTTTTTTACTGGCATATAGAGCACCCTATGGCCCTAGGGCCATTGGTTGTTAAAACTCCATCATGAAGGGTTTCTTCAAGTTGAAAACATAGAGGGCACCTTGCGGCCCTTGGGGCCATAGAGCATAGAGAGGTTATTACGAACATAGAGGGGACCCTATGGCCTTTAGGCCTTAGGGTGCCAATATAGACAAAATAGTGCTTTATACCGCCATAGAGAGCACTCTATGGCCCTAGGGCCATAGGTTGCCAAAACAAATGAGGGTTTTTCGGAAACAATGATGGCACCTTGTGGCCTTGGGGCCATAGGATGTCAATATAGAGCATAGAGCATAGAGAGCTTCTTACTAGCATAGAGGGAACCCTATGGTGTTCAGGCCATAGGGTGTCAATATAGAGAAAACAAAGGTTCTTACTAGCATAGAGGGGATCCTATGGCCCCAAGGCCACAAGGTCTCCTTAATATAGAGAAAATAGTGTTTTTTACTGGCATAGAGAGCACCCTATGGCCCTGGGTCCATAGTTTGCCAAAAAACCTACCCTCATGAATGGTTTCTTCAAAACATAGAGGGCACCTTGTGTCCTTGGGGTCATAGGATGTGTAGAGCATAGAGAGGTTCTTACTAGCATACAAGGGACCCTATGGCCCCAAGGAAATAGGGTGCCAATATAGAGCATAGACCGTTTCTTACTAGCATAGAGCGGACCCTATGGCCTTTAGGCAAGAGGGTGTCAATATAGAGCATGGAGAGGCTCATACTAAAATAGAGGGGACCCTATGGCCTTCAAGCCCCATGGTGCCAATATAGAGCAAATAGTGTTTTTTACTGGCATATAGAGCACCCTATGGCCCTAGGGCCATTGGTTGTCAGAGATCCATCATCAAAGGTTTCTTCAAATTGAAAACATAGAGGGCACCTTGTGGCCCTTGGGGCCATAGGATGCCATTATAGAGCATAGAGAGGTTCTTACTAACATAGAGGGGACCCTATGGCCTTCAGGCCTTAGCGTGACAATATAGACCAAATAGTGCTTTATACCCCCATAGAGAGCACTCTATGGCCGTGGGGCCATAGGTTGCCAAAACAATGAGGGCACCTTGTGGCCTTGGGGCCATAGGATGTCAATATAGAGCATAGAGCATAGAGCATACAACATAGAGCATAGAGCATTGAGCATAGAGAGATTCTTACTAGCATAGAGGGAACCCTATGGCCTTCAGGCCAAAGTGTGTCAATATAGAGAAAATAGAGGTTTTGTACTAGCATAGAGGGGACCCTATGTCCCCAAGGCCACAATGTCTCCTCCATATAGAGAAAATGGTGTTTTTTATTGGCATAGAGAGCACCCTATGGCCCTGGGTCCATACATTGCCAAAAAACCATCATGAAGGGTTTCTTCAAAACATATAGGGCACCTTGTGGCCTTGGGGTCATAGGATGTGTAGAGTATAGAGAGGTTCTTACTAGCATACAGGGACCCTATGACCTTAGGGTGCCAATATAGAGCATATATTGCTTCTTACTAGCATAGAGCGGACCCTATGGCCTTCAAGCCAAAGGGTGCCAATATAGAGCATGGAGAGGCTCTTACTAGAATAGAGGGGACCCTATGGCCTTTAAGTCATATGGTGCCAATATAGAACAAATAGTGTTTTTTACTGGCATATAGAGGACCCTATGACCCTAGGGCCATTGGTTGTCAAAAATCCATCATGAAGGGTTTCTTCAAATTGAAAACATAGAGGGCACCTTGGCCCTATGGCCTTTAAGTCATATGGTGCCAATATAGAACAAATAGTGTTTTTTACTGGCATATAGAGGACCCTATGACCCTAGGGCCATTGGTTGTCAAAAATCCATCATGAAGGGTTTCTTCAAATTGAAAACATAGAGGGCACCTTGTGGCCCTTGGGGCCATAGGATGTCATTATAGAGCATAGAGAGGTTCTTACTAATATAGAGGGGACTCTATGGCCTTCAGGCCTTAGGGTGCCAATATAGACCAAATAGTGCTTTATACCGCCATAGAGAGCACTCTATGGCCCTGGGGCCATAGGCTGCTAAAAAAATGAGGGTTTTTTTGAAACAATGAGGGCACTTTGTGGCCTTGGGGCCATAGGATGTCAATATAGAGCATAGAGCATAGAGCATAGAGCATAGAGCATAGAGCATAGAGAACTTCTTACTAGCATAGAGGGAACCCTATGGCCTTCATGCCATAGGGTGTCAATATAGAGAAAATAGAGGTTCTTACTAGCATAGAGGGGTGGCCACAAGGTCTCCTCAATATAGAGCAAATAGTGTTTTTTACTCACATAGAGAGCACCCTATGGCCCTGGGCCCATAGGTTGCCAAAACACCCTCATGAAGGGTTTCTTCAAAACATAGAGGGCACCTTGTGGCCTTGTGGTCATAGGATTCTTAGAGCATAGAGTGGTTCTTACTAGCATAACAAGGGACCCTATGGTGAAGGCCATAGGGTGCCAATATAGAGCATAGATTGATTCTTACGAGCATAGAGTGGACCCTATGGCCTTCAGTCCAAAAGATGCCAATATAAAGCATGGAGTGGCTTTTACTAGAATAGAGGGGACCCTATGGCCTTCAAGTCACATGGTGCCAATATAGAGCAAATAGTGTTTTTTACTGGCATATAGAGGACCCATGGCCCTAGGGCCATTGGTTGTCAAAAATCCATCATGAAGAGTTTCTTCAAATTGAAAATATAGAGGGAACCTTGTGGAACATAGAGGGGTCCCTATGGCCTTCAGGCCTTAGGGTGCCAATATAGAAAAAATATTGCTTTATACTGGCATAGAGAGTACTCTATGGCCCTGGGGCCATAGGTTGCCAAAACAATAAGGGTTTTTTGGAAAACACTGAGGGCACCTCGTGGCCTCGGGGCCATAGGATGTCAATATAGAGCATAGAGCATAGAGCATAGAGAGCTTCTTACTAGATAGAGGGAACCCTATGGCCTTTAGGCCACAGGGTGCCAGTATAAAGTAAACAGAGATTCTTACTAGCATAGAGGGGACCCTATGGCCTTCAGCCCACAAGGCCTCCTCAATGTAGAGAAAATAGTATTTTTCACTGGCATACAGAGCACCCTTGGGGCTCTTGGGGCCAACCCTATGGCCTTCAGGCCTTAGGGTGCCAATATAGAGCAAATAGTGCTTTAAACCGACATAGAGAGCACTCTATGGAAACAATGAGGGCACCTTGTGTCCTTGGGGCCATAGGAAGTCAATAAAGAGCATAGAGCATAGAGCACAGAGAGTTTCTTACTAGCATAGAGGGAAACCTATGGCCTTCAGGCCATAGGGTGCCAATATGGAGCAAACAGAGGTTTTTACTAGCATAGAGGGGAGGACCCTATGGCCTTTTTCCCACAAGGTCTCCTCAATATAGAGCAAATAGTGCTTTTTACTGGCATACAGAGCACCCTATGGCCCTGGGTACATAGGTTGCAGAAAACCCTCATGAAGGGTTTCTTCAAAACATAGAGGCCACCTTGTGGCCTGGGGGCCATAGGATGCCAATGTAGAGCATAGAGAGGTTCTTACTAGCATGCAGGGTACCCTATGGTCTTGAGGCCACATGATGCCATATGGTGTTGGTGTAGAGGCTCTAAAAGGGGATTTGGGCCATTCAAGGGATACTACTTTGAGGTTATGTCATCCATCTTGTCTAAATATATGTCATTCTTTTTACAAAAAATGTCTCAGAAGAGAATGCCAAAGTCAGTTGATGCAACAGGATCAACACCAAGTTCTTGGTATCTAGATTTTCACTTACCAAATGGTGGAAGTGATGAGAAAGTCCACTTGTTCTTTCAAGATAAAGAGAAATTGCCCTTCAAGGATTGTGATATTGTCAAAAAGGCGATAAAGAAAGATTGTTCAGATCTTGAAATGTCTCCATGCCTTGGAGTACAACTACTCAATGGTGACTCCTACTTGTTGGAGCCTGTGGCCTTTGCTAAAAAATTGGTGAATGTTGATTATGACGGAGTGACAACGACAAAAGCAGGGTGGGTGGAGCTTCAAGACGACACTCCAAGTGAGAACTTTATAGAATTATGTATTGAGGGCTTTAAGAAATTCAATCAATATTTAGGTAAATTGAGCAGCACAAAGAAGAATAACAAGCAAAAGAATGAAGACATAGGTAAAGAAAATCAATCTAAGACTCTCAAGGAGAGTCAGACTCCCTCACTTGGAGACGATAGTAGAAATGTGGCCAAAGAAAGTCTTTCAATTATACCCTTACAGACTCAAGAAGCAGGAGATTCTAGTGGGCTTGCAACTCTAGCAGTTGAAACCCCCTCAGTGGCAGTGGTTGTGGATTCAGTATTCTTAGCTGTGCTGGACTCTATTATACAACCGAAAGAAAAAGATATTGATAAAGAAGTTTCCAAAACTTCTAAGAGTGGGCTAGATGGATACATTGGAATTGCACACTATTTTAAATTTGGTGTACAATTTACCCAATTGATCCTAGTTGAGCAATGCAAACTTGCACCAGATGGCTATAAATGCAGACCATTGTCAGATGTGTATGTGAAATATCTCTTGAAGCGATTTGCAGGGCACTCTAGGCCAGTCTGCAGTGCAGCAGACCTGATGTCGTATAACCTAATTACAAAAATGCCTTTACAAACAGCTGAAGTGCATGGAGACAAGCTATCAACATACCACTATTGGATTCTAGCGGGTCAGCATTCCATCATAGCGGCCAGAGCTTTTTTGCATAACAACAACACTAAGTATGCTTTGAGAAAAGAGTTCTACAAGTTTAGAACTGCAAGGATAGTGGTAGATCCCAAAGACGTTGTTGTTCAAATTTCCAAAATGGAGAACATGGAGAGAATAATAGCAATGAAACACCAACTTTATGTGGAGGTCTTGAAGCATGGCCGTAGTCAATGGCTTGCATATTCTAAATTTCCAAAATGGAGAACATGGAGAGAATAATAGCAATGAAACACCAACTTTATGTGGAGGTCTTGAAGCATGGCCGTAGTCAATGGCTTGCATATTCTAAACCAACAAAACCCAAGGTAGGAGTTCCTATCGGTCATCCGAGTCGAGCACCTTGGGATGTAAGTTCCACTTCCGTATGCTTGTTTTTGTTACAAACGTTTCTTGAAATAAAGTTAATTTCCTTTTATTTATTTTGAAGGCCTTTGTAAATGTGGTGAACATCACGTTCAACCATAAATCATTTGCTAACAAAGAAGCACACATGGTTATGTACAATGATGAAATCTATGATGAGTGTGGATAAAATTCTTGGAGAAGCATCAGACATCAACTACTCTTGGCCAACAACCAAGCATAACAGCCTTTAGATGCCTAAATGGTTTAGAAGATAATGATATCAAGCTACTACAACAAGAGCTGATAGAAGAGAATATCTTCTTAGTGAAGCAACCACATCAAGCGGGCATGCTCGACCTCATTGCACGTTCAACGAACTTAAAGCAAACCAGGGTTTTTGAGCCTCAAATGTTGATGGCATTTAAAGAGATAGATCCATCAGCAATAGCAGTTACTTCATGGGATGAATGTAAGTCTCATTATAACATTACAAATGAGATTGACAAATCTCTCTTCACGAGCTGTACTACGCAATGGCTCAATCTCCTGTTACAAAAAGGAAAGAAGAAAGAGCCAATTCGTGAGATCACTAGGGGATATGTGCAGTGAATCATTGCACAAAATAATGGAACTTCTAGTTTACGATTCATTTTATAATTGGATAATCAAGTGTGTTGGAAGGAATTTGGAAGGCATTGAGTTTCTCTACAATGAGAATAGCTCTACAATTCGTGTTGGTGTTTGCATCTTAGCCATTCCATAGTGGAAGAAGACCTTGTTCTTAGAAGGTGGGCATGTGTGGATACCACAGAGAAAGTCATGATTCCAAGGATTTAGAGGAAGAAGAAATTGAAGAAACATTGGATGCAAGGATTGAGGCCATTCTAGAAATTCTACAGGAAACATGTTAAGCTAGCCACCCATGATATTACATTACTGATATTTAGATTGTTATTGTTGTCATTTTATTTTATTTGTCCCATCTCAAATTCGCCCATGATGTTATAACCATTGATGTTTGGTTTGTTATTTTTCTCAATTTACTTTCTTTGAAAAATGTGAACTTGTGAGTTTCAGTTTTTCCATAATAAATGAATTAGACTTAAGTGTACGATATTATACGGACATGTTGTGGCAAATAGAATTCTACATATATATAGTCATAAGATATATTATGTAATACTTTAAATCTAAGTGTTCATATGAGGTTTGGGAAGAACACCCTATGACTTGAGGATCATAGAGTTCTTTGTAGACATGGCACCCTATGGCCCTAGCGCCATAGAATCTCCCAAAAGAAAATGGGATACCCTACAACCTTACGGATGTAGGGTGATTACATCAAGTCTCTAAAAGGGAACAAAAGCATTTGGGTTACTCTATAGCCTTAGGTCCATAGGGTGTCAACATAGAATCCCCCCAAAGCATTTGGCCTATCCTACAATCTTATGGATATAGGGTGATTACATAGAGTCTTTAAAAGGGCACATAAGAATTTGGGCTACTCTACAACCTTAAGGCCCTATGGTGTTCAAAAACATAGAATCCCCCAAAAGAATTTGAGCTATCCTAGAATCTTACGGATATAGGGTGATTACATAAAGTCTCTAAAAGGGCACATAAGAATTTGGGCTATTCTAAAAGAAAACATAAGTTATCCAAGAGCATTTGGGATATCCTAAGGCCTTAGGGTCATAGGGTGTTGACATAGAATCTCCACATGGACACTTAAACCACCCAAGGATGCAAATCACTTAGCTCTCTATGGACACATCTTATAACATATCACATGACACCCTATGGCCTTTAGACCATAAGTTGCTTATTCTAAGTCACTTAAAGACTCTTCAAGTGTTCAAAAACATTTTTCTTTGGCCTTACTATCTTGTGTTCATAAACATTAGGGACATATATTGCATAACTTGTGAACAATTGATGTATGATCATTTTTGGTTGGGTGTAAGTTCTTCTATTGTGAATTGATGGTGTAAGCGTTTGAAATAATTATCTTTGTATTGCAACTAACTAGATTAAACATATATTCAACATTTGTTGTAAATTCCAATTATTTTCTTAGATAGTAAACATCAAGTATCAAAGTGCAAATGGTTTATAAAGCATTTGTTCTTTGGATTATGTGAAGATCTAGTTCTTTAATTGTAACAAGATTTTATTCAAAGATATAAAGTGCGAGTATTTTGTTCCAAACTATGATTTTATTTTTCTTCTAGATGATGCAGAGAATTGGAATTCATATCTTGAATTTTTTTCAATAGAGGGAAGCTAGGACTAGTACAATTTTTTAACTTGTCATGTAGCAATCGGAACATTGTATCAAGGTTTATTGCAAAGAAATGATTGTATAATAAATGACAATTGTTTAAGTTTGTAAATTGGGAGTAAAAGGCAATACAAGTTCAAGAACATGTGCAATGCCAAAAGGAGAATTTAACACAAATATTTTTGCCCCAGGATTTGAAAATCAAAGTGCATGGTGAGCCGGACTTCCATCCACCAACAGATCAATGCATTTGTGAATTAAATTACTTGCAAATTTTATTTAAATGTTTGAATGTTATGTCGACATTTGAAGGCAAAGACCCCTTCAATTGTGTGGCAAAGCAACAGCTATATGATGTATGATAATGATTCAATTTTGTATATTGGATTGCATATTTACCGCAGTATTAATTACAATATTTTAATAAGATCATAAATACATTGCGATTTTATAAAAAAGTTAACACTAGATTTTTTCATGACTATCATTGTCTAGTTAAGTTGATATATACCACCTATAATTATTTTAATGTGTATATACACTTGTATTTTTTCATGACTATTTTATTATGAAAACTTTTAATGTGTATTCATCCTTGAAAATTATGTCAAAAAGTATATCATCTATATAAATGGTATTTAAGATCACTAAAACAACTTGACTTTTTTTATTGAAATTACTAATATTAGAAAGAATGATGTGTGCTCTAATGGCATCATAATCAAAATCCGTTCATGAATGTACCATGGATGCCTTGGCCACCCTATGTCCCTTGGGCCATAGGATACGGACTTAGAGCATATAGTGTTTCTTACTAGCATTGAAGACACCCTTTGGCCCTTGGGTCATACGCCAACTTAGAGCATGGAGGATTTCCTTTTAGCATAGAAGCATAGAGGGCACCTTGTGGCCCTAGGGCCATAGGGTGCTAACATAAAGCATGTAGAACTTCTTGCTAGAATGAAAGGTACCCTATGGACCCAAGAGTCCCAACAAAGATCATATAGGGTCTCTTACTAGCATAGAGAGCACGCTATGACCCTAGTGCCATATGTCTCTAACATAGAGTCTATGAAGAGGCACGTAAGTCGCTCAATGTCCATAGGGTACAAATATAGAGTCTCTAAAGGGGCACTTAGTAGGGAATTCTCTTCAAGGACACCTTGGCCACCCTATGGCCTTAGAGCCATAGGGTCTCAACGTAGACAATAGATGTTTGCCGCGACGGACGTCAGCACAGCGAGAACTCACCTAACATATAATTTCAGCTAAGGACGAAGCTCGACCCGCAGGCGTGTGGAAGCAAGCATAAGGTGTCAACCTACACTCGACCGACTCCTAACTAATTCCTACAGAGGTCTCTACCAATTGTCTAAGTCACAGCCTTCAAGAGTGTATAAGAGGAAACTTCCTACAACGCTTTCTAGAGCCGAACAGCCATCCAACAATCTCGAAACACCATAGAACTTGAAGGAGACCCTACTAATACCAATAGGTCTCTCTCCCTAAGGTCTATGAACCAAAATCCCAACCTAAAACACCCGGTGCAAAATCACATAGGATGTCTGTCCGAAATATGCAGGTCTTTGTTTCCGAAATCTAAAGTGCCTAATCTGTAGTTCTACTCAATGTGAATGCGTGAATATGCTGGAATGAAAAATTGGACAACGGATGCTCACCCAAACACCAGATGAATCTCGTAGAAGGAGCTTGAAAAACCGGACCGTACGCGCGCAATGTAGGTATCGACGCGTAGCTCTCGTCGGGGGAAACATATTGCACTTCTCTGTACTTGATTCCGACCACCGGTGCACACGTAGCGTCAAGATGAAGCTCACACTCTCTCTCGCACTCAGTACACTCACTCACAGACTTCAAAACTCTCATTAAGGTCAAAAAGTGGTATATATACCTTACAATCTCAAACCCTAAAGTTCCAAAATCAACCATCTACTCAATCTGGGATACAATATGGAAACTTCTGTAAGTCCCAATATTTACAAGGTGAAAAATCAGGTTTTCCTCAATGAATGAATAATTACAAAAATAATAATCCTCCGAGTAGTTAGTTTCCGTGGGGTGTGTCTAGCTTCTAACACTCCCCCCCTCCTTGCTCATGTCGTCCCCGACATGGCCGCTGATCTGCTTCTTTATCGTATCATTTCTCGCATATTTAGCAGTGCCATTCATATCTTGCATGCAGGTTCATCATTGTCGGGCCAAAAATGCCAGTGTTCATTGTGAAGAAGCCTGTGTAGAACGCTTCTTCAAAAGTCTGGAGGTGATAGGATGGTAGAAACATTATCCTTTGATACAGCGCATGTATCAGCTCCTTGGAAGGCTGACCAGACAGATCATAAGCGCATCTGTAAGTATCCTGGAAGAAAAAGATGTTGTCAGTCACCTGGCCTGGCCTCAAAGTCTCAAACACTGCTAAGAGGGTTTTGCAGATTTTCTTCATCATAATGCATGTAAGGTAAGGTGAGCCAGTGAACAACTTTATGGTGCCCATTAGGGTTTTCATCATGTATTGGACACTTATTCTCTCACCTACCTTCAAGCCTGGCAGCTTAGGGTAGTTCAACCAAGTGGGTTGGCTCCTTTGTAAGATTTCCTGCGCTTTCCATGTCCTGATCCTTGGTAGAGGACAAAAGCTGAGGTTGTCTCTGATATTTTTCGGTTCCTCTACCAAGTGGATTAGGTATTGTGGGTACTTTGTAAGCTAGGCCTTCCTCCACGTTGTTGGTTGAGAATCAACAATGCATTGTAAAGTGGTACGGTTGGCTCTTCTCTTATCCGCTTGTTTATGGTAGCTGCCTCATATTTCAGCAATGGATATGGGAGAGAGGGTTGTAGCCACTCACGCCTAAGGTTGCTGGCGTCGATCTTCTGAATGGTCATAGACTTGAAAACCCTCTGCTCCCACTCCAAGGCTTCCTTTGTGGTCTCTCTGAGATCCACCTCTATTGCTTTACGCAAATTTTCTTCATCTTCCTGTGTTAGATCTTGTGGCTCTTGAGAGGATCCTTCTAGGATTTCCTCTTGCATAGGCGTGTCCACCGGATCTGCGACATTTTCTAGGTCAATGCCCTCATTGACTGCTGGCCCTGTGCTCTCTGGCTCTCTTGCTTGCTGTCCTTTCAACTCCTCAATTTGCCTCAGGAGTTTTTGCTTTTCTGTTTCAGCTTCTTCACCCATAATCACGAGGAGTTCATTTAATTCGGCGTTTATTCTCTCCGCGTCCTCGAGCTTTCCTTTCATGCTTTCTACTTCCTCTTGCAGGGCTTTCTGCTCTTCTTCCATTCTTGTTTGCATGACGATAGATCCTTCTGCCATCATCAATCTCTGCTTTTTCTCTAGAGTCAGCTCTTTCTGAAGTTCTTGCATTTGTTCTTCATAGAGTTGACTCTCAGTCGTGATTTGAGTCGAGCTAGTAGCTCTAACTCTGGAAGGTGATGCTCGTAGCCTCTAGATGGTCTGATGTTTTACTTTAAGTTGGTCCTTGAGCTCAAGGACCTCATCTTGGCTTGCTTCTTGATCTATCTCCGCCCTTTCCTTGGCGTTTCTCATGGCTTCTACTTCTTTAGATTCTTCTGCCAGCTGTAGTGTCAAGTTATCTCTTTCCTTCTCGGCATCTAGCAGTGATTTGCTGAGCTACTGACATTCTTCTTCAACTGATTGCATTCTTTTTGCAGCTGCTTGATTTGCTTCCTCCATTGCTTGGCATCTTTGTAGTGCCCTTGCTAGGCTGGCCTGTAGCTCAACTTCCCTCTCCTTTTGCCTTTGGCTTTGTCCTTGCAGAGTGTCTACTGTTAGGAAATAAGACGTAGCTAAATAGATAATTGAGTAGATTACTTAATGGAGAGAGACAGATTTATATACACGAGATTATAGAGTAGAGAGAGAGAGAGAGAGAGAGAGAGAGAGAGAGAGAGAGAGAGAGAGAGAGAGAGAGAGAGAGAGAGAGAGAGAGAGAGAGAGAGAGAGTACACACGATATACGTGGTTCACCCAATGTGGGCTACGTCCACGGGAAAGCAGCCACTCAATGGCTTTAGTACTTCAAAACAAGAAGTAGTTTACAAAGGGATTATACCCTTAATGGAGCTCCCGCCTTGCTTCACTCTCACCACCTCACACTCACCTTGTTTCATCAACTTCACACTATGAAATGTGTGTAGAAATGGCCTCCTTTTATAGGCCAAAAGGGCTGCCCTCTCTTATGAGAGACAGCCATGTGTAGCCGCCCTTGTGCGAATAAGTCCAAATCGGACCCTCCAATCCGCCCATGTGTGGCTGCCCTTGAGAAGACAAGTCCGCTTTTGAATTCGGCCACCGGCCACCGGCCATTGACTTCCGACCACCAGCCACCGGCCATTGACTTCTAACCACCGGCCATCGGCCATTGACTACTGGCCACCGGCCAACCGACCGGTTGTTTTCCGACCACTTTCTGACCGCCGTCCGGCCATAATATTCCAGTGAAAAAGGATATTCCGGCGAAAAAATGGCTAGAGCCAGTTCAAGAGGAGCAGCCAGAGCAAAAGAAAGGGAAGAAGGAATTTGCCCAAGTGCCTGCCAAAGAAACAAGGTTGCAAAAAGCGGCAAGATTAGAGAGGCTAATGGAGAGCTTCTGAGCAGAGAGAGCCCTCAAGGGTGATTTAAGTGAACTCTGGAATCCTTCTCTAGAGTCAATGTCGGGATCATCCTGAAGAGTGCAAAGGGACAGATTTGAGGTCTATATCAAGAATTTTGAGATTCTTGATGCAGCATCAGAGAATATACCGCATGTCCCTTTCATAGAGGAGGAAGTACAACAAATACGGCAGAAACTGCTAGATGAGCAAGAAAGCCAAGAAAGAGAAAGAAAAACTAAAGCAGACAGGGATTTAAAGGGCAAGCCTACATCCCTACCGACCAGCCCTAAACCCAGTCCACAGCCCTCACCACCTCCTAGTAGCCCTCCACCAGAAGTCAAGGAGGCTGAACACAAAGCTGAAGAACGACAAGGAGGAGAGCAAGAGCAGAGTCAGGAGCAAATGCCAAAGGAAGAGGCTAAGCCTCGAAGGGAGCAAAAAGAATTAGAAGATTCTTATTACGCATTTTTGGACCTGCTAGCTGCAGGATACACGAAGGAAGAAGCTGCCACTGTCGCATTCGACTTGGCGAGGACACGGCCTAAAGAACAGATGCAAGGCATCAGGCTAGTGGAATTAAAGGAAATTGCCACAGATACAGTGGACCTGCACCCGCCCTCCAACGACTCGGATGTGGTGATGACAAAGCTAACCGGGTTGCGAGTGCAATACATAGCTTCAGAAAAAGAGATGGCAGCTCTAAATGCCACTGAAGTAAATATTAAGATGGAAGTAGATGTTAAGTATGGAGCCTGATTTACCCTTGTAATTTTCTGTGGTAAAAGCGCACATTTGTAAGGCCCCCATTATGAGGAGAAGCCATCGTGCATGAAGGAAAATCACTCACCGGAAACCAAAATTTTCACGAACAAGAAACAGGGGGAACTTTAAAGGCCTCGGGGGCGGAGGCCCCCGATACTTTTTTTTTCACCGGAATATTCTTTTTCACTGGAATATTATGGCCGGACGGCGGCCAAAAAGTGGTCGGAAAACAACCGGTCGGTTGGCCGGTGGCTGGTAGTCAATGGCCAATGGCCGGTGGTCAGAAGTCAATGGCCGATGGCCGGTGGTCGGAAAATGGCCGGTGGCCGAATTCAAAAGCGGACTTGTCTTCTCAAGGGCGGCCACACATGGGCGGATTGGAGGGTCCGATTTGGACTTATTCGCACAAGGGAGGCTACACATGGCTGTCTCTCATAAGAGAGGGCAGCCCTTTTGGCCTATAAAAGGAGGCCATTTCTACACACATTTCATAGTGTGAAGTTGATGCAACAAGGTGAGTGTGAGGTGGTGAGAGTGAAGCAAGGTGGGAGCTCCATTAAGGGTATAATCCCTTTGTAAACTACTTCTTGTTTTGAAGTACTAAAGCCATTGAGTGGCTGCTTTCCCATGGACGTAGCCCACATTGGGTGAACCACGTATATCGTGTGTACTCTCTCTCTCTCTCTCTCTCTCTCTCTCTCTCTCTCTCTCTCTCTCTCTCTACTCTATAATCTCTTGTATATAAATCTGTCTCTCTCCATTAAGTAATCTACTCAATTATCTATTTAGCTACCTCTTATTTCCTAACAACTGGTATCAGAGCAAGGTTTGCTCGTAGCTAAATTATCTCAAGTAAAGAATTCCTTGAATTGAGTGGGAGTTATGGCGGAGGAAGGGAAGCTCAAGATTGAGAAGTTCAACGGCAAAAACTACCAACATTGGAAGATGCAGATTGAAGACTATCTCTACCAGAAGGACCTCTATTTGCCACTAGGCGGTCTTGCAAAGAAGCCCGCAACAATGGCAGATGAAGCATGGATTGTCCTTGATCGAAAGGCACTGGGAACAATCCGGTTAAGCTTGGCGTCAACGGTGGCCTTCAATGTTTCGGAGATGAAGACCACAGAGGACTTGATGAAGTCACTTGACGACTTCTATGAGAAACCATCGGCATCCAATAAGGTATTTCTTATGAAGCGCTTGTTCAATCTAAAGATGGCAGAGAATGGTTTAGTTGTAGAACACCTAAATGACTTTAACACAAACATAAGTCAACTTCGATCAGTGAAAATCAATTTCGATGACGAAGTGCGAGCTCTCCTTATACTATCATCTCTACCGGATAGTTGGGACAGCCTTGTGATGGCTGTAAGTAATTCCATCTCTGGCACAAATACTCTTAAGTTTGATGATGTTGTGGGTGTTCTCCTAAGCGAGGAAATGCGAAGGAGAAGCACAGGAGAATCATCAAGTGATGCACTATCAGTGGAAACAAGAGGAAGGCTTAAGGAGAGGTTCAAAAACCAAAAGGGTCGTGATCGCTCAAGGTGAAGCAAGTCACGCACAAAGTCAGTTCTTGAATGTTGGAACTGCGGCAAGAAGGGCCACATCAAGAAGGATTGCTGGTCCAAGAAGAAGAAGGAGACAGAGTCTCAAGACAACAAGCCAACATCGGAGGCCAATGTGGCAGGTAAAGTAGAGCAAGATGCTCTAATTCTCTCATAAGACAATGTGTCTAATTCCTGGATAGTAGATTCCGGGGCTTCATTCCATGCGACACCACACAAGCAACATTTCCAAGACTACACCAAAGGTAATTTTGGGTATGTATACTTGGGAGATGATGAAGCTTGTGAGATTGTCGGCAAAGGTACAGTTTCTGTCAAAACTGCTAACGGAAATGAATGGAAGCTTAAAGATGTTAGGCATGTTCCTTCTCTTCGCAAGAATTTGATCTCTACAGGACAATTGGACGATGAAGGTCACAACATTGCATTCGGAAACAAACGGTGGAAGATCTCAAAGGGATCTTTGGTGGTTGCCAAGGGTGAAAAAGTCGGTACACTTTACTTGTGTACTGTTAGCACGCAACCTTCAGCTTGTGCAGCAACTACAGAAGTTGACAGTGCGGTGTGGCACTACCGACTTGGGCATATGAGTGCCAAAGGAATGCAAATCCTTCAAACAAAGAAGCTTCTACCAGGTTTGAAAGAAGTGGGCTTAGAGTTCTGTGAAGATTGTGTTTATGGTAAACAAAAGAGGGTAAAATTTCAAAAATCAGGAAATGAAAGAAAAAATAAAAAACTTGAGTTGGTTCATTCTGATGTTTGGGGTCCTGCAAGTACACCATCACTTGGTGGCTCATTGTACTATGTAACATTCATAGACGATGCGACTAGAAAAACATGGGTTTATGTCATGAAGAATAAATCCGATGTATTTTCCATATTTCAAAGGTGGATAGCCTTTGTGGAGAATGAAACAGGTACCAAGGTTAAATGCCTCAGATCCGACAATGGAGGCGAATATTGCAGCCAAGCTTTTGAAAGCTTTTGTGCTAGCAATGGCATTCGGAGGCAAAGGACAACCCCAAGGACACCTCAACAAAATGGGATTTTGGAAAGGATGAACAGGACAATCATGGAACGAGCACGAAGCATGCGGCTACATGCAGGCCTACCGCTTGAGCTTTGGGCGGAAGCTGTAAGTACGTCTGTGTACTTAATCAATCGGTCACCCTCAACGGCATTGGATGGGGGAGTTCCAGAAGAGGCATGGACAGGTAAACCGGTGAATTATGCATTTCTCAAAGTGTTTGGGTGTGAGGCTTTCATGCCAATAGATAGAAGCCTAAGATCAAAGTTAGATGCAAAGTCCAAAAAGTGTTTCTTCATTGGCTATGGAGAAGGAGACTTTGGGTATCACCTATGGAATCCTGAAGATGGTAAAATCTTAAGGAGTAGGGATGTAATTTTTAACGAAAAAAATATGTACAAAGATTACTTGGAAAGAAAACAACCAAAAGAAACAGGTGATGAGTACATGGAGCTTGAGGACGGTGAAGACTCAAGGACTGAGCCATTGTCACCCGTGATGCATGGAAGTCAGCTTGGAAACGCATTGGGGAGTATGGTGCTGGATTTACCCCTCCAACATATCACCATATGAGAAACCAATTGTTGGATAAATGTTACACAAGCACACAACAGGATATTCAAAGGGTAATATTAAATGCAACAAAACAATCTGGATACACCATAGTTAGTGATGGTTGGTCCAACGTTCAAAGGCGGCCATTGATCAACATCATGCTTGTATGTCCTCGTGGTGAATGTTTTATCAAATCTGTGGATAGCTCTGGTCAAATAAAGTTTGGTAGTTTTATAGCTGACATCATTGGCGACGCAGTTGAGGAACTTGGAAAAGAAAATGTTGTCCAAGTAATCATGGACAATGCCAAAAATTGCAGGGCTGCAGGTAGGATACTTGAAAGTCACTTCTCTCACCTATATAGTGCTAGTTGCAGTACACACAACTTGAACTTGGTATTGCAAGATTGGTACAAGAGGGAGGACACAGAGTGGTTCAAATGGATAGTAGACAATGCTCGCTTAATAGTCAAGTTTGTTTTGAAGCGTCAGAGGGTTCTTGACATGTACCGTCAGAGGATGTCTACTATGTTAAAACTGCCGTGTGAAACTAGATTTTGCACCAACTACTATACGGTAGAATCACTAATAAAAAATAAGAATACTGTGATGGAGACATTTGTTTGTGCCACTTTTTCAGAATGGGAGGTTGGTCAAAGGGAGAAGATAAAAAGAAAAATAGGGGTGATCGGAGATCTACTAGCTGATCGCCACTTCTGGGATGATGTGGTGGATGCACAATGTCATGATGCCAATTATGCTCGCATTACGCCAACTGGATTCAGCCTTGCCTAACATAGGTAAGGTGTGGATGGCTTGGTGGACTGTTCAAGAAAGCCTTGCAAATCCAGAGGAGCCCCAGGAGCCAATTGTGAAGCCTTGGAAGACACCATTCACTCAAAAGAGGAGAGAAATTTTGAGAAAGTATGTGCATGGTCGATGGGTTGGAGCACATAGTCCACTACATAACATAGATTTCTTATTGGATCCAGAGTATTGGGCAATGGAAATAGACAAACTTGATGAGGAGGTGCTGGAAGACTATTATGATGTGATAGGCAGGTTTTATGATGATCCTGATGAGCATGCATCAATTGTTACTGATCTTACGAAGTTTAAACTCAAAGAGGGTAAGTTTGGTACAAAATTTTTGCAGAAACTTGCCACGGAGCAACCAGCGTGGAAGTGGTGGATGATGAATGGTGGTAGTGCACCCACCCTTAAATGCCTAGCTGTTAGAATCCTAGCCCACAATTCAAGTTCTGAGAGAAACTGGAGTACATATAAATATGTACATTCCACCATCAGAAACCGCCTTCTAAATTCAAGAGCTGAAAAATTGGTGTATATGTACTGCAACCATCGGCTATTGGCAAGAGTGCAAGCTGAGAACTACAAAGAGGAGATGCTGCGCTGGACTTATGATGTAACCAATGATGAGGTGGACGAAGACAGTGAGCTGCAAGGGGAATCTCATGAAGTAGAAACTACATGTACTTTAGAAGAGATTGAAGAGAATTTGGAAATTGAACAAACTTTGACCCGTCGCAGCAAGCGACGATGGTTTAATTAATAGATTATCAAATCCATTGAGTGACTTCTGTTTAAGTTCAGAAACTGTTTATGTTATAAGCTTTTTTTTATATTTAGTTTAAGGTTTAGACATTTGCTTAATAATAAACGAAGCCCTTAAAAACCTTTACAAGGCCACAAATCACTATTAAAGCTTCATAATATACAAAGCCCTAACAAATATTTGCATTATCACATATCATAATTGAAGCTAAAGTGAAGACAATTCACAATTCACTAATAAATTCTCGCAAGACAACGAGTAAATGTTTTCAAATGTTACAAAAACTATCCAGGTGATAGTGAAATATTTGTGAGAATATCTTCATTCTCCTGTTCACGCTGACCTTTAAGCTTATTATAGTCTTCAGACATTTTGAACATTACATATAGCTTTTTGGATATCTCAAACTCACATATAGCACAATGAAAGTTATTCATCATGCTTTGCATCAAGCATGATATATGATACATATGTCCGCATGGCAAGCTGAAGTGACCACACCACTCATGAAAGAATGATCTACATATGGGGCAAGGACCACCGTGCTCACCAGAAGCTGGAGGGGCCTCAATAAATGTTGGGTGCTCAATCAATGTGGCAGCATTTTGTTTTTTTATAGTCGTCTCTAACTCTTTTACGTGGCGAGATAGCACCTTCACCTCCCTTTGTAAGTCTCTATTTAAAGTTTCTTCTGCATGAGAGCCTTGTGTAGCTTGTGATGCTTGCCTGAGTTGAGTTTGAAGCTCCTCCTTAACTTGGTGCACTTCCATTGATGCACCTTCTAGTGCCAATGACATCTCTTGCCATGTGACGGTGACTGCAGTACTGCGAATGTCCTCAACTGTCATGTGAGGTGTCCTTGAGCTAAAGTCCACTGCTTCACCCAAGACATAATGCATGTATAACATCTTGGAAAACCATAGTGGACAATCCATATGATGCATAGGATGACCCATAACATCGAGATATATGTTCTCTCCATTGTCTCGTATGTCTGCATTAATGCATTGTGATAGCTTGAGTCGGCATTTCTTGATGTTGTCATCTGCAACGCCTGGCCATATGGATTTGACCATTTCTCGGTCAATCCTAGTGTTCACCTCTTTCCATTGTGTACCCACTGGGTTGGCCCACTGGGAGCAACGAGCTGCAATTCGAGCGGTGTCGTTCACTCCACCGCCTTGACACATGGATCTAAGATGCTCAAAAGCGCGCTTAGCCCTTTGATTATTATTATCCATATCCTGATTAAACACTATATTTCAGTTACGGCATACAAACTTAATGATAATCAATTGCTATAAGAGTAACTACCATTTTACGACAATCAATTACTATAATTTTAACCACCATTTTACGACAATCAATTGATATTAGAATAACCACCATCTTACGACAATCAATTGATATAAGAGTAACCACCATTTTTTAAATCAATGAATGACAATCAGTGACTCCACGTGGCTTATTGCTTGAAACTTAAGAGAAAAAACAAAACTCATAGAAAATTTGTTGTCTATTGAGATATAACAAAGTGTTTTTATTACTCATACATCATCCATGGCGCATAATACCCAATTTTTAAAAGTTCTTTTATAAGTCAAAAGTCTTAGAAAACCTTGGTTCATAAAGTACATCATATATCCATCAAAAAAAGGCTACACTCATTTCAGAGGGAGGGCGTAAGCATCGTTCTGGCTGGGCTTCAAATATTTCTAATTCTTTGTCCAAAAGTGCCAAGGTCTTTCTGTTGGTGGATTTCTTCCTCACCCAACCTTCCACAACAATCCTAGATATGGCTTGTACCTCCACTGAAACCTTATGTTTGAACCAATCTGTGCTGTAGTAGTCAGAGAACTCTCCACAAAACTTACAAAACTGCCATATCACCCATCCTATGGTGTATACATATGTGGCCTTGGTCCATGGGCATAAATTCTTGCCATCTAGTAACTCAAGAGCTCGCCAAGGATGAAGCTTTTGCCAGTTTTCATCGGTATTGTTGGTCTTTTGTGTCTCTAAGCCAACACGCAGAGCCAATCCCCAATCAATTATTCCAATACGGGGAGTGAGATCCTTGGTAAAGTCCAGCATGATGTTCCATGGATGGAGATCATTGTGGATCACTCCCTCGTCATGTGCGAATCGCAATGCCTTCACCAAGGCATGGATCAACGAGGGAGCATGATTGCACAGGCTCTTGATACGTGTTTTCTTGTCTTTAGAGGGCTGCTCCCATTTAAAGTCTTCAGGGATCTTTCCTTTCCCCTCTTGATGCGCTACAAGCGTCGTGAAAGAGCCATGTGGAAGGGGCACTGTCTCCATAAGATCACCTAAAGTTCCCCCATTGAAGTAGGGGAATATCAGAGACCATGGCAATGTTACAGAGTGGGAAATACTCCTCACAATCCCTCTATGGTTGAGATCTACCCCACTTTCTGATGCAAAGCTTTTCCACTGATGCTTGGCCTGTCGTTTGAACTCCTTGGCACAATAATTATTCGTTGCAGGAAGGAAACTGATCCCTTTGATTTGAACTTGCCACCCTGTGCCATAAGCCCCTAACCCAAGTTTCTTGATCTTCTTAATGGACTTATTTGGAATGCCCAAAGTCATACTACATTCAGAATTGTATATACTGCTCTCCAGGTGACTGGCAGAAGCAGTAGAACCCGATGTTCCCTCAATGGCAGCCTCCTCAATAAACGGTTCTCCAACTTGGCTGCTCCCCATAACTCTGGTGATAGCCATTCGCATTTTCTTACTTAGGCCAAACTGTGTGTCTATGTGGGATGCTCGCCTTGACCTCTCCTTTTCAGCTCTCCATCTCGCGTTCCAATGCTCTAGCTTACCCTTATCTACTTCTTGAGGGCATTCCTCTTTCAAATTAGAGGCCACCTTGGGCAAATTGCCCACCCAACTGCTCAGTAATGAGATTATTGATTAAGTTGTTTTGTCTGGATATAACAACAACATTTTGCAGGCAATCTCACTGTATAATGATTGCAATCTAGACTCATCTGCAACAATCTACGCTATATTGTTGGGATCTAGTGCACCGACGATTTTAATCAACAATTGTCTAATTTTATTTTTGAATTCTATCATTGAAGTAGCAGAAGGATCCATTTTGCCTGCAATGTTATTATTGCAAACAACACATTGTGAAATATAACTATGTGCCACTGCATTTGGATCTTTTCTACGTTGTCGAGAAATTTGCGGTCATGCCAGGAAAGCACCGGGCTTATGGCTGTGAGAGTTTGTGAGAGAACTCAACAAAAACTATATGAAGGAGTTAAACCATAGATGCCATGAAGACTAGGGTTTGGAAAGAAGTGCAATCAAAGAAGACTCACTCTTTCTCTCTTGCACTCACACACACAAAGAAAGAACGCAAAAGAGAATGTCAAAACAATACGAAGATGAAAACATCAAGGCTATGGTCATATCGTATCATGGGTAATATGAAAGGGTTAATGGATGAGTTAATGGCATTCAATCTTGGCTGACCAAATAGGCTACGAATTGTTCTTTGGAATTGTAGTTTTGTGCTTACCATAATATATATATTTTGTCTAGTGATTGGGATTAATTGTGTGTACAAATCCTCTTGGTTCATAGCAAGATAACTACGCTTACATCAAAAGAAAAATTATAGTCTATGAGAGGTAGTATGATGGGATCCGGTGATAGAAGTATTTCATTGAGCCTTTCAGGGCCGAACAGAAACACTATACGTTGTTGAAAGTGTATTTTACGGCTAATCCATACGTTAATTCTAATAGATCGTACAGAGTGAAAGAGATAGAAATGATCATCATGTGGGTTATTCATCTAGGATAGTATGTGAGAAATGTAGATATGAGAGAAGTGAAGAGATGAGAAGTTTCCCTCCCAAGCCCTATTCTTGCCCGTAGGCAATAAGGATACTGCGGGGAGAGATGTACCTGTAGCAAAGAGAACCTAGAGAGGATGAATTACTAAGAATGAGAGAGATAGGTTTGGTTAAGGAGATGAGATTAGATACATATATATATATATATATATGTTGGATTAGAGATGAAAATGAAAACAACAACAAATCAAGAAAACATCAATGTAGAACACATCTTACTTGACAAACCCTTTGGCACCATTATTGATGGAGAGAGAAGAAGAGTGGATGATTCCACTTTGATTGATACACCAAGTGCAAGACCTTCTTTGATTAGAGTTGATCTTCCAAGGTTAGCTTGTTGCAAGAATGGCTAGTCTCCCTTTAGGAGAAAGTGTAGGCTTGGGCTTATGTTAATGGCTAAGTACAATTAGGCATTACTACTCACTCCCTCAAGAATTCCTCTCATCAATGGCTTGAATGCTTGATTTTCTTCCAAGGAAGAAGAGGTCCCCTTTTATAGGTGAAGGGAACCCCCAAGGGTTTACACAAGAAGAGAGGAGCCAGTGTGAACAGGAATTGGAAAAGTTGGAAATGAGCTGCCTCTGCATGATGTGGGTAGACTGGGGTCCAGTATTTTGATCATATCTCCTCAACCGTGGCTCCAAATAAAAAGGTAAAAATATGGACAAAAACTTCAGCTCATTAGCTATGATTTTCATTTCAAAATCGTTTTCCAATTCAAATTGGAACCTTGTGTAAAAAATTCATCAAAATAGGGTCCATTTATGGCAGCAAAAGTCTTCATGTGGTCTCCTTAGCTTAGACTTTCATTTAATTCCAAAGGACACCTCATGCCATATGAAAGCATGACATTGCTCCTTGACAAAGTTTTGTAATCATGCTTGCAATAATGCATTAAAATAAGTGTATCTTTGAAATCATGCCACCTAGTGTCCCACTAGGATTTGATTCTCTCCTAGTAGCTATTTAAAAAGAAATATAAGAAAAGTATAAAAAATACATAGAATATATATATATTGGAGTTTACCCTAGATATAGGATCTATTTAGGGTGTGAGATGATAATGAAATAGTAGAAATAAAGTATGAATGCTTTTTGCCCCAAGTTAAAGAGGCGGAGCTATTGATGCTTTTCCCATAGTATTTTCTTATGGTAAAGTAAGGATATGTTACCCTTGAGAAAAATAATAGGATGAGATAGAAGGCTTATTATTATACTTAAATATGCATATGTACACTATAGGAAATATAATTGTGTATCTAAAAAAAGTACAAGATAGATCTTGTAGCATGCGTTCCCACTATGTACGTGTCACAGCACGACATCCACCCCCTCTAAACCTGCACATCCTCCGGTATGTGCCACATTGTCTCTTTGTAAGATTAGACCTCTTGTACATCTTCCTTGTCTTCTTCTTCACTGGATGATTCCAGAGCTTCATGTTCACTTTGATCTTCACCTGTGCTTTTCTCTTCTTCCTCATCAATATCTTCTAGATCATTGTCTCCTCTTCTCTTAAACATTTTAATCCTTTTTCCTGCAATGGGAATCTTTACTTCTGTACCATCTAGTTCAGACAAGTTGTAAGTAGCATTTTCATGCACATGCTTTACAACATACGGTCCAAACCATCTTTTTGAGAACTTACGCATGACTGTGTGCTGGTTATCAAGGATACTATCATACACTAAAACCCAGTCACCTTTGTCAATTGCTTTGCTCCTGAGTCGATGTCGCTTATCAAAATAGTCCTTGTTTTTCAACCTTGCATTTTTGAGTCGTTCTTTTGCAGCTTCAATGTCTCCAGGTCTTCTCTCTAGCTGCCTTATACGCAGTGCAAGGAGATCTTCCCTACTAAGCCCCTCTTGCCAAGGTAGTACATTCCATGTGGGAATTGTATCCTCAATCGGCATCACTGGCTTTTGACCATGCATTAGCTCCACAGGCATGTAGCCAGTTACTGAGCTATGTGTTGTACGATCAGCCCATAAAGCATATGGTAACAATTTTGGCCACTCACCAACTCTTTCTTCGCAAGCCTTGGCCAAAGCTTTGATGATAGGAGGATGCCCTCTTTTACTCTTTCCATTGCCTTCAGGGTTGTAAGTTGTAGTAAGAGAAAGCTTAATCCCTAATCTAGAAAAGAACTCCCTTGCTTCTTCGGCATCCAGCTCACCTCGATCTGCAGTGATTTTTCCCACACAACCATAATGGCAAATCACCTCATCAAGAAGGAATTTGCACATAGCTTCTGTGGTCTTAGCTCTTAATGCTCTTCCTTCAACCTGGTTAGTTAGGTCCTCTCATGCAAGAACCAAGTATCTCATCTGCCAGAGTCCTAAAGGCATCGTGACTAGATCCACAACCCATTTATAGTGCATGGCTAGTGGATATGTAGGGTGCAATCCATCACGATGTCGAACATTTGAATACATTTGACAAGTTACACATGACTCTACAAACTGAGATACATCTTTATACATACCCTTCCACCAGAATTTTTCTTTCATCTTGGAGAAGGTTGCCCACACACCCCTGTGTCCAGCCCATAGACTCTCATGAAACTCTTGCATGAGCTTTACTTGAGTCTCTTTTTTACATATAACCCGTTGTGGTGTAGCACCCTTCTGTTTAGGATGCTTCCACAAGTAACCATCCCTTAAAAAGTACCCATATGCTTTCCTGCGTATCCTCTTGAATTCTTGTTTAGACCAATCATCCTGTTTTGTTAGAGTACTCAAGTACCTTCCAATAGAAAGCCAATCACCTTCATAAAGATCTTTGAAGAACAATTCAAGTGAATTAGTCATGCAGACATTGTTACCTTTGACATGAGAGATAGAATAGAATTTTGTGCCTACATCATCTCCCTCATCAATCATTTGTGACTCATCTTCATACCTTGCCCTTGATAGCATATCTGCCACTGTATTGTCTTTACCTGCAATGTGCTTAAACTCGGGATTTAAGAACTTAATGTAGGCAATCCACCGCAACATAGCAATGTCTAGTGTTGAGCAGCTTGTAATCATTCCAAGAAGTGGTAGACAATCTGTTTCTACAACCACACATGCACCAATTAGGTACTCTTTCCCACTTTTCAAGGCTGTAACCATACCCCATAATTCTCTCTTTATCTGTGGATTGTTTCTTTGACGAGCACTTAGTACCTTTGCTCCAAATCTTACCACATACCTGTGTCCTTCTTTGTCATCTTTCCCTATTGCCCATCCAATCCCTGTAGGACTGGTATCTACTGTCACAATCACTAGCCTTTGACACTCATAGTCTACCTTTCTCAAAGTCGTTGCTGACTGGAGTAACTCCTTTAGCTTTTTCATGGATTTTACATGTGCTTCTGTCCATTTAAACTTTTGATTCTTTCTAAGCAGCTGATAAAGAGGATCAACTACATGTGCATAATGTGGAATCCAAATAACATAGAAGACACATGCTCCCAGAAGCCTTCTAACCTCAGTGATGCTAGTGCATGTTTCTTTCATTCTTTGGATGGAATCTACCTTTGTTGGACAAGGTTTCCTACCATATGGCCCTCACATGTGCCCCACAATGAGCACTTCATTGACACCAAACATAGACTTTTTCCCCTGACGATGTAAGATTCACTTCTTCCAACCTAGAATTTTTTTTATCACAATCATTTATGTGATTTACCACCAACCTGTGACATCCCTTGAGATCCAAAGCTTCATCTTTGTCACTTTCTTCACATCCTTTGATAGGCAAATCATCAATGAAAGGCATTGTGATTTGAGGAATAAAGTCAGTAAGACCTTATTCATCCCATTCATCATATGTGCAACCGAGTTGGTTGCTCCCTGTGGCAAGGTACACATCCTTACCAAACCCAAAGGTGTCATCATGGTTGTCAAGTCTCTGCTTTCGATTGCAATCTGAAATTGATCATACCCTGAGTAGAGATCCCCCATTGAGTAGATTGCCCTTCCTACAAATGCCTCTGCAAACTCATCCACAATTGGACGTGTACCTACATTTCTAATTGTCACCTTGTTCCTGGTTGCATATCTTGGATGAAGCGTAGAGAACCATTCTTCTTTGGAACCGTGAACCACCTATTTGAGTATGGAGCACGAGAAGGCTCCAAATTCCCATTTTGATTGTCTCATTCAGTAGATCTACTAACTTTGGCAACAAATGAGCCTTTGGAACCGGAATAGGCCGGAGATTCCAAGGCACATGAGGTATTGTGAAAATTACCATAGGAGCTACAATAGAAGGATCAACACATCCTATCTCATGTGGCTCAAATGCAAAAGCCTTACCATGCTTTGAAAGCATTTCTTTGAAGCACTTTGTCTCCTCCTGTGTTAGAAACTCCTCGCAACCAATCTGCAACTCTTGAAAAGACTCCTTTGTGAAGGTATGCCCGATCTTTTTAGGATTCCTTAAACTTGGTTGCAAAGAAGCTTGCTCAATCTTTTCCCTGTTGTTGGGTGGTAAGAGTGAAGCTACTGGTTTTACCTTCTTTGCTACACTCTTGTATTTAGTTTCAACATGGACTTCTGGGCCAGTTGTTTGGCTTTCTTTAAAGGCTTCTATTACTTCATACATTTCCATAGAGAAAACTTCCACAACTTCATTTTCAAGATGCAAACTAGACCTCATTATAGCATCAAGCTCACCCATAGTATCTACAAAAGAAACTTGCTCACACAAACTCAAAACATTTTCAGTAGGCTTTAGCAACCCACTCTTTTTCATGCCTATTTGTACATTATGCACATATTGCCTCTCATATCTCTTCAAATCTTCAAGTTTTGTAAAACATACTGATCCATTCCTTGTTACCAAGGAGCTCATTGAGAAAGTTTCACCTATTTTTGGATCAAGCAAGATCCTTTTTCTTTCTGTACCACTGCAATCCGGCTTTACAATGGTACTTGGCAAAAACCCATCATTTCTCTATGATCATGAAACTCTTTGCTTACCTTTGGTAGAGGATGTTCTCTGAGGTTGTCACGATTTCTTTCATGGTTTACACAAACTGTGAGAAATTGGACAGCACATTTACCATCTTTGCTACGTATCCTAGCATATGCTGAACCATCGTCCATTACCTTTGTTTCCATTCAAACTCCCACAATGTAGGGTTGTCCAAGGATGAGATGATATGAAGATGTATCCTGAACAAAGAAGTTTTGGTCAATCTTTACATCACCTATTGTCACCTTCACACCTGGACATGCTGCATACAATTCACCGGATGAATTGTTTGCCACTTTTACCATCCAACCATGATCTGTGTCCATTGGCCATTTGCACTTGTTGTAGAGACTCTTTGACATTATGTTTATTTCTGAACCATGGTCAATCAAGGCAACAAATGGCTCTTCAAGATCACCTACCTTGACCAAAGTTTCTGTAGTAGCCCTTGCCCAATGACTTCGTGAATAGTAACTCCTAGGAATATCTTCAACTTCTTCATCATCATTTGAGAAATGCACTTGCTTCACTCTC
Source organism: Adiantum capillus-veneris (assembly GCF_014529385.1). Lineage (NCBI taxonomy): Eukaryota > Viridiplantae > Streptophyta > Polypodiopsida > Polypodiales > Pteridaceae > Adiantum > Adiantum capillus-veneris. Next base: position 13,048,078 of record NC_140946.1, on the reverse strand, counting down.
CCACTAGATTGGTAGCATCCTACCATAGCTCCATCATTCTCCTTATTTTGCAGTTGCATCCCTTGTGTCTTCGAGGTTTCCCCTTCAACCTGTGGACGAGAAACTTCAACAAGGGTTTGCCTCTTCCTCTTGATGATGTCAATGATCTCCTCGTGGAATTCACGCTTTGCAATGCCAAGAACTTCTCCCAGAGTGAACTCAATCTTGCTATTCAAGATCCTTTCCTCCAAGACTTTCTTTAAATCTGTAGTTACCTCAATATCAGATTGTAGTTTATAAGTTGGGCCTTTTGTCTTACCTTTCGTTGGCTCTTTCTTCTTTGCTGTTGTAGACTCCTCCATGAGTACTTCAGGTGGAGATGCTCCTTGTGTTGAGGGTGTTTGAGAAGGCATTGAGTCGCTTCTTCCCCCACTTCTAGAAGTTCGTTTTGATGGTCCTTCATCAGCATTCTCACGTCTGTGCTTTTCTTCTACAATTGCCTCATTTTGTTGGCATTTTGTAATGTAGGCATGCACTGACAATGAGTCCACTGGATCATTCCATCCTGTTTCTAGACGTATGCAATCACCTGCTTCATGTAGAATCTCTTTTGTAAGCTTTCCCTTTTTAGCTAATTGCATGACATTTGGCCAAATTTGACCATGATGGTCACTCACCTCTTCATCACAAAAATGTTCAATTTTTACTCCATAAGTAGCTACCTCAACTGAAGAGGTGGCATGCTTGGTTGCCATATCTTCAACTAAGGTTTGCATTCCCCCCTTCCCAAAGTTAGTTCTCAAGGGTAGACCTGTCTCTCTTAAGTGGATTTTACCATCCTTAAAAAAGACAACATCTTTTGACAAAGCAGCACTAAAATCATCACAATCCCTTCTTACATGGTCTGTACTATCACACCAAATACATCTATTAACAAACCCTTCTTTGCGCTGTTGTCTTTGCCTAGAAAGTGGCCCTGATGGTTGGCCTTTTTCTTCAAGCTTTGCAAACTTCACCTTCAAGTCACGCATTCCCTTCACAAGCTCATCTAGCATGGACTCATCAAACTTAGGAGCGATAAAAGTAGGATTTACCATTTTGTCAGAAGTTGAGGTGGAAGGACTTGTAGTGGTTACTACCATCTTGTCCCTTCTTCTTTGTCGTTTGGCAAGCAGTGAGACAACACCTTCAACCTCATTCCAGCCGGTCTTTAGTCCTTGCTAAGCATCTTTATCTTCAAGAAGAAGCTCCAAATTTTTTTGAAACTCTTTACCTGCAGCTTGTAAGAAAAGACCTATCTTCTTTGCATCTAGTGTGGCCCTTTCTGTCCTAGTGAGTTGTGTATAGCGCCGCTCAAATTCCCTAAGTAGCTCTGTTATTGATAGTCCTTGCTTTGGCTTGACTACCCATTCTAAGAATGTCCTTTTGGTCACTCTCTCCGAGTCCTCCATGAAATATTCCTCCTTTAAAGCTACTTTGAGTTCTTCCCAATTTCTCCCATGCCCATCTTTAATTGCCTTAACATGCTCCCTAATTTCTGGAGCAACAACTAGCTCAAAGCTTTCAATCATCTCACCTTCTGACACGCGATGCAACTCCATCTCCTTCACATACTCGCGTAAGTACTTGGTTACATCTTTGCCATTGAACTGATCCATTCTGTTGACGACCGCTTGTATGGCCTTCGTTGCTGAAATCTTCCTTCTTTCAGTAGCATGTTGTTGTTGCATGAACATTGCAAATGCTTGAAACATTTGCATTGTTGCTGGGTCAAAATGCATACCCTGTTGCTCAACATGATCACCGATGGTTACCCACAAACTCTCACCCTAGCAGATTCGCGTCGGATTCACCAAAAATATGTCGAGAAATTTGCGGTCTTGCCAGGAAAGCACCGGGCTTATGGCTGTGAGAGTTTGTGAGAGAACTCAACAAAAACTATATGAAGGAGTTAAACCATAGATGCCATGAAGACTAGGGTTTGGAAAGAAGTGCAATCAAAGAAGACTCACTCTTTCTCTCTTGCACTCACACACACAAAGAAAGAACGCAAAAGAGAATGTCAAAACAATACGAAGATGAAAACATCAAGGCTATGGTCATATCGTATCATGGGTAATATGAAAGGGTTAATGGATGAGTTAATGACATTCAATCTTGGCTGACCAAATAGGCTACGAATTGTTCTTTGGAATTGTAGTTTTGTGCTTACCATAATATATATATTTTGTCTAGTGATTGGGATTAATTGTGTGTACAAATCCTCTTGGTTCATAGCAAGATAACTACGCTTACATCAAAAGAAAAATTATAGTCTATGAGAGGTGGTATGATGGGATCCGGTGATAGAAGTATTTCATTGAGCCTTTCAGGGCCGAACAGAAACACTATACGTTGTTGAAAGTGTATTTTACGGCTAATCCATATGTTAATTCTAATAGATCGTACACAGTGAAAGCGATAGAAATGATCATCATGTGGGTTATTCATCTAGGATAGTATGTGAGAAATGTAGATATGAGAGAAGTGAAGAGATGAGAAGTTTCCCTCCCAAGCTCTATTCTTGCCCGTAGGCAATAAGGATACTGCGGGGAGAGATGTACCTGTAGCAAAGAGAACCTAGAGAGGATGAATTACTAAGAATGCGAGAGATAGGTTTGGTTAAGGAGATGAGATTAGATACATATATATATATATATATATATGTTGGATTAGAGATGAAAATGAAAACAACAACAAATCAAGAAAACATCAATGTAGAACACATCTTACTTGACAAACCCTTTGGCACCATTATTGATGGAGAGAGAAGAAGAGTGGATGATTCCACTTTGATTGATACACCAAGTGCAAGACCTTCTTTGATTAGAGTTGATCTTCCAAGGTTAGCTTGTTGCAAGAATGGCTAGTCTCCCTTTAGGAGAAATTGTAGGCTTGGGCTTATGTTAATGGCTAAGTACAATTAGGCATTACTACTCACTCCCTCAAGAATTCCTCTCATCAATGGCTTGAATGCTTGATTTCCTTCCAAGGAAGAAGAGGTCCGCTTTTATAGGTGAAGGGAATCCCCAAGGGTTTACACAAGAAGAGAGGAGCCAGTGTGAACAGGAATTGGAAAAGTTGGAAATGAGCTGTCCCTACATGATGTGGGCAGACTGTGGTCCAGTATTTTGATCATATCTCCTCAACCGTGGCTCCAAATAAAAAAGTAAAAATATGGACAAAAACTTCAGCTCATTAGCTACGATGTTCATTTTAAAATTGTTTTCCAATTCGGATTGGAACCTTGTGTAAAAAATTCATCAAAATAGGGTCCATTTATGGCAGCAAAAGTTTTCATGTGGTGTCCTTAGCTTAGACTTTCATTTAATTCCAAAGGACACCTCATGCCATATGAAAGCATGACATTGCTCCTTGACAAAGTTTTGTAATCATGCTTGCAATAATGCATTAAAATAAGTGTATCTTTGAAATCATGCCACCTAGTGTCCCACTAGGATTTGATTCTCTCCTAGTAGCTATTTAAAAAGAAATATAAGAAAAGTATAAAAAATACATAGAATATATATATATTGGAGTTTACCCTAGATATAGGATCTATTTAGGGTGTGAGATGATAATGAAATAGTAGAAATAAAGTATGAATGCTTTTTGCCCCAAGTTAAAGAGGCGGAGCTATTGATGCTTTTCCCATAGTATTTTCTGATGGTAAAGTAAGGATATGTTACCCTTGAGAAAAATAATAGGATGAGATAGAAGGCTTATTATTATACTTAAATATGCATATGTACACTATAGGAAATATAATTATGTATCTAAGAAAAATACAAGATAGATCTTGTAGCATGCGTTCCCACTATGTACGTGTCACAGCACGACAACGTGAAAGAAAAAGTGCAGTATAGACCATAGATCTCGTACGCTTTTGCAGTGACACACCTAATCGAAATTGCAACCATGTGCCAATGCCTCACCATACAACAACTTACAAACAGATGCTCCTGTCATTCTAGCAGCAACATACCTAGTCGCAATTGCAATCATGTGCCGAAGCATGAATGACTGGGAGCAACATAAAACATAGTCACCCTACGCTTTTGCAATGACACACCTAGCCGCAATTGCAACCATGTGCCAGTGCATCCACGCACGGTGACTTCTTTCAAACAGATGCTCCTATCATTCTAGAAGCAACACACCTAGTCGCAATTGCAACCCATGTGCCGAAGCATGAATGACTGGGAACAACATAAAACATAGTCACCCTACGCTTTTGCAATGACACACCTAGCCGCAATTGCAACCATGTGCCAGTGCATCCACGAACGGTGACTTCTTTCAAATAGATGCTCCTGTCATTCTAGCAGCAACACACCTAGTCGCAATTGCAACCATGTGCCGAAGCATGAATGACTGGGAGCAACATAAAACATAGTCATCCTACGCTTTTGCAATGACACACCTAGTCGCAATTGCAACCATGTGCTAGTGCATCCACGTACGATGTTGTCTTTCAAGATTCAAGCATATGAAACATTATGAAATTATTTGAGCACACATTCATGCATTAGATGCTACCGTCAATCTAGCAGCAACACACCTAGTCGCAATTACAACCATGTGCCGAAGCATGAATGACGGGAAGCAACATAAAACATAGTCATCTTGCGTTTTTGCAATGACACACCTAGCCACAATTGCAACCATGTGCCAGTGCATCCACGCACGGTGACTTCTTTCAAACAGATGCTCCTGTCATTCTAGCACCAACACACCCAGTTGCATTTGTAACCATGTGCAGAAGCATGAATGACTGGGAGCAACATAAAACATAGTCACCCTACGCTTTTGCAATGACACACCTAGCCGCAATTGCAACCATGTTCCAGTGCATCCACGCACGGTGACTTCTTTTAAACAGATGCTCCTGTCATTCTAGCAGCAACACACCTAGTCGCAATTGCAACCATGTGCCGAAGCATGAATAACTGGGAGCAATATAAAACATAAATCGTACGCTTTTGCAATGACACACCTAGCCGAAATTGCAACCATATGCCAGTGCATCCACGTACGATGATTTGATAAAAGAAATTTTATACCTTCAAGTTTTAACACAAAAAACTCAAAAAAACATCAATAAAATAAGGAAGGGATTAAAAAATTAATGCTACACTGCTTTGAGAATGTGGAAAGCTGCCAGAAAGTTTGGTGAAGAAGACTTTTCAGCGTACCTCTCTTGTGAAAAAGACAAGCACCGGCATCGCCTTTATATAGCCACGACGGGCCCGGTTGTCCAACTACTTAGCCCGGCGGGCCTCGAGCCGGTCTCCAAGTCTCCTTGCAGGTCAAAAAAGATGAATTTCAATTAACATAATATTTGTTATTTTGCATTTCTATTGTTATTAACCTGAAATTATAGTGTGATCACGTCATTTTGAAATCCGTGGCATTGACCCCTACGCTAGTTTTCGCGACATAATGACAAACATGTGCGAAAAGCTCAAGGTGGTGAGCCTACCTCTCATGTTTGGAGCTCGTCGGGTAGTCGTGCGCGTCGTAGAAGCTGCTGGAAGGTCGGTCCGCTCTAGGTGGCAGAAGCTCTCTCCGCAAAGCCAATAGTGAGAATGAGCTAAAAATGAGGTGAAAATTTCTTATAATGGAGGTCCCCGAACCACTTTTCATGAAATTTGACATGTGATCCTATCTTCTTGTGAGATGCGGTTTAGGCTCAAAAATTTCTTGATTTGGACTCCATTTGCTCTGTTTACCAGAAATTTGGCATTTTGGTCAAAACTTGGCCAAAACACGCTTTCCGCTCCAATTTCATAATTGCACCCCCACTATACCATAGGTTTTCCTATAGTCACTGATCATCCCCATATTTTTTTTTTCATTATGACTGTTTTTCACCTGCTTTTTGTATTTTTGAAGTTTTTCTATCGAAAATTAGCAATATTAAAAGGAAAATAGCAAATCAAACCCAAAAAATTTCCAAAAATAATAATAAATCACAAACATCACCACAAAACATTATATACACTCACATGAAATTTTTATGGCTGGATTTCTCTATTTTACCAATATTTTGCCCGAAAAATGGCTATTTCTACTTATATACACACACCTAGGGCTTGATTTGGCATTTGGCCCCATATACCTATAGTTACATGCTGTATAAGGGCATATATACTTGGGTTACTCCAAAAAATTTCGCAATCAAACAACAACTCTTAAAATAGTCAAAAATCATGCCCTTTTTTGTTGTTTCTGTTATTGGTTCCGCATTTGAGAATGCCTCCCCTCCTCCTAGCCGGAGTCCTCCCGGATGACAAGGTATCGCCTCGGAGTATGTGCCATATATAGGTTGAAAATATTTGTGCTAATGCCTCGACGATTAATGTGGCCCTATTTTATGTATACTCGGTCAATGCGTGGAAAAATTAATGTTGTGTAAGAGAAGGGAATAAGCAAGATGCTTATTGGCATTCGTCGTTGAGGTTTCTTGTTTTCTTTGCAAGTAACAACTGTAACTCTACTGCTCTTTGTTTAATTGTCTTTTTCGCAAAAGGCAATTGATTTGCCGAAACTGTTTCTAAGGAGAGAATTGGCTGGGCCAGAATGACTATGGTTCGTATTGCCTTTGCTCTCCATTGATATTTTGTTTCTGCCGTTTTTTTAAGATGTTTTGGAGCTTCCTTGTTTGCCACTGGTTTGTTGTTGATTGGCATCAGAACAAGTCGGTTTTCCTTTTTCAAATGCAGCTGTCTGCCTTCCATTGTTGCTTGTACGGAAGGGAGTTCATTTTGCTTTTGTTTTGGTACCCAAATGCGAGTGACATTTGGGTTATGGCTAAGCATTGTCTTGGGGACCCATACCTGTTTTAGGCCCTTGTTTTTGGTTGAATCATCTGCTTCATTGGAATTCTTTTGTTGCATTGTTGTTTGCCTTCCATGTCATTTCTATCCTTCCACATCCATACTTGTTTCCCTTGTTTTGGTAAGCGAGATCTTTGCATTGCAGCAGGTGACTTCGTATGTTTGTAATCAGCATGGTTGTCTTTTACTTTATTGTTGGTCTTGTGTATCATGTTGTTCTTTGGTGGCATTTTTGCTTTTGGATTTTTTTTCAGTGATTGCATGGCTTGCAGCTGATTATTCTGGAATTGCTGAGCAAAGGCAATCACCTGGTGTTCATGTGCATGCTGAATTTTGACTGCCCTTGCATTCCAATCTATTTGAACATTGTACTCTTTTTGCCAAGGTTGCCCCCACATCATTGGGTGTTGTGTGCTTGCATCCTCCACCACATAGTGAGGCGGTCCGGGGCAGGCAACAAGAAGAGCAACCTCTAGACACCCTTCAAGGCTCCCGTGCTGCTCAATGGGGCTGGGGCACAACACAACACAACCCAAAACAAAAAACCCCCAGCCAAATCCCAACTACACAAGGGGCACCACCTAGTTTAAGAGCGAACTAGGACGCAAAAGAGGAGAATCGTTAGAGCAACCCACAAACAAGCAAGGAAATTACACTAACCCTAACACCAATGGAACACTCTCACACACTAAAACACGAGAGAGAGAGAGAGAGAGAGAGAGAGAGAGAGAGAGAGAGAGAGAGAGAGAGAGAGAGATGAGAGAGAGATGGTGCTCGGGCTGCCTTGAAGTGTATCGTTAATGATCAAGCAAACATAAATATATATATATAAGAAAGGGAGAGAGGGGGGAAGGGGGTGCTTGTTGCACTAATGCCTTCTTACAAATCTGTCATGACAAATCAAAGTGAGATTAGTATTTGTTCAACATAGCTTGCGTAAATTTCACCACAACACATCACAAGAAAAGCCACTCCAATCACTGTCTTAAGGCCAGGGGAGTCCTCTCCACCCTATCGCCCTCTTACAGTATGTGGGATTTATGGCTAGATTGATGACAACACCAGAGACAAGCTATCAAGAACTTAACAAAAAACACCAAGACACTTACGCATCATTGTTGTCCATTACTTCACGTTGGAAAGGAGACAAAGTATCCAAGCTTAGTCCAAATCCACCCTCCTTGATTCAGCAAATGTTGGGCTTACACTAGTAGGAGAAATGATAGATTTCCTACTCTCAATTGAATGATCACTCTCTCTCTTACAATGGCATAGAGTTCCCTTGCTAATCCCCTATTACAACACATGCACATGCATAAGACAATGAGCTTCCACTCAAGAGCTCCTTCTAGAGAGGTTGAGCTTGGCTTCTCAAGCTATAGCATAGTGCTCTTGCTTATGGCTCCCCCTTTTATGCTAGCTACACCCTCCTTTTATAGCAATTTTGAAGGCTAGGGTTACTCCTCTAACCATGGTTGGGTTAGATTTTCAGCAATTTATCTAATTTCTTTTGCTTGGAATTATCAAGAAGTTGGTGGGGAAAGAGAGAGGAGAGAAATGGAGGTGATAGGACTTTTCATAGTGGGTTAGTGTTAGTAGAGTTAGTATTAATTTACAAATGGAATTGGATATTTACAATGGGAGTATCCATGTGGGATACAAATAAGGAAGAAAAACTCTTAAGAGGTAAGAAAAGGTGGATTTCTTACAAGGTTGATGCTCCAAGTGTCTTGAGTAGGGCCAATTTTGACGCTTGTTGACGGTCCACTAGCTTTGACGGTACATTTTTTCTCCACTCTTGACCTTCCTTGAGAGACAAGGTAATTGAAGCTGAGTAATCAACCACCATGATGCTGTCTTTTAAGAGAAGAGGCTGAATTTTGTGGTTTTTTTGATAGATATGGATAAATTGGAGGAGGAAAAATGAGACTAGGTGGTCAATTTTGGAATGGAATTGTGTGTGGAAGGTATGAGTTCACCATGGTTTCTCTTATTCTTCAAGGTTGAGGAGAAGGTGAGTAGTGTGCAGAGAGGAGTGGTGAGAGAGATGGGGATGATGAGTGGAGAAGTGTGTGTGAAAGAGGAAAATGATAAAGTGGAAGAGAGAGTGTGGCTGCATAGCATGGGAAAACTGAGGTCCACTAAAAAAATCATAGCTCACAGCTCGTAGCTCAAAAATATATGAAAAAATTTGAGGCAAAAGTTCAGCCCACGAGCTACAACTTTTGTTTGTATCACCTTTTCAAATTTGGAGAGCAAGTGAACTTTAAAAATTCAGCAAAACAGACCGTTTTTTTCCACTGCAAAGGTCCTTGTGGGGTCCTTCTTTGGATGATTCTTTTGAATACCTCCAAGAGTGAGCCCTCCATAGTGCATGTATGCATGCCACCTACCCTTGACCTTATTTGGTAGGTCTATAATTGAAGATATTGTTGAGATTAGGATATAAGTGAATAGTACAACTAAGAAAATCAAATATTGAGGGGTCTAAAAAATATGTACATGTCAAATATAAATAATATAAGTGGAAAAAATATAAAGGGGTCAAAAGAAATCTCTCTCATTATGAGGCTACCATAAAAAGATAAATATTTTTGGTGTTCCAATTTTTTAGAAAAAAACAAAATAGATGTAGGAAGGGAAAAATCAAAATAGTGAAAAAATATACACATAAATAAAACTAGTTTTTTTGGATTTTGTTGGGGTGGAGTTACACCAAATATAAGAGAAGCTTACATGAATATATTTCTATACGGAATAAAGAGTATGAAAAATGGTAAGAAAAAATTGTGGTAATGGTGAGGCAATGTACAGAGCATAAATAACACACACCTAGGTAGAAATATTTAAATAAATACCAAAATAATTATGAAAAAATCTTTTATTTAGGCTCTATATATAAAGAAATATTTACATACGCATGGGCCATAATATACTTATATATATATTTTTAAATTTTTTTTTTTTGGCTCAACTAGCCAAATGACTAGCTAATTGAGGGTTTTTTAAGAAGATATGGGAAAAGTCCCGTGACTCACGCACGCCTATGTACAGTGAAATGGTAGGGATAGCCACAGTGTTTGGGTGATTTTGGTAGGGTGAGGTAACTCACTGTGGTAATTACAAAGAGCCGAAAAACGGCTATCATTAGCCCTCCCCCTGGATGATGGTATATTCATGTACCATCATAGAGCATCTTTTCCAAAGAGAGTGCTTCAGAGTCCTTGACAAGATCTTCATTGTTTGGCCCCTCGGAATTTTGGCTAGAGTTACACTCATGCTTCATGTAACAATACTTACATGAGACAGTGGCCTTTTGACAGATCTTTGGTAGATCCTTTGGTAGAAGGCGACTCAAATAGGGCTTCAAGTGATACCCGTTTACTTTCCTTGAGTGCTCTTTACCATTCAAGTCCATAAGCTGATAGTAACTTGAATTGAAAGCCTTCTTGACTATGTATGGCCCTTGCCATCTAGTTTCAAACTTGGCATCAAAACGATTATCGAGTGGATTGTCATACCTTAGCACCAGATCTCCTTCATTGATGCCTTTGTCCTTTAGTTTCTTGTCAAGCGTTTCTTTCGCTTGTGTGGCTTTCCTCTTGTAGCACTCATATGCTGCTTCTCTTTTCCACTCAAGCTCAGCTAAGGTAAGAAGTCGATCCATCCATGCTTCTTGATCATCTTGTGCTGATTTGTCATTAAGTCGCATTGTTGGAATGTTTAGTTCAATTGGCTGTAAAGCCTCTTGACCATAGACCAAGTGAAATGGTGTGAACTCCGTGGCTTCCCTATATGTGGTTCGATACGCCCACAAGGCACCATCCAAGAAGTCATCCCACAACTTTGTCTTGTTTTTCACCATCTTTCTAATGATGCCTGCAATGACACCATTAGCTTTTTCTACCAAACCATTTGATTGGGGATAGTAGGGTGTACTGTGACGATGTAGAATGTGAAGTACTTCACAGACTTCTGCGAGCAAGCCCTTCCTAAACCCTGGACCATTATCAGAAACAATCTCCAAAGGTGTGCCAAATCTGCAACAAATGTGATTATACACAAACTTGCTAACTGTCCTCTCATTCACTCTTGCCACACTTTGAGCTTCCACCCACCTAGTCATATAGTCTACAGCCACTAGAATGTAGAGTTTACCATTTTTTGTCCTAGGCAGAGGACCCATGGCATCAATGCCCCACTTTTCAAAGGGTCCATTTGCAATCACTATTTGCCTCGGGCCATGCACCAACCTTCTATTTCCATTTATTTGACAATTGTGACAGCTTTTACACCAATGTTGAACATCCACATGCAAGCTTGGCCAAACATACCCCGCAAGCAAAATCTTCTTCACAGTTAATTCTTGGGCAAAATGACCACCACATGCCTCTTCATGCAAACCTTTTAGAACGGCTGGAATTTCCTCGATAGTTGGTACTCTTCTGCACACTTGATCCTTCCCTCTTTCATAGAGGGAGCCTTCTAGGAAGAGATAGAAACTTGCCTTCTTCATGAGTCTCCTCTTCTGAGCCTTCGTGAAGTCTTGTGGAGACTCACCCTCCAAAATGTAGCCGATAATGGGAGCCAATGACTCCAATCCCTGGTATCTCGGTTGCTTGACAGCTGCTACCACCATGATGACCTGCACTTCTCTCTCAACACATGTAACTTCTTGTTGTGCAAGTAAATCGGCATCTTCATTTTGTTTCCTCGGAATATGATATGGTTTCACTTCTTCAAACTGATTAAACATCTTACGAATGGCATGAACTTTTGTCCTTAACCTTTCATTCTTGCATGCCCAAATGCCTAAAATCTGTTTAACAATGAGAAGTGCATCTCCCTTTACCATGAGACGTTTTATCCCTTGGCCAATGCACATCTTCAAACCATGAAGTAGTGTGTCGTATTCTGCTTCATTGTTGCTAGTTGAACCTGGTAGATTGACCTTCTCTTTCATGACCACCTCTCCACTTGGGTTGAGAAACACTAGCCCTCCCCCTGCTTTTCCTGTGGCTCGACGAAAAGCTCCATCAAAGAACAAGGTAAAAGCATTAGGAATACTTTTTGGTGGTGGTAATGGTAGGGTCTTTACTTCAGGCACCTTAATCTCCTTTTCATGCACCCTATAAGTGAGAATCCCTGCCAATTGTGCACGCACACTATCTTCTACCTTGAAAGAGTATTGAAACTCTTGCAACTCCATAATCCACTTTGAGATCCTAGTACTAAGATTCATTTGAGATGACACCCAAGGGAGCAAATTATCTGCAGTGAGAATTACAAAAGGTTTTGGTAGCAGGTAGGATCTAAACTTTCTCACCGCAAACATGAGAGAAAGCATCATGAGTTCTGCTTCTGTGTAGTCTCTCTCCAAAGCATTCATGACCCTACTAGCAAAGTAGATGGGTCGCATCCTTGTACTGTGGGGATCTTGTTGTAGCAACACAACACCAATTGTTTCCCTTCCAACACTAGAGCTAACAAAGAATGTGTACTCCCAACAAGGAGGCATGAGTGTTGGTAGCTCTGACAAAATGACTTTAATGTTACAAAAATACTCTTCAAGCTCATCAGACCATGCAAATTCTACTTGTTGTGTCAACTTTTGCAAAGGATGAAGCAACTCCGAGGCTAAGTGAATGAAGCGTGACATATACTTCACCTTCTGAATGAAAAAGATGACCTCCTTAAGACTCTTCGGTGATGGGAGCTCAATAAGAGCCTTTGCCTTTGAAGGATCTACCTCAATGCCTTTATAGGAAACCTTGTGACCGAGCAAGATCACTTCATCCTCACCTATGTGGCACTTGTCGGGGTTGAGTTGACCTCCCATGTCGTAGAGCTTCTTTAAACCTTCTTCTACCCTTTGTAGATGCAATGATTTTGAGCTATAAATGCAAAAATCATCAATGAACACCCTAATTGACTTTCCAAAGAATTCTTGAAACACCATGTTCATGAAACGTTGGAATGTTGCAGGAGCATTTGTCAGACCAAATGGCATGACTCTAAAAGCATAACAACCCCAAGGAGTGATAAAGGTTGTTTTCAATTGATCTTCCAATGCGATACCTATTTGAAAGTAGCCTGAGTAGCCATCACACACAGTGTACTTCTCATGACGAGCTACCTCATTTAGTATCTCATCCTGAAATGGGAGGGGAAAGTGATCTCTTTTTGTTGCCTCATTAAGTGGACGATAATCCACACACACCCTCCACTTGCCGTTTTCTTAGGAGTGACAACAACGGGAGAGACCCACTCTGAATTCTCCACTAGATAAATGAAACCTGCTGCTAGAAGCTTTCTTACCTCCTTGAGTAGAGCCTGCTCCTTAATGACTCCTAGCCTTCGTAGCTTTTGAGCCTTAGGTGTGGCCTCTGGCTTCAACTCAATCTTGTGTTGAACAACATCTACTCCACGCACATCGGTGTAGTCTTTAGCAAAAAGCCTCGGAAATTTCCTTAGCACACATTTGAACTCCTCTCTTTCATCCTTTGTAAGTGTTGTAGACAACATACCTTCTAGCATTCCTTCATCTTCCACCTTTTGGTTCTCTTGGGAACCTACCTCTTCCAAACCTTGACAAGAGGTCTCTTGGTTGCTTGGCTTAAACCTTACCCCCATGACTTCGATGGAAGACTCCTCTTCAGTAATGCTGCTGCTACTTTCTTCTTCTGAAGTGCTATCGGTCCAACCTTCTTCCGTCTCACTTTGAGATGATTCTTCATGGAGCTCCTCTTGGCGTTGCTCCTTCATGTCAAAGACAACCTTCTTATGATTGTCATTCCTGCAAATTAATTTCCCACTCTCCCAATCCTGCAAAGCTCGCATTTTCATTAGCCATGGTCTTCCTAGGATAAATGGGTAACCATTTCCCTTGGTAGACATGACATAGAAATCCACTGCCTTCTTAATGCCAAAGGCCTCCACAAAAACATTTTTACAAATGCCTACGCACCTAGCCTTGCTATTGTTTGCCATTTTCACTTTGATTTCAGGTGTCTCATGGATGTGCATGCCTAGTCTTTGCATGAGTCCCTCTGTCATGATGCAAATTTGTGCACCCCCATCCACTAGACCTTTCCTAACCAATCTTCCTTTGATGTAACAGTCTAGCACCAGTGTAATGTCCTCATTCATTTCAGCTTGTGCAATTTTTACGACAGGCACACTCTCTTTTACCTTTCTCCTAGTGCTAACTGCCCTTGTTAAATCCCTCCTAACTTGTGGACATAATGCAAGAAATTGAGGCCATGAAATATCAGGACCCTTACCTCTCATGTCTTCCAACAAGTTGTACGGAGCCATACCATGTCCAAGAGGGAAGTCTTGGAGGTTGATACGACATCGAGTCCTCTTGGTTTCCTTGGTCTCCTTTGCCTTTTTGCCTTGTCCATGGTCACTCTGTGATGTGACTCCTTCTTTCTCTTTACCTTTCCCTCGGCCACGTTTAATGCCATTGGCTTCCATGTCAACCTCATTTGAATTTGTCACCTCTACCACATGCACATTTGGATATGGCAAAGGTGGAACTCTTTCTACCCCTTGTGGAGGTGGTCTTGGTCCATTTGGCCTTTGTAGAAGCCTTGGTTGTTGACCAACTCCTTCTCCTGCATTCATCACTGGGTAATTCAAGTTAGGTCTCCCTGGCTCTCCACGGGGCCAAGGACAATTATACATCCCATGTCCAGACTCTCCGCAATTCCAACATTGCAAGACTCTCCTAGTTCGTGGCTCTCTCTCTTCTGACTTCTTTGCTTGTCCCTTTGGACCTACAGCTTGTGTAAGGTGAATTGACAGGCTGCTTAAAGATTCATTTAACTTCTCAATCACTTCAGCCGTTACCTCAGGAAGCTCCCTAGATGTTGATGCTTGTGACTTACCTTTGGGTCTAAGAACTTCTATTGGAACCTCTCTCCTTAAGCACTTGAGTTTCCTATACTTCTCAGCAGCCCTAGTTTCCGCTGCATCAAAGGTAGCAGGTGCACCTGCCTCAACTTTTACCTTAAGGTCAGGAAAGAGTCCGGCTATGAACCTCTCCTTCTTTAGAAATTCTGCACCATCACCAGGGTTAGCAACATTTCGTATCCATAGAGCCCAAAGACGTAGGAACTCTTGCTTGTACAAGTAGTAGTCATCTAAGTCTTTTTGCTTATGGGAAACAATGTCTTGCCATAATTTCTGAGTGTTTTGGGGATCAAAGAAGTATTTCTTGAAACGATTCAAAACTTCCGTATAATTCCCTTTAAATTCCTCAGGCAAAGAGTCAAACCAAGTGCTAGCATCTTTCCTAAGGACCACCTCAAACATTTCTACACGTTCTTGATCAGTTTCTATCCTCTTGATACGGCAAGACATCTTGAAATTCGCTAGAAATAATTCTGCATCCTCTCCAGGCTCTCCAAAGAAAAGAGGATATCCAGACATTTGGCGTTGGCTCTCCATTGAATTGATTTCAAAGTGACGCATTTTTGTTTTTTCTTTCTTTAAAAGATTTACACAATAATATTTTCTAAATTGCAATCTATTCTACAACAAAATAAAAATATTCACATCAAATGACCTATGATAATCAATAAGAGGTAGAATGACAGGGTTTGGTGACGCGAGAATTTCTCCTGCTCTTTGGGCACCAAACATGAATACCATACATTGTTGAAAATGGATTTTTCTACTAATTGCAATGTTTACTCTAATGTGTGGAGTGAAATGAAAGGGAAAAACCTGTATTCATGGGCCATTATCCATGGTCTATGCATGACCTAATTCTTAAAACAAAACAAAAATATAGACGTCCAAACTAAGGTCGTACCTAATGAGAGGCAAAATAAAAGGATTTACTGATGCGTTTATCTCTGCCAACCTAAGAGGACCTAAAATTCTACGAATTACACGTTGAAATTGCAACTTAGTACTAACAATTATGTGTACGTTTTGCCTTGCAATGGGAATGAAGGGATCATACAAATTCTCGTGATTCATGCAAGCTACTTGATTATGCTAAAGGTTGAGCCTACACAAAACATACACAAGCCGTCCTCCGTGGGGGCACCAATTTGAGGCGGTCCGGGGCAGGCAACAAGAAGAGCAACCTCTAGACACCCTTCAAGGCTCCCGTGCTGCTCAATGGGGCTGGGGCACAACACAACACAACCCAAAACAACAAACCCCCAGCCAAATCCCAACTACACAAGGGGCACCACCTAGTTTAAGAGCGAACTAGGACGCAAAAGAGGAGAATCGTTAGAGCAACCCACAAACAAGCAAGGAAATTACACTAACCCTAACACCAATGGAACACTCTCACACACTAAAACACGAGAGAGAGAGAGAGAGAGAGAGAGAGAGAGAGAGAGAGAGAGAGAGATGAGAGAGAGATGGTGCTCGGGCTGCCTTGAAGTGTATCGTTAATGATCAAGCAAACATAAATATATATATATAAGAAAGGGAGAGAGGGGGGAAGGGGGTGCTTGTTGCACTAATGCCTTCTTACAAATCTGTCATGACAAATCAAAGTGAGATTAGTATTTGTTCAACATAGCTTGTGTAAATTTCACCACAACACATCACAAGAAAAGCCACCCCAATCACTGTCTTAAGGCCAGGGGAGTCCTCTCCACCCTATCGCCCTCTTATAGTATGTGGGATTTATGGCTAGATTGATGACAACACCAGAGACAAGCTATCAAGAACTTAACAAAAAACACCAAGACACTTACACATCATTGTTGTCCATTACTTCACGTTGGAAAGGAGACAAAGTATCCAAGCTTAGTCCAAATCCACCCTCCTTGATTCAGCAAATGTTGGGCTTACACTAGTAGGAGAAATGATAGATTTCCTACTCTCAATTGAATGATCACTCTCTCTCTTACAATGGCATAGAGTTCCCTTGCTAATCCCCTATTACAACACATGCACATGCATAAGACAATGAGCTTCCACTCAAGAGCTCCTTCTAGAGAGGTTGAGCTTGGCTTCTCAAGCTATAGCATAGTGCTCTTGCTTATGGCTCCCCCCTTTTATGCTAGCTACACCCTCCTTTTATAGCAATTTTGAAGACTAGGGTTACTCCTCTAACCATGGTTGGGTTAGATTTTCAGCAATTTATCTAATTTCTTTTGCTTGGAATTATCAAGAAGTTGGTGGGGAAAGAGAGAGGAGAGAAATGGAGGTGATAGGACTTTTCATAGTGGGTTAGTGTTAGTAGAGTTAGTATTAATTTACAAATGGAATTGGATATTTACAATGGGAGTATCCATGTGGGATACAAATAAGGAAGAAAAACTCTTAAGAGGTAAGAAAAGGTGGATTTCTTACAAGGTTGATGCTCCAAGTGTCTTGAGTAGGGCCAATTTTGACGCTTGTTGACGGTCCACTAGCTTTGACGGTACATTTTTTCTCCACTCTTGACCTTCCTTGAGAGACAAGGTAATTGAAGCTGAGTAATCAACCACCATGATGCTGTCTTTTAAGAGAAGAGGCTGAATTTTGTGGTTTTTTTGATAGATATGGATAAATTGGAGGAGGAAAAATGAGACTAGGTGGTCAATTTTGGAATGGAATTGTGTGTGGAAGGTATGAGTTCACCATGGTTTCTCTTATTCTTCAAGGTTGAGGAGAAGGTGAGTAGTGTGCAGAGAGGAGTGGTGAGAGAGATGGGGATGATGAGTGGAGAAGTGTGTGTGAAAGAGGAAAATGATAAAGTGGAAGAGAGAGTGTGGCTGCATAGCATGGGAAAACTGAGGTCCACTAAAAAAATCATAGCTCACAGCTCGTAGCTCAAAAATATATGAAAAAATTTGAGGCAAAAGTTCAGCCCACGAGCTACAACTTTTGTTTGTATCACCTTTTCAAATTTGGAGAGCAAGTGAACTTTAAAAATTCAGCAAAACCGACCGTTTTTTTCCACTGCAAAGGTCCTTGTGGGGTCCTTCTTTGGATGATTCTTTTGAATACCTCCAAGAGTGAGCCCTCCATAGTGCATGTATGCATGCCACCTACCCTTGACCTTATTTGGTAGGTCTATAATTGAAGATATTGTTGAGATTAGGATATAAGTGAATAGTACAACTAAGAAAATCAAATATTGAGGGGTCTAAAAAATATGTACATGTCAAATATAAATAATATAAGTGGAAAAAATATAAAGGGGTCAAAAGAAATCTCTCTCATTATGAGGCTACCATAAAAAGATAAATATTTTTGGTGTTCTAATTTTTTAGAAAAAAACAAAATAGATGTAGAAAGGGAAAAATCAAAATAGTGAAAAAATATACACATAAATAAAACTAGTTTTTTTGGATTTTGTTGGGGTGGAGTTACACCAAATATAAGAGAAGCTTACATGAAAATATTTTTATATGGAATAAAGAGTATGAAAAAGGGTAAGAAAAAATTGTGGTAATGGTGAGGCAATGTACAGAGCATAAATAACACACACCTAGGTAGAAATATTTAAATAAATACCAAAATAATTATGAAAAAATCTTTTATTTAGGCCCTATATATAAAGAAATATTTACATACGCATGGGCCATAATATACTTATATATATTTTTTTTTTATTATTTTTTGGTTCAACTAGCCCAATGACTAGCTAATTGAGGGTTTTTAAAGAAGATATGGGAAAAGTCCCGTGACTCACGCACGCCTATGTACAGTGAAATGGTAGGGATAGCCACAGTGTTTGGGTGATTTTGGTAGGGTGAGGTAACTCACTGTGGTAATTACAAAGAGCCGAAAAACGGCTATCAATAGAATTTGTGTGGGTAAATATATTGATGTATCTGTACATGCAATATAGTCCATCCCAATGTTTTCAATGGGTGTGATGTGCTACTTTCCAGCACTTGAGGAGTATGATGAATTATACCTGTGAATTTGAGTTGTTGGTATAATCCGTAAGAGATCAAATTTGGTTGAGCTCCCGAATCAAGAAATGCCGTCGATTCAACTTGATTGCTGCCCACTTTGACCGCAATTATTGGCTCCACTGTTCTTCATGCAACTTCGTTAGTCGAATGGCATTGATTCGCAATGGTGGTCCACTTTGTTGTTTTTGTCGCAAAAGTCTTCTTTTTGCAATTCGTTCTTTTGCTTCTGCTTGAGCTTCTTCTCGTACTCGTTGTTTTTCCTTCATTCTTTGTTTCCCTTGATGAATTTGTTGGAGCATCTCGTGTGTGAGTGGTAGATGATATTTCTTCAGTCGACATCCACTAATCCAGTTCGGCATTTCTTCACCTGCTAATGTAGCAAGCTTGACAACTCCCCTTTGTGATAGATCACTAATCACAAAGGGTCCCATCCCTCGCTTTTTAAGTTTCTTGTCATGTTGCTTCAAGGTATAAACAAGTACGTAATCACCTGTTTTGAACTCTTTAGTACGCACATGTTTATCGAAGAATTCTTTTTGTCTTCTCTTTTTAGCATAGATTGAAGCTACAGCTCGTAAGCGGAGTTCATCTAGCTTTTCAAGATCATCTATTCTTGAAGAGAGCTCATGCCCTATCCATTCTAAGCGTTTTTCTACTCGTAGATTTGAAATTAAAAACTCTATGGGTAGTATAGCATTTAGGCCAAACACCATGTTGTACGGTGTTGTTCCTATTGATGTTTTGTAAGCTACCCTATATGCCCATAGTGTTGAGTGTAGCTGTTGATCCCAATCTGTTCTTGATTCTGACACTATTTTAGTGAGAACTGTGCATAGTGTTTTATTTGTGGCCTCAGCTTGTCCATTGGCCTGTGGATGGTATGGTGCAGATTTCCTATGTATGACCATGAATTCCTCTAGCAGATATTCAATGACTTCATTGAGAAAATGTGTCCCACGATCACTGACAATTTTTATTGGTAACCCGTATCGTACAAAAACATTCTCATATAAAAATTGTGCAGTGGTGCGTGCATCAGCTTTTTGTGTTTCCTTGGCTTCGACCCATTTTGTGAGATAGTCCATACCCACAATGATATATTGAGTATGGGTGCGATATGCAGAGGGTGATATAGGTCCCACAAAATCAATGCCCCATTTTGCAAATGCTCTTGTTCCCATCATTTGTTGTAATGGCATCTCATCTCTTTTTATTGGCACCTTGGTGCGTTGACATGTGTCACAACGCTTTACAAACTCTTCAGCATTCGTGTGTAATGTAGGCCACCAAATGCCTGCGGTTAAGACAATTTTTGCCGTCTTATCGCTCGAAAAATGGCCTCCACTTATTCCGCTCTGTGCATGTTGTAGAATCAGCAGGTATTCGCTTTCACTTGCACAGATTCTAAGTTGATAGTCCTTTCCTCGCTTATAGAGTTGGTTCTCAATTAACTGGAAGTCACGAGCTTCCAACTCTATAGCTTTTTTCCGTGCTCCCATACTGATCCATTCCTTGTTACCAAGGAGCTCGTTGAGAAAGTTTCACCTATTTTTGGATTAGGCGAGACCCTTTTTCTTTCTGTACCACTGCAATCCCGCTTTACAATGGTACTTGGCCAAAACCCATCATTTCTCTATGATCATGAAACTCTTTGCTCACCTTTGGTAGAGGATGTTATCTGAGGCTGTCACGATTTGTTTCTTGGTTAACACAAACTATGAGAAATTTGATAGCTCGTTTATCATCTTTGCTACGTATCCTAGCATATGCTGAACCATCATCCATTACCTTTGTTTCCATTCGAACTCCCACAATGTAGGGCTATCCAAGGATGAGATGATATGAAGATGTATCCTGTACAAAGAAGTTTTGGTCAATCTTTACATCACCTATTGTCACCTTCACACCTGGACATGCTGCATACAATTCACTGGATGAATTGTTTGCCACTTTTACCATCCAGCCATGATCTGTGTCCATCGGCCATTTGCACTTGTTGTAGAGACTCTTTGACATTATGTTTATTTCTGAACCATGGTCAATCAAGGCAACAAATGGCTCTTCAAGATCACCTACCTTGACCAAAGTTTCTGTAGTAGCCCTTGCCCAGTGACTTCGTGAATAGTAGCTCCTAGGAATAGCTTCAACTTCTTCATCATCATTTGAGAAATGCACTTGCTTCACTCTCCCACTAGATTGGTAGCATCCTACCACAGCTCCATCATCCTCCTTATTTTGCAACTGCATCCCTTGTGTCTTCAAGGTTTCTCCATCAACCTGTGGACGAGCAACCTCAGCAAGAGTTTGCCTCTTTCTCTTGATGATGTCAATGATCTCCTCGTGGAATTCACTCTTTGCAATGCCAAGAACTTCTTCCAAAGTAAACTCAATCTTGCTATTCAATATCCTTTCCTCCAAGACTTTCTTTAAATCTATAGCAACCTCAATATCAGATTATAGTTTATAAGTTGGGCGTTTTGTCTTACCTTTTGTTGACTCTCTCTTCTTTCCTGTTTGTAGACTCCTCCATGAGTACTTCAGGTGGAGACGCTCCTTGTGTTGAGGGTGTTTGAGAAGGCATTGAGTCGCTTCTTCCCCCACTTCTAGAAGCTCTTTTTGATGGTCCATCATCAACATTCTCACGTCTGCGCTTCTCTTCTACAATTGCCTCATTTTGTTGGCATTTTGTAATGTAGGCATGCACTAACAATGAGTCCACTGGATCATTCCATCCTGTTTCTAGATGTATGCAATCACCTGCTTCATGTAGAATCTCTTTTATAAGATTTCCCTTTTTAGCTAATTGCATGACATTTGGCCAAATTTGACCATGATAGTCACCCACCTCTTCATAGCAAAAATGCTCAATTTTTACTCCATAAGTAGCTGCCTCAAGTGAAGATATAGCATGCTTAGTTTCCATATCTTCAACTAAGGTTTGCATTCCCCCCTTCCCAAAGTTAGTTCTCAAGGGTAGACCTGTCTCTCTTAAGGGGATTTTACCATCCTTAAAAAAGACAACATCTTTTGACAAAGCAGCACTAAAATCATCACAATCCCTTCTTACATGGTCTGTACTATCACACCAAATACATCTATTAACAAACCCTTCTTTGGGCTGTTGTCTTTGCCTAGAAAGTGGCCCTGATGGTTGGCCTTTTTCTTCAAGATTTGCAAGCTTCACCTTCAAGTCACGCATTCCCTTCACAAGATCATTTAGCATGGACTCATCAAACTTCAGAGCGATAAAAGTAGGCTTTACCATTTTGTCAGGAGTTGAGGTGAAAGGACTTGTAGTGTTTACTACCATCTTGTCTTTTCTTCTTTGTCATTTGGCAAGCAGTGAGACAGCACCTTCAAACTCATTCCAGTCGGTCTTTAGTCCTTGCTCAGCATCTTTATCTTCAAGAAGAAGCTTCAAATTTTCTTGAAACTCTTTACTTGCAGCATGTAAGAAAAGATATGTCTTCTCTGTATCTAGTGTGGCCCTTTCTGTCTTGGTGAGTTGTGCATAGCGCCGCTCAAATTCCCTAAGTAGCTCTGTTATTGATAGTCCTTGCTTTGGCTTGACTACCCATTCTAAGCATTTCCTTTTGGTCACTCTCTCCGAGTCCTCCATGAAATATTCCTCCTTTAAAGCTACTTTGAGTTCTTCCCAATTTCTCGCATGCCCATCTTTAATTGCCCTAACATGCTCCCTAATTTCTGGAGTAACAACTAGCTCAAAGCTTTGAATCATCTCACCTTCTGACACACGATGTAGCTCCATCTCCTTCACATACTCGCGTAAGTACTTGGTTACATCTTTGCCATTGAATTGATCCATTCTGTTGACGACTGCTTGTATGGCCTTTGTCTCGCTGAAATCTCCCTTCTTTCAATGGCATGTTTTTGTTGCATGAACATTGCAAATGCTTGAAACATTTGCATTGTTGTTGGGTCAAAATGCATACCTTGTTGCTCAACATGATCACCCATGGTTACCCACAAACTCTCACCCTAGCAGTTTCGCATTGGGTTCACCAAAAATATGTCGAGAAATTTGCGGTCTTGCCAGGAAAGCACCAGGCTTATGGCTGTGAGAGTTTGTGGGAGAACTCAAAAAAAACTATATGAAGGAGTTAAACCATAGATGCCATGAAGACTAGGGTTTGGAAGGAAGTGCAATCAAAGAAACCCACTCTTTCTCTCTTGCATTCACACACACAAAGAAAGAACACAAAAGAGAGTGTCAAAACAACACAAAGATGAATACATCAAGGCTATGGCCATTTCTTATCATGGGTAATATTAAAGAGTTAATAGATGAGTTAATGGCATTCAATCTTGGCTGACCAAATAGGCTACGAATTGTTCTTTGGAATTGTAGTTTTGTGCTTACCATAATATATATATTTTGTCTAGTGATTGGGATTAATTGTGTGTACAAATCCTCTTGGTTCATAGCAAGATAACTACGCTTACGTCAAAAGAAAAGTTATAGTCTATGAGAGGTAGTATGATGGGATCCGGTGATAGAAGTATTTCATTGAGCCTTTCTGGGCTAAAGAGAAACACTATACGTTGTTGAAAGTGTATTTTACGGCTAATCCATACGTTAATTCTAATAGATCGTACAGAGTGAAACCGATTAAAATTATCATCATGTAGATTATTCATCTAGTATAACTCTAGTATGTGAAAAATGTTGATATGAGAGAAGAGAAGAGAGTTTTCCTCCCAAGCCCTATTCTTGCCCGTAGGCAATAAGGATATTGCGGAGAGAGATGTACCTGTAGCAAGGAGAACCTAAAATTTGTAGAGAGAATGAATTACTAAGAGTGAGAGAGATAGGTTTGGTTAAGGAAATGAGATAATATATATATAATATGTTGGATTAGAGATGAAAAAGAAAACAACAAGGAATCAAGAAAACATCAATGTAGAACACATCTTACTTGACAAACCCTTCGGCACCATTATTGATGGAGAGAGAAGAAGAGTGGAGAATTCCACTTTGATTGATACACCAAGTGCAAGATCTTATTTGATTAGAGTTGATCTTCCAAGGTTAGCTTGTTGCAAGAATGGCTAGTCTTCTTCTAGGAGAAAGTGTAGGCTTAGGCTTATGTCAATGGCTAAGTACAATTTGGCATTACTACTCACTCCCTCATGAATTACTCTCATAAATGGCTTGAATGCTTGAGTTATTTTCAAGGAAGAAGAGGTCCCCTTTTATAGGTGAAGGGAACCCACAAGGGTTTACACAAGAAGAGAGGAGCCTGTGTGAACAGAAACTGGAAAAGTTGGAAATGAGTTGTCCCTGCATGATGTGGGCAGACTGGGGTCCAATATTTTGATCATATCTCCTCAATCATGGCTCCAAATAAACAAGTCAAAATATGGGCAGAAACTTTAGCTCATTACCTACGACTTTCTTTTTATATGCATTTTCCAATTCGGATTGGAACCTTGTGTAAAAAAATCATCAAAATAGGGTCCATTTGTGGCAGCAAAAGTCTTCCTGTGGTCCCCTTAGCCTAGACTTTCATTTGATTCCAAAGGACACCTCATGCCATATGAAAGCATGACATTGCTCCTTGACAAAGTTTTGTAATCATGCTTGCAATAATGCATTAAAATAAGTGTATCTTTGAAATCATGCCACCTAGTGTCCCACTAGGATTTGATTCCCTCCTAGTAGCTATTTAAAAAGAAATATAAGAAAAATATGAAGAATACATAGAATATATATAGATTGGAAATTACCCTAGATATAGTGTCTAGATAGGGTGTGAGATAATAATGAGATGGTAGAAAGAAATAATCAATGCTTTTGGCCCCAAGTTAAAGAGGCGGAGCTATTGACGCTTTTCCCATAGTACTTTTTTATGGTAAAGTGAGAATAGGTTACCCTTGAGATAAATAATAGGATGAGATAGAAAGCTTATTGTTATGCTTACATATGCATATGTACATTATAGGAAATATAATTATGTATCTAAAAAGTTACAAGATAGATCTTGTAGCATGTGTTCCCACTATGTACGTGTCACAGTACGACAACGCAAGGTTGATAAATCTATGAACAAATTTCTTATGACAAATTTTTCCACATGCTAGTTCTCTTTCACCTACCCATATCGATAGAAACCTAGGTTTAGTGTAGTTCCACCTACAAATTTTGATATTTATCTTCAAAGTTCAAAGTAGAAGGTGAATAAACCTACAAACTTTAGAGAAATTTAGTGTAAAACCCTTCTCTTAAATTTTCCATGTTTATATGAGCACAACTCAAAGTTCCTAGACTGCTTGGGGTTCCTAGTCTGCTCAGTTGTCCATCATGCCTCGACCTAGATTACTCACCCAACATGTGATGCCCCTATGCTGAATACACTTCTTAGAGCCATGGTATATGATTGTCATTGTAGTCCTTTGAAATGCTTTTCCTAATGCGGCTTAGCCCTCCATTTTTGTTTGTACTTTATCAACTGTGTGGGAGTTGTACATCCATCAATGCCTCATAGCAATTCAAATGGATGGTAGTCTAGCATTGCATCTGTCCTCTTGCAGAATGATGTGGCCCAGGACTCGGTCCTTAGCACCCCATAAGGTAACCCCCTCCAAGGGGTAACTGAGAGGTTGGTTGTGCTACAACAAACAACATTGTGCCACGTTGATACAACTCTGTTGGCTAGGAAAGGTAAATCTCAGGGTCCCTAATCATTGACAAATTTGATTTTGAAGGAGTTGGGCAAGGAAACTCACAATAGATGATGCAAGGAGGTCCTCAAGTTCAATCGTTGTCATTTTCAACAACTATATAGTCTAAACAAAACCCTTCAAAAAATCTCTTTGTAAGAGACGCGGAATCTTTCACGTACGGACAGGGACCAGTGCTAAAAAAAAACTTTGTTCTGAAAATTTGGCAAACCTACATACTATGAGAATTTTAGTGGTAAACTGAGTAAATTTGAAGGTTTTTACACCAAATGACACTAAATTTCTATAAATTTTGTAGATCTCACTTTCAAATTTAAAATTTAGAGGTAAATCTCAAAAAATTTATAGGTGGGATTACACTAAACCGAGGTTTTTTTTCAACCCCTCGCCCTCTCTTTCTCTCTCCTCGCTCTCTCCTCTCTCAATCTCTTTATAAAAAAAAGTATCTGAAAGAGCCCAAGTAGGTGTGGATTTGTTTTTAGAGAGATTGAGAGAGATGGAGGGGAGAGAGAGAGAGAGGAGGAGGGGATCATATATGGGCGAGGGAATCCTGGAAGGGAAGAGGCTGAGGAGGCGGAGATCATGCATGATGTAGGATCAACATATCTGTGCTGATGTGCGTCACACGACCTTGTACTCTGGCACAAGTAGAGCTTATGCATTTTGACGCAACTCGACCTAATCTCTTGTCGCACCATCGTTTTTGGTGTTGCGGCTTGAGTAGGTTTTTTCCCAACCCAATTAAGCATCGTGTGTGAAGAATCATGGTGGTTGTTGGACTAAGCAAGGCAGAGGAGGGAGAGCATGTACTCCTGCGAGGCAAGAGTTCAGAACTTCTAATGGGGACGGGTAGAGGCAACAAAAGGAGACCGGAGAGACGCAGCTGCTACATCGCCCTTCTCTCTCTCTCTCTCAATACATATTGGCTCACATTTCAATAAAATGTATTATTAGTTGGAAAGATTCCCTCCCTCCCCACCACCCTTTCACTTTTTTGATATGCACCTCTTTTGCGTCCCCCCCCCCCCCCCCCCCCCCCCCCCCCCCTCACGACCCCTCACCTCTCTCAATAGCCCTCAACTACATCAATCATCTGATGAGCGACCACGACGCCAAGAATCTCCGACTAACAACCTCACATGGCAGTATTTCTTGTGCAATCCCACATGCCCTCGCCAGCATTAACACCCATGAGAACAGTGCCGGCCGTGCCCTCCCTCTCTCCAAAATAACAATCTCGATATGAATTATCTCGTAGCGCTACAACACGAAGCTGCAAATTTGCATTGCAACATGAAGGAGTACGAGCGGAAGTGTGACGTGAGAGAGAGTGCGAGAAGAAGAGCACGACGATATGGTGAACTCGCTCTACTGTAATGTGTAGAGCATAGTGAGTTCTTATTAGGTTTTTACAAAAGAATATGTGTACATACCTGGCGGCCCGCCCACTTACCTGGGCGACCACATTGGGCTTTATACCCCAACAACCTCCCACTTAAAGTCCAATGTGGTACTTTAAGTGTGAGAGAAGCTACTATACAAGCTAATATACAAGAGATGTAGAGAAGTGATGTACTACCCTACACCTAACTGCTTGCAAAAATGCGCAAAGCTCTCTGAGGGAAGTCCTTTTGTAAGTAGATCAGCAGGATTTTCTGTGGTGTGAACTTTGACAAGTTGAAGTTTCTTATCCTCGAGCATTTCACTGATGAAATGATACTTCACATCCACATGCTTTGTATTTGAGTGATAAACTGGATTGTGAGCCAATTGTATAGCACTATGACTATCACAATATAACAGAGGCATCTCTTCTTTGATTCCCAAATCTGTTACTAGTCGATTAAGCCAAATTGATTCGTTGCATGCCTCTGATGCTGCAACATATTCAGCCTCTGTAGTAGACTGAGTAACACAATCTTGTAATCTAGAACGCCATGATACTGCTCCACCAGCCAATGTAAAGACATACCCTGACGTAGACCTTCGATTGTCTAAGTCACCTGCATAATCTGAGTCTGTAAAACCCTTTACACTTAGCTCCTGACTCCCATAGCATATACGCATACTCTTTGTAGCTTTCAGGTATATCTAATTATTCCTTTCACTGCCTCCCAATGTTTCTTGCCTGGGTTTGACATGTATCGACTTACTACTCCCACTGCAAATGCAATGTCTGGGCGAGTAGCAATCATTGCATACATCAAACTACCCACTGCAGACGCATATGGAATCTTATCCATTTCAGCCTGTTCTTCCTCAGACACAGGACAATCTTGTTTGCTAAGTTTCACATATGGTGGCAATGGAACACTCAGTGCCTTTCCCTTCTCCATATTGAAACGTTGCAAAACCTTGTCAATATACTCTGTTTGAGATAATCAAATCAACTTCTTTGATCTGTCTCTCTCAATGCGCATACCAAGTATATGACTTGCCTCACCCATGTCTTTCATGTCAAACGATTTTGCCATCTTTGACTTCAAAGCTGAAATTTCTTCCAAGTGCTTGCCAGCAATCAACATGTCATCCACATACAAAATAAGGATAAGCCAACTACCATCCTTAGCCTTCTTTGTATATAGACAGTGATCGAACTCACTACGTTTGTAGCCTTGAGAAAGCATAAACTTGTGGAATTTATGGTACCATGCCCTCGGTGATTGTTTTAAGCCATAAAGACTCTTTAACAACTGGCATACCCAATCTTCCTTGCCTTTCTCAACAAACCCTTCTGGCTGCTGCATGTAAATTTCCACATCTAAATCACCATGCAAGAACGCTGTCTTGACATCCATTTGGTGCAACACAAAATCTAATATGGCAACCAATGCAAGAAAGCATCTCAATGGAGTCATCTTGACCACCGGAGAGAAGACTTCCTCAAAGTAAATGCCTTGTTCTTGCTTAAAGCCCTTGGCAACAAGCCTTGCTTTGTACTTTGGCTGACTATCATGAGCGGTGATCTTATACCTGTAAACCCATTTACAAGGTAGAGCCTTTTTGCCTTGTGGTAATTTAGCTAGCTTCCATGTCTTGTTTTTATGCAGAGCTGTCATCTCTGACTGCATAGCCAATTGCCAATTCCCGGAGTCCTTCATTTGCATTGCTTCCTTATAACATGAAGGCTCATTGCAATCAGTCAACATGACATAGTTCATAGATGGAACAAACCTATTAGGAGGTCGCATGACACGTCCAGATCTACGCACAATAGCTGGCTCAGGCTCAACCACAACTTGTGGTTCCAATCTATCCTGTCCTTGCTCCTCTCGAGCCCTGACATTTTGTCTTGCACGTGCAGGCCCATCTTCTTGGAAGACAACTCTTCTAATCTCCTCAACCCTCTCTGGTTTAGAATGATATTTGGATTCATTAAAGTGAACATCATTGATGCGGACAACCTTTCTGGATTCGGGATCCCAAAGTCTGTACCCCATCTCACCAGAATTACCATAGCCTAGAAAGATGCACTTTCTACTCTTTGGCTCAAGTTTGTTCCTAAATTCCTTTGGAACGTGAGTATATGCCTCACAGCCAAAGACTCTGAGATGCTTGTATGAGGGCATTTTTCCTGACCATACCATCTCTGGTAGTGAATCCTTCTGCAAAACCTTGCTAGGAGATCTATTTACAAGATGAACAGCTGTTGATACAGCTTCAGCCCAAAACCCATTTGGCAGTTGTGCATTAGACAACATACTTCTGACCTTCTCTTGTATGGTCCTATTCATCCTCTCAGCAACACCATTTTGAGGAGGATTGTAAGGAGCAGTAAGTTCACGTTTTATACCTTTTGACTCACAAAAGTCCTGAAAGGCCTTTGAAACATACTCTCCACCATTGTCACTGCGTAAGCATTTAAGCTTCTTGCCACTCTGATTCTCCACAAGTGTCACAAACGTTTTGAAAACACTAAACGCTTCATCCTTGTGCTTGAGAAAGTAAACCCATACTTTCCTCGAGTAATCATCTAAAAATGTCATAAAGTAAGAAGCTCCCCCTAGAGATAGGTTACGCATAGGTCCACACAAATCACTATGAACAAGTGCCAACTCTGTATCTCTTCTATTGCTTCTATGCTTATGTGGCTGCTATGTTTGCTTACCATACAGACAATGTTCACAGAATTCAAAATCATTAAATGAAAAGCCAGGGAAATAACCAGAACGAGACAAGATTTCCATTCCCTTCTTGGACATATGTCCTAACTGGCTATGCCACAAACAAACGTTCGGCTGCTCGGTTACATTGATTACATTTTTAGAGACATTTGATACATAAATCATGTAAAGTCCTCCAGACTTTACTCCATGTGCTACTGTCATAGAACCCTTGGATATCTTCCACATGTTCTGTCCAAAAATGGTGACATTGTAATGGAATTTGCCTATTCAATTTGAGAGTAGTGGAACTTAATGAGAGTACTTTCAAGAAATGATTTTGTGAGTATAGCGGGTAGACATAATTGAAGATAGCAACATAATTATAGCAATTAGTTAACTTGGCATAGACAATACTTTTGCAAGAGAGAGAATTTAGAGAACATGACAACAGTTGAGGACCGGATTTATGTGGAGCCGGTCCCCCCTCCAATAGGCATTTGTATTATGATTTCTCCCATAAAAAGAGACTTGTTACAATACATTCTTTGTGTTCCTTGTGACCTAGGTGAAGCAATGAAGATGGAAAGCTTCATGCATCACCATCATAGCATAACCTAAACTTGAAGAAAGCTTTAACTATACCAAGCCTGAGTCCCAAGACCTCAAACACCTTCGAAGGTGGAGAGAGCTAGCAGGGAATGAGGGTAGGAAAGAGGAAGAAGAAACATTTCGTAGGAGAAAGAATTAGTTCCTCACTTATCATACTCTTGTTGCTAGCATACATAATAGCATAGTAATGAAGAAGAAGGAGATGGCAAGATTAAGCATTGAAGCATGGCTCTTGGTTGGATTTTCACTCCATAGCCAAGAGTGTTGGTGTAGGATCTCAACCTTTACTTGCTTGGAGAGGGAGCTCTTCCACTTTGCATAGCACACAATGAGAGTGCTTGTGAGTGTGTGTTGGTGAGTATACCCCCTAAGCACCCCCCTAGCTTGCTTGGGTCGACCCCCCCTTGTAGCTCATGCTTGAAGCTCATTGGATCCCTCCAGGCCTAGCCAATCACAAGCAGAAGCCATTACAAGGAACAGGGATAGCCTTGGGACAAGTGTCCCCCTTTCCCCTTTGAGAGAGAGGATTTGATAAATGCAAAAACAATTAGATAATTCAAGTAATTTATCATTGGAACCCTTTGAATCCTAGCCAATAGGCTTCAAGCAACACATGAAGGTAACATGGGTAGGGACCTGACATGTGTCCTTGCTGCCTCTTCAAGCTGGGGCTTCCCTTGTGAGTGTGAGTGTGTGTTCTCTCTCTAATCCCTAGGAAAAGGGCTCGCCCCCCCTCTTGTAGGGATGCTTTTGACTTTAGGAGCTCAAGCACCTTAGTCATCAAGCATGACAAAGCACTTGGACTAGGGGATATTCCCACAAGCATCTCAGGCAAGCATGTCAAGGCACCTCAAGCACCTTAATCAAATGGCAAGTCAAGCACCTCAAGCATGGAGTAAGTCAAGCACCTCAAGCACCTTAATCAAGCACCTCAAGCAGGACAAACACCTCAAGCACGACAAGCACCTCAAGCAGGTCAAGCAGGACAAACACCTCAGGCACCTCAAGCACCTTAATCAAGTGGCAAGTCAAGCACCTCAAGCATGGAGTAAGTCAAGCACCTCAAGCACCTTAATCAAGCACCTCAAGCAGGACAAACACCTCAAGCACGACAAGCACCTCAAGCAGGTCAAGCACCTCGAGCTTGGGCCGGGTTCCCACCTCAAGCTCAGCCCTAGCTTACCTAAGGTCAAAGGACTTTTACACACATTATTGGAGGTCTTCAATGAAGCTAACCCTAAGGTCTTATGCTCCATTGGTTAGCCTTGCTCTTGATAGACCATCTCCCATTTGGGCCCCTTTACTATTGGCCCCGTGTTGAGATAGATCTATAAGCACATATCTATATCTTAACACTTGTTCCCGTTTATTCTCCCACATTAAGTGATCAATTTAATATGAGAAAATCATTTGGGTGGGTTAGATATTAGATTTTATGACATTACCTCTCTCTTGAAATCATAGTCGTCCTCGACTATGAGGTAGAAGAGATAAAGGCTTAGTCATTAGTCAATCATACTTAGTGGGTAGAGGATCCCTTTTTTACCCTATGACATCTTTCCAAGATGGATGACTAATCCATTTGGTGCTTGGGAGACATAGATGCCGCAAGCATGTCTGCTCTTTAGTCCATTTCATTCTCCCAAAGTAGAGTGACAAATTCTACTTGGTGTTTGAGAGACGTCGTCATCACAAACATGATTCTAAGCATGCATACTAGTTAAATTTGTGCACAATTAAAAAGAGGATTAGTCTTATAAGACAAAAACATGAGTCATTTAAAAGAGAATTGTACATTTGCTTACTCTAATGTAGCATTTTAAGCATTGACAAGGTTCATACTATCCTTAAGTTGTACTCCTTGCATCCATTTAGCATCTTCAAAAGGATAATTTTTGAACTTAATACGATACCGTCGGATTATCTTACCATGTTGTAGTACCTTGTCTTCATGTCGAAGGACAGCTTCGGGTTGTAGCACCTCTTCTTGGTCTTCAACTTCGGGAGGGTCTTCAATAATTGGTTCAATTGGTGGCTCTCCTTTGTAGGGCTTAAGTAGGCTTACATGAAAGGAATTGTGTATAAGCCAATGGTTGGGCAACTTGAGTTGATAAGCCATCTCATTGATAGGCTTCAAGATTTGGAAAGGACCATAGTATCTTTTTGCTAGTTTAGCATAATACTTTTGATGGCCCGTAGGATTTTTGCCCGTCGTTTGCCTTAATCGAGCCTTAGGAAACTTGAGTAAGACCCAATCATTTTCTTTGAACATTAAGGCTCTTCTGTGCTTATCAGCAGCAGCTTTTTGCCTTTGTTGAGAGATGGATATAGCCTCCCTAATCTTTTGAAAAGATTCTTGTAGGTCACGGCTATATTCATCGACGGCGAAGATCTTCCCATGTACTTTGAGTTGCAAGGGACTTTTAGGTCTTCCCTCTATGATCTCGAAAGGTGCTTTCCCCGTAGAAGTATGTACAGTATTATTGTAGGCATACTCTACTAGAGGTAAATACTTTTCCCATTGTGAGCGTTGATCTACTTTGGTAACATAAGTCTTGAGTAGATCGAGTATCGTAAGATTGGCTATCTCACTTTGGCCATCCGTTTGTGGGTGATAGGCCGAAGAGAAATTCAATCTTGTTCCTAGATTTTCAAAGAGACCTTTCCAGAAATTACTGGTCATTCTCGGATCTCTATCTGACACGATGGATGTGGGTAATCCATGGTGCTTGAAAATCTGAGATATGAAGAGAGTTGCCATTTGATGTGCCTTAATAGTCTTTTTGACAGGAATAAAATGTGCTTGTTTGCTAAATCTGTCAACTATTGTCCATATTCCTGTATTCCCATGGATAGACTTGGGTAATCCAAAGATGAAATCCATGGATATACTCTCCCATGGTGAATTTGGAATAGGCAATGGCTGGAGTAATCCAGGTTGCTTCCCTCTATCATACTTGGTCTTTTGGCATACTAAACATTTTGAAACATACTCTTGTATGTCCACTTTCATGGTAGGCCAATAGAAATACGTCTCTACTCCTCAGAGAGTAGGTTGAATACCTCTATGCCCTGCATATGGAGGAGCATGGGATTCATACATAACCTTCTCACGAAGGGAATGGGTAACACATAGCCTATTGCCGTGGAGAAGATAACCATCATGCAAGGTGAATGGTTCCTCTTTCTTCCCCAAAGCAAGGGCTGACATTATGTCTCTAAAGTCAGGGTCAGTAGCATACTCATCTATCATAGATGATAGATCATTGTGAGTAGCTATAGACACCGCATTAACTTTTGATCGTCGTGAAAGTGCATCGGCAACTTGATTGTGCTTACCAGCTATGTGAGCAATATGGAAATTAAATTGCGAAAGAAAATTTGCCCACCTCATTTGTTTGTCGGAAAGTTTGGTTTGCGTCATGAAATACTTGAGACTTTGGTGGTCTGTTCGTAGGATAAATGGAGTCCCCAATAAGTAGTGCTTCCATGTGTCTAGGGCATGTAGAACAACTAAAAGCTCTTTCTCATAAATTCCCAAGACTCGTTCATCACTATTGAGCCTTCGGCTCTCATATGCTATGGCATGCCCTTCTTGAAGAAAAACCGCTCCAAGGCAATAACCACACGCATCACATTGGACCTCAAATGGCTTTCAGAGATTCGGAAGCACGAGGACTGGTTGGGAAGTAAGCTTCTCTTTGAGTTTTTCAAAAGTATTTTTCTCCTTAGCAGTCCATACAAACTTAACGTTCTTCTTTGTTAAGTCGTGTAGTGGTCCTGCTACTTGAGAGAATTTTGCTATGAAGCGTCTATAGTATGCACACATACCAATAAATCTTCTTAGCTCATGTAGATTCCTTGGGTTAGGCCATGATTTTATTACCTCTAACTTTGATGGATCCATACGAATACCATCGTGAGAGATAATATGACCTAGATATTGAATCTCTTGAAGGAAGAATTCACTTTTCTTTTGGTTGAGAAAAAGTTTGTTTTCCCTCAAGGCTTGAAAAATCACTTGGAGATGTTGCTTATGTTCCTCCAAAGATTTGGAGTAGATGATGATATCATCAAAGAACACTCCAATGAATTTACGATATGGTCTAAAAATTTTCTCCATGAGACGATTGTAAGTAGCTGGTGTATTAGTCAAGCCAAAAGGCATGACTAGATATTCATAAAGACCAAATGTTGTGCGAAACGCGGTCTTTAGGATATCTTCATCCACTATCCTTATTTGATGATAGCCACTCTTAAGGTCAATCCTACTGAAGTAGGTAGAGCCTTGTAGCTTATCAAACAGATCTTCTACCCGAGGCACGGGAAATCTGTTTTTGATAGTGATATGGTTTAGTGCTCGATAGTCCACACACATACGGTATGTACCATCTTTCTTTTGCACTAAAAGGACTGGAGAACAAAAGAGAGAGGAACTAGGCCTCACCATCCCTTTGTCTACCAATTCCTGTACTTGCCTCATAACCTCCTCTTGTTGAGCTTGTGAGACTCGATAAGGAGGTTTGTTAGGCGGTGAGCTTCCTGGAAGGAGCTCAATACGATGGTCATCATCCCCTCGTTTTGGAGGTAGGTCCATAGGGATATCATCGATGAACACATCTTGGAATCCTTTTAGAAAAGTAGACAAGTCTAACTCTTCTTGATTCCTATCATTTTCATTTGATGAAACATTATTAGCTTTTAGAGACTCTTTGACATAAATCATGTACGCAGAAACTGAGCTCTTTATTGATTTATCAAAAGAAAGAGGATTTACAAGTGGAATAGTGCGACCACGCTCACTAGCATCTATATACATGTTCTTTCCCCTGTAGGTGAAGTAAATTCTCCTTTCAGGGAACTTCATGTTGGCAGCCATGCGATCAAACCATGGTGCCCCTAGGATAACATCCTGATGTTGGAGAGGAGAGATGAAGAAGTCTTCTTTGTCGACATAGCTTTGGACATGAAGCCTCAAATTCCCAATCAAGGGAGTAACGGAGGCTTGTTGTCCCTTGAAAGCTGCATCAACTGTTACTATATCTCCCATCTCAAAAGCTTGAATGCCCAACTTGGTGGCCAACTCTATTGATATGAAGTTGAGAGTAGAGCCAGGGTCAAACAAGATGAATGCATCATGCTCTCTTACCTTTCCCCAAGCATAGGAGAGTGATGATCCTTTGCAATGAGCATCCTCTTTTGGAGCTTTGATGGTGGAAGCCCTAGGAGTCTCATTGCGAGTATTCTTCTTGGGGCGAGAACGATAGCCATGTCCTTGCTCCCCACACTTGAAACATTTATGGTCCTTGCGAAAAGCTTCAAGCTCTTCAGGAGAGAGTTTGTTTTTACCTTTGTAAACTCCCTTCTCCTTGGACCGATTGTTGTTGTTGTTGTTGTTGTTGTTGGAAGTGCCTTGGGAATTATTTTGAGCATTGGATTTCCCCTTTGCATCATTTTTATCTTTGTTTTCCATGGGCTTGACATTACGTCTAGCCCCTTGATGGAAATTGATGCGTGAAGAAACCATGGTGTGGTGGATTACTTCGGTAATAGTATCGGGCCGTTGAGAGTTGATGTATTCGGCCATCTCTTCAGGTAATCCCGCACAGAATTGCTGTCTTTGTTCGGCAAAGTCTATCTTTTGAAAGACAGTAGCTTTGAGATGTAAATCCCAAAACTTGTCTACATACTTGTTGATAGACTCATGAGAGAGAAGCTTCAAGCCGCGCCATTCGGTAAGAACTTTATCTTTAGTATCACTTGGAAGAAATTGCTTCATGATGGAAACTCGTAGAGTTTTCCATGTCTTTGGGGCTTCTCCATTGCCACGAAGGCTAGCCCACCATTGACCAGCTGATTTTTGGAAGTGCATAGCTACATGGCGTAGCTTGGAGGACTCTGTGAAGCCCTCGTCCCCAAAGGCCGCATCAAATTACTGGATGAAGGCCAACACTTTGTCGGTAGCACCAAAGGTGCCATCGTAGGTGAGAAAAGAGATACTCTTTCCTCCCTCCTTGAACTTCTTTAGCTTTTGTGACCTTCGCCATGCAGGAAATGATTTGCGATGTCCTCCCCTCTTGTATTCTCTAGGAGAATAGCCATAACTTTCATCGGAAGAGGAGGAAGGTGAAGAAGAAGGAGAAGAGGGTGACCTCTTCCTAGCCCTTTTTTTCCTTTGTTTCCTCTCTTGCCTTTCAGAGTGATGAGGAGAAGGACTATACGTTGCTCTTTTCCTCTTGGGAGGAGTAGGCGATCGTCTAGACCGCCGTCTTCGTGGAGCCACATCTTCAGAAGAACTTAGACTGTCATTGCTTTCTTTCTCTTTGGATTCCTCCTCTCGAATGGGAGAGAGTCTTCTTTTGGGGGTCTCTTCAAGAGGCCTCCTAAGCTCTCTCTCCTCTGGGAGAGGAAGGGAAATTCCATAAGCACGAAGTTGTTGAGTAACTTCGGCTTGCAAAACAGGGTTGCCCATAGCTTGTTGCAACCTAGTGACGAGATAATTCACAAACATGGGAGCATCATCATTATCACCTTCATGTGCAAAATCAAAGCTATCAATGTTCATTATACTCTCTTGATTATCGTCAGCCATGTTAACAAAATTTATGTTTATACTTAATTTATGCTTTGGCAATACAAAACCTTAGTTGCCACTCCTCTTAGCCTTTGAAAATCGGCTCTTAAGTATCTACACCCACGGCTCAAAGTGGTTAATTATAGAGAGTAGAGGAGTAGGTCTAACATAGCAGAGTTGCCAAGGGCTAGCTCCTTTTGGACTTCTTATGGCTCAATAATGGTAAAGCCATAGGCAAGTCTAAAAAGACTCCATTATTAAGTCCAAAGCTCCCGAGGTGTGCACCATCCCTCACATAGTGGGCTTAACAAAACCGATATTAGATCCCAGTTCCACTTACTCTATTATAATTAACAACATCAACCATTTATAGGCTACTTAAGGACCTCTCTTCTTACGCAAGAAAAGAGAAACCAAATGCTCTGATACCAATGTAATGGAATTTGCCTATTCAATTTGAGAGTAGCGGAATTTAATGAGAGTACTTTCAAGAAATGATTTTGTGAGCATAGCGGGTAGACATAATTGAAGATAGCAACATAATTATAGCAATTAGTTAACTTGGCATAGACAATACTTTTGCAAGAGAGAGAATTTAGAGAACATGACAACAGTTGAGGACCGGATTTATGTGGAGCTGGTCCCCCCTCCAATAGGCATTTGTATTATGATTTCTCCCATAAAAAGAGACTTGTTACAATACATTCTTTGTGTTCCTTGTGACCTAGGTGAAGCAATGAAGATGGAAGGCTTCATGCATCACCATCATAGCATAACCTAAACTTGAAGAAAGCTTTAACTATACCAAGCCTCAGTCCCAAGACCTCAAACACCTTCGAAGGTGGAGAGAGCTAGCACGGAATGAGGGTAGGGAAGAGGAAGAAGAAACATTTCGTAGGAGAAAGAATTAGTTCCTCACTTATCATACTCTTGTTGCTAGCATACATAATAGCATAGTAATGAAGAAGAAGGAGATGGCAAGCTTAAGCATTGAAGCATGGCTCTTGGTTGGATTTTCACTCCATAGCCAAGAGTGTTGGTGTAGGCTCTCAACCTTTACTTGCTTGGAGAGGGAACTCTTCCACTTTGCATAGCACACAATGAGAGTGCTTGTGAGTGTGTGTGTTGGTGAGTATACCCCCTAAGCACCCCCCTAGCTTGCTTGGGTCGACCCCCCCTTGTAGCTCATGCTTGAAGCTCATTGGATCCCTCCAGGCCTAGCCAATCACAAGCAGAAGCCATTACAAGCAACAGGGATAGCCTTGGGACAAGTGTCCCCCTTTCCCCTTTGAGAGAGAGGATTTGATAAATGCAAAAACAATTAGATAATTCAAGTAATTTATCATTGGAACCCTTTGAATCCTAGCCAATAGGCTTCAAGCAACACATGAAGGTAACATGGGTAGGGACCTGACATGTGTCCTTGCTGCCTCTTCAAGCTGGGGCTTCCCTTGTGAGTGTGAGTGTGTGTTCTCTCTCTAATCCCTAGGAAAAGGGCTCGCCCCCCCTCTTGTAGGGATGCTTTTGACTTTAGGAGCTCAAGCACCTTAGTCATCAAGCATGACAAAGCACTTGGACTAGGGGGTATTCCCACAAGCATCTCAGGCAAGCATGTCAAGGCACCTCAAGCACCTTAATCAAGCGGCAAGTCAAGAACCTCAAGCATGGAGTAAGTCAAGCACCTCAAGCACCTTAATCAAGCACCTCAAGCACGACAAGCACCTCAAGCAGGTCAAGCACCTCGAGCTTGGGCCGGGTTCCCACCTCAAGCTCAGCCCTAGCTTACCTAAGGTCAAATGACTTTTACACACATTATTGGAGGTCTTCAATGAAGCTAACCCTAAGGTCTTATGCTCCATTGGTTAGCCTTGCTCTTGATAGACCATATCCCATTTGGGCCCCTTTACTATTGGCCCCGTGTTGAGATAGATCTACAAGCACATATCTATATCTTAACACTTGTTCCCGTTTATTCTCCCACATTAAGTGATCAATTTAATATGAGAAAATCATTTGGGTTGGTTAGATATTAGATTTTATGACAGACGTAGCCAGCATCATCAAGTAAACCTGTGCTGATCAAGCTCTTTATAATTGCGGGAACATGTCTCACATTCTTCAGCGTGAAAGAAGAGCCATTATGAAACTTCAATTGAACATCTCCAACACCTAAGATCTCACATGTCTGCCCATTGCCTAGCCGAACATGATCTTTTGTGGTCACATAAGAAGTAAACCACTCCTTGTTTGGAGACACATGAAGTGATGCCCCTGAGTCTATAATCCAATCACTCAGTGCATTTCCATCAGATGCTGTAAGAAGAGCTGAGTCCATTGTATTCTTCAAGAAGTAGATGTCTCCTGACCCTAGACTTTCATCCTCTGTAACAGTGTTTGTCACATTTATTTCTTGAATCTTCATTGAGGACTTGTTCTTCTCACCATGGTCTTCAGCTTTCTCTTTGCCTTTTTCTGCTTTCCATTCTCTGCAGTCTCTTTTCATGTGACCCTTCTTGCCACAATGGTAGCATTCTATGTAACTCTTGCCTTTAGCACTGCGGGACTTGCTACAAGACTGATTCCTCTTTCCACCTTTGTACTTTTCTTTGGTCCTTTCCCTGACAACTAAGGCTGTTCCTTTGCCTTTGTCCATTGTCTTTCTATTGGTTTCTTCAGTAAGCAGACTTCCTTCTACACCTGCTATGTTCAAACCATCTGGAGGTGCAGAATTACTCAAAGCTGTGCGAAAAGTGTCCCAAATTTCCGGCAATGTGATCAACAGGAACATAGCTCTAACAGGTTCATCAAACTTGACACCTTGAGCTGACAACTGACTATAGATTGTGTTGAATTCATTCAGATGATTGGACATAGGTGTCCCTTCTTTCATCTTCAAGTCAACAAGCTTCTTAAGCCAGTATACCTGTGAAGCTGCACTCTGCTTCTCATAAAGATCACTCAGCTTTAACCATGCTTGATAAGCCGACATCTCGTCTGCTACATTGAAGTAAACGCTTTCTACCAAAGTCAGCATAATGGTAGAAAGTGCCAATTCATCCATTTCGCTCCATTCATCTTCGTCCATATCTTCTGGTTTTATCCCCTTGAGCTTTATAGGTTTTATTTGCTTCTTTTGTACCAACACATGCCAAATCTGCTTCTTCCACAATGGGAAATTGGTTCCATCCAGCTTCTTGATATTGTAAAGAGCAGTGTCCTGTGATCCAGCCATAGCTACGCTTCACAGTAGTTTACTTTTCTGGGAAAAATTCGGCAGAGTTTCCCCTGTAAACTGACCTCTGAACCAATATCAACCTGTCAAATGAACCAAGAAAGCTTCCGATTCTGCAGAAATTTTGGCAGAGTTTCCTTTGTAAAATGGCTCTGGTGTACTAAAAACAGACCAAAAAACAGCTCAAAAAACACTGTCTCTCTGACACTATAAGATGCGAGTAAACCTGTCCTGCACCTGTACTGTCTCTCAGTGTCCTGTCATTGTCCTATAAGCATAGACTGCGACAATGCCTCAACGGCAGTAAAGCAAAGATGCAATCCCAACTGTCTAACTCACAGTCAATACATCCTAGCTGCCTATCTAAGGGTGCTCGAGGGATTGCTCCAAGACCTGTATCACCGAAAGGATCTCAACATTCGAGAATCCCCCAGCTCAATAAAACCTCACTCGACCCTCAACAAAGGCTGCAGTAAATCTGACAGTACATAGACTTCCCACAAAGTCATACATCCACAAATTTCCCACTGTATGTTGTAACCACTGCGGCGGTTGTTTGCTGCGTGACTCACAACCAGCAAACCCTCAACAAACATACATCATCTCTGACAATACATCCCATGTGGAAGTACCTGCAATGTCAGGATGAAATCTGGAATATCGAGAAGCAAACACAAGCTACCTGATGAACTAGTGGATGTCGCCTACAGTCTGTGTGTAGATGCGCCCGTGTCGTATGTGACACGCCTCCAAGAACTGTGAGCCGTCCTTCGATGTGTAGACAACCACAAATCAACACTCTGGGAGTGTCGATATCCTCAGCACCTGCAGTCGTAGGCCGAAAACCCCAAATTTGCAGAGTCGGATCTGCACCCGTCGAGACCACGAAGTCGAAAATGGCTTGCGCAGACCTTTGTCGAAGCCGAACGGTGGCCGAGATGACCTCAGAATGAAATTCTAACAACACCGAGCCCTTCGGACTCACCCACGAGATTTGGGGCCGTGTCTTTGCCTGTCGAATTTCACTCCAATCTGAGTTGGTGACTCTAGCCTCCTGGAGTGCTGCCCCGAGCCTCGATCTGAGCTCTGATACCAGTTGAAGGAGTACGAGCGGAAGTGCGACGCGAGAGAGAGTGCGAGAAGAAGAGCACGACGATATGGTGAACTCGCTCTACTGTAATGTGTAGAGCATAGTGAGTTCTTATTAGGTTTTTACAAAAGAATATGTGTACATACCTAGAGGCCCGCCCACTTACCTGGGCGACCACATTGGGCTTTATACCCCAACACAACACACTAAGAATATATGCGTAAACTCTCTTCAGAGAAACTGATGACTAGAAATCTTTGCATGAATTCTCTAGTTAGCACAAAGATCCACATGTGCACCTGGCTCTAGGAGAGAGAGAGAGAGAGAGAGAGAGAGAGAGAGAGAGAGAGAGCACAATTCTCCGTAGTCTATCGCATGTGCAATGCTACGAATCTTGGGTAATACCACAAGAAAAATGATTTTTCAATATGGTTGATAAACTCTCGCTTAGTAAAAAAAGTACATACTAAGGGGGCCCTCTGGCTAATCTTAAATAAAGTACATTGTTCCTAAATTCCTTGCTAGTGGGCATTTGCATTTCTCAAGAGATGCTTCTTCTACCAAATGCTAGAAGTACCCTTTTGCTTTCAACTACAAAACTTGACTTTTGGGCTTAGAATTCGGAATGTCATCAATCAATTATTCCTACCGTTTTGCAATAACCACTCGGCCAGGACATCGTGATGACCTTCAGTGCGGTCCTAATTTTAAAAAAAAAGGAAAAATGTCACGATGACACACAAATAGCACTCGTTGGCACCGGGTTTAGATCCTGCCAGTCGGCATGCGTCCCCTCAGTCACCTATGTGCAAGTGACAGGCATACCTGCACTTAATAGCTGCTGCCACCTACCTAGGATTCTTTCCTGGATTCCTCTATCACCCCCTAGCTAATAGACTTGCCGCCATGCACCCCCTCTCAGTTTCCTTTTTTCCTTGAAGTGTAAATCCTTCCATTTCCTACTTCGAACTAATGTCATGATTTCTTGCCTCCTACTAGCTTCCCACTCTGCACATCTCCCTCAACAGCCCTCTCCTGCGTCAGCTCCCCACCCTAAAGCTCCCTGATGATCCAAATCTCCTGTATCTATATATTGCCAATAGCATTGAGCAGTGTGTCAAGGATCATCCTCTCCCTCTCTTGCTGGAGTGAGGACCTCCCTTCCCTCTCTTTCTACATGGGTTGCAGCTCGCGACCTCTCCTTTCTCTCTTGCTACGTGAGTAGTGTAGCTCTCAGCAGGATGATCTCCATGCATGACAACTTCTAAATCTAGTTGCACTTTGCTGCCACACACGCAGCGCTTTTTTTTAATTTTCCCAACTGGTGTTTCTCACTCTCTCTTAGTAAAAAAGAAACTCTCTGAAAGAGTGCGTGTGCTC
The DNA here is from genome assembly GCF_014529385.1 of Adiantum capillus-veneris. NCBI lineage: Eukaryota > Viridiplantae > Streptophyta > Polypodiopsida > Polypodiales > Pteridaceae > Adiantum > Adiantum capillus-veneris. Next base: position 13,005,643 of record NC_140946.1, on the reverse strand, counting down.
TTTCATAGAGTTTCTTTTTTACTAAGATCCCCATCCCACTGAGCGCATGGAGGGACTCAAGGCGCTGCAACCACTTGCTAACCCAGTTTCACCTATTAGTTATAGCGCAAGTTGGGGCTTGTAGAATGCCCTGTAGACGCTGCAAGAAAGTGCTTCTGGATGGATTTTTACAGCGCAAGAAGGATCTCACTGGCTACAGCAAGTGCAGCTCACCTTTCAGCATGAAATAAGATGACTGCTTGCAATGTGCACACCTCCTGATGGTTGGGTTAGAGAGAGAGAGAGAGAGAGAGAGAGAGAGAGAGAGAGAAAATCTATGCAAGAAAGCCGTTAGTATCATAGAGAACAGGGGGGAGAGAGTGAGAGAGAGACTAGAGGGATGGCTTCCGACAAGCGCATGGTCGCAATGTTTCTAATGCTAATGGTGGCGATGGTCGGACTGAGTGGTGTCACAGTGCAGCCACCTCCTCCGGCACTACAATGCACACCCTTGCTAAATATGGTGCCGGCCTGCCATGCTCTAACTCTCTATGTGCGAAGCTTACCTTGCCCAACCTCTTGCTCACCACCTGCCCTGGCCTCAGCATCAACATCGCCTACAACGTCTTCAACAACATTGGAAGCTGTGTCTGATCACCATCGCCTGCATCGACGTGCCTCATCATGCACTTCTCTTCATTTATGGTCATTTGTAGTTAGATTCTTGCATGCTGAAATCAAGTTCTCCATCATGCTAGCTCGCTCATGTACTACTTTTTTGGCAAATTTGCATTGACTCTTCCTTCTTCTTTAAAAGAGAGAGAGAGAGAGAGAGAGAGAGAGAGAGAGAGAGAGAAAGAGAGAGAGAGAGAGAGAGAGAGAGAGAGAGAGAGAGAGATCAGGAGGAGAGAGGGTTTTTGTGTGTGTTGCTAAATCCATCCCATCTCGTCGGCACTTTCCTCTCTCGTCTGCAAGCTGTGTAAAGTTACCTCGCCATCGCCTCTACCTCTCTCTTCCGGTCCATGCAGTTGCTTTTCGATATAGGTCATCCAACACTCTACTGTATCGTGCAACCTTGTTGCTACAATATGGGGTATTGTACGTGCAAGTGCTAGCTTCGATCGCTCAACCCCAGCAATCCCAATCCGTCTTCTTGCCATCGATCACTATCCTTCATCTTGCCATCGATCGGGATCTTGCCCCCGGTCTAGTGTGTGACTTCTCTGTGTTTTGCATGAGTTGATGAATAGATGAGCAAGAAAGTGCCCAAGGCCGAACTCAAAACCACTCTTGAGCCCAACCCCAGGCTCAAGCCTAGAGGTGGCGCTCAGATCCTCTATAGGGTCTCCTCCAGCCTGGCTCCCATCTTGGAAACCTCGTAGACCACGAGGCTTGATGCCCTCAAGCGAGTATGGGACTACATCAAGGCTCACAAGCTCCATAGTAGTACTAAGAAATTGTAGATCTTATGTGATCCTCCCCTTAAGAAGTCATTTGGATGAGACAATGTTAAGGGGTCAAAAGTGCTCAAGTACTTGAGTCCCCACTCGTCAAGAAAGGTTTGATGGGGTTGTCTGCTTTGTCTAAGCGAGTTTTCACCAGAAGACTTAAACTGTTGTGCTGGAGGAAAAAACATGCCCATGCTGCCTGATGACTCGTGTTTTATATTGAGTCATTATCTGATAGTTTATAGTTTAGCTTCTTTTTTATGTTACATATACGTATGACAGGCTAGTGATCAGCATTGATGGATTCATGTTGTAAATATCCACTTTCTAGCAAGACAATTTCAATGGTTGGAAGATCCAGACCAATTAAAATTGTGATTGGAGGTCTGAATACTGAAATAGTTAGTAGGATTTTTGGTTATAACTTGAAAATTAATGGTGTTCCAAGGATCCTCTATCCTCTTGACTATCGCGCGCGTGCACACACACACACACACACACACAAAGAGAGAGAGAGAGAGAGAGAGAGCGAGAGAGAGAGAGAGAGAGAGAGAGAGAGAGAGAGAGAGAGAGAGAGAGAGAGAGAGAGAGAGAGAGAGAGAGAGAGAGAGAGAGAGAGAGAGAGAGAGGATCCTACGAGGAAGTGTTCCATTTTGTAGGAACAAATGGAAAAAAGAACCTTCAATATCTTAACAAAAAAAGTTTGGATTTTTATCGAGATTTACACTAAAATCCTCCAAATTTAGTCAGTTTCCTTCAATGCCACCATCAAAAGTCACTTAGTTTTTTTTTCCTGATGGATACCACCTTATCTCGAGTAGACACAAGCTCAAAACAGACTGAATTTGCTACAAACAAATTAGTATACAAAGTCACTGCAACGACCTTCCCTCTTGTTGAAACTATTGTTCCAAATTTGAAGAAGGCTCTAGTACCACCTTTTAGGGTATGGCATGGCTTTGATCTTCATAGATTGGAGCCGAATTTGCCTCTTATAATTGGTGGGGGCATGAATATTCCACATGGCCAAAGATGTAAAGCATATTCCGACGATGATGTGCCCATTGTGTGTGGATGCTATGGCCTTCCTGACATTTTCCATATTTTTTCAAACAATGATTCAAAATGGAAAGGAGCAGCATCTTCAATCTTTGTGAAAGAAGTTGTTCAATTGAAGCTTGAAGTGTCATATTGTATGGTAAAAAGATCCTCGATATTTTATTTATTTCCAACTAACTTTTTTCAATTATGATGATGTATTTCTAGAAAATTTTAGGCATAGGACTCTATTAATTTTGATTGTTGTTTTTTTGTAAATTGATTAAAAAAGGCATATATTGGTCAATTAAAGAAAAATATGATTTATTGTAACAAAAGAAGTCTTTCATAATTAATGGTGTTTTTCGGACATAGGTCGTGTAAAAAGGGTGCCCTTGTATGAAGATCACAACCTTGTAGTATTGGTAGAGCAAGACGACATGGAAGGGATGATTGGTGTATAAATGAACTATTGAGGTGCAATAAATTTCTCTCAAATTGATGTGGCTAAGAGAAGGAAGGATGCACATGCTCTCAAGTATAAATCACAATCAAGAACCAAAGTACTAGACAAGGGAGCACTTACCTTACAAAAAGAAACATAGAATGACTTGAGCATTAAGTAAAGGTCTAGAGCTCTTATTACTCCATCAATCTTACTTCGAGCTCAAACATGTGAAGCCCAAGTGAGAAAAATCCAAGCCAAAGAAGAGTAGAAGTAGAGGAGATTACAGTTAAAGAAATAGAGATTGAGATAGAAGATCGATAATATTTTCAAATATTGTGTTACATTTTTTTAAAGTAAACTTTGATCTTTTGGAATTTAGGAGGTATTCTATCCATTGAAAACTCTTTTTGTTGTAGTGCATCAATATATAACAAACAATAAATATTATGTTGATGATAAAATTTACTAGTTGTATACAAACACTTGCTCGGGTTTGTCTTTGCTCGAAAAAACTCGCTCGGTGCGTAGTAAGAATCATACCATACCCATGAGAGATGATGCGAAACCAAGTAGACAAAGACCATACACGTATAATGAAACATTTTCCAAGAAGATAAAAGAAGAGATTGAAAAACTAAAGGAAGCCGAATTCATTTACGAAATTGAACACACAGATTGGATGTCTCCAATTGTGGTAGTACCCAAGAAGAATGGAAAACTACAAGTGTGTATTAATCTCAAAAAAGTAAATGCAGCTACCATTAGAGACAACTTTCCTCTTCCAATCACTAAGCATGTTTTAGAATGAGTTGCAAGAAAAGAGGCTTACAGCTTCTTAGATGGCTTTTCGGGATACAATAAACTTTTGGTTGACCCAAAAGATCAACATAGAACTGCTTTTGCAACAGAATGGGGTATATTTGCCTATTGGGTTATGTCGTTTGGGTTAACTAATGCTCTAGGCACATTTCAAAGATTGATGAGCCATGCTTTTAAAGAATATCTTAGGAAATTCTTAGAAGTATATATGGATGATCTATGCATACATTCATCAATCTGGGCTGATCATTTTGAACACCTCAAAAAGGTATTCAAAAAATGTAGACTTTACAGGATTTGCTTAAATCCTGAGAAGTCACACATTCATGGGTAGACAAGGAAAAATTCTTGGACATATAGTGTCTAAAAATTGCATAGCTACGGATATTGAAAAAACTCATGTCATTGATGAATGACCTAGACTAACAACAATCAAGGGGGTACAAGCCTTCATGGAGCATTGTGGATATTACCGACGGTTCATCTACATGTACACTATAATTGCAAAACCCATGTATAGCTTGATTACACACTTTAAGTGGACCAAGGATATGAAGAAAACTTTTTGAAGTTTAAGCAAGCTCACCTTAGCTCCAATATTGAAAGCACCAGACTGTAATAAAATATTCCACAAACATGTAGATGCTTCCAATTTTGCCATCGGTTGTATAGTAACTCAACCAGGAGACGGGAAAATCGACTTTCCTATTTTTTATACAAGCCGGCAGTTGAATATGGCTAAAAATAATTACACCACCACCAAAAGGGAAGGATTAGGAATCATCTATGCCATTAAAAGGTACAGACATTACCTATTAGTCTACAAGTTTGTGATCTTTGTGGACCACCAAGCTTTGTTGTACTTGGTCAACATGCAGCACATGAAGAATAGTGAGATGGTTCACCATCTTCTGGAATTTGATTTCATTGTGGTTGTAAAAAAGGGCACTACACATCAACGAGCAGATCATTTGTCAAGCATTGTTTCAGAAAAATCTTCTAAAGGGGTAGACGATGATCTACCAGATGCCTATTTGTTCTCCGTGGAAATGATACCTTGATGGTCAGAAAACATGGAGTCATTGATGACAATAGCTCAAGTGGATTCACAAATACCACTTCCTAGTACAATCAGATTAATTGAGCAATCGGCTATGTATCAATTACTAACTGGTAGGTTATACAAAAGAAATTGAGAGGGAATATTGCTCTTATGCATTAATCTTGAAGAAAAAAACAGTACCTAAGTCAAGCACATATTACCATAGTTGGACTTCACTTTGCTAAAGACCAAACTATGCAACAAATTTTGAGACTTGGATATTTTGACCGACTATGAGGAGTGCTGTTCGATCTTTTGTAAAGGATTGTCCTCAATGTCAAAAACAAACACCATGTAACTTTGTTTCAAATGTCACCAGTTCCTAAGTGGAGTAACTATCTGTTTACTTACTTATCAAGTCGAACATTTCCTGAGGATATGAGTAAACTCCGTCAAAGAGCAATTGAAACTGAAGCAAACGACTATGCTCTTATTGGGAACCAATTGTATTGGAGAGGTAAAGATCAACATTCGCGTTTTTGTGCAAATGAAGACGAGTATATTCCGATTATAGAACAAGCACATGCTGGATTAGCTGGAGGTCACTTTTCTAGTGAGACCACCACAAGAGCAATCTTGATGGTAGGCATATGGTGGCCAACACTTTTTGCAGATGCCAAAGAATATGTTTGAAGGTGTTATGCTTGTCAACGAGCAAAAATGCTAACACATGTAGATAGCAATCCCTTAAGACCAATGATGGGGGCTAGAGCTTTCGCAAAATGGGGTATAGATTTTGTTGGGCCAATACAACCACCTGCTTATAGAACCCAAGCTCATTATATCGTTGTAGCTACGGACTATTTGATCAAGTGGGATGAGGCTAAAGAAACTCAAAAGAATGATATCAGAACCACTGTTGCATTCTTAATGAGTATGCATTCACGAGGTATGGATTGTCATTAGAAATTGTCAGTGATCGGGGAACTCATTTTCTCAATAATGTAATCGAGTATTTGCTTAATGAGTTTATGGTCATCCATAACAAATCAGCTCACTATCATCCACGAGCAAAGAAATAACTGAGCATATGAACAAAATTCTTAGCTTGGTGCTGACTAAAGTGGTTAGTTCAGAAGGACACACAGGGAAATGAATCTCCATGCTGCTCTATGGGCTTATCGAGTTTCATTCAAAACAGATTTAAATGCTACACCCTTTAACCTTGTTTAAGGTCTTGATGCCATACTGCCAATAGAATTTCTATTGGCAGTATTGCCGATATTAAGGGTAGCACAAAATCTTGAGTGGACTGGACATGAATTGTCAAAAAGACTTGAAGATTTAGAAAATCTAGATGAGCAAAGGCTAACTACTGTAGCTCACATCTATGCACAAAAGCGAAAACAAATACAATTTTTTGATTCCCACTTAATCACAAAAATATTCATGAAGGGGACTTGGTTTTAGTCTATTCCCTTAAGCAGCACATTCCCAAGTTTAAGAAAAGGGAAAGGACCTTTTATCATTGGAAATGTATCTCCAAGTGGAACAATAAAATTGTCCACCCTAGATGGTGAACCAATGGCTTGAATTGGATTAGTGGATGTCGTTTAAAGAAATACAATTTGCCACTAACCAATGAATTGCTAGAAAGAATGCATGCAGCTAAGCAAAGAAGGATTGAACGACATCAGGTTATTGATGAAGCCCAAGAGGAAGCTCAGCGTTGGATACTCAAACGGAAAGCTGCTCTCAGGAACCAACAGATATCAATTCCCATCAACACTCTGGAAATAGATGACCGACAATGGGAATTACCTAAAGATGCAGTTTCAACAGATGATGACTGGTTAGACGGAATGGACTTGCGCATCAATGTACAGCTCAACAATCATAGCACCAATGCTTTGGTTGACACAGGAGCTAGAGTAAATGCAGTCAGTTATTCCACGTACAAGAAGGCAACAAATCAAGCATTGACAACAGGAATAACGACAATCAAAGGATGCAACAAGAACCCAACCCCAACATTGGGAGTAGTCAACTTGAATGTGATCGTACATGGATGTTCACGTCCTCATTAGTTTGTATGCCTACCAGATGAACATATGAATGAGACAATGATTCTTGGAATTCCTTGGATGCAGACATACAAAGTAGTACCAGATTGGGAGACAAATCAGCTAAGGGTGGGCAACTCATTGCTCCAATTGCACCAAGCAAAGAAGAATGGAAAGGAAGAAATCAACACACCAAACCACGAAGTATTTAATCTTCTCTATCCCCTCGACAAGCAAATGCTACAAGTAGCATGCAAGGAGTCACGCAAATTTGGGTACCAAAAGCACAGCTTAAGGATAAGCCGATTCAAATCTGGGTGTCCAAAACTTCACCGACAAAACAAAAGAAGGTTCCAAGGGTTAAAACACAGAGGCGAGCATCTCCGCACAAGGAACCTAACATGAAATTGGTTTGGAAGAAAAAGGAGCACTTATCTTCTCCACAAACCATAAAACCAATCAAGCAATGGCGAGTTAAGTTGCCAAACACGGATATCATTTTGCGGAGTTCTCATTGTAAAACACTTATTATTTTGATAAATCAGAGATATTGTAACTCCTATTTTCTTGGATAAAATTTGTAATTAATGAGCCGAGGCTACAAGCTTCCAGATTGTAATCAACCTCTCATTACCCATCTTTGGTAGAACTCCCAGATTATTAGATTTGACCACCAAAAACTTTGGCTAAGGTATAAAAGCCAATTTTTGTAAGTTATTTTCAAGTTCTAGATAATGAAATACACAGCGTGAGTTGATGGCACTCACTCCTCTCCTTCTCGCGCTTCCTACTCCCTCCCCGGTTGTCACATTGCAGTCACGTTTGTTGCATTGCAACCACAGGTAAGAGCTCTACGCATTGACGTAAGCAGTTCACAGTATTTCGTAGCTTTTGGCATCAACGATCCACGGCATAACTAGGAATTTACACTTTCAAATCAAAATCTAAGCATAGGTGGGGTATTGGGGCATCATTGCTAAGCATTTAGATGCATTGTGGGTCGAAAATGACTAGGTCAAAAATCCACTGCTGTTAATAATCACAACTTTGGAACTTCACCTAAAGTAGGGTTTGAGACCATAAGCATGTGTGCTTAGGTCTTATTAACATATCCTAGAAGTTTCGTTACGTTTGGATGTCATTTGATGCTGTAACAGATGTGATTTGTTTGCCGAGATGAGCGATTGGCTTTTGGTGATTTCAGTCACTTGAGTGTAGCTTCAGTTAGATGCGAGTTGTTAGTTGTTTTCCAAGAGATTGACAACCTCTTGTAGCTTCTATGCACTAGTCGAGTCAGCTTCATCCCATGGATTGACAAATTAATCGTGGTTCTCGTTAATACTGCAATAACATAGGATGGTGAGGTTAGACATGCGTATTTGACACCGCTACCAGGGAACGAAGAGACCTAAACTAGGGAAAAATACGAGCGTTTTGTGAAGTTATCCTTTAACTTCCTCTAGGATCGCCTAGAGTTCAAAACTTTCTTTTAGAAACCGCATAGCCTAAGATTGTCGTCTTTTGCTGTGTAGAGGTAGCTTGGAAGTAATTGTACTTGCTGAGTGCCTTTAGGATTGTAGGATTGTAGAAATAAATTAGGATTTTCAGGATGATTGGTAGACAAGACAAGTCTTAAGATCAATGCTCAGAAAACCATAAAAGACAAGAAAACGAGTGTTTGTGGACACTTTCCAAAACTCCATTGCATGAGAATCTAGGAGTAGGGTAAGTAGGATCCAAGGTGGATTCTAGAACATTGCTCTCTCTGAAAAAATCAAGTGTGAATTGTTATTGGAAGTTGCAGTATTTTAGGTCTAGGGCTAGAAATAGCACCAAAAGATTCGAAATCACTCAATCCGACTGGAGAGTAAGCTTAAAAGTTGTTTGAACCAGTTGGTAAGCTCAAGGACATTTTGAGGTAAAAATTTCAAGAGTTGGCCAAAACTCAGATTATTTACTTTTTCTTGACATTTTAGGCCAAATTAAGTTTTTGACTTGATTCATAGGCTTAAAATAGCTCATGTAAAGACTGTCTTTGAAAAAATTGCAAAAAAGTGTTCATTTCAAACCTGAAGTTAATAATCACGATTATGAACTTTTAACTTAGATTTAACCAAGGTTCATACCATTGACTCATTGCATGTGTACAAACAACTTTTGTAAAGGCACAAAAGATTTGGATCACCAAACTGGTCAAAAACTGGGTAAAAACTAAAGTTGTACTTACTTTTTGAAACTTAAGTATAAATTTGGAAAAAAATTGTCCAAAATTTTTGAAAGTTGATTCATAGGCTTATATTGATGTGATAAACATGTGTACATGCTCATTTGACCAAAAAGATGCAAAAAGTTGCCAACAGTGAATAATCGCAAAAATCGACTTTCCTATTAACCAGGAGACGGGAAAATTGACTTTCCTATTTCTTATGCTAGCCGACAGTTGAATATGGCTGAAAAAAATTACACCACCACCAAAAGGGAAGGATTAGGAATCATCTATGCCGTTAAAAAGTATAGACATTACCTATTAGCCAACAAGTTTGTGTTCTTTGCAGACCACCAACCTTTGTTGTACTTGGTCAACAAGCCATGCAGCACAGGAAGAATAATGAGATGGTTCATCATTCTTATGGAATTTGATTACTATGTATCAATTACTAGCTGGTAGGCTATACAAAAGAAATCGAGACGGAATATTGCTGTTATGCATTAATCTTGAAGAAAAAAAACAATACCTAACTCAAGCACATGTTACCATAGTAGGAATTCACTTTGCTAAAGACCAAACTATGCAAAAAAAATTGAGACTTGGAGTATTTTGGCCGACTATGAGGAGTGATGTTCGATATTTTGTAAAGGATTGTCCTCGACGTCAAAAACAAACACCATGTAACATTGTTTCAAATGTCACCTGTTCCTAAGTGGAGTAACTATCTGTTTACTTACTTATCAAGCGGAACATTTCCTGAGGATATGAGTAAACGTTGTAAAAGAGAAATTGAAACTGAAGCAAGAGACTATGCACTTATTGGGAACCAATTGTATCGGAGAGGTAAAGATCAACATTTGCGTCTTTGTGCAAATGAAGACGAGTATATTCCAATTATAGAACAAGCACATGCTGGATTAGCTGGAGGTCACTTTTCTAGTGAGACCACCACAAGAGCAATCTTGATGGTAGGCATATGGTGGCCAACACTTTTTGCAGATGCCAAAGAATATGTTCGAAGGAGTGATGCTTATCAATGAGCAAAAATGCCAACACGTGTAGATAGCATGCCCTTAAGACCAATGATGGGGGCTAGAGATTTTGCAAAATGGGGTATAGATTTTATTGGACCAATATAGCCACCTGCTTATAGAACCCAAGCTCATTATATCGTTGTAGCTACGGACTATTTGATCAAGTGGGCTGAGTCTAAAGCAACTCAAAAGAATGATGTCAGAACCACTGTTGCATTCTTATATGAGTATGTGCTCACAAGATATGAACTACTAATAGAAATTGTCAGTGATCGGGGAACTCATTTTCTCAATGAGGTAATCAAGTATTTGCTTAATGAGTTTATGGTGATCCATAACAAATTAGCTCACTATCACCCACAAGCAAACAAACAAGTTGAGCATACAAACAAAATTCTTAGCTTGGTGCTGACTAAAGTGGTTAGTTCAGGAAGGACACACTGGGAAATGAATCTCCATGTTGCTCTATGGGCTTATCGAGTTTCATTTAAAATAGCTTTAAATTCTACACCCTTTAACCTTGTTTATGGTCTTGATGCCATACTGCCAATAGAATTTCTATTGCCGACATTAAGGGTAGCATGGAATCTTGAGTGGACTGGACATGAATTGTCAGAAAGACTTGAAGATTTGGAAAAGCTAGATGAGCAAAGGCTAACTACTGTAGCTCATGTCTATACACAAAAGAAAAAACAAATACAGTTTTTTGATTCCCACTTAATCACAAAAATCTTCATGAAAGGGGACTTGGTTTTAGTCTATTCCCTTAAGCAACACATTCCCAAGTTTAAGAAAAAGGGAAACATACCATTTATCATTGAAGATGTATCTCCAAGTGGAGTAGTAAAATTGTCCACCCTACATGGTGAACCAATGGATAATTGGATTAGTGGATGGCGTTTAAAGAAATACAATTTTCCGTTAACCAATGAATTGCTAGAAAGAATGCATGTAGCCAAGCAAAGAAGGATTAAACAATAGCAGGTTATTGATGAAGCTCAAGAGGAAGCTCAGCTTCAGATACTCAAATGGAAAGCTTCTCTCAGGAACCAACAGATACCAATTTCCATCAACACTCTAGAAATAGATGACCGACAATGGTCTAAAGATGTAGTTTCAACAGATGATGACTGGTTAGACGGAATGGACCTGTGCATCAATGTACAGCTCAACAATCATAGCACCAATGCTTTGGTCGACACAAGAGCTAGAGTAAATGCAGTTAGTTATTCCACGTACAAGAAGGCTACAAGTCAAGCATTGAAAACAGGAATAGAAACAATCAAAGGATGCAACAATAACCCAACCCCAACATTGGGAGTAGTCAACTTGAACGTGATAGTACATGGATGTTCATGTCCTCATCAATTTGTATGCTTACCAGATGAACACATGAATGAGACTATCATTCTTAGAATTCCCTAGATGCGGACATTCAAAGTACTACCAGATTGGGATAAAATCAGCTAAAGCTATCACCTAAAGACGGGAAACTCATTGTTCCAATTGCACCAAGCAAAGAGGAATGGGAAGGAAGCAATCAACAGACCAAACCACGAAGTAATCAATCTTCTCCATCCCCTCGATGTGCAAATGGTACAAGTGGCATGCAAGGATTCATGCAAATTTGGGTACCAAAAGCACAACTTAATAATAAGCCGATTCAAATATGGGTGTCAAAGGCTACAAAGCGTCAAATTCGACATACGGGGTCAAACCGACTCCAAATGAGCCAGAATTGGATGAGTTGCTTCACGACTATGTTGCGGACAAGTCCAAAGCCTCAAAATTGACTAACCAACTCAACAGGCAGTGTAGTCACAGAAATCGGTGATTTTAGAGTCGACAAAGCACAAAGTGATGCCGGCAAGACCAAACTTGATCAAATTCAATTTAGGACTTGTTTTAGGTGTATAGAATGTGTTTAGGTCAAAATTTTATGTTTTGCAAAAAATTTGTGAGTGCTGTAAATAATCATGATTATTTACTTCTGCAATATTTTTTCTTGGAAATTGTATCATCACCTCACATACCATGTGTACACACCTATTACATGCCAAAAATCAAGTATGAGCCAAAATGAGCACCTATAACTTGGAAAATTGCCAGAAAACGCAAAGAAATCTTTTCAAGCCAATTTTTGGGTTATGGACAACATTTCTTGATCCAAATCACCTCATGTTTCATACACAGAGTCTATACAATGCCTAGAACCAATTTGTACCAAAAAATGTTGATTTTGGTAGAAATGTTAATAACCGCGATTATTTACTTTTTAGCCAAAATAGGGGAATTTTGATATTTTTCCATCATACATCCAAAGTACATGATGTGTTAAGCCCACTAGCCAAGTTTGAACCAATTTGGAGCTCAAAATATCAAATTTTCATTATATTTACTTTTTCAGCGACCTAAAGCCAAAATCTAGAGCCATTTTCACCCTATGCATCCAAATGAGCCCATATTTCACTCAGAGCATGTATTTGGTATATACTTCAAGCCTATGATGCCAAGTTTGCAAAATGTTAAAAAAATTACTCAGCTATAAATAATCGCGATTTTTACTTTGGTTGCAAAACTTTGTTTGGACTTTACAATTTTGTTCCTTGCATGTTTTTATGCATCTATGCTTGTTCAAAAATTGATTTGAAGAAAATTGAACCAAGACTGTCAGCATTTCAGACTAAAGGACATTTCAAAGAAAAATATGACAAATTTGCTAGATTTGACACTCTATTCACTGAACAGTAGCCATGCAAGCAACAGAGAGGACCAAGAAGAAGCTCAACCAGAAAAAAAAGTTGCAGGAGTTGTCCGCATACCAACTAGATCGAGATTCAGTCAAAGCTGCTAAGGCAGCCTATCTTTCAAAAGAACAGCTAGAAGAACATCACACCACAGTGTTCACCGGCAGATTCAAGAGTGAGGAGGGACATCAAGTAGAGTTGCAACTCTTACCAAAAGAAGTGTATGATGTCGTCGCGAAGCTTGAGACCAAAGAAGCCAACCGCAGGCTAGGATTCAAAAATTTCTATGAACAGGAGTCGTGCGGTGTGGATTTCCAAAAAGCTTACGAGCTTTTATCCACGATCAAAGAAGATGGAACTGCCCAAATTTTTGACCCTCAGGGGAATAAAGTTGAAGTGGTAATAACCAAGGAAATAGTGGTAGAAGCACTCAAACTGCCCACAGAAGGAATGACGATGAGGGCAAGGGACTGAGGAAAACGGCAAGTACTTTAACCAAAGAAACCGTCGTAGCCACCTTTGCAGGCTTAATTCACAAGCAGGTGGAAGAGCCAGCCAGGTTATACCACCAACACTTCCACTTCTTGGCTGAGAGGCCACCAAGGTATACCACGCCAAACCATGCGGTTGCCACCACTTTCACGCAAGTCCTCAAGTCAATAAGCAGGCAACCAGTGGACCATGCCCAATATGTCTTGACCACTCTGAAAGGCACAAAGAAAGAAGGAAAGATTACTTACCTGGGTGCACCAGAGGTATTGACAAGGATTGCATACCATGCCATCGGCATGGCCGACAACCTACCACCTACCCACACCAAAACACTTGGATACTGGCAGCTCAACCATCTCCTCGAGCTACAAGATCGGCCAAGAGATCCTACAAATCTGATGAAGAGTCTCGGCTAAAAGCTCGCCAGATAGGCACACTAGTGAGAGCTCGGATAATGAAGAAAGAAGAGCGCGCATAGAAGAAATGAAGAGAAAAGCCGTGGCAGCACACCAGGAAGAGCCTATGCAAAAGCAAGCCAGGTTTGAAAGAGAGAAACATGCATACCAACGCAGCCAACAAGCACAAGGAAAGGACCCGGAAAAATGGGTGCCTACTGAACTTAAAGGGCCTAGAACAAAGCATCACGCCAGGAAACAATTTGAAGATCCAACAGAATCCTTGGAAAAAATGTATCAAGAAGCAGAAGCCCTGAAACTGAAAGAAGCCGAAGAAGCGGCATGGAAAGCAAAAGAAGTGGAGGACCAGAGACAAAGCCAAGGAAACGGCAAGGGAAGAGACACAACACGACCAAAGTCACGAGCCTCCCCGACCCACTTCACCGCCTACGGAACAACAGGATAACCCTATTCCAAGCCCACCGCCATCACCAACAACGAAAGCCACAGAAGCTGAGCCCACCAAAGAGACATAATCTGAATCAAAAGAAGCAGAAGAATCTTCACAAGAGGATACTACTACACAAGAGCAACAAAAGGAGAAAGAACCCGAGTCAGAAAAAGAAACAAGTACTGCACAAGAGGACACAACAAATTCCGAGCCAACACCTTCTACCTCAACATAGCATGAAACAGCCAAGGTATCCACAAACCCTCAGATGTTAGAGCAGAAGAAGGCCAGCCACAGCCTCAAGGGCAAGAACAACCAGCTGCCACAATGTAGCAAAGAGAGACCCAAGAGACTGTCGAGACATCTAGGCAGCTAGCAAGAAATGAATACTGGCAGTCAAATGATGAGGTAATCTTGCAAGTCAACGAATATGCAAGGCAAATGCAAGATATGATGGAAAGACTCTGATTAGCAGCACTTAGCTGCAGCACAAAGGCTAAAGAACTAGAGATGGTGATTGACGCTCTCCAAGGAGAGTAAGAAGACAGATTAAATGTCATCACCGAGCTACAAAAGCAAGTGTAGGAAATGAAAGCTGAAGCTGAACAACATCAGTTAGCAAGAGATAAACAACAGAAGGAGATGGAGGAGTTAGGTGACCTACTTACCAAACTGTCAGAAGTTACAAACGAACTCCTAATGACAACCGTGTCAGCTCAGAAGATTCAAGTGTAGTTGGATGTCGCAAATGCTTCTCTATAATACTCAGAACAAAGAAGAAATGATCAGGCAATTTTCTTGCAGCAAATATGAGAGAATCCAGCCGTAGCCTCGATCAAAGGGGTAGATGAAGCGTACAAAGCATTGGAGAAATAGAACAAAAACCTCGATCAGTCTCAACGTAGAGACCTGGCTTTGATGTGGGTGGAACGAGAAGAAGAGCTGCTAAAAGAAATAGCCGAGCTTAAAAGAGTTAACCAGCTTTCTGCTGAGAGATGGAAAGCCAGAAACGCAAGAAGAGGCAGGCACTTCGGAGCAGCTTCAAATAGAAATACCCTCAATGTCATTTGCTGAACTGGAGACACAACCCACAGTAGAGCTAAGTGGCGAGGAAGATTTTCAGTTAACAATTACAAAGAAGACACAGTGCCCATGGTCCAGCTCTCAAAGGTTGAAGAAGATGCACTGAAACAAAAGATTACACACGAGGTAGATGAGCACTGGAAGGTAGCGATGGATTGGGAGTTGAGAGTTCTTCACTCCGTCAACATTACACAACTCACTCCCAATCAAATCAATGCACCAACGGTCCCTGTCATACCCTCTAATAAAAGTGGATTTACTATAGGTAAAAGAAAGGATTTATGCAGACATTCAAGTCGACCGTGCAGATAAAGACCACCCGAAGTGGAGGCTGAGCTGGCTGAACAAAAACCCAAGATACTTGATTTTGTTCACAAGAGCACCTATGGCCCTGCAAAGAGATCCGACCTTTTGTCATGCACCAAGAGTAAGGACTTGGATAGCACATGAGGCACTATTCAAGAAGCATCCAACTTGGCTAGACTACCCCAAATTGCCTGCTCCAGAAAAGGAACCAGTGAGACTGAAGATTACATGGTGAAAACCCTAAAGGGTGCCGTGTCATTCTTCAAAAGTCTACCTGATTTATTATGTGCTATGCTATATAAGATCTGTCAAGTGCTGCTCGCATGTATCGAAGTGTTCAATGAGTCAGAGCAAGCAGGCGCCCCTTGGATGTCATTCCTCGAGGGTAATCAAGGTTTGTGCTATGATCTCAATGGCCAATCTTCCGAAGAAGTCCTCTATGGCTTCTACGCCATATGCATGTTTCTACCTTCACACAATATGCTGGAGTTTGAGGAAGCACTCTACACGGGATTCTTCACTTGGAGAACGAAGATATTTGCGCCAGTGATCAGCAACCTCACATTAAGGTTTGTAGGCTACTCAGTAGTGGAGCTGAAGATCAGAGTAACTATGCAGTTTTTGCAAGTACCAGATAAAGAAAGAAAGATCAGATACCAAAAGGCACTAAGTGCGCTTAAAGACTGCCTCGCTAACCGCTAGCCCGCAGACTACTTCAACCCATAAAGATCTGTCAAGGGACGACACAGGCGAGGAGGGGGGAGTGTTAGCAGCAAGCTAACAAGGATACTATTTTTTGGAGTTCTCATTGTAGAACACTTATTATTTTGATAAATTGGGAATATTGTAACTCCTATTTTCTTGGATAAACTCTGCAATTAATGAGCCGAGGCTACAAGCTTCCAGATTGTATCAACCTATTATTACCCATCTTTGGTAGAACTCCCAGATTATTAGTTTTGACCACCAAAAACCTTGGCTAAGGTATAAAAGCCAATTTTTGTAAGTTATTTTAAAAGTTTTTGGATAATGAAATACATAGCGTGAGCTAACGGCGTTCACTCCTCTCCTTCTTGCGCTTCCTACTCCCTCCCTGGTTATCACATTGTAGTCGCGTTTGTTGCATTGCAACCACAGGTAAGAGCTCTACGCATTGACGTAAGAAGTTCACAGTAATTCGTAGCTTTTGGCCTCGCCCACGGCCTAATTTCATCATAACTAGGAATTTACACTTTCAAATAAAAAACCAAGCATAGGCGGGGTATTGGGGCATCATTGCTAAGCATTTAGATACATTCTGGGTCGAAAATGACTAGGTCAAAAATCCACTGCTGTTAATAATCACGATTTTGGAACTTGACCTAAAGTGGGGTTTGAGACCATAAGCATGTGTGCTTAGGTCTTATAAACATGTCCTAGAAGTTTCATTACGTTTGGATGTCATTTGATGCTGTAACGGATGTGATTTGTTTGCCGATGAGCGATTGGCTTTTGGTGATTTCAGTCACTCGAGTGTAGCTTGAGTTAGATGCGAGTTGTTAGTTGTTTTTCGAGATATTGACAACCTCTTGTAGCCTCTATACACTAGTCGAGTCAGCTTCATCCCATGGATGGACAAATTAATCGTGGTTCTTGCTAATACTGCAATAAGATAGGATGGTGAGGTTATACATGCGTCCCATAGTGGTGCCCTAATTTTGGTCTACTTGCTCAAAATCAAAAGTGTGTGTAGGTGGGATATCCAAACTAGCTATGGTAAACACACACTAATGTAAAGAGAGAAAAAACGTCAACTTGTACCTTGTGAAATTGAAGTCTTTGTGTTTTGTATACTCCATGATTTGCATTGCATGCCAACCTCGCCTTGCAGAAATTGTAGCGCTTCACGTGTCGTTTGTCGTAAGAACACCTTTGTTGACTCTTCACAAAAACTCATCATTTTTATGAAGGCTTTTGTTCAGCTTAAAGCTACCTCCTTGAGGAAAAAAGAATTTTTGGAGGAAAACTTAGCTTCCTCCAAGAAGTGAAAAGGAAGGGTGAAACTACTTCCTTGAAGTTTGAGGCTTTCCCTTTCCTTCTAGCTTTTCTTTCAACACAAGTATGCTATCTTTCCTTGTTATACACAACAAGGGTCAATAGCTTGATGGTAAAGTGTTGGCCACTAACTCTCATGGAGTGGGTTCAACCCTCCATCATGCAAGGGATAAGCGGGCCTTTCTACGCGTGCAACTAATGGCACCAACGGAAGCCTTCGTAGCCTCGATGCTATCGAGTTTGCCTTGGTCGCCTATTGTGGAGGGCATAGATGGGGCGGCCGTGGTCGGCTATCACTATCTGTGCAGAGGAAATTGTGCCTGCCTTCTATTTGTTGCACAACAGAGACATCACTGTCTGTGGAACGTGGGAGAGAAGCAGCGTGTCGCATGCACATGCAACCCGCTTTTTCCCTCCTCCCAAAAATAACTCGGATACTAGTGAAAGGGCGGTGGTAATGTGTGTGCTAGTCTCCAGCCAACCATGCTATCTTATAGCCTCACCCTAGCGTACACACTCTTCGGCTGTGCCGGTGGCCTTGCCCGTAGGACCCATGTCCTTACAGAGACCAAACTTTGTAAGTTAGTACCTTTAAGTGTCTGTTGACGGCCAAACACAGAAGGAGCTTTTTCCAACTTTTTGTATCACTATTTTTTGAAGCGCAATGACATTTTGTAATGTTTTGAGCGGCCGATATTCTTTGTGGGAACGAGCCTTTAAGGAGGAATTGTATGTAAGCCAATTTTTGTAACCCTAAGCCAACTTTTGTAACCCTAAGCCAGCTTTTGAATTAATCAAATCTCAAGTTTACCGTGTACTCTGTGTGTGTGTGTGTGTGTGTGTGTGTGTGTGTGTGTGTGTGTGTGTGTGTGTGAGAGAGAGAGAGAGAGAGAGAGAGAGAGAGAGAGAGAGAGAGAGAGAGAGATTTCTTCTCTTCCTTACGTGCTCTACGGAGCGTCCTTTGCAAAAGAAACACCACCAATGCGTTAGCAACAGCTAGGGCTTCAATCCAATGCCAAGCTTGCACGATTTCGGTGTCGTCGTGAAGTGAGCTCCTACGAGCTTCTAGGTGAGTTTTCTTGCAAACCGTGTGTCCGTTTGGTGATTTCTATATATACCTGTGGATTCATGTTGAAAGAGCTATAGATTAGGGTCATATAAACCGAAAAGTGGTGACCTGCATTTTGCTACCTGTCTTTATACGCGATTGTTGCACTAGGTGGTTTGAGGTAGGATATCAAGTCAGAGTTGATAATGTGAAAATCTCTTGATGAGGAGAGGGTTTCCTATGAGTTCCGTGACTTTTCGAATGCGTTTGGTCTAGTTTTGGATAGCATGAGCTTATAGGTTGAGTTGTATTCACTAGTGCATAGAATGTTTAGATTTGATTTCCTTAAGTAGAGATTGTCTTAGAAGGTTGAGAAGGTGATTTGCATCCATCTCCTTGTTTCCATGTGTCTACGGGTTAAGCTTTGTCCTTGGTTGACATAGAGTTTCAGTTTTGTTCTCGCTATGCTAGCGTCCACTAGCGGCATATCCGCCAACATTAGCGTCATTGTTGGGGATGAGAGCCCTAGGTAGGTGACCTTAGACAAATCCTACGAGGTAAAAGTTTCTTTGTTTCACCAAAATTTTATTACTTTACTTTAGGTAGAAAGTTTTACTACTTTACTTTAGGTAGAATCCGACAATAGGACTTTTGAGATTGTAGAGAGATTTGAGTGGGCATACGGCTTGCCTAGGTCATCGATGTTTAACACTTTTGTTGTAGTTATTGTAGTTAGAGAGTGAGTGATTTGTGAGGTGTTAAAAGTGTAAACTAGTCCTTGTGTGGTAGTAAAGCGTTTTTCTACTCATGAATACAAAAACCCCATGGGATGTGTAGGAGTAGGGTAAGTAGAATCTATGATTGAGATCTAGAGCTCACTACCATAGAATAGATTTTCTTGTTTTCTTATTTGCATTTGCATTTGCAATCTTTAGAAGTGAATTTAGAAAGAGGATTGCAATAAACAAGCATTAGTGATTGATTGAACATGGTTGTATGTTACAGAGCATAAAACAATACATCTGCAAGAGATTTGTGTGTGAAAACTAAAAATTTTCAATAGCATACATTATACGCGTATAATGTCTCAGGGTATGACAGGAGGCATCATTTTGCAAACATACTACACCAGAGTGTTGTAGAGGGGTATTTTACCCTAAATACAAATTGAGACCAATGCTTTGACCAACACTTGATACCCAAAATACAAGAGCCAAAAAATAAAAATGTAAGCACTTTTGTTTGCACAAAATTGGGTAAAAGTGTCAGAAAACATTGCCAAGAACTTGTGGAAGCTTGTGAGTAAAATCTGGACAAAAACTCATCAATAGACATCATACGCGTATGATGTCTCAAGTGGTGACTTGGAAGTCAAACTGAACCTTTGACTTGATACTCACATTCTACATATTGTGTGTGGCACATCACCGAGTTTCATCTCATTTGGGCAACTAAGTTAAGGATTGAGTGCATATAACTCTTTTTGGGAAGTTTCTGGGTAAAAAGTAGTGAAATGGTACCAAAATTGGATGTGAGCACATATTCATGTTTCACATATCAAAAGGAAATTGTGGTAGAAACATAACTTCATTTTGGCCAAATAAACATCATATGCGTATAATGTCTCTTTGGTCAAGATTGAGTCAAATTGTGCATATAAGTGTACCCTTAGGATCTACAACAGACAATGAGCACATAGAACAAATTTCATCAAGTGGGAAGCACTATTGGAGCTAGAAAGTTCCAGCAAGTGTGTGATTGCATTGCCCATATCTAGCACAAAAAGTATTGAA
Organism: Adiantum capillus-veneris; assembly: GCF_014529385.1. Taxonomy (NCBI): domain Eukaryota; kingdom Viridiplantae; phylum Streptophyta; class Polypodiopsida; order Polypodiales; family Pteridaceae; genus Adiantum; species Adiantum capillus-veneris. Next base: position 12,985,214 of record NC_140946.1, on the reverse strand, counting down.
ACTAAGTTTGGAAAGCTTCTGAGAGTTGCTTGCATGGTAGAGAATATCGGGAAAAGAAATCTTCTCATTTTGGCTAGGTAGACATCATACGTGTATATGATGTCTCAAGGGAAAATTTAGAGACTAGAACTGACTTTAGGGTTAACCAAGAGGTCTAGCACCTGCAAGAAAGCTTAAGGACCCAGTGTCATCGAAGTTGAGTCATTCAGGGGTTAAGAAAACCTCTTGAGGAGTTGAGAAATCTCTTGACCGTTTCAAGAGGATTTAACCAGAGTCTAGGTGTTAAGACCACATAAAGAGGTTGGATTGAGCCTTAATATATCAGGGAGAACCTAAGATCATTAGAACTTGAGCTGAATCTAACACAATGGACATTATACGCATATAATGTCTCATGGCTAGATTTAGATCTTATTTGGTTGGATTGAGCATGCCAATGTGTTCCAACTAACTCTAGCAACTCATTTTACAAGTCAAATCGAGTGAAGAACATATATAGGGAACCAACCCTCCACAAAACAAAATTTGGATGTAAATTACCCGCAAGGTCATACTACTCGACACTGAATAGAACTAAAGTGAGAATAAGTGTTTGACAAAGATTTGCAGAGTTTAAAGTTTGGTACAAATAGCCATCAACAAGATCCAGCAAGTTGAGACCAATCAGAAGTACAATCAGTTAACAAATTGGAGAGATGAAAAAATATCCTGAATAAGGCAGTGACAGAGCAAACTTTTGAGGTAAAAGGTTTGGATTGATAGTTGTGTGTTAAGAAATTGATGTATTTAAGATCAAGTAGAAATCTCCATAGAGACTGGAGATCACAAGGAGATCAAGCCAGCTTAGTGTCTGTCCGACACCTCTTTAGAGCAATCTAATTACCTCATGGCTGAACAAAACACCACTGTTAACCGACCGAGTCAAGTGGGAGGAGGTAGCACCTCTAAGAATCCCACTCAAACAATGAGGTTTACAACCCTTTACTTAGAAGGATCAAATGCCCATGGGTCTTTGGTATATGCTGATGAAAGGGGACATAAAAGAATATGTATTCAGGGAAAACCATCTGAAGGAGTGGAAGCCCTTCTAGTGTATGATGATGGGGATAGATTTGGTGATGATGAGGTAATACATTACCTTGTTTTTAAGGACCTGTAGAACTATAACAAATACAAGGACAATGTTGCAAAAGGGAAGATGGTTTCTGAAATCACTGAAATACCTCCTCGGATAGATATTCCTAACACCACACCGGTGTTTGACAAGAAGGTGACTAAAGTAGTGACTAACCAAGCAATGGTAGGAATCTACGAATACGTGAATGGAAGAGCCATTTCTCTCAAAGAGGGATAGCCCACAATACTATCTCACAAATCCATAAGTTCAAGCAGAAAGAGGGAGAATCTGTCAGGAAAGCAGCCCTATGGTTGAAACGATACGTAAAATTTTGTACGATGAAAGAATACCTACTCAATCCAAACTCATGTGGATATTTATCTAGGGACTAAGAAATGCAAACCTTCAAAAGGATTTTCATATGAAGAAAAGCCCCACTCTGAACGAGTTACCCAAAGAGTCTTTATTCTTGGTAGATAATTGTGCGATCTACAAGGATGGAGATCAAAGAGACAGAGATGATGATTCATTATCTCAACAAAGTGGAACTAAGTCCATGAACTAAGCACAAAGAAGCGAGCCGGTGATAAATCAAGAGCAACTCATAGAGGAGGTGCTGAAGAGGATTAGCCCATTTGTTAACCGCATGCTAAGCAACTAAAGTGTGCACCATTGAATAGAAATGGATAAATCATGCAACCAAAGAGTGCTACTGAATGACAATATGTTCCCAAGGAACACGTAGTACCTCCACAAATACCACCAATACTTAGGTATATGGTAGGGAATTCGCCAGGACTAGTTGGGGTTGAAAGACCACAATCAATTTTGGGGCAGCAACCACCACTCCCAGAACAAGACTGATAGGTGCAAGGTATATGCCCACTGTAGAAGAATCGAAGGAACAAGCCTTAGTGCCTATACCTGTATATTATGTAGAGTCAAGTGGACCTATGGCTTGTTCTGCATACTATCCACCATAAGAGCTAAGAGCACCATAACCATGGAGCATGATCGGCAATGTTGGACCACCCATAACAACACGTGCTACAGGAGAGAGTAAATATAGTTTGGACAAGAGAACATTACTGCTCATAGGCAATGGAGGCTTTGGTGGACCAAGACCTGCTTACCAACAGAGAGGAGTTCAAGGAGGACCACGACAACCGTTGGGACCATGCTATAAATGTGGGGGAGACCACCTCATAAAAGAATGCCCTCATATGGAAATTGTCCGAGTCAATGCATATTTTCTAGACTGCGGCATCAATCATTTGATCGTCGATTGTCCAAAAAATCCAAATAGAATAGTCAAAACAACGTTGAACATCTTGGAGGCAATCCCTTCAAGATGGGATTGCCTCCAAGATGTTCAAAACAACTTTGAACATCTTGGAGGCAGTGGTTTAGAAAACAAAACGGTAATACCTATACAGATTATCACACGAGCACAAGCTCAAAAAGAGAAAGGTAAACCCATATTCGAAGAACCAAGAATGAAAGAACCTAGCATTGAACAAAAAAGCTAGCAAAACACATGGAAGGCTAGGAAAGCATGGGTGGAAGCTAGGAAAGAAAGATAACAAACTATCCTAGCGGAAGAATTAAAACAAACCAAAGACAAATTGGAAAGACTTGAAAGTCAAACTATTCAAAATTAGAAACTCCAAAAGACATAGAGCCTAAGAAGAAAAGAAAATCAAAAAGTGCGGGATCAGAAGGATCTGTGCTAGTCAAGAAAGTAAGCAAACATCTAGATGCACTCTTGAAGGCCTATGAATCAAGGCTTAAAATCAACCAAAGGCAAGAACAAAGATGGATGACTTATCCCTATGCAAAGCTAGAAAAACAAAGATTAGAAATTTGTCAAAAGATGATTCAAACAACCCAAACCTTAATAGAGCTAGCTGCAAGAAAACAAGAGGAGTGGGTAGAACTTTCAATATGAATACCGAGAGTCCCTCCAACACATGAATCTGAAAGGATAGATGTTAGTCCAGAAGCTGAACTGGAACCGAAAAAATCAATTGAAAGACCTCGGATAGTTACGAGCACTACAGATCAGGAGTCTAAAGGTTTTCAACCTATCATTTGGAAATGTTTAAAAGAGATGATGGATTGAATGATCTTTGAAGTCAGATAAGAGAAGCCAATGAGGCTAATGAATTAAGCCAAAGGGCTAACAAAACCACTATAGGGAGATATGTATTTCTTCCTCCTATTGAAGAATTTGAGGGAGGACCTCAAGCAGACCTAGAGATGCACTCGTATTGGGGAGACAATGGATCTGTAAGATCTTGTGATAGTCAACCTATATCTATAAGAACTTTGCCCTCTTATATGGGAGAGTATGAAGCAATGTCGGATGTGAAAGTTGTACCATCAGAGATACTCTCTGCAAGGAAGGGGATGGACTCCGAGGGGTTGATAACCATCTCGTCTACTTTAGTGACTTGTACCATTACTCTCGCCAAGCTTCTCAGAATAAGACCTCACATGTGGACTATAGTAGGAAAATGTCTACAAAAATTTAGGATAAAAGATTCGATTTAATGAATGCAGGAAAGAATCAGAGAATTAGAGAAACCTCAACTAAACATGAAACCAATACCCTTAAACAAGGTAGGAGAATACTTTGAAGGGGAAGATGGAAATAACACACTCCCAGTTGAATTAAAAGGTATCACCACCATGGTAATTCTTGACAGTGGAGCTGGTGTAGCCATCGTGGCCAAGGATGTATGGAAGAAATGGGAAAAATCAACTTTGAGAACCACCAAGATGAAGTTGCAACTTGTTGATGGCTATATGGAGAGACCCATAGGGCTCCTAGAAAAGGCAGTTGTTACCTCTTGCAGAATTGAGTACAAGAATACCTTTGCAATAGTGGATTTTGGCAAGAAGAATAACTATGACATAATACTTGGACGACCATTCATGAGACAATTAAAGATGGTCAAAAATTGGGGCTATAATCATATATGCCTCTGACACATGCAAACCACCATGAGAATAAACCTTAAAGACCATAGCTACAAAATGTGGAGCGAGCCCCGATAGAGGAATTTGTTTTTCCTATGTTAGTAGGATCTGAACTTCCAACCTGGCTAGATAAACCAAAGGAGTTATGGATGTGTGGGGCATCCAATTGTGGAAGCCTAAAACGGGAAGAATGTATTCTAGAAAGAGTTATTGATGATACAGAATACATTCTGAAACCTTTCCCAGAAGAGCCCTTAGAACCTTTAGAATGGACGCATATTCTAGAAATATTAGATGTGTGTGTGTTACAGAGGAATCGACGACTAAGTTTTGTGACCAGGACGATTATGTTGTGGTTCCATACTACATGGTGGATTTAATAGACGATGATAAAGATAAAAGAATCTCAAGATAACCAAGAAATACTAAACACAAGGAAGAGGTGAATGGGGATTTGTTCTACGATTCTCTAGAGCATCTTGAACAAGATGACGATGTAGATAATGAATGCTCTAACAACCCCAGTGAGCAAGAGGAAATGATACCGGACGTGAGATTTTACGATATCCCAAATAAAAAACCTAGATGTCAAGCACACTATAGGAAAAAGAAGGCATCACATAAAGCAAGAGATAACCCAATGCCAAAAATGAGGAACAAAACATAATGTTTATCTCTAGCAAAAGCTAAAGACTGTATTACATACAAAATATGAGGCCAATTCTCTCGAGAACGAGACTCTAGGACAAAAGAAAACGCTAGGGACGTGAGAAAATGAACTCAGAAGTTGAATTCGAAAACTAAACAAAAAAAAAACAGAGACAGGACTGAACAAAATAGGAGAACAAAAATGGACCAAAGTTAAGCGGAAAAAGAAGTATCAAGAGCTCAAGAAAACTCTGAGGGAAGTATGGAGAACTAAAATGGAAAGCAAAGGAGATGAAAAAAACAAAAGAGACAACCATATGAGTGTACCCTCCCATTACAGGAAATTCACTATTCAAGACCGGAAGATAGTGTTGAAACAGCCCAAACAAGAACGACGAGAGAAGGAGTCATATGACGGACCAGAGAATGCAAGGAAGATAGAACTAGCAGGACCTGGGGAGGAAACACAACCCATCTATATAGCAACTGACTAAGTCAAGAAAAAGAAGATGAGCTCGTCAGCCTTCTTCGATAATATAAGGACGTGTTTGCATGGATTTATAGGACTTAAAGGGAGTGGATCCTACAATATGTCAGCATACTAGGGTAAAGGAGCCAGTTGTAACACGGGTGCCTTTTAAAAGTCATACATGCCCCAATTTAGAGACAAAAATTTGGAATATACTAAGAATCTTGTTTATGTGTCGACTTGTGATTTGCTAAAAATTGTCCCACTACTGGGCCTTGGGTGTTTCTAACCCCTAAAAGACCTCAAAATTTAAACTTTCTCAAATGCATTGCCCAAATTAAGTCAAAAAAGTATCAATCTTGGTATAACCTAATCTGCCTTTGCATAAAAAATCTCATGCAATTTTCAAATTCTCAATCTGACCAAATTTGCAAAATCCCGCTCAAAATTACACTTTTTTTCTTGAGTGTCTCTAAACTGGCTCCTTTACCCTATCCCTTTAAAACCTAATGCAAAGCCTAGTAAACAAAGGCCATACACATACAATGACACCTTTGCTTAGCGTATCAAGGAAAAAATCGATAAGCTAAAGGAAGTAGAGTTAATCTATGAGATATAACACGTTGTTGGGTATCTCCAATTTTTGGGCTACCCAAAAATAATGGCAAACTCTGACTATGTGTCAATCTCAAAAAAGTCAATGCAGCCACGATAATTGATAATTATCCCTTATCGATCAGGGATCACGTCCTTGAACGAGTGGCAGACAAGCGTGCATATTCCTTCTTGGATGGATTCTCTGGCTACAACCAACTTGCAATTGCACGTGAGGAACAATATAAAACATCATTTGTAATGGGACATATTTGCATATCGAGTCATGTCATTTGGGCTAACGAATGCACGTGCAACATTTCAAAGATTGATGGCACACGATTTCAAAGAATACTTGAGGATCTTCTTGGAAATCTATATGGATGACCTATATGTACACTCTCTCTTAAGAGAGGAACATACAAAACACCTCAAAAAAGTATTCAAGAAATGCAAGACGTATGGAATTTGTCTTAATTCAAAAAAGTGCATTTTTATGGTCACACAAGGATGAATCTTGGGACATATTGTGTCAAAAAATGGCATATCCACGGATTTGGATAAGATAAAAGTGATTATTGAAATGCCTAAACTAATCAATGCAAAGCAAGTACAGTGTTTTACGAGACACTGTGGTTATTACAGGAGGTTCATACACATGTATGCAATTGTCACCCAACTCTGTATAGACTTATAGTGATCTTTGAATGGACAGATGAGTGTGAAGAATCATTTAAGAAATTAAAAGATGCCCTCATATCCGCTTCAATGTTAAAAGCACCTAATGGGAAAAAAATATTTTACATTCATATTGATGCGTCTGCATTTTCTATAGGATGTATTTTGGCTCAACCAAGAGACGAAACTATGGATTTCCCAGTCTGCTATTCCAGCCAAAAACTCAACAGTGCTAAAAAGAACTACATCACCACTGAAGGAGAGGGACTTGGAATGATTTATGCTGCTAAGAAATTTTGGCATTTTCTCCTTGCAAATAAGTTTGCATTTTTCACAAACCATCAAGCCCTCTTATACCTTGCCAACAAACCATGCAATACAGGGCAAATTGTAAGATGGTTCATCATATTGCTTGAGTTTGACTTTACTATAGTGGTTAAAAAGGGGAAGATGCATCTTTGAGCAGATCACCTTCCTAGATTGCCAAATGGAGAGGCTCCAGAGGGAGTGGAGGATGATCTCCTTGATGCATATCTCTTCAATATAGAAATGGTACCTAAGTGGTCCCAAGAGATGATAAGCCTACTATCACATGGCGAAGAATTCGACAAGACTGACCAAGACTGTAAATGATGAATGATTCAGCAAGCGAAGAGATTCCAATTGATTGGCAGTCGTTTATATAATCTAGGCTCAGACAGTATCCTACGAGTGTGTATAAACCCAGAGGAATAAGAAGACTATTTGTTGGAAGCACATAATCAAGATTTGACATTTCATTACTCATCCACAAAAACTTTACAATGCTTGAGAGAATTGGGAGTGTATTGGCCAACTATGCATGTTGATGTTCATGATTATATAACTAGCTATGCCAAATGCAAATCAAGCCCACCAGTAGAACATTCATGACTGTTTCAAATAATAGTTACACCAGAATGGAGTCAATACATTGTTGACTTCTTTACGCAAACATTTCTTGAAAATACCACCAGAGCACGGCAAAGAGCGATAGAAATAGAAGCTTGTGACTTCACTTTGATTGAAAATCAGCTTTATAAAGGAGGAAAGGATAACTAGCTTAGGCTATGTGCAACGAAAATCATATACATTCAAATCCTGGAACAAGCACATGATGGAATAAGTGGAGGCCATTTTTTAGGGGGGAAAGGCAAAAAAAATTGTCCTCACCTATGGAATACGGTGGCCAACATTACATATGGGCACGAACAAATATACAAGACGATGTAACTCTTGTCAACGCACCAAAATGCCAATAAAACGGGATGAGATTCCCTTACGGTCAATGATGGGAGCTAGAGATTTTGCTAAGTGAGGAATAGACTTTGCCGGAGCAATTCCAACCCCCTCTTACAAGACACATGTCCAATATATCATTGTGGCCACGGATTATCTTACTAAATGGATCGAAGCTAAAGCTACACAAAAAGCTGATGCCAAGACTACTACACAATTTCTATATGAAAATGTCTTTGTTAGATATAATGGTCTACCTATAGAAATTGTAAGTGATCGGGGCACACATTTTATAAATGAGTCGATCAAAAATCTTCTTGAGGAGTTCATGGTAGTCCATAATAAGTCTGCTCTGTACCACCCATGGGACAATAGGTAGGCAGAAGCTACGAATAAGACTCTATGTACAATCTTATCCCAAATAGTCTAAGAGTCAAGAACATATTGGGATCAAAATTTGCATTCGACACTATGGGCTTATAGGATTGCTTATTAAATAAAACCTCGATTGGAACAACAATGTACAACATGGTGTTTGGCCTTAATGCTATATTGCCTATGGAATTCCTAATCCCAACACTAAGAGTAGCCAAACAACTAGAGTGGACATGCCATGAAATATCTTCACAAATAGATGACCTTGAAAAGCTAGATGAGCTTTGCTTGAAAGCAGTAGCTTCCATCTATGCGCAAAAACGAAGACAAAAAGAGTTTTTTGATAAGCATGTACGATCAAAGGATTTCAAAAAAGGCGATTATGTCCACATTTACACTTTAAAACAACATGCTAAGAAACTTGAAAAGCGAGAAATGGGACCCTTTGTGATCAAAGACTTATCACCAAGTGGCGCCGTCAAGCTTATTACATTGGATGGTGAAGAAATGCCCAACTCAATTAGTGGATGTCGATTGAAAAAAATTCATATATCACTAAACCCGAGTATGGTTCTAAAAATCCACAAGGAAAGAAATTGATACAAGAGAAACAACAGATTGTTGCAGAAGCACAAGCAGAGGCCAAGGAACAAATAGCAAAACGAAGGCTTCTTTGACAGTGACTATAGCATGGACCTCCCCTGAAGATTAATGACATTCAAGTAACAGACTTTAAAACAGAGTACATGCAAGATCCCGCAATTGCTGTCAAACTAGGACGCAATCAAGTGGAGGGACAATAATGCTTTATTCAGTTGCTCAAGGTAACCTAATCTCCTAAAGCCTTTACAAGCAACTCCAACTTGACAATCAGTTACATGAGACACAACAAAATCTCCATAGTTATTCAGAGCACTCGATCAAGGTAATGGGCTGGATAGTGCTCCTGGTATACAGGTTACCCAATATGTCTATCCGCATAGATTTTATGTGGTAGAAGATAAGCACACACAACATGCTTTATTGCTAGGGCAACCTTGGTAGATAATGTATAATGTACAACTTGAGTGGAGCTACAATATAGTTAACATCCAATCCTCTTCAGATGAACATCAAGTTCCTTTTGCTACAATAGCTATGCACAAAACATCAGTAATGCACCCGACGGATAAAGGTAAGCAACCCTTACAAATGACCATTTTCCAACAATGGATTCCAAAGAGATCTACAATGCAGGAAAAGCAAGTCAGTATAGCAAATACTCTTGCCTAGGACGTGAGTTGAACAAGTCATAAACAATCAGTGGGAATTCACGACATCGTGCGATGATGAACCCCACCTACTCTGCCCAACAAAGCTATCAATCAGATATGGATCAGAAAGGATCAAGTTGCAAGGTTGGAGCAAAGTCAGCAAAGTCAATTTATAGATACCTCTCCAAAGACCTCCACTACAAACCGCAAGCTGAAACAAAAGTTCCTCCTCAAGAAAATATGGGTACCAAAGCAATTACTTATGGCCCAAAGTAAGCTTGAAAAAATTTGGATTTCAAAACAACAACCTAAGGAACTCCCACTAGTACATGCTTTCAACAGACAACCAAAAGCATGTTCCAATCCAACCATACCCACAATTCAGATTTGGATACCTAAACGGACCATAGCCACAACTACAAAGGTGAATCATAGCCGCATGGTTTCACCAGCTCCGTTGTGTATCAAATAAAGAGCAAACATACTAGAGAGCTTATTGTTTCACCGCTCTCACCAGGGTCATAATTTCACAAGAAACTTCAACATCAAATGCCAATAAGCATCATGCTTATACCTTTCTCTTGCACAACATTAATTTTTCCATGCATTGCTTGAGTATGCATATAGGGCTATATTACATGGACAACATTAGCACCTTCTTGATTCCCATGCAGAGCACAACCCTTGGGCGATACACCGTCATCAAGGAGGACTTCAACTAGGAAGGGGGGAAGGCATTCTTAATGCGGACCCAACACACTACAAGTGTAAAAATTAATGTGTTACAAAATAGGAAACATAGGACAAACACCAAAGATGAGTCTCTAGGTGTGTTATATATGTAAAAATTGTAATTTTCATGCTAAAAAGGTAAGAAAACGGAGCAATCCGACCAAAAATACTATGAATAGATGTATATAGTAGTTTATTATGCTATTATCTAATTATCTTGATTTAAGGATATTTTTCGGATTAAGTTAGCTATTTTCCTTTATTTTTTGTTAATTTTTTTAAAAAAACAAAGAAAATAGAAAAAGTTAGTGACAAAAGAAAAAAATGGGAGTGATGAGTAAGTGAACAACAGCTTCTGGTGAAGATGGGGTGCAAGTATGAGAAAAGTTGTAGAAAGCCAATTTGGCTAGTTTTTGGATGAAATGACATATTTTCCAAAACAGAGCTTATGTAACATTTAATGGCCTAATAACTTATGTGTAGCGGAAATTAGCATGAACATAGTGGGCATTTCATTAGAATAGATTCCTAATGAGAATTACAAGAGTGCTTGGGTGGAGAGAGCAACAAAAAGCATAACACCTAGTTAGATAGCATCGACAATACTTTCAAAAGAGAGAGAAATTAAGCTATTGACAACAGTTGAGGACCGGATTTGCATGGAGCCGGTCCCCCCTCCAAAAGGCTTTGTATTATGGTTTCTCCCATCAAGAGAGACATTGTACAATACAATTCTTTGTGTTCCTTCAAGACTAGCTAGTGCAATGAAGATGGAAGCTTCATACACCAAGCAAAACACTTAATCAAACACAACTTGAATTATCCCCGTTCTCAGACCCAAGACCTCACACACCTTCGAAGATGGTGAGAGCTAGCAGGGTATGAGAGTAGATTGAGAGGAAGAAGGAGTATCTTACGAGAAAGATGTACATCTCCTCACATAATCACTCATATTAGCATAGCTTAGCTTAGTAATTAGCTTGGTAGAGAAGATGAGCATGCATTGAAGCTTGGCTCTTGGTTGGATTTGCATCCACATGCCAAGAGAGTGTTGATGTAGGCTTTTATCTCACAAGCTTGGAGTAGGTGATGAGCTCTCCATTAAAGCTTGGGAGGAGATAGAGTATTCTTCCTTCACACATGGTCAAGTGTGAGTGTGTGTGTGTCAATGCCAAGAAAAAATCAGCCCCCTCTCTCTCTTGGGCGAGCACTAGCTGCTAATTAGGTCTGGCTTTTGCCTCATTGGACCTCCCCAAGTCAAGCCAATAGGTTTTAAGCAGCATAAGTGATAGACTTCTGACATGTGTCCCCCTTTCCCCTTTTGTGAGAGCTTTAGGTAATTAAATAATTAAACTAAACTCTCATTGGACCCCTTTGTCTCCTGGCCAATAGAAATCAGGCAAGCCATGGGGCTTCTGAATGCTCATTGGACCCTTTGGGAGACTGCCCAATAGTCTTCTAGGAGACTTAATTCTCATTGGTTTCTTTTATTAAATGTTTTAAAATTAATTAAACTACATTTACTCTAGCTTAATTCTCATTGGTCCACTTCAAGGGTCTTCCAATAGGAATTGGGCACACCTTGTGGGCATCTGGCCTAGGGAGCTGACATGTGTCCCTCATTCCCTTTGTGTAAAGGGAGCCTGTGTGTGTGTGTGGCTTTCTCTCTCATCCCCTACCTTTGGGGCTCGCCCCCTCCCATGTAGGGATGTGCAAAGACTTTTAGGGCACACACAAAGCATCCAATTTTCCCTAGGGTTGACCTTTGGACACAACCTTTGAATTTTGGAACCTTAGCATTTTGGAAGTCTTAATGGGCTGAACCTTAGGGTCTTTTTAGCCCATTGTTGCACATGGATCTTTTGCAGATGCCCCCCCCTTTGGATCCCTATTTTCCCTCCTTTGGATCCCTACAGTGGCCGGTCTGCTAGCTTAACCAATATTCTAACTTTTTCTCCCTTGGCACTTCCCCACATTAAATGATCAGTTTAATATGAGAAAATCATTTAGGAGAATTAGATATTGATTATTATGACATTACCTCTCTCTTGAAATCATAGTCGTCCTCGACTATGGTGTAGAGAAGATAAAGCATATTCATGAGTCCTTTTCTTAGCGGGTAGAGGATCCCTATGTTACCCTACGACATCATTCCATAATGGATGACTAGTCCATTTGGCGCTTGAGAGCCTGAGGCTGCCGCAAGCATGTCTGCACATTAGTCCTATCAGTCTTCCATAGTAGAGTGACAAGCTCTACTTGGTGTTTGGGAGACGTCGTCTCCGCAAACTTGATCTAAGCATGCATACTACTTCATTTTTGTGCACAAATAAAGAAAAAGAGAGTCTTATAAGACAAAAATTTTGTTCATTTTTAATATTTTGTACATTTGCTTACTCTTGGGAAGCATTGTAAGCATTGACAAGGTTTAGGTTATCCTTTAATTGTATGCCTTGCATCCATCTAGCATCTTCAAAAGGATAATTCTTAAACTTAATAAGATATCGTCGGATAGTCTTACCGCCTCTTAATACCTTGTCTTCATGTCGGAGAATGGACTCGGGCTGCAGCACCTCCTCTTGGTCCTTGATCTCCGGTGGGTCTTCAATAGTTGGTTCTTGAGGTGGCTCTCCTTTGTAAGGCTTTAATAGGCTCACATGGAAAGCATTGTGTATGAGCCAATGATTGGGCAACTTAAGTTGATAGGCCATCTCATTGATTGGTCTAAGAATCTGGAAGGGACCATAGTACCTTTTTGCTAGTTTAGCATAGTACTTTTGGTGGCCCGTAGGATTCTTGCCAGTCGTGTGCCTTAATCGAGCCTTGGGAAACTTTAACAAGACCCAATTGTTTTCTTTAAAGGCTTGGGCTCTTCTGTGCTTGTCAGCAGCAGCTTTTTGCCTTTGCTGTGAGATAGAGATAGCATCCTTAATCTTTTGGAAAGATTCTTGTAGGTCTAGGCTATACTCATCTGCAGCGAAGATCTTCCCATGTACCTTAAGTAGCAAGGGACTTTTTGATCTTCCCTCAATTACCTCGAAAGGTGCTTTTCCTGTGGAAGTATGTACAGTGTTATTGTAAGCATACTCTACTAAGGGTAAGTACTTCTCCCATTGGGATCTTTGATCTACTTCCGTTACATAGGCTTTTAGTAGATCGAGAATGGTTAGGTTAGCTATTTCACTTTGGCCATCAGTTTGTGGATGATAGGCTGAAGAGAAGTTTAGCCTTGTTCCTAAATTCTCAAAGAGACCCTTCCAGAAATTACTGGTCATTCTAGGATCTCTATCCGACACTATGGACATTGGCAAGCCATGGTACTTGAAAATTTGTGAAATGAAGAGGGTTGCCATTTGATGGGCTTTGATAGTCTTTTTGACAGGTATAAAATGAGCTTGTTTACTGAACCTGTCTACTATCGTCCATATTCCCGTATTCCCATGGATAGACTTAGGCAATCCAAAGATAAAATCCATGGATATGCTCTCCCAAGGTGAATTAGGGATTGGCAAGGGTTGAAGCAATCCAAGTTGCTTCCCTCTATCAAATTTTGTCTTTTGACATACCACACATTTGGAAACATACTCTTGTATGTTTACTTTCATGGTAGGCCAATAGAAATATGTTTCAATTCCTTTTAGAGTAGACTGAATCCCTCTATGCCCCGCATATGGGGGAGCATGAGATTCATACATTACTTTCTCACGTAGTGAGTTAGTAACGCATAGTCTATTGCCATAGAGAAGATAACCATCTTGTAAAGTAAATGGTTCTTCTTTCTTCCCTAATGCAAGGGCTGAAATTACATCTCTAAAATCGGGATCAATAGCATACTCATCTATCATTGAAGATAGATCATTGTGAGTTGCTATGGAAACCGCATTCACTCTCGGTCGTCTTGAGAGTGCATCGGCTACTTGATTATGCTTGCCAACAATGTGAGCAATATGAAAATGAAATTGCGAAAGAAAATTTGCCCACCTCATTTGTTTGTCGGAGAGCTTGGTCTGCGTCATGAAGTACTTAAGACTTTGGTGATGTGTTCGCAGAATGAAAGGAGTCCCCAATAAATAGTGCTTCCATGAGTCTAAGGCATGTAGAACTGCAAGGAGTTCTTTTTCGTATATGCCTAGAGCTTGCTCAACAGGGTCGAGCCTTCGACTCTCATAGCCTATGGCGTGCCCTTCTTGGAGCAAAACAGCCCCAAGGCAATCACCACAAGCATCACATTGGACCTCAAATGGTTTTGAGAGATCCGGTAGTGTAAGCACAGGTTGAGAGATAAGCTTTTCTTTAAGCTTTTCGAAAGCATTGTTCTCCTTAGCAGACCATGTATATCTAACACTTTTCTTTGTTAGGTCATGTAATGGTCCCGCAATTTGTGAGAACTTTTCTATGAAGCGTCTATAGTATGCACACATACCTATAAAGCTTCTTAGTTCATGAAGATTCCTTGGTTTAGGCCATCCTTTTATTACCTCTAACTTGGATGGATCCATTTGGATGCCATCTTGAGAGATAATGTGACCTAAATACTGAATCTCTTGCAAGAAAAATTCACTTTTCTTTCGATTAACATAAAGTTTATTCTCTCTTAAAACTTGAAATATTACCTGGAGATGTTGCTTGTGTTCCTCCAATGAATTAGAGTAGATGATAATATCATCAAAGAACACTCCAGTGAAGGTTCGATGAGGCCTGAACAGCTTCTCCATCAAGCGGTTGAATGTGGCTGGTGCATTGGTCAAGCCAAAAGGCATGACAATGTATTCATAAAGACCAAATGTAGTACGAAATGCGGTCTTTACAATGTCTTGATCAACTATCCTTATTTGATGATAGCCACTTTTTAGGTCAATCCTACTGAAGTAGGTCGATCCTTGTAGCTTGTCAAATAGGTCTTCTACCCGTGGAACGGGAAACCTATTTTTGATAGTGATCCTATTTAGTGCTCTATAGTCGACACACATACGATATGTGCCGTCTTTCTTTTGCACTAATAGCACAGGTGAGCAAAATGGAGATGAGCTAGGCCTAACCATGCCCTTCTCAACTAACTCATGCACTTGCCGCATAATCTCCTCTTATTGAGCTTGAGAAACTCTATAAGGAGGTTTGTTAGGCGGTGAACTTCCTGGAAGAAGTTCAATTGCATGGTCATCATTACCTCGTTTAGGAGGTAGCTCACAAGGGATGTCGTCAATAAAAACATCTTGAAACCCCTTGAGAAAATTGGATAACTCTAATTCCTTTTGGTTGCTTTTATTTTCTTTTACTAAAGCATTAGGTTCATTTTGAGAATCTTTAACAAAAATCATGTACACAGAAATAGAACTCTTTATTGACTTGTTGAAAGCTGGTGTATGTACAATGGGGATGGTGTTACCCATCTCCTTAGCATCTATATACATGTCTTTTTCCCTGAACTTAAAGGAGATTCTCCTTTCAGGAAATTTAACATCGGCAGCCAGGCGGTCAAACCATGGTGCCCCTAGGATTACATCCTCATGCTTGAGAGGAGAGATAAAGAAGTCCTCTTTGTCCACATAGCCTTGGACATGAAGCCTCAATTTCCCGATTAAAGGAGTGACTGAAGCTTCTTGCCCCTTGAAGGCACTGTCTGCGGGTAGGATATCTCCCATCTCGTAGGATTGTATGCCTAGCTTGGTGGCTAACTCCATAGATATGAAATTGTGAGTAGAACCAGGGTCAAAGAGAATAAAAGCATCATGTTCTCTTACCTTTCCCCAAGCATGGCATAGAGGAGATCCTTTGTGGTGAGTTTGGTGAATCTCCTCCTCTTGGATTTCAACCAAAGAAGCTATAGGAGGATCTTGGCGGTTGTTCTTTTGGGGACAATCGCGGTACGCATGCCCTTGTTCGCCGCACTTGAAACACCGGTTATCCTTACGATAACGCTCAAGCTCTTCAGGAGAGAGTTTATTCTTTCCTTTGTAAACTCCCTTCTCTTTAGCTTTGTTGGAATTGCCCTTAGGAGACTTTTGGACATTGTCCTTCCCCTTAGGCTCATTGGAACCCTTGTTTTCCAGGGGCTTATTATTTCTTTTACCCCCCGTTTGGAAATTGATTCGAGAGGCCACCATAGTATGGTGTATTACCGCCGATATGGTACGTGGCCTTTGGGAGTTGACATACTCCGCCATTTCTTCGGTTAAGCCTGCACAAAATTGTTGCTTTTGCTCTCCAAAATCCAACTTTTGAAGACAGTGGCTTTGAGTTGTAGGTCCCAAAACTTGTCTACATATTTGTGGATGGATTCATTGGGAGAGAGCTTTAAGCTTCGCCATTCGGTGAGTACTTTGTCTTTGGCATCGGTGGCCAAAAACTGCTTCATAATGGAAGCTCTTAAAGCCTTCCATGTTCGTGGAGCTTCACCGTTGGCTCGTAGGCTAGACCACCATTGTCTGGCGGACTTTTGAAAGTGCATAGCTACATGGCGTAGCTTAGAGGACTCCGTGAAGCCCTCATCTCCAAACGCCACATCGAATTGCTGGATAAAGGCCAAGACTTTGTCTGTAGCACCGAAGGTGCCATCATAGGTAAGGAAAGAGATGCTCTTCCCTCCCTCTTTGAATTTCTTCAGCTTGGACGACCTCTTCCATGCGGCATAGGATTTCCTATGGCCTCTTCTTTTTGATGGTTCAAAAGTTGCACCATCACTTTCTTCAGAAGGTGAAGAATTTGAAGAAGGTGGAGAAGAGGGTGACCTCTTTCTCGCCTTTTTCTTGTCTTGATCTTTGTCGTCTTCACCATAGCTTTCATAAGAGGAAGAGGATGAAGAAGATGGAGAAGAGGGTGTCCTCCTTCTCGCCTTTTTCTTCTCTTGCTTTTTATCATCCCTCTTTGAATTGTGGTGAGGAGAAGAATACGATGGTCTTCTCCGCTTTGGTGGTGATGGAGAGCGTTTAGCCCGCCGTCTTCGTGGAGCCATCTCCGCCGAGGTGACGGGAGACTCGCTTCTTTCTCGTTCCTTCGATGGAGGCTCTTGAGTTCTCCTTTGGGAAGGAGATGCATCATCAAGAAGTAAATTCTTGAGCCCTTCATATGGATTCTCTTCCTCTTCCCGAATCGGAGAGAGACCTCTTTTGGTAGTCTCACAAGGAGGCTTCCTAGGTGTTCTCTCGTCATGGTGATGAGCTTGGAGAATCCTGTGAGCACGAAGCTGCCGTTGCACTTCACTTTGGAGAGATGGATTGCCCATGGCTTGTTAAAGCCTAGAAACAAGATAGTTAACAAGCATTGAAGCATCATTAGTAGCTTGCTCATAAGCAAAATCAAAGTTATCAACATTAATTTCACTCTCTTTACTATTGTCAGCCATTCTAACAACTTTTAGGTGTAAACTTTTTAGGTATACTTTGGCACTTCAAGCCCTAGTTTCTACTCCTCTTTACCCCTTTAGAAGAAGCACTCAAGCTACTGTACCCGCGGCTCGAATACCATTAATTGCAAGGAATAGAAGAGAGGGTCTTTCGACACCAAAACAGCACCGGCTCATGTCAAGCTTCTAATAGCTCAATAGTGGTTAAGCCATAGGCAAGCCCCGTAGGACTCCACTATTAAGACCATAGCTCTCGATGGTGATGCCCCGTTAACTGCACAAAGGCAGGCGCACTGCAAGGATGAAAAATACCTATTCTACTTACTCACAGGCAATTAATAATACCAACCATTTGTAGCTAGCTTGAGGACCTCCCTTCTTGAGCAAGAAAAGAGAAACCTTGAGCTCTGATACCAATGTAACATTTAATGGCCTAATAACTTATGTGTAGCGGAAATTAGCATGAACATAGTGGGCATTTCATTAGAATAGATTCCTAATGAGAATTACAAGAGTGCTTGGGTGGAGAGAGCAACAAAAAGCATAACACCTAGTTAGATAGCATCGACAATACTTTCAAAAGAGAGAGAAATTAAGCTATTGACAACAGTTGAGGACCGGATTTGCATGGAGCCGGTCCCCCCTCCAAAAGGCTTTGTATTATGGTTTCTCCCATCAAGAGAGACATTGTACAATACAATTCTTTGTGTTCCTTCAAGACTAGCTAGTGCAATGAAGATGGAAGCTTCATACACCAAGCAAAACACTTAATCAAACACAACTTGAATTATCCCCGTTCTCAGACCCAAGACCTCACACACCTTCGAAGATGGTGAGAGCTAGCAGGGTATGAGAGTAGATTGAGAGGAAGAAGGAGTATCTTACGAGAAAGATGTACATCTCCTCACATAATCACTCATATTAGCATAGCTTAGCTTAGTAATTAGCTTGGTAGAGGAGATGAGCATGCATTGAAGCTTTGTCATAATAATCAATATCTAATTCTCCTAAATGATTTTCTCATATTAAACTGATCATTTAATGTGGGGAAGTGCCAAGGGAGAAAAAGCTAGAATATTGGTTAAGTTAGTAGACCGGCCACAGTAGGGATCCAAAGGAGGGAAAATAGGGATCCAAAGGGGGGGCCATCTGCAAAAGAGCCATGTGAAACAACGGGCTAAAAAGACCCTAAGGTTCAGCCCATTAAGACTTCCAAAATGCTAAGGTTCCAAAATTCAAAGGTTGTGTCCAAAGGTCAACCTTAGGGAAAATTGGATGCTTAGTGTGGTGCCCAAAAAGTCTTTCTGCATCCCTACATGGGAGGGGGCGAGCCCCAAAGCTAGGGGATGAGAGAGAAAACCACACACACACACACAGGCTCCCTTTACACAAAGGGAATGAGGGACACATGTCAGCTCCCTAGGCCAGATGCCCACAAGGTGTGCCCAATTCCTATTGGAAGACCCTTGAAGTGGACCAATGAGAATTAAGCTAGAGTAAATCTAGTTTAATTAATTTAAAAACATTTAATAAAAGAAACCAATAAGAATTAAGTGTCCTAGAAGACTATTGGGCAGTCTCCCAAGGGGTCCAATGAGCATTCAGAAGCCCCATGGCTTGCCTGATTCCTATTGGCCAGGAGGCAAAGGGGTCCAATGAGAGTTTAGTTTAATTATTTAATTATCTAAAGCTCTCACAAAAGGGGAAAGGGGGACACATGTCAGAAGGCTATCACTTATGCTGCTTAATTCCTATTGGCTTGACCTGGGGAGGTCCAATGAGGAAAAAGCCAGCCTAACTTAGCAGCTAGGGCTCGCCCAAGAGAGAGGGGGGGCTGATTTTTGCTGGGCATTCACTCTCACACTCTCACACTTGACCATGTGTGAAGGGAAAAACACTCTATCTCCTCCCAAGCTTTAATGGAGAGCTCATCACCTACTCCAAGCTTGTGAGATAGAAGCCTACATCAACACTCTCTTGGCATGTGGATGCAAATCCAACCAAGAGCCAAGCTTCAATGCATGCTCATCTTCTCTACCAAGCTAATTACTAAGCTAAGCTATGCTAATATGAGTGATTATGTGAGGAGATGTACTTCTTTCTCGTAAGATACTTCTTTTTCCTCTCAATCTACTCTCATACCCTGCTAGCTCTCACCATCTTCCAAGGTGTGTGAGGTCTTGGGTCTGAGAACGGGGATAATTCAAGTTGTGTTTGATTAAGTGTTTTGCTTGGTGTATGAAGCTTCCATCTTCATTGCACTAGCTAGTCTTGAAGGAACACAAAGAATTGTATTGTACAATGTCTCTCTTGATGGGAGAAACCATAATACAAAGCCTTTTGGAGGGGGGACCGGCTCCATGCAAATCCGGTCCTCAACTGTTGTCAATAGTTTAATTGCTCTCTCTTTTGAAAGTATTGTCGATGCTATCTAACTAGGTGTTATGCTTTTTGTTGCTCTCTCCACCCAAGCACTCTTGTAATTATCATTAGGAATCTATTCTAATGAAATGCCCACTATGTTCATGCTAATTTCCGCTACAAATAAGATTCTAGGCCGTTAAATGTTACATTGGTATCAGAGCTCAAGGTTTCTCTTTTCTTGCTCAAGAAGGGAGGTCCTCAAGCTAGCTACAAATGGTTGGTATTATTAATTGCCTGTGAGTAAGTAGAATAGGGATTTTTCAGCCTTGCAGTGCGCCTGCCTTTGTGCAGTTAACGGGGCATCACCGTCGAGATCTATGGTCTTAATAGTGGAGTCCTACGGGGCTTGCCTACGGCTTAACCACTATTGAGCTATTAGAAGCTTGACAGGAGCCGGTGCTGTTTTGGTGTCGAAAGACCCTCTCTTCTATTCCTTGCAATTAATGGTATTCGAGCCGCGGGTACAGTAGCTTGAGTGCTTTTTCTAAAGGGGTAAAGAGGAGTAGCAACTAGGGCTTGAAGTGCCAAAGTACACCTAAAAAGTTTACACCTAAAAATTGTTAGAATGGCTGACAATATTAAAGAGAGTGAAATTAATGTTGATAACTTTGATTTTGCTCATGAGCAAGCTACTAATGATGCTTCAATGCTTGTTAATTATCTTGTTTCTAGGCTTCAACAAGCCATGGGCAATCCATCTCTCCAAAGTGAAGTGCAACGGCAGCTCCGTGCTCACGGGATTCTCCAAGCTCATCACCATGACGAGAGAACACCTAGGAAGCCTCCTTGTGAGACTACCAAAAGAGGTCTCTCTCCGATTCGGGAAGAAGAAGAGAATCCATATGAAGGGCTCAAGAACTTACTTCTTGATGATGCATCTCCTTCCCAAAGGAGAACTCAAGAGCCTCCACCGAAGGAACGAGAAAGAAGCGAGTCTCCCGCCACCTCGGCGGAGATGGCTCCACGAAGACGGCGGGCTAAACGCTCTCCATCACCACCAAAGCGGAGAAGACCATCACACTCTTCTCCACGCCATAATTCAAAGAGGGATGATAAAAAGCAAGAGAAGAAAAAGGCGAGAAAGAGGACACCCTCTTCTCCATCTTCTTTATCCTCCTCCTCTTATGAAAGCTATGGTGAAGACGACAAAGATCAAGACAAGAAAAAGGCGAGAAAGAGGTCACCCTCTTCTCCACCTTCTTCAAATTCTTCATCTTCTGAAGAAAGTGATGGTGCAACTTTTGAACCATCAAAAAGAAGAGGCCATAGGAAATCCTATGCCGCATGGAAGAGGTCGTCCAAGCTGAAGAAATTCAAAGAGGGAGGGAAGAGCATCTCTTTCCTTACCTATGATGGTACCTTCGGTGCTACAGACAAAGTTTTGGCCTTTATCCAGCAATTCGATGCGGCGTTTGGAGATGAGGGCTTCACGGAGTCCTCTAAGCTACGCCATGTAGCTATGCACTTTCAAAAGTCCGCCAGACAATGGTGGTCTAGCCTAAGAGCCAACGGTGAAGCTCCACGAACATGGAAGGCTTTAAGAGCTTCCATTATGAAGCAGTTTTTGGCCACCGATGCCAAAGACAAAGTACTCACCGAATGGCGAAGCTTAAAGCTCTCTCCCAATGAATCCATCCACAAATATGTAGACAAGTTTTGGGACTTACAACTCAAAGCCACTGTCTTCAAAAGGTTGGATTTTGGAGAGCAAAAGCAACAATTTTGTGCGGGCTTAACCGAAGAAATGGCGGAGTATGTCAACTCCCAAAGGCCACGTACCATATCGGCGGTAATACATCATACTATGGTGGCCTCGCGAATCAATTTCCAAACGGGGGGTAAAAGAAATAATAAGCCCCCGGAAAACAAGGGTTCCAATGAGCCTAAGGGGAAGGACAATGTCCAAAAGTCTCCTAAGGGCAATTCCAACAAAGCCAAAGAGAAGGGAGTTTACAAAGGAAAGAATAAACTCTCTCCTGAAGAGCTTGAGCGTTATCGTAAAGATAACCGGTGTTTCAAGTGCGGCGAACAAGGGCATGCGTACCGCGCTTGTCCCCAAAAGAACAACCGCCAAGATCCTCCTAGAGCTTCTTTGGTTGAAATCCAAGAGGAGGAGATTCACCAAACTCACCACAAAGGATCTCCTCTATGCCATGCTTGGGGAAAGGTAAGAGAACATGATGCTTTTATTCTCTTTGACCCTGGTTCTACTCACAATTTCATATCTATGGAGTTAGCCACCAAGCTAGGCATACAATCCTACGAGATGGGAGATATCCTACCCGCAGACAGTGCCTTCAAGGGGCAAGAAGCTTCAGTCACTCCCTTAATCGGGAAATTGAGGCTTCATGTCCAAGGCTATGTGGACAAAGAGGATTTCTTTATCTCTCCTCTCAAGCATGAGGATGTAATCCTAGGGGCACCATGGTTTGACCGTTTGGCTGCCCATGTTAAATTTCCTGAAAGGAGAATCTCCTTTAAGTTCAGGGAAAAGGACATGTATATAGATGCTAGGGAGATGGGTAACACCATCCCCATTGTACATACACCAGCTTTCAACAAGTCAATAAAGAGCTCTATTTCCGTGTACATGATTTTTGTTAAAGATTCTCAAAATGAACCTAATGCTTTAGCAAAAGAAAATAAAAGCAACCAAAAGGAATTAGAGTTATCCAATTTTCTCAAGGGGTTTCAAGATGTCTTTATTGACGACATCCCTTCTGAGCTACCTCCTAAACGAGGTAATGACGACCATGCAATTGAACTTCTTTTAGGAAGTTCACCGCCTAACAAACCTCCTTATAGAGTTTCTCAAGCTCAACAAGAGGAGATTATGCGGCAAGTGCATGAGTTAATTGAGAAGGGCATGGTTAGGCCTAGCTCATCTCCATTTTGCTCACCTGTGCTATTAGTGCAAAAGAAAGACGGCACATATCGTATGTGTGTCGACTATAGAGCACTAAATAGGATCACTATCAAGAATAGGTTTCCCGTTCCACGGGTAGAAGACCTATTTGATAAGCTACAAGGATCGACCTACTTCAGTAGGATTGACCTAAAAAGTGGCTATCATCAAATAAGGATAGTTGATCAAGACATTGTAAAGACCGCATTTCGTACTACATTTGGTCTTTACGAATACATTCTCATGCCTTTTGACTTGACTAATGCACCAGCCACATTTAACCGCTTGATGGAGAAGCTGTTCAGACCTCATCGAACCTTCACTGGAGTGTTCTTTGATGATATTATCATCTACTCTAATTCATTAGAGGAACATAAGCAACACCTCCAGGTAATATTTCAAGTTTTAAGAGAGAATAAACTTTATGTTAATCGAAAGAAAAGTGAATTTTTCTTGCAAGAGATTCAATATTTAGGTCACATTATCTCTCAAGATGGAATCCAAATGGATCCATCCAAGTTAGAGGTAATAAAAGGATGGCCTAAACCAAGGAATCTTCATGAACTAAGAAGCTTTATAGGTATGTGTGCATACTATAGACGCTTCATAGAAAAGTTCTCACAAATTGCGGGACCATTACATGACCTAACAAAGAAAAATGTTAGGTATACGTGGTCTGCTAAGGAGAACAATGCTTTCTAAAAGCTTAAAGAAAAGCTTATCTCTCAACCTGTGCTTACACTACCGGATCTCTCAAAACCATTTGAGGTCCAATGTGATGCTTGTGGTGATTGCCTTGGGGCTGTTTTGCTCCAAGAAGGGCACGCCATAGGCTATGAAAGTCGAAGGCTCGACCCTGTTGAGCAAGCTCTAGGCATATACGAAAAAGAACTCCTTGCAGTTCTACATGCCTTAGACTCATGGAAGCACTATTTATTGGGGACTCCTTTCATTCTGCGAACGGATCACCAAAGTCTTAAGTACTTCATGACGCAGACCAAGCTCTCCGACAAACAAATGAGGTGGGCAAATTTCCTTTCGCAATTTCATTTTCATATTGCTCACATTGCTGGCAAGCATAATCAAGTAGCCGATGCACTCTCAAGACGACCGAGAGTGAATGCGGTTTCCATAGCAACTCACAATGATCTATCTTTAATGATAGATGAGTATGCTATTGATCCCGATTTTAGAGATGTGATTTCAGCCCTTGCCTTAGGGAAGAAAGAAGAACCATTTACTTTACAAGATGGCTATCTTCTCTATGGCAATAGACTCTGCGTTACTAACTCACTACGTGAGAAAGTAATGTATGAATCTCATGCTCCCCCATATGCGGGGCATAGAGGGATTCAGTCTACCCTAAAGGGAATTGAAACATATTTCTATTGGCCTACCATGAAAGTGAACATACATGAGTATGTTTCCAAATGTGTGGTATGTCAAAAGACAAAATTTGATAGAGGGAAGCAACTTGGATTGCTTCAACCCTTGCCAATTCCTAATTCACCGTGGGAGAGCATATCCATGGATTTTATCTTTGGATTGCCTAAGTCTATCCATGGGAATACGGGAATATGGACGATAGTAGACAGGTTCAGTAAACAAGCTCATTTTATACCTGTCAAAAAGACTATCAAAGCCCATCAAATGGCAACCCTCTTCATTTCACAAATTTTCAAGTACCATGGCTTGCCAATGTCCATAGTGTCGGATAGAGATCCTAGAATGACCAGTAATTTCTGGAAGGGTCTCTTTGAGAATTTAGGAACAAGGCTAAACTTCTCTTCGGCCTATCATCCACAAACTGATGGCCAAAGTGAAATAGCTAACCTAACTATTCTCGATCTACTAAAAGCCTATGTAACGGAAGTAGATCAAAGATCCCAATGGGAGAAGTACTTACCCTTAGTAGAGTATGCTTACAATAACACTGTACATACTTCTACAGGAAAAGCACCTTTCGAGGTAATTGAGGGAAGATCAAAAAGTCCCTTGCTACTTAAGGTACATGGGAAGATCTTCGCTGCAGATGAGTATAGCCGAGACCTACAAGAATCTTTCCAAAAAATTAAGGATGCTATCTCTATCTCACAGCAAAGGCAAAAGGCTGCTGCTGACAAGCACAGAAGAGCCCAAACCTTTAAAGAAAATGATTGGGTCTTGTTAAAGTTTCCCAAGGCTCGATTAAGGCACACGACAGGCAAGAATCCTACGGGCCACCAAAAGTACTATGCTAAACTAGCAAAAAGGTACTATGGTCCCTTCCAGATTCTTAGACCAATCAATGAGATGGCCTATCAACTTAAGTTGCCCAATCATTGGCTCATACACAATGCTTTTCATGTGAGCCTCTTAAAGCCTTACAAAGGAGAGCCACCTCAAGAACCAACTATTGAAGACCCACCGGAGATCGAGGACCACGAGGAGGTGCTGCAACCCGAGTCCATTCTCCGACATGAAGACAAGGTATTAAGAGGCGGTAAGACTATCCGACGATATCTTATTAAGTTTAAGAATTATCCTTTTGAAGATGCTAGATGGATGCAAGGCATACAATTAAAGGATAACCTAAACCTTGTCAATGCTTACAATGCTTCCCAAGAGTAAGCAAATGTACAAAATGTTAAAAAAAAATGAACAAAAATTTTTGTCTTATAAGACTCTCTTTTTCTTTATTTGTGCACAAAAATAAAGTAGTATGCATGCTTAGATCAAGTTTGTGGAGACGACGTCTCCCAAACACCAAGTAGAGCTTGTCACTCTACTATGGAAGACTGATAGGACTAATGTGCAGACATGCTTGCGGCAGCCTCAGGCTCTCAAGCGCCAAATGGACTAGTCATCCATTATGGAATGATGTCGTAGGGTAACATAGGGATCCTCTACCCGCTAAGAAAAGGACTCATGTATATGCTTTATCTTCTCTACACCATAGTCAAGGACGACTATGATTTCAAGAGAGAGGTAATGTCATAATAATCAATATCTAATTCTCCTAAATGATTTTCTCATATTAAACTGATCATTTAATGTGGGGAAGTGCCAAGGGAGAAAAAGCTAGAATATTGGTTAAGTTAGCAGACCGGCCACAGTAGGGATCCAAAAGAGGGAAAATAGGGATCCAAAGGGGGGGCCATCTGCAAAAGAGCCATGTGAAACAACGGGCTAAAAAGACCCTAAGGTTCAGCCCATTAAGACTTCCAAAATGCTAAGGTTCCAAAATTCAAAGGTTGTGTCCAAAGGTCAACCTTAGGGAAAATTGGATGCTTAGTGTGGTGCCCAAAAAGTCTTTCTGCATCCCTACATGGGAGGGGGCGAGCCCCAAAGCTAGGGGATGAGAGAGAAAACCACACACACACACACAGGCTCCCTTTACACAAAGGGAATGAGGGACACATGTCAGCTCCCTAGGCCAGATGCCCACAAGGTGTGCCCAATTCCTATTGGAAGACCCTTGAAGTGGACCAATGAGAATTAAGCTAGAGTAAATCTAGTTTAATTAATTTAAAAACATTTAATAAAAGAAACCAATAAGAATTAAGTGTCCTAGAAGACTATTGGGCAGTCTCCCAAGGGGTCCAATGAGCATTCAGAAGCCCCATGGCTTGCCTGATTCCTATTGGCCATGAGGCAAAGGGGTCCAATGAGAGTTTAGTTTAATTATTTAATTATCTAAAGCTCTCACAAAAGGGGAAAGGGGGACACATGTCAGAAGGCTATCACTTATGCTGCTTAATTCCTATTGGCTTGACCTGGGGAGGTCCAATGAGGAAAAAGCCAGCCTAACTTAGCAGCTAGGGCTCGCCCAAGAGAGAGGGGGGGCTGATTTTTGCTGGGCATTCACTCTCACACTCTCACACTTGACCATGTGTGAAGGGAAAAACACTCTATCTCCTCCCAAGCTTTAATGGAGAGCTCATCACCTACTCCAAGCTTGTGAGATAGAAGCCTACATCAACACTCTCTTGGCATGTGGATGCAAATCCAACCAAGAGCCAAGCTTCAATGCATGCTCATCTTCTCTACCAAGCTAATTACTAAGCTAAGCTATGCTAATATGAGTGATTATGTGAGGAGATGTACTTCTTTCTCGTAAGATACTTCTTTTTCCTCTCAATCTACTCTCATACCCTGCTAGCTCTCACCATCTTCCAAGGTGTGTGAGGTCTTGGGTCTGAGAACGGGGATAATTCAAGTTGTGTTTGATTAAGTGTTTTGCTTGGTGTATGAAGCTTCCATCTTCATTGCACTAGCTAGTCTTGAAGGAACACAAAGAATTGTATTGTACAATGTCTCTCTTGATGGGAGAAACCATAATACAAAGCCTTTTGGAGGAAGGACCGGCTCCATGCAAATCCGGTCCTCAACTGTTGTCAATAGTTTAATTGCTCTCTCTTTTGAAAGTATTGTCGATGCTATCTAACTAGGTGTTATGCTTTTTGTTGCTCTCTCCACCCAAGCACTCTTGTAATTATCATTAGGAATCTATTCTAATGAAATGCCCACTATGTTCATGCTAATTTCCGCTACAAATAAGATTCTAGGCCGTTAAATGTTACAAGCTTGGCTCTTGGTTGGATTTGCATCCACATGCCAAGAGAGTGTTGATGTAGGCTTCTATCTCACAAGCTTGGAGTAGGTGATGAGCTCTCCATTAAAGCTTGGGAGGAGATAGAGTATTCTTCCTTCACACATGGTCAAGTGTGAGTGTGTGTGTGTCAATGCCAAGAAAAAATCAGCCCCCTCTCTCTCTTGGGCGAGCACTAGCTGCTAATTAGGTCTGGCTTTTGCCTCATTGGACCTCCCCAAGTCAAGCCAATAGGTTTTAAGCAGCATAAGTGATAGACTTCTGACATGTGTCCCCCTTTCCCCTTTTGTGAGAGCTTTAGGTAATTAAATAATTAAACTAAACTCTCATTGGACCCCTTTGTCTCCTGGCCAATAAAAATCAGGCAAGCCATGGGGCTTCTGAATGCTCATTGGACCCTTTGGGAGACTGCCCAATAGTCTTCTAGGAGACTTAATTCTCATTGGTTTCTTTTATTAAATGTTTTAAAATTAATTAAACTACATTTACTCTAGCTTAATTCTCATTGGTCCACTTCAAGGGTCTTCCAATAGGAATTGGGCACACCTTGTGGGCATCTGGCCTAGGGAGCTGACATGTGTCCCTCATTCCCTTTGTGTAAAGGGAGCCTGTGTGTGTGTGTGGCTTTCTCTCTCATCCCCTACCTTTGGGGCTCGCCCCCTCCCATGTAGGGATGTGCAAAGACTTTTAGGGCACACACAAAGCATCCAATTTTCCCTAGGGTTGACCTTTGGACACAACCTTTGAATTTTGGAACCTTAGCATTTTGGAAGTCTTAATGGGCTGAACCTTAGGGTCTTTTTAGCCCATTGTTGCACATGGATCTTTTGCAGATGGCCCCCCCTTTGGATCCCTATTTTCCCTCCTTTGGATCCCTACAGTGGCCGGTCTGCTAGCTTAACCAATATTCTAACTTTTTCTCCCTTGGCACTTCCCCACATTAAATGATCAGTTTAATATGAGAAAATCATTTAGGAGAATTAGATATTGATTATTATGACAGCTTAGACCCTGGGCTATGCATAAATCTGCTAACCTGTGAGACTGCAAAAACTGAATATCTGGCCTCGTGTTTCATACATAAATGAGGCATCCAACAACAGATTGGTAAAGAGTGACATCAGCAGGATCACTAGCATCATGAAGACTCAATTTTAAACATGTTTCCATGGGAGTGGTAATAGGTTTGCAATCCTCAAGTCCAAACTTACATAGCAATGTCTCTATGTAACTTTTCTAACACAAGGCAATACCACCATCACACTGCTTAGACTATATACCCAAGTAATGATGCAACAGCCCCAAATCTTTCATCTTGAAAGTAGCATTCAAATCAGCCTTAAATTCAAGAATATGTCTCTCATTGGGTCCAATGATCAGCAAATCATCTACATAAAGAACCACAATGAGAAGTTCATTACCCTCACGCTTTACATACAATGTGCTTTCTGTTGGACTGTTACGAAAGCCTTGTTTGACCAAATGAGTGTCAGCTTTCTCATACCAAGCACGAGGAGATTGCTTCAACCCATACAAAGCCTTGTTACATTTGCACACTTTGTCCTCTTGTCCTTTCTTGACAAAACCCCGAAGTTGCATTACATAAACTTCATCAAATATATCACCATTCAAGAAAGCAGTAACAATGTCTGATTGATGTACATCCCAACCAAAATGATTTGCCAATGCACATAGAAAACGCACAATAGTCATAAAACAAGTGGGAGAAAAAGTCTCTTCATAATCTATGCCTTTTTGCTGTGCATAACCCTTTGCAACAAGTCGAGCCTTATGGCGATCAATCTCACCATCCAGCTTGCGTTTCAACTTGTAAACCCACTTCGTACCAATGGCCTTTTTGTCAGGAGGCAAATCACATAAAGTCTATGTGTCATTTCTATAAGTGCATTATATTCTGATTGCATGGTAGCCATCCAATCTTTTGAATTTTGTGCTTCATCAAAAGAAAGAGGCTCCTCAACATCATGTAAGCTAGACACAGTCAAAGATTAACAATCTGATGCATAAGATGCATGGCGAGAGCCTGAACAAGATGACTAGACAAAGGTGCATCCAATTTACTATCACGCAATGTATGCACCAGCCATTTTGGCATATCTCTAGCCTGCTCATTTTCAGCCCTTTCCTCATCAAGTACATCATGTACATCTACATCACTAATAGGCTGATTTGTAACATTTTCAGAAACCCCCATAGGCTGTACATTTGCCTCATTGGAATTTACATTCGAACTTCCACCACTAAAAAAAGGCAACAAAGTGTTATAAATGTCCTATAAGCTTACATTACTGTCTCTAGTACATGACAGCAAGGGCTAAACAGAATCTTCCACAAACACTACATCCCGTGAAACCAGAATATGCTTTGTTTGCAGATGATACAACCTCTAACCTTTTCTTTCAGCACTATAACCAACAAAAATACATTGAAAGCCTTATCATCCAATTTTCTTCGCTGTGTTTTTGGCACCAAAGCATATGCCAAATAGCCAAAAACACACATGTGCTCAATAGAAGGCTTTCTATCATGCCATGCTTCACATGGAGTAATAGACTGCAAAGCTTTCATAGGACACCTGTTTAGTACATAAGTGGCACACATGATGGCCTCAAGCCAAAAGAAATGCAGTAAAGCTTGACTTTTGACCATACATCGTGCCATTTTTTGTAAGTGACCTATTTTTCCTCTTAGCAACACCATTTTGCTGAGGCATATAAGGCACTGTAAATTGGTGTTTTATCCCATGACTAGCCAGAAATGCATTGAATTCATGAGACATATATTCCCCCCCTCGATAGGAACGGAGGGTGCCCATAGTACATTTCGAGACATTTTCAGCCACAACCAAAAAAAATTTGAAGCACATAAAAACTTCAGACTTTGCTTTAAGCGAAAATACCCATGCATGCCTGGAGTAATCATCAATGAAAGTCATGAAGTAAAGGTAATTGTCCAAGGACGGAGTTTGCATGGGCCCACAAACACCACTATGCACAATTTGCAACCTGTATGTGGACCGAATTGAACCATCCTTTGGAAACTTCGAATGCTGCATCTTACCCAAAATACAGCCTTCACAAACATGTTTGACAGGTGCTTCAAGAGGCGGCAAAGAAGTAACCATATCATATTTCTATAAACGCAGCAAACTGGCAAAATTCAGATGACCAAAACGTGCATGCCAAAGTTTTTCATATGAAATAGCCCTTGAATCTGCAACTGCATTTGCAAAATTTTGTCCACACTTGTCATACAAAGTGAGCTTATACAGCCTACACACAAAAGCCCAGATGTAACACACCAAAAATGAGATCATGAACTGTACATCTATCATTCACAAATTTGACTACAAGTACAAGTCTAGCAAGTGTAGATACAGACAAAAGATTCTTCTTGATCCCAGGTACATAAAGTGCATCAACAAGTGTGAAAGAACTACCATTTGCAGCAGTAAGTACAATCTTTTCAACTCCTTGAACCGGATAAGAGGCATTGATGGCACAAGTGATTGAATTCCCATGAGGGACACAGACTCGAGAGAGGTGAACAATTCACGATGTGAGGTAATGTTCTTTGTAGCACCACTGTCTAAATGCCACACATGTGAATCTACAACAATTGACATGCATGCATCATGGACAACAGGATTGTAAGTGCACTCTGCACTAAAAGCCTATTTTGCATCAACATCATCATTAAAATCTCCTTTCATATAAGGCTCAACAATGGCTGCATTTGTAGTAGAACAAATGTGAGGTTCATAGATTTTGTTGAACGAATGTGAGGAACAATGGTGCGCTTCATAGACAACTCAATCAATGCGTGAGCCTGCACATCCTTTACATCCCAACGAGATTGTTCTGCCATAGGCAAAACAACTCTAATAGCAGCAATACTTGCAACAAGACCTGCAACATCCTCAACATCGCTTACGTCCTAAAAACCAGGATGTACATCAATGCCCCCTGCACAATATTCCAGACGCCCTTTGACACAAGAACGTGCTGCATCATATAAGGCCCACATAGGGTAATTTCCCCCATCCAACCTGTCCTCAGCAGCAGCGAACATCTTGAACACATATGTGTTGTTGTCAGCCATGGTAAATGCTGCACCTGATGTGAAAACTACCCGAAAAGAGGAGAAACGGAGCAGGAACAACACATGCTATATAGCACAAACCATAGAGGACTGTAAGGCACCTGTTATGCAAAAAATGACACTGACAAAAATTCTGCACAAAATGACAAAATTTTAAGTGCAGACCTGCCTCTAGTGGAAACGGAGGCCGAAATGAGCCCGAATCAAGAATTTGAGCAGACTAAACTCTACGAGCTATCTCAAAATATTTGTCGACCTGCAAACTCTCGCCAAAACTCACTGAAATTGGAGAAAGTGAGCAGGCGTGTGCTGGAGCACCTGGTGACTAAGCCCGGGAGGACACAATCTGCTTTGATACCAATTGTTGGAATTAGGGTTGCACAAAAATGCACACATCTTGGAGAAGACGAAGGAAGATCAAGGCACACAATAGAGAGTGTATTACTTACTGTGAAATGGAAAGATAGATAGCCCTAGAGTGATGGGCGTAATACAATGCACGGGGGAAAAAACCTCCTAAAGAGGGAAAAAATGCCCCGACGGTCCTAGTGTGTTCACACACATCACTACCACATGTATATGGTAACAAAACCACTGACCTGATAGCTACAAGACTTGACAGGAGGTTAACCCTAACCTAGGAGAACACCTCTATGCCCTCCAATGCGGGTTTAGGTCAATGGAAAATCCTTGACCTCTCCAGGAAGCACGACAGAAGCTGATCGAGAAAGGATCGCTGAAACGACACAAAACTTCATGAGAAGTTATGTCTCAAGTATGTCTATAAGCCAAGGTAACCTCCTTCTGAATCTATTATAAAAAAGTGGACCAAAATATCGAGTTAGGCTTAGGACATGCAAGGTGTCATTTGGTTCTCACGGCCAAGCGAGTGTCCGTTTGCCACCAAACTTCACAGGCATCATCGACATATCATCGACAACCAACATGTAGGGTCAAACATCAAGAAAAATCATCACCAACCATCTCCTCATAAAAAGATGCTATTTGATTGTGACAAATCGCCAAAAAGGGTATCCACCGTGAGTTCAATTGATACATCAAAGCGATGAAAAGGTGCCCTTCTGCATCCACATGCTTGGGAGATGGAGCTCAAGAAGAATCTTTGCAGGAAGTCACCTTCCAATGAAGAAATCTCTTGCATAGACTGAAATTCCAAACAGGGAATTTCTAAGCTAAACATTTGACTTTTTAAGTTAAAAACCAACTAGTAGGGCCTAGGGCACAAGCACAAAACACCCCAAGGCATCAAACTCACTTTTTATCAAGGGAGACATCATACGTGTATGATGTCTCACAGTCAGATTTTGCACAAAAATTACTCACTTAACTTCACAAACACATTATGCATACCCTAAACATGAAGCACATAAAAGTTCATAAGATTTGGAGCCAATAAGGGTATTCAAGATCCAAAAAATGCAAAGTCTCAACTTAATCCCATAATTTTTCTAGTGCTTCAAATCAAGTGAAATTCTACACAAAGCAAGCACATAGCCTAAACATCATGTGTCTATGCTCAATATTCATTTTGCAAAAAGAGACATCATATGTGTAGACCTATCACAGAAGAGTTCTGTAAACACTCTGAACATCCGGAATTGTAAAGCATAGTACATATAGCCTCTTCACCAAGTTTAGGCATGCTTTGATCACCACTCACATCAATTTCCAAATCAAAGTGTCATAAACTACTTCTATGGCCTTTAGCTCATAAGCACTGGTCCAAATACATATGTGCACACATCATGAGCCACCTCTACCACAAGTTTGAGCCAAAAATGCCAAAGTAGACATCATACGTGTATGATGTTTAAAAGCCTTGAATTGACATGCTGTTGTGATTTTGGAAACTCTAACTCTTTATACACATCATTATGAGTTCCCCAACACATTTTCATCACACTTGGATATCTTTTGACCTTCAATCACTTAAAAAAGTAGAATTATGGATGCAAAAACCCCTTGAAGCTCTTTGATACCCATTCACAAGATCAAATTCAAATCAGAGACCCTGGACATTGTAACATTTCATGCACTAGTAACTTGTGTGTAGCAAGAAATGGTAACATAGTGAGCATTTCACTAAGAACAAGTTCATAATGAGCATAGAGAGATCACTTAATTTGAGAAAACAACATAGCAATTTACACCTAGCTAGTTTGGCATAGATAATACTTGATAACATAGTGAGAATTTCATTAAGAACAAGTTCCTAATGAGCATAGAGAGATTACTTAGTTTGAGAAAGCAACATAGCAATTTACACCTAGCTAGTTTGGCATATACAATACTTGAAAAGAGAGAGAAATAGAACAATTGACAACAGTTGAGGGCCCGATTTATATGGAGCCGGTCCCCCCTCCAAACACAATTTGTATTATTGCTTCTCCCATCAAAGGAGACGTTCGTACAATACAATCTTTGTGTTCCTCATTGGTGCAATGAAGATGGAAGCTTCATGCACCAAATTTGCTTGAAAAACACCCCTAGTGGGCCTAGCCTCAGTCCCAAGACCTCACACACCTTCAAAAATGGTGAGAGCTAGTAGGGAATGAGGAAAAATTGAGAGGAAGAAGATGTATCTTACGAGAAAGAAGTATTTTCCTCACATAATCACTCTATAGCATAGCTTAGCTTAGTAATTAGCATGGTAGAAGAGATGAGCATGCCATTGAAGATTGACTCTTGGTTGGATTTGCATTTCATAGCCAAGAGTTGTTGGTGTAGGCCTCTACTACTCTCATTGCTTGGAGAAGGAGATGGATCTCTTGCTCAACATATAAGTTGTGCATATGTATAGCCAAAAGTGAGTTAGTGTAAAAATGCCAATCTCTCTCTCTCTCTCTCTCTCTCTCTCTCTCTCTCTCTCTCTCTCTCTCTCTCTCTCTCTCTGTCGATCCCTCTTCCAAAAAGCTCTTGTTGGCTTCCCATTGGTTCCTGCAAAGCTTAGCCAATAGGAATTAGGAAGCATAATTGATAGCCTTGTGACATGTGTCCCCCTTTCCCCTTTTGTGAGAGCTTAAGGTAATTAAATGATTTATTCAAACTCTCATTGGACCTTTTAGTCTTCTGGCCAATAGGAATCAAGCAAGCCATTGGGCTGTTGGATACTCATTGGACCCCTTGGTAGACTGTCCCCAATAGTATTCTAGGGAGCTTAATTTCTATTGGTTTGTTTATCAAGCATTTTTAAATTGATCAGACTAATTTTACTCAAGCCTAATTCTCATTGGTCCACCTCTATGGCCATCCAATAGGATTTGAGGTGAGATTGAGGGTAGCTGGCCTAGGAGCCTTCCATGTGTCCATTCTTCCCTTTGAGGAGAGCTTGGGAGTGTATCTGTGTGTGTGTGTTTCTCTCTCTTCCCCTACCATTAGGGCTCGCCCCCTCCTTCCTAGGGAAGTGGGAAGACTTTCTAGTCTTCCCATAACCATCAATATTTTCCACCTTTGGCCATTGGACTTTTTAGTTAATTTTTGGAACCTTAGCCTATGGAAGTCTTAATGGAGCTGAAACTTAGGTCTTTTAAGCTCAATTGATGCACATTTCTCTTTTGTAGACTTCACCCTTTGGATCCCTGCTGAGACGGGTCTAGTAGCCTTACCAATATTCTAGCTTTTACTCCCCTGGTACCTCCCCATATTAAATGATCAGTTTAACATGAGAAAATCATTTGGGAGAATTAGATATTAGATTTTATGACATTACCTCTCTCTTGAAATCATAGTCATCCTCGACTATGAGGTAGGGAAGATCGTTTGCTAGCGGGTAGAGGATCCCTATTTTACCCTAAACATCGTTCTAGAATGGATGACTAGTCTATTTGGTGCTTGAGAGCCTTAGCTACAACAAGCATGTCTGCACATTAGTCCGTATCAATCTTCCCTAGTAGAGTGACAAGCTCTACTTGGTGTTCGGAAGACATCATCTCCACAAACATGATCCTAAGCATGCTACTTATTAACATTTGTGCACAATAAATAAAAAGAGAGTCTTATAAGACAAAAATTTTGTTCATTTATTCATATTTACATTTGCTTGCTCTAGGGAATCATTGTTGTAAGCATTGACAAGGTTTAGGTTATCCTATGATTGTATGCCTTGCATCCATCTAGCATCTTCAAAAGAATAATTTTTAAACTTGATAAGATATTGTCAGATAGTCTTACTGCCTCTCAATACCTTGTCTTCGTGTCAGAGAATGGACTCGGGCTGCAGCACCTCTTTTTGGTCCTCGATCTCTGGTGGGTCTTTGATGGTTGCTTCTTGAGGTGGATCTCCTTTGTAAGGCTTTAGTAGGCTCACATGGAAAGCATTGTGTATGAGCCAATGGTTGGGAAACTTGAGTTGATAGGTCATCTCGTTGATTGGCCTAAGAATCTGAAAGGGACCATAGTACCTCTTTGCTAACTTAGCATAGTACTTTTGGTGTCCCGTAGGATTCTTTCCCATCGTGTGTCTTAATCAAGCCCTGGGAAATTTAAGCAAGACCCAATCATTTTATTTAAAGGCTAGAGCTCTTCTGTGCTTATCAGAAATAGCCTTTTGCCTTTGTTGAGAGATGGATAAAACATCCTTAATCTTTTGGAAAGATTCTTGCAGGTCTCGGCTATATTCATCTGCAGGGAAGATCTTCCCATGTACCCTGAGTAGCAGGGGACTTTTTGATCTTCCCTCTATCACCTCAAAAGGTGCTTTTCTCGTGGAAGTATATACAGTGTAATTGTAGGCATACTCCACTAAAGGTAAGTACTTCTCCCATTGGGACTTTTGATCTACTTCTATGACCTAAGATTTTAGTAGATCAAGAATTGTTAGGTTTGCTATTTCGCTTTGGCCATCCATTTGTAGGTGATAGGCCAAAGAGAATTTTAGCCTTGTACCTAAATTCTCATAGAGACCGTTCCAAAAATTACTGGTCATTCTAGGATCTCTATCTGAGACTATGGACATTGGCAAGCCGTGGTACTTGAAGATTTGTGGTATAAAGAGGGTTGCCATTTGATGGGCCTTGATAGTCTTTTTGGCAGGTATGAAATGTGCTTGTTTGCTAAACCTGTCGACTATCGTCCATATTCTTGTATTCCCATGGATATACTTGGGCAATCCAAAGATAAAATCCATGGATATGCTCTCCCATGGTGAATTAGGGATTGGAAAAGGCTGAAGCAATTCAGGTTGCTTCCCTCTATCAAACTTTGTCTTTTGGCATATCACACATTTTGAAACATACTCTTGTATGTTTGCTTTCATGGGCCAATCGAAGTATGTTTCTATCCTTTTTAGGGTAGATTGAATCCCTCCATGCCCCGCATAAGGAGGAGCATCAGATTCATACATTACTTTCTCACGTAATGAGTTAGTAACTCATAGCCTGTTGCCATAGAGAAGATAACCATCTTGTAAGGTAAACCTTTCTTCCTTCTTCCCTAGTGCAAGGGCTGAAATCACATCTTTAAAATTGGGATCAATAGCATACTCATCTATCATAGAAGATAGATCATTGTGAGTTGCTATGGATACCGCATTCACTCTTGGTTGTCTTGAGAGTGCATTGACTACTTGATTATGCTTGCCAACAATGTGAGTAATATGAAAATGGAATTGCGAAAGGAAATTTTCCCACCTCATTTGTTTGTTGGAGAGCTTGGTTTGTGTCATGAAGTACTTAAGGCTTTGGTGATCCATTCGCAGAATGAAAGGAGTCCCCAATAAATAGTGCTTCCACGAGTCTAGAGCATGTAGAACTGCTAAGAGTTCCTTCTCATATATACCTAGAGCTTGCTCAATAGGGTCGAGCCTTCAATAGGCTATGGTGTGTCCTTCTTGGAGAAAAAGAGCTCCAAGGCAATGACCATAGGCATCGGGTTGGACCTCAAATGGCTTTGACATATCCGGCAGTATAAGCACAGGTTGAGAGATAAGCTTCTCTTTAAGATTTTTGAAAGCATTGTGCTCCTTGGTGTACCAAATATACCTAATGTTTTTCTTTGTTAGGTCATGTAATGGTCCCGCGATTTGTGAGAACTTTTCTATGAAGTGTTTATAGTATGCACACATACCTATAAAGCTTCTTATTTCATGCAGATTTCTTGGATTAGGCCATTGTTTTATTACCTCTAGCTTTGATGGATCCATTTGGATGACATCTTGAGAGATAATGTGACCTAAATACTGAATCTCTTGTAAGAAAAATTCACTTTTCTTTCGATTAATATAAAGTTTATTCTCTCATAAAACTTGAAATATTACCTGGAGGTGTTGCTTGTGTTCGTCTAATGAATTAGAATAGATGATTATATCATCAAAGAACACTCCAGTAAAGCTTCGGTGAGCCCTTCTCCATCAGGCGGTTAAATGTGGCTGGTGCATTGATCAAGCCGAAAGGCATGACAATGTACTCATAAAGACCAAACGTAGTGCAAAATGTTGTCTTTACAATGTCTTGATCAACTATCCTTATTTGATGGTAGCCACTTTTTAGGTCAATCCTACTAAAGTAGGTTGACCCCTGTAGCTTATCAAATAGGTCTTCTACCCGTGGAATGGGAAACCTACTCTTGATAGTGATCCTATTCAATGCTCTGTAGTCGACACACATACGATATGCGCCATCTTTCTTTTGCACTAATAATACTGGTGAACAAAATGGAGATGAGCTAGGCCTAACCATGCCTTTCTCAACCAACTCATGCACTTTACGCATAATCTTCTCTTGTTGAGCTTGAGAAAATTGATAAGGAGGTTTATTAGGTGGTGAGCTTCCTGGAAGAAGTTCAATTGCATCTCCTTGTTTGGGAGGTAGATCACAAGGGATGTCGTCAATAAAAACATCTTGGAATACCTTGAGGAAATTGAATAACTCTAATTCCTTTTGATTGCTTATATCTTATTTTGCTAAAACATTAGGTTCATTTTGAGAATCTTTAACAAAAATCATGTACACGGAAATAGAGCTCTTTATTGACTTATTGAAAGCTTGCTTCTGTACAATGGGTATACCCAACCCCTTAGCATCTATGTACATATCTTTTTCCCTATACCTAAAATAGATTTTTCTTTCAGGGAATTTAACATTGGTATACCCAACATTGAAAGCTTGCTTCTGTACAATGGGTATACCCAACCCCTTAGCATCTATGTACATATCTTTTTCCCTATACCTAAAATAGATTTGTCTTTCAGGGAATTTAACATTGGTAGCCATGCGATCAAACCATGGTGCCCCTAGGATTACATCCTCATGTTTGAGAGGAGAGATGAAGAAATTCTCCTTGTCCACATAGCTTTGGACATGGAGCCTCAATTTCCCAAATTAAGGGAGTGATTGCCACCACACTTTATATGGGAAAATTAAGGAATACTCACAGCTCTTGACTATGTAGTTATGAGGAGCTCTGAAAAAAGGAGTGCTCACTTTGACAAAAAACAACATATTTTCTAGGTGAACCCTTTACACAAGGTACAAAAATCTCCAAAGAATGAGTTTTTTTTTTTAATAAACGTAAACATCAATGGGTTCTTGACCAAAGTCTATGGTTGTTTTAGGTCCAAAATTTTTCTTTTGGACATAGAATTAAGTACTAATTTTCACATTCTACATCGATGTTTCTATTCATATATCTATCATTACCTTTACAAATGCTTTCAAAACACTCACTTTGGTTCTTTACTTTCATGCTCAAGAACATAAAGAGTCAAAAGCATCAAAATATATCTCCCTAAGACAATTTGGAACACACCTTTGAAGTACAAAAAGTGCACAGATGAAAAAATCGGCTTTCACAATGTGGCCTTCTTCATATGGCATATAAACCTATCAAGTTAATGTAAAATTGGAATTGTATGGTTATATTTGGACCTAAGTTTAAAATGTACCATGTTTGTTGAGTGACATTTAGCAATTTGAAGACAACATAGTATCAACTCAAAACAAGTTCGATTTGGTAAAATAAAAAATCACTTCCACGTTTGTGTTGTTTGCTATTTGAGGTATCAGGTGTTTCAAAAAGCAAGAAAGAAGAGGTACATAGTGAGAACTCCATGAACATACTCAAAATTGCATTTTGATTACATAGACACTTCCCAAGTATTAATCAAAATGTGAATTTTACTAGCTAATCAACACAAATAATTTTTCATAAATGGGCCATAGCTTCCAATATACATGCTTTCCATTTTTTCGAAGCATCACAACACCTTTAGAACTACCTATGCTAGCTATTTAGCACTTTATAGATCATTGAGCTATGTTTTAGAGTGAGCTAATGCCAATTTCATGAAAATTGATAAAAAATAATACACGTTTTTTCCCCCCACTCAAGTTAGGTTTAAAAATGTTATTCAAACCCAACTTTGAAGGTGGGTTAGTGGCACAGGTCTTTTCAAGTCAGAAGCTAGATTTGTGATATAGAGCACTTCATGACCTCCTTTTAGCATCTCAAGCATTAATCCTACACAAGTAAGTAGGATCCCCAATCTTGAAAAAATAAAAATTCTTTCAAAACAGCGTAAATGCATAAGTGAAGGGTGAGTTTAGGAAATGAAATGCCTCATGGAATTGAGAAGTCAAAGGATTTTCCATGTTTATATAAAGAGGTGTTAGAACTTAAAATGTGCATCGATACATTTATTTTTGGCCTGCCCAAAGGGCTAAGGCCATAGTGACGTGTTCCCTTTTTCTTAATGAAAAATGAGAGGTTGTTTTAAAAAAATACACATTTTTTTAATTGGTTGGTTGCCAAGCAGACACTCGATATAAAGATAGAGCTTTGCAGACAGTCATTAAAAGACGATGGTCTCTAAAATTTTTTATTGGTTTTAGGTGATAGTGAGCACTGCACATTGTGGAGGTATTTATTATGTGCTCGTTTTCAAAAATGCTTTGAGAAGAAAAAGACAACACGTGTGAGCTCTGGCCCTGGAACTTTGGGGTAGGAGACACACACAGACACAGATTTTTGGGCTCCCGAAGGAAAGTAAGCTCCCCTCTTGATGGAAAGCAAGCTCGCCTCGCCAGGTCCCTCACCCATTTCTCTCTCTCTCTCTCTCTCTGCTTGTCACCTGGTGATGGCACTCACACTGGAGACACAATGGATACCAAACCCGACCTCCCGACCTCCCTCCCCCCCTCTCTCTCTCTCTCTCTCTCTCTCTCTCTCTCTCTCTCTCTCTCTCTCTCTCTCTCTCTCTCTCTCTCTCTCTCTCTCTCTCTCTCTCTCTCTCTCTCTCTCTCTCTCTCTCTCTCTGTGCTATGCAAGTATGCAAAGGATGCGCTGAGTGCAAGGAGGAGCCTCTCTCTCTCTCTCTCTCTCTCTCTCTCTCTCTCTCTCTCTCTCTCTCTCTCTCTCTCTCTCTCTCTCTCTCTCTCTGTGTGTGTGTGTGTGCTATGCGAGTATGCAGAGGATGTGCTGAGTGTAAGGAGGAGCCTCTCTCTCTCTCTCTCTCTCTCTCTCTCTCTCTCTCTCTCTCTCTCTCTCTCTCTCTCTCTCTCTCTCTCTCTCTCTCTCTCTCTCTCTCTCTCTCTCTCTCTCTCTCTCTCTCTCTC
Source organism: Adiantum capillus-veneris (assembly GCF_014529385.1). Taxonomy (NCBI): domain Eukaryota; kingdom Viridiplantae; phylum Streptophyta; class Polypodiopsida; order Polypodiales; family Pteridaceae; genus Adiantum; species Adiantum capillus-veneris. Next base: position 12,944,156 of record NC_140946.1, on the reverse strand, counting down.
TCTCTCTCTCTCTCTCTCTCTCTCTCTCTCTCTCTCTCTCTCTCTCTCTCTGTGTGGGATATGCAGAGGAAGCGTTCAATGCAGCGAGGAGCTTGTCCCTCTTTGAGTGTGTGTGTATGTGTGCATGCGATGCAATGTGCTGTAGATGAGACGGCAAGAGTACAAGAGGGAAGGGGAGTGTGGGACATGGATGGGGGTGGTGTTCATTTGTGCAGGAGAGACCTAACTGCAACAATCTCACCATCTCTATTTCATCAAAATTTCCTTCAAGTCGAACATCCGCTGCCCACAACAATTCTCCTTGTTCATACAAATCCTGTGCCCACACATCTAGATACCACCTAGCACTATATGCACTAGAGATTTCTAATACCATGACTCCAAAGCTGTAGATATCCGATGCTTCCCCCTTCCACAATCTTTGGTGCCACATAACCCAGGGTGTCAACTTCAATCATGTAATGGAATTAGCCTTTTAACTTGAGTTAGAGCGAAAAGTGAATAACATATTGAGCATTTCCTTGAGTATTCCTTTGTGTGTAGATGTAGAGTGAGAAAGAGAGTGCTTGGATGGAGAGAGCAACACTAACACATTACTTCTTTAACATGGCTTGAACAATACTTGTAAAAGAGAGTAAGTTTAGAGAAAGTGACACCAATAGAGGATTGGATTAGTTCGGTCCCCCCTCCAATAGGCATTTGTATTATAGATTCTTCCATGACAGGAGACTTGTTTACAATACAACTGATTGTGTTCCTTGAGACCTTCTTGATGAGGTGAAGATGGCAAGCTTCACTCACCAAGCATTAGAATAACAACAATAAACATGATTAGCATGAACTTGAAAAATGCCCAGCCTCAATCCCAAGACCTCAAACACCATGAAAGGTGAGGAGAGCTGGCAGGGAGTGAGGAAGAAGAGAGAAGTAGAAGTAGCTCTACGAGAAAGCAATAGCCCCTTGCACATTATCACTCATAGCTCTTGTAGCATAGATTAGCATAGTGGTAATGGAGATTAGAGAGATTGATAAGCAAGCATAAGCATTCTCTTGTGTGGATTTGAATCCATAGCCAAGAGCTTGTTGTAGTAGGCACTCAACTTCTCAAGCTTGGAGAAGGAGGTGGATTTCTTGCTTCACAAGAGTGTGTGAAGAGAAGAATGAGAGGGAGAGAGAGAGATGTAGCTTGGTCGACCCCCTTTCCTAGGCTTCCCTTGAAGCTTATTGGGCCATGTAGCCCTCTAGCCAATGAGAGCTTGGCTCCCTTTGGGGCAAGGTGTGTAGCCTCTTGAAAAATGTCCTTCTTTCCCTCTTGTGAGGTTAAGCTAGCACCCCCATTGCTTAAGCACAGCCCTTGCGTGCTTGAGCAATGTGCCTCTACACCTGACATGTGGCCCCTTTCCTCTCATTAGAGTATGGGCCCTTGGTGAGGTGCAAACACTCTACTCACTTCCCTCCTTTGTAGAGCTCGCCCCTCTTTTGTAGCAAGTCCTTAGAACTTGGTAAGCAGGCAAGCCCCCTGCTTAAGCACAACCCTTGCTTAAGCAAGCTGCCCCCTTGCCTGCTTGGATCTTAATTAACTAAAGTTTAAAAATTAAAGACTATGTCTTAAGGCTTTTAACACTTACCTTTGGATTTAATGAAGCCAACCCTAAGGTCATTTGCTCCATTGGTTAGCCTTGCCCTTTGATAGACCATTTCTCATTTGGGCCCCTTTACCATTGGCCCCGTGTTGAAATAGATCTATAACCACATCTATATCTTAACCCTTGTTCCCGTTTATTCTCCCACATTAAGTGATCAGTTTAATATGAGAAAATCATTTGGTTTGGTTAGATATTAACTTTTATGACATTAGCTCTCGCTTGAAATCATAGTCGTCCTCGACTATGAGGTAGAAAAGTAAAGTCGTAGTCATTAGTCAATTTTACTTAGCGGATAGAGGATCCCTTTTTACCCTACGACATCCTTCCAAGATGGATGGCTAATCCATTTGGTGCTTGGGAGACATAGCTACCGCAAGCATGTGTGCTCTTTAGTCCATTTCATTCTCCCAAAGTAGAGTGACAAATTATACTTGGTGTTTGAGAGACGTCGTCATCACAAACATGATTCTAAGCATGCATACTACTTAAATTTGTGCACAATTAAAATGAGAGCTAATATTATAAGACAAAAACATGAATCATTTAAATGAAATTTATACATTTGCTTACTCTAATGTAGCATTGTAAGCATTGACAAGGTTTATACTATCCTTAAGCTATATTCCTTGCATCCATCTAGCATCAAAAGGATAATTTTTGAATTTAATAAGATTCTCGGATAATAGTACCATATTGTAGTACCTTGTCTTCATGCCGAAGGATAGCTTCGGGTTGTAGCACCTCTTGTTGGTCTTCAACTTTGGCTGGGTCTTCAATAATTGGTTCACTTGGTGGCTCTCCTTTATAGGGTTTGAGTAGGCTCACATGAAAAGCATTGTGTATGAGCCAATGGTTGGGCAATTTGAGTTGGTAATCCATCTCATTGATGGGCTTCAACATTTGGAAAGGACCATAGTATCTTTTTGCTAGTTTAACATAATACTTTTGATGGCCAGTAGGATTTTTGCCCGTCGTTGCCTTAATCGAGCCTTAGGAAACTTAAGTAAGACCCAATCATTTGCTTTGAACGTTAAGGCCCTTCTGTGCTTGTCAAAAACAGCTTTTTGCCTTTGTTGAGAGATGGTTATGGCCTCCTTAATCTTTTGAAAAGATTCTTGTAGGTCGGCTATACTCATCGGCGGCGAATATCTTCCCATGTACTTTGAGTAGCAAGGGACTTTTAGGTCTTCCCTCAATGATCTCAAAAGGTTCCTTTCCCATAAAAGTATGTACAGTGTTATTGTAAGCATACTCTACAAGTGGTAAGTACTTTTCCCATTGTGAGCGTTGATCTACTTTTATAACATAATTCTTTAGTAGATCGAGTATCGTAAGATTGGCTATCTCACTTTGGCCATCCGTTTGTGGGTGGTAGACTGAAGAGAAGTTCAATCTTGTTCCTAGATTTTCAAAGAGACCTTTCCAGAAATTACTGGTCATTCTAGGATCTCTGTATGACACAATGGATGTGGGTAATCCATGGTGTTTGAAAATATGAGATATGAAGAGAGTTGCCATTTGGTGTGCCTTAATAGTCTTTTTGACAGGAATAAAGTGTGCTCGTTTTCTAAACCTGTCGACTATTGTCCATATTCCTGTAATCCCATGGATAGACTTGGGTAATCCAAAGATGAAATCCATGGATATACTCTCCCATGGTGAATTTGGGATAGGTAATGGATGGAGTAATCCAGGTTGCTTCCCTCTATCATATTTGGTCTTTTGGCATACTACGCATTTTGAAACATACTCTTGTATGTCCACTTTCATGGTAGGCCAATAGAAATACGTCTCTATTCCTTGAAGAGTAGGTTGAATACCTCTATGCCCCGCATAGGGAGGAGCATGGGATTCATACATAACTTTCTCGTGAAGGGAATGGGTAACACATAGAGTATTTTTGTGGAGAAGATAACCATCCTGCAAGCTGAATGGTTCCTCTTTCTTCCCCAAAGCAAGGGCTGACATTATGTCTCTAAAATCACGGTCAGTAGCATACTTGTCTATCATAGAAGATAGATCAATTTGAGTAGCTATAGACACTGCATTAACTGCTTCATGATGGAAACTCATAGAGTTTTCCATGTCTTTGGGGCTTCGCTGTTGCTACCAAGGTTAGCCCACCATTGACAACCTGATTTTTGAGAGTGCATAGCTACTTTATACGCTTTGTTATCACATATATGTTGTCTTGCCTCTATCGTGTATAGAGAGCGTTTTGGTCAATTGACTTGATTTTCGACAGCTATGTAGTGACAGACTTGCAGTCTGATTATGCATATAGCCTCGCTTGGCTTCACTTGAGTTGGTTTACTTTCGTGTTCCTGTTTATGGCTGAGATTTGACTTGAGATTTTGCTCAGTTTACAGGGGAAACTCTACCGGATTTTCTCCAGGTTCTCGCCATTATTTTGACAGTGATCGAGTTCTACTCTCACTTTGACAGGTTCTTGTCAGCTTTGGACACACTTCCGTGTTCTCGTATCCACTCTCGTAGGAGTGAGGTTTATGATATGCTCGTAGTGGTTACAGTTTTTCTTTGATTTTGCCTCATGTTCTCACATCGACGCATATTCCGAGCGTGAGACTACATCATGCAGGTTACATGTGTTCACTATTGAGTTATTGGTTGGTTTATGCTTGATTAGCGTGGTGGTCGAGTGATCTCCCACTTTTGACGCTTATGCATTGACATGATGTGTGACACAGTTGAGTCTACAGTGACGGCTCATGAGAGACGGAGGTCTCGATCTTCCCGACATATGCAATGTTGGTATTGTGGTCATACAGGGCACATTAGGCGCTGTTGTTTTAGATGCATGAGACAGCACAGCTGAGATAGATGCATGATGCACAGACAGTTACGACACAGACTAGAGAGACGGCTACTTATGCCAGTGATGGTGATGTCATATTTACCTCTAGTCTCCACCCACGATACATGTTTGACAGAGATTACACTTGCTCCCGATTGCTGCTAGATGAGTCTGCAACATTTCATGTCATACCATGCCATGACTAGTTCAACACATTTGCTAGTGGGAGTTATGGTCGTGTTCATTTGGCTGATGGTTCAGCGTATGACATAGAGGGTGCATGAGATATATGTCTATTACTACCCAATGGTGCATATTGTACGCTTACACATGTGCGCTATGTTCTTGGGATTGCACAGAGTTTGATCTCAGTGACATGTTTGAGACAGCGTGGCTATCAGGTACTGCTTCAAGAGCGGTCATTCCACTTGCAGTTGGGTCGCCTAGTCATTGCTCGTGGAGATAGGTCTTCTGTGGCTTACCCAGTGCATGTTTCTAATGTACGAGATGGTAGAGTCTCAGCTACTACACTGATATGTGATGAGCGAGAGACTAGGCAAGTCTCATTTGCGAGTGAGCTCCAGTATGCTCGAGAGACAGAGCATTTAGTTGTGCATGCAGGACATGTCAATAGACTCTGCAGCAGAAGAGGTGGAGTGGGTTTGTGTTATGGAATTGATATTTTACTATTTTATTGTAGCTGACAGGTGGAAAATACTAGACCGAGCTAGGCCTATGCGAATGAAAATATATACATTGTACATTTTATTATTCAATCTCTCTTTTATGAGCTTTGGCCATTTATGACCGGCCGGCCAGTCTGTAACCAATATGACCATTCAAGAAATCTTTAAAACAAATACGTGCAAGAGGGAAATGGTCACTCTTGCACGGGGGGAGATTGCACCCAGTGTCCGTCTCATTCTTCTTCCTCTCTTCTCTCCTCTCTCGCCGTGCCAGGCGTAGCACTCCGCTCTAGGAGGTGCGTCTACGCCTATTCTCTTCCTCTCTCTCGCTTGCTGTCTCTCTCTGTTCGCGTACAACGTTGATTATGTGCTAGTGAATGTGGCAGGTATGCAAATTCGTGTATTTCGTCGTATATAGCATAGTATTTGTATATTTTGCAGGGGCGCCATGACCTCCGTCGGTAGCAGTGGTATCAGAGCGTAGATCAACGCTCCTGGTGTACACAAATCATGGCAACAAGGATCTCTATGCACAATTAACATGAAGATAAGTTTTCTCTTTTATGATTATCTCTAATTATATTTCACGATTCTTCTCTGCTCTGGGATATGAAGACATTTTTTTTTCTGTTATTGAAAGCCTTCATGCAAGTATCGAGTAGGAGGTTGAATAGAGCCTATGTGTACTATTTGATTAGTCGACATAGGCTATTGTAGAGTATAAGATATGGTACTTAGATAGGAGCATATATGTGTAGGAATCATATAATTTCCATTGTTTTACGAGTAATGTTGTATGAATGTTGACTGAGTTTGAAGGAATAGAAGATGGGAACAGAGAAGAAGAGCCGTTATCAATGAATTTTAGTGCTCTAGGAACCATCTCAGGAGTTCGAGAATGCGAGGCATCCGAGCAATTTTTCTCATTAGTATCACGGGAAACATCCTTTAAAGAAAATATTAATAATAATGGATTTTTTATTTTTTCCAACAATAAAGGATGTAGGATACGTCGTAGCCGCAGGGTCCGAGCATAAGCGCAGGGCTGTCAGCAGCAAAAGCGTGTTTTTTTTGTTGTAGCCTCCTCTCCCTCTCTGTATCTATGTTGCGCCAGCCTCACAGGCTGCTGGGGGGGCGCCACTCCAGAGGATTCAGCAGGCCCTGCCGGCCGTACATGACGTGGAAAATCAGCCTCCATCGGCCCTCTTCTAGACGTTCGGCCTTTTAGCCCGCAACCACCGCCTGTGTGGAGGTTGCTACGCAAGATACACAAACAATGTATCTTTCTTGGTTTACCTACTTCCCCCACCTCCTAGTCGTTGCGCTCTCAACCTCACCTTTATCTGTGGCGACTCTGCCTACCCAACACCCGGACATCGCTAAACCAATCTCTCTCTCTTTCTCGCATGCCGACCACATCATCGGCGTTAACAACAGCTAGCAAACAATAGTCCCATGCAGTGCTAGCAATTCAACAAAATCAGGGCAGACCCTCAACCATCCACAGGCCATGCAAAAATCCATGACGATCAGTTTTCTCTCTCTCTCTCTCTCTCTCTCTCTCTCTCTCTCTCTCTCTCTGAGTTTCCGCCCGCCACCAACTCATGTTCACTTACCCTCCTCTCTCTCTATCACTCTCCCCACCATGTAATCAGTATCGTTCACTTCAGAGCCGCTTTGAGCCACTCGACTCCTTCAAACAACCACTCGACTGCAGCACCCAGAGACTTTGCATGGCTATCAACTGTGACCACTCGAACTAATCGCCCCACTCGCATGCAGCTACTGGCACCCATATTTTGAGGCTGCCATTCCATTTCTCTCTCTCTCTCTCCCATGCCACCACAGTTTAACTGTCCTTCTCTCTTACACACACACGGCGTCTTCAACCACCCCACCCTACTTCTCACCCCATGAGAGCATTTGACTGCTGTGTTTCATTAGACTCCACCTCCTGCAAGTCTCAATCCAACAGCCTGATCTCGGCTCTCGCTCTCTCTCTCTCTCCCTGGCGTACATAGCAGCTATACACACATGCACTTCAATGATCAAGACCAGCACCTACTGCAGCATTCTAAAGTTGTCTTGTTGTTGTGTCATCATTTTTTGGGTGGACAATAAGTCCATTTCGGACACCACTGGGCTCCAATACCTAGAGATGTCCCAATTCAGTTTGCATAATTCTGACCTACTGTCGAATCGGTGCTAGGATGGTGTCGAATCTATTGCTGCAAAATGGTGAATTGGGCGTTCATGAGGTCTAGGATCTCTTCAAGGGTGGCCATGCCAAGACGCGCAAAGTCTCTCTTGATTCCCTCTGCCGATCGCAATGGGCTCAGTTGGCACACGATGAGTTGGAAGACTTGCTCATGGGCTTCAACACTCCATGAGACTCATGCAGTACTCTGTGACGGTGCTCGTTACAACGCATCCTTGGGCATTAACGTTGTTGATGGCGATTAGTCTATCGTGCTTTTTTTTTGGGTTTAGCTTTAGCGTTTTTAAAATTTAATATTTTGATGTACTTCATTTTATTTTGTATCCACACATTGGATTAGATCGATAAGAATTGTCTGAGTTTTGATCCCCTGGACTTTTGACTTCATTTCATTTTGCTATCTCTCTGCCCCCTCCCAGTACTACGGCTACTTACAAAGGTGGCCATTGACGAAGCTCTTCAGTGAGCGACCTGCGCAATCCTTTCTAACTACTGACTTACAAATGATGATGCTGATTTTAATAAATGATTTTAGGCTTTTAGTTTAGTCTTATTTTTAAGTATTTCACGTTAGTTCATTTCATTTTGTACCCACACATTGTATTAGATGCACCAAGATTGTATCATTTTGTTCTCATAGGTAATTTTATCTTTTGCAAACTACTAATATAACATTTCATTTCATTTCTATCTCTCCCCATCGGGCAATAAATCTTTAATGTCTCTTACGATAGTTTCCTTTTGATGTTACGCTTCATAGCTAGCAACGATCAATGTTGGACACTAGTGGGGCTTGATGCGGCTCAAGCTATTAGGCACAATTGAATTTATTATTATTATTATTATTTTAAATAGTAAATTAAAATACAGTATATAGAGAAAGAGATGATTATATACAGTTTTATATACTTGATGTTATTGGTTAGAACGTAGATAAGCATTATGTTTATATAGTTTATTAGTAGTTATGTAGTTTTTTATCATATATCTAGTAAAATATGCTTATTAATTCCAACTATGCTATTTTGAGCAAGCTGACAGTGCGACCCCTCTATCCTGATTGTATTTTTTGCACACCATCCATGGCCATTACTTGTGACCACACAAACACACCTACTGTATGAGTGTCTCGTTAACACGCAAACTGGTATCCCCCCTTGTGTGATCCTTATTCTTCTATCCCAACTAATTACACAATTACTTCCATTAATTTTGACTAACAAGGCTCTATCTCTTGTGGTTTGCATAATGCTGGATCAATCTACTGTGTATAGTATGGTCTTTGCATGAGGTATGCTCATGATACCATGAGTAAACATTAGTATGGTTGTGACATCATGACAAAACACTAGTTAATGTCCTTAATTACACAAAATTCTTTTTTATATATTTTTTAAATTTATTTTTATTTTTTTAATACAGTAGTAAGCACCTTAGAAATAACAGTTTGCGATATCAAAGGGCTGCTCATTTATTCAAACAAAAACAATCGACAATATATTAATTCCATCTCACTTTCTAATTGATCCAAGGCTAATCATTGTAAACGACTTTTGCTAGTTACAATTGTCTCCTACTTCTACCTCTTTCCCCACGCAAACACTGGTCCATATTTCCGATGCAGTACATCATTGAGAGTCTAATGATTTACAGAGAGAACACAAGTAAGTTCTCTCCGCATTTTTTCATTTTGATTTTGAAAATGTTATCGAAAACACAAGTAATCATACACTACTCTCTCAACTATTATATATGATACCAATCGTCCTCCACATATCTACTAATCCCATTCCACAGAGAACAACACGATTACATAAATTCAACACATCTGGCTTACTTATCAGCCTGATTCCCATCTATTTTTATTTATTTTGAAAGAAGGCATGGCCCTTTTACTTACCTGCATTCTCTGACATGGTGCCAATACTTGTATTACATGAAATTACTATTGTGATCATTTCACATTGAGCTATGCAGCTACTCACATGAACCTAGGTGCCTTCAGTTAATGAATAACAGTTTGTCAGTACTTTGTTACTCAACCTTACTCCAATGTGGTAGGAACCAGGTAGTACATTTTTTTTATGTTTTTAATGCCTCGCCTAGTCCATTGGTCACAGACACACAGATTCTCCGGTTTAGGCAGTGTGTAGATAGTCATCTTGGTGCAGATCCGCCGGTTTAGGCAGCACATTGATACTTTACAGCTTCATGATTTCTAAACTTATACCACATGTAGATTCGCCGATTTAGCCATCATTAGTGCAGATTCGCCGATCTAGGCAGCACGTCTTATTGGTGTAGATTCGCCGATTTAGGCAACACTAATCACAAAATCATGCTGCAGTGGCTGGCCACCACTGCAACTGATATGATTTTGTTACCCGGGTACATAATGAAAGTGATTTGGATTTGGACTTATATTGTGAAATTGGAATTCGATTGGGAGTTGGTATCTGATGATTATTTTATCACGGTAGTGTTTATGTGATGAGACTTGACATTATAAGATTGATGATGAGTGTGACCAATGATAACCTGATTCATCAGGGTATGACATATACTGCTTATTCTAGTGGTATGGGACACTAGAATAGGTAGTATGTGGATGACGGCAAGCATAAGCAATGTTGACTAATTTTATGGATTTTTCTTTTACTATTTGATCCAGATTTCTAATCATTGTTTCTGACAAGTATTGTTAGCAGATTTTTATCTTCGCAACTAAGGACAGTTGCTTTCCAACGGAGAGGTATGTTATGGAATTGATATTTTACTATTTTATTGTAGCTGACAGGTGGAAAAGACTAGACCGAGCTAGGCCTATGCGAATGAAAATATATACATTGTACATTTTATTATTCAATCTCTCTTTTATGAGCTTTGGCCATTTATGACCGGCCGGCCAGTCTGTAACCAATATGACCATTCAAGAAATCTTTAAAACAAATACGTGCAAGAGGGAAATGGTCACTCTTGCACGGGGGGAGATTGCACCCAGTGTCCGTCTCATTCTTCTTCCTCTCTTCTCTCCTCTCTCGCCGTGCCAGGCGTAGCACTCCGCTCTAGGAGGTGCGTCTGCACCTATTCTCTTCCTCTCTCTCGTTTGTTGTCTCTCTCTTCGCGTACAACGTTGATTATGTGCTAGTGGATGTGTCAGGTATGCAGATTCGTGTATTTCGTCGTATATAGCATAGTATTTGTATATTTTGCAGGGGCGCCACGACCTCCGTCGGTAGCAGTTTGCTCCAGTGAGTCACAACAGGAGTTATCTCATTTTATGCAGAGAGAGGTAGAGCCGGTTTTCTCCCTAGAGGCATATGTAGAGATGACGGATATGGAGTTTTTTGATATGCTTATGCTAGATGTTGATGATGATTTGCCAAGACATAGGGTACCACCTATGGAAGATAGGGACATACATGTTCTAGTGTCAGACGAGAGACACCCATACGTGATGAGTGTTCTTGATGATGCAGTGTATGCATATAGCACTGAGGAAGACGACAAAGCCAGGATTGTGTAGATATCATCAGCACGTTTGGGTGTCTCATGTACGACCTATTAGTATCGAGGCACGACTTAGCAGCTGTAGTGGGAGCATCTGTAGTAGGGATTGCCAGTCTAACCATGACTGATGCTAGCATGACGCTTCGTGGAGCATTGCAGACCATACAGAGATGTCTACAGAATTTGCATGTAGACTCTAGCGTTGTTTTTCACGCTCGCCTAGAGCCGATGCGGCTGCATGTAGATCGAGTGAGTGAGCCAGTGGGCGTGGGTTGAGAGAGTGTCTCACCTATCATCTTGTATATACTAGTACATAGCTAGTAGGGTCCATTTATCGACACAGTCGCCTTTAAGTGGGAGTATGTTGGGGTAAAGGCAATGTGCCTCAGCGTCCAGTGCCCGGCCACCCACTGACACTGACCACTCACACTAACCCTCATCTTACTCCAATGTACATATAGAGATAATAAGGGGCTAGAGGGTATGGCCTCTGAGAGCTCCACCACATATTGTCTCCATTGCACCTCACCCTCTCACGCTTGTACTCACCTCTCTCGCACACACGCTTCGCGCACCGCACACGCACTCTACAGATAGTGCACAACCTTTGTTGGTGATCATTGATTGAAGCCTTGCGTTCATTGTGCCGGCCAGCTTTTGCAATACTGTCTACACCCAGTGTCCAAGAAAAATGTGTCTCAGCTTAATATCAAGCCATTCTCAATTTCAAAAATGCCGGTTGGGGGCAAGGGGAAAAGGAAAAATTCCTCCCAACATAGAGAAGAATATTGTCAAAATTTAAAAAATAACCTAGTTTTTTGAAATCTCCTCTTGGAAAATTCACGGAAAGGAATTTTGTATGTTTTGTAATTTTGTATGTTTGGGATACTAAATATCTACATAAAGTCTTGTGAAGATGGGGGTGCTAAGAGATTGCACTGATTGAAGAGGCTTGATGGTGACTAGTTGCAAGAAGCTTTGTTTAGCAAGTGTCACAAACTAACATCATCTCTCTCTCTCTCTCTCTCTCTCTCTCTCTCTCTCTCTCTCTTCCTCTTCCTAATATGGTGTAAGATTGGTGCTCATCACTAGCACGATGCCCACCACAAATTAGCCAATTGACTTAACGTAGTCTAGCTAGCAATGGTGAATGCTCATGTTTTACATACTCCCACTTTTGTATGTTGACGAGGATTTACCATGCAGGTCTGGGAACAAGATGTAATATAATAGAAGAGGAACCACCTTGGAAAGGGATGAGATTAGGCTGGGAGGTAGCCTTGAATAAAAGAGGTTAACTAGGACAAAGCTTTGGCTACATCTACTTTAATCTTCACAAAAACAAGCATGGCAGGAACCAATTGAATGTTGCCTTTGTTGGTGTTTTTTGATTTGCAGTTTATGAGGGGCCCTTATGACTTGCTTCATCTCCATGTTGCTCACTTTGCATGTCATGACACAATAATTGTCATTGACAGGTCTCATGATTTTATCACTTGTTTTCTTCTTGTTTACCTTTTCTCTAGCATTTTCTTTTTTTTTAAAACCATCAGCGCAAAGAAGGTAGTAGGGAGAAACTATACACATATCATGTATTTACAACTGTACATTGTTGTTTACACCCTTGAGGGGCAACCGTGGGAACCACCCCCCCAATAGGAGAGAAGAAAACACCCAAGAGAACGCAACCCATGAGCCTCAAACTATTAACCTTGGGGTTACATCACAAAGGTCTCACCAATTGAGCTAAGTTTCTTGGGTACTAGCATTTTCTTTCCATCCTGAGGTGGCAAGCTTCGCAGAAATTATACAAGAAATCAGAGTGCTAATATGGATGCTCGGGCGCAAGCAAAACTTGGATGATTGGTCTATGACTACCTGTGCCTTGTTGTCAGCGGAATGCTTAGGAAAGGGGAAAATCTTGGCCATTGGAAAATAGAAGATTTGTGAAGAACATGGTAATTAACTTGTGCATCAAGCGCAAGGGGGCAGGTTGTTAGGGGTGGCTCCCCAGATAGCCGATGTAATTATGGTCTCTGGATGATGTCATGGCTTGGTACGAGCATGGCAAGTTCTTGTAATTTTTTGGAATGATCAATTTAATTCACTTACAATTGTGAGTTTTGCTTTTTTTTTTTTAAAAGCTATGTAAAGTGATTTTTTTCTTTTTACCAGGTAAGCATTTGAATTAATTAGAGAGCCAAAAGAAGCTTACATCCGTGCACCCAAGGAAGGGGTGGCTGAATTATACTTTTTACAAGGGATGACAAAATCTTTACAAAAGGGGCCTGTCATAATCCCAGGGATAAAGGGTCCTGTCTCCAAAACACTTAACTTGATCGTAAAAGTGGTTAGCACTAATCTTCACAGCCAATCTATTTCCAACCCATATGGTGGTCTAGGGTGTTGACTAATGGGGAGAGGATGGGGATGTTGGTATGGAAGTTGAGGAACAAGTGGGGAATGTCTTCTACTGCACTTTTGCACCTAACGCATCTCCCATCACTCTGATTGGCTTTTCTACTTCTGGCCCCTGTCCAAAGAGCTTTATGAAGGATGAGCCACAACAGTACAAACTGCTTGGGCTGAATACTTCTGTTCCAGATAGATTGGAACTTGAAGTTTCACTGCTTCCTGTCAAGTTGCACATTCCATCTTTTGTTGAGGGTGACATGGAAGGGGGGTATCTGTTCAACTGTGAAGTCAGGGGGGTTCTTAAGAGCTATCTCCCCGTTCCATCATATGCATTTGGCAGATGGAGTGACATCGGCTTCGAATATCCATTGATATCCTTGGGGGAAATGTTGTATCCTTGATTCCAGTAATCGAACTTCTCAAGGTTGTAGCTGGCCTGTCATGATAAGTTTCTCTGAGGTGAGCCAGGAGCTGTTGGCTTTGCTCCATAATTCCTCGCAAACTTTGAACCCTTTGTGATGAATTGTCCTGGCCTGTTGATTAGTGATTTAAGGAATTGGGTCCGTGGACCACCAGATGGATTCCTCTCTTTTGATTCCTTGGTCTTATATGTGTTCCTGGCTAAACCCCAGCATGGGCCTCCCTCTCTCCCATGCTTGACATACTGATTTGAGAAGGGCAGACCCTATGGGGGTTACCAAAGAATACTGTGATTCAAGGGAGCTGGCTCCAAAGTCTTTCACCTTTGATGTGAAAGCTCGCCAGAACAGAAGGTACGCCCATTCAACTTCTGGTTGTTCCAAAGCTCTAATGACAGTCTTGATGGCTAGTTTGTCAGCCCAAGCGCTGACATTTCTAACTCCAAGAACTCCCAAGTTCTTGGTAGAATGCAGATGTCCCATTTGACTTTTGCAGTCCCCTTTTTGAAGGGGTCCCCTACCCACAAAAAGTTCCTGCAAATTTTGATGATTTCCTTTAGATGGAAATTTGGGGGCCTCCAACATATGAGGAAGTACAGGAGGCAGGCAGTCATATAGTGATTGATTACCATAACTCTTCCAGCAATGTTGCTTTGAAACCCTAGCCATCAGTTCAGTTTCCCTCTGAATTTTTCAAGCACCCAGTCCCATCTTTGTTTCAATGTGACCCCAAACCCAAAAGGGATGCCTAGGAGCCTGAACACTTGCCCCTCTGGGATGACTTTACATCCCTATTCAGCCATCCAATTAGGGATGGGAGAGATGAAGGCCCTAACTCTTGTTTTGGAATGGTTCACTTTGGAGCCAGATGCATAGCAAAAGATAGTGATTGCTCTCCAGAAGTTTTTGAGTGACATGTCTTTATTTTTTACCAACCCATTAGTGTCATTTGCAAATTGTGACAAGCATTGTTGTTTTTCAGAGTTAGGGAGAGTGATCCCCTCTATCAGTTTGTCAGCCATCCAGCCTTTGACTAAGCAGTTCAATCCGTCTCCTGCAAACTGCAAAGAGTAGAGGGGCAAGGGGGCACCCTTGTTTGACAGATCTATTGAGAGTAAATGCTTCCGATAGCATTCCATTGATGGCCACCTTGACATGAGCATTTCCAACAAGAGTTTTGACAAAACTGACGAGGTTGATTCCAAACCCCATGTGGCTCACGCTGTCCGAGATGAATGACCACTCTAACCTATCATAGGCCTTGTCATAATCAACTTTGATAAATACAAAATCTTAATTGGTTTCTTCAGCATGCTCTATTCCTTCTCACAGGGAGATAACTGCCTCCAAATTCTCTTCCGTTTTATAAACCCTTTTTGCTCTTCATTAATCCACTTGGAGAGGTGAGTGGTTAACCTATTAGCAATGGCTTTGACAAAAAATTTATATCTTGTCGTGAACATGGTCAGAGGTCTCGAGTTGCTCAGCTCCTCCTTTGATCCTCTTTTGTGAAGGAGCTTGATCTGAGTGCCATTAGATATACCTTTGAATTAGGCATGTGTTATTTTCTATTTCTTTAATGTGGTGCAGACGTCTGCACACCATAATAAAGACATAGAAAATGGCAGATGCCTGCGAATTACGTCTGTACCACAGTAAAGAAATTGAAAATGACAGATGCCTGCGGAGATGCTTCTCTCTCTCTCTCTCTCTCTCTCTCTCTCTCTCTCTCTCTCTCTCTCTCTCTCTCTCTCTCTCTCTCTCTCTCTCTCTCTCTCTCTCTCTCTCTCTCTCTCTCTCTCTCTCTCTGTGTGTGTGTGTGTGTGAGCACGCGCGCGTGCAGGAGCTCTCAAGTCTCAGCGTTCGAAAATTATCTCTTTGAAAACTCACAGGAAGGCAGGTCACACAGCAGCTGCAAATCACCGAGAAAGTAAGACTTGATCTTTGCTCCAAGCTCTGGTGATGAGTCGTTTTTTTATGACCTCGCTAAAAGCCTGTTCGAAGAAGAAGGATTTGTACCAGGGCACCATAAAGAGTTGGGCATTGCGAACAGGAAAAGCTTGGCTGCGAGTTCTCGACTTAGGAAGCACATGAACAAGAGAAACATCGAATAAATTTAGCCAAGGGGGTCTCCAAGAAGGATTGATGTCAGGGAAAGATGCGAATGCTCCTTTGCGAGGTTAGTACCGTCGCTATTGCTATTGCTGTTGCTGTTGACAGGTTAAAAATCATCCTGGGGATTGGGATAAGTATCTACTTCCAGTTTTGTGGGCCTACCGAACCTCATTCTGCACATCTTTGGGGTTCACCCTATATCATTTGGTATTTTGGCAAGGAGGCAATTTTACCTATTGAGGTGCAACTAGCAAGTCTCAGAGTGATGGCAAGCCAGTTTCAATGGCCCAACATGCATTTGAGAGATCATATCTTTGACTTGGAATGACTATAATTGGACAGAGAAGAAGCAATCAATCATTATGCGGAGGCAGAACACGGATGACTTAGTTTCAATAAACATCTTCGATGCAAAGGTTTAAAGAAGTGCATGTTGGTGCTCTGCTATGACAATCGCTTTGACACACACAAAGATAAGAAGTTCCTACTCCGATGGGAAGGCCCTTTCATTATTAGGAAGAAATATGCCAATGGGAGTTACCAGCTCTTGGAAGCTGATGGTAAGCTTCATAAGACCATATTCAATGGTTGGCGGCTTAAACCTTATTTTCTATGCATCGATCAAACTCCACTTATTGACATTCCTGATGAGGATACACCATCAACCCCCACCTCTGATGACTATGACCAAACAAATGAGTTAGAGACCTAACCATAAGGGGAGGGCTAATGACACCAAGTTAGCCGCACTGCCCTCTAGGCCACCCGGAGAAACTGAAGATAGCCGACCTTCGGAGCCAAGGCCGTAGGAATCGATCCCATTTGGGTAGCATAAATTAAAAAAACAACAAAAAATGTTTTTTTATTATTACTGCCGACAAACCACCTCCCCTCTCTTGCTCGCGCGCGTGCAATGAGCCGCCAGGCCTCCCTTTGGCACCATTTCCCTCCCTCTCCTCCATTATCCCCTCTCTGCCCTCCATTATCGCCACCCCACTCCCTCACCCTCTCCCTCAGCTACACTCTTTGTCTCTCCCTCTCATTTATTATTCACACACCCCCTCACTCCCTCTCTATCTCTCAAGCTCTCTCTCCCTCTCTCGTTCTCTGTGTAGGCAAGCCCACAGAGCGCATGACAACAAAAAAACAAATATAATATATATATATTTATATATATATATATATATATCTCCCTCGATCGTCACCCGGATGGGGAGGGGGGAGCGCCATGCATGGACACACTCCCCACCGTCACCATCTTCACCCCCTCACCCCTTCCCTCAGCCTCACGCTCTCCCTCACCCTGGCCCGCAACACTCCCTCTCTCTCTTGCTCCCGTTGACTGCTCTCTCTCTCTCTCTCTCTCTCTCTCTCTCTCTCTCTCTCTCTCTCTCTCTCTCTCTCTCTCTCTCTCTCTCTCTCTCTCTCTCTCTCTCTCTCTCTCTCTCTCTCTCTCTCTCTCTCTCTCTCTCTCTCTCTCTCTCTCTCTCTCTCTCTCTAAGTCTGTGTCGGCAATAGCCCACGCACGTGCAAGTAGAAGCCTTCCTCTCTCTCAACACCCACCACACACACACTCACCCCTACACACACACACACACACACACACCCCACCTCAGTCCCTCTCTCCCCACCGCTCACCCTCATCCACTCCCTCTCTCTCTCTCTCTCGCTCTCGTTGATCCCTCACCCTCTCTCATTCTCTCCCGTGTCAGGAACCTGCAAGCGCAACAAAAAAACCTCTCTTTCTCTCTCTCTCTCTCTCTATATATATATATATATACACACACACACACACACACACACACAAACCCACACCTACACACACACAAACACACACACACACACACCCCACCCCTCTCACCCTCTCTCCCCCACTCTTACTCTCCTCACTCACGCTCTCTCTTCCTCGTTCTTTGTAGTCGGCTAGGAAGATGAAAAAAATAATAAAAATAATAATCTCTCACTTTCCTTCCCACA
This sequence comes from Adiantum capillus-veneris, assembly GCF_014529385.1. Lineage (NCBI taxonomy): Eukaryota > Viridiplantae > Streptophyta > Polypodiopsida > Polypodiales > Pteridaceae > Adiantum > Adiantum capillus-veneris. Next base: position 12,926,355 of record NC_140946.1, on the reverse strand, counting down.
CACACTTGCTGGTGCATCCATCCACACACACACAGACACACACACAATCTCATATACACGCCCACATACACTCTCTTGATTTTCCACACCCATATACTATAAACACACACCCACACACGCTTTGCCGCACACACAACATGTACATACATGCACGCATAAGCACATATGCACAAACACGTAAAGCGAAGGTAATGAGCACCACGCCATCAACAAAAGAAGAAGACCACCAAAAGCACGTGGAAGCAGCAGCAAATCAAATATTGACGTTGAAGGCATGCCCCAGCCGGCCCCGGAATTTTGACATGTAGCATTTCGACATCAGCAAAACACCAGTTCTGACAGCATTAACCTCACACCGACCACCCGAACCATCAACAACACCCATTGTAAATGCCCCGATCACCTATCTTCTCTAATAACATAGCCAATGGCTAGTGGATTGTAAAAAAAACTTCCCACCCCACTGTTACCTTCCTTCTCTCTATCTCTACCTTCTCTCCCTTTCTATCTCTCTTACTAGAGAGGCATCTAGACTCTCTACAGTGATCAATGGATATTTGCAAGGATCACCTCTCAGGCCTATATAAAGAGGCTTCCACTAAGCACAAAGGAGAGAGAACACACTAGAGGCACCACCCAGGCTCCATGCACTCTACATTCCATACACCACTAAGCCCATAATGCACCTCCCAAGCTAGGGAGCTCATGGTGTTATGCTTGTTGCAAGCATGGGTGTTTTAGCATTGGCAACATCACCACCACCACCAATCTCCACCCACACCATGGTTGATTTACTAGTCATGACCACCCCATGCACATAAGGCACTCACTATCACCTCGCAAGGCAACATGAGCACGCTAGGATTGAATGCATCGACACCATGCTACCTCGGGCCACTCTTGATGCTAGTGATTGATGTCGCTGGCGACTGCATTATCTTGATGTTTCCCTCAAGTAACCTCCCGCTAATGTGCTAACACTGCTAACTCCAAAGTTCACCATTCACCATATGGCGCTCGCATTCCATCATGTATCCCCGGTGTCAAGAGCAAAATGGTTGGTAACAGCCAAGACGGCCATTTTGTAAGTATCAGCATCATCAATAAAAGTGTGCAATTCTATCATGATCTTTGGGTCCATTCTCTCCTCTCCTTAGTTTTGTTCTCCCCATATCTGTGGGATGATTCTTCCCTTGTATATCACTCTGCTTGTGCTTCATCACGTGCGCCATCATCATTAGGGGAATTTTGAGGTCATTTTTGTGCCTTTTAGCGTGTAGAGAGAGAGTGGTCTCAACCAATGGTTGAAGAGCTTCCGTTACGGAACCTCTATTTTTGAAAACTCACAAAAAAAGCAAATAGTCTATCTTTACCGCAACTTTGAGCTGGTAAATAGCAATGTAAACAAGTAAAAGTGCAAAGGCATTTAATAGCTGTCGCTTTTAGAAAGACATACTTCTCATATTATATTGTTTTCATTTTGCACGTTGCCATCATAAAACAACGTTTGGATTATATCTCATGATCTTTTCTAGTTTTGAACCGTTTTTTGCACATTCTGCTTATTCTTCTCTTGAACTCAGACTAGACTTCTCTGCTCATTTCTTTTTTCACCATGGAATCTTCATCACGATCAAAACGACCAAGAACTTCCATTGAAGCCATTATCACTTACAACACGACTGATCAAAATGGACAGAGTAGAATTTCTATATTCATGCCCATTGTAGTTTCTATAGACTTTAGACTCAGAAAATCTAGAACAATGTTTTCAGTGAAGACTTTAGACTCAGCAAATGTACTTGAATTTGTGGATGAGAGTTGGAACACCAAAACAGTGAATGGAATCACTTGTTATGTGCAAGCTGGCTCAATTGCTTGCAAATACATGATAGGGACACAAAACTTCATTATGTCATTTTATTACTGAAGATGGCACTATGTTGGTGGTCATCTAACTCCACTTGATCAAGACATGGAGGACTTCATTGACAGCCCAATACAAGACATTGATATATGGGTAAACAATGAGCATCTGTCAATTGTAAAGATAAGAGGCATGTGTAGCTTACAACAATTGAGATTGGACCTGCAAAATGATGAAATTGAACTGCCCACAACATTCTGCTTTCAAGTAAATGGTAGAAAGGTAACTATTATGCCTAAAAGTCTCTTGTTCTCTTATTGGTTCTTTATTTAACTTTGACTGTTTTTGTAGGTATCAAAAAGGAATGAAAACAGGCTACAGTGCAAGGACATCTTGGATGGCATTGTACATTTGGTGCCTTAAACATCCTTCAAGGCAATTTTGTAACACATGCCCTGTGAGGATCTTATTTTGTATCACATGACCTACAAGGATATTATTTTGTATCACATGATTTAAAAGGATCTTTATTTTTTTATTGAAATGCAACTTTTTCAAACATCCAATGATTTGATTTTGTAACAGAGTCTTAAAACAAGTATTCAATTTCAAATATTTGCACTTACATACAAGGGTCCATACAAGGGCCAATTGGTTACAAGTGGGCTATAGAATAGACAATTGGATACAATAGAGAACTGAGAAGCTTGATACAAGTGGGCTACAATAAGCTAGAATAGTTTTTTGGCAGGAGTTTTCCTGTCCCTAGGGGACTTCCTTAATGGGGTTGGTGCTTTTGCAGGAGATTTTCTTTTTGAAGTGGGCTCTTTTGTCCTGGGAGATTTTCTTTTTGAAGTGGGCTTGGCTGGAGGGCTTGAAGGCTGCTTCCTCTTTCTCTTATCATCCATCTCTTCACTTGCCTTTTCCTGCTCACCACTCTCTTCTTCGTCTTCCAGCTTTGCTTTCCCCTTCTCTTCAACATCATCATCTTCAAATACCTCTTGCAGTTCTCCATTTGCTTCAATCATATACTTGATAATCCTTGCTCTTGTCAACCATAGCACTCTCTGTTGATCTATACAAGGCAATAGAAAGCAAGTTTTAGGAACAATAAAATGAGAAAAAATACAACTGGCAAATATGAAATATGCTATACTTCTATATCCTGATTGTCATTGCAGTATATGAAGTCCAAGAGGAGCTTGGCATTTGTCAATACCCTCCATCCACATGAATGGCTTGCAGGCTGGATTGGAACCTGCAATTCATTACATGTATTTTTGGGAAAAAATCTTTGAGGATAATCCATTGAAGTGAACAAAGCATAAAGAATTCCAACCTTCACCACTACAAAATGGATGTCATTCAGCATCTATAAATCTTATAGTAGCACTATCCAAAATTCTTTATAAATGAGGTTCTGCTTTACTAAAAGTATGTGCTTATGGTTTACAAAATGTGTCTGCTGCTATACTTACAATTTTGTTTGACCATGTACTCCAGCAAGAGAATTGACAAACTAGCATTTTCTTTTCACAATATCAATTGCAATTAAACTCCAATGTGAGCTATAAAAACAAGCCTCAGTTAGCCTTCTAACGTGAATTAGCAAATTCTCTTCACAAGGTGTAGGTAGAAAACTTACCTCTCATGATAAGGAATCAAGAAAAATTCACAGATTTCCAAGTCCACATGAGTCAACCACTTTGTGAGCTCTCTAATGTTTGTCTCTGTCCTGAGAAATTGGGAGATAGGAGGGTCTAAAATCTCCACCTTTTGTTGAAGTTCTGGCTCATATGAATGCATCATTAACCTGGTAAAGAGTTCTTGTTATATAAAGAGTTCTTGCTATAAACAAAAATACAAAGGAAAACAAAAACAACCTAAGGCATGTGATAAGGAGTGGAGAATTCATCTCCTTGGTCCAGTCCTTGAGAATTTCCAAGGTCTCAGAGTCAAGTGAATTGTAATCCTCCCTAGGATCCTCCCCACTGAATAGAGTGACAACAAAACCAGTAGGATTGACACTCCTCAGGAGGGGCACTGGCTGAGGTTCCAACAGGTCAAGCTCCTTTCTCTCTGCAATTTCCTTGTCTTACTTGGCTCTCTTTTTCCTTTCCTTTTCCTCTTCTTCAGTAATATCAAAAACTCCTACTTCAGGCTCCTTGGGCTTCCTCCATGGAGGAATGTTGAGAATATTGAATGCCTTTATATCATGCATAGGGACAGGCTCCAAAATTTTTGAAAACCTGTATGTTAGCCTCCTAAGAGTGATCATGTCTTTGTCCATCAGAGTAACCCTATGGGCATGAGATGCACAAATATAGGCATCTTGAAAAATCTCAATCATAAAGTCCTCAGAAGCCTCCTGGATACATGCCAATGCAGTACTAGTCCACCTCATGGAAATCTTATACTCCTCTACAACTTGTATGCACAGTCTCTGGAAGGGCAGTTTGGGAATTGCAAGATTGATGGCCTTTATGGCATTCCTTATCTCTCTTAGACATTTGACCCCCTGCTTGAACTTTCTCTTTGTAAGAAGAGGCTTAAGCTGCACAGGCTTGGAAGCTTTCCTCTGATGTGTATCTTTCCTTTTGCTTGTTTTAGGGTCGGGTAGAGAAGAATCCTTCCTCTGAGATTTGGTCTTCTTTGTGCCAGCAGAGGTTGGTTTGCCAGGATCTTTAGAAGTGGATGGTTGGTTTTGTAAAGTACTAGCTGAAGCTTTGCTAGGCTTAGGAATCTCTTCTTCATCTTTGGATAGAGGCTCATCAACTTTCCTTGCAGTCTTCTTGGTCCTTGCCATCTTCAAAAGGAATAGGAATGATTGTTGCACAACAAACAACAAACATTAGTAACAAACAACAAACATTTTTTTCCTATTATGACACCCCGTACGGGATAACCATAGCATTGGAAGTTTCCACCTTCCAAGCGGCTCGCGACCGAGTGACACCCCGTAGGCGAAATAGCAAAGCGAGGAAAAAGTTCACACATACAAAGATCACGCACGGGGTGACGATTGTTCTTCTTGGTCCTTGCCATCTTCAAAAGGAATAGGAATGATTGCTGCACAACAAACAACAAACATTTTTTTCCTATTATGACACCCCGTGCGGGATAACCATAGCATTGGAAGTTTTCACCTTCCAAGCGGCTCGCGACCGAGTGACACCCCGTAGGCGAAATAGCAAAGCGAGGAAAAAGTTCACACCTTCAAAATTCGCGCACGGGGTGACAATTGTTCCAAGTGCGGGTAAAATTGGGTTGTGAAAGCGCCGCAAGAATCGGATAATAGCACAGCAAGAATCGGGAAAAATTGGGCAAGAATGTGCTCAATTTGAGTGCTTCTCGGGCTTGTATAGGGCGCTATGCGCAACTCCCTAGGTGCACAACTCCCTAGGCGCATACTAGCCGTTGGGCACAAACTTAGAGGCGGAAACCGCTTGGCACACCCCCCGAGGCGGCATTTTTGGCCATATAAACAACCTACCCAACCCACTTTTCCGCTCATTGTCCTTCACAAGGCTAGAAATAAAGCCTCCAAGCGACACCCCGCGACACCCTGTGCGCGAATTTTGAAGGTGTCGACCGCTTACCCAGTGACACGCCGTAAGCGAATTTATTGAGTGCCAACTCTCTCCTCACCCTCACAGCTCGCATAGCAAGTGACACAATTTGTTGTAATTCTTTCTTGCTTGCTTAGATTTACAACTTGCATACTTGTTTGTAAACCATTATTAGTTTTTTGCATTATTAAAGAAGGGTAGTTTATTGATATATTTTAGTCATAGAAGAAATATATTTCTTAATGTCATGTCTACTTCTTAATGTCTTGATGGACTTCTCTTTTCTCTTTCTCAGACATTTGTGGATTGTCCTAATGGATACAGAGGATATGCAAGAGACCGCTGATGAGAGGCTGATGTCTTTTCTTTACAAAGTTAATGAACTTGCAAGATTTCAAAGTGTCAAAGAGATTTTTAATGATGCCTTTGAGCTTCAACTACTTGTGGATGGCTTCTCCACACAAATTAGTGAATTGATAGAGATATATACAGCATTGACCAAAGATCACAGGCTTGATAATCTTGTTCATTTTCTTGATATATGCAAAGCAGGTAGCTTGGCAAGGACAGGTATTGCAAAGAAGTGTTCAAGCCTTCATCCAGACTGGAAAAAGATCATAAAGCCTTGCAAATTTCATGGTAATATGCATTGCCAGTTGGTAGAGTATGACCTTGGACTTATCATTTTCTTCAGTGTACTCCCAACACCAGAGGGCAAACAGATTCCAAAGCAGATTTCTCAGGCTGAGGAGGACCAGGAGGAAGAGGAGGAATAGGAGAGGGAGATGGAGTTCCATGAAGAGGAAGAGAAACTACAAAGCATTGAGATGTTGGACATTGCAAAATTTAAAGCAAAAAACATCACTAAAGTGGAGAATGTTGACATTGAGGATGAAGATGTTGATCCTTTGCATTGCACAACAACATTTTCCACATACAAAGTTAACAAAAAGGAATATGTTTTGCTGAATGACATTCAACATCTTTTTGATCTAAGGGAAGTTTTGGCTGAGTGGGGATGTAATGACATAGGATTCATTGATTACTCTTCTTGCCCCTTAGCAGTCTTGGACACAGAGGCAGAAAATTTTATTGACAGCTCAAGTGTTGGAAGGCTTGTGCAGGACATTGTTCTGAGATATGAGCAACAGGGTGTACGTTTTGAAGAGGAGTTCAATGAGATCCAAAAAAGGCTTAAAATAGAGCATATGGGAGAGGAAAAGACCAGAGATTATGAAGTAAGGGCAACTAGATCCATTGATATATGGGAACCTGCCTTTTTTGAGGAGGATGAGTCTCCTAAGGTATTTTTATGACCATTTTGCTTTGCCTAATTAATGTGCCAAACAATTAACCAAGACATATTTTTGCATATTGAAATACTGGACACAGACAAATTCCTTGGCAGGGGGAAGGGTTCCAGACCATTAAATTTAGGAAGGAACCAGAGCTTGGGACACTTTATTGGGAAGCTCAACAAAGAGACTGTCATTATATTCCATAACAAGTTTACAAGAGAACCATTGCTGCCAATGCTTGCAATTAAAGCACTTGCAAAGGTTGTTGGTTCATATCAGCTTCCTCCAGGGTTAGAGAAGTTAATATTGGTGGAAAAGGAGGAAGCCATCAGAATTTTTGGATCCTTCCCTGGACTTATTGGTTCTAGAGCTGGTTATTTTGCCACAATGGCATCCTATGTGCTTGCCCACATCCTATGGGACCTCATTTCTTGATGTACCTTCAAGACCATGATCTTTGATGGAATTGTGGAGAGCTTTCCACTGGTTATACTTCACATTGGATGAACCCTTCTTGGCATTTACCTTTCCTAGTTTGCCATGAAACCCTAGGAAAGTTCTGGCCTTCACAATGTACCTTTCTAGGCACATTGTTTCCATTTGAAGATCTCTTCAGGTCTGTTTCAATCTTAACCTTATTGAGTTCACATTTCTAAACAACTTGCTATAACCATCTCTGCTAATGCCTACCTTATCCATAGTATATTGCACATCCTCCTTGTCCAAGCAAGAGCTCTACAAAAATCCCTCAATGTAGTGCTCCTTTCCCTTGTTAAACTTCTTCTCTGTGAAAATCTTTTTGGCAACCTTGGGAGGTAAAACATCACAATAATGTTTAGCTGCCATTTCCATGTTTGATGCAGAGTTTGGTTGTAGCAAAGTCCTAAATCAAAAGGTACAAAATTAACTGATTATTGATCTTGTCCAAATGACACCAACAAAATAAACAAACAGTGATCAAATAAATTAAATCATTTAATAAAGAACAGCTGCAATAGGGTCTTAATAACAACCTAACAAAAAGATTAACAACCTAACAAAGAAAAGTAACCTACGCATATTAACAAAGAAAAGTAACCTAAGCATATTAACAAAGAATAGTAGCAACTTAACAATATAAAATAAGCATATATACCTTGCTGCTCTGATTCTCCTGCTGCAATCTCCTCCACCACGTCTCAAGGCTTCAATGTTCTTTGACTTCTTTTCTCTTTGTCTGTTTCCTAACATTGTATTCTTTCTTCTAGCTTGTTTGAGCTGAGTTTGTAGCTTTTCGTTGCTCTCTTTACATTCCTCAAGATGTTGTTTAAGAGTATTTATCATTTGTTTGGCCAAATGATCTTCTAACTTAAGAATATCTCTCTCTACCGCAAGACTCTGTGTATAACCCAATAACCCTCTTTGACCATCACCCACAAATTTTATCAAAGATGAACAATTTGATAATGGGGGAGTTCTCTTTGTCATTGGGTCCACTGGATACAATCTTCCATCAGTCCAGAGATCAATGTGCAGAGGTGTCCTCGTCCAGAGATCAGCCGCATTGCTTCAAATATGGGCGAGGACACCTCTGCACATTTGTTTCTCTTGCGCACTGGACAATATTCTTCATTTAGCTCAATGTGTAGATGGTATAAGCTTCTCTTCTCCAAGGAAGTCTATTAACAGTATTTGTTAGAGATAGTACTATAGAGAAAAGCTCTGCAGATACGAGGAAGAAGACGACACAGAAAAGGTTTGTTTCAGCAAGTGAAATTTTGAATTTTGGGCCAGAACTGACGTTTTCGTTAGTTTTGGAGGGAGTATTTTTTAGAATACTAAAGATCCTAGAAAGATTTGACAATGACATGTTTCCGCGGAGGTAAAAAGGACGCAAACTCACCTTTTTACAAACATTTCACTATTTTTTAAATAAAGTATATATTCTCTCTCTACATATTCTTACAGGGCACAAAAGTGACCTCAAAATTCCCCTAATTGGCAAACAGTCATGCTTCATCACGTGCGCCATCATCAAACAGTCATGCTCCATTCTAACCTTGTCACATACCTCTCTTGTACACACACTCTTGATTGTTGACTAGGCATTTTCTATACCCGGATGTTTGCTATATCATCGTTCTATGTTTATTACCTAGATGGCATCTCATTCCCGCCAAACTAGGTCATCTATGTCTGCGTCCTAGCTGCACTTATGCTAGGTGGTGCCCCTTATAGTTATAGGATAACTCCTACCTTGAGATGATGCTTGGGGAAGTTCATGCTATGTGTGGTGTAGAGGCCACCCCATCTGGCATGTCATTTACGAACATCACTACATCAAGGACCGATTTCATGTTAGAATCATCACTCTTCTCCATCTTGTAAAAGAGCTTGGGCATGTGAAAAGGCTAGGTCGAGGTAGAGGAAGGAAATCCTTCAAATGTGCCCACCACAACCAAAATCAACCCCAAATGTAGAGAAAGGAAATCCTTCAACTTTGCCCACTAAAGCCAAAATTAGCCCCAAATGAGTGGAAACCGTAGAAAAATAGCAAAATTCAGTGCCACCAGATCACCAATCCAATTCGAGAGCATGTCGTGGCTCTGATATTATGTACAAGATGCAACGGAAAGGGATGAATTGGGTGGTGATCTTGTCTGCAACCACAAGCAAACCTCCTCTCGTGCATGGGCAACCACCATACCTCATATCTATTATGATAGATCTCCTCGTATACAAGATCTTGGCGTGTGTTTCCCACTGAACAAGAATGAAAATGACATGCAGGCGCACACCCCCCCTATGGGGTTTCCAAGCAGTGGGGAGAGGGAGCGCTAGAAAGACCAATGCCAAAAAATGAGAGAGAGAGAGAGAGAGAGAGAGAGAGAGAGAGAGAGAGAGAGAGAGAGAGAGAGAGAGATGTGGTGAATGAAAAACACTAGAGAGAGAGAGCCACACACAAAAATGCTAGAGAGAGAGTGCGCCCAAAACACTGGAGCCTCTGCACAAAAAGTAGAAGGGGATGGGTTGCCTATATAGGAAAATACTAGATTTTCCCTACCTAGCCAGAAACCCCACAATCTTAATAAAATGGCCTAAAATGCTAATAAATGTGAAAACACACCAAAAGTGACCTAGTATACACATTTAGTAGCAGAGTTGTAGAACACGTGAGACACTGAACTTGAGAAACCTAGGAACGGGGCCCCGTCTCGTACCAACCTACTGGGTGGGAAACACTATGGAATGCACTGCCGAGAAAAGGTACCTCTACCTTAAATACAATTGAGAATAACCACAAAATAGCCGTCACTCCCTAATCTGGTCATGGGAGATACTAGAACCACCACTGAGATAGGTATTTGAACTCCAACATTTTAGAGTGATGCTAGTTTTAAACCCATCAAACATGAGACTCAGCCAGGTCATCTAAAGACTTTGCAAGATAGTGGATCAATATCCAAAGTAATCAGAGTGCCAGCATCTGAAGTGAGCTATGGTAACTGGCAGTGCATTAAAGGGAAATCTTTTGGGAATCAAGCCGATGATGATTATAAGGATTGATCAATGCATGTGTGACACGTCAATAATGGTTATTGTTTCCCCGAGGTGCAAGAGGAGTGGCTCATTCATGGATCAAACTAGAATCACCATACAATGTATTCATGACCCTAAGTCTATTTTGTCTCCTTATGCACACTCAAAGAGCTCTTCCCAAGCACTCTTACTTGCACCAATTGTGTGCTTGCCCCCGTTTCCATCGCCAACTACCTCAAGTGAGTTCTCTTTCCCCACTCAAAGGCACTTCTCGAACATCAGCCATGAGAAAGAAAAAATTATCGAAGGCTATGAATGCCATATTAGCAGTAGAACAGACTGTAAAAGAATAATTTTAGAATACCATCTCCTACCAAGCCATAGGCAGATATGAGGATGAAGAGAAAGAGTTTCTCAACAAGTGGGATATGGAGCAATAGAAAGAATCCACATAGATAAAGTAATAAAGTAGATGGTGGATACTTGAAACCCTGGCACAACTGCAATAACTATCAATAATAAACAAATTCACTTAACTACTGCAATGATTGCACATATTTTCAGAATATCCTATCATCAGAAGCCTAGGGTCTTTAAAGCTCATGAAGTTGGTTCTTATTTGAATGTAACACTTGATCTAAGAATGAAAAGGAAATCAAGAGGGCATGGTATTCTTGTATCACCTCTAGAATATAAAGCTGTGTATAAGTTTTATCATTAAAGCTACTAGTCTAAAAAACAACCCAACATATGTATTTTAAGAAAGTGTTCATCATACTCTTAACTAGAGCTCTGGAGTGCAAGTGCCCCATTAATCTAAGAAATATTTTAGCATAATGTCAGTGAGAGCTCTAGACAAGAAGTCCCTATTAATTTGAGCACGATGTGGGACAGGTTTCTTACCTCACTCCTATCTTATTGCAGACATAGCAAGAACCGCGAACATAATTGTCAATCCATGGGATGAAGCTGTCTCAACTAGTGCATAGAGGCTACAAGAGGGTGTCAATCTCTTGGGAAAAAATAGACAACTCGCATCTAACACAAGCTACACTCAAATGACCAAAGTCACCAAAAGCTAGTCGCTCATCGGCAAACAAAACATGACCGTTACAACATCAAATGACATCCAAATGTTATGAAACTTCTAGGAAATGTATATAAGACCTAAGCACACATGCTTATGGTCTCAAACTTCAATTTTGATGAAGTGAAAAATTCACGATTATTAATAGTAGTAGTGAGTTTTTGACCCCGAATGCATCTAAATGCTTGGCAATGAAGCCCCCATACCCCGCATATGATTACTTTGTGATTTCCTAGCCTAAATTCCTACTAATGATGAAATTAGGTCGTGGGTTGGCAATACCAAAAGCTACGGATTACTATGATATGTTTACGTCAATGCGTAGAGCTCTTACCTACGGTTGCAACCCAACAGATGGCACTGCAACGTGACAACCAAAAAGAGAGTAGGAAGTGCGAGAAGGAGAGAAGTGAGAGTTGTTAGCTCACGCTGTGTTTGTATTATCCAAAACTTAATCACAAAGTTGGCTTTTATACCTAGACAAGGTCTAAAATGTGTAATGTCCGACGCCCAAGACCTTTGAGGCTCCACAACTTATTTTATGTGAATCCTAGGTACACCAATTGACCTATTCTTTACATCTTGGAACTCTTATTGAGCCCATAACACGTCACAATCATCACAATGGCTAAATAAATTGGGAAATTACAATACATGACCATTTTGGAAAAATGTGAAAAGTGTGTAACTCCAATCTTCTGCTTCTTTATATTCATCTTTGAAGTGCATTCATAAGGCTTTGATCTTTAGCAACTCTTGTTAACTGATGTTGGCTCAGTTAACATTCCCCCTTGCGATTTCCTCGGGCACTGTTGAAAAGTGTCCGTGGAGGCAATGGAAGGTTTTGATTGGTTGTTGATGGGATGATTGTCTTCATTTATCATTGAATTTTTTGAAGAGGTTTAATTTGCTGCAACATCTTCATTGGTCTGAAGTTGTTTGATGTGAGAGATGAAGTTGCATTTGTCCGTTTTAATAGCATAATGATGAGGTTGCTATTTATTCATGAAAAGTATGTACAAGGGAAGTAGAATGACGAGGTTCAAAATTAGGGTCTAATACTTGGATGGCCAAAGGGAAAAACCCGATGGTAAAAAAGTGCCTTTGGGAAACGTGTATTATTGGAGTACTCATTAGCATGGGAAATATTAATAAAGTACTCAAGGGATTATTTGCTAATAGATATGGCATTAAAAAGACAACAAATATGAGAGGGTAGCATGATGGAACATTGGTTTACCTATTGTAGTCCACTCAAGGTGCATAGGTGGAAGCAAAAAAAGTGTCTGATGCATATTGTCCAATGGTGGGACTTTCTATATATGCATACACAAAAATGCATGGAAAAAAATATGCTGTGCAAGAAAGATTTGAGGGGTTCTTCAAAAGGATGGTGTATCTATAAATCATATGACATGGCTTTGCAAGCTGGAACCCCTTTAAGAATGGTTTTCGTTCTTGAGGATATGTGCTCTCATCTTAGTGTGCGTGAGTGTTGGACTCTACGACACTCCACCAATTGTTGTAAGTTATAGACCGACTCTTATGCTCATCCCATCTAGCATAAGCAACATGACTTAGATATGCTGAACTCTTCCAGCATGAGCAACATGACTTAGATATGTTGAACTCTTCCAGCTTGAGCGTAAGACTAATAACTACGACTCTTAGCACATAGTTTATTACAACTTGAAGCTTTGGGACTAATGCTTTGCTCATTTTATGGGCTCAACAGTCTGACTCTGACTATGCCAAAGAGTGTTTTTTGCACCCTGGCGACTTGAATTTTTACATTCTGGTGCTTACTACAAACATTTCTTTAGGTAAAAGTAAGCTTGCATCCTCAAAAAGAGGATCAGTGAAGGACCAAGTTGGCATTGAAGGTTTCTTTTGCCATACCTGTTTTATCTTCTTCGAATCTTCATTCATGTTGGTTGGGTTGTCCTTCTTTGACTGTGTTGAAGACTCCATTATCTGTTTGATTCTCGAATTAGGCCTGTTGATAGGAGTCTTTAATGTTGTTGTAGGCCTTTGTTCATTGTTGGCATTTGGCTTTTGACTAGTAGCATTGGAAGACTTTAGGAATCCAAATCTCTTGAGGACCTTTGTAACTCCTTTGTTTACTTTGCTTCGCTCTAGGTCTTGTTGAGTTCTTGAGATCTTCATGCAGGTTTGGTGTAGTTGCAATTGGCTTGTGATTGATTGGTAGCCAAATATTCATATAACCTGTTTAGAATCCTTGTCTAAGAGGAAGATTCCTTGAGATCTGTCTTTGTTCTGTATCCTCTTGAGAGTTGTGGTAGACTTAGGTATCCTAGGATATTGTCAAGGTTGATACCTTGTGGGTCTTCTTTCTTGGAAGGGCCTTTACATTACTTCATATGCCCTTACTTGAGGTTTTGGTATCCATATCTCTATGTTATCTCTATAGTATTCTTGTTCCTTTAAGCTTTATTGTGATGCTATCCATCCCATGTGTTTGTTTTTCTGTGTTGATTTCTTGTCTTTAATCCAAACCAGATCATTGACTTTGACTAAATTGATCTAAACAAACACTTGCTTTACTTTCTTTTGATTTCTTCAGTACTTGGGTTGATATATCTTTTCTTTTCTAGGTGTCTTCTTAGAGGTTTCAATTGGGTCAGGAATTGACTTGAAGTTTTGAAAGCCTGACTTGCTAGAAGTATCTGATCCATGAGGGTTCTTTGATGTAGAGGCATATGCTGTCACACCTTTGGTGCTAATCAGTGGAAGGTCCACTTTGGCTTTACCTTTGTCTGCAAGATTTGTCGTTGATTCTTGTGACTTTTGCAACTGTGAATCTAGAATTAATGGTATCTGTATTTGTTGCTTGGTAAAGAGAGTATCGACATTGTATCTTCTCTGTAGGCCTTGTGTTGTTCTAACCACTGATGTCCAAGGATGACATCTACAAGCAAGGATTTATTTGAAACTTTACCCGCTCTTCATGCTTTTGGATGCTAAGATAGCAACCATGTCCTTTTGACTTGTATGCATACTTAGCATTGTTTTGCTATCATGTTTTCACGTAGCGAGATGGAGGATCCTTTAGATGTTCTCTGCAACCATATTGGACTTTGCTTCTTTATCCAATAGAGCATTACATTTGACCCTTTCTCCTGTTGTACTGCTGAGAACTAGAGCTATTCTCATTGGAGGTTCTATTGAAGATTTCTATCCTGTTTTTGTCACGGTCTCATCTTGATCTAAATGTGTCTCTATGGAGGGTGGCCTGAGACTGTTTTCCAGCCTGAATTTCATCAGCTGATTTAGCTCTCAATGTCTGGATCTTTGGACTTCCTATTTCTTCCTTGGTGTTTGCAATTTTGATCTTATTTACTTCTTGTCTTGGTGGCATTCTCTGCTCGATAGATTTCATGGTTTCTCTTTGCTCTGTTTGATCTGCACTTCTTGATGCCTGATCTTCTTTAAGATCTTCTGAGGTTATGTCCGATGGAGATGAATCATCTTCAATAAGCTTTGCTTTGGCATCAATCTCCATTTTAACTGTGCTTGAGGACTTTGTGTTGTCGTCCACGATTGACCAGTCTTGGTCTTCATTCTTTTTTATCTTGGATGACTCCATCATGTTTGAACTTCGTATCTCTAACATCTTTTCGGCTATTGGCATTCCCACTATGATGTTATCTGTAAGATCTTTTTATGTGATCACATGGAATTGGGCGATGATGATCCGTGGACCTACTTGAATGGCCGTGGAGATGATTCCCCAACATTTTGCTTGTTTGTCTCTAGATATGCTCACAAATTCAAGAGCATCTTCTAGCTGTGGTTGGCCACATTTTTTTCAAGTACGAAAGGACATGAGGTTCTTGTCTAACTGGAAATCTAACTTTACTTTGCTTGAGAGTTTTTCTTCATTCTCACCAACAATGTTGCACTTGATCATCTCAGGATTTGTGTCTGAATTGACTGCTTTTGCTATGGCAGTGTCCTTGGATTGAACTTTTTCTTCAACTCCTTTGCTTTGACCATTTTCTTCAATCAATGTTGAATCCATTGGGTGTAATACTGCACCTTTTCTTGCAATTGTTGAGCATTGTCTATCTGAACATTAGGAGAAATATGAACCTTGCATGGGCCTTGTAAGGAATCCTAATTTTTAGGGATTAAGGCTAATGGTGTGTAGGGTTAAGGGGACAAGGGCATTCAAGAAGCTAGTTTTGAGTAGACTTTTCTAGCCTTTTTTTAAGACACATGTAGGATGTGGACCTAGGAGGTCACCTTCTCTCTCTAACTTTTTGAAAGTGAAGGGAATAAAGAGGTATGGCCACATCATCAAAAACGTGGATCACTAAGAGCCAAAATTTGATTTTTTTTTAAAAAAGTTATTTTTACTTATTTTTGACTTAAAACTCCCCCCCAACATATATCCATATCAAAAAAGTATTTTTTGACATTTTTTTAAACTTACAAGCACTAAAAGTCCAATTTTTTTAAAAAAAACTCCCCCCCCAAAAAAAACCTTTCTTCTCTCTTCCTCCTCCCTCCTTTCTCCCTCTCCTCTCCCTCCCTGCCCCTTCTCTCCTCCTCCTCCCCTCTCTCCCTCTCCCCCACTGTCCACTTCTCTCCTCCCATGTTCCTCCCTCTCCCTCCCTATCCCTTCTCTCCTCCTTCTCCTCTCTCTCTCTCTCTCTCTCTCTCTCTCTCTCTCCCCCACTACCCCCTTGTCTTCTCCCATGTTCCTCTCTCTCCCTCTCCCCTCTCTCTTTTCATCCTTTGCTTCCTCATGAAACAGCTACCATGGTGCTCAAGGACATCACAAATCGTATGCATACATATTTTCTTGTTCGCAACGTTTGCACCGAAGGCCGCACGTGAGGGTGAGCAGAGGTCATCCCAGGAACGTCGTACCATCGGTGAGATGAATGTTGACGATTCTTCAATATCTTGCCAATACCATCACATATTTGAATAAAACACCCCTTTATGCAAGGTAACAATATACTTCTTACTTTCTATTGTGTTCTTCTTATCATAAACTTTGAAGTCTAAGGTGTTGCCTCTACTTGTTTTGTAGTGCTTGGCACAAAGGTTGTTTTTATGCACAAATAGTGAAAGGCTGTAGGTTAGAGAGGTTAAGTGTCACCACTTTTCCTCTAAAACAGTCTTCTTTGTTACATCTTGCAGGTAGGTAGGTGCTTCAAATCCATGCTTATTAGGGGTGGTAGTCTCATCATAATGTATATTTTTGTATTGTTTATTCCCAGCTAGATAGAAATACTTGCAAATTTGTACAATATATACTTAACAAGTGTCATTGCTTTATACTGTCATAGAGAGTTCTCTATGGCCCTGGGGCCATAGGTTGCCAAAACAATGAGGATTTTTTGGAAACAATGAGGGCATCTTGTGGCCTTGGGGCCATAGGATGTCAATACAGAGCATAGATCATAGAGAGCTTCTTACTAGATAGAGGGAACCATATGGCCTATAGGCCACATGGTGCAAATATAGAGTAAACAGAGGTTATTACTAGCATAGAGGGGACCCTATGGCTTTCAGCCGACAATGTCTCCTCAATATAGAGAAAATAGTATTTTTCATTGGCATACAAAGCACCCTTGGGGCCAACCCTATGGCCTCCAGAGGGTGCCAATATAGAGCAAATAGTGCTTTATATCGGCATAGAGAGCACTCTATGGCCCTAGGGCCATAGGCTATCAAAACAATGAGGTGTTTTTGGAAACAATGAGGGCACCTTGTGGCCTTGTGGCCTTGGGTCCATAGGAATTCAATATAGAGCATAGAGCATAGACCAAAGAGCATAGAGCACAGAGAGTTTCTTACTAGCATAGAGGGAACCCTATGGCCTTCAGGCCACAGGGTGCCAATATAGAGTAAACAGAGGTTCTTACTAGCATAGAGGGGACCCTATGGCCTTCAATCCACAAGGTCTCCTCAATATAGAGAAAATAGTTCTTTTTACTGCCATACAGAGCACCCTATGGCCCTGGGGCCATAAGCTGTTAGAAAACCCTCATGAAGGGTTTCTTCAAAACATAGAGGCAACCTTGTGGCCTGGGGACCATAGGATCCCAATGTAGGGCATAGAGAGGTTCTTACTAGCATACAAGGGACCCTATGGCCTTTAGGATTTGTAGAGCATAGAGAGGTTCTTACTAGCATACAAGGGACCCTATGGCCTTCATGCCATAGGGTGCCAATATAGAGCATAGATTGGTTCTTACTAGCATAGAGTGGACCCTATGGCCTTCATGCCAAAAGATGCCAATATACAGCATGGAGAGGCTCTTACTAGAGTAGAGGGGACCCTATGGCCTTCAAGTCACATGGTGCCAATATAGAGCAAATAGTGTTTTTTATTGGCATATAGAGCACCCTATGGCCCTAGGGCCATTGGTTGTCAAAAATCCATCATGAAGGGTTTCTTCAAATTGAAAACATAGATGGAACCTTGTGGAACATAGAGGGGTCCCTATGGCTTTCAGGCCTTAGGGTGCCAATATAGAGCAAATATTGCTTTATATTGGCATAGAGAGTACTCTATGGACCTGGGGCCATAGGTTGTCAAAACAATGAGGGTTTTTTGGAAACAATGAGGGCACCTTGTGGCCTTGGGGCCATAGGATGTCAATATAGAGCATAGATCATAGAGCATAGCGCATAGAGCATAGAGCATAGAGAGCTTCTTACTAGATAGAGGGAACCGTATGGCCTTCAGGCCACATGGTGCCAATATAGAGTAAATAGATGTTCTTACTAACATAGAGGGGACCCTATGGCCTTCAGCCCACAAGGTCTCCTCAATATAGAGAAAATAGTATTTTTCATTGGCATACAGAGCACCCTTGGGGCCCTTGGGGCCAACCCTATGGCCTTCAGGCCTTAGGGTGCCAATATAGAGCAAATAGTGATTTAGACCGGCATAGAGAGCACTCTATGGAAACAATGAGGGCACCTTGTAGCCTTGGGGCCATAGGAAGTCAATATAGAGCATAGATTATAGAACATAGAGAGTTTCTTACTAGCATAGAGGAAAACCTATGGCCTTCAGGCCATAGGGTGCCAATATAGAGCAAACTAAGGCTTTTACTAGCATAGAGGGGACCCTATGGCCTTCAGCCCACAATGTCTCCTCAATATAGAGCAAATAGTGCTTTCTACTGGCATACAGAGCACCCTATGGCCCTGGGGCCATAGGTTGCCAAAAAACCCTCATGAAGGGTTTCTTCAAAACATAGAGGCCACCTTGTGGCATGGGGGCCATAGGATGTCATTGTAGAGCATAGAGAGGTTCTTACTACAATATAGGGGACCCTACGGTCTTCAGGACACATGATGCCATATGATGTTGGTGTAGAGGCTCTAAAGGGGGATTTAGGCCATTCAATGGATACTACTTCGAGGTTCCTCTAATGTCATAAGAGAACATGTGATCACAGTACCATAGGGTGGCCTAGGTACACTTGTAGACCCATTTTGTTGGCACCCTTTGGACCTAGGACGACATGGTTTAACATAGAGGGGACTCTATGGCCCTAGGTCCATATGGATGTATTAATATCCATCTTTTCTAAATATATGTCATTCAATTTACAAAAAATGTCTTAGAAGAGAATGTCAAAGTCAGTTGATGCAACAATATCAGCACCAAGTTCTTGGTATCTAGATTTTCACTTACCAAATGGTGGAAGTAATAAGAAAGTCCACTTGTTCTTTCAAGATAAAGAGCAATTTCCCTTCAAAGATTGTGGTATTGTCAAGGAGATCAAGAAACAGTCTTGATCTTGAAATGTCTCCATGCTTTGGAGTAAAACCAGTCAATGGTGACTCCTACTTTTTGGAACATGTGGCCTTTGTCAAAAATTGGTGAAGGTTGATTATGACAGAGTGACAATGACAAAAGTAGGGTGGATGGAGCTTCAAAACAACATTCCAAGTGAGAACTTTATAGACTTCTATATTGAGGACTTCTATATTGAGGGCTTTAAGAAAGTCAATCAATATTTAGGTAAATTGAGCAAGTTTAGAACTGCAAGGATAGTGGTAGACGCTCCCAAAGAGGTTGATGTTCGAATTTCCAAAAGGGAGAACATGGAGAGAATAACATCCATGAAACACTAGCCTTATGTGGAGGTCTTGAAGCATGGCCGTAGTCAATGGCTTGCATATTCTAAACCAACAAAACCCAAGGCAGGAGTTCCTATCGGTCATCTGAGTCGAGCACCTTGGGATGTAAGTTCCACTTTCCTATGCTTGTTTTTGTTACACTGTATGTCTTGAAAGAAAGTTAATTTTATTTTATTTATTTTGAAGGCCGTTGTAAATGTGGCAAGCATCACGTTCAACCATAAATCATTTTCCAACAAAGAAGCACACATGGTCATGTACAATGATGAAATATATGATCACTGGATAAACATCTTGGAGAAGCATCAGACATTAATTTCTCGTGGGCAAAAACCAAGCATAACAACCTTTAGATGCCTAAATGGTTTAGAAGATAATGATGTCAAGCTACTACAATAGGAGCTGATAGAAGAAAAGATCTGCTTAGTGAAGCAACCACATCAAGCGGGCATGCTCGACCTCACTGCACGTGCAACGAACTTAAAGAAGACCAGGGTTTTCTAGCCTCAAATGTTTATGGCATTAACACTAGGTTGGTAACCTAACAGGACATAAAAGTGTCCTTTCAGGGTTTTGAAAAAAACCTCCAAAACCATAGTAGATCCTCTCATTTTGTAAAATCCTTTGATGAGGTTATAGTTCAAGGACAACTACACATGGAAAAAATGAGAAACTTGTAAAACTTCTCATCTTTTGGTCGCACCAAGCCTCCAAAGTTGATGGACCAGTGCATTTTCATCAAAACAGTCATTTCTTACGTTTTGTTGCCTAAAAATAAGATTAGGGATTTTTGTAGGACTTGATATAAATTCCCTAGTTAACTTCAATGGGTTGGTGATCAGAACATATGATTGCTTCTCACTCAGTATTTTTTGTTTTGCCAAAATAAATAGGTACAAAAAACTTGAATTTTTACCATTCTGCAAACCTATCATGAAAGTTTCTATAGCTACGCTCAATACAAATAATATATGCATGTTTTCTTAGTTCCCTATTGTCCTTTATATTCATAAGGAGCCACGGAGCATGTCAAAAGAATAACACATCTCTTACCAAGGGGAATCTTGGGGACAAAGATGAAGTGCTAAATACATGAAAAAACTGGGTTCAACATTATGAGTTGTAGAATCCCATACAAACTATTCAATATCTAGCCAAATTTGATCCTTATGACTAGATATGGTTACTACCTACAAAATGCATATAGTTGTCACAAGAAACTAACAATATTGAAAAAGCTATACTTGATATACTAGAATGTTTCGTTTTCTTCTATAATTGAAAAAATCAACCATCGTTGTGTACTATGCAAAATAGGGTATTAGGTGCCCCAAAACTCAAGGAATATTAGCTTTATGTTACAATATGCGACATAGAAAATAAAAAATGCATTTGGATATCATGAAATCCACCAAAAAAATCATAGAAGAGCTAAAATTGGCTAAAAAACAGGATTTGACAATTTTTGTAATTTGGTCATAACTTACAACTTTAATATTCATTTCTCCCTAGAAGCATCAGGACATGTTGAGGACTACTAAAGATAGTTCTCTAGCATTATAGACCTCACAAACATGAATTATAGAGTGGTATAGTTGCAAAAAGTTGAAAAAAGGCAAAAACAAGACCCGTTTTTCACACAGTTTAGGTTGTGAAATCTTGTGCAAGGACAAGGTTAAAGATGGAATTGATATTCCAAAAAAATGTCGAGTTTTTTTCAGCTCATGAGACAACTTTCTAGATAGATAGCACCTCAAAATCCATTTTGAAACTCTTGACATAATTCAAAGAAAATGGTCACTTAACAGGACATAAAAGTGTCCCAGGACATAAAAGTGTCCCATTACCAACCTAGTGTTAAAGAGATATTATTCATCAACAATAGCAGTTACTTCATGGGATGAATGTAAGTCTCATTATAACATTATAGATGAGATTTACAAATATCTCTTCATGAGCTGTACACAATGGTTAAATCTCCTGCTACAAAAAGGAAAGGAGAAAGATCCAATTCCTGAGATCACTAGGGGATATGTGCGTGGATCATTGCACAAAAGAATGGCACTTCTAGTTTTCAATTCATTTTACCATGGACAATCAAGTGTGTTGGAAAGAATTTGGAAGGCATTGAGTTTCTCTGCAGTTAGAATAGCTCTACAATTCGTGTTGGTGCTTGCATCATAGATACAACACACAAAAGTATTGGTGCTTGCTCTACAATTCGTGTTGGTGCTTGCATCATAGATACAACACACAAAAGTATTACATCTAGTGGTTGGAGTGCTACCCAATTTGGTAAAGTAATTGATGGAGTATGTGGAGTAGCACATCAACCATCGGAGTTTTTAATTTCCGGCTTAGTCAAGTATCATCATGCTGCTTCCCTAGAGAAGGCAATTTTTGAAAAAGCTAAATGGAATGAAATGCATGTTCAACCTTTGAGCTCCTTAATAGGATCAAAGACCATCCAAACATGTGCTCTTTGCGAAGTAATTTTTGGGGTTTGGACATTCTTCGGTCAAAGAGAGCAGTATACCACCTACTCTAGTGTTAAAGAGTCGTTGTTGGAGCCAATGCATACTCTCTACATCAATGACGATGAGTATGATGGTGTGATCATGGCCAAAGCCTTTTTTTGTGCATCGTGCAATCAAACGCATCTTTGTCAAAGAAGATGATCAAGTAATAGACATCTTCTCATTAGGCTATGGGACTAAAGAGGCACTACAACAATAGAGAAAGGTGATATCAGTTGCATGTACTAGTGATCAAATGACACAATTGGAATATCTTTTCCATTCCATAGTGGAAGAAGACCTTGATCTTAGAAGGTGGGCATGTGTGGATACCACAGAGAAAGTCAATGCCAAGGATTCAGAGGAAGAAGAAACTGAAGAACCATTGGATGCAAGTGATAAGGCCATTCTAGAAATTCTACAGGAAACAGGTTAAGCTAGCTACCCATGATATTACATTACTGATATTTAAATTATTATTATTGTCATTTTATTTTATCTATCCCATCTCAAATTCACCCATGATGTTAAAAACATTGATTTTTGGTTTGTTTTTTTTCTCAATTTATTTTCTTTGAAAAAATGTGAACTTGTGAGTTTGAGTTTTTTCACAATAAATGAATTGAACTTAAGTGTATGATATTATATGTACATGTTGTGGCAAATATAATTCTACATATATATATGGTCATAAGATATATTATGTAATACTTTAAAGTTAAGTGGTCATATGATGTTTGGGAAGAACACCCTATGACTTGAGGATCGTACATTTCTTTGTAGACATGGCACCCTATGGCCCTAGGGCCATAGAATCCCCCAAAAGCAAATGGAATACCCTACAACCTTACGGACGTAGGGTGATTACATCTAAAAGGGCACATAAGCATTTGAGTTACTCTATAGCCTTAGGTCCATAGGGTGTCAACATAAAATCCCCCAAAAGCATTTGACCTACCCTACAATCTTACAGATATAGGGTGATTATATAGAGTCTTTAACACTAGAATGGTAACAGAACACTTTTATGTCCTTGGACACTTTTGTGTCCTGTTAAGTGACCATTTTGCTTGAATTATTTGAAGAGTATGAAAATGAATTTTAGGTGCTATATATCCACAAAGTTGCCTTATGAGCTGAAAAAAACTTGGCATTTTTTTTTTAGTATCGATCTCACCATTAACCTTACTCTTGCACAACATTTTTGAACCTAAACTATGTGAAAAAACGGGTCCTGTTTTTGGCTTTTTTTTCAATTTTTGGCAACTATACCACTCTAAACTTCATGTTTGTGAGGTTTAGATGGCTAGATGTTAGGCCTTCATAGTTCTCAACATGTTTTGATGCTTGTATGGAGAGCTAAGTGTTAAAATTGAAAGTTATGACCAATTTACAAGAATTGCATAATCTTGTTTTTTGGCCAAAATTAGCACTTTTATGATTTTTTTGGTGGCTTTCTTGATATCCAAATTCAATTTTGATTGTGTAAGAGTAATTTATAACATAAAGCTAATCTTCCTTGAGTTTTGGGGGACCTAATATGCCAAGTTTGTAGTCTATGATGGTTGAGTTTTTTTATTGCTAAAGAATACGATAGATTTTAGAGTAGCAAGTATAACTTTCTCAATATTGCTAGTTTCTTAGGCCAATTGTGTGTATTTTGTAGGTAGTAACCATATCTAATCATAGACTACAAACTTGGCTAGATATTGAGTAGTTTCTATGGGTTTTTAGAGGTCATAATGCTAAACCCAGTTTTTTCATGTTTGTTGTATTTAGCACTTTATCATTGCCCCCAAGGTTCCAATTGTAAGAGACCCATTATCCTTTTGACATGCTCCATGGCTCCTTTTGAATCCAGAGGCCCAAAGGGAACTAAGAAAACATGTATATAGTATCAGTGTTGAGCGTGACTATAGAAACTTTGATGATAGGTCCGCAGAATGGCAAAAATGCAACTTTTTTGTACCTATTTTTTTTGCCCAAAAAACAATTAGTGAGGTAAAAGCAACCATATGTTTTGGTCACCAACCCATTGAAGTTAACGGGGCATTTTATCTCATGGCCTACAAAAATCTCCACTCTTACTTATATGCAATAAACCGTAAGAAATTGTTGTTTTGGGCAAAATGCACTGGTCCATCAACTTTGGAGGCTTGTAGTGACCAAGGGATGAGAAAAATTACAAGTTTCTCATTTTTTCCATATGTAGTAGTTATTGAACTATAAGCTCATGAAAGGATTTTTCAAAATGAGTGGATCTACTATGGTTTTGGAATTTTTTCCCAAAACCCTGAAAGGACACTTTTATGTCCTGTTAGGTTACCATTCTAGTGTTAAAAGGACACATAAGCATTTGGGCTACTCTACAGTCTTAAGGCTATAGGGTGTCCACATAGAATCCCCCAAAAGAATTTGGGCTACCCTAGAATCTTATGGATATAGGGTGATTACATAAAGTCTCTAAAAGGGCACATAAGCATTTGGGCTATTCTTGTAAGATCCCCAACCCGCTTATACCAAGATCGGGATGGGATCCTTGACAGGTCTCTAGGTCTGATAAAAATCGGAGTCTCTAAACAAGAAAAATCCAAGGAATAGACCTTTACCATTTACAATGGCTTGGGTCTATAGCCTTAGAAGCAGACCCAGTCCTGTCTCACAGCGGAAACGGGACAATGTATTCAAACAACCTACAAAAAAGAATCTTATTTAGGCCCTATAACTTCATTACTCAGATTATGGTTTCCTTAGCCAACGCTTTTTTCCCCCTAACATATGTGAGGGCACAGCCGTTGGTGGATTCCTCTTCCAAGTGAGAAGTTTCTAAAACGTTTTACTGCACGGGAATGGATAGTTACCTGACTAATCAGGTCCACCCGTCCATGATTGACAACCTTAGTCAATCCCCACTTACCACCCCGCACTCACACATGATTCAATTATCTTACTATCACATTGTTTTAAACATTTAAAATAATGATTCCTTTTAACTTTCCGTCACAGTAATTCCTTGAATCAATTATTAAAGACATCATTGAAAGCATTCTTTTAGAAAACAAACATCTTTAAACTTAAGACAGGGTACTGTCAATCAAAACATTGTCTATAATAACCATGACCAGTACTCTTCTTGTCTCAAGACCACCTAAGGTGAAAAACGACACCCATTCCTTATTCAAATCCGGAGTGGATAAACCCCCACCCAAGGTTCCGGGTGCCCATACACCAAACCAGTTGCCCATACAACCGGGCGGCTCCCCTAGGATAAAAAAACGGTATCCTAACTTATGTAGAAACATCAAGACATGACACGGAGTAGAAACTCATCGTTCATGGGGGTAACCGACTTAACCGTGGCTAGAAAGCCAATCATTATCATTAATTTATATCAAGGAGTCAGAGGTGTCTTGAGACAAGCTGTCTTAAGGATGATCAAACATATCTTTCCTAATTCAACGAGTTTTAACCCAAACAATTCTTTCCTACATTCTAAACAAATGCACGCTGGAAGTTACCTTCTATTTTGAGTCAGTTTATCCTTCTTACGTATGCAATGCTAATTTATAAAATAACTTAAACTAATTAAAGACTTAATTGAATAATGGGACACCCACCTGGGATTGATTGGCCATCTGCTGCTGCACTGGCGCCTGAAGACTCTCCTCCGTAGGCCTACTACTAGGCCCGGCTTCGTCATCGTGCGACGCTCTAGTTTGTTTTGAAGCTACTTCCTCATCATCAGATGTAGGATTTTCTCGGGTTCTTTTTGGTGCCATAACTTCTTATCCGTTTAAAAAGGACGTCTAATCATTAGGTAAATAAATCAAAATCTAGACTTAGCCTTTATATTCAACCGTAACCCATCCAAGGTTAAATTTATAGTCTTATTTGGTAAATTCTTGACCTAGTAATTTCTTATTTGTCTATATAAGCATGATAACTTCTTCCACCGCTTCCCTAAGGGTTTTCTAAGCTATCCGAACTTTCTTATAATTTTCTATATCTTTTTCCTAATTTTCCTATCAACTTTTAAGCTAATAATTTACTTATTTTGGGCTTAATATTTATTGTATTTAATTTCTCTTAAAGATTTCATTTCCTCAACTTGATATCATAGGTCTATACTTACTATAATTTTTCTAAAAACTTTTGACCACAAGTCTATTTATTTTAATTAATCATTTGCTCAAAGTAAGACTTTTGGTCAATTATGATTTACTAACCTCACTTATTAACTATGGTATAATTACCACAAGTAGATAATAATATTTTTGACCTCTGGTAATTATCGTATTATTTTTTGACTTAATTATATAATTTCCATCTTCAATTTTCAGCTAAAAATAGTGTAATTTGACTTAGATAAATATCTATACTACTTTTCTAACCTTGACATAATTATCACGGCCTCTTTACCCTATAATATAGCTCTGATAAATAGCATGTAATCATATAGCATGATTTACTAATTTCCCTCTTTAATTTTTAGCCAAATATAGTGTAATTTGAGTTAGATAAATACCTATACTACTTTTCTAACTTTGGCATAATTATCACAGCCTCTTTACCCTATAATATAGCTCTGATAAATAGCATGTAATTATAGCACATGATTTACTAATTTTCCCCCTTACTTTTTAGCTAGAAATGGTATAATTTGACTTAAATAAATATTTACACTATATTTCTAACCTTGGCATAATTATCACGGCCTCTTGACCCTATAATAAAGCTCTAATAAATAGCATGTAATTATAGTGCACGATTTACTAATTTTCCCTTTTACTTTTCAGCTAAAAATGGTATAATTTGACTTAAATAAATATCTATACTACGTTTCTAACCTTGGCATAATTATCACGGCCTCTTGACCCTATAATACAGCTCTGATAAATAGCATGTAATTATAGTGCACGATTTACTAATTTCCCTCTTTACTTTTTAGCTATAACTAGTATAATTTGACTTAGATAAATATCTATACTATTTTTCTAACCTTGGCATAATTATCATGGCCTCTTTACTCTATAATACAACTCTAAAAAATAGCATGTAATTATAGCACATGATTTACTAATTTTCCCTTCTAATTTACCCCTAAAAACAGCGTAATTCCACTAAGATAATTAGTTAAACTAGTTTTCTGAGCTTTTTCTAATTATCACAAGTTCCTTAACACTTAATTAACCACTGATAAATGTATCTCAACATTTTAAGTCAATTTACTAATTTCCCCTATTTAAATTGGTCAAAAAACAGAGTAATTCTACCTAGTTAATTAGCTAGATTCATTATCTGAGATTTTCCTAATTATCACGGGTTCCTTAGCACCCAATTAACCACTGATAAATATATTATAGTAATTGAGATCAATTTACTAATTTCCCCTATTTAAATAGCTCAAAAAACAGAGTAATTCTACATAATTAATTAACTAGATTCATTTTCTGAGCTTTTCCTAGTTATCACGGTTTCCTTAACACCCAATTAACCACTGATAAATATATTATAGCAATTAAAATCAATTTACTAATTTCCCCTATTTAAATAGCTCAAAAACAGAGTAATTCTGCATAATTAATTACCTAGATTCATTATCTGAGCTTTTCCTAATTATCCCGGATTCCTTAACACCCAATTAACCACTGATAAGTATATTATAGCAATTGAAATCAATGTACTAATTTCCCCTATTTAAAAAGCTCAAAAAATAGAGTAATTCTGCATAATTAATTAGCTAGATTCATTATCTAAGATTTTCCTAGTTATCACGGGTTCCTTAACACCCAATTAACCACTGATAAATATATTATAGCAATTGAAATCAATTTACTAATTTCCCCTATTTAAATAGCTCAAAAAACAGAGTAATTCTGCATAATTAATTAGCTAGATTCATTATCTGAGCTTTTCCTAGTTATCACGGGTTTCTTAACATCCAATTAACCACTGATAAATATATTATAGCAATTGAAATCAATTTACTAATTTCCCCTATTTAAATAGCTCAAAAAACAGAGTAATTCTGCATAATTAATTAAGAAAATTACTCAGAAAATTATAGGATAATTTTCCTAGCTTAATGACTGTCTAATGCAACTCTGATAATTACCTCATCTTAATCTAAGCTTAATTAATATATTTATCATTAATTCATGGTTAATTTGGCTAATTTCAGCCATAATATGATAGGATAATTAATTAGCTTAATATTACTAAGCTTAATTACAATAACCAACAGAGATTAATTAATTTAAAGAGGTTTAAGAAGCATGCATAGGCCTAATCTTTGATTTATTAACAGTTTATCTTAATCTAACCTTGCTAATTAAGAAGGATTAAGTTAATTACCGTTAGGATTAATCAATTAGAGATTAAACTCTAATGATTTCTGCGTAGTGTTCTCTCTAGATGAGAGAGAGAGTAGCAAGGCTCCGAGTCTGTGTAAAATGTGAAGCTAGGGGTCTTATTTATAGATTTTTGGCACTCATAAGCTCTCACCGGCTGAAAAAGGCAGTTGCTTGAAGTTCAAGCAGCCCCCAGCAAGTCAAAAAACGACCCCTACTGCTAAATGAGTCCCTGGCAGGTCAGTGATGACCCTCCCATTACCTGCCAGCTTTTAAAATATCAATTATGCTATATTTTGACCTATTTTTACTTAATTGGTAAATATCTTGTAAATATCTAGGAGGCCTTTTAATAAAGTCTATGCTTAAATGATTACTGCAACCCTTCAATTTTACCTATTTTATTCAATTTACAGTGTAAACTTCCAGGGATCATAATTATGCCAGTTTTTATCGGAATTCAATTCTGAAAATTTCTAGCCCGGGGTTTGCTGTGCTTAAGATTTCTAGCCCGGGGTTTGCTGTGCTTAAGATTCCAAAAATACCAATATTTGCCATGGTCAGACAATTCTACATTGCTTTTTCAATAATCATCTCAGTTTGATTAAGCTTTATAAAACCTTTAAGGTTTCAGAAACTGGAAACCTTACAATTCTAAAAGGAAACATAAGTTATCCAAGAGCATTTGGGATAACCCTAAGGTCTTAGGGCCATAGGGTGTTGACATAGAATCTCCACAGGGATACTTAAACCACCCCATGGATGCAAATCACTTAGCTCTCTATGGACACATCTTATAAAATATCACATGACACCCTATGGCCTTTAGACCATAGGTTGGTTATTCTAGGTCACCTAAAGACTCTTTAAGTGTTTCAAAAACATTTTTCTTTTGCCTTACTATCTTGTGTTTATAAACATTAGGGACATATATTCTTTATCTTGTGAACAATTGATGTATGATCATTTTTGGTTGGGTGTAAGTTCTTCTATTGTGAATTGATGGTGTAAACGTTTGAAATAATTATCTTTGTATTGCAACTTACTAGATTAAACATATATTCAACATTTGTTGTAAATGCCAATTATTTTCTTAGATAGTAACATCAAGTATCAAAGTTCAAATGGTTTATGAAGCATTTGTCCTTTGGATTATGTGAATATCTAGTTCTTTAATTGTAACAAGATTTTATTCAAAGATATAAAGTGCGAGTATTTTGTTCCAAACTATGATTTTTTTTTTCTTCTAGATGATGCAGAGAGTTGGAATTCATATCTTGAATTTTTTTCAATAGAGGGAAGCTAGGACTAGTACAATTTTGTAGCTTGTCATGTAGCAATCAGAACATTGTATCAAGGTTTATTGCAAAGAAATGATTGTATAATGTATGACAATTGTTTAGGTTTGTAAATTGAAAGTAGAAAGCAATGCAAGTTGTAGAACATGTGCAATGCCAGAAGGAGAATCCAACACAAATATTTTTCCCCCCTAGGATTTGAAAATCAAAATGCATGGTGAGCTGGACCTTCCATCCACCAATAAGTTAATGCATTTGTGAGTTAAAGTACTTGCAAATCTGATTTAAATGTTTGAATGTTATGTCGACATTTAAAGGCAAAGACCCTTTTAAATGTGTGGCAAAGCAACAGTTGTATGACGTATGATAATGATTCAATTTTGTATATTGGATTGCATATTTACCGTAGTACTAACTTACACATTTTAATAAGATCATAAATACATTGAGATTTTATAAAAAAAGATAACACTTGGATTTTTCATGACTATCATTGTCTAATTAAGTTAATATATACCACCTATAATTAATTTAATGTGTATATACACCTGGATTTTTTCATGACTATTTTATTATGAAAACTTTTAATGTGTATTCATCCTTGAAAATTATGTCAAAAAGTATATCACCTATATAAATGGTATTTAAGATCACTAAAACAACTTGACTTTTTTTATTGAAATTACTAATATTAGAAATAATGCTATGTGCTCTAATGACATCGTAATCAAAATCCGTTTGTGAATGTACCATGGATGCCTTGGCCACCCTATTTCCCTTGGGCCATAGGATACGAACTTAGATCAAATAGTGTTTCTTACTAGCATTGAAGACACCCTTTGGCCCTTGGTTCATACGCAAACTTAGAGCATGGAGGATTTCTCTTTAGCATAGAAGCATAGAAGGCACCTTGTGGCCCTAGGGCCATAGGGTGCTAACATAAAGCATGTAGAATTTCTTGCTAACACGAAAGGTACCCTATGGCCCCAAGAGTTCCAGCAAAGATCATATAGGGTCTCTTACTAGCATAGAGAGCACTCTATGACCCTAGTGCTAGTCTATGAAGAGGCACGTAAGTCACTCAATGTCCATAGGGTACAAATATAGAGTCTCTAAAGGGGCACTTAGGTCACTCAATGGTCTTGGGGCCGTAAAGTATTCTACATGTATGTAGTAGGGAATTCTCTTCAAGGACACCTTGGCCACCCTATGGCCTTAGGGCCATAGGGTCTCAACGTAGACAATAGATGGTTTCTTATGCTAGCACCCTATGGCGCTAGGGCCACAGGGTTCCAACATAGAGCATATGGTGTTTCTTAGTAGCATATAGGGCACCCTAGGACCATAGGGTGTGAACACAGAGCACACAAGCTTTCTCCTACCATAGACAACACCTTGTGGTACTAGCACCATAGGGTGCAAACATAAAACATTAGGGGTTTATATTAGCCTTGAGGGCACCTTGTGTCCCTAGGGCCATAGGGTGCCAACATAAAGCATATTGAGGTTCTTATTAGCATAGAGGGACCAAGGGACATAGGGTGGCCAAGGGTTCATCCTATGGAGATTAGGCCCAAGGGACATAGGGTGGCCACATGGGTTCCTATATAGAGCATGGAGGGCTACCTTGTGACCCTGGGGTTATAGGGTGCGAGCATTAGGCATATAGGGTTTGCTAGCATAGAGGACACCCTATGGCCCTAGGACCATAGCCCATGTACGATTTCTCTTTTACCATAGAGGACATCTTATGGATCTAGGGTCATAAGACAACATAGTGCATAAATGGCTTCTTATAAGTATACATGTAATCATAGTGCATAGAGGGAATTTTACTAGCATAAAGGCCGCCCTATGGCCTTGGGGCCATAGGGTGCCAACATAGAGCATAGAGGCATTTTTATTTGCACCTTGTTTCCCTTAGGATGCCATAGTTCCATAAAGTGGTTTTTGTATATGTAGTACAGAATTCTCTCACACATGACACCTTGGCCACCATCTAGCCCTTGGGCCATATGATAT
This sequence comes from Adiantum capillus-veneris, assembly GCF_014529385.1. Lineage (NCBI taxonomy): Eukaryota > Viridiplantae > Streptophyta > Polypodiopsida > Polypodiales > Pteridaceae > Adiantum > Adiantum capillus-veneris. Next base: position 12,894,693 of record NC_140946.1, on the reverse strand, counting down.
TATAATTAGCATAGAGGACACCTTGTAGCCCTAGGGTTTCGTTCTAGCCCTAGGGCCATACACTGCCAACATATAGTATACATGGTTTCTTCGTAGAGCAAACCTTTTAGACCTACACAATAGAGTGGCACCCTATACCATATAATGTATCTTACTAGCATAGAAGGCACCCTATGACCTTGGGACCACAGAGTACCAGTGTAGGACATAAACGGTCTCTTCCTAGGATGAAGGGCACCTTGTGGCCTTAGGGCCATAGGGTGCCAACATAGAGAATAGAGGGTTTATTGCTAACATAGAGGGTCTCTTTGTAGGATAATGGGCACCCTATGGCCCTAGGTCATAGGGTGCCAATATAGAGTCTCTAAGATGGCACCTAGGCTAAGGTGGTCTTTTCAAACATGGTAAGGAATACTCACAAAGGTCACATTTTCCACCCCATGGCCCTTGGGACCATAGAGTGCCAACAGAGAGCATATTGGGTTTATTACTAGCATAGAGAGCACCCTACAGCCCTGGGGGCATAGGGTGTCAACATAGTCAAATGGGGTGCAAACATAGAGCATAGATGGTTTCTTACTATCATGGAGGACACCCTGTGTCCTAGGTGCCATAGGGTGCAAACTTACAACATGGAGGGTTTCTCGCTAGCATAGGCCTTAGGGCCATACGGTTCCAACAAAGAGCATAAAGGGTTTTTTGCTATCATAGAGGATAACTTGTTTCCCTAGGGACATATGATACCAAAATAGAAGAGTCTTAAGAAGGGCACCTAGGCCACTAAATCACCTTGGGTCCATAAGGTGCCCTTTGTGGGGAATGCTCCTAAAGGGTTCCTTGGCCACCCTATGGCCTTTGGGCCATAGGTTATGGGTCATAGGTTACCAACATAGAGTTTAGATGGTTTCTCACTAGCATAGAGTGCACCTTGTGGCCTATGGTCTTTAGATGCTAATATAGAGATTCAATGGTTTCTTACTAGGCATAGGGGGCACCCTATGGTCCTGGGGCCATAGGGTGCCAATGTAGAGCGCAAAGGTTTTCTTTCTAGCATAGAGGGCACCTTTTGGCCTAGGAACCATTTGATGCGCCCTATGGCCCGAGGGCTGTAGGCTACCAATGTAGAGCGTAGAGGTTTTCTTTCTAGCATAGAGGGAACCTTGTGGCCTAGGGGCCATTTGGTGCTCACAACTTAGAGCATACAAGGTTTCTTAGTAGCATTATGAAGGGTACCTTGTGGCCCTCAAGTCTCAATACGGTGCCAACATAGAACGCTGAGGGTTTTTTTTACTACCATAGAGGACATCAGGATATGGCCTTAGGGCCATACGGTTTCAATATTGAGCATAGAGGATTTCTTACTAGCATAGAGGGTACCTTGTGGCCCTAGGTCCATAGGATGCAAACATAGAGCATAGAGGATTTATTACTATCATAGAGGGTATCTTGTGGCCCTAGGTACATAGGGTGCAAACATAGAGCATAGAGGATTTGTTACTAGCACAGAGAGGGCACCCAATGGCCCAAGGGCCATAGAGTGACAAAATATAGCATAAAGGGTTTCTTACTAGCATAAGAGGCACACCTGTGGCCCTCGAGCCATAGGCCACCAACATAAAGCATACTAGTGCTCATAGAGGGCATCTTGTGGCCCTATGACAACCCATGGCCTTAGGGCCATAGGGTGACACATAAATGAAGTACCATATGGCTTTGAAGCCATAGATATATTTATATGTTGAGACGTGCTAACAAATTGAACCCTATGGCCTTGAGGCCATAAAGAGACATATTTTGGATTATCTTAAAGTCATAGAGATATCTACAAAGAGAACCCTATGGCCTAAAGGCCATAAGAAACTTAGTCAAGGAAAGCATCCAATGCAAGAAGATAGTGCAATAGAAAATGAGACTTGTGTTCTAGAGCTTAAAGGCATAAATGTTTCTCCAAGTATACTTCTAGACGCCACCATCATGGACAAAGAACCATGTAGCTAGATAAAGATTAGGAGTCTCTAGACAATGAGGAGCATAAAAATAAATTTGTTGTAGATGTGTTTTCAGTTAGTAAATATGTTTTTTGCAATTATTTTTTCTTAAGATTGTGACAAAAAAGATTTATCAAAATGTACATACTTTGGAATCTAAAATTAAGTGTTCTTTAAACTTGCAGTCCTTCAACAAGATATTGCGGCTAACAAAGTTTTACTCGAGATCTTGGTATAGAGGATGCTCATGCCATTGACCCTACTAAGAAATCTTCTATGAATCTCCATGTCAACCAAAGAGTTTCTGAAGAAGATGACAAGAATCTACAAGTTTTTGAAGGTCAACCACTACAACGACTGGAGATAAATTTAAAGAGTAATCCAATGGAAGAAAACAGTGAAAGTTCCAAAACATGTGCAAGGCAAGAAGAAGAATCCAATGAAAATATTCTAGTAGCCCAAGATTTGAAAATTGGGTTGCATAGCTATACAATGGAAGTAGAAGGCAATGCAAGTTCTAGAACATGTGCAACGCTAGAAGGAGAATCCATCAAAAATATTTTAGCACCCCAGAATTTGGAAATCAAAGTGCATGGTGAGTCGGACCTTTCATCCACCAACAAACCAATGTTGACTCTAATAGTGAGCTTGTGTGGATTGTTCATGAGGAGATGCTGGCAAAAGTCCAATAAAATGAAGATCTTAAAGTTTGGACATGAGCATATTGTTCTTTTTCCAGGATACATTGAGTTTTTAAAGGCTCTACTTAGCGATTTCAATGTAGGGATATGGTCAGCTATGACATGCATGTTGTGGACATCATCAAGATTTTAGAAAAGGAAGCTAAAGAAAATTTCCATTCTTTATGATGTGTGGGCAAAGAGAATGTCAACCATGCGTAGAATCAAGGATCACTCACTTAGATAATGGAGGAGTAGAACAACTTTTCAAACCGTTGGTTATTGCATCATCAAAATTTGGGCTTGATGCAAGAAGACTGCTTCTTGAAGATGATGAACCATTAAAAGGATGCGTGAATCCTGCATTGAATTGTATGTCTCCACCATCATTTAATGTTGATGATGAGGAGGATAATATCCTCCTTGGGGAGTTTCTACCATATATCAAAGCTCTCAACCATGTTAATGAAATTTGCACAGTTAAAGGGTCTCATTTATATGAACAAGCACCCATAGCTCCAGGTCATGAGCTTTATAACCGTCTACACGAGGTTGTTGCAAAGTGGGAGGAGAGAAATCTAATTTTTCTAGGAGAAAACTACTCCACAAGTAGGCTACCAGAAGTTTCTCGTCCTCTTCACGATGAGAAAGTTCCAACAACTAGCACTAGTGGAATGTCCACTCGAAGTCAAGACAAGAAACTTTCAGCAGGTGATCGAGAAAAAGTAAGGGTCTTAAAGAATATCAAACCGTTTATCAGCCTTGAAAGGTACATAAGCAATTACGCTTGCCCAAAAATTGGGATACAAGGAGCTTGTGATCAAAGTACATGAAGCCAATAATTATATAAAGCATCTAAAAATTCAGTATGATCTTAAATAGCCCTACATCAAGAAATGATGGAGCAATGTTTTGTAACATTTTTCCATTCACAAAGATCTTTATGTACTTAGAGACTTTGCTAAAGTGCTTAGATTTTCAAGATATATGAAGATGTAAATGATTAATAGTTTTTTAATTTGTCTTTCAATATTATAAGTAACTTTTGAGTTTCATGTGCCAAATCTTTTTAAAAGGTTTTATAGTTGTTTGCTTTGAAATTTGAGTTCATTGTGCCATCAAGGACAATTTACATGGTCATAAGGTCAAATCTTGCTCTATGACCTTGGGGGATTTGCACTTTATGGTCTCAACACCCTATGACTCTAAGGCCATAGGGTCATAGTTTGGCATGTGCTCTTGCATAAACCTTACTAAGTGTAACCACAAATTAGCACCCTATATCCCTAAGGTCTTCAACACACTTAAGATCTCTATATTAACTTTTTTTTTTAAAAATCATTTCAGGGTTTCTGAGAAAAAAACATTTGCTATTTGATTATCACAATATAGAGGAGCTCCCTTTTATATTACATCAAATATGACATTCAAACCAAGAGCAATGGTTTCATTATCTACCAGCATTTTTCAAACAGGAGAAGAAAACGATTATCTTGGATTTAGAGTGTGCTTCTTACAACATTTGAGCTTCACTCAAGGCCAACCTGGACCAAGTACATGTGCATTGTAGAAGATAAAAATGAGGTGTATGCGGTGCGTCCAGATGCAGAGTATTTTCTAAGATTTTGCTTTGAGTTCTTTGAGGTTTGGATTTGGAGCTGCCATCGTTTACAAAAAGCTCCACACATAATCAAGACCTATTCTCCTACACAAAGTCACAAATTCAAGATGATTATGGATAACATGTGCTGCCAAAATTCAATTATGGTCGGTTACAAAAGAGCCAATCACAAAAATCTTTCGACCATGTGGAAGCTACTTAATTTTTTAGATGGGGGAAACACTATAATCTGATGATAGTCCATACTGATTGATGTGGAATATGCAAGGAGCTTATATGATTTTTCCAAAGTTTTGGAACCAACCTACTCAATTGCTTCAAAGTTTTTTAAAAGATGAAATGGTTCCATGGTTATGTGGATGGTTGTATGCTAAAGAGAAGAGAGACTATACCATAAGAAATTTTGTAATGTTCCATCTAGATCCTCGTGAGACTCACTATGTAATGCAATGCTATATGTCTCAAAGGATTCAAAATCTCAAGAGAAGGAGGCCACCTTAAGTGTCCTAGTTAAGTATTCTAAATAGCATCTACCAAGTATTTGGCATTGTGTACTTTTCAAATTTTAAATTCGATGGAAAGTTGTGGGATAGCTTGAAAAATCTTTAAACTATTTTTTTAATGAAGTGCATCCTATTGTGAGGAGACTTCTCTCATTCAAGTTCTTTGGTTTCATTGATTGATGCTTCTATGGTGTTGTTAACTTTTTATTTTTAGTAATTATCTTTATTAAGTGATGCAAACAATCAGAATGTTCTTGACATTTGGTAGTGTTACAAAATGGTGTTTTTTGAACACCCTCAATCTTGGAGATATCATACTCTTTCTAGTTATTACTTTGTTGTACATGCAATGAAAACCATCCTTTTTATGAAACTGTCAAGTTGTTGGTGGTAATCTTTGTGTCTATACTTTATACTATTTTGACATAATCAATGTATAAAATTCGTATTATTCACATCAAATGGTGTTTTTAAACACCTCCCTTTTTTGAGACACCATATCTAAAGCATGTACTTGAATTAAAGAATCTTCATCTTAACATAGACTCTTTGGCACAAACTTGTATTAAGAGTTTTTATATTGTAGTTTTATGTTAAGAAACAAATCCAAAGTTAGAATTATGATAGTTTATCTAAGTAAGTGCCTCATTTAACTTTGTATAGTTAAATAGAATACCAAATGGAATTATATGTGCAATAGATGACATCTTATGGTCTTAGGGCCGTAGGATACTCTATATTATTGTTTATATTTTTTAATTGTTTGTGAACATAGAGCATAAATGGTTTTTCTCACTACCATAGAGGATATCCTATGGCCTTGGGGCCACATGGTCTCAATATTGAGCGTAGAGGATTTCTTACTAGCATAGATGGTACCTTGTGGCCCTAGGTCCATAGGGTGCAAACATAGAGTATAGAGGATTTCTTACTAGGACAGAGGGCACCCTATGGCCTAAGGCCATATGGTGACAACATATAGAATAAAGGGTTTCTAACTAGCGGGTGTTACCAAACGGCGAGAGAATATTCTTGAGCAAAGAAGAGCAACTTTGTCATGAGCATTGAGATTTGTTATTGGTAGCAACAGAGAGAAAGATCATAGATTGAGAGCACACACAATAAGGAGCGAGACATGAAGGGTGAGAGATACCAAAATATGAACCATTATAATTTGCATAAGCACATGCAATTGTTTCCTCTAAAGCCAAAATAAAGTAATATTTGACACCACAACAATTTCAATTGCCATTAGCACATGTTGACATCTCCTCTAATATCATGAACCTCGTTGTGTTTCAACAGTTGGAAAACTTTCATGCAATGGGAAATTTTAAAAAGGCATCCACCAATTAAGCTACAGACATATCAAGTTAGGAATATTAATTTAACGAACAACATTCACATAAAACACTAGATATCTATGTAGCATCCAACAAGCTAAAATATATCAAGTAGGCCAAGGAACATTATATCATAGATAGATTCAAAGCATCATTGGTCATTGTATAATCTAATTGCATGTCCACTTCACCTTCTACATGTGAAGATGTGAAAGCCTTCTCTTCAAACTATATTATCAAGTGGACAAATGGGTAAAGATAGGATATACTATGGGTACCCAATGCTTTGCCAAAATTTATTTTTACTATTATACTATTCATTGAACCAAGATACTAAATAGATGTCTAAGTTTTGAAAACATGATGCACATTATCTCTTGAAACCAACAAGAATTGAGTTCAAACTAGAAGCCAATCAATTTATTTTTTAAGGTAAGCATAAAATAATGTTATACAAATATATACCCACCTTTAAGTGCCATACCTAGGTTGAATGAATAGTCTTGAGCACCATGCTTATTATCACCTTTGGTTATTACTTCTGGTGAAGTCCTCTATTTGGAAATAACATTTTCTAGCCTCATATTTCATCTCCTCAAAGTCCTCAATTTGGAAATGACATGTTCTAGCCTCATATTTCATCTCCTCAAAGTTGAAGAATAGAATAAACTCAGGGGATAACACAACATCTTTCACAAACTCGGGAAGTCTTATATCAAGTTGGAGGCTCGTGATTGGAGCTGGCTCTCACCTATATTCTCTAGAGTAGTATCTCTCTTTGAAGACAACTAGAAAGTACAAAATATGTCTACCTTCTTTTCATGTTGCATCATATCAATATTGCAGGCACAACTTATGTTTTATGAGTTTTTGCTCCCGATGCCGTGAAAGTATGCCTTCCATAGGGAAGTGTAGATGCTACTTTTGAGTGCCTCTCTTTTGAAAGTGTAGTGGTCATTCAAATCATTACACTTATTCTTTCATATTGCAATGAACTGATTGGGAATCAATTTGTATATTTAGTGTGTGAAAGGAAGCAAGTTTGACTTTTAAAGACATAATACAAAACACAAAATTTATTAAAAAATGAGCAATGCTAACATTTCTAAATAGAAAAGTATAGTGTAGGATTCATAAACTTAGGGTGTTTACATACCTTGGTGCCTGCCAATCCCATCATTTTTCTTATGCATTACGTGTCTGTTAGACTTCAAGTATAACAAAATAGGGCCCCATTGCAGTGACTTGCTTGTAACCTATTGGATAGTTTGTTTGGTTGATAGGACGCGGGTCCCATATTCAAGTGTTTTGACTCTCAAAGATATGGGGTGAAAGCATGTTAACCTGTCATGCTTTTTCATATCCCGCACAATGCTAACTAGCACAATTTTGACATATGCTAACTAGTACAATAACTTGAGCTACATCTCCAAGATCTATGACATATGATATATCAATAGAAAGCACTTGAAACAAGGAATCCAAATGTACAACCTCCGACAAATTTTGATATTATTTGTAAAAAATTTACCGGACGCCCAACTTTTCGAAGATGTGCTTACTTGAAACTGCTAACTAGCACAAAAAGCGCGACAGGTTAACATGCTTTCACCCTATGGCATCCCTTTTTTTGAGGATGAAATCAGAGGATGCCATGAGTAGCCAAATCGACAGAATGCTTGGTGCATTCACGATAGTGGAACCCTATATGCAAGTGTGTAAAGTACCTAATACATCTTACGAAAAGAGCTTAAAGCTTCCTCACTATATAATGATGAGAGGAAATTTAAATTAAGTTGACTATACATACGGGTAGAAATCTGTACCGGCATGGATGATTAAGTAGTCCAAATTGGGGATAAAACGCAAGCTCTCTCTCTTCTCTCTCTCTCTCTCTCTCTCTCTCTCTCTCTCTCTCTCTCTCTCTCTCTCTCTCTCTCTCTCTCTCTCTCTCTCTCTCTCAGTAGTGCTCGAATAACACCAAACAACTGAATGAAAGTGCAACGTGTTCAAGACTCCAAGAGAACTTTGTTTTTACTCATTTTTTTAATTGTTGAGGGGGACTAAAGCACTAAACCTGCGCTACCTCATGACAGTTGCATGTACGCTACCTACCTTCAATGAGGATGCCCCTCTTACACATTACTCATGACACATACCAATGTCCAGCACGAGGAGCCAACATGCTTATACATTACACACCAGCTTGACGACTCTAATACCCACACCCCTCGGCCTGCCTTGCTACATATATAATTTGACACGCCTGGTAGCGCGTTGTTTGTGGTCCTCCAAGCTCCCCTGGATATCTATAAGATCATTGCGAGCTGGATGTATACCAGCTTCAGGATGATGCACTGCTCCCGGTCATGACGGCACCTCACTCAATATGTATGGCGTTGTAACCCAGTAATATGCTGCTATGGCTGGAGCTTGTCTGACACATCCTTGCTTTGCAAATGTCCAAGATGAGGGTGCGTGTTGCACCCTCAAGAACGAAGACAGGCTCCCTGTCCTACTTCAGCAGATGGACCCCCTCCGTAGTGCACGCACTCAGGCAATTCTATTGCCGAAGATTCTAGCCTTGCAGAAGAGAGAAATGCAAGGATCCCACCTGCATTGCCTTTCACTACCTCAACAACCAGACTTATAACAGCAACTCCTTGAAGCGTTTATGGTTACTTCAGTTGCATCAAAGGTTCATGTTGAAGAGCCACGTCATGAGGCACCATATATGACAAGCGTAAACATATAATCAACAACCCTGGCCCCCGCAAGCCACAGCGTCATGCACCTTCGTCAATGACATCCAATGTTGGCATCTTGAATTCTATGGTATCGTGCAAGATCACGCAACAGCTCGTATGATCTCCAGGTTCCCAGATGGGGCAGATCCTTGCACGAGCAGCAGCTCCTGATGCAAACTCTAGCTGCTCCTTGGACAATGATCAAATAGAGTAGATCAGCAAAGCCTACCTCACTTGCAGATCAGCAAAGCGTTTTGAAACACCATATTTCTAAGCTAGAACTACCTCAGGACACCTGCCTGTAGGCATCCACGCCGACGCGGATGGCTACATGCAGGTGAGGGGGGGGGGGGGGGGGGGGGGGGGGGGTAGACTAAAGCAGAAAGCCATAATTCCTTGCCACTTGCATCCAAGCTGCTCGCTCAGTTGCATAACTCTTGCCCGATACATACCAAATTTTCAAAGCTCATGGATAGCTGACACGGTGTAGAAAAAGATGTTGCTTAGCTACCTAATGACACTTGTCTGTAGTCGGCATTGATGGCTACATGCAGACTAATTTTGAAGAAACCCACAATTCTATGCCGAGCTACCTCATGGTACCTCCCTGTAGGCATCCGCGCCGGCGCGAGTGGCTACATGAAGTTGAGAGGGAGGGAGACTTATGTCAAAAGCCGGAATTCTATGTTGTTGAGTCTTATAACTATTACCAAACTCAATAATACTGGTAGGGTCGTTATTCAACAGACAGAGAATCTGTAGAGATCCTTCTTTTGCATATTGAAAGACTTTCACATTTTGATTGCTTTTAAAAAGTTTGACATGCATAGGGATTGAACTCGAATGCATAACCCATCGTTTCTAGTCCGATTAGGCTACCCACTCGGGAAATCATGGACGTTGATAGAAAAACCTGCATTGCATATATAAAAAAGGAAATCTTGGTCATCATCTCCTCCACTTGGTTTGCCTGGTGCAATGCGCATAATTGTCCTTCTATTGACAAACACTCTTGCCTCCCCTACACGCTGAGAGCCTCAAGAATCACTTGCCCCTTGACTTCTCCATCCGCCTGCCTCCCTTGCACGCTCAGCCGCCAACTGATCCTCACCTTTTGCCTTTCCTCTTTTAGAAAGATTGAGTATCCCCTCAAGATTCCCGCTATTTCGACATTTTTCACAATCGATGGCACATACTAATAGGTTCGTTATTTAACGGACAGAGAATCTGCAGAGATCCTTCTTTCGCATATTGAAAGGTTATCACATTTCGATTGGTTTTCAAAAGTTTGACATTCATAGGGATCAAGCTCGAGTACATAACCAATCGTTTCGTTTCTGATTAGGCTACCCACTCGGGTAATCGTGGACGCTGATAGCAAAACCTGCATTGCATATATAAAAAAGGAAAGCTTGGTCATCGTCTCCTCCACTTGGGTATGACTGGTGCAATGCGCATAGCTGTCCTGCTATCGACAAACACTCCTGCCTCCCCTACACTCTCAGAGCCTCAGGCACCACTAGCCTTCTCCATCCGCCTGCCTCCCTTGCACGCTCCACCGACAATTGACCCTCATCTTTTGCCTTTCCTCTTTAGAAAAAAGTGAGTATCCCCTCAAGATTCCCACTATTTCGACATTTTTCACAATAGAGGGCACATATTATTACCAAACTCAATAATACTAGCAAGTTACAAGTTGTCAAAGCTCATGACAACTGACACGGTGTAAAAACGATGCCTTGATCATCAATGTAGGAGTGTTGCCTTGTGTTGAACTTTTCATGACCTGCAACCCAAGAATCCACACTTTCTCATGTATAAGGGCAGTTTTGCACGCCCCGGTAGCGGGGGTAAAGGTGAGATAGCCTAATCTGGACAACAATCTGGTAACTTGCAATTTTGTACCCATGGATGAAAATTACTAAATAGCTAGGCCTCTCTTGAAGGAGTTACTTTTTACTCCTACTATGGGAAGGGATTTTTATTTTTATTTTTTAATCTGCTAGGCCACATAACTTTGACTTCAAATCGGAAGTACATTAATAGGCTTATCAATATGCCTTATAAAGATTTGTAAGTAGCTATTAGGATGAATATGCAACTATAGCTTAAAACATAAATATGAAGTTGGCATACAAATGATATAGACTATTAAAAAAATGCTTTGGACATATTAATGGAAATGGGGAAAATTTATTTTGGTACATTCTAATTGTTTAAGTGAGAGTAGTTGGTGCTTTGGAAACATATATAGTTATGGTGAGTTATGTAACCTTAAGAAAACACGTGTTGGGATCCTAAGGACATGGTTTTTTTTCTTGTGGCGTTGTACTTTGAATGTGGATTAACGTCATAATTTTTTATAGGTATAAAGATATTGGTAGTTGCTACAAAATAATTGTTTCCATTGCTACATCAAAGAGAGTATAAATTTTAGATTGTTGATCATCATCTTTATTCACAAAGTATAAGTCTATAACCCCTCAACATACGTATATTCCAAAGATCATTGTAAGCTAAAATTATGTTTTCAACTTGGCTACCACCATGTACCACTTAACTTCCATATTTTGTGCTTTATTTGAAAATCCTCCATAAGTACAGATTCCAAAGATTCTTGTAGTCAATGATTGTGCCTTCAGCTAAGCTTCCAATATCTAATGCTTAAGTTAAAGTATTGAGGCACTTAATTGCACAAAGTTGCTCGGGTTTGCATAAGCTCGAAAAGTTTCGCTCGGAGTATGGATTTCCTCCTAACTAGCATATGAGGCACACCTTGTGTGCTTGGGACATAGAGTGCCAACATAGAGCATAGAGGGGTTTCTTATTGGCATAAACGGCATCTTGTGTCCCTAAGACAACCTACTTAGGAACATAGGGTGGCACATAAATAAAGTCCCATATGGCTTTGAAGCACTAGATCTCTTTATACGTTGAGACCTACTAACAATCCTAACCCTATGGCGCTGAGGTCATAAAGAGACATATTTTGGATTATCTACAAAGAGCACTATATGGCCTTAAGGCCATAGGTGCAATAGATGGCATCTCATGGTCTTATAGCATAGGATATCTATATTATTGTTTTGACTTTTTAATTGTGAAATATTAGTTTGAATGTTTTTTAAATTATCGTGTATTTAAAACTTGATAGCATGCTACAAAACCATGACCAAGTATTTTGTTATATGTGGATTAAGGTCACCAAATTTATGATAAGAGTGTTTAATAGTATTTATCTTTACATATTATCTTTTTTAATTGTTGTAATCAATATATATGCTGCTTAAAAATCATATCAATTGGTTATTTTGACACCTCATTTTTTGAGAAGCTACTTTTAGAATCATTTGTTGAAGTTTGAAAAGCATTGATGTCATACAAATCCTTTTTCAAAGAATTATATTGGAGGTTTATTCTTAAATTTTATAGTAGAGAATTTAAAATAGACTCATACAATCATGATAATTTATCTAAATTAAAGGCAACTAGATCTTAGAAATCATTAAATAACACAATCCTAGCATACATGTTTAGAACTTGGGAAATGGATTTTCCAAAATTATCTAAAATGGTGTTCAAAGCAGAAGCAACAGAGCCAGTGTATGAGGGAGATGTCAAAGATGCAGAGACTACAAAGAAGATAGGGGACTCCCAACCAAAGTGGAGAAAAGTGTGGCTCCTCAAGTACCGCGGATTTCTAAAGTAATTGGTGGAAATGGAGGTTCGATGCTAGTCGACAAAAAATTTGAGCCATTGGAAGCAATTTTGAAGCCTTATGAATCAAGATTAAACAATTTCCAAACACTATAATATAGGTGGTTGACTTATCCTAGCACGGAATGTGATAAGCTATGATAATTAGAGATGTGAAAAAATCTATTTGAAATTTCCCAAACTCTTATGGAGTCTCCACCAGCAATGCCCATCCAATAGAGGATAGGTCTCTAGCTATCTACAGACTTAAAAAGACCTTGACAAAATGAAAGAATTGTGAGCGAACAAGAACAAGACCCTAGAGTTTCAGTCACAAAGAAAACCCAAAGGGACAAATGAGACAAGGAGAGGGAGTTGTAACACCATCTAGAAAAGGAACAAACAGACGTATGCCAAAAAAACATAATAAATCAAATAGCTGAGAATACAACGGATAACTTTACCTATTAGATACCACCTAATGTACTAGAGGTCACATATACTTGACCAAAATAACTGTGGAAGATGGTAAGGAAAGCAAGAGATGAGAATCAAAATGAAGGGACAACACCCACTGCAGAAGTTGATCTTGACAAAGGCATGATTGATATCAACATTTAGTCAAATGTAGTGATCAAGGTATCATTCAATCAATGTGCAATGACCTTGACAAAGGCATGATTGATATCAACATTTAGTCAATGTGCAATGATCAAGGTGCAAAGAAATCAAATGACAATCAAGAGGACGTCTTCAAGGAGTTACCTCCTTACTTGGGTCCTTACAATGGGAAAGCGGATGTGATGGTCCTCTCATCACAAAGAGGGACCTTAAAATCAATCATAGATTCTTCGGGGATACAAGAACTTATGTCCACACTAGTGAGAGGCACCCTAACAATGGGAAAACTGTTGAAAATCAGATCACATATGTGAACGGATGTCAAAAAATGTCTTGAGAAAATGGGCATAAAAGAAATCAATGGAAATTTTAGATGTTGAGATAGAGAAGTGGAACCAAGTTGAACCCAAAAAGAACACTGAAGAAAATCCCATAAACAAGGTTGGGATTACTGTTGCAAAGGAGAAGAATAAGGAAATACCACATTGCCCATAGAGCATCATGGAGTAGAAACCATTGCTATCATGGATAGCGGAGCGGAGGATGCCATAGCTACAAAATTTATTTGAAAGAAATGGGAAAATTTGGCCCTTAGGAAAACAAGGATGAAACTGTATTTAGCTAACGACTATATTGCAAAGCCTATCACAACTTTGGAACAAATAGTGATGAATTCTTGTGAAATTGAGTATGAACATTCTCTATAGTAGATTTTGGTACTGAGAATAACTATGATGTTATTGTAGGAAGGCCATTCATGTGTCAGTTAAAGATAGTTCAAGACAAGGGTTCTGATTATATCTACTTGCACCACATGGAGACCACTGCATGCGTCAACTTGAATGACCACAGCTACATAAATATACAAATAACACTCGTAGAAGAATTTTGTAACTACTACAGAGTTGGAAGTACCTGCGTAGTTGAACTCTAAAGCTCATCTGTGGATGTGTGAAGCCTCTGATTGTGATAGTTCTATCAAAGAAAAGAGCCAAAAAGCAAGACCATTTGAGGACTTAGACTATGCACTTGAGCCATTTCCTAAAGAGAGAATGGAGCCCTTGGATTGGACTCAGATCTTGGCCACATTAGATGTGTGTGTCAATGAAAAATCACACCCACCAGGTTTTGTGACAAGAATGGATTAGACTTAGTTCCCTTGTAAATTATTAAAGTGAATCCAAGTGGAAATCATCAAGAAACAACAAAAATTGGTAAAGTACAAGGAGTTGACACTAAAATGCAATATTTGTGCAACCAGGATGAGATTTCTATTTGAAATCTTACCTTGGAAGGTGATTCAAACTGTACCTTGGAGCAAAATAGGGAATCAAGTGACAAATGTTACTTTGAAACCCTTGATACACACGGATACTTGGAGCTTAGTGTAGATGATGAAAAATCGGAAGGTCATGAGAGTTATCTTGAAACAAAACTTGAAAAATTCTTTGACTTTACAAATCAGAAATCCAGAAGACAACGATATAATAGGAATAAATGAGCAACAAAGGGATGAGAAACAATCCAATGCCACATATCAAGGGGAATTAGTCTTATTGAAGACTAGCAGAAGCCCATGAGTGTATAAGAGACAAGATAACAAGAAACGCAACGACATATTTTTAGCTAAACAAGAATAAACAAAAAAAAGATAACCAACAAAACCTTCTAAAGACACTTCAAAGACTGGAGATGATGTTACTAAACCTAAATGGACCAAGGTTGAATGAAAGAAGAAATACAATGAGTTGAAATGAACGTTGAAAGAGATTTGAACAATATATATGAAAAATGGTAAAGAAATAGAGAAACACAAAATAAGTGTACCCTCACACATTGCAAGGAGTACACTATTCAAGATCGCAAAGTCATTGTTGAACAGCTAATGAGGGAGAATATTGAACTAGGAAAATATTATGATAGACCTGAATTCTAAAACAATAGATATAGCAAAACCAAGAGAAGAGCCTAAACCTTCTTATAATGCTATCATGGGTATATCACCAGACGAGGAAGAGTCGTTGATTCAAATGCTCAAATAGTATAAGGATGTGTTTTACTTGTTTGATAAGGAATTGAAAGGGGTTGATCTTGCCATCTGTCAACATATAATTCCCTTGGAGACTCTTTGAGGGTGTCAACCTCAAGAAGTGAACCTATGGAACGATAATATCTCTAGCATATGCAAATATATCACTCTTGAATCTGGAAACCTATGTATGTCCTATGTCACCAAACTCCGTCATTGTGAGGTCCCCAATCTTCCGATGGCCTTCCTTTATTCTCAAGTTCCATTGACGATACCCTACTCCATTTCCACAAAGCATAGATACGAGCATCAAATCAAGAGGAGATCCTCTACCCATCGTGATCGTGGTTGTAAGGGTCATACACCACAGACCAAGTCGATAATCAAGGGATTTAAATCGGACCTAACTCCTATATCACAAAAAGAAAATCTCATTGACATATTTAAGATCCATAAACAATGCCTTTTTTCCCACGTTTAAGAGGATTGGCCGCCATTCATCAATCGTAAAAATGATATGAAACTTAGTCTAAACTAACTAGTAATCTCTTGTGAAAAGTACCTACCTAATTGGGTCCACCTGTCTGTAGACATAGATATGTTTGGATACTAGTCTCCTACTTTTCATACCACACTCACCCGTTTCTCTTGTTTTTTAATTAATACCGCACTATTTTACATATACAAATAGGGTTCCTTAATTAGTTCCGGACACAAGTTCTTTGATACATCCCTTCAAACATCATCAAAAAAATTCAAAGAAGGCCTAATGAAGACACTCCTATATTATAACAAAACAAAGAAATTTTCATTTTTTCTTAAGATTTTGCTGCTATCGAGGACGGACTTTCTTTGTCTAACCAATAGAGCCTTTGCAAAGGATTTACTTATTAGCTAGCTGCAAATTGTGCGACTTTCTCAATTACTAACCGCAAGGACATCTTGCTAATCATAAGGGATAAAAAGAGATCCAATAACCTCAACTTAATCTTTGCTAACCACGAGATCATCTCACTAACTGTGCAAAGCATCTCACTACCCACAAGGAATCTTGCTAACCGCAAGGAACAAAAGATATTATTTCAACAATTCCTCTCTTTAATGATTCTTCAAACATGATCAACCCTTTTAATATCAAAAAATAACAACAATAAAAATCTATCAAGCAATAACAATTTATCAAACAGCTCTTTCATTACTCTACAAAACATATGCTTGTTTCTTGTGATACAATCACATTTCTTGGATAATTTCAGGGAATCCCTATGCTTGCCTTCCTAGGTCAACATAAATAACATTGAAAAATTATAAATTTGTCTTATCGGATTAGTGATGTGTTACCTTTTGTGTTGGAGGTTGGACGGTGTGAGTGCGTGTGTGCACGGATGCATGCGTGCGTGCATGGTGCGGTGCATGTGGGAAAGGGGAAGGGCACGAGATGGTGTGGATGGACCAACCTCTCAAAACTAATGAGTGAGGTGCTCCTTATTCATATATGTATAATCAATAAGGGCATGTACACATGTGGACGGGCGTCCAAACACCAGACGTCTGGCCCTGGGAAAAAGGCGCATCACCTTTATCCCAACAATAACCCACTTAAAGGCGATGTGCTAATAAGTAAGACCTACTAGCTAAACTACTAGTATGTACAGGAAACTAGGTGAGAGACTCTCTCAACCTATGTCCACTGGCTCACTCTGTTGATCTACATGTAGTCATATCGGCTGTGGTGGTACTCTAGTGTGCGTACCCATGCTAGAGTTTGCATGTAAATCCCAAAACCTACTATGTATGGTTTGCAAAACTCCACTATGCATCATGCTAGTGTCATCCATCACAGGAATGACAACCCCCGTTGTAAATGCTCCCATTGCAGCTGCTAGATTGGGCCTCAACACTAGCAAGTCAAACATGAGGCACCCAGACACTGAACGTCATCTATGCAAACCTGGTTGTACTTGCGTCCCCTGTGCTATGCGTAATCATTCCATCATCAAGACTACCCATTGTATGGATGTGTCAACACCGACATTGGGAAACCTACATCCTTATCACCCATAACAAAGAATGTGCATCCTAGCACTGGAATTGGAGTTGATCTCTTCAGACAGCTGATTCCAATGTTGGAATTTAAAGCTACTAGTAGTTATGTCGTCAGTTCAGTTAATGAGACTGGAATAGAGAACTGAATGGACTGAAATAGATTACTAAACTGGATTATTATACTGAAACGAGAGACATACTGAAAGATTGGAAAGAGTATTTGCAGATTCAGATTAATAGCTCAAGGACAACCAGTATAGTGTATAATGGGTTTAAGCTCAAATGATTACAGAAGTAATAATTACAGAGTGAATCTAGAGGCAAAGAGCTCGTAATCGGAGAATGTTTAGAGAGCTAAAGACAAAAGACAAGCAACTAAGCCAAGAAGCGAGGAAGCTCAGAACAACAAAGAAGCTCAGAAGCCCAATTACAATATAACAGGTCCTATTTATAGCTCCTAAGAGTTATTGTAGTAACTATCTATGATAATTACTGCTGGTGTGACTGATCCGTTGTTCGGCCTTCTAAAGGACAATTCCCACCTATTGGGATTTTCCTCGCCTTCTACATCCTTCCCTCCTTTCTTGAATTTTGGTATAACTCCAAAATTTCTGAAAAAATCCGCCACCTAATTCTGATTTGGTGTTTGAGGAAACCATCCGGCCTTTTGGTTGGCCTAAACCCTAATGCTTAACCCTGTTGGTTGTTGGTTTGGCCAATGTTCCTCATGGTATGGTCGATGTTCCTCATAGTAATACTCTTTTGATATTGCTAGGTTTTTACCATACTTCATGCTCGTTGAGTACTTGACACCCCTATAGTTGTAATTCCAAGGGTACCCAGCCAAAGAAATTTTAGTGCCTTACTTGGAAAATCCACCATCTGATTCTCAAATGAAACTACCCAGTATCCTTCCACTGAACCCACTTCCTCTTGCCCTTCTTCTATGTTGGTGCCTCAAAAGTCCCAGTGTCAGCATTGTCCTTCTGGATAAGTCTGTAAATGGCCTCCTGCTCCAGCTAATCCTGCCTTTCAGTAGACATTTCAAATTCATAAGGCATGAGAGGATTGTAGGTTTTTGTGTCGGGATCATACAGAGTGTGTCTTCCCTTTGTCACACGGGTTCTGGCCAATTTGTGACAATGCGAGACTGTGTGGATCCATCCTTGCAAAAGAGGCTAATTTGTTTTAATTCTTGCTTCAAAGATAATCTCAACCATCTCTTTGTACTGTGGCCCCAGTCCTGGTTTAGCAGTGATATCCTTTTCAGGGATCTTGGAAGACTCCACAATCAGTTGAAGCAACTGATTTGTGATCTTTGTTAAACCACAGAGCTGGATCTTCCACAATCCCACACAGAGTTTGACCCTCTGTATGGGATCTTCCACGATCCCATATAGGGTTTGACCCTCTGTATGGGATCTTCCACAATCCCATACAGGGTTTGACCCTCTGTATGGGATCTTCCACAATCCCATACAGAGTTTGACCCTCTGCATTTCTCCTCGCAGTTCCATGACATTATTCAGTTTGAGAGCATCATTGATCAATGTTTGCCAGGTTTTCCATTCTACAGTGGCTTGCTCATACCAGTGCTGAAGTTCATCAGTGATATTGAAGTAGGTGAGCTGATCCACTGGTTCTTGATGCTGAGGATACAAAGCTGGGAAAAATCTGGGGAGTTCAGCTTCTTTAGCAGGCAATGCATACAGGAGAACTGGAGAATTGGGCACAAATTCTAAAAATTTGAGAACAACCTGGTTCTCCTGTTGCATCATCTTCCTAGTAACTAGGACTAGCTAAAAGAGTCTTTGGAGAGCAGTTTCCTGCTCCCCTACTGTCATTTGAGTCCAGGGTCCTTTACTGCTAGAAGTCTGATCTTCAATAATATTTTGCACCCTTTGGTCCAAAACTCCTTTGGCAATTTTCATTTGAAGTAAAACTTATTTCAGTTGATTTCTCACTTTGTTCATGCACTTATATGTAGGCTTGTTTCCAAGTAGTAGATCTAGTTCAAGGACTAGAGAATGTTGGTCTGCAGTGGACTGTCGTTGCTAGTTTGGATTGACTATCCTATCATTTGAAGTCAGCACCCACCCACTCAGGTACCCTTTCCAGTAGATGGATTCTGTTGGGACGTACAGGCAATTGACACAATTCTTGATTGTGGAAGGCATCTTATTTCCAATGTTGAATCATTTCTCTGGCTCCAACATATAGCCTTTGAAAGAGTTCCAGATAAAAAAAAAGAGCATCATCCTCCAAATACATCCTAGTAATAGGAGCTTGTTGATGTCTTAATCTCTTGTTGAGCGTGATAAGTTGTAATGAATGTTGCTCATCACCCTTTAAGGACTCAATCACAACTTTGTCTTTTCCTTTGCTATCTAGACTACATTGTGACTGGTGTACTGGGGAACCTCCATTGTTGTCTATCTATCCTTGCTTGGTTGCTGATAAACCACAGGTCCCCCAACTCTGCTGGTCTGGCTAGTCTTTGTTGGGTTGATTGCCCTTTGTGGCAGCTAATCCACCAGCACCAAAGCCCATAGGTGGAGGAGGCGTATTATCATCGTCATCAGGTTTATCTATTGGGTCATCCTCCCCTTCCTCATCCTGATCTTCTGCTTTCTCAAAATCCTCATCAAGCTCATTCTGCTTATCAATATAGTCCCGGATAGCTTGATTTGCTAAAGCACTATCGTATTTAGAGAGCTTGTCTTGCAAATCACTCTGCATGGTCTGTGTCTTCAGATTATCCATATTCAGAGTGACATTGCCCTCTGGACTCAAAATATCAGCCAGGTTATTATATATACCTCTCTGTTAAAGAAGCCTTCAATGCAGTGTGGTTAGTCAACGGCGCGTTGTAATCTACCCTCTTCATTCTCAACATAGTCTAAAATCTATCAGTATTTCTCATAGGTTCTGCCTTGTCTTCAACTAACTGCCTATTCTCTGTTTCAAGCTTGGACAGCTTTGCTTGTAGTTCTTGAATTGTTCTGACTAACTAGTTTTTAGCTATACTATGCCTCAAAGATTGTGCCCCTATATCCTGCTTCAATTTTTGAACTTACTGTTGGATGCTTCCCAGTTCTTCTTTTAATTTAGACACTTCATCAGTGGAAGTGTATGCATCCATCATTTGTTCCAAGGCGTTGACATTGTGTTCCATGATGACTGAATAAGCATCAAGAAGCCATCTACTACTATTGTTGGGTCAGAGTGGATTGCCTCATAAACCGTAACAGGATCTAGGTAAGGTAATGTTGTGAAGTCAGGTTTTTGAAGAATTAGTCGTCCTTTGAGAAGGTGATTCTGTAACTGCTGCAGTCTCTCCTTTTTGGCTAGGGATAAAGCCAGTTAACTCAAAGGAATTTTCCTGGCTGGACTGGTAGCTTCTGGACCCTTTCCCTTGTCAGTATGAACTACCAATTGTTGATGGTCTTTTCCAACACTGGTGTCTGCTAGAGTCTGTTCTTCTTGCTAGCCTTTCCCAGCACTAGTTTGTGCTAGGGTCTGTTCTTCAGGTGTGGCTGAAGTCTAGCCTGTTGAAAGTTTACTAGGAGGTAGAGACTTAACCCGACTCTCTAGCTACTTTAATAAAGCAGTGGTTTTGGCCAATGTAATCCTTGGTTTCTTTGAACCACTGGCTTCCAGCTTTGTGGCCTTCCTCTTTTGTCCAGTTAGGGCTAACTGATTGCCTGGAGCCTCTTCATCTGAAGAGAGCTCAACATTGTTAGTCTTTGGGATGGGCTTCTGACTCCAAGCTATCTGTACCTGATAATGAGCATTGGGAGTATTTGTCCAGTATAGAAATTGCCACGCATACCAAGCTTTGAATACATTCTGAGATTTCAGCTTGGCAGTCTACTGGAGCACATTATGAGATAAGATCTGACATAAGTTGATTTTAGTTGTAGGGTGTAATCTTTTTGCAAGTAGCATAGCAAATAGCTTTTTGACACATAGGTAGGGTTGTTCTTCAAGCTAATGTCCTTAGCAACAAATCTGTACACTAAGGGAACGTCCAGTCCTGCTACTGGAACCCCTTGAGCACTAGCCCTCTGTTCTTCAAGCTAATGGCCTTAGAAACAAATCTATAGGCTAAGGGAATGTCCAATCCTACTACTGAACCCCTCATTAGGAGATTTCGGAGGTCTTTTGGAGGGCCTTTTGGAAGAGAGAGGAAAATAAGCTCCTCCAATGAGAGAAGAGCCTACGTTACGTAGAAAAATAGATTGATATTAACAAAAATATAAAAGGTGTCCCTCTCCTCATTTAATAATCTAGTGGTCCTTGAAGACAAGCACTCTCTTTCATTTAATGCGAGCACCTTCTTCAGAAGGTAGATGCGGTGCATTTGATACGGGCTACGTCATCACTAGAACTCAAAAAGTCACCAAACTATCAAGTGGTGGAAGATTTTGAAACTTTTGATATTGTCAATGCGTCCGGAACGCACATATCTCCTAGAAATGAATGTCCAATTGCCTCGCTCAAACATCCAAAGAGGCAAAAAAATGTCAAAAAGCCCTAAAGGAACATTTTACTAACGGCGCGCGAGGGCCATTCCAAAATTTTGTAACGCCTCCTCGCGCGCCGTTAGTAAAAAGGCCCTTTTTCCTCTTTTTAGGGAGCTTTTTGAGAGGAAAATGTCCAAAAACCTCTAAAAAGGGGCTTTCTAAAAAGATAAGTGTCCAAAACTCACTAAAAGGAGCTTTGTACTAACGACGCGCAGAGGGGCATTCTAGAATTTTGGAATGCCTCCTCGTGCGCCATTAGTAAAAAGCCCTTTTTTCCTCTTTTTAGGGAGCTTTTTGAGAGGAAAATGTCCAAAAACCTCTAAGAAGGGGCTTTCTGGAAAGAAAAGTGTCCAAAAATCACTAAAAAGAGCTTTGTACTAATGGCGCACAGAGGGGCATTTTAGAATTTAGAAATGCCTCCTCGCGCGCCTTAAGTAAAAAGCCCATTTTTTGGGATTTTTTGACATTTTTTGCCTCTCCGGTTGTCGGAATGAGGCAAGTAGACATTCGTTTTTAGGGTATTTTGGCGTTCCGGACGCATTGGTGGTGTCAAAAGCCTCAAAATCTATCACTATTTGACAGTTTGTGACTTTTTAACTTTTAGTGATGACGTAAGCTGCATTGAATGCGTCGCACCTGCCTCCTGAAAAAGACGCTCGCATTAAATAAAAAAGTGACCATTTTCAAGGAAGATTGGGAATATAAATCTACTTTTTAGAGTGTCTGGTTGTCTTTTTGGACGTACTCACAAGGTGCAAGTGCATTTTATAAAAAGTTTCTAGAGAGAGAAATACAATTTCTTACAAGGCCCTCCAAATGACCTACGAAATTTTCTAATGTGAGCACTAGCCTTTTGTATCTTCTTGGTTGCTTCATTCTCTTTCGAAGCCAAACTTATCTGTTATGCAGATGATTTGGTTGACTTTGGCTCATTGGGCATTTTGAAAGCATAAGCAATATTGTCAGGAGTTGCTGTGACTTTCATACCATTGACAATATCCTTGGCATTGAAGGAATCAAGAATCTGCTTGATTATGGTCGTGTCAAAGTCTATTCTTGTAGCTTGCACCACCACATGCAAGTCCCATAGTCGCATCGGCCCTGCTCAGTGAACACATACCTTTGTATCTGCTATGGGGAATAAGTGGTAGAGAAGCTTTAAGAGAGGTAATGATTTCCTAAGTTTCATCTATGGTATCCCGCATCTTCTTTGAATTTTTTCTTCTACCCATGCACTGTGAGGATGGTAAGTCGATAGAGGAAGAAGACTTACTTGGATAGTCAAATCCATAGCCAGGTGTGTCGGGTAGGGACAGACAGTGATCGAAAGATTCTTTGAACGAGGAGGTTTGTGATTGTATTCAAGAAGCCTCATAGCTTGGCGATGGTGAGTGTGTAACAGCAGGCAGGCATCGTGCAGGATATTTGTGAGGAAGAATGCCCACTTGCCTTACTGTTATATGTGTTCGCACCATAAAAGCTCCACTACTTACCGTTCCTAGAGTTTTGTGCACCGTCAGAAACGTGGCACACATGTATTGGCTAATACTCTCCATGTTCCTTTTAATGATTAACACATGCATTCCACTTGTCCTTTTTTCCATAAAAACTGGTACTGGCTCGGATACTTTACTGTCTCTGCCCATTGGCTCTGTTTTGTCGTGCTGAGACTTTTCTGACACCTTGATTGTCTCTAGTACTGGTTGTACATGGAAGAGGTTTAGAATGGATGATTCTGAATTTTCTTGGCCGTCTATTCCCAGAATGTCAGTATCTTCTTCTCTGGAAGTCTCTTTCTCATTAGAATAATATAGCTTGATCTTGGCTCCATTATAAACACCTGGCAGCAGTAATCCAAATAAATCCTTCATTGTGCCATTGGAAAACACACAATCGACTTCATACAGGCCAGCCCAAGCTATCTTTGAATTCGGTTTCTTAGCGCCTAGCTTGGATTGATAGAGCAAAACCAAGTCACCCTTCTGGAACTCCCTAACTTTGATTCGTTTATCATGCCAGTGCTTTCTTCTTTGCTGAAAAATCTCTTGTTCTAGCATAGCACGTTGTCTTAACTCATCCAGTTGTGCCAATTCCTCCAGTCTATGTTTAATATTGTGATTGAAATCCAATCCATACTCAACCACCATCGTGAGAGTGGGAATCATGAATTCCATAGGCACTACAGCTTCAGTACCATACACCATTTTGAACGGTGTTAGTCAAGTGGTGACTTTATAAGCTGTCATGTAGGCCCATAGAGCAGTCTTGAGCTTAAGATCCCATTGGTGTGGCTCCTTCTGCACAATCTTGGTGAGAATGGTCTTCATGGTTTTATTATTGCTCTTTGATTGCCCATTGCATCTGGGATAATATGGAGTTGACTTCTGGTGCTTTACTGAGAGAATTTCCATCAGAATATCCATAGTATCATTAATAAGTGTGTCCTTTGATCAGATACAATCTCAACAGGGCATCCAGAATGGCAGATAATATTTTCAAATAAGAATACAATAGTGGAATTTGTGGTGTTATCTGGAAGAGCCTTGGCCTCTACCCACTTGGTGCATAACAAGTGGCCATCAATATATACCAGTTCTTCCTTGGAGTGATTTTTTTGAATGGACCCATGAAGTCCAAACCCCATTTCATAAATACTCCAGTGGTTGAGCTGGAGTAAGAGGAGTCATATTAGCTGTTGTTGGTATGCCCATCCTCTCACATAAGTAACATGTTTTGCAATAGCTTTTAACATCACATATTAGAGTTTGCCACCACAATCCAGCCTGCAAAATCTTCTTGTAAGTAATATCAATGGAAAAATGTCCTCCAAAATCCCCATCGTGTGCCTCAAAAATAACTT
Source organism: Adiantum capillus-veneris (assembly GCF_014529385.1). Classification (NCBI taxonomy): domain Eukaryota; kingdom Viridiplantae; phylum Streptophyta; class Polypodiopsida; order Polypodiales; family Pteridaceae; genus Adiantum; species Adiantum capillus-veneris. Next base: position 12,870,033 of record NC_140946.1, on the reverse strand, counting down.
GCATTATTTCTTCCATTGGCACGCACCTTCAAAGAACCCTGTAACATTTAATGGCCTAGTAACTTGTGTGTGGTGGAAATTAGCATGAAACATAGTGAGCATTTCATTAGAGTAGATTCCTAGTGAGCATAACACTCTAGCATAACAAGAGTGCTTGGGTGGAGAGGGCAACAAAAATCATAACACCTAGTTAGATAGCATGAACAATACTTCAAAAGAGAGAGAAATAAATCTATTGACAATAGTTGAGGACCAAATTTACATGGAGTTGGTCCCCCCTCCAAAAGGCTTTGTATTATAGGTTTCTCTTATAAAGAGAGACATTTTACAATACAATTCTTTGTGTTCCTTCAATACTAGCTAGTGCAATGAAGATGGTAGCTTCAAGCACTAAGCAAAACACTTATAAAACACAACATCAATTCCCTCACGGTCTCAGACCCAAGACCTCACACACCTTCGAATATGGTGAGAGCTAGCGGGGTATGAGAGTAGATTGAGAGGAAGAAGGAGTAGTCTTACAAGAAATATGTACATCTTCTCACATAATCACTCATATTATCATAGCATAGCTTAGTAATTAGCATGGTAGAGGAGATGAGCATGCATTGAAGCTTGGATCTTGGTTGGATTTGCATCACAAAGCCAAGAGTTGTTGGTGTAGGCCTCCCTTCTCACAAGCTTGGAGTAGGTAATAAGCTTTCCATTAAGGCTTGAGAAGGGGAGAGAGAGTCTTCTTGCTCCACACATAAGATTTTGTGTGTGTGTGTGTGTGTGTGATAATGACTTGACATATTCAGCCCCCCTCTCTCTCTTGGTCGCCCCTCATGGAATTTACTCATGATGGCACCTCATTGGACCTCTCCAGGCTTAGCCAATGAAAATTAAGTAGCATAAGTGATAGCCTTCTGACATGTGTCCCCCTTTCTCCTTTTGTGAGAGCTTTAGGTAATTAAATAATGCAACTAAACTCTCATTGGACCCCTTTGTCTCCTGTCCAATAGGAATCAGGCAAGCCATTAGGCTGCTGATCCCTACTGTGGTCGATCTGCCAGCTTTACCAATATTCTAGCTTTTTCTCCCTTGACACTTCTCCATATTAATTAATCAATTTAACACAAGAAAATCATTTAGGAAAATTAGATATTAGGTATTATGACAAGCCCCATCTACTACAAGTCTATAGAGAAATCCTCCTATTATAGTGAACTTCAGACTCTTAATAATCAAAGACTTCTTCTGATTCTGAGTCCTTTTTTGAGAATCCTCCTTTAGAGATGAATACATATACATCATACCATTCTGGATTGGTGTTTTCTCCAGTTGTTAGACAGGAAATCAGCACCACAATGGGATTTACCAGGCTTGTGAAATATGCGGAATTCAAATTCCATCAAGAACATCATCCATCTGATCAATCTTCCTTGAATGATAACTTTGTTAATTAAAAATAATAATGCCTGATGATCCACATAAACCAAGACTACATCGTCTCAAGCCTTAGACACATGCATAGGATATACCAGGTTGTTGTGGGCTCCTCTGGCAATCACTAATGAACCGCAAGCGTCTAGAAAAACTACTCTCTAAGTAGTATCTGACAACCAAATCCTGCTAGCTGTCTCACTGAGATCAAGCTCTATCTTAGCTGAGGAACGTAGCACACATGTTGTAGCATGTATGATGCACCACTAGGCTAAGACAAACAAACATCTCTTGCACCCTTTATGTCAAACATCGAACCATCGGCCAAGTCTCCCACTAGAAAATGTGTTAAACCACTCACAACATGGTGTGACGTGGAAGCACTATGGAGAAAGTGTATTATCCATAGACAAATCTGCAAGAGGTACACTTGAGGTGAGTGTGACATCATCTTCACTGGCATAGACTGCTACTGGAACTGCCTCTCTAACATGTGTCATAGCCGTTTTTGCATCTTGCATACATCTATGCTGATGTCTCATACGTCTGAAACAACGACGCCTAACGTTCCCTGTGTGACCACAATGCCAATATCATATGTATCGGCAAGAACGAGACCACCATCTCTCACTGTCACACATATATGCTGCCATAAGGGAATGCCAAAATGGCAACAAAAGTGGGAAATCACTCGACCCCTACACAAACATGAAAACCATGACCGATCGCATCAAAATCGATGCTCACATATGCATAAAACAGCTCCACAATCTACTATCTTCAAGCATAAACTGGGACAAACTACTCAACCGAGCATAAAGCGCATAACCATATATGCAAGTAGAGAGAAAACTAGCTCAAAACACATCCCACAAACTGTCTACAAAGGTCTACAAAAACCTGTGAAACCTGTGACTAGCAAAGTTTGTAGCCACACAAGCATACACTAATCCTCACTCCTGTGAGAGTGGGTACAAGAACACCATGCTGTGTCCAAACTAAAAAACTTGTAAATGAGAGTGAACACTCGATCACTATTAAAGTGGGAGTCTAGCTTCACCACCACTAAACTATCAGAGAGCAAATTGCGGATATGCATAAACCATGGCGAGGAATCCTGGGAAAAATCCGACAGAGTTTCCCCTGGCAATTGACCAAAAACTCAAAAATCTCACCAAATACGCATGGAAATAGACACTCAGTTATCAGTAGCAAAATCCACAAATGGCATACATAGCATTTCCAAAACCCTCGCAAAACATCTCACTCTTGACCAAGTGTCTCTGTGGACATATACATGTCCATAAACACCTAAAAACCTACAAACGTGCTACCTTCAAGCTATGGCTAGCTCAAACTATATCCACATAATGCATACATAACATGAAACTGCACCAAACTATGCAAACAAGCTCTCTATAATTCTCTGTGAGCAAAATCGCTAGAAAAAATGGCAACTACTACCTCATCGATCAGTAAACACGTTGATCAAAAACGTCGTCCAAGAGCCAAGTGCGCTCGAGGAAAATTCACTCTAGAATGGTCCGTCAGAGCCGTATGCATCGATATGTGCCTTTGAAGCCATAATTGGAGAAAACTATCAAAGTCAAAAATCTTGGGATGGCCGTCCAAGCCGACTTCCATCACCGGGGCAGAAGTGCCAATGCTATGGCCGCATGTGCTCAAAGTTGAGAAAACGCTCGATGTCGGCTTTTGCCATCGGGCGAAAGTGCACTAGTCGAATAGCTGCTTGATCGGCACATCGGTGTCAAAACTGCTACAGCGAGCTAATGTCGAGAGCCAATGTCGAGAGCCAAGGCCAAGGCATGTCAAGACAAATCCATAGAGGAAAATGCCAAGATGTTGAGAAGAAATAGCCAAAATTGGTGTCGAGCTGGGTGTAAAGCCGCCAAAAAACAAAACCGAGGAGAAGACGATGTCGGTTTGATGTTTGAGCTTATTTGTCGAGGCTTGCAAAATGCCACAAATGCCTGTGTGTGCACTGATGCCAAGAGCACGCATGCTTGTTCCTCTCACTCACTCACTTGCTATCTCTCTCTCACTTGCCCGCTCTCAGTCTCTCGCTCTCTAGAGCTATATGATTTTTTGGGGGTGTGTGAGAGTTGGGGGGGGGGGAGGCGGGGTCCGTGGGAATGCACCTTGCACGCAAGGAGTCTTATACACAAAAAAAAATTATTAAAAAAATCTCTGATGAGCCCCTCTTTGTCGAGCTGACAAAATGGTATGGAGCATATGTCGTCTATCTTCACTGATAGAGCTGCCTCAATTGGACTTCCCTCAATTCCCACTTTCAATGCCAAGCTACTGTGCTTGTTGCTCGTTCGATTTCTTGGCTCCTCTTCTCGGATCTACAGCCCTTCTCCCAATGCTGCTCAAAATTCCCTAGCTTGCAAGCCTGTGAGCTATGCTACTGATTGCTAATGTAATCCCCCCCTTTGCTTGCCTTTTGCAAGCTCTTGCTCTTGGTAGCTACCCGCCATACTCGCCCTCAATCCCCTGATGAAAATCCCCCAATTTTTCACTCGGTATTTGGCTTTGATTTTGCTCTATTGGAGACCTATTGCCAGATCGCAAAGCTTGTGAATGCCTGATTTGACTGGATTTGCCTTTGATTGCTCCAAGCCCAATTCACAGCCCGCCGACCTTGCCCCTGCTTGGCCTCAAGTTTTTTTGGCTGCCCGAATACACATAGGTTTTCTGCATTCAAGTTTCCCAAATCTATCTACGAGCTGCTCATTGATTTTCTTAGACAAGGCTCGATGAGCTCCCCAATCCCATGCTTGGATTTGCTTGGAGCTACTTGAAGAAGCTTTGTCGAGATGTCTGCACAAGAGTATGACAGTGTGTGTGTGTGTTTCTACACACATCACAAGCTTTGATTCCAAAGATTTCTAAGCTTTATTTCCCTACTGAGCTTCAATCTCTAATACCACTTGTCTGTGCGTGTGTGTGCCGTGCGTGCAAGGAAGGGGAAGAGCATGAGATTGGTGTGGGTGAAGCAACCTCTAGAACTAAGTCAAGTGAGGTGCTCCTTATTCAAGTTAGGACCCACGCAAAAGGCACAATTCCTTTAGCCCAATAGAAGGCTTCAATTTCTTTTGTAATTTATACCTCCGCTTGAGCTGAAAGTGTAGTTGATACCTTCATTTGTACCTTCCTTGGAGGTGTGACCACAAGAGCATCCTTGGAGCTTCAAGTCACTTGCTTCGGAGCCATTGTATCAAGATAGATTGGATGAAAATCTTTGCCATGAAAAGTAGAGTTACGGATTTCTTGCTTTTTGAGAAGATGACAAGAGAGAGAAAAAGAGAACTCAACAATCCAAGGGACAACACGATGGTGGTAGAGATGGAGATAGGTTAAGGGTGAGAACTTGAGGGAGAGAAGGTAACTCCGACATCAAAGCAAGAGAGCTTCTGCTTTTGAGAACTTATGTGTGTGTATCTTGAAAGTGAAGGGAGAGGGGTTTTTATATAGGCTCTCAAAGGCAAAAGCAAGAGCTAAGAATATCAAAAACCAGAAAGATAAGTTTGTACATGTTTACGGGTTTTTTTTTGACACACATCCCCATGCGTGATTTTGAATCTCTTATTTTAGGAGAAGCTTGGCTTCCAAGAAAGTAAGCTTTGCCTTCCTAGAAATACTCCTTCTTTCTTAAAAATACTTCTTCTTTCCTAAAACTACTACTTATTTCCTACAATTTAGCCTAAAATTTCTCCTTTCTTAAGGATCAACTCTCACCTTCAAATATAGTTTTAAGGCTTTTTCCATAGCAGCCTATTGTTCCCACATCAGTAAGGATGATTAATAGTTCCAGAGTTTGATTTTTGACCCGATTGTTTGATAAAATTCTTTATGACTTAACAAAATGTGAACCTTAAACACTTTTGCAAAGTAGATGAAATAGTTTTTATTGAAAAATGTTGGGTACATTACAATCTTCCCAACTCAGGGATACGAGATGTCCTCATCTCAAGAAAAAGTGAGGTTAGTCCTACTCTCATTACTAGCTTACATCCAAAAGGGTAGCTTTTTTAGTCTACTTCAATTGCTACTGTGGATTTCTTAGTTAGATGTGGGCAATTGTTCCAATAATGTCCAAACTCTCCATATTCAAAGCATTAAACATTCGAGTGTGGAGGATCTTGTACATTAGCGGTATAAGGTCTTTGTGGTTGTCTAGCGTTGAAGGTCTGATTCTATTCTTCTTGTGATCCCTTGCTCTTTCATCAAAGGTTTAACTTGTAGTAAAGCATCTTGTACAATGGTAAGTTTCAAGGCTTCCAATCATGAGCTAATTGGTTCTCTTAAACCTTGGCAGAAACGGGCTACTAGATGCTCTATCGTCATTGGCGGAGCATAACGTCTAAGCCTTACAAACTTTGAGTAGTACTCTTCTAAGGATAAGCTATATTGTTTCAAGCTAAAGAACTCATTCATCTTCAATGCTTCTTGGACAGGATCTAAATATTTTTCGTTCATTGCTTGTTTGATTTCCCTTCCAACTTTGGGAGTTTTTCAATATTCCCATGTCACGACAATGTTGTTTTCACCATAATTTTGCTTCCTCTGAGAGGCGAAACATCCCTAGCATCACTTGATTTCTAGGTGTGGTTATTGCAGCCAAGAAGCAATCATACAAAGCTTCAATCCATACTTCTGTATCTTTCTCAATATTAGCACCCTCTTCTTTAAAAGAAGATGGTTGCATTTGTTTGAGCAACAATCTCTTCTCCTGAATTTTTGTGTGAATAACATCTTCTAAGGGTTCTCCAATATAGGAGTGATTTGACGATTCCCCTGAGTGTATGCATATATTAACATCAATGTTTATAATGACTCACAATAATAAGGTATTTCCTAGAGTTAGACTTATCCAGTCCACTATAAGTTCAATCATATGACTTAATCCGAGTCCCTTAAAACTCAATCACATGACTTAACAGGTCATGACTTATCTCAATCGCATGACTTAACCAGTCATGGCTCATCCAATCCACCAAAAACTCACTTACATGACTTAACTAGTCAAATAATTTCTTTGAAGAAAAACAACTCAATCTCCTATTCCATAAAGATATCAAACTGTCATATAGGGATCTACAAAAATCTCTCCATGAGAAACATATTAGAGGTTTCAATCATAACCTTGATCCACATCAACTTGCATGTCGTAATATTTTGATAGGTTGGGTAATGGGTATAGAAAGCGATACACACAACGTAGCCAATACAAACTTTTAACCTAAAGCTCTAATACCAATTGTGAAGTTGTCAAACCCGGAATATTGGATCGACTTGATAGATGGCCTTCCTTTATTCTCAAGTTCCATTGATGACACCCTACTCCATTTCCACGAAGTAGAGATATGAGCAACAGAAGGGAGAAAATCCTCTATCCATCGTGATCATGGTTGTAAGGGTCATACTCCACAGCCCAGGTCAGTAAAATCAAGGGATTTTAATAAGAGCTAATTTCTATATCACATAGATAAAATCCCATTGAAATATTTAGAATCCATAAAAGATGAATTTTTTTCCATGTTTAAGAGACATGACCGCCATTCATAAACCCTAAATATGATATGAGATTTAGTCTAAACTAACTAGTAATCTTATGAAAAGTACCCAATCAATTGGGTCCATCCGTCCATAGACATAGATTCGTCTGGATACTTGTCTCCCACTTTCCACACCACACTCACCCGTTCCTCTTGTTCTTTAATCAATACCACACTGTTTTACATATACAAACAGGGTTCCTTTAATAATTTTGGACACAAGTTCTTTCATAAAACCCTTCAAACATCACCAAAATAATTCAAACAAGGCCTAATGATGACAGTCCTATTTTTTTAAAAAAAAGAATTTTCTAATTTCTCTTAAGAGTTTGCCGCTACCGACGGACTTTCTTTGTCTAACCAACAAAGCCTTTGCAAAGGATTTAGTTATTTGTTAATCGCAAATTGTGTGACTTTTCCAATTGCTAACCACAAAGGCATCTTGCTAATTGTGATGCATCTCGCTAACATGGAGGGATAAAAAGGGAGTTGATAACCTCAGCTTAATCTCCATTAATTATGAGATCGTATTGCTAACCACACGATACATCTTGCTACCCGCAATGCATCTTGCTAGCCGCAAGAAACAAAATATATTATTTCAACAATTATCTCTTTAAATGATTCTTCAAACATGATCAACCAACTCTCAATATCAAACCGTAACAACTTATCAAACAATAATAATTTATCAAGAAATAACAATTTATCAAACAACTCTTTCATTACTCTACAAAACATATGCTTGTTTCTTGTGATACAATCACGTTTCTTGGACAATTTAAGGGAATTCCTATGCTTGGATTCTTAGGTCAACATTAATAACAATGCAAATTTATAAAATTGTCTTACCAAATTAGTGACCTGTTCGACTACCTTTTGTGTTGGAGGTTGGACAACTTCAATTTCTTTCGTAATTTATACCTTCGCTTGAGCTATGGTTGGAGTAGTCGATACCTTTCTTTTCACATTCCTTGGAAGTGGAACAACAAGAGCTTCCTTGGAGCTTCGGGGCCATCATATCAAGATAGAGAAGAGAAAAAGCTTTGCCATGAAAAGTAGAGTTATGACTTTCTTGCTTGCCGAGAAGATGACAAGAGAGAGAGAAAGAGAACTCAATAATCCGAGGGACAATATGATGATGGTATTTCCGCTTCTGAGAACTTCTGTATGTGTATCTTGAAGTGAGGGAAGATGGATCTTTATATAGGCTCTCAAGGTCAAAAGCAAGAGCTAAGAATAGCAAAAAGCAAGGAGATAAGTTCGTACACATTCGCGGCCTTTTTTTTTTGCAGACACGTATCTCAATGCACAATTTCAAATCTCTTATTTTAGGAGAAAGCATGGCTTTCAAGAAAGAAAACTCTAATCTTGACTTACTTTCTTTGCCTTCCTAAAAATACTTCTTCTTTCTTAAAAATACTCTTTCTTTCTTAAAACTTACCCTAAATTTTATTCTTCTTTCTTGAGAGTCAACTCTCATTTTCAGTTATAGTCTTAAGGCTTAAGTTTCCCATAGCAACCTATTATTCCCACATAAGTAAGGACCATAATTAATAGTTCCAGAGTTCGATTTTTTATCTGCTTGTTTTGATAAAACCCTTTATGACTTAACAAAATATGAACCTTAAACACTTTTGCAAAGTAAATGAAATAGTTTTTATTGAAAAATGTTGGGTACATTACAATTGTTAATCCATTTTGGCACTCAAGCGAAGTCCAAACGATACAAAACTTTAGGAGGAGGTCTAAGACACTGCTGGTGGATACGCCGCCAGCAGACGCTAGCATAGCAAGAACAAAGCCAAAAACTCTATGTCAGGCAAGGACAAAGATTAACCCGTAGGCTCATGGAAACAAGGAGATGGATGTCAATCACCTTCTTGACCTTCTAAGACAAGCTCTACTCAAGGAAATCAAATCTAAACGTTTTAGACACTAGTGAATACAACCCAAACTACAATGTTCATGCTATCCAAAACTAGACCAAACTCATTCTAAAAGTCATGAAACTCATAGAAAACACTCTCCTCATCAAGAGATCATTAGTTTATGGACTTTGACTTGATATCCTACCTCAAACCACCTCGTGCAACAATCCCGTAGAAAGACAGGCAGCAAAATGCACGTTATCAGTTTTTGATTTGTATGATCCTAATCCGTAGCTCTACTTTCTGTGGATCCACAGGTATATAGAAATCACCAAATGGACACACGGTTTGCAAGAAAAATCACCCAGAAGCTCGCTTCACGACGACACCGGAATCGTGCAAGCTTAGCATTGGATTGAAGCCCTAGCTATTCTGACACATTGGTGGTGTCACTTTTGCAATGGAGGCTCCTTAGAGCGCGTAGGGAAGAGAAAAAATCTCTCTCTCTCTCTCTCTCTCTCTCTCTCTCTCTCTCTCTCTCTCTCTCTCTCTCTCTCTCTCTCTCTCTCTCTCTCTCTCTCTCTCTCTCTCTCTCTCTCTCTCAGACAACGCACATTAAACTTGAGATTTGATTAATTCAAAAGTTGGCTTAGGGTTACAAAAGTTGGCTTATATACAATTCCTCCTTAGAGGCTCATTCCCACAAAGAATATTGGCCGCTCAAAACATTACAAAATGTCATTCCGCTTCAAAAAATAGTGATACAAAAAGTTGGGAAAAGCTCCTTCTGTGTTTGGCCTTCAACACTCCCCCCTTTTGCGTTCATGTCGTCCTCCCTGACATGACAGGTCTTGATCTCCTACTTCTAGTAAAAATTTTCTTTGTGTCAGTGGAACCCTTGGGGCTTTGGCAGCTTCAAGTATGACTCGTACCTTATATTGCCCAAGGTGACTATGGGGCCGAATATTTTGTTGTCATAAGTAAAGAAGCCAGTGTAGAAGGTTTCTTCAAAAGCTTGCATATGGTAGCTTGATAAGAACATTATTCTTTGATATAACAGATGTAACACCTCCGGGGATGGCTGCTTTGACAAATCAATTTTGTTTTATGTATTTCTCTAGTTTTACACTAGGCTTGGGTTTTACTGGTTGTTGTGATCACTCTTAAGCTTGGGATAGCTCAGTTGTAACATCCTTGAACTTTCTATGGTACTGTGGTCTCACTCTATCTTGCGTGGATTTTTTAACTGATTTTGCACCAATACATTTGTGAATTCACTACCCTCCTTCTCATCTATTGTTTTCTATTTTGCCTACCTTCTCATCACTTCTTTCAATAATATTTTTTCCTTTGAATCCGATCCGTTCAAAGATGGTAAAACTTCCACAATATTCATCATCGCCTTTCCTTTTTTCTCTCAGTGTTTAGGGTAGTCTGGGTATAAATGTTCAATTCTGTATCCCCCACAATATCCTTGCCTCACTTTTCTTTCCAACAGGAGTGTTGACTATCACATTTGGTTGATCCTCTGGGAAATCTCTAGCCCAATGGTATCCACCACACCTAAACCAAGCTATGATGAGTGTCCATGGTGCTCCTCTTTGTGAAACATCTGTACTGGTACCAAAGCACTTTGTTCATGATATTGATCTGAGTATACATACCTTGCTCCTGCTTGATCATCTCCTAATAGTGGTGGTTGATGTCCCAACACTAGTCTTGGCCTTTATACTCCTAGTTGTGGGTTCACTAGTCTTGAGGCGTATCTTGGCAATGGTGGTGTTGGCCTATTGGGTGGATACTAAGGATTTGATAGAATTTTCTGATGATATTGAGGGTTAGCAAGATAAGGCCTTTCCCTAGCTTGCCCTTGATTATAGTAGCATTCCTCAATGACATGATCCATCCACTTGTTTTCAATGGCACACGACTTTTGCTTAGGATATGGTTGAGGTAGCATAGTGCATCATTGCGATGTCGAATGATCTCCTCCACATATGAAGCATCACCTCAAAGGTGGTATTCTCTGGTTCTGAATTCCCAACTTTTGTCACATTCTCCTCACAAGTTCTTTCACTAGTTCTTTGGTGTTCATGGGTGTTTACTGTTCCTATGTTTTTTTCATAGTGCTTGGTCCTCTGTTGGGCTTGCATCTACGTCTCTCGAAACTTCTTCCTAGATCTGGTAGTTTCCCACTAGGTAGAAAACTTCCTTTGTGACCTCATCCAATGTCATACACTTTTGCAAGTGTAAATACTTCTTGAGGTGTTCAATATTGTGCCCCTCACCTAGCAATTCTCCCGAGGTTTCTCACGTAGTGGACACCTCTCAATGTGTTGCTTAAATCACAAAGCGGCTACTCTAACTTTCTCACTCTCTTTCTATTTGAAAGAATGAATCTGCAACATAGTATTGTGTTTGATTCCTCTCATGAAAAACTCCTCTACAAAATCCTGTAGCAAAACTTCCATACTCTGATAGTCTTTCTTTTTCAAACATTGGAACCAGGTGAGGGCGATGCCTTCCAAGAAAAATCCAAAACCTTCAAATTGGATGTGGAAATTTGTGACGTATTTAGCTCTCAATATCTGTTTGAAATATGCTAAATAAGCATGGGAATCACCTGATCCATTGTATTTTGAGGCCATGCATTTTGCAACTTGAGACCTAAGTTGCATTTATACGTTCGTATATCAAAAATTGTACGTATGTTTGGTGTATATGTTGTATACCCATATTATATGTGTATCTCCGAATAAACAATATTTTGATCGAACTATATTTTGACCGAAATATATTTCGATCGAAATACTGTTTGCCTTATTAAAAAAAGGCACCACAACCGTTCGAATGAAATGTCGCAATTTCTAGAGAGAGAAATGAGAGAGAGAGAGAGAGAAGAGCAGAGTAGAGGGGAGCCCAACAAAGCAGAGCCGCACTGAGTCGAGCAGAGCAGATAATTTTTCATCTAATTTTTTAATGTTTTTTTTGTGAGTTTTACTTGCTAACGCTATTGTTGTGGAGTTTTGCTCTCACCTCAGTGTTAGTTTGCATCTTGTTTTTGCTAGTGCTGTTGTTGTGGAGCTTTGCTCACACCTCAATGTTAGTCTACAGGTTTAGACACCCGTCCTTGACTGTGTTGATCCTCGTGACACACTACAAGGGGGTTAGACTTTAGACGCTTCATCCTTGACTGATGTTGACCTCCATGTCACACTGCAGGAAGTAGCTTAGGTTGTACAATTAGATTTTACATCCCTGGTTCTTGCTGACCATCGAGTCACAATGCAGGGAGGAGTTAATTATTTTACATCTTTTCTTCCTAGTTGTTTCTGACCATTGCGTTGCACTACTGGAAGATCATATTTAAAAAATAGATTCTTAGTCTTTGTCTATTGTTGACCACCGTGTTGCACTGTAGAGAGGAGTTTAGGGTTGCCAAATCCTTTGTTCTTGATTGTTGCTGACCATTGCGATGCACCATAAGAAGATTTGATTTAATAGATTCTTTGTCTCTTTGTTTGTTGTTGAACACCGTGTCACACTGTAGGGACGGGTTTAGGGTTGTCAAATCCTTTGTTCTTGGTTGTTGCTGACCATCGTGTCGCACCACAAGAAGATTGAATTTAATAGATTCCTCGTCTCTGATTGTTGCTGACCACCGTGTCGCATTGCAGGGAGGGGTTTAGGGTTTTTTAATCCATCATTCTTGGTTGTTGCTGACCATCGCGTCGTGTTAAAGGGGGATTGGATTTAATGGATTCTTCATCTCTGGTTGTTTCTGACCACCATGTGCACTACACGGAGGGGATAGAAATTTTACATCCTTCGATCCTAGTCTCTAGTTGTTGCTAACCACCGTGTTTCATTGTAGAGAGAGGGTAGATAGTATTAATCCTTCATCCCTGACAGGTGTTGACTTCCATGTCGCACTACAGGGAGATTGTTATTATACATTTTTTTGTCTTTGGTTTTTGCTGACAACTGCGTCGCACTGTAGGGAGAAATTATATATGTTTTAATGTCTTTCGTTATTGGTTGTTATTATTGTCCATGAAATGTTTTTGTTCAGAACTATCTACAATCATGTATGTCAAATTTATATCTATTCTAGATTTACCTTACTTATATTTGCTTCATGTATTTTCAGGCTTCAGTCATGGTAGAGACAAAGTTAACGCATCAGCATCGCAAAATCATTTATGATGCTCTAGTTTTGTCTCTCTATGGAGCTTCAGATGATCATTTGCGACAGGCATTTGATCCACTGTAGGCAAAATTTGATGATTTTGTGATTGAGCTTGTGGAACATTGTTCAGACAACATTTTGCCAATCGGCAATGCTCTTCTACAAAAGATGAAATTTGTGCATAGTCACGACTTCATTCACAATGAGCTACACACTATAAATATTCTACTACATTTTGGCAAGTGAGGAGTGTATGCTGGCATTGTGGACTTGGGACAAAGTACACCATCAAACACTTTGGCAACATTTTTGAAGTTGCCAAATCTCACCCCTCAAATTAGAGCTCAATTTGAGTGATACTGCCCCTGAAAATATCAACACCAATCCTCCTCCTTTCGCCAAAGCATCTGGTATAGATAGTCTCTCATATATTCTTAGATGCTTGGTTATGTGTATTGCAAAGCCCTCCAAGGTTCTCAAGCGCGAATTTTTGCAAAATGTAAACAAACATCCTGCCAGTGGAAAATTCTCCAAACCCTTAGATAGACCTAAAATATGGGATTTAAGCCTTTGTTTATATGGAACCCATAATGTTGGCTATCATGTTGTAACCAAATTTGGCATGAGGCCTATTGATGATTAGACCAGTAACAAACTTTTTTGTCATTAATGGTGTTTATATTTCAAACTATATCTTTAATCGTATTTTCAGTTACGTCTTTAAAGTTCTTCAAGTTAAGGTTTTAAAGTAATTCAAGTTGGATCACTGAAATCCTCTAAACCATCTCTCTTTTCTAAGTACTAAGACCTGTCTCATTAAAGTTTATTATTTTGCATTACAGGTATGGAAGATATTTCTCCCGACCACAATGCACAACATCTTAATGATCCTTTGCTTAATCATGCATTTGGCTCAACAAAATTACAAAGAGGAAGAGATTCGGGTGGCTCAAGGACATATCAGTGCTTTGGCTGCGTCCCAAGAAGACAAATTGAACTTCAAGGGGAGCCACTGAATTGCAGGCAATGCAAACAGCTATGTCCAAATCACTTTGTACGCAATACATTATTTCGTGTCAATGAAAATCTAAGGCTTCCGCTCCCTTGAAGGTTTTAGATTTGCAAGACAGTGTCCTCGCAAGAAATATCCTTTCAAGATTTATCCAAGTGTATAGATCACCACCAAATAATAATCAAGTGGCAATTTACTTTGTGCAACAATGCTATTGATATTATGTATTGCATCTCAAAATAGATTAGAATGATTGTCGCACTACAGGAGGCGTTGGAAAATGATGCCCAGCCAAGAATATTCATGCACAGGAAGCCAATCAAGAAGATCATCCTTGCAAGAGAGGTTACACATATTTGCCCAAAGAAACCGCAATCATTGAGCAGCTTGCAGCCCAAGGTGTGGATTTTGCAAGTAAAGGAGAGACCCCAACCATGCTGTGTGCTCGTATAGAAAAGCTAGAAAGAAAGTTGGCATGGTATGAGGCAAGGTATGGGCCTATTAACAAAGAAGAGGTAGACAATGCAGGTCCAAGTGATTCATTTGGCAATTCAGAAATTCTTGTATCTGATCTTTTTGAGAACCAGCCCATTATTTAAATTAAATCTCTCAAACAATACTAATCTCTAGCCAAATGTCCCATCTTCTATCTGCCACTATTTCAACAAGGGCTGCTTTAACCTGTTGTAGTGTAGAGAGAACGCAATACGTTGTAGCAAAACGGGTCACACAAAAATGTGTAATTTTTTTGTTGGGGACTTTGTTCTAAATAGAGAGTAAGAAAATGAATGCTCTCTTAGAAACTTCACCAAGTGGTTTGCATCTAGAAGAGTTTTCTTAATAGAAGGAACTTTTCCAGAGTCTTTTAAGAGTAGATTCAACGTGTGGGTAGCACATGGAACCCATGTAATGTCTGGATACTTTGATTCAATTGCTTTTCCAGTTGCTTTGTAGTTAGATGCATTATATGTGACAATGGCTATCACATTTTTAGGTTCCCCTACTCTTCTTATTGAACACTCATATACACCAACAAGCTATCCACTAGTTTTCTCTTTTAAGGATGTGTCGATCGCTTCAAGAAAGATGGATCCTCTTGGACAAATCAACATCGCATTAAGAAATGGTTTCTTCTGACAATTTGTCCAACCATTTAGAGCGATTGTGCATCCATAATGTGGCACATAATTAAGAGTTGTGTGCTTTAAAATATTCTCTGATAATGTAGTCCTCTCTCCTCAAAATCTCGTCAACAATGTGAGCCAGAGAGTGGCCCTGGGGTTCAATTTAAAGGCCGTGAGGACTCTCAAAAGCGATTACATGAAAAGATTTAAACTTAAAAGCTATAGGCCCAAAAGCTGATGTTGAATCTAGCGAGCATAAATTATAAAAATTCATATCCATGAGTTGGAACAACTTATAAAGTAACTTTGGTGTCCAGGTAGTGATGCCATGTCATCAGTTTATGAAATATCCCCTCTTGAAAAAAATGTAATCATCCTCGATCACTCCTGTAGAAACACACAAAATCCATAAACCAATTTAAAAGACACTGACTCTAAGTATCGATGCACTAGATGACACAAATCTAGAGCTTGCATAATTATGACTGAGTCAATGCACATTTAGATCATATCCAAATCCAATCACATAAAATTCCATCCAGATCTAAGACCATGATTCTTGGAACCGTGTTAGGTAATCACATCTAGATCCACATCATAACTAATTGATATCAGATTAACTAATTCTTATTGAAATCATGTCTATAGAATCTCAAGAAATGTTGCAATCATTTCACCTTTCAATCATGCACTCAAAAAAAATCACATGATAGAGTACATATCAATCAGATTCAATTTTGGCAATTCCCATTTCCAATTTTCTTATTCATAAAGTCACATAACAGAATATTTTCAGTACATCAGTATCCTTGAAATCCAAAGGAAAATTAGTGACTTTATTCCATCTAGGTAATTTTGTGACAAAGGAGCGGAGTAACTCCCCTCTTGTGTGGAGTCTCGTCTGCACCAGATTCAACCCTACTAATATGTGGGATCTCTTGGAAAATGCAGCTAAATTGAAAGCCTCAAGGTAAAGTTCTAATATCTAAGGATTATCTGCTAGGTCCTCCTCCTCCATCCACTTCACATCCAATGTCGGATAGTTCTTGAATTTCACTAAGAACCACCAAATCACTTTACCTTTCATTTTTCTTTGTTTGTTAGCCAATATCTATTGTGGAACAAGTATCTCCTTGCTCTCTTCCACTTCATGTTTCTCCTCTGGCTCCTTATCAACTAGCACCTCACCCTTAAAAGGTTTCAAGAGACTCACATGAAAAGCATTGTGAATCTTCCAAGTATTTGGCAACTTGAGTCTGAAGAATACATCATTTATCTTTTCTTGAATCTGGAAAGGATGAGGTCACCACCAAAATCTCCTCAAGGAGATAATTTTGCTAGAAAGTACAGTGGATCTTCTAAGATCAAAAGTTACTCAAATCATTAGGAAAAATATAAACCCTCTAGGGGCCCTTTGGGATTAAGGTTAATTAGAGGCCAGCCAATAGGAAGAGGGTGGTGGACACACTCTATACCCTCAAAAAAGTAAGGGGACAAGGTAGCCTTACACCTCTTAATGGCCTCTTACCTAGTGAGAAGGTAAGGGAGGTGGCTAGGGGAAAGGGAGGGGGGGGGGGGGGGACCACTTTGACCTTTTTCCCCCACTTTTTGGCTCGGATTTAAAAATACACAAAAAATTTCAAATTTCAAGTTTTCCCTCCTTAAAAGGTCCCCTAACATATTTCATGGTCAAAAAAGTATTTTTGACCTCCAAAAGTCAAAAACGTGCACTAAAAATTTCCAAAAACTTAAAATTTTCAAAACATCATTTTTCACCCTCCAAAGTCTTTCCAAACCTATTCTATAGCTAAAAGTGATTTTCTCTCTCTACAAACCCTTTTCCAAGCTCTCCATGGCTGCAACAACCACATGCACCCCCTATAGTCCAACATTATCTCTCTACTAGCTTTCTCCCATCTCCATTGTAGCACCAAGCAAGCTTCTCCCCTATCTCTTCCCCTTGCCCACCACATAGTTCCACACCAAGCTAGTTCCTCTCCCTTCTCTCACCTCCATTACAGCATGAAACAAGATTATCCTCCTTCTACTTTCATTCACTCGCACTACATGGAAACCTCTACTCCCGAAGGTGGAAAAAGCATCAACTCACATGACTTGCATACCACAAGAACAGGATGTGTGAATAGTGCATGGGCATTGCAAGGATTCATCTCCAACATAAAGATAGAATGGTGAGAAAACTACCCTTGTAGCTTACATTCAGAGCTTGAGATCATCTCCATCTTTAAGTTTATCATGCTGGAGGGAATTAACCTCTTTATGGCTTTCAATGTTTAGGCTTCACACCTCATAACATTGGGTGGTGCTATTTTGTTGATGGCTTTGGTGCGCCATCTATAGTTTTGTAGCATGTGATTGAGTCTCACAATGTAAGTAAGTTGTGTTATCTATGGAGAGTCATCAAAGATTTTTCTTATAATTTATTCTTTGTATAGTTGTCATTAGATTATTAGAATGATATCATTTTGTACTTTATAACTTTGTACTCACATAATCTGTTGTTTACTTACAGAGTCAACTTGTTTTGAGAGGACATGAGCAAGCAACCATGTGCAGAGATGGAAATCACCCTATTTTTGTTCCGTGAGGAACCTTTCACTACCATGTCAAAAGATTTTGATAAGCATAGTAGGATTTTTGTAGAATCTTGAACCAATAGGTACTCTCTAGGAGTTCTTAGAAAAGACATCCCTATAGTACTACTATCTTCCCTAGTGTCATAGACACACAAATACTCATGTATATGAATCTCTAGATGAGAAAGACAAATACTTATAAGAGAGGCCTAACAGCAACAACATTGTCTCCATTTGTAATTATTTTTATGAGGCTGGATTCCTCTATAAATGCAATATAAATATTTCTTTTTGTTAAATGGTGTCGCACTGAGTGAGAGTATTTTATTTAGATTACTGGAGTTTCATACAGATTTGAGAAATATTGTTGATTTTTTTGGATATTCTGATTTTCCTGTAAGATGTCTGAAGTTTCAAGTCTCAATCATTCCACCATGAAGAAATTCATGCAATATTTTGATTTCAGTTTAATCACTAATGGTTATTCTTATTAAGTGGATCATAACCTTTGTCAAGATGTCCTCGTTTGCGGATGTTGAATATATATCAATAGCAACATTTCAAAAGTTGAGAAAGCTAAATTCTTGCTTTCCAAAATGTTATTGTTTCCATACTATGCCTATACCAAGCTTGACTTAGAGAAATGACAACTTGAGATGGAGGTGTAGATATATAGGGGTGACTTATTATTGATTCTTGTTTCATCATATATATTATAAAGCCTTTGAGTTTCCACCTTTTTGAGTAGTGTTGACAAGTTTTTGGTATCAAACCTTCTTAAATATCCCTATTCATTCGCTATTGGTAGCTATTTATTTGGTATTGCTAAAGATCATACCAATAGCTATCACCTTGTGAAATTAATTGTTGAATTGAGGATTTGATTTTTACTATGTAGCTCATTTGGATAGAAAAAGTGTAAACATAAATTATAGATACATGCATTGTTAACATAGAAGATATGTATCACTCGAACCTATATAACTGCTAATCAAGAAACCTTTGGTCGGATACTATAACAATAGGGGTCACATGTGGTTTTAAATACCAAAGAAATGGCTTAACCAAAACATTCCCAAGAACACGAGGTGAACACAAGGAAGTAAAAATTGGCTCCTTGTTTGGTTGATTTCTAGTGCTAAATGTTCTGAGTGCACAAAATTTGTGAGGCCTTTGACCTTGGGAGTTCACTAAAGTATATGTAACATAGCACATGTGTTCAACAAAAGGGAATTTATATTCTTGTAAAGTTACAGAAACATGTGTAGGTAAGGCCTATAAGGGCTACTTTCAATCCATTGTGGTGAACGCACATGATATAGGAAAATTTGATATGTGAATACTCCGGACATCAAACACTACAACTCTATCTCATGGCCATACATTAAAACAAAGCCCCTATTTGTCATTTTGAAGCCCCAGGGACCCTCAACAAGAGGGACCACAACGGTGCGTAGAATGCCCATCCAGGCACAGATAGGGACGAAGATATTTCCAAGAACAGGGGATGGTTGATAAGCATGATACAAGGTTTAGGTATCTGCCATTTGGGAGGGGGGGGGGGGGGTGCTATGAACACATTAAACTGCCCAGTTCTACCTCATGGCCATGCATTAACAAAAAGCTTGTACTTGTCATTTTAGGGGCCTAGGGACCCTCATTAAGAGGGGCCACAAGGGCGCGCAAACTGGCCATCCAAAAATTCAAGTGTTGAACTTTTAGGCTGTTTTCAAGAGCTTCTAGTGTTCAATTGGCTCTGAATCTGTCTGGGCTTGTCTCACAGAAATTTGTTCATCTCGTCGCGCTCTTCGACCATCGTGTGATGCAAAAAAATCATATCCTACGGATTTTCCAAAAATCAACGTGCAAGTTGGCAATTTCTTAAAAAATTATGTAAAACAGACATTTCTTACTTTTTCCTTAATCTACGGGCTCGAACGGGCATCAAAACCACGGAATCTGAAAATACTCAGAGAACCAATGTTTTTTATTGTGTTAAGGACTGCATTTCCTACATACAAAACTTTCTCAAAATCTCACCCTAACACCTTCAAAAGTGGCTTCCAAGAAGTGCCCTCGATCAAAAATTGAAACTGAAGGAAAACAATCAGAATGAACTCCTAGACTGTGTACAAACTTTAAAATAACCAAAATTTCCTTTTAAAAAAAGTTATTGCTAAAAATTTGAAAATAGACCACCCTTGGACTTCCCACAATGATAGAAATCAAAAGGTTCAAGGAGAGGTCCGGTGTCACAAGTGCATGGTAGGAATCTAATCGAGGCTTATTCCGTCAAGATCTCTTATACTTTATTATGTCTTCTCATGTACAATCTTACCAAACAAAAACAAACTTACACTTTAAATGACTACAAATTTTATTTAACTTATCAAACAATCTAAAATATGGTAGACCTAGAGTGCTCTTACACATCAACAAACAAAAAAGTCCAAATTTCTTCTCATTAACTTTGATAAACATACATCTGTAAACACTTTCCAAGGAGTAGTGCGGTCATAGTTCTTACATCCATTCCATGACATGGTATGCTCTTGGGGTGACCTATCACATAAAAATATCTTTGGTAGGAGTGCCCTCATGTTAGGAAAGAGTGTGTTGCTGCTGATGAAAAGTTTTTGCATTGTCCTACTAGGGATCTCTTCATGTCAGCATAATGATTTTTGGTGTAGTGGGAGCCACATTGCCGCTGAGGAGAGCTTTGTGCCATCGTAAAAGCTTCATGTTATGCCAGTTCCTTGAGCCATTCTTGCAAACAACGCCACTCAACTAGCATAGCAAGAGGTCACCTTGTAACAAAAACATGTATGAATTCAACATTTGCAAGCTATATATAATGAAATATTGGCACCATGTGACTTGAGGCCATAGGGTCCCCTCTATTCTAGTAAGAGCCTCTCCATGCTTTATATGAGCACCCTTTGGCCTGAAGGCCATAGGGTCCGCTCTATGCGAGTAAGAACCAATCTATGCTCTATATTGGCACCCTATGGTTTGAAGGCCATAGGGTTCCTTGTATGCTAGTAAGAACCTCTTTATGCTCTACACATCATATGACCCCAAGGCCACAAAGTACCCTCTATTTTTTGAATAAACCCTTCATGAGGGTTTTTTGGCAAACTATGGACTGAGGGCCATAGGGTGCTCTCTATGCCAGTAAAAACACTATTTGCTCTATATTTAGGAGACCTTGTGGACTGAAGACCATAGGGTCCCCTCTATGCTAGTTAGAACCTCTTTTTTCTCTATATAGACACCCTGTGACCTGAAGACCATAGGGTTCCCTCTATGCTAGTGAGAATCTCTCTATGCTCTATGCTCTATGCTCTATGCTCTATGCTTTATGCTTTATGCTCTATATTGACATCCTATGGTCCCAAGGCCACAAGGTGGCCTCATTTTTTTGAAAAAACCCTTATTGTTTTGGAAATCTATGGCCCCAGGGCCATAGAGTGCTCTCTACACTGCCAATATAAAGCACTATTTGGTCTATATTGGCAACCTAAGACCTGAAGGCCATAGGGTCCCCTCTATGTTAGTAAGAACCTCTCTATGCTCTATATGACATCTTATGGCCCCAAGGGCCACAAGGTGCCCTCTATGTTTTCAATTTGAAGAAACCCACCCACTCAGGCCAGTAAAAACACTATTTGCTCTATATTGGCACCAAGTGGCTTGAAAGCCATAGGGTCCCCTCTATTTTAATAAGACCCTCTCCATGCTCTATATTGGCACCCTCTTGCCTAAAGGCCATAGGGTCCACTCTATGCTAGTAAGAACCGATCTATGCTCAAGGCCATAGGGTCCCCTTTTGTATGCTAGTAAGAACCTCTCTATGCTCTACACATCCTATGACCCCAAGGCCACAAGGTTCCCTCTATGTTTTGAAGAAACCCTTCATGAGGGCTTTTTGGAAATCTATGGACCCAGGGCCATAGGGTGCTCTCTATGCCACTAAAAAACACTATTTGCTCTATATTGAGGAGACCTTGTGGGCTGAAGGCCATAGGGTCCCCTCTATGCTAGTAAGAACCTCTGTTTTCTGTTTATTCACACCCTGTGGCCTGAAGGCCATAGGGTTCCGTCTATGCTAGTAAGAAACTCTCTATGCTCTATGCTCTATGATCTATGCTCTATGCTATATGCTCTATATTGACATCCTATGGCCCCAAGGCCACAAGGTGCCCTCATTGTTTTGGAAACCTATGGCCCCAGGGCCATAGAGTGCTCTCTATGCCGATATAAAGCACTATTTGGTCTATATTGGCAACCTAAGGCCTGAAGTCCATAGGGTCCCGTCTATGTTAGTAAGAATATCTCTATTCTCTCTAATGACATCCTATGGCCCCAAGGGCCACAAGGTGCCCTCTGTGTTTTCAATTTGAAGAAACTCTTCATTATGGATTTTTGACAACCAATGGCCCTAGTGCCATAGGGTGCTCTATATGCCAGTAAAAGATACCATTTTCTCTATATTGGCACCATGTGTCTTGAAGGCCTTAGGGTCCCCTCTATTTTAGTTAGAGCCTCTCCATGCTCTTTATTTGCACCCTTTTGCCTAAAGGCCATAGGGTCCTCTCTATGCTAGTAGGAACCGATTTATGCTCTATATTGGCCCCCTATGGCTTGAAGGCCATAGGGTCCCCTGTATGCTAGTAAGAACCTCTCTATGCTCTACACATCCTATGACCTCAGTGCCAAAAGGTGTTGTCTTTGTTTTGAAGAAACCCTTCATGAGGGTTATTTGGAAACCTATGGACCCAGGGCCACAGGGTTCTCTCTATGCCAGTAAAAAAAACTATTTGATGTATATTGAGGAGACCTTGTGGGCTGAAGGCCGTAGGGTCCCCTCTATACTAGTAATAACCTCTGTTTTCTCTATATTGACACCCTATGGCTTGAAGGCCATTCTATGCTCTATGCTCTATATTGACATCCTATGGCCCCAAGGCCACAAGGTGCCCTCATTGTTTTGAAAAAACCCTCATTGTTTTGGCAACCTATGGCCCCAGGGCCATAGAGTGCTCTCTATGCCGGTATAAAGCACTATTTGGTCTATATTGGCACCCTAAGGCCTGAAGGCCATAGAGTCCTCTCTATGTTAGTAATAACCTCTCTATGCTCTATAATGACAACCTATGGCCCCAAGGGTCACAAGGTACCCTCTATGTTTTCAATTTGAAGAAACCCTTCATGATGGATTTTTGACAACCAATGGCCCTAGGGCCATAGGGTACTCTATATGCCAGTACAAAACTCTATTTGCTATATATTGGCACCATGTGACTTGAAGGCCATAGGGTCCCCTCTATTCTAGTAAGAGCCTCTCCATGCTCTATATTGGCACCCTTTGGCCTGAAGGCCATAGGGTCCGCTCTATGCTAGTAAGAACCGATCTATGCTCTTTATGGCACCCTGTGGCTTGAAGTCCATAGCCTCCTCTGTATGCTAGAAACCACTATGAGAGTTTTTTGGAAACCTATGGCCCCAAGGCCATAGGGCGCTCTCTTTATGGCCATAGGGTTTGTTGTATACTAGGGAAAACTCTCCATGCTCTACCTTGGCATCTTATAGCGGTTGTCCTCTATGCTAATAAGAAACCACCATTGCTCTAGATTTGTCTCCTATTGCTTTACGGCAACAAGGTGTCATCCTCCATGCCAATAATTAAAAAAAACCTAAATGCTCTACATTGACACCCTATGGCCCAGGGCCTAGGGCCCAGGGCCCAGGTGTGTTCTACGCTACCATAAACCCCTCTATGCTCTATGTTGACACCCTACGGCCCCAGGGCCACAAGGTGACCCCTCTCTCTCTCTCTCTTAGATTTAAATTGTTTATTTGACCTTATTATCTCTCCTCCCTCTCTCTTAGCTTCCTCTCCGTTGTTTGTCTCTCGTCCTCTCCTTTCTCTCACTCAAAATAACTATTTTTCTCCCTCTTCTCATCTCTCCCCATTCATATAGCAGGAAGTCCCTTGTGAATTTTGGGCATGAATATCTACCGGTTTACGTGTAGCATCGTCATTCAGGCACCCCCTACCAAATCTCCTCTTTCTAGGACCTCTATGACACCAACAAAAAGCGTACCATACAAAGGTTAGTTATTTACTATTTTGTTGTTTTATTGTCCTAATGTTTTTTAATAAGAGAGAGGTAAATAAAAGTACAAAAAAATATTGAGCTTACCTGCAAGCGGTGTCGTGTTTGGTAGAGAGGTGCAGGGAGGGAGAGACAAGGTGGAAGAGGTGGCACCGCAGGATGCTGCACGTTTGTGAGAGAGGCTCAGGGAGGCGTTCGATGTTGCACGCTTGAGAGGCGCATGGAGGGAGGAAATGGGCGGTATTCGTTCGGCAAAGGGCAACAAGCATTGTGGGATGTATGTCTAACCTCACCATCCTATCTTATTGCAGTATTAGCGAGAACCACAATTAATTTGTCAAACCATGGGACGAAGCTGACTTGACTAGTGCATAGAGGCTACAAGAGGTTGTCAATATCTTGAAAAATGACTAACATCTCGCATCTAACTCAAGCTACACTCAAATGACTGAAATCACCAAAAGCCAATCGTTCATATGCAAGCAAATCACATCCGTTACAACATCAAATGATATCCAAACACAATGAAACTTCTAGGAAAAGTTTATAAGACCTAAGCACACATGATTATGGTCTCAAACCCCACTTTAGGTCAAGTTCCAAAATCACGATTATTACCAGCAGTGGATTTTTGACCTAGTCATGTTTGATAGAGAATGCATCTAAATGCTTAGCATTGATGCCCCAATACCCCGCCTATGCTTAGTTTTTGATTTAAAAGTGTAAATTCCTAG
This sequence comes from Adiantum capillus-veneris, assembly GCF_014529385.1. NCBI lineage: Eukaryota > Viridiplantae > Streptophyta > Polypodiopsida > Polypodiales > Pteridaceae > Adiantum > Adiantum capillus-veneris. Next base: position 12,845,380 of record NC_140946.1, on the reverse strand, counting down.
TTATGATGAAATTAGGCCGCGGGTCGGTGATGCCAAAGGCTTTGAAATACTGTGAATGGCTTACGTCAATGCATAGAGCTCTTACTTGTGGTTGCAATGCAACAAACACAATTGCAATGTGACAACCGGAGAGGGAGTAGGAAGCACGAGAAGGAGAGAAGTGGGCGCCGTTAGCTCACACTGTGTATTTCTTATCCAAAAACTTAGAAAAAAACTTACAAAAATTGGCTTTTATACCTTAGCCAAGGCTTTTGGGTGGTCAAAACTACTAATCTGGAGTTCTACCAAAGCTGTGAAATGACAGGCTGATACAATCTAGAAGCTTGTAGCCGTGGCTCATTAATTATAGAGTTTATCCGAGAAAATAGGAGTTACAAATATTCCCGATTTATCAAAATAATAAATGTTTTACAAAGAGAACTCCGAAAAATGGTGTCCATGTTAGCTTGCTGCTAACATTCCCCCCCTCCTCGCCTATGTCCTCCCTTGACATATCTTTATGGGCTGAAATAGTCTTCAAGTTGATGGCTGGCAAGGCGGTCTTTTAGCACGTCCAGTGCCTTCTGGTATCTGATTCTTCTTTCTTTGTCGGGCACTTGCAAAAATTGCATTGTTACTTTATTCTTCAGCTCCATCGCTAAGTAGCCTACAAACCTGGATGTTAGGTTGCTGATCAATGGTGCAAATATCTTCGTTTGCCAAGTGAAGAATCTAGTGTAGAAAGATTCTTCAAAGGCCCAACATATTATTCAATGGCAAGAACATACATCTGGCATAGAATTTAAAGGACTTCTTCTAAAGGTTTCCCACTCAGATTGTATCATAAGACTTTGTTTCCTTCCAAAAATGATAGCCATGGGGCTCCTGTTTGCTCAGGATCATTAAAAACTTGTATACATGATAGCAACATTCTGCAGATTTTAGATAACATAACTCAAGAGACATCTGGTAGACTCTTGAATCTGCTGCTGCTTGTCCTCTCTCTAGAGCTGGTAGCCTGGGGAAGTGAAGCCAAGTTGGCCTCTTCTTTTGCAGTGCTTCATGCGCTTGCCATGTCCTTACTCTGGGTACAAGACAGAAGGTTGGATCTCTTTGAAGGGTTGCAGGTGCTCTTGTGAACAGAATCCGATATCTTGGATTCTTGTTTAGCCAGCTTAACCTCCACTTTGGGTGGTCTTTATCTGCGCCATCTTCTTGCATATCTCTGTACAGCCTCTCTTTGACCTGTAATAATTCCACTTTGATGAGAGGGTACGACAGGGATTGTTGATGCCATTGCACATTGATCTGATTGGGAGTGAGTTGAGTGACATTGACAGAGTGTAAAACTCTCAACTCCCAATCCATTGCAGCTTTCCACTGCTCATCCACCTCTAGGGCGATCTTCTCCTTTAGTGCATCTTCTTCAATTTTTGACAGTTGGACCATTGGCACTGTGTCTTCATCTGTGATTTTAACTTGAAGATCTTCATCACCACTCGGCTCTGATGTGGACTGTGTCTCAAACTCAGCAAACAAGACCGATGTAAGAAATGCGGAATACAATAAGGATCTAGTAGTAGGGAGAGTAGAGAGAGGTAAGATGGAAAGTAGATTAGTGTCAAATCAAAACTTTAGATTAGCACACTATTACAAAGTGATGGCGTCATCCATCCATGCGCTCTCAAGGTAGAGCTTAGATGGAAATTTAGACAACTAGAGCAAGTAGGAATACAAGGAACTAACAATCCTTACACAAGGATGTGTTGTGTGCGTCAAGTGTGCACACCATTCTACCAAATTACTCATGAGAAGGCCTCCTTATATAGATGTAAAGGAGCCTCTAAACACCCATGTGCGGCCGCCCTTAGATAGCCAAGTCCAAGTAGGACTCTCCCATGCACCCATGTGTAGTCGCTTTTGGGTAGACAAGTCCTCCTAGAAATTGGCTACCGGCCAAAGACCACGAGCTGTCGACCACCGGCCAAAGACGTCGGACCACCGGCCACCGGCCACCGGACGACCATTTTCCTATTGTCTTCCAGCCATCGTCCGGCCAAGATATTCTGACGAAAAGGAATATTCCGACAAAGGGCAAAAAGCGGCTACACATGGGCCCCCAAAGTTGCCCCTGAATTTTCTCTATACCATCCACAATCACAAATAGAGATCTCATCAATGTGTAAAGCTAGAATCCACCAAATATATGTTCACCATTGGATTCTCCTCATATGGGGGCCTTACAAACTGTGCAGCATATATTTTGGTGGAAAAACTGAGAGAGGTGGGCATTGCAAGTATACCAACAACCGAGGGTATGTCTATCTATGGCGGCTCTGAAGTGCTTGCCTCTTCTTGCGTGTCTGGTTTCCCATCTCTGAGGAGTTGATTAATTCGCTTTAGTTCTGTTATCTCCTTTAGAAGATCCTTCTCTCTTTGAACCCGCATCAGCACGCGCCAGGTCCCTACGTTGTGATTGTTCTAGATTTAATTCCAATTCAAGGTCTTTGTTTTTCTTCTCGAGTGCCTTATACACTTTGTCAGTTTCTTTGATCGAGGACACGGCTGGATTTTCTCTAATTTATCGTAAGAAAATGGCATGATCATTGATCCTCTGTTGAGAATAATGCAGAGAAGCATTGGCAACATATAATTGCACCTGAATTTTCTGAGCTGATAGAGATTTCGTAAGAAGTTCATTCGTCTGTCAGCTGCTCGTCTTTTGCTTTTCATGCATCAGATAATTTGGTTAGTAGATCACCTAACTCCTCCATTTCTTTTTGTTGCCTATCTCTAACTAACTGATGCTGTTCAACTTATGCCTTCATCTCTTGCACCTGCCTTTGAAGATCGGTGATGACAGTCATCCTGTCTTCTAGCTCTCCTTAGAGAGCGTTGATCACCATCTCAAGTTCCTTGGCCTTTGTGCTGCAGTTTAATGCTGCTGAATGGAGTCTCTTCGTCATTCCTTGCATCTGATGTGCATATTCATTGACTTGGATTATTACCTCGTCGTTTGATTGACACTCCTCCTGTCGTGCCAACTGAGATGTGCCCTTGCTCAATCGTAACTACTGGTGGTTCTTGTGTAGAGGTAGATGGTCGGTTTTCTTCTTGGTTATACTGAGGCTTTGATGCCTTGGCAGTTTCTGGCTAAGTAGAAGTAGAGGGTGTGGGCTCATACCTTGCTATCTCTTCAGGTGCCGGCCTTTATTCCTTCTCTGGCTTGGTTTCTTTCTCATGTGCAGTGGTAGACTCTTTTTCTGCATCTTCTTCTTTATCAGTCTCTTATTTAGATCCACTTGCCTTTTCCTCTTCTGGATTTTGAGTATCTTCTGTGGCCTTCTCCTATTCCTGCTCGACCTCTTTTTCTTTTTGTCTGTCGGGGTGGTCAGCTTCTTGTGCAAATTCTGTTTGTTTGGTGGACTCAGAATCTTTCTCTTTCTCAGGCTCCCCTTCATTGGTGTCTTTGCTTGTAGGTGATGGTGGTGGGCTAGGCATGGGATAGTCCTGTTGTTCTGTAGGTGGTGAGGTTGGTCGAGGAGATCCATCCTTGCTGTGTTTCTTGTCTAGCCATTTCCTCGGCTCCTTTGTTCTTCCACCTCTTTGGCTTTCTTAGCAGCTTCTTCTGCCTCCTTCAGCTTTAGAGCTTCAACCTCATGGTACATTCTTTCTAAACGTTCTGTTGGATCATCCGTCTCTCTTCTTGTATGATGCTTTGTTGGAGGGCCTTTAAGTCCAACAGATACCCATTTTTATGGATCCTTTCCTTGTGTTTGCCTATTGTGCTGGTACGCCTGTTTCTCTCTTTCAAAGCGCGCTTGTTTTTGAGTTGGCTCTTCTTGGTGTGCGGCCACAACTTTTCTTTTCATTTCTTCTCTCGGATCTCTCTTTTCTTCATTGTGAGAGCTCTTGCCTGCTGTGCCTTTTTGGCGAGCTATCGTTGACTCTTCATCAAATTTATATGATCTTTTACCTGACCTTGTAGATCTTGGATAGGGCTGTGTTGCTAATATACAGGTATTCTGATCCGGGGCAGATGGTAGGTTGTTGGCCATGCCGATGCCATGATATGCTATTTGACTCAAGACCTCTAGCACACCCAAGTACGCAATTTTGACCTCCATCTTGGTGCCCTTCAAGGTTGTCAAGACATATTGCAGTGGTCCACTGGTTGTCTTGTTGTCGACTTGAGAACCTGAGTGAATGTGGTGGCCACGGCGTGATTTGGTGTAGTGTACCTTGGTGGCCTTTTTGCCAAAAAATGAAAGTGTTGATGGTACAAACGGGCTTGCTCTTCCACTTGTTTGTGAATAAGGTCGGCGAATGTAGCCGCGGCTGTCTCTTTGGTAAATGTTCCTGTGGTTTTTCTGTCCCTTGCTTGCATGGTCATTCCTTCTGTGGGCAGTTTGAGTGCCTCTGTCACTATTTCTTTTGTGATCACTACTTCGACCTTGTTCCCTTGGGTGTCGGATATCTGTGTGGTTTCGTCTTCTTTGATTGTGGATAGAAGCTCGTACGCTTTCTGAAAGTCCACTCCGCAAGGCTCTTGTTCGTAAGCCAGAGACAAAAGAGGCTAACCCCATCCTGAGGTTAGCCTCTTTTGTCTCTGGCTTGGCAGCTACATCATAGACTTCTTTGGACAGAAGTTGCAACTCCACTTGATGCCCCTCTTCACTTTTGAATCTACCAGTGAAGGCTGTAATGTGGTGGTCTTCCAGTTGTTCTCTAGAGAGGTAGGATGCCTTTGCTACTTTGACCAACTCAGGGTCTAGTTGATACGCGGGCAGTTCCTGTAGTTTCTCCTTTTGGTTGAGCTTCTTCTTAGCCCTCTCCGCTGCTTGCATTGCTCTTGTTCATAGAATAGAGTGCAAACTTAGCAGATTTGTCGGAATTATCTCCGAAATGTCCTTTAGGCTGAAATGCTGACAATTTGATCCAATTTGCTTCAAAACAATTTTTGAACAAGCAAAGATGCATAAAAACATGCAAGGAACAAAAACTGTATGGTCAAAAAAACAACCAAAGTAAATAATTGCGATTATTTATAGATGAGGAAACTTTTCAACCTTTTGCAAACTTGGCTTTATAGGCTTGAAGTATATACCAAATACATGATCTGAGTGAAATATGGGCTCATTTGGATGCATATGGTGAAAATGGTACCAGATTTTGGCTTTAGGTCTCTGAAACAGTAGATATAAAGAAAATTTGAGAATTTGAGCTCCAAATTGATTCAAAATTGGCTAGTGGGCTTAACACATCATGTACTTTGGATGTATGATGGCAAAATATCAAAATTTTCCAATTTTGACCAGAAAGTAAATAATCGTGATTATTAACTTTTCTTCCAAAATTGACATTTTTTGGTACAATTTGGTTCTAGGCATTGTATGGACCTTGGGTATGAGATATGAGGTGATTTGGATCAAGAAATGTTGTCCATAACCAAGAAATTGGCTTGCAAAGACATCTTTGCGGTTTTTGACAATTTTTCAAGTAATGGGTGGTCATTTTGGCTCATACTTGATTTTTGGCATGTAATAGGTGTGTACACATGATAGGTGAGGTGAGGTGACAATTTCCAAGCAAAAATGATGCAAAAGTAAATAATCGCGATTATTTACTACAGTGACAAAATCTTTGCAAAACCTACAAATTTTGACCTAGACATGTTTCATATACCTAATACAAGTCCTAAATTGAATTTGGTCAAGTTTGGTCATGCCAGCATCATTTTGTGCTTTGTCGACTCTGAAATCACCGCTTTTTGTGACTACTCTGTCTATTGTGTCAGTTGATCAACTTTGAGGCTTTGGACTTGTCCGCAACATAATCGTGAAGCAACCTGTCCAATTCTGACTCATTTGGAGTCAATTTGACCTTGTATGTTGAATTTGACGCTTTGTAACCTTCGAGGGCCTTGATAGATGGATCTCACCAAACCAATCATATACATTGTATATGGACCTCATTAGCAAGCCATCTGTGGAGTCAGGTCGGAATTCTGGCATTTTCCAAAAACCTAAATTTTCTACTGTGGACCCCTTTGACCCCAGTTGAATGTTCATCTGATGGTATAGAAAGGTTCTATTGTGTTAGGACATGCTATGGTTCAAATCCCATCTGATTTGGTCAAGCTGGCAGGCCGCTATGGTCAATTTTAGGTCGTAGGACTTCGTGCACTACTCCGTTTCTAGGGTTTTTTCTAGGGCTTTAGACTAGCTACCGGCCATACAAAATGGATTATTGTCAAGTAAAGAACTTACCCCTCATGTCTAGTGTGAGACGGCACTGAAAATGGTCAACTGTGGGCTCCTAAAAAGTCATGCGAAAGAGGCCAAAATTTCTCTCTACAAAGGCTCCAAGTGGAAATGAGGTGGTTTTAGCCTACCTTGGATACCTATACTCGGACTTCCCGAACCAAATTTCCCCAAATTCCCACGTTAGTCCTACTATGCCGTGAAATCTATGTTAGACTCAAAAATTTTCTTGATCGGATTCCTGTAGCTTATTCTGCAAGAATTTACAAAAGTAGGCCTAGCCGCCTAATTTAGGCTTCCCGCTTCCACTTCCTGATTTCATTGAAATTTTTTGTGCTTGTCCGCCTTGTCTTTGTGATCACCATCGTGTCACCCATTTTTCCACATGAGCTCCCCTGCTATTTATTATTAATTTTTGACCTATTTAGTTGAAAAAATCAAAGAAAATAGCAAAATGCTCAAAAAAGTAAAGAAAATCCAATAATTAAGAAAATCCCTTGAAAAACACAGTTTTGTTGTTTTTTTGTTGGATTTTTTTAATTTTTAAGCCTCATTCTCAATAATAATGATAAAAAATACCCAAAAAAGGACTATTTTTGATGATTTTCTAATAGTATATACACTATTTACACTCATCGGGAAGATAAATCAGTGAATTTTCCCCTCACGATGAATTATAAGGGCATTATTAGGTAATTTTGCAAAAAATCACACGTTAACATCGAACTTTTTCTTCCCTTTTCAAACATTGCCCTTAATTACTTAGTGCTTAGTACTTAGTGCCCTTCCACCCCTCCTAGATGGCATACTCCGGGACGACTGTGTGCATGGGTTGAATAATTGTGTCTATACATAGACGTGATTGGCTCTAGCATGATATGAAGATCAATGCAATTCAAACCAATATGTTGTGCAAGAGATGGGTCTTGAGTAATTGACTCGACGGTTTTCGATGTCGAGGTTTGTTGTTGATGTCTTCCAGAGAGAAAATCTTGTAGCTTGTGTGATCTCGATTTGATTGTACCATCAGGATGCTTTAGCACACTGATTGCTTGAGCTGTTGTTAGCACTTTTAACTGTTGTCAAACTTTTTCTCGCCAATGGTAGCTTGGTCGGCTTGGTGCTGCATGGTGTGGTGGAGTCTTTTGAGACTTAACTCGCCATTGCTTGATTGGATTTACGGTTTGTGGAGAAGATAAGTGCTCCTTTTTCTTCCAAACCATTTCCATGTTAGGTTCCTTGCTCGGAGATGCTCTTCTATGTGGTTTAACCCTCGGAACCTTCTTTTGTTTTGTCGATGAAGTTTTAGGCACCCAGATCTGAATCAATTTATCCTTAAGCTTTGCTTTTGGTACCCAAATTTGCCTGACTCCTTGCATGCTACATGTAGCATTTGATTGTCAAGGGGATGGAAAAGATTGACTACTTCATGGTTTAGTCTCTGCTGATTGTTTCTTTTCCATTCCTCCTTGCTTGGTGCAATTGGAACAATAAGTTGCCCTCCTTTAGGTGATAGCTTTAGGTGATAGCTTTAGCTGATTTGTATTCCATTCTGGTACTGCTTTGTACGTTCGCATCCAGGGAATTCCAAGAATCATCATCTCATTCATGTGTTCATCTGGTAAGAATAAAAACTGATGAGGACATGAACATCCATGTACTATCACGTTCAAGTTGACTACTCCCAATGTTGGAGTTGGGTTCTTGTTGCATCCTTTGATTGTCGCTATTCTTGCCGTCAATGCTTGACTTGTTTCCTTCTTGTATGTGGAATAACTGATTGCATTTACCGTAGCTCTTTTGTCGACCAAAGCATTGGTGCTATGATTGTTGAGCTGTACTTTGATGCGCACGTCCATTCCATCTAACAGTCATCATCTGTTGAAACTGCATCTTTAGGTAATTCCCATTGTCGATCATCTATTTTCAAAGTGTTGATGGGAATCGGTATCTATTGATTCTTGAGAGCAGCTTTCCGCTTGAGTACCCAAAGCCTAGATTCCTCTTGGGCGTCATCAATAACCTGCTGTCATTTAATCTTTCTTTGCTTGGCTGCATGCATTCGTTCTAGCAATTCATTGGTTAGTGGAAAATTGTATTTCTTTAAACGGAATCCACTAATCCAATTAGCCATTGGTTCACCATCTAGCGTGGACAATTTTACTACTCCACTTGGAGATACATCTTCAATGGTAAATTGTCCGTTCCCCTTTTTCTTAAACTTGAGAATGTGTTGCTTAAGGGAATAGACTAAAACTAATTCCCCTTTCTTGAAGATATTTGTGATTAAGTGGGAATCAAAAAGCTGTTTTTGTTTCCTCTTTTGTGAATAGATATGAGCTAAGCAGTTAGCCTTTGCTCGTCTAGCTTTTACAAATCTTCAAGTCTTGCTATTGACAATTCATGTCGAGTCTACTCAAGATTATGTGCTACCCTTAATGTCGGCAATAGAAATTCTATTGGAAGTATGGCATCAAGACCATAAACAAGGTTAAAGGGTGTAGCATTTAAAGCTGTTTGAATGAAACTCGATAAGCCCATAGAGTAGCATGGAGATTCATTTCCCAGTCTGTCCTTCCTGAACTAACTACTTTAGTTAGCCTGAGCTAAGAATTTTATTGTATGCTCAGCTCGTCCGTTTGCTTGTGGGTGATAGGGAGATGATTTGTTATGGATGACCATAAACTCATTAAGCAAATACTCTACTACCTCATTGAGGAAATGAGTTTCCCGATCACTGACAATCTCTATTGGCAGTCCATATCTCGTGAATACATACTCATACAAGAATGCCGCAGTGGTTCTGGCATCATTCTTTTAAGTTGTTTTAGCCTCATCCCACTTGGTCAAATAGTCCATAGCTACAATGATATATTGAGCTTGGGTTCTATAAGCAGGTGGCTGTATTAGTCCAAAAAAATCTATACCCCATTTTGCGAAATCTCTAGCCCCCATCATTGGTCTTAAGGGCATGCTATCTACTCGTGTTCGCATTTTTGCTCGTTGAGACAAGCATCACACCTTCGAACATATTCTTTAGCATATGCAAAAAGTGTTGGCCACCATATGCCTACCATCAATATTTCTCTTGCGGTGGTCTCACTAGAAAAGTGACTTCTAGCTAATCCAACATGTGCTTGTTCTATAATCGGAATATACTCGTTTTCGTTTGCACAAAGATGCAAATGTTTATCTTTACCTCTCCGATACAATTGACTCCCAATAAGAGCATAGTCTCTTGCTTCAGTTTCAATTGCTCTTTGACGACATTTACTCATATCCTCAAGAAATGTTCGGCTCAATAAGTAAGTAACCAGATAATTACTCCACTTAGGAACATGTGACATTTGAAACAATGTTACATGAGGAATGGGTGTCTGTTTTTGACATTGAGGGCAATCCTTTACAAAAGATCGAACATCTCTCCTCATAGTCGGACAAAATACTCCAAGCCTCAAGATTCGTTGCATAGTTTGGTCTTCTTTAAAGTGAAGTCCTACTATGGTAACATGTGCTTGACTTAGGTACTGTTCTTTTTCTTCAGGGTTAATGCATAAAAGAAATATCCCGTCCCGATTCTTTTGTATAGCTTTCCAGCTAGTAATTGATACATAGCCGATTGCTCGATTAATCCAATTGTGTAGGAAGTGGTATTTGTGAATCCACTTGATCTATTGTCATTAATGACACAATGTTTTTCGACCATCTAGGTATCATTTCTACGGAGAACAAATAGGCATCTGGTAGATCATCGTCTACCCCTTTAGGTGATTCTCCTAAAACAATCTTTAACAAATGATCTACGCGTTGATGTATAGTGCCTTTTTTTACAACCACAGTGAAATCAAATTCAAGAAGAATAATGAACCATCTCCCTATTCTCCCTGTGTTGCATAGCTTGTTGACCAAATACAACAAAGCTTGGTGGTCCACAAAGAACACAAACTTGTGGCTAATAGGTAATGTCTATACTTTTTAACGGCATAGATCATTCCTAATCCTTCTCTTTTGGTGGTGGTGTAATTATTTTCTGCCATGTTCAATTGTCAGCTAGCATAAGAAATAGGAAACTCAATTTTCCCATCTCCTGGTTGAGCTAGTATACAACCGATAGCAAAATTTGAAGCATCTACATGTACGTGGAATACCTTATCCCAATCTGGTGCTTTCAATATTGGAGCTGAGATGAGAGCTTGCTTAAGCTTCACAAAGGATTCTTCACATGCCTCGGTCCATTCAAAGTGTGTAATCAAGCTATACATGGGTTTTGCAATTATAGCGTACATGTAGATGAGCCTTAGATAATATCCACAATGTCCCATGAAGGCTTATACCCCCTTGACTGTTGTTGGTCTAGGTAAATCAGTAATGACATGAATCTTCTCAATATCAGTAGTAGCTATGCCATTTTTAGACACTACATGTCCAAGAATTTTTCTTTGTCTTCCCATGAATGTGCACTTTTTAGGATTTAAGCAGATCCTATAAAGTCTACATTTTTTGAATACCTTTTTGAGGTGCGCAAAATGATCAGCCCGGATTGATGAATGTACGCATAGATCATCCATATATACTTCTAAGAATTTCCTTAGATATTCTTTGAAAGCATGGCTCATCAACCTTTGAAACGTGATTGGAGCATTAGTTAACCCAAACGGCATAACCCTATATGCAAATATACCCCATTCTGTCGCAAAAGCAGTTTTATGCTGATCTTTTGGATCAACCAAAAGTTGATTGTATCCCGAAAAGCCGTCTAAGAAGCTGTAATCTTCTTTTCTTGCAACTCGTTCTAAAACATCCTCACTTATCGAAAGAGGAAAGTTGTCTCTAATGGTAGCTGCATTCACCTTTTTGAGATTAACACATACTCGTAATTTTCCATTTTTCTTGGGTACTACCACAATTGGAGACTCCCAATCTGTGTGTTCAATTTCGTAAATGAATTCGTCTTCCTTTAGTTTTTCAATCTTTTCTTTTATCTTCATGGCAAATGTTTTTTTATACGTGTATGGTCTCTGTGTACTTGGTTTCGCATCATCTCTCATGGGTATGGTATGTTGAAAGATTTCTGGACCAACACCCTTGAGATCCTTGTAAGACCAAGCGAAGATATCTCGGTATTCCTTTAACAAGCTCAGCAAAAGATTTTCTTCTTCTTCTGTTAGGTCATTCGCGATGTAAGCTGGTCTAGGCTCTTCTCCTGGTTCAGTCAAGTCTATCCTTTTAGCATTTTTAGGTCCTTCGTAAGACTCGCCCTGTTTTTGTAGTTCCCTAACAGGTTGTTTAAATATGATTTTTTTTATCTTGGAGAGTATACTTTTTGTAATGGGATGGAACATGCATTACATCCTTACCATCCTCTTCTGTGGTTTCCATTTTGGTTGTGTATATCTCCTTTAGATATTTTTCAACTCTTGATATTTCTTTTTCCACTCAACTCTGGTCATGAGTGGTTTCTTATCTTGTGATTTTTCTTGAGTACCCTTTCTTGTTTTTCTCCATGTTTGAGACATTTTTGAGTTTTTGTTTTAAGGATATCTGCCAGTTATTTTGTCCTTGACGCAATCATTAGCATCTATTTGCATCAAGAATTGTGTTTTACTGGAGACAAATGGCATAGGTCGTGTTTTCACAATTCCAGTGTCTCTCTTTCCTCTATACCACTTTTGTCTTCTTGATTTTTGGTTTGGAAAATCAAAAAACTTTTCCTCCCCTCCTTTTAAGAGTAACTTAGCTCTCGTATGCTCTTTTTCTGACCCCAAATCTTCTGAGGTAGCCGAGTGTTCATCTAACTCATCAGTTGCATCGTAATAGAGGTCTAAAAGACCTATTGAGCTTTCACTAAGTCCTTGGATTCCTCATCTTTGTTTTCAATGTTGACGATTGAAATCATTTGGATGGGAATTATGTCATAGCCGTACTCATTGCAAAATTGAGTAGGCATAGATGTATTCACACATACATCCATTTTTGATAAAATTTGAGTCCACTCGAATGGCTCAAATAAATGCTCTAGAAAGGGTTCAGGTACGTAGGCTTTGTCTGTGCAGTCCCTTTCTAGGATACATTCTTCTCGTCTTAAGATTCCGTTTTCTGAAGCTCCACTAATCCAAATAGGAGTGTCTTTGTTTAACCAGGATGGGATTTTAGTTTCAGCCGAAGAGACTGAATCAAACTCTTGGATGGGTGTTTTCAAGACATCTCTATAAGTGTGATCTTTTAGATCGACTCTTGCTATAGATCCCACTTGCTTCAAGTACAGATAGTTGTTTCCCCAATCTTGGATAACCTGTACCTATCGCATGAAAGGTCTTTCCAATATGATTTCATAGTTGAGTTTTTTCCCAAAGTCTACTATGACAAAAGTGTGTTGATATTCAATTCCACAGGAATTGACTATCACTTTTTCAAGCAGCCCTAATGGTCTCTCAATGTGTCTGTCAGCCAACTGTAATTTCATTCAAGTTTGTCTAATGGGTGGCTATCCCCAGGATTCCCATACTGCTTTAGTGGCTATGTCTATGCCAGCTCCACTATCCAGTATTGCCATGGTTTCAATGTCATTATATTTCACTGGGAGGGTGGAGTTTCCTTCTTCCCCTTCATAATATTCTCTGACTTTGTTCATAGGAACTGATTGAATCTCTTTGTTTTCCATTTCATTTTTCATTTTTCCCAAATTCTTCGAGATTAATCCCGTTATCCCCACTTTCTCTAGGGTTTTCTGTAAATCATTCCACAAGTATGGTCTGAGTTTTAACAGTCCACACAAGGTAAGAGTGCATTGGATGGTTGTAGACATGATTGAATGAAGGTTGTCTACTTCTAGGGTTTGTTGAGCTCTTTTTACTTAAGTGGTCTTGCATACGATGGATTCATCTTCGTTATCTCCTAAGTAAGAAGGTAATGTTTCTAATGTCAATGGTTTCGACATTCTTGAAGCTTCTGATCTGCAATCCCCGTACAAGAATTGTACATCCATGTTCATATCAGAAGGTAGGTTATCCAACCAGACTTCCTCTATAGGAGCTGACTTCAGAGTTAGGCTCCTATCATTGATCTTTGTTACTTTTTTCCATAAGTGTCCTGGCAACTCTTCCTCTACAAATGGAATTCCGTCTAAGACATCTTCGCTGTCCAGCACTATAAGCTCTGGTTCGTTTGTTTTGAGGTGGGGTTTTGCCACCACATCGGATTTTGCTTTCGTTTCTTTTACCACAAGCTCCTCAGGTTTTGCAATACTTTCAAGCTTGGGTTTTTGTTTTTCTAGCATTTCTCGCATGATTCTTACCAAATTTTGGTAAGCCAACTTAGCTACTTCCATGTCTGGAGATGGATAATTTTTCCATTTGTTTTCCATGTTTTGGCCTGCTTTAAGTTTTGTTTGGTAGAGCCATCCAAGGCGGCATCAATAGGCTCAAAAATTTTATCAACCAGAATGGATCCTCCAAATTTCACGGTTGTTTCCTTGAATTCTCTACGAGTTTCTTTCAACTTGTCTTGGGCTAGCTTCTTTGCTCTCTTCGATTTTAACCCGTTGTTTTTGTTTTCTCGTCTCATATCTTTTGCTTTTGCTCCTTTTGATTCTTTAAGAAGAAACTTTCGTGTTCTCCAAATCATTAGAGGACTTGTGTTTCTTTTTCTTTGCCTGGGATCTAGTGATTACCTTGATTGGAACAATCGGTTCACTCTCCGATGAGCTACTAGGCATCACTTTGACTACGTCTATTATGGTTTTACCCTTGTTCAAAGGATTTTTAGGACAATCTTCCAGAAAGTGTCCTCCCTTTTTGCAACATTGTATGCAATAGGCTTCAATTGGTTTGAGGTTTTTGTCAGGCTCTGTGCATTCATTTTTCCAATGGTCATCAACACCACAGTTATGACAGTTTCTTGTTCTTGGCTTCATCATGGGTCTTCCCATGGGAGGTCTGACACCTTGATTAGCTACATAATACATTGATGCGAGCTCCGTTGGAGCATAAGTCATGGTTTCTTCCATTGGTGGTGGAAGTGGATTATACCAATCTCCTTCTACCATTACTATAGATGGACTAGGCTCTGCATAGGGTGTAACAGACACTAATGCTTGTTCATCTATGACTCCTTCAGAGTGCATGTACTTTACAGGCACTGCATTATGTCCTGGATACAAAGGTTGTTGCCCCAACACAGGTTGAGGTCTTTCCATACCCATTGGTGGTATTTGAGCTTGGGCCATATTAGGCTGATATATGTACATGGGTTGTCCTTCTGGCCTCATGGGCACGCACTGAACATTCCCATCATACTTTGGTCTGAAGTAGCACTTGTGGGTCTCATGGTTTGTCCACTTACCCTCGATTGAACACCATTTTTGTGGCCTCATTGGTTGTCCCTGTGGAGGTATCCCTTGTCCTGGTCACCTCATAGGCACCTTTTTCATGTTGTTCATCATGTCGTTCATCCTTTTTAGCATATCTTCTATGGCTGAGAGTGGTGCTGCAGCAGTCGTTCCCACTTGTGCTTGTTTTTTGGATGATGTCTTCGAGCTTTTGTTATCCTTAGGGACATCTTCTTTGTTGAAAATCTCACAATTGTCTCCTAGATCAATAGCATCAGACACACACGCTTCTAGGGTTGTATGCTTTTTACTATAGAGTATAGCATGAAGTTATTTGTTAAGAAATCCCTCCAGAAACAAAGATACAAGTCTTTCTTCTACATGTATCTCCATCTCTGGGCATCTGGTAATGTATTGTTTCATTCTAGTTGCACAATCCCTAACAGACTCACCATGTTTCTGTTTAAAGCTGTAGATTTGAGCTACCGTATTATGTGATTTGAGCTACCGTATTATGTTTGATCCCCGTTTTGGAAACCCCAGCAACTACAAATCCTTGAGCTAATGTGTTCAAGTCCATGATTAACCTTGGTGGAATGTTTTGGAACCATGTCAATGATTTACCTTCTAATGTCATTCCAAACCCCTCAAATTGAGTATGAAAATCGAATATGCGCTCTGCTCTTAGCACTTGCTTAAAGCTTGCTAAGTGGTCGTATGGATCCCCTGATCCACTGTATTTTTTGACTCATTTCTGAAAATCAGCTGGTCTGACGCGTCTATTTGGTTCAACTCCAGGTCTTCTGGGAGTTGGTCTTGTTCCGAGTCCTTCAAACCAGTCTATTGGGAATAGTGACTCATGTAGCCCTAGGCTGGCCTTAGTGTCACCCGGTTTCCTATGTGATGAGGTGGTTTTTGGTTTCTTCACATTACTCTCAGATGATCTCTCACGGTGTTCATCCCTTGGAATTGTTTCTGGTCCTTGCCCAAATATCCAATCCCGTATGAAATACCCTTGGTATTTGGTTTGTTCTACCGCCTCACGAGTCATCATAGTTGTTGTTATAACAATCCCTAAACAAGTAGGTTGGTAGGTCTGCTGATCCCTTATCTTTGATCTTGAAGATATAGATGATCTTCATGGCTGTTAATTGTCCTGGTTTGGCATGAGAAGTCCACAAAAGATCTTTTATGTTTCTATCTTCCCAACAATAGACTCAGATCCTAGGATTATCCGTACTAAGACATTTCAAGGGCTTCAAATCTACTCGATCGTATCCCTTGAATTCTAAAGTTGGTGGTCCTTCTTTTGCTGACATATCTAGGATTATGTTGTTTACTTCTAACCCCCATTTGTCTATCACGTCAGGGTTTTTGACCTGTAAATATTGAGTTCCATTTCGATCCATGTACATTTTTCCTTGTTTGTTTGCCCTAACCTCTTCTTCAAACTCAATACCATGGTCATCAATGCGAATAGCATACTCCTCGTTAGGGTCCAAGTAAACGTGGGCTCCATGACGGTTAGTCTTGTAAAAAGATAGTATATGTTTATAGCGCACTGTCATTCCGGTTTTCGAGTGAGTCGATTAAGAAGACATTTCGGATGTTAAATCTGAAAAAGTGTCTGAGACTTCTTTAGGGATTGTGTGCAAGAAATTGCCTTGATTCACGATTTCTTCAGTGGATACTCTATTGGAGGTTTCTCCGAGTATGCCCTGATTTCCTAGTACACGACCAGATCTAAGGTTCATATAGACTTATGAAGCCCTGGATAGAGTACTCACCTTTGCATTGACTTGTCGTCAATTTTCACTTGATTCAATTGCAAACTTTTGTCAATCCATTGTTCCTTGTCTGTAACCTGATTCCTGTACAAATTTGATCAAGTTAGCTATTCTTCCATAAAGACAATAGACTTTTTTCTACTCTCGTGATTGGTCTCTGTGTATCACTTCACATCGAGCTATGAGAGTCAAAATTTGACTTTCAAATTCGACTTTAGCAAAAAATCAAAGGTCTAATCTGCAACCTATAAACTAAGTGTACACGTATCAATTTTGATCCGATTGAACCCAAAATTTCCCTATGGCTTTATATTATGTTGGTCTATCACTGTATAAGTTCAAAAGTCAAAATTGATGTCTCTGGATATCAGAAGTAAATAATTGCGATTATTTACTTTTGTTAGTTTTTTACACTTTTTTGATTGTTTTGGCAAGTATACAACTTGTTAGAGTCCCTGGACAAGTTTCAACAAGTTTGGACAAAATCTGATCAAGTTTATCAAACTGTTTGGTGTCAGCAGACTTTGATTTCAAGAATCTGGCTTAAGTCTCACTTTTGGGATCCAAATTTCACCAAATTGATTTGTGAGGTCTACTTGATGTGCTTGACCTTGTGGTATACTCAAATTTGCAAAATCAGCAAGTTTTGAAGCAGATGTAAATAATCGCGATTATTTACTCCAACTATAGTTTTGCAAGTTTTTGCCCCAACTTTGACACATATCTGTTAAGCACCTTAAGTTAAGGTCACTAGCCAATTTTCATCAAGTTTGGACAATTTTTGGTCAAATGGTCATCAATTATCTGTTCGCATACTAACTTTGCAATTTTAGTCACAAATTTCAATCCAGTGATCCAAACCTTACCAAATTTGGTTTGTGGGCTTATTACAACATGGTGAAACTAGTGGTATGCAGACTTGGTCAAAAAGTTGAAAAATAGGGCAGATGTAAATAATCGTGATTATTTACATTAAATATTCGTGATTATTTACATTAAATATTCGTGATTATTTACATTAAATATTCGTGATTATTTACATTAAATATTTGTGATTATTTACATTAAATATTCGCGATTATTTATATTAAATAATTGCGATTATTTATATTTGATAATTTTTTGTAAATTTTTGGTCAATTGAGCATGTACACATGTTTATCACATCAACATAAGCCTATGAATCAAGTTTCAACAAGTTTGGATAAATTTTTCCCTAATTTATACTCAAAATTCAAAAAGTCAGTACAAACTTTAGTTTTTACCCAGTTTTTTGCCAGTTTAGTGATCCAAATCTCTTGGGCCTTTACAAAAGTTGTTTGTACACATGCAACGAGTGAATGGTATGAACCTTGGTTAATTTAGAGTAGAAATTTAATAATCGCGATTATTAACTTTAGGTTTGAAATGAACACTTTTCTGCAATTTTCTCAAAGAGAGTCTTTATATGAGCTATTTTAAGCCTATGAATCAAGTCAAAACTTTATTTTGCCTAAAATGTCAAAGAAAAAGTAAATAATCTGAGTTTTGGTCAACTCTTGAAATTTTTTACCTCGAAGTGTCTTTGAGCTTACCAACTGATTCAGACAACTTTTAGGCTTACTCTCTAGTCGGATTGAGTAGATTCGAGTCTTTTCGAGCTATTTCTAGCCGTAGACCTAAAATTATGCAACTTCCAATAACAACTCATACTTGATTCTTTCAGAGAGAGCTATGTTCTGAAATCCACCTCGGATCCTACTTACCCTACTCCTAGATTCTCATGCTATGGGGTTGTGGAAAGTGTCTACAAACACTCATTTTCTTATGTTTTTTAATGTTTTTCAGAGCCATGATCTTAAGACTTGTCTCATCTACCAATCATTCTCAAAATCCTAATCTAAATCTACAGTCCTACAATCCTAAAGGTACTGAGCAAGTACGATTACTTCCAAGCTACCTCTACACAGCCAAAGACGACAATCTTAAGCTATGCGATTTCTAAAAGAAATTTTTGAACTCTAGGCGAGCGTAGAGGAAGTTCAAGGACAACTACACAAGACGCTCGTGTTTTTTCCTAGTTTAGGTCTCTTCGATCCCCGGCAGCGGTGCCAAATGTGGGACGTATGTCTAACCTCACCATCCTATCTTATTGAATTATTAGCGAGAACCACGATTAATTTGTCAAACCATGGGATGAACCTAACTCAACTAGTGCATAGAGGCTACAAGAGGTTGTCAATCTCTCAAAAAACGACTAATATCTCGCATCTAACTCAAGCTACACTCCAGTGACTGAAATCACCAAAAGCCAATCGCTGAATCACATCCGTTACAGCATCAAATGACATCCAAACGTAACGAAACTTCTAAGACAAGTTATAAAACCTAAGCACGCATGGTTATGGTCTCCAATCCCGCTTTAGGTCAAGTTTCAAAATCGTGATTATTAACAACAGTGGATTTTTGACCTAATCGTTTTTGACACAGAATACATCTAAATACTTAGCAATGATGCCCCAATACCCCGCCTATGCTTAGTTTTTGATTTAAAAGTGTAAATTTCTAGTTATGATGAAATTAGGCGATGCCAAAAGGTATAAAATACTATGAATGGATTACGTCAATGCGTAGAGCTCTTACTTGCGGTTGTAATGCAACAAACGCAATAGAAATGTGACAACCGGAGAAGGAGTAAGAAGCGCGAGAAGGACAGAAGTGAGTGGCATTAGCTTACGCTGTGTATTTCTTATCCAAAAGCTTACAAAAAACTTACAAAAATTGGCTTGTATACCTTAGCCAAGGTTTTTGGGTGGTAAAACTACTAATCTGGAGTTCTACCAAAGCTGGGAAATGTCTGGCTGATACAATTTGGAAGCTTCTAGCCCCAGCTCATTAATTACAGAGATTATCCAAGAAAATAAGGGTTACAATATTCCCGATTTATCAAAATAATAAATGTTTTACAAAGAGAACTCCGAAAAATGGTGTCCGTGTTAGGTTGCTGCTAACAAGGGCCGACAAAGGGGCGCTATTGATTCGAGAGAGGAGGCGCTTCGAGGTGTAGGGAGGGCATGCAGTAGAGGCGGCACAAAGGAGGCGTTTGGGAGAGACGTATGGAGGGAGGGTGTTTGGGAGAGGCGTAGGGAACACGCACGGAGGGCGTTTAGGAGAGGTGCATTGAGCGTGCAGAGAGCTATGTTCGAGAGACCAGAGTAGGGTTTTAAAAAGAAAGAGAGAGAGAGAAAGAAAGAGAGAGATAGAGGTAAGGTGAATCAATTTTGTTAATTCAAAATTCAAAATTTGACTTTCAAATTTTAAACCTAAACTTGCCGCTCTCTTTTATTTTGAATTTTGAAGGGTTTAACATTGTTTTCTTAGGGGGAGAGTCATACCAAAGGATTGGAAACTTAAAGAGCTTTTCAGAAATAAAAATAAAAATTATATATATATATTTTTTTTAAAAAAAAAAATTGACGTGAGACTTACTTAGTGCCCGTGTCGTCTCGCTACGTGGAATGACACCCATGGTCGAAATCACCATCTTGGGACCAAATCGCATACTTAAAAATACACTAAAAAGCATTCAAAATTAGAGAATTTTCCCTTGAAAAAACTGCGATATTGATTTGTGCAGTATTGATCGGGAGACTTGAAAGCACATTTAAAAATTTGGGGTAAGCAAAAAAAAAATCAAAAAATTGTGCCTTTTTTTTGCACGTGCCATTGCATAGTAATTGCACCTGTTTTGAAAGTGTGAGCATACATACAACATACACATATTTATACAAATAGTATTTAAACGAGGAGGCCACATACTAGAATGGGTTGCAAAGGTGTTCGTGTGCATTTGCCAAGAGGCTTGTAAAGGTGCACATACGCAATTTGATCACACATTTGATCATGCAATACGTGCATACCGTCATTTTTTATGTCCCTTCAAAGACGTAAAAATATCATATGGATGTACATCCACGGGACTACTTGAGACACGGTCTCTATATATAATCAATGGTTGTGGATACACCACATGGCATATGATCAATCAATGTGGATGCGCCATGTGGCATATCATGCGGCTCATACGTACTCCGTTATGTCATGGTGGGCTCTAGCTTTCTGAAATCACTATATATAGCACCCTATGGCCCAAAGTCCATAGGATGCATATATAGCTCACCACAAAACACAATTAGATAGTGTGGTCATAAGATCTATATATACTTAACTAGAAACATCAACCTATAGTATCCTATGGCCTTTTGTCCGTAGGATGTTCATATACTCATCATGAAACACCTATTTGTAGGGTCCTATGGACCTAAGGCCATAAGATGTATATATATAATCATATCAAGACACCTACATATAACATCCTATGGACCTAAGTCCAAAGTATGTATACAAACCTGTTGTGTCCCTAAGGCCACATGATGCTATATACCCATCATGAGACAACTACATATAGTGCCCTATGGCCCTCAGGCCATAGGATGTATATTTACTCAACTACATATAGTGCCCTATGGCCCTCAGGCCATAGAATGTATATTTACTCAACACAAAACACCTGCATACAACATCATATAGACTAAAGGCCATATGATTTATATATACTCAACACAAAACACCTATATATATCATCATATGGCCCTAAGTCCATAGGATGTTATATACCCATCACATGAGACAACTACATATAGTGCCCTATGGCCCTTAGGCCATAGGATATGTACATATGCATCACGAAACACCTACATATAGCATCCTATGGTCCTAAGGTCACATGATGTTATATACCGATCATGAGAAAACTACATATAGTGCCCTATGGCCCTCAGGCCATTTGATGTAATACTCAACACAAAACACCTGCATAAAAACATCATATGGACTAAAGGCCATATGATTTATATATACTCAACACAAAACACCTACATAAAAAATCTATGGCCCTAAGGCCATAGGATGAATACATACTCATCATGAACCACCTACATATAACATCATGTGGCCCTAAGTCCATAGGATTCTGTATACCCATCATGCAACAACTATATATAGTGCCTTGTGTGTATATATTCATCATGAAACACCTACATATATACTCACAATGAAATAACTTTGTGATGGTTTTCTTAACAAATATTTGTTGAAACCTTCTTGCAGGTATGGATTTTAATTAAGGTGATAGAGTATGCATGTTTGTAGCCACACAAAAGGTTTCCCTTGGGAGTGTATGTGAGACAAACCCAAACGCATATTGCTTAGGCATGCTTATTGGGGAAGGAAATGTATCGGTGTCAATTGATTTTTGTTTTCAAAAGAAAGCACTTATTCCATTTCCAAAAATGGATGCATTGACAATGGGAGATGCTTTTCACAGTATTGTGAAATGGAGTATTGGGTTGCTACAACATATGAATGAGATACATTACGAAGGAGTTTCTATGTCTGAGACTCACAAAGGAATGGGAGCATTCGAGGCACAATCTGATGGAATGAGCTATAGGGAGGTTTGGAAGGATAAGAGGGTTCAACTTTGGGATAAAAGCAAAACACATGCAGTAGTCAAAGGGGTTGTCATGTATGTGTGTCCACTTGATTCCGTGAACTTTGATGAGCTAGGTGAAGATAACATCGGTATTGGTATTGAAACATCCTATGCTTGTGAGGCTACTATTTCTGCAGAATCTGATGTATGCAGCATCAATCTGGTTTGTTGGCCTATCAAGAGAGTGGCAACTATGGATTGAAAAGCGTTGTTACAATATGAGGATCTACATGCTAGTGACGCATTACAAGATATATGTATTGAATCAGTTCGTTTGGTAGAGCCTATTTCAAAAAAACAAAAATATTGCTTTATGAATAGGAAGCCAAAAATGTCCGTGAAATCTTCTAAGAGATCCAATCAAGCATCCCTATCATCTGTCCAGATTTTTTCAACCATAGATTGTTTTTCTAAGAGGTATTGTCAATATGCCAATAGAGATAAGGTCATGGCTATGCGCAATGAATTTTGGGGAAAAAGTTTTCCAAATAGAACCAACTATGTGTATGATACAATGTTGACTGCTTGGCATGAGAACAAAACAACTGCAAAGACTTGCTATGTATTTTCTTTTACTGGCAATGAGGTATGTACTAGAGCTTGGTATGGAATTCATGGCATTCCAAGAACTTTTTTTTATCTTGTTATTGTGAACAGTTTGAAAATGGGGTTCGACGCCTAGTGCATGGTAATGATGGTGTCGTAAGAAAAGGAAGAGACCATACAGAAATGGGAAGGGCATTGATGCGCTCTTTTGTAGATGAAAACTCAGAGAAAATGCCACATAAGAGTAGAACTATGGAAGATGGTACTAGAGAAACCTTGCTTGCAATACCAAACACATACAAGCAAATAGACATCTTACATGATGTCAATAAAACACTCAAGAGTATGAGTCTCAAGCCAATGTCTAGAACTACATTCAATAGGGTATGGAATACAGAGTTTGCTAATGTGACCTTGTAAAAAACAAGAAAGTTCTCCCAATGTGTGTGTAGGCGGATAAAGTCTCAACTAGAGTCAACAAAGGATGATGAGCTGATTTCATGTTTGAAGGATGAACGTAAAAATTCACATGATGCAACAACAAAGCTATAGAAATGTGTACTACACCTAGTATAAGTTCTCACAAATGCAAAAGGATAAGTACTTATGCATTATACATGATAAAATGGACCAGAACAAGACAACAATACCTAGATTGCGAGTGAACTCAAAAGACTATTCAAATGCATATCAGTTTGCAAGTATCATTAACCAATATGATAATACATGGGCATGGGTATGGGCATGGGATGTATCGTCATTTCTTGTTGAATGGTCTATGGCCTTCAAATCCGAATGCTACAATTGGTTCCCTTGCATTATGCTTACAGAATTTGGAAAGAACAGAAAACCATGGGCTAGGAGATTTATACCAGGATGGTATGCCACGCAGCAATGTAACATTGTTGAATGCATTGAATTCAAGGACAACTCTAGACCACCAAAACAGAATGATGAAAGAGCGTGAGAGGAATACATCAGTAGCAATAACACCATCGTTGGCTATTGAAGGATGTAATGAAGAGATTTCTAACTTGCAATCCGTCTCCTCTCAATGTGTTGTGGATACCATGTCCACTCCCGTGCTTCAAAAATTGCCTGAGACTCTTCTACTAAAGCTAGATAATTGTGCAGGAGAGAATAAGAATAGATATTTATTTGCGTACTTATCCTTGCTAGTAGCAAAAGGTGTTTTAAAAACAACGCATTTGGGATTTTTAATGATGGGTTATACACATGAGGACATAGATGCAATGCTTAGCAGGTTCTCAAAGAGATTACAAACAGGAATGACCTACACTTTTCCACATTTGATGGAACATTTTTAAAAATGTGAAAGTTTAGCTCCAACACCATTTTTGATGACGCAAGGTCCTGACTTCAAATCCTTTGTTCAAGGGTACATGTGTGATGGACAAGATTCTCTTATTGGACACTCCAAGCCACTTCAATTTTGTTTCTTTATGCAAGGTGAAATCCCAGTAATGTAGAACAAAATTCACCCCAAATCACTTGATTGGATGCTGAGGGAGCCTGGAATTGAGTTGTGAAAAAAAGATGATCAAGGGAAACCAAAATTGCCAGTAGGTTGTCTAGATGTGGTTCCTATAGCAGGCTATGTGAGGGATAGTCCGCTTGTTATCCAAGGGATTAAGACATATCTTGAATTCTGGAAAAGATGGACTCTACTAAAGGGAAAGGAGCACAAGTCTACAAAATACATGGAGCCAGTTATTATTTATCGGCAAAAAATAATTAGTGAGCTTGAACAACCAACCAATAAACAAATTGGTGAATATACATCATTTTGGCCAAAGACTACAGGGAGTCATTGAATGCAACAGATAGAGGTAGACACATATGAGTTTCAAGGATATGAAGAATTGAATGATCACTATGTTGGTACTCAAAGTGCAAGGCCATAGGAAAATTTTAGGCCTTAAATTGATGTAAGGAAAGGTGATTTTGTTCTTGTGAGACCCGCAGATCCAGAATACCCGATATGGCTAGGAGTTGCAGAGTCATATGTTGATGTAGATAGCTCATCTCCTAACTACAAGAAAGTTTTCATTCAATATTGGGCACCAAAACATCGGAAAACATTTCCCACAATCCAAGAACAATATGAGGATTGTTGGAAAAAGAATTGGTGTTGCACTCTTACTGACCCAAAGCGTTGGGAGTATGTTGATGCAATTGTGTGGTCATGGACTCCAAGGGGTGGAAGACTTGCAAAAGCAATTAAAAAATCCCATCCAATGTTGTGGAGAAAGCAGAAGCTAGTTAATAGGAGAAACTTAATAGCATTTCATTTTCATATATTGTTTTTCTTGCTATCTGTGTCTATGTATGTTTTATAAAGTATTAATCAACAGGAAAAAAAAGGTGTTTCTCAACACCACCATTTTCTTGAGAATCTATCTCTTTGTCTAATGTAACACAAGTCCTCAAGAAAAGTCCCAAAATAAATAAAATTTTCGCAAATCAAATGGGAAATAGGAATCCATAGGCACTGAGATCAGTCCCAAAGTTGCGGAATTTTCCCATTTCATCTAAAAGAGTTTTTTTGACTCTTTTCTTGATCACCAACACTTCATACTTTAGGAGAGGGTATGGGCATGAAGGTTGCATCGATTCCTCCCTAAGAACATTTTTGGAAAGCCCTTGGACTCCTACAAAGTGTAGCATTCTTGTCTCCCATTCCAAGGCTGCCTTGTGGTCTTCAGCTATGGACTTTTCAATCAAAATTTGGAGACGTGTCTCCTCCTCTGAATTCAACAGTTTCTCTGCTTCTTCCTGTGTCTCTAGATGTTCTTCTTGGTGCTGCATATCTTCTGCATCTTCAGGAACTTCCAAGGGATCATCTCTGGATTTAGTCCCTAGATCACTTGGCCCCGATTCCATTTCCTGTGTCCTTGCTTTGGCTATTTGTTTTTGTAGTTCAGTTATCTATTGTTGAGCAAGTATATCCTTCTTTGTAGCTTCTTCTGCTTGGTCTACCAACATCTCTTACAGTGTAGCTAGCTGCAGTTGGATCTTTTTAGAGCTCTTGGTGTTCAGCTTTCATTCTTTCCTCTGCGGCTAGGGACCCATTTGCCATATGCATTCTTGGTCTATGTTCTAGCCGTAATTCCTTTTGGAGGGCAGTGATTTGTGCTTCCAAGGCTTGGATAGCTTGACTATGTACCCTTGCAAGTGCCCTTGTAGCCCTCAGGGTTTCCCTTAGTCTCTTGATTGTCAAGTCCTGGAGCTCTAATTTTTCTTTCAGCTCCAGCACTTCATCTTTTGCTGCCTCCATCTCATCTTCTACTCTTTATTTTTTTTCTTGGAGATTATTTACTTCATTCAAAACCTCTTCTATTTCTAGTGTTAGACCATCTCGTTCGCTCTCAGCCTCTCTTAGTGTTGCACTGAGAGTCTCAAGATCTTTTTTTGCGTCCTCAACTTTTTGGTGGGTAATGTGGATCATGCTTGAGAGCTGATCATGTTCCATTTGCATATTTTCTTCCTTGGTCGCAACATACTGTTTTATTTAGCAAGTGTTAGAGACCGTGTTCTGACTCTGTCACGTATCTGATATGCGGCTCTTACATCATCTTCATTCACTACAACCAAGTTTCTAGTTGATGGCCTAGGGATCGAGCCAGAAAAGGGAACCTGGTGTCCCATACTCTACATGACTCCTGCTGAAGGTGCTCTCCATGGGCTGGCCAATGGTCACTCTTGCGGGATTTGGACCAATCCTAGAAATCAAGGCTATGGGGAATTCCTTTCTTGGACTCTTTTCTGTGTTCCTTGGTCTAGCTGCTGTGGTCCTTTAGATCTATCAGCTCTCATTTGTTCTGTAGGGATCTCCTTTTTCTCTATTTCCTTTCTGGCTGACCACGGTGGGATTGGAGTGCCATAAACTACTATAGAAGTATCTGCCGATGGTATCCGACTTGAAGGAGTTCTTCATAGGTGTCCCTTTCTTCTTTTTCATTGTCTCTTGGTGGAGGTGTTGCCTCTTTTGTCCTTTTTGGTGAGTGTTATGGTTGGGATGTAGAGGGTTTTGGACTTGGAGGAGGAGTAGAGGAGCTTGGTGGTGAAGGTGGTGGGGTTTCATTTTTGCTTGTTTGGGACCCTTCTTAACAAGAGTCTCTGGCATTTTTTCAGCTTTCTCTTGGTGTCTTGTACCTCCTCCATTGTGAAGGGCTCTAAATTATGTTGTTCAATCACCCTTTTTGTTTCTTCAGATACTCGGACGTAGTGATCAAACTGATCCTCTAGAGGTCTTGAGGAGCTTCCTCTGACTTTTTCTGGGTGTGGTAACCAATACTCCTCAAAGTATCCTTTGAGTGCTTGTTCTGCCTGAACTGCTCAATCAACCTCTCAACCCGAGTTTCTTTTTGGCTGTTTGTCTCCTCGGGCCTTGATTCTTTTGTCATTTCCATATTACCCTTCTTCTTTGGGGGCTCCTCAGGCTCTTTCTTTGGTACTGTCTCTAGCCTTCTCTGAAGTCGTGTGGTGACTGGTGGGGCTACTGCAATTACTGGTTCATCTACTGTATCTCTTTAACTTGTACCACTCATTCTATGTTGGTAGATTGGGCAACTATCCTCTTGCATTGATAGCTTCATATGCAATATTCATCAGTGTTTCTCCACCTCCAATGTACTTGGACTTTTCTATACCCATGCTGACCACTTGCTCATGCAGATATTGTGCGTAATTCACTTCTTTCGGCACACTGATTTTCAATGCCCAAGTTATGGTTGTAGCTAATGTATGGGAAGGAATTATGTACTTTTAGGACTGCTTGCTGCAACCATGGAAGTATTGGTTGTAGAGCTTGCAGATCTTTGCATCTCTTGGGTCTACTAGGTCTTCAAACGTCTGATTGGGCTTCTTTTGAGAGTAGACCTTTACTTCGTCACTTCTTTCTTTAGTGGAGCTACCCTTATTGTGGAGCCCCAATGCATCTGCTATGGTTTGAAGGTGTAATCAGAGTCTGTCTTTTGTCCGTACAAAGCAGTAATCATTGCCTTGTCATCTTTCTAGATTGAGCTGACTAGCTCGTAGACTCTCTGCATATCCACACCCGTTGGTGGTGCTGTGATGATGTTGTATAAATCTGCTCTTTCCAGTTGGGTGAGTGTTTCTTCTTTGTTTGCATATTCCAAAATTTCTTGTGGATTCATTTGGAAATCCACTATGTTTCATTGCGGGTCCCTGAATGTACCTTGGTACACTGCCCATCCTTCCCTTTCTAATGTGGACCCATCTACCCAAGCCTTGGCTAGCTTTACTATCTCTTCTGGCAGTGTATAAGGCTCAGAGGCTGTGACAATTTCCTTCAAGGACATCCTCTTCTTCTTGGTAGGTGATTTATTGGCTTCTATTGATCTCGTGGGCACTCCAAGTGCAAAAGTTAGTGTTTCTTATGAAATCTTGCATTTTCTCAGTTTCTAGTTATCCAAATGACTTCAAATTTGAAACACAAGCTAATTAAGGCGTAAGGGTGTAATGCATGTGGTCACAATTTCATTTTGGGTGCAGATTGATGTTGTGAGACATCATAAGAGTATAATGTCTAGGTGCTCTATCATAATAACTAATATCTAATTATCCTAAATGATTTTCTCATGTTAAACTGATCATTTCATATGGGGAAGTGCCAGGGGAGAAAAAGCTAGAATATTGGTTAAGCTAGCAAACCGGCCACAGTAGGGATACAAAGGAGAGAAAATAGGGATCCAAAGTGGAGGCCATCTGCAAAAGATCAAGGTGCAACAATGGGCTTTAAAGACCCCTAAGGTTCAGCCCATTAAGACTTCCAAAATGCTAAGGTTCCAAAATTCAAAGGTTGTATCCAAAGGTCAAAGCTTAGGAAAATTGGATGCTTTGTGTGTGTAACAAAAAGTCTTCATGGCTCCTACATAGGAGGGGGCGAGCCTTGCAAGTAGGGGAAGAGAGAAAAACACACACACACACACACACACACACACACACATAAGCTTCCTTTACACAAAGGAAATGAGGGACACATGTCAGCTCCCTAGCCCAGATGCCCACAAGGTGTACTCAATTCCTCATGGATGGCCATGGAGGTGGACCAATGAGAATTAGGCTAGAGCAAATCTAGTTTAACTAATTTAAAAACACTTAATAAAAGAACCAATAAGAATTAAACTCTCTAGAAGGCTATTGGACAGTCTCCCAAGGGGTCCAATGAGCATTCAGCAACCCAATGGCTTCCCTGATTCCTAATGGCCAAAAGACAAAGGGTCCAATGAGAGTTTAGTTGCATTATTTAATTACCTAAAGCTCTCACAAAAGGAGAAATTGGGACACATGTCAGAAGGCTATCACTTATGCTACTTAATTTTCATTGGTTAAGCTTGGAGAGGTCCAATGAGGTGCCAGCATGAGTATATTCCATGAGGGGTCAACCAAGAGAGAGAGGGGGACTGAATTTGTCAAGTTATTATCACAGACACACACACACACAATCTCATGTGTGGAGCAAGAATACTCTCTCTCTCCTTCTCAAGCTTTAATGGAAAGCTTATTACCTACTCCAAGCTTGTGAGAAGGGAGGTCTACACCAACAACTCTTGGCTTTGTGATGAAAATCCAACCAAGAGCCAAGATTTGATGCATGCTCATCTCCTCTACCATGCTAATTACTAAGCTATGCTATGCTAATATGAGTGATTATGTGAGAATATCTACATCTTTGTCGTAAGACTACTCCTTCTTCCTCTCAATCTTCTACTCTCATACCCCACTAGCTCTCTCATCTTTGAAAGTGTGTGAGGTCTTGGGTCTGAGAGCGTGAGGGAATTGATGTTGTGTTTTATAAGTGTTTTGCTTAGTGCTTGAAGCTTCCATTTTTATTGCACTAGATAGTATTGAAGGAACACAACGAATTGTATTGTAAAATGTCTCTCTTGATGGGAGAAACCTATAATACAAAGCCTTTTGGAGGGGGGGACCGGGTCCATGTAAATCCGGTCCTCAATCATTGTCAATAGCTTAATTTCTCTCTCTTTTGAAGTATTTTTCATGCTATCTAACTAGGTGTTATGCTTTTTGTTGTTCTCACTACCCAAGCACTCTTGTTATGCTTATTAGGAATCTATTCTAATGAAATGCTCACTATGTTCATGCTAATTTCCGCTACACAAAAGTTACTAGGCCATTAAATGTTACACTTGTATCAGAGCACAAGGTTTCTCTTTTCTTACTCAAGAAGGGAGGTCCTCAAGCTAGCTATAAATGGTTGGTACTATTAATTGCAATTGAGTTAGTAGAATAGGGATTTTTCAGCCTTGCAATGTGCCTGCCTTCGTGCAGATAACGGGGCATCACCATTGAGAGCTATGGTCTTAATAGTGGAGTGCTAGAGGGCTTGCCTACGGCTTAACCACTATTGAGCTATTAGAATCTTGACAGGAGCCGGTGCTATTTTGGTGTTGAAAGACCCTGTCTTCTATTTTTTACAATTAATGGTATTCGAGCCACGGGTACAGTATCTTGAGTGCTTTTTCTAAAGGGGTAAAGAGAAGTAGCAACTAGGGCTTGAAGTGCCAAAGTACACCTTTAAAAAAAAGTTTACACCTAAAAGTGATTAGAATGGCTCACAATAGTAAAGAGAGTGAAATTAATGTTGATAGCTTTGATTTTGCTAATGAGCAGGCTACTAATGATGCCCCTATGCTTGTTAACGACCTTGTTTCTAGGCTTCAACAAGCCATGGGAAATCCATCCCTCCAAAGTGAAGTACAACGGCAGCTTTGTGCTCATGGGATTCTCCAAACTCCCCACCATGATGAGAGAGTACCTAGGAAGCATCCTTGTGCGACTCCCAAAAGAGGACTCTCTTCGACTCAAGAAGAAGAAGACGATCCATACAGAGGGTGCAAAAATTTGCTACTTGATGACGCATCTCCTTCCCAAAGGAGAACTCAAGAGCCCCCACGGAAGGAACGAGGAGGAAGTGAGTATCCTACTACCTCGGCAGAGATGGCTCCACGAAGACGGCGGGCAAAACACTCTCCATCACCTTCTAAATGGAGAAGACCATCGCACACTTCTTCACACCATAATTCAAAGAGTGATGACAAACAGCAAGATAAGAAAAAGGCAAGAAAGAGGACACCCTCTTATCCATCTTCTTCATCATCTTCCTCTTATGAAGAAAGTGATGTTGTGGACAAAGAGAACCAAGGCAAGAAAAAAGAGAGAAAGAGGTCACCCTCTTCTCCATCTTCCTCAAATTATTCATCTTCTAAAGAAAGCAATGGTGCAACTTTTGAACCATAAAAAAGAAGAGGCCATAGAAAATCCTATGCCGCATGGAAGAGGTTGTCCAAGATCAAGAAGTTCGAGGAGGGAGGAAAGAGCATCTCTTTCCTTACCTACGATGGCACCTTTGGTGCTACAGATAAAGTCTTGGCCTTTATCCAACAATTCCATGCTGCATTTGGAGATGAGGGCTTCACAGAGTCCTCTAAGCTATGCCATGTAGCTATGCACTTTCAAAAGTCCACCAGGCAATGGTGGTCTAGCCTATGGGCCAATGGTGAAGCTCCACAAACATGTAAAGCTTTAAGAGCTTCCATCATGAAGCAGTTTTTGGCCACTGATTCCAAAGACAAAGTACTCACTTACTCAACTAAATGGCAAAGCTTGAAGCTCTCCCTACAAATCCATTCACAAATATGTAGACAAGTTTTGGGACTTACACCTCAAAGACACTGTCTTCAAAAGGATGGATTTTGGAGAGCAAAATCAACAATTTTGTGCGGGCTTAACTAAAGAAATGGCAGAGTATGTCAACTCCCAAAGGCCATGCACCATATTAGCGGTTGTACACCATACTTTGGTGGCTTCTCAAATCAATTTATCCAAATAGGGGATAAGAGAAATTCTAAGCCCATGGAAAATAAGGATTCCAATGAGCCAAAGGGGAAGGATAATGTCCAAAAGTCTCCTAAGGGCAATTCCAATAACAACAAAGCTAAGGAGAAGGGAGTTTACAAAGGTAAAAACAAACTCTCTCCCAAAGAGCTTGAGCGTTATTGCAAGGATAACCGTTGTTTCAAGTGCGGCGAGCAAGGGCATGCGTACCACGCTTGTCCCCAAAAGAACACCCGCCATGAGCCTCCTAGAGCTACCTTGGTCAAAATCCAAGAAAAGGAAGCTCACCAAAAAGGATCTCCTCTATGCCATACTTGGGGAAAGGTAAGAGAACGTGATTATTTTATTCTCTTTGACCCTGGTTCTACTCACAATTTCATATCCACAGAGTTGGCCACCAAGCACGGTATCCAAGCCTATGAGATGGGATATGCCCTACCCACAGATGGTGCTTTCAAGGGGCATGAAGCCTCGGTCACTCCCTTAATTGGGAAATTGAGGCTCCATGTCCAAAGCTATGTGGACAAAGAGGACTTATTTATCTCTCCTCTCAAGCATGAGGATGTAATCCTAGGGGCACCACGGTTTGATCGCATGGCTGCCAATGTTAAATTCCCTAAAAGGAAAATCTACTTTAGTTACAGGGAAACAGATATGTACATAGATGCTAAGGAGATGGGTAACACCATACCCATTGTACATACGCAATCTTTTAATAAGTCAATAAAGAGCTCTATTTCCGTGTACATGATTTTTGTTAAAGATTCTCAAAATGAACCTAATGCTTTAGCAAAAAAAATTATAAACACTCACAAGGAATTAGGGTTATCCAATTTTCTCAAGGGGTTTCAAGATGTCTTTATTGGCGTTATCCCTTGTGAACTACCTCCTAAACGAGGCAATGATGACCATGCAATTGAAATTCTTCTAGGTAGTTCACCACCTAATAAACCTCCTTATATCGTTTCTCAAGCTCAACAAGAGGAGATTATGTGGCAAGTGCATGAGTTAGTTTGAGAAGGGAATGGTTAGGCCTAGCTCATCTCCATTTTGCTCACCCGTGTTACTAGTGCAAAAGAAAAATGGCACATATCATTAGTATGTGTGTCGACTATAGAGCACTAAATAGGATCACTATCAAAAATAAGTCTCCCGTTCCACGGGTAGAAGACCTATTTGATAACCTACAAGGATCAACCTACTTCAGTAGGATTGACCTAAAAAGTGGCTACCATCAAATAAGGATAGTTGATCAAGACATTGTAACGATCGTATTTCGCACTACGTTTGGTCTTTACAAATACATTGTCATGCCTTTTTGCTTGACCAATGCACCAGCCACATTCAACGCTTGATGGAGAAGCTATTCAGGCCACACCGAACCTTTACTGGAGTGTTCTTTGATAATATTATCATCTACCCTAATTCACTAGACGAACACGAGAAACACCTCCAGGTAATATTTCAAGTCTTAAAAGAGAATAAAATTTATGTTAATTGAAAGAAAAGTGATTTTTTCTTGCAAGAGATTCAGTATTTAGGTCACATTATCTCTCAAGAGCATCCAAATGGATCCATCAAAGTTAGAGGTAATAAAAGAATGGCCTAAGCCAAGGAATCTTCATGAACTAAGAAGCTTTATAGGTATGTGTGCATACTATAGACGCTTCATAGAAAAGTTATCACTAATAGCAGGACCATTACATGACCTAACAAAGAAAAACGTTAGGTATACATGGTCTGCCAAAGAGAAAAATTCTTTTGAAAAGCTTATCTCTCAACCTGTGCTTACACTGTCGTATCTCTCAAAGCCATTTGAGGTCCAATATGACGCTTGTGGTGATTGCCTTGGAGCTATATTGCCTCAAGAAGGGCACACCATAGCCTATGAAAGTCGAAGGCTCAACCTTGTTGAGCAAGCTCTAGGCATATATGAAAAATAGCTCCTCGTAGTTATACATGCCTTAGACTCATGGAAGCACTATTTATTGGGGACTCCTTTCATTCTGTGGGACGGATCACCAAAGTCTTAAGTACTTCATGACGCAGACCAAGATCTCTGACAAACAAATGAGGTGGGAAAATTTCCTTTTGCAATATCATTTTCATATTTCTCACATTGCTGGCAAGCATAATCAAGTAGCCGATGCACTCTCAAGACCGCCGAGAGTGAATGTGGTTTCCATAGCAACTCACAATGATCTATCTTCTATGATAGATGAGTATGCTATTGATCACGATTTTGGACATGAGATTTTAGCCCTTGCACTAGGGAAGAAAGAGGAACCATTTACCTTACAAGATGGTTACGGAGGCAATAGACTATGCGTTACTAACTCACTACGTAAGAAAGTAATGTATGAATCTCATGCTCCTCCTTATGCGGGGCATAGAGGGATTCAGTCTACCCTCACTACAAGAGGTTGTGTGCTCTTGTGACGCTGTTAGCGACGGAAATACACTGGGTTTTTATAACCCCCGGCGTCGCTAAAACCGTCGCTAATAGCGTCGCTACGAGAGCGTCGCTATATGCGACGCTATGACCGTCGCTATATAGCGACGGTTATAGCGACGTTTACACAGAATTCTATAGCAACGCTACAGAGCCATAAATAGCGACTGTTATAGCGACGCCCGAGAGAAATTTTTTTTGGTGACAGGGCATTGAATGCCCTGCCACCCATCATCCATATTGTACTTGATTCACTTTTTAAAAAAAGTGCAAGGGTAGATAATAGACCCAAAATAGTCACCCACAAGACGCATTGTTTGCAAAATTGACAAGCGTAAAATTGACAATTGTACACATCATAGGCAAAATGAATTGATTGGCAAATGTAATAATGACAATTGTACAACATCATAGGCATAAAGAATTGATTGGCAAAATGAACTGCGGTGACAAATGTAATAATATACATGGTTCAAAAAGACGTATAAAATCCGTCTCATGATACATGAGCTATGAGAAACCCTAAACTAATGCTATCTAGCTACGGCTAAACTGACGTCGTCTAGTCAGACGTCTCATCGCGTCAAAGCGGCGTATCTATCGGATTCTGCAAAAAAAGACAATACGACAGCTTTCAATAAGTATAAACATATAACGACATTTATAAAACAATACAAAAAATAGAAAAGAGTAAACCCTAATACTAACCATGCCGCCGCGAGAACTGAGAATGTCCATCAGGGCGTTTAAGCCCTTCCTGCCTGCGTACTCGCGCTCGTACGGTGTGGGATCACGTCCTGTCATCGACCACTGTCAAAACATACAAAGAATTCATTATGTTAGAATTAAAAAACTCATAAACCCTAAACTATCGAACATAAAGAGCAATACGAAAACACTTACAAAATCGGCCTCAAATGATGCCCATCCACCGCTCCCCAAGTGGTGAGAGCTCCCTGCCTCTACTCGTGCTCTGGCTGCATCCTTTTGTTGCTTCCACTTGTCAGGATTCTCGCGCGCTGCTTTCTTCGCATTCTTCCAATCTTCTTTGGCCAGCCAATTGGCCTGTTCCACCCATGCTTGATTGCTTTTTGCACTTCGGAACGCTTCTGTTTGCAGTATTCGCGCATTCGAATCTTCATCAGGTCTTCACTGAAGCGCCGATCCCGTGTTGGAACGGGAAACTCATCATGAAGTATGCTGATGACTCTGTTTTTTAAATCACTTGGTACTTCACTCCATTTGTTTAGTATGTAGTGTCTAAACAGCTGAGAGCAAAGACCACGCATGCGCGAGATCACCTTCTTGCCGTCATCATCCATGATGATGCCGCCGATGAAGTCGACGGAGTAAGGCAAGCCCTCTAGCCGGTGACGCGTGAACCTGGGTGTCCCGGCAGGGTCTCTAGCGGCGTGTCGATGGGGGTACGGACGTCAGGTGTCTCCACCGGCGTCTGGGCCCCGAAGCGAGGAGTGTCGAGTGGGGTGGCTCCTGGCGGAGTAGGTAGAGGTGTGTAGCTGCTAGGAACAGTCAGCCGTGCAAAACCTGGCGTAGATGGCGATGCTGTGGCTGGTGTGGGGGCGGGCAAAGAAGGGGAGGGTAAAGAGCCTCGTCGAACACGAGGCGGTGTGGAGGCATCGGTGGCGGAATCCCCACAACAACCACCACCGCCACCACTAGAGTGCCGGTGTCTAGACGAGTGTGAAGCTCCTCTCGTCGACGCCGAAGCTTCGGAGCGCGCCGAATGCTCCGAAAGAGAGGGAGATGCGGATGGAGTAGGAACGCGCGATGATGCGCCAGAGCGATGACGCTCCACGTACCACTGTCTCTGCTACGGTGACAAAGAAGAAAGAAACTCCTCATCATCCATACCTGCATTAAACACACGAATATTTAAACTTAATATTGAATGAATAGAGTAGACAATGACGCAAAGACCATTAAATACAATGACGTAATGACGCATATAAATACAATGACGCAATGAATTGAGTGATAGAAGAGGCAAGTCGAAAACTCAGAATTTTCAATCAAAAGATGTGAGCGCGAGTAGAAAAGAGCGTTATACACCATGGAAGGTACTTAGAGAGCCAGAGCTTTTACAACACGGAGCAAAATTGTTCAAATACAATATTTGTGGCTTTAAGAGATCTCTCTCTCATCCTCGCATAACTCAGCATAACTTCCTATATCCATATAGAGCTCTCCATTTAAACACATATCCTCTGTTTCATTTTGTAGCTCCTCTGCATGCACCCCATATAGAGTAGTAGCATCTTGATGCTCGTCTGGCACCACCGCAGCGGCTTCTGATTGAGCATCTTCTCTGATCTCCTCCATTGATGCCGTTGTGATTGGCACATGGTAGCCTTCATACGTTCTTGCACTACGAGGGGCTACCTCTATGATGTACCACCAGTTTGATGTAGACTTTGTAGGATGAAATATTACCTGCCAGAGCCACATAACTTACATGACAGCTTTCAAGCACATAACTTGTAAAAGGGGGATGTTAACTATTTACATACTTACTTGTTCACAATGCTCGGGTAGTACGAAAGTGTCTCTTAGGTCAGTCCATTTCTTAGTAGAATCCACCTCAAGAAAACTAGACTCTCCTCTACGCACAGTAGCGTTGCGACCCTCCATGATTATCTTGAACCATTGCATGTCGAACAAGTCGACAAAAAATCCTCTGTAATCGATCCTCAAAATCTCTTGCAGCGTGCCGAAGTAAGTGAGTTCCGCCACCACAGGATCTCCATCAGAGGAACGTCGTCGACTAGACTGTTCAAATTTTGCCATGATTCCACAATCTTGAGTAAAACGCTTTTTGTCGATTCGTTCCACCCTAAAATGTCGACCTTTACACCATGCTGCTGTGTATGACTTATACTACAACGAACAAAGATTATGAGTGGCCGTTCAAACGTTTATAAATAAAGTCACTAGCTAGTCGTACATTGCAAACTTACCTTGGTCGCGCAACCCCGAGAGTACTCCCACTCTTCCTCAGTCACTTCGTCACCGCATTGTTGTGCTCTTTTCAATTGGTTGTGCAACCATCTTAAGCTCATGAAGGTTGGTAGGCTCTCCAGAACCGTCAGATAGTGCATCGGTGGTCATCTTCCCCATCTCCACTCGATCCGTGCCCTTTGTCGCTCTTGCTTTGCATCCTCATATTGTGAAATCGACTTTTGCATCACTGGATTGTGAAGCATGCAAAATCGGTTGATTTTAGCCTCTAGATATTCCGTCATCTTCTTCTCAACACCAAGATTGCACATGACGATCCCAGATATGCGCTCATCATCTATGGTTCGCCATAGCGTGTCCCGGGCTTTATCAAATCCGTCTAGCCACTCTCCAATGTACACTAGGGACTCTGATACCAACCAACCTTCTTCCATGCTACCCTCCGGACGTGCCTTTTGACGCACATATCCCTTAAGCGTTTTCATGAAACGTTCTAAGAAGAACATCCATCTGGAATGAACTGTGCCAGCTATTTCCACCTCATCAACTATGTGAACAAGAAGATGCACCTGAATGGTTAGCATGGTAGTAGGAAAATGTTTCTCAAACATGCACACAAGCTCCGCAGCATTTAGTTTGGCGAATGGTATGGAGTCTACGTTGATCTCCTTTTGTGAGATCCATTGCACCAGCTTTGCAAGTTTGTAGATTGTGTTACGGATGTCGAGAGACAAACATCCCTCAATGGCAACCGGTAAAATAAACTGTAAAGTATGTGCAGCAATGATATTAAAGTCCACATTTTATGCAATGATATTAAAGTCCACTATGAACGTACCTGACACATTTTATGCCAATTGTGTGACTTCAAACCGGTAAGCTTTCCTTCTTTAGTAAAACACATTCGGAGCGAGTGCATTACGCCAGTGGGGGTCCGCAAAGATCGAATGGTCTCTTTTACTTTGCGTTCTTGGGCTCCTGTGAAAATCCATGGTGCTTTAGGGAGTTTTATCGATCCATCAGATGCTGTTTGCAGCCAATATTGCTCCATACGATCCACATTTCTAAGGTCAACTCTGGCTTCCAAAGTATCTTTCTTGCCGGTCAAATGGTCCCTTAGTAGATTACCCACATTCTTGAATATGTGCATTGGATCAAGCAAGTGATTGATCATGAGTCGGGGCCAGTATGGTAACTCGTACCATAGAGATAGTCTCTTCATCCCTGGAGGCAATCCGTCATCGCACATCTCCTTCTGCTCTAACCATGCTTGTGCAGACATCCTTGGTGGCTCTCTTCCCAAAAAGCCGTCGCGTAACATAGGATTCTCTGGAAGATACGCTTGATGACCTTCGTAGATTTGCTTCTTCAGTGAGGGCGCCCTACGTGCATTCAGTCTAGGTCCACATGTGACACATGCTCTGTATCCGCTTGTTTGAAGCCCTGCCTGTATACACATGATAATAGATCAACTATAGGAAAAAACAAGATTTACAGTGTCTGAGTGAGGAGTGTCAATAGATCACCTGAGCATTCTGTTAGCCCAGGATAGTCATGCATGGTCCACATTAGAATTCCTCTGATCAAAGCATTCCGTCATCCTGTGTGTCGGCTCATATCCACCACCTCTATGCCAATCCACAATTGTTGTAGCTCTTCCAATAGTGGACGAAGATACACATCCATATTCTCCACTTTATATCGCCCTGGCACAATCAAGCTTAGCCATAGGTGCCCCTTCTTCGTAGTCAACCACGGGGGAATGTTGTAGTTGACGATGACAACGGGCCATACACTGTAAGATGTTGATCTTTGACCAAATGGATTTACGCCATCCATAGCCAGGCCTAAGTGCAAATTTCGAGCTTCCCTGGCAAAATCCGACCATGTTCCATCTATATGTTTCCAGACTGCGCAATCTGTAGGAATTCGTAGCACACCATCCGAAGATTTATTCTCCTCATGCCATGATGCTAGGGCGGCCATGGACTTACATTCGAAGAAATGCTTGATGCGAGGAATCAAAGGAAAATGTCGCAAAACCTTTTGTGGAATTTTTGTCCCGTGGAGATCTACTCGATATCTTTCGGAATCACATTTCGGACACTTCTCCATGTCTATGTATTCCCCTCTGAAAAGAATGCAGTCATTAGGACAAGCGTGGATAGAATTGTAATCCATCCCCAAGTTTCGCAAAATCTTTCTTGCTTCATCTCGGGAATCTGGCATCACATTGTCAGCTGGTAGTATGTGCTCTTTAAGCAATCTACACAACATAAAAATACGATACAGTCGTGTAAAAATCTATCAGATCATTATACATTTAGAGTTTTATTAAAGTAAACTAATTGTAATAGATCACCTGAAAAGCGTTGTGACGCTAGTGTCACTCCATCCAAACTTTGCCTGCATGTTGAGAAGAACCAGGAGTGCTTTCAATCTAGACATACGTGCTCCATTATACAATGGCGTATCGGCTTCACTTTTCATATCATCATAGATAAGCCTTTCTGAATCCATGATCATCTCGATCATTTCATCAATCTCGGGCTCAAACATTGCCTCGTTGGGAATGTGCTCTGCATTATCATCCCCCGAGCTGTCAGAGGCCACATCTTGTGTCCTCACATATGCTGCTTGACCAAAGCGCCTGCGAACACGTCTATTGGGTTGCAAGATTGCTGCTTGTTGGCCAGCGTCAGAGTCCGACGAGTTATAATTGGCAACAACTCGATCTATAATAGATGGATCGAACTCGCCAAATTCGCGAACGTGCTGCAAAGAAACACGTCTTGTCCGTCGCACAGCATGCTTGCATTTATTACAAGGACATAAGACCCTCGTTGAGAGATAGGTGTTTCGGTTGGACGGTCCAACATCCTCGTCACTACTCATAATGAGGATAAAAATCTTATAACCTGGACAAAAATTTTAATATTCTATTGGCATTCTTCGTCTTATCTCTCTCTCTCTCTCTCTCTCTCTCTCTCTCTCTCTCTCTCTCTCTCTCTCTCTCTCTCTCTCTCTCTCTCTCTCTCTCTCTCTCTCTCTCTCTACCTCACATTCTCTAGTCATGTCCAATCCCCGCACACCTTGGTCTAGAGGTGCACGGAGATCAGAACCACCGGGTTATAATCTCGTCTTTATTGGTCAATACCTATATTTGTGGGTACAAGAAATCTACAGACCCACGTCTACATGATACTGCATGTAGTGGACAAAACCCCTTTGCCTCTTCTCTAGCTGTAGCACTTCACAGCATCTTAACATCTTTTCACAGTAGATCTTTTCATTGTTCGTCTAACTCTAAACCCTAAACCGTAAGTAATTCTTGTGTGGACTCGATCTAACGTAAATAAGCGTAAATCTAAATAAACGTAAATCTAACTAAAAATAAACCTAAATCTAATTTAACGTAATTCTACATCTAACCTAATCTTCAACGTCTTTTGGAATAGTTTCCTACGACGTTAAAACTCTCTTCTTCTTGTGTGTGTGTGTGTGTGTGTGTGTGTGTGTGTGTGTGTGTGTGTGTGTGTGTGTGTGTGTGTGTGTGTGTGTGTGTGTGTGTGTGTGTGGGTAAACCTAAATAAACCTAAGTCTAATCTAATATAACATAAATCTAAATCTAACGTAAATTATGTTATATTAAAAACAAAAAACTAAACTAACAGGGATTATAAGAACCTTAAAACTGATTTAACACATAATTTTTCACATAACTCGGCAAGAGTTGGCATTCTCATCACTAAAGATGTGAGAGTTAACTTCTGGCGGTGACGCTGCCTCATCTCCATCCACATCTGACGACAGCAATTGGCGCTTTAGACCGTTCTTGCTCTTGTTACTAACTTTGAAGTTGCTGTTGAATGACTAGAGGTTGTCTAGATGGTCATTGTGTCGGGGATGTAGTGACTCTTACCACCCTGAAGATCCACCTTCTTCCCTATCTTCTGAAGACATTTCACCAGCACTTTTGGATCGACAGAGCCCACCATGAGTGAAGGCAGCAATACCCTATATTCCATTGAGGGCTTTCTTCACCCGCTTCATGCAGGCATCGCAGTCTATGGAGACCTAAATCTAATCTAATATAGCGTAAATCTAAATCTAGCGTAAATAAACGTAAATCTAATTAAAAATAAACCTAAATCTAATCTAATTTAACTTAAATAAACCTAAATATAATTTAACGTAAGTCTACATCTAACCTAATCTTTAACGTCTTTTAGGATAGTTTCCTACGACGTTATAACTCTCTTCTTCTTGTGTGTGTGCGCGTGTGTGGATGTGTGTGCCAATAAAAAGAGATAAATGGTATAACCTTTCTATCACCCATGCCAAGTATGATAGATTGGTTATGCCATTTCCCTCTTGAATAATAGGTCTTGAGTTCAACTCCTCGTCGGCTAGATCTTTAGGTCTTTTAATTTTAATTAGTTTCCTACGACGTTAAATTAGTTTCTCTCTCTTTCTCTCTCAATGTGTGTGCGTTTTTTTGTTTATGCATGTTGTCTCTCTCTTTTCCTCTCTCAATGTGTGCGTTTTTTGTTTATGCATGTTCTCTCTCTCTTTTCCTCTTTCAATGTGTGTGTTTTTTGTTTATGCATGCTCTCTCTCTCTCTCAATGTGTGTGTGCATTCTTTGTTTATGTATGTGTGTGTGCGTTTTTGTTTATGTTTGTACTCTCTCTCTCTCTCTCTCTCTCTCTCTCTCTCTCTCTCTCTCTCTCTCTCTCTCTCTCTCTCTCAAAAACACTATGTGTGTGTGTGTGTGTGTGTGTGTGAGAGAGAGAGAGAGAGGGAGAGAGAAAGAGGGGAAGGGAACATGAGAGTGAGGAGAGGGAAGGAGCATACCTGGCTCTCCTTCCTCTCCTCGTGTGTGTGTGTGTGTGTGTGTGTGTGTGTGTGTGTGTGTGTGTGTGTGTGTGTGTGTGTGTGTGTGTGTGTGTGTGTGTGTGTGTGTGTGTGTGTGTGTGTGTGGAGAAGAAAGAGAGAGAGAGAGAGAGGGAGAGCGTTACCTGCTCCTTGCTTGAGGGCGCCGAAAAACTCAGATCTGAGATCTGAGTTTTTGGGCGCTCTCTGTTATTTTTTTAGCCCAGCCGGCGTCGCTATGAGCGTCGCAAATTTACAAGTAAAATTGCGACGCTCATAGCGACGCCGGGAATTTATTTTTTGACCGTCGCTGTGTGAGCGTCGCTAATATGAATAGCCTCTTGTAGTGCCTAAAATGGATTGAAACTTATTTCTATTGGCCTACCATGAAAGCAAAACATACAAGGTATGTTTCTAAATGTGTGGTACGCCAAAAGACAATGTTTGATAGAGGGAAGCAACCTGGATTGCTTCAACCTTTGCCAATCCTTAATTCACCATGGAAGAGCATATCCATGGATTTTATCTTTGGATTGCCTAAGTCTATCCATGGGAATCCATATACGGGTATATGGATGATAGTAGATAGGTCCAGCAAACAAGCTCATTTTATGCCTATCAAAAGGACTATCAAAGCCCATCAAATGGCAACCCTCTTCATTTCACAAATATTCAAGTACCATGGCTTGCCAATATCCATAGTGTCAAATAGAGATCATAGA
The DNA here is from genome assembly GCF_014529385.1 of Adiantum capillus-veneris. Taxonomy (NCBI): domain Eukaryota; kingdom Viridiplantae; phylum Streptophyta; class Polypodiopsida; order Polypodiales; family Pteridaceae; genus Adiantum; species Adiantum capillus-veneris. The sequence goes on along the minus strand of NC_140946.1, from coordinate 12,803,018 downwards.
ATGACTAGTAATTTCAGGAAGGGTCTCTTTGAGAATTTAGGGACAAGATTAAATTTCTCTTTGGCCTTTCACCCGCAAATGGATGGCCAAAGTGAAATAGCTAACCTAACAATTCTTGATCTACTAAAATCCTATATAACGGAAGTAGATCAAAGGTCCCAATGGGAGAAGTACTTACCCTTAGTGCAGTATGCCTACAATAACATTGTACATACTTCCACGGGAAAAGCACCTTTCGAGGTAATTGAGGGAAGATCAAAAAGTCTCCTGCTACTTAAGGTACACGGGAAGATCTTCACTGCAGATGAGTATAGCCGAGACCTACAAGAATCTTTTCAAAGGATTAAGGATGCTATCTCTATCTCATAGAAAAGGCAAAAGGCTCTTGCTGATAAGCACAAAAGAGCCCAAGCCTTTAAAGAAAATGATTGGATCTTACTTAAATTTCCCAAGGCTCGATTAAGGTACACGACGGGCAAGAATCCTACAGGACACCAAAAGTACTATGCTAAGTTATCAAAAAGGTACTATGGTCCCTTCTAGATTCTTAGGCCAATCAATGAGATGGCCTATTAACTCAAGTTTCCGAGTCATTGGCTTATACACAATGCTTTCCATTTCAGCCTATTAAAGCCTTACAAAGGAGAGCCACCTCAAGAACCAACTATTGAAGACCCATTGGAGATCGAGGACCAAGAAGAGGTACTGCAGCCCGAGTCCATTCTCTGACATGAAGAAAAAATATTAAGAAGCGATAACTATCCGATGATATCTTATTAAGTTTATACTTTTGAAGATGCTAGATGGATGCAAGGCATACAATCAAAGGATAACCTAAACCTTGTCAATGCTTACAATAATTCCCTAGAATAAGCAAATGTACAAATTTTAAAAACGAACAAAGTTTTTGTCTTATAAGACTCTTTTTTTCTTTATTGTGCACAAATGTGAAGTAGTATGCATGCTTAGAATCAAGTTTGTGGAAATGACGTCTCCCAAACACCAGGTAGATCTTGTCACTCTACTATGGAAGATTGATAGGACTAATGTGCATACATGCTTGCCATAGCTTAGGCTCTCAAGAACCAAATGGATTAGTCATCCATTCTAGAATGATGTCGTAGGGTAAGATGGGGATCCTCTACCCGCTAGAAAAAGGACTAATGAATAGGCTTTATCTTCTCTATCCCATAGTCGAGGACGACTATGATTTCAAGAGAGAGGTAATGTCATAAAAACTAATATCTTATTCTCCTAAATGATTTTCTCATGTTAAACTGATCATTTAATATGGGGAAGTGCCAGGGGAGAAAAAGCTAGAATATTGGTTAAGCTGGCAGACCGGCCACATTAGGGATCCAAAGGAGACAAAATAGGGATCCAAAGGGGGGGCCATCTGCAAAAGAGTAAGGTGCAACAATGGGCTTTAAAAACCCTAAGGTTCAGCCCATTAAGACTTCCAAAATGCTAAGGTTCCAAAATTCAAAGGTTGTGTCCAAAGGTCAAAGCTTAGAAAAATTGGATGCTTTGTGTGTGTACAAAAACGTCTTCATGGCTCCTACATAGGAGGGGGCGAGCCTTGCAAGTAGGGGATGAGAGAGAAACACACACACACACACACACTCACAAGCATCATTTACACAAAGGGAATGAGGGACACATGTCAGCTCCCTAGGCCAGATACCCACAAGGTGTACTCAATTCCTATTAGATGGCCATGGAGGTGGACCAATGAGAATTAGGCTAGAGTAAATCTAGTTCTATTAATCTAAAAACACTCAATAAAATAACCAATAAGAATTAAGCTCTCTAGAAGACTATTGGATAGTCTCCCAAAGGGTCCAATGAGCATTCAGCAGCCCAATGACTTGCCTGATTCCTATTGTCCAGGAGACAAAGGGGTCCAATGAGAGTTTTGTTGCATTATTTCACTACATAAAGATATCACAAAAGGGGAAATTGGGACACATGTAAGAAGGCTATCACTTATGCTGCTTAATTTTCATTGGCTGATGAGCCTGGAGATGTCCAATGAGGTGCCAGTATGAGTAAATTCCATGAGGGGTCGACCAAGAGGGAGGGGGGCCTGAATTTGTCAAGTCATTATCACGTGCGCGTGCGTGCACACACACACACACACACACACACACACAAAAAAAATCTCATGTTTGGAGCAAGAAGACTCTCTCTCTCCTTCTCAAGCTTTAATGGAAATCTTAACACCTACTCTAAGCTTGTGAGAAGGGAGGCCTACACCAACAACTCTTGGCTTTGTGATGCAAATCCAACCAAGGGCCAAGCTGCAATGAATGCTCATCTCCTCTACCATGCTAATTACTAAGCTATGCTATGCTAATATGAGTGATTATGTGAGAATATCTACATCTTTGTCGTAAGACTACTCCTTCTTCCTCTCAATCTTCTACTCTCATACCCCACTAGCTCTCTCATCTTTGAAAGTGTGTGAGGTCTTGGGTCTGAGACTGTGAGGGAATTGATGTTGTGTTAAGTGTTTTTCTTAGTGCTTGAAGCTTCCATCTTTATTGCACTAGCTATTATTGAAGGAACACAAAGAATTGTATTGTAAAATGTCTCTCTTGATGGGAGAACCTATAATACAAAGCCTTTTGGAGGGGGGACCGGCTCCATGTAAATCCGGTCCTCAATTGTTGTCAATAGCTTAATTTCTCTCTCTTTTGAAGTATTGTTTATGCTATCTAACTAGGTGTTATGTTTTTTGTTTTTCTCTCCATCCAAGCCCTCTTGTTATGCTCATTAGGAATCTATTCTAATAAAATGCTCACTATGTTCATGCTAATTTCCATTACACACAAGTTACTAGGCCATTAAATGTTACATGCTCACAATTGAGTGGTACTTCATATGTGCATAGCTCTTATCATATGTACATCATTGATATGTGCCTGAATTTCAATTTGGATGTCATTTGGACAAGTTATAACCATTAGAAATCCTTAGAGGCTTTGAATATGGATTCTACCTTAGTTTTGAGTAAATGAGGTTTGAATGAGGTGGAACTAGGTAGATGCTCTCATAATCATGTGGTAAAGTCTTAGAAGGGGTCAAGTTAGCCTCCAAGTTCATTTTCAGGCTAGTGAGACATCATACAGATATGATGTATACTTTGTTCAAAATGGCTCAAACTTATAGTGTAGCTAGGTCTTAGCATGGTATAGACTTCTATGATGTTAGAATTTGATTTGGGTTTCTCCTCATGGTGATTGGAGCCAATAATCAAGTATAGAGCTTTGGATTTCAAAAATTGGATTTAGATGGATATACAAATACAAAACTTGATGAGACTTAGGGCTTTGAGCTAAGATTAATGGGATAAAGGCATTCGAAGTGAGAAATCCCCCCAAACTGTCATTTTGGCCCTCTGGAGACATTATACGTGTAGATGGCTGAGACAATTTCACTAGGTGGGAACGCTCTCTTGTGAGACGGGCAGTGAATCAGTCAGTAATTACTACGGTAATTACCATGGTAAACCCAAGGCATATAAATAAGGCCCATTACATTGTAATCGGGTTAGCATTTAGCATAATCGGGTTAGCGTTTTGGTGGCATTTGTTGGCAATTGTACTCGAGTTGTCAATCATTGGCAGTTGTTGTCGGTTGTACACTGTCTATCCTTTTGTTCATAAGACACGTCATACTCATTGTAATCCTTCATATGTAATTCCAAATACAGCAGTATATTCCAGTTATACTTACTCTGGACTCAGTAATCTGAATCTGAATATCATTCTCAGTACATAGTCTAGTTCTTATTCCAGTAGGTGTATTCCAGTTTAGTTTTTCTGTTCCTTTGTCCAGTCTACTGTCTGAACTAATACATCACCAGTTAGCTGAAATCTTCTACACTGGAATTAGCTATCTCAAGAGATCAGCTCCAATTCCATTTTGGCGATCACGGTGGCTAGAGCTGAGGCTAGAGCTGAATCTCGTTGACTGAAACACTCTTCTCCCAGTTGGAAGTTCTCAGCTCTATAGCAATGGCACCCAAAACCAGTCATGGTCGAAATCCACCATCCGTGTTGATCCTATTCCTAAGGAGTTGGGAAGAGAATCTGACCCTAAGCAAGAGAGGGTGACTGACACTGAGGCTCATGAGGAGCATAGTCAGGCTGATGAGACGCAAGACTCACAGCATTCCAGTCACTCTAGAAGCAGACGGGCATAGAGGGAAGCACGGAAGGCCAAAAGTTCTCGGTCTAGGCAGGGGGATGAGGGTACCAAAGGTAGTAAAGACAGGCCAGAGAGGACATTGACAAAGAGACAGAAACAGATATTGATTGAGATGCAGATACTGACAACTGTAAGAAGACTCCCAAGCACCGTTCAGAATCTAAGAAGAGAAGTGGCAAGACCAATGGTAATGTGAATGATTACGCATCTTCCCTGAAAATTTCGTTTCCAGTATTCAAAGGGGGCAAGAAGGATGATCCAAATGTTCACATACAGGCTTTTGAGCAGTATGCAGAGCTTTCTGTAATACTTTCTGTAAACCTTGAAGGAGGCAGCGAGAAAATGGTACTACCATTACCCCGCTTGTCAGCTTAGATCCTATAACAAACTACTTAAAGCCTTCAGATTGGAGTATTCCGACAACAGAGGTGATGAAGATATTCTTTGTGAGCTGGATAAGATCAAGCATCGGAATCTGTCAGTCCGAAGCTATGTGGAGAAAATCAAGGAGCTGACAAGGCAGTTACAAGAACCGCCGTCAGAGAAGCGATTGTGTGCATGGTTTTTGAATGGATTTCCACGCAAGAAGCTTAGGGAGCAGGAGGTACCAGCACCAACCAAAAAATTCAATGATCTGGTACAACAGGCACTGAAGCTGGAACAGCAGGCCAAGAAGGAAAAGAGCCATAAAAAGAGAAGATCTAGTAGCAGTAGCTCTTTTACTGAGAACTCTGATTCTAGTGAAGTGTCCAGCAACTCTGAAAGTAGATCTAACGAGAGGTACAAGGATAAGTCAAAGAAGGGATCCTGGACTAAGAAGATTGAAGAGATGGCTAGGTAGATTTCCGAGATTAGCCACACGAAACAACCAGTTCGGAAAATGGAGACTTGGTGTTCAAAATGCAAATCCAAGGACCATATTCCCAACAACCGCCCACAATGTACTTACTGTAAGGCCTTTGGCCATTTATGGAATAATTGTGGTATGAAGATTCATCACTTTAAGAACGGCAAAGACCTGTCAGTGGTAGCCTATATTGAACCAGTGAATGTGGAACCCGCCAAAGCCTCTCAGGAGGAGAGACCAGGTACCAGTGGTACTGGTCAAGGGCGCGGCCGATTCCAAGCGGGTACTGGCCGAGGCAGAGGACGTGGAAACTTCCAAAGTTGGAGTTTGAATTGCTACACTTGTGGAAAGTACAGGCATTTCGCGGCTCAATGCCTAGACGCACCTGCACTTGCTGCTACTGAGGCAAAGGCACCAGAGCCAGTCCGAGTACGGGCAGTCACAAGGAGCAAAGGCGTGGTAATTGAAGAAATTCCAGATACTCCAGAGAAACCAGTCACTACTGACAGCAGCAAACGGGCCCAACAAAGAGAGATTTGGAAGGCCAAGGGTAAAGAGAAGGTGGTAGATGAATGGCAAGAGCAAAGAGAACTAGCGGATAAAATCACGAAGGATTTAGTCAAGAAGCTACCAAAGCAGCAAGACAGTTCTGAAGCCCGAGTCATTCAGAAGATACCACTCCAATCAACTGAGAAAGATCAGTCAATACTAGGCATACCTGAGACCATGTTGGTTGCGGTACAAGGAATGATTGGTGAACAGGGAGTTGATGAAAGGACTGGGAGCACTGCAAGGGAGGAATGGTAGTGTGAAGATACGACCAGTTCTTCGAGCTTCGACAACCAGTCTGATCAGGAGAAAGAAGAAATCCATGTTAAGATCTGTGATAGAATTTAGAAGCTTACTGTGGAGCTGGAAGATATGAGAAAAACCTTGCTTGAAGTGGAAAACTTCATCAGACAGCGTAGGAAAGCTGAAGTGGAGGCCAGAACACTGGATCTGACGGCTGTCGGAGATAATGAAGTACCGCTCATTTAGGTGGAGTACAAGGTTTGAAAACAATGGGAACCTCTTTCAAGTGCTATCTTGGATGGAGGAGCAGGAGTCAATATAATGGGAGTACATCTCTAGCAGAGGATGGGCATCACGAATCTAAAGCCAACACCATTTAAAGTGAGAATGGCAGATCACTGAGTAGTACAAGCTACGGGCATGATTGAAAATATGCAGATAAGAGTAGACAGGGAAAAATTTAAAGTCAGCTTCTTAGTCCTCGATGTGCAAGGGGCATATGGGATGTTGCTAGGGCACCCATGGTTGAGAACAGCACATGTTGTTCATGATTATGCAAATCAAACCTTAACCATAGAAGTGGCCAGCGACAGAATTCAAATCCAGACGAACAATACTAGGAGCTAGAGAAAAGAGCTGAGGCCGAAGGAATTATGCCAGAAGTACAAGGCAAAGAAGATTGAATGAATGTTAGCAGCTATGAACATATTTCCTCTAGTAGAGACTGACTTGAATGCGGTTTTATTGAATAAAGAGTAGGCTGACAAGCAAAAATATCAATTCCCAGATCAGTTTACTAAAATAAACATAGGGGAAAGATCAATTCAGTTAACTGGGAGGCTGGAGGAATCAGCTAAAACTGGCATGGTAGAGGAGCCAGTGCATTTTGGAGAGCACACAGTGAATCAGAAGGCTAATTCAGAACTGAATGGGCCATCTTGGGATTATGCTGAGGAATCGACCAAGAGAAAAGGAGGTGGGCCTAATTGGTTGCTTCCAGACGACCAAGAAGTTGAAGAATGGAGCTTAGGCTTGGAGGATAGTCCTAGGATGATCAAGGTTAATAAGCATCTCAATCCTATAATGAAGGAAAAAGCATGCAGGATGTTTCAGAAATACATAGACGTATTTTCTTGGGAACACACAGACCTCAAAGGGGTGGATCCTGAAGTATGCCAGCACAGGATACCGTTGAAGCCAGATGCTCGGCCAGTACGACTGCAAGGATACCGAATGAATCCCAGCTATGTTAAGAAGGTTAAGGAGGAGATTGACAATCTTCTCAAGGCTAGGTTCATCATAGAAGTGGCCAGTAGTGATTGGTTGTTTCCCATAGTCGTAGTTCCCAAGAAAAATGGGAAATTGAGAGTCTATGTTGACTATAGGAAACTCAACGCCCAAACTATCAAAGATCCATTTCCATTGCCTTTTACTGACATGTTGCTTGATGATATTGCAGGATACGAAATGTATAGATTTATGGACGGCTACAATGGCTATAACCAGTTACAGATCACTCCTGAGGATAGAGCAAAGACCACCTTCATCACCGAGTGGGGAGCTTTCATGTATCTGGTGATGCATTTCGGCCTGTGCAATGCACCAACTACTTTTCAACGGTGTATGATGGAAATGTTTAATGAGTTCCTTCATCGGTTCCTCGCCATCGTTATCGATGACTTTACTGTATACTCAGATGAGGAACAACACTTACTATTCCTAGAAAGGGTTTTCAAACGCTGTCAAGAGAAGCAGATTTGCCTGAATCCATTTAAATCCGTTTTCCTAGTGTAGAAGGGACAGCTACTGGGACATGTGGTATCCCGTAATGGAATAGAAATGGACAATGATGAAATCCAGTGTGTTTAGCAAGCTAAAGCACCCAGAAATGCATCTGAGCTAAGCTCTTTCCTGGGTTATATTAACTTCTATAGAAGGTTTGTGCATAAGTTTGCTTCTCAAGCAGTACCATTATACAAGCTCACAAAGAAGACCACTAAGTTCAATTGGACTGTTGAGTGTGAGGAAACCTCTTAGAATTTGAAAAAGGCCATTATCAGTAAACCAGTCCTCAGGCAACTAAACTAGGATGTCATTTTCCATGTACATGTGGACGCCTCGGGACTGGCAATGGGGGCGATATTGGCTCAGCCAGATGGAAGGTCTGATTATCGGTTTTATTTTGCCAGTCATCGCAGATTTATTCAGGTTGAATAAGGTTATACAACCACTGAGTGAGAAGCCCTTGGAATGGTTTTCAGTGCTACAAAATTCAGGCATTATCTGCTAGGCAAACTATTTCATTTCTATGTGGACCATCAGGCTCTGTTCTTGATTAATAAAGTCATTATTCAAGGCAGGCTAATATGGTGAATGATGTTCCTCATGGAGTTTGAATTGAGAATTTTTCATAATCCTGGCAAGAATCACTGTGGAGCTGATTTCTGTCCAGAAGTACAGAGGGTTATTCAGAAGCATCCTTGAGGGACGAACCAGTGGATGCTGACTTATTTCAGCTAGAAGTAGGAGAATTAGTTGACCCTGAATGGTATGATGTTTATCAGTTTCTTTCTAAGGTGCTTTCCCAAAGGACTAGAAGAAGAACCAGAAGAAGGCTTTGGTCATCAAGAGCTTGAAGTTTACTATCATAGGAGGTTCAGTGTATCGATTAGGTGTTGACGGTATTCTTCAGCGTTGTGTGCCTATGGAAGGGAGAATGAAAGTCATTTCAGAGGCACATAATGGTGAATCTGGTGGACACCTTTCCAATGAAGTTACCTACAAGAAGATTCTGCAAGTTGGTCTGTGGTGGAAAACATTAATTGCTGATGTTAGAAGTTTTTGTAAAACTTGTCACATATGCCAAAGAATGGGTAGACCTACAGCTGCAGATATGAGTCTTTTAATGCCAATACAACCACTAGGTGTGTTCATGAAATGGGGCTTAGATTTTATGGGACCTTTTAAGAAGGTTAACCCCAAAAAGAATAAGTACATAGTAATGGCTACTTGCTATGTCACTAAGTGGATTGAAGCTAAGACTCTTCCTTACAACACAACCAAGTCAACTGCAAGGTTTCTATTTGAGAATATTGTCTGTCAATATGGATGTCCGATAGAGATTGTGTCAGACCAAGGAACACATTTTCTCAATGACACCATGGAGATTCTACTAGATATGCTTTCAGTCAAGCATCGTACAGCTACTCCTTATTATCCCCGATGCAATGGACATGTTGAAAGTAGTAACAAGACAATCACGACTATTCTCACTAAGGTTGTGCAAAATAAGCCAGACCAGTGGGATTTGAAACTCTAGATTGCTTTATGGGCATATATGACAGCTCACAAGGTCATTATTGGGTTGACACCATTCCAAATGGTGTATGGCACCGAAGCTATGGTTCCTATAAAGTTTGTTATCCCAAGTCTGAGAATGGCTGTGAAGTATGGCTTAGAATTCAACCACAATCTGAAAAAGCGCCTGGATGAACTTATGCAGTTAGATGAACTCAGAAAAAGGGCTATGCTGGAACAAGAAATTGTTCAACAACAAAGGAAGCACTGTGATCGCCGAATTAAGGTTCGGGAATTTCAAAAAGGGGATTTGGCGCTTCTCTATCAGTCTAGATTGGGTCCTGAGAAGCCAAACCTAAAGATTTCCTGGGGAGGACCATTTGAGGTAGACTGGGTCTTCTCCAATGGCACAGTAAGACTGAAAGATCTATATGGATTACTGTTGCCAGGAGTATATAATGGTGCGAAGATCAAGCTCTACTATTCAGAAGCTAGAGAGTCTGGCCAGGAACAAGGTACTGGGGAGCTGGGAACTGATGATCAAGAGATACTAGAATCATATATTTTTGGGCTCTTTAGTGCATCTAGTTCCAGTTTCAGAACTAGTGCCAGTAGGACCAAACCAGACTGATCCCAGGATCAATACGAGTGTGATCAATCCAGACTGGGAACCAGTCCAGTATCAGTGGGAACACACTTTTCAATTTTTAAGCGCCCAATGGTCAGATGGCACGTCAGTATTAATCATTTCAAGAATGGGTAGAAGTCTTGTCCAATGCATGTCTGCCACGACAACAGCGACGCACACAAGTCTAGGAGCGGTGAGTGGTGGAGCTTTTATGGCACGAACACGTATAACAGTGAGGAGAGTCGCATTTTTCCTCACAAATCTCCTGCGCAATGATTTCCTCCCGTTGTTCATTCGCCATCGCCAAGCTTTGAGGTATCTTTGCTACAGCTGCAGACTTTGTCTTCTGAGGAGACAATCGACTTTCGACTAGCTTTGCCAGCAACACCTGGGTATGGCTTTGAAGCATCAAGTAAGTCTTCTTCTTCTTCATTTGTTTTGTCGTCTTCACAGTGTATGGGTAGGAAGAAGCATTCCGACAAGATGCAGGAATCTCTCGAAGAAACCCAAGCCATTGTCACTGCTGCAAAGGAAAGCCTTCCCATCATTCCTTATAGCAGCAAGATTCAGTGTTACGTGTTCAAAGACCAAGCTATGGCTTTGCTGCAAAACTATGGGATCTACGGGTAGTTCTGCAAGCTACAAGAATCGCTTTTGATGTGGCCATCATAAAGCAGGTTCTTCACTCTTTTGATGTTGAAGATGGCAGTGCTATGGTGTATGGTAAAAAGGTGTCTACTACACCTGATGACATAGCTTTTGCATTTCGAATGCCAAATGAGCCCAAGCCGTCTGTGGCAACCCCACAGCATATCAGTATAGTCCTGAAGGAGGATGAGGCTGCCAAGCGCAAAAGAAAAGCCGGTGGTCAAGGGATTCTAGTGGCTGGACTAGAGGCCTCTACTACTTACAGGTTTGTAGCTGAAGCAGTTAGTCTTAAAAATAATCCAACATATATGTCCAAGAAGGTTTTTGCTATGCTGCTAGCCAAGACATTGGATTCAAAGGTTTCTATCAACCTTTGTCAGATCCTGTCACACAACGTGCTTCAACAAACTGCCAAGTTGAAATCCCGGAGTTTTTTTAAAGCTTGGTATGTTTTGCAATTTTTATATTGGGCAATTGCTCCAGATGCTCATGGCCAGGTCAGCTTGGAGTGAGAAGCCAGTTCCAGAATCAAAGAATATTGATTTGTCTTCAGATGAAGAAGCCACGGACAGTCAGACCACTTCGACTAATCTGAAAAGGAAGTCCAGATAAGTCTGGCAGTTCGAAGAAACCGAAGACGACACTGACAAAGAGCAGTGCTTTTCTGAAGCAAATAGAGAATCAAGTCAAAACCGTGACACTAAAAAGGCTATAGTTAGCCAGGCTGACAAAAAACATGCCCAGACCACTGAAGTCAACCAGTCAGTAGGACAGATTACAGCCACTATTGGTACTGGCAAAGACAAGGAAAAAGTAGCGACTTCTGAGAAGGCAGCAGAACAGTCAGATAAGGACAAAGGACAATTGGACAAGGGTAAAGGTCAACTTGACAAAGGCAAAGGTCCAGCATCTCCAACCTTACTAGGTGGTGTCTCCATCCCAAACAATGAAGAAGCTTTGCACCTGGTGAAGAAGGACAGGTTGCAGCAGATGCAGACCCATCCACTGAAAGGGCGTCTCTTCGTACAAAAATTTGATTATGCAGCCTTACCCTATATGGCTCCGATTACGGTGTATGAGCCCACTGATTGTGACCCAGCCACAGTCCCTGATGGATGTTCAGTCCTCATCCAGTCCTCATGGAACACTATTGTCAACTGTTTGGGACAGATGTTGGACGCTACAGGGTCAGCAAAAGAACTGAATAAGGTTAAAGCTGACATGAAGGGAGCTGAAGAACAGATTCAAAAGCTGAAGGAAGCATGAGACAACCAGAATCTACGCCATAAGCTACTTGAAGCTCATTCAGAGAGGCCTATTAAGCTGTTGGAAAGCAGGTTAGCTAGGGCGAAGTCTAATATGCAGATTGTGAAGGAAGAAAGGAATGAAGCACAGAGAGCTGCAGATCGGGTTGAAACAATGCTAAAAATGAAGAGAGTTGACTACAACTCCTTGCTGTTTTGCCATACATCTCTCAAGGCTTCCCTCACTAACAGATATATTTATAATAGCTTGGCTGAAATTTTAAATCCAGCATGCAACACTGTCTTTGATCTAGAGAACTTGAAGTCTCTTATCGAGACTATGCAGAGTGACTTGCAGGACAAAGTGGCTTAATAATGCTCTGGCAAATCAAGCAATCCTGGATTATATTGAGCAGTAGAATTCCCTTGAAGAAGCAGAAGATGATAAGAAAGAGGAAGAGGATAAGGAAGAAGAAGCTGATAAGGAGGAGGATGACCAAGATGAAAGGCATACTAATGATGATGATGATGCCTTGCCTCCATCTCCACCTCCAGGACCTAGTACTGGTGGCATAGGGCCAACTGAAGGAGGTCAATCATAGCCAGTAGACTAGCCAAACCAGAATGAAGGGCAAAAGTCAGGCAATAAGTAGAGCCAGAAGAACAACGACTCTAAGAATCAACCAACAAATCAGTCCCATCTCAGTAGGGAGGATAAAGGGAAAAGCAAAGTTAGGGATAAGGGATCAGCAACTGATCAGCAGAATTCCTTACAGCTTATCACCCTTAATAGGTGATTGAGACATCAGCAGGCTCCCATAACCAGGCAATATCTGGAGGATGATGATCTCCTATCTAATCTAGAACTGTATGTCGGAGCCAGGGAAATGGTGGAGCACTGGAAATCAGTTGCTTTTCATGATCAAGAGACTTTCCATTTACCTGCGCATCCCAGCACAGTCCAGCTGTTGGAAAGGGTACCTGAATGGATAATCACTGTTGAAGAGAGAGTGACCAACCCACATTTGCAAAGACAGTCTACTCTAGATTGTCGCTCTCTAGCTCTCAAATTAGAACTTCTGCTGGGAAACAAGCCAACCTACAAATGTATGAAGGATGTTAGGGATTAGTTGAAAGAGGTTTTGGTGCAAATGAAAATTGCCAGAGGAGTCTTGGATCACAGAGTGCGGGCCATTCTTAAAGATCAGACAGCCACCAGTAAAGGATCTCAGACTAGAATGTCAGTCGGAGAACAGGCCAATGCTCTCCGCAGACTGTTTTACCTAGTGAGAATAACCAGAAAAATGATGTAGCAAGAGAACCAGGCTGTTCTCAATTTCTTAGAATTTGTGCCTGATTCCCCAGTTCTCTTGTATGCCTTCCCAGCAAGAGAGATGAAATTGCCAAGACTTTTCCCGCACTTTACCCTCAACATCCAGAACCAGTCGATCGCCTTACATATTTCAAGATTATTGATGAGCTCCAGGATTGGTATGAGCAATCGACTGTGGAATGGAAAACTTGGAAAACACTGTTCAATGATGCTCTCCAACTCAATTATATTCATGAGCTGAAAGAGGAGATGCAAAGGATTCGGATGTGTATGGGTCACTGGAAGATTCAGATCAGAGGCCTTACCAAGATCACCAATCAGTTGCTACAACTTACTATTGAGTCCTCTAAATTGCTTGAAAAGGATATTGCAGCGAAGGCAGGCCTAGCACCACAGTATAGAGAGATGGCTGAGATTCTTTTTGAAGATCGGGTCAAAACCAATCAGCCTCTTCCAGAAGGATGGATCCATACTGCTTTGCATTGTCACAAGCTGGGCAAAACTAGGATCACCAAAGGCAGACGCATGCTCTATGATCCTAACACCAAAACCTATCATTCTCTTACGCCTTATGAAGTGGAGATGACCACAGAAAGGTGGGATCAGTTTGAGTAGGAGGCCATTTACAGGCTCATTCAGAAGGAGAATGCTAGCACCGGGACTTCTCAGACGCCATCCAGCAGGCCAAAGGGTAAACAGAAGCTGGTTTAGTGGAAGGATACTGGGTAGTTCCATCTCAGAATTCAGTTGGAGGCTTTTCTTCTCAGCTGGAAGGTTGATATCAGTTTTTGTAGATGATGAGAGCTCTACACTGACCTTTCCAGCTAGCTCTCTATCATTGGTCAAGTCCAGTCCCCAGAATCAGAGCCAGACAGTAGATTTTTCAGCTTCAAACTAGAATCAAACGTGGGAATTTTTCAAAAATTTTGGAGTCTTGCCAAAATTCAAGAAAGGAGGGAAGGATGTAGACGGCTGAGACAGTTTCACTAGGTGGGAACGCTCTCTTGTGAGACGGGCAGTGAATCATTCGTACTATAATAATCACCATGGTAAACCCAAGGCATATAAATAGGGCCCATTACATTGTAATTGGGTTAGCGTTTAGCATAATCGGGTTAGCATTTTGGGGGCATTTGTTGGCAATTTTATTCGAGTTGCCAATCATTGGTAGTTGTTGTCGGTTGTACACTGTCTATCCTTTTGTTCTTAAGCCACATAATACTCATTGTAATCCTTCATCTGTAATTCCAAATACAGCAGTATATTCCAATTATACTTACTCTGGACATAGTAATCTGAATCTGAATATCATTCTCAGTACATAGTCTGGTTCTTATTCCAGTTCAGTTTATATTCCTTTGTCCAGTCTACTGTCTGAACTAATACATCATCGGTAGTAGCTGAAATCTTCTAACACTGAAATTAGCTATCTCAAGAGATCAGCTCCAATTCTAATACGCATATGATGTCTCTTTTGAGATTTTTGGCTTAGATTTCATCTATAGCATCCTCAGGTGATTGGAAATCCTTTGATCATCTGATTTTGATTTGGACATGAGTCATGTATTTGGGGGCCATAGAATGTTTCTTTTACTAGGATTTTTTTAATTTGGGCTCCAAGTGGTCGCAACCTTGCCCAAATTTTTCCAAATTGAATGCATGGCTTTTATACTATATGGTGAACATTCTTCTGATGAAAAATGTAAAGTTTGATTTCTGTATAAGAGAAGAGACATCATACGCGTATAATGTCTACTGATGCAAAACAACTTGAAACTCCATGGGTAAGTTGTGTATAGATTGTGCATGATGTGTGTCATAAAAACTAATATCTAATTCTCCCAAATGATTTTCTTATGTTAAATTGATCATTTATTATGGGGAGGTACCAAGGGAGTAAAAGCTAGAATATTGGTAAGGCTACTAGATTGGTCTCAACAGGGATCCAAAGGAGGGAAATAGGGATCCAAAGGGGGGCAGTCTACAAAAGAGAAATGTGCATCAATGGAGCTTAAAAGACCTAAGGTTCATTTCCAGTAAGACTTCCATAGGCTAAGGTTCCAAAAATAAACTAAAAATCCAATGGCCAAAGGTGGAAAATATTGGATGGTTATGGGAATACTAATGTCATAAAATCTAATATCTAACCAACCCAAATGATTTTCTCATATTAAACTGATCATTTAATGTGGGATAATAAATGGGAAAAAGGGTTAGAATATAGACATGTGCTTACAGATCTATCTCAACATGGGGCCAATCGTAAAGGGGTCCAAATGAGAGATGGTCTGTCAAAGAGAAATTATATCTAATGGAGCTTAAAAGACCTTAGGATTAGCTTCATTAAAGACCTCTAAAAGTTAGTGTTAAAAAGTCCTTTGACCTTACACAAGCTAGGGCTAACCTCGAGGTGGGAAACGTACCCAAGCATGAGGTGCTAAGACGCTTAAAATGGTTGTGTAAACCTTGCCCAAAGCTTGAGGTGATTTTTATGCTTAAATGACTAAGATTTTTGAAATGTTAAATTCAAAGATAAGTTCTCAAGAGGGCATGAATGTCCATGCTTGATTGAGTAAGGCTTGAAGTATTCAATTCAAAACAAATGACTTAAGAAGCATAAAAGACACATGCTTGCTTGGTTGAATAAGTCCTTGAAGTATTCCATTCAACAAAATGACTTAATAAACATAAAAGACACATGTTTAAATGATCCTCCACACGTGGCCCTCATGATGTGCTTGAATTCTATTGGCAAGGTTTTAAAGGGGTCCAATGAGAATCTAGATACATAAAAATAAATAATTAAGTTCTTTGTCTCAAAAGAGGGAAAAGAGGACACATGTCCAAAGGAAATAATAAAATAATACGAGAGAGAGAGAGAGAGGTGTGAACCAAGCATGAGAGGGGGGGTATACTCTCACACATACACACACACACATTCTCTCATTGTGTGGAGTGCAAAATGTAGGAGCTCCATCTCCTTCTCCAAGTTTGTGGAGAAGTGGAGAGCCTACACCAACACTCTTGGCTATGGAATGAAAATCCAACCAAGAGCCATGCTTCAATGCTTAAGCTTTCCATCTTCTTTATCTTCATTACTATGCTATTATGCTATGCTAAGCAAGCACAGTGATGATAAGTGAGGAACTATTTATTTCTCCTATGTAATGTTTCTTCTTCCTCTTCCCTACCCTCATTCCCAGCTGGCTCTCTCCATCTTTGTTTGAGGCCTTGGGACCGAGGCTTGGATAGTTAATGCTTTTTGCAAAGTTTATGTTAAGCTCATGATGCATGAAGCTTTCCTTATTCATAGCATCACGAAGGTCACAAGAAACACAAAGATTGTATTGTAGTAAAGTCTCTCTTGATGGGAGAATCTATAATACAAACGCCTTTTGGAGGGGGGACCGGATCCAAGTAGATCCGGTCCTCATCTATTTTCATCTTCTCTACTACTCTCTCTCTCTCTTGCAAAAGTATTGTTCATGCCAACTCAATGAAGTACTATGTTTATGTTGCTACTGAGGCGGTCCGGGGCGGGCAACAAGAGAGGCGACCTCTAAACACCCCTCAAGGCTCCCGTGCTGCTCAATTGGGGCTGGGGCAACCACAAGCACAACACAACAACAAACCCATAGCCAAACCCAAACAAGATAGGGGCACCACCTAGTTATGGTATGCGAACTAGGACGCAAGAGAGATTTTGGCACAACCAAGAAGATGCACCACACAACACACACAAGCAACCTCACACCAAGACACACACAAAATGGACCAGAGAGAGCTAGAGCAAAGGGAAGAGAGAGAGAGAAAAGGATCTTGCGTAATACCTTATTTGTGACTTGCAAATGGAGATGGTTCGTTATGATGCTATCGTAGAACTTGTACAAAACTCACTCAATGCTTAGTGATTGCTAAACATTGCCAAAACACACACACACACTGTCTTAGGGTGTGGGAGACCTCTCACCACAATACCCTCTTACAATGGACACAAAATTGGCAATGAAAAACACACTAAAACACTTCCTAAAATCAAGATCAACCGATAAAAACTCAAAATACACAAGTCACCTTGAATTCACCAAACCATATTGCACAAATAGAAGGACGAAGATTTGAACGTCGAATCACGCCTTTGATGCACCAAACCTCAAATTATTGATGATGAAGGAGCATATACAATAGTGGTTTTGAGATTTGTGGAACTCAACGCTCTCTCACTTGCAATGTGTAGCTTGAAGGCTTCTCTCACACCAAGAGTGAAGCTCACAAGTGGTTGCTACACCTAAGTCTCTCCTCACGCATAGAGTGTTGGGGTGCTATGTGAGATATTGGAGGTTGTTTTACAAGAAGGAGAGGGGCCTATTTATAGGTTGAAGACCCCTCATTAAGATTATTGGAAATCTTAATTTACAAGCTAACAAATCAGGATTATGATTTTTTTGAATATCAAAACATTGCGGGCCTTCTTTGTCTGCTTGAGTCATGGGTGTGGGCTCAAAAAAAAGCATTATTGATGGTAGATAAGGTGAAAGTAAGTTTTAAAGAAGGGGAGAGGGAGAGAGAGAGAGAGAGAGAGAGAGAGAGAGAGAGAGTTACTATACATGTCTTGAGGTGAGGTGTCTTTTATGGTTAGGTCAATGCTATTTTGTGTTAGTATGTTAGTCGTTAGTAATCACTAGAAAGTTAATGTTACATTTACAATGGGTAGAGTGAGTTGATTTGATGAAGGAAGAGGGGTGAATTAAAAGAGAATCATTGAGATAGTGAAGCTTTGAAGAAGCTTGAACTCACACGTGTAGGTTCTCAAAATGACTATCGATCTTCTTCTTCGTCTTCTCTTCTTTATGCCACCGCCGCCAAGGTTGATCATCGTGATGAAAATGGTAATTCCGTTGATGAGATCTTTTGATTGGCGGAGGTTAAGCATGGTACACATGCTGAATTTATGTATATATATAAGGGGTAAGATGGAATTGTACTTTGGAGATAATAGAGAGAGGCATAGAGATGGTGTATGTACATGGAGAGCTCATATGAGAGCTATGGGAGTAAGTGGGGAGGTTAATGGTGAGGAAGGTGAGAGAAACCATTGAAGGTGCAGGTTTGAGTGAGGGATTGAGAGAAATGTGTGTGTGTGTGTGTGTGTGTGTGTGTGTAGAAGTGTGGAAAGATGTGAGAGAAGACTATGGGCTACTTGTGAGAAAAGTGGGTAGACTGGGGTCCAGTCAAAAAATCATAGCTCACCGCTGGTAGATCCAAAACTCATAAAAACATTTGAGGTGATTATTCAGAGCGTGGGCTACATTTTCTCTTTTGACCACCGCTCCAAATTCGGAGTGGAGATAGGTGCCAAAATTCTCACCAAAAAGCCTGTTTTTTATGCCTGCAAAAGTCTTTTAGTGGCCCCCTCCTTTGTTGAATTTGTACAATGCATCCAAGAGTGAGCCCCTCCTTTGTCATATTATAATACAAAGCATTCAAGTTTCCCTTGACCCATGCATGGAGGAGGATTATTGGTGAAATAAGAAATATATACATGGTGGGACTAGTGTATGGACTATTCATGGACTTTAGCTCAATGAGCACATGGTGTTAGAATAATGAGTAAAAATAATAATAAAAATATGGAGGAGTTATGGATATGGAAAGATATTGGAATCATATGATATGGTCCCTCCTTGAATTATTTTGGGTGAAAGAGGAAAAGGTATGCAAGTAAATAATATAATAAAAGTAACCAATGAGTAGAAATCAATTTTTTGTTTTCACGAGGGTGAGGGTGAAAATGTAGGAGTGATTTGTATAAAGGAAAAATATGAGGTTAGAGTATGTACATATTGGCAAAAAAATATATATATATAATTATGGTGTAAGAGGATGAAAGAAGGTGTACATAGGTTTAATAAAACACACACCTAAGTAGAAATATTTAAATAAAATACCAAAATAATTATAAAAAATCCCTATATTTAGGCCATATATACAATGAAATATTTACACACAAAGAGGCCATAATATACTTTTATTTTTTTATTTTTTTATTTTTTTTTGGCTCACCTAGCCCAGTGACTAGCTAGCTGAGGGTTTTTAAGAAGATATGGGAAAAGCCCCCTAACTCACACACGCCTATTTACAGTGAAATGGTAGGGATAGCCATAGTGTTTGGGTGATTTTGGTAGGGTGAGGTAGCTTACTATGGCAATTATGGAGAGCCGAAAAACGGCTATCATTAGCCCCTCCCTTAGATAATGGTACATTCATGTACCATTTATCTGATCATACAACATGTATATTATGTAACGTCTGTCTTTGTCTGCTCTTATCTTTGAAGAACCTTTGTTGTATGATTAAAAAACCTTATGTGATATGGAAGGTTCTCCGAGCCAATAGCAAGATGAAATGAAGTGACGGAGTAAACCTCTTCCATTGAGAAAGTTTCCATAAGCACCCCCCCAGGATCAAAGATCTTGAAATATCTTTCCCAAAGCCAGATGTATAGTATGGAATCACTTACTGATTTTGGTTGAATAAACTTGTAGATTTTACTGTTGTCCATCATTGCATCTATCACTATGAATGTGATATAAAAGATTGGTTTCTCTTCCTCTTGTGTAAAGTTGATGTATCTGCTACGATCTTCAAGATCTTGTATGAGCAAATTCCTGAACTGTAGCTCATAAATTTCATTCAACCTGGGTAGGCTCATCAAGTAAAAAATTCTATGACCTTTATGATTTAGGAAATCTTGATCCATGCTTCCAGCTGCTATTGAAAGATATTGCAGATAGTTTACCACATAAGTAGATAATAGATGAAGGTTTCTATTGCTTCCAACACATTGGAAGAGAATAGATTTTGGTACTGATTGATGAAATATCCACATGTAGCAATCAACAAGTTTTTCATCTATGATGAATACCAGAAGCATCACAATGTGCGACCTCCATACAACAAAGAACCAAGTGAAGAAGATTTGGAAACATCCGTTTATCACCAAGTATTCATGTCCTCTTCCACTTAAGAAGGTATGGTGTCCCCGATGAAATTTATATGTGAAGAGAGGAGAAGTTGACCTTAAAGAGGTGAAACCCAATGTGAAGATGATTGGGGCTTCAAAAGCTTGGATTTTCTTGCTAAGAGATTGTCCCATGAATGAAGAGCCACCCACTAAAACACCATCGGAGAGAATGATACCCTTCTGATAGTTTCCTTTTATGATTTTATTTTTTACTACTCTCCCATGTTCTTCATCCCCTTCTAAGCCCCCCCTTTGGCAAGGTTATAACTCCTCACATTGTACCACCTCAAAGGTTGATGGAATACTGTTTGATTTTGTGAAACATTTGGCTTCTTGCATGATAGGTTCCTCTATGCTTAACATACATGGGTCATACCAATGCTTTTCAACATCCTCAAACACTTCTTCAAGATTATCCTCACCTGGATTCAACTCACACTCTTCTACTTTGTTTTGGAGTTGGCATTCCATGTACACAATCATCTTTTTATGATCAATGTGGTCTATGATCTCTCCACCTATGATTTCATCTTCTTCTTCACTCTCTTCTTTTAGACAAGATACACTCTCAGAACATTCCATAAGATCAAGGTTACCTTCAAGTTCTTCATTCTCCATAGATTCATGTTGCACAAAAGCTTCGTCTGCTCGGACTAGAAATTGATCCTCTGCCAAAAGGTTGGATGTATCCATTATTGAATCATCAATGCCATTTGAGATATCTTGTGTCGATTTTTGCATACTTGTGATAAAGGTAGAAGAAAGAGATTCCACATTTGAATCTTGGCCACACACTTTAGCACTTGAACAATCAGTTGGTATGTAAGTAACTTCTTCAACATTTGTCGGAGTAGAAGGAGACAAGTATGGCAAAGGAGATGACTCCTTGATAGAAACACTTTCATGATGGTTGGTTCTTCCAGCATGATGGCAACCATTTTTGATGTAGAAGTACTTGTGAAACTTCCTTCGGGCAATAGTGACCGCTTCTTCAAAGGTAGAGGGTCCACTACAAGTAACCTTAGTCTTTAGGAAAGGAGACAAACCCGAAATAAATTGATCCATTTTTACATAATCTGGAAATGTAGAACTAAATCCACATCCTTCCCATTGACGAGAAAAAATATCCTCATAAGCATAGTAGTCTTCACCATGTTGTTGAAGTCTCCGTAATGAAGCCCATGCTTTCTCCGTTGTTGGAACTTTAGAGAATCTGGCCTTCAAAGCTTTGGAAATTTGGGTATACCCATCTTCAATCTGAGAAGACATTCTCCAAAACCATTGCTCAGCGTTGCCTCTAAGGCATAGCAATAGAAAATCCCCTTTTTCAATGTCATCCCTTTTACCAAGGATACGACAAACCATTCTAAAATCAACAAGAAAATCATCAACATCTTCTTCTAGATTCCCGAAGAAGATTGGGATATCCTCAAAGGTATAGCGTGTCATAGTCTCTCAATGCTAGAACCACGCAAAGATTAGTTCCAAACAATCATTTTCTCTCATGAAATCAACTAACTACACAAAGTTTTGAAAGGTCTTTCAACATGAATTTTAGATTCTTATGTGAAAATGCTTTTTTCCTTTCTTATGTTATGCTAATCCAAACCATATTCTAGATCAATTTTTGTTTCCTTGAAATTAAACTCGGTCATACAAGTTTTCATGATTCATATAATCTACTTGATTATGCTAAAATTCAAGCATTCATGCAATACAACAACAATAAGCACAAAGTCAGTTCCTCAGTGGGGGCACCAAAATTGAGGCGGTCCGGGGCGGGCAACAAGAGAGGCGACCTCTAAACACCCCTCAAGGCTCCCGTGCTGCTCAATTGGGGCTGGGGCAACCACAAGCACAACACAACAACAAACCCACAGTCAAACCCAAACAAGATAGGGGCACCACCTAGTTATGGTATGCGAACTAGGACGCAAGAGGGATTTTGGCACAACCAAGAAGATGCACCACACAACACACACAAGCAACCTCACACCAAGACACACATGAAATGGACCAGAGAGAGCTAGAGCAAAGGGAAGAGAGAGAGGAAAGGATCTTGCGTAATACCTTATTTGTGACTTGCAAATGGAGATGGTTCGTTATGATGCTATCGTAGAACTTGTACAAAAATCACTCAATGCTTAGTGATTGCTAATCATTGCCAAAACACACACACACACTGTCTTAGGGTGTGGGAGACCTCTCACCACAATATCCTCTTACAATGGACACAAAACTGGCAATGAAAAACACACTAAAACACTTTCTAAAATCAAGATCAACCGATAAAACTCAAAATACACAAGTCACCTTGAATTCACCAAACCGTATTGCACAAATGGAAGGACGAAGATTTAAACGTCGAATCACGCCTTTGATGCACCAAACCTCAATTTATTGATGATGAAGGAGCATGTACAATAGTGGTTTTGAGATTTGTGGAACTCACACTCTCTCACTTGCAATGTGTAGCTTGAAGGCTTCTCTCACACCAAGAGTGAAGCTCACAAGTGGTTGCTACACCTAAGTCTCTCCTCACGCATAGAGTGTTGGGGTGCTATGTGAGATGTTGGAGGTTGTTTTACAAGAAGGAGAGGGGCCTATTTATAGGTTGAAGACCCCTCATTAAGATTATTGGAAATCTTAATTTACAAGCTAACAAATCAGGATTATGATTTTTTTGAATATCAAAACATTGCAGGCCTTCTTTGTCTGCTTGAGTCATGGGTGTCGGCTCAAAAAAAAGCATTATTGATGGTAGATAAGGTGAAAGTAAGTTTTAAAGAAGGAGAGAGAGAGAGAGAGAGAGAGAGAGAGAGAGAGAGAGAGTTACTATACATGTCTTGAGGTGAGGTGTCTTTTATGGTTAGGTCAATGCTATTTTGTGTTAGTATGTTAGTCGTTAGTAATCACTAGAAAGTTAATGTTACATTTACAATGGGTAGAGTGAGTTGATTTGATGAAGGAAGAGGGGTGAATTAAAAGAGAATCATTGAGATAGTGAAGCTTTGAAGAAGCTTGAACTCACACGTGTAGGTTCTCAAAATGACTATCGATCTTCTTCTTCGTCTTCTCTTCTTTATGCCACCGCCGCCAAGGTTGATCATCGTGATGAAAATGGTAATTCCGTTGATGAGATCTTTTGATTGGCAGAGGTTAAGCATGGTACACATGCTGAATTTATGTATATATATAAGGGGTAAGATGGAATTGTACTTTGGAGATAATAGAGAGAGGCATAGAGATGGTGTATGTACATGGAGAGCTCATATGAGAGCTATGGGAGTAAGTGGGGAGGTTAATGGTGAGGAAGGTGAGAGAAACCATTGAAGGTGCAGGTTTGAGTGAGGGATTGAGAGAAATGTGTGTGTGTGTGTGTGTGTGTGTGTGTGTGTGTAGAAGTGTGGAAAGATGTGAGAGAAGACTATGGGCTACTTGTGAGAAAAGTGGGCAGACTGGGGTCCACTCAAAAAATCATAGCTCACCGCTGGTAGCTCCAAAAATCATAAAAACATTTGAGGTGATTATTCAGAGCGTGGGCTACATTTTCTCTTTTGACCACCGCTCCAAATTCGGAGTGGAGAAAGGTGCCAAAATTCTCACCAAAAAGCCTGTTTTTTATGCCTGGAAAAGTCTTTTAGTGGCCCCCTCCTTTGTTGAATTTGTACAATGCATCCAAGAGTGAGCCCCTCCTTTGTCATATTATAATACAAAGCATTCAAGTTTCCCTTGACCCATGCATGGAGGAGGATTATTGGTGAAATAAGAAATATATACATGGTGGGACTAGTGTATGGACTATTCATGGACTTTAGCTCAATGAGCACATGGTGTTAGAATAATGAGTAAAAATAATAATAAAAATATGGAGGAGTTATGGATATGGAAAGATATTGGAATCATATGATATGGTCCCTCCTTGAATTATTTTGGGTGAAAGAGGAAAAGGTATGCAAGTAAATAATATAATAAAAGTAACCAATGAGTAGAAATCAATTTTTGGTTTTCACGAGGGTGAGGGTGAAAATGTAGGAGTGATTTGTATAAAGGAAAAATATGAGGTTAGAGTATGTACATATTGGCAAAAAAATATATATATATAATTATGGTGTAAGAGGATGAAAGAAGGTGTACATAGGTTTAATAAAACACACACCTAAGTAGAAATATTTAAATAAAATACCAAAATAATTATAAAAAATCCCTATATTTAGGCCATATATACAATGAAATATTTACACACAAAGAGGCCATAATATACTTTTTTTTTTTTTTTTTTTTTTTTTGGCTCACCTAGCCCAGTGACTAGCTAGCTGAAGGTTTTTAAGAAGATATGGGAAAAGCCCCCTAACTCACACACGCCTATTTACAGTGAAATGGTAGGGATAGCCATAGTGTTTGGGTGATTTTGGTAGGGTGAGGTAGCTTACTATGGCAATTATGGAGAGCCGAAAAACGGCTATCACTACCATCAATTAAGTTCACACTCCAAGTTCTCAAAGTAATCTCACAAAAATGCTCACTCTAATTCTCTTAATTACACTATTCTCAAAGTTCATAGGCCATTTCCATTACATTGGTATCAGAGCATTTGGTTTCTCTTTTCTTTCTTAAGAAGAGAGGTGCTTAAGTATCATATTAATGGTTGATTTTGTTAATTATATTAGGGTAAGTGGGACTGGGATCTATTATTGGCTTTGTTGAGCCCACTATGTGGGATATGGTGCACACCTTGGGAGCTTTGGTCTTAATAATGGAGTCTTCTTAGACTTGCTTATGGATTTATCATTATTGAGCCATAAGAAGTCTGAAAGTAGCCATCCCTTGACAACTTCGCTATGTTACAGCCACTCCACTACTCTTTATAATTAACCAATTTGAGCCATGGGTGTAGGTACTTAAGTGCCTATTTTCAAAGGCTAAGAGGAGTAGCAACTAAGATTTTGAATTTCTAAAGCATACACTAAGTAAACACATAAGTTTAATTAACATGGATGACAATAACCAAGAGAGTAGAATGAACATTGATAACTTCAATTTTGCACATGAAGGTGCTAATGATGATGCCCCCATGTTTGTTAATTTTCTTGTTACTAGGTTGCAACAAGCTATGGGCAACCCCGCTTTTCAAGCCCAAGTTACTCAACAACTTCGTGCTTATGGGATTTCCTTTCCTCTCCAAAAGGAGAGAGAACTTAGGAGGCCTCTTGATGAGACCCCCAAAAGAAGACTCTCTCCCACACGAGAGGAGGAATCCAAAGATCAAGAAAGTAATGAATCCCTTAGTTCCTTTGAAGATGTGGCTCCATGAAGAAGACGGACTAAACGATTTCCAGCACCTCCCAAGAGGAAACAGTTAACCCATAATCCTTCTCCTCGTCACTCCAAAAGGGAAGAGAGGAAACAAAGGAAGAAAAGGGCAAGAAAGAGACCACCCTCTTCTCCTTCTTCTTCACCTTCCTCCTCTACCGATGAGCATTCTCCTAGAGAATACAAGAGCGGAGGACATCACAAATATTACCCTGCATGGCGAAGGTCACAAAAGATAAAGAATTTCAAAGAGGGAGGAATGAGTATCTCTTTTCTCACCTATGATGTCACCTTTGGTGCTACCGACAAAGTATTGGCCTTCATCCAACAATTTGATGTGGCCTTTGGAGACGAGGGCTTCACTAAGTCCTCCAAGCTATACCATGTAGCTATGCACTTGTAAAAATTGGCTTGTCAATGGTGGACTAACCTTCGTGGCAACGGTGAATCCTCAAAGACATGGAAAACTCTAGCAGTTTTCATCATGAAGCAATTCCTTGCAAGCGATGCAAAGGACAAAGTAATTACCGAATGGCGCAATTTGAAGCTTCTTTCACATGAGTCTATTCACAAATATGTGGACAAGTTTTTGGATTTACATCTCAAGGCTACTATCTTGCAAAAGATAGACTTCGCCAAGTAAAAGAAACAATTTTGTGTGGGATTACCTGAAGAAATGGCCGAGTATGTCACAATTCCCAACGGCCTGGTTCTATCACCGAAGTAATCCACCACACCATGGTTGCTTCCCGCATCTATTTCCAACAAGGGGATAGACGGAATGTCAAACCCATGGAAAACAAAGACAAAAATGATGCAAAGGGGGAAATCAATGCCCAAAATTCATCCCAAGGCACTTCCTACAACAACAACAATAGGTCCAAGGAGAAGGGAGTTTACAAAGGTAAAAACAAACTCTGTCATGAAGAGCTTGAAGCTTTTTGCAAGGACCATAAGTGTTTTAAGTGTGGGGAGCAAGGACATGGCTATCATTCTTGTCCCAAGAAAAATGCTTGCAATGAGACTCCTAGGTCTTCCACCATTGAAGCTCCAAAAGAGGATTCTCATTGCAAAGGATCATCTCTCTCCTATGCTTGGGGAAAGGTAAGGGAGCATGATGACTTCATCTTGTTTGACCCTGGCTCTACTCACAACTTCATATCAACGGAGTTGGCCACCAAGTTGGGCATTCAAGCTTTTGAGATGGGAGATATTGTAACGGCTGACATGGCTTTCAGGGGACAGCAAGCCTTCGTTACTCCCTTGATTGGGAAGTTGAAGCTTCATGCCCAAAGCTATGTCAAAAAAGAAGACTTTTTCATCTCTCCTCTCCAACATGAGGATGCTATTCTAGGGGCACCATGGTTTGATCGCATGGCTACCAACATGAAGTTCCCTGAAAGGAGAATCTACTTCACCTACAGGGGAAAGAACATGTATATAGATGCTAATGAGTCTGGTTGTACTATACCACTTGTAAATCCTCTTGCCCTTGAATATCAATGAAGAGCTCAGTTTTTGCGTACATTATTTTTATCAAAGAGTACCTAAAAGGTCCTAATGTTTCATCAAAGGTGAATGGTAGGAATCAAGAAGAGTTAGACTTTTCTAACTTTCTAAAAGGATTACAAGATGTGTTCATCAATGATATCCCTATGGACTTACCTCCAAAACGAGGGGATGATGACCATCAAATTGAGCTCCTATCAGGAAGCTCACCGCCTCTAACAATCCTCCTTATCAAGTTTCCCAAGCTCAACAAGAGGAGATCATGAGGCAAGTACAAGAATTGGTAGACAAAGGGATGGTGAGGCTTAGCTCCTCTCCCTTTTGTTCTCCAGTCCTTTTAGTGCAAAAGAAATATGGAACATACCACATGTGTGTGGATTATCATGCACTAAACCATATCACTATCAAAAATAGATTTACCATACCTCGGGTAAAAGATCTATTTGATAAACTACAAGGATATACCTACTTAGTAGGATTGACCTTAAAAGTGGCTATCATCAAATAAGGACAGTGGAGGAAGATATCCTAAAGACCGTATTTTGTACAACATTTGGTCTTTATGAATATCTAGTCATGCCTTTTGGCTTGACCAATGCACTTCCACATTCAATCATTTGATAGAGAAAATATTTAGACCCCACTGCAAGTTCACTGGAGTGTTCTTTGATGATATCATCATCTACTCCAAGTCCTTGGACGAACACAAGCAACATCTCCAAGTGATTTTTCAAGCATTGAGAGAGGACAAGCTTTTTCTCAACCAGAAGAAAAAGAGAAATTTTCCTTCAACAGATTCAATACTTAGGTCATATTATCTCTCAAGATGGTATCCTTATGGATCCATTGAAGCTAGAGGTAATAAAATCATGGCCTAATCCAAAGAATCTACATGACCTAAGAATCTTTATTGATATGTATGCATACTATACATGCTTCATAGCAAAAAAAATTCAAATAGCAGGACCATTACATGACTTAACAAATAAGGAGAAAAAAGATTTTGACAAGCTCAAAGAGAAGCTTACCTCTCAACCAGTTCTCATGCTTCCAGATCTCTCAAAACCATTTGAGGTCCAATTTGATGCTTGTGGTGATTGTTTTGGATCAGTCTTGCTTCAAGAAGGGCATGCCATAGCATATGAGAGTTGAAGGCTCAATACAGATGAACAGGTCTTGGGTATTTATGAGAAAGAGCTTTTAGCTATTCTACATGCCCTAGACACATGGAAGCACTATCTATTGGGGACTCCATTCATTTACGCACAGACCATCAAAGTCTCAAGTACTTCATGACACAAACAAAGCTTTCCAACAAACAAATGAGGTGGGCAAACTTTCTTTTGCAATTTAATTTCCACATTGCTCACACTGTTGGTAAGCACAATCAAGTGGCTGATACACTTTCACGATGACCAAAAGTTAATGTTGTGTCTATAGCAACTCACAATGATCTATCTTCTATGATAGACGAGTATGCTACTAACCCTGACTTTAAATACACAATGTTAGCCCTTGATTTGGGGAAGAAAGAGGAACCATTCACCTTGTAGGATGGTTATCTTCTCCATGGAAATAGGCTATGTGTTACCCACTCCCTTCGTGAGAAATTCATATATGA
The DNA here is from genome assembly GCF_014529385.1 of Adiantum capillus-veneris. NCBI lineage: Eukaryota > Viridiplantae > Streptophyta > Polypodiopsida > Polypodiales > Pteridaceae > Adiantum > Adiantum capillus-veneris. The sequence goes on along the minus strand of NC_140946.1, from coordinate 12,774,550 downwards.
ATCCCATGATCCTCCCTATGCAGGACATAGAGGCATTCAACCTACTCTTTGAGGAGTAGAGACGTACTTTTATTGGCTTACCATGAAAGTGGACATACAAGAGTATGTTTCAAAATGTATGGTATGCCAAAAGACCAAGTATGATAGACGGAAGCAACCTTGATTACTCCAGTCATTGCCAATACCTAATTCACCATGGGAGAGTGTTGGGGTATAGGCGTTTGTACCTTGCCCGGCCGCCCAGAGTCTGGGTGCCCACTGACTTGTATACCTTATACATAGCATAAGTGTATAGGGGGCTGCTCACTCTTTGAGACTCCCCACCCACATCGTGTGTGTCTCCTTCTCTCTCTCTCTCACTCTCCGTCTGTGGTGCTCCCCGATCCCCTTCAATTGGTATCAGAGCTATGGTGACCGCGGAGAGCACGACGGCTTTGAGAGCTTCGAGGCGATAGCTCGCTCTCTCTCGACGGTAGAGAGATTAAGAAAGCAGAAGACTTGCTGTGAGAATGCAATGGGAGTTTTTGAGCTCAGTTGAGAGTGATGTATGCTCTTGTGGAAGATCAGAAATGAAGTGTGGAAGATTGTGTGTAAGTGAAGGTGCTGCCCTAAAACTGTGTGCGCAGTAGCACTGTTTTCAGATTTGTTTTTCTCCTTGTAGAATGCAGATCTGAGAATTCTCTTCGCTTTGCCCATCCGTTTCGACGTGGTCTACAACTTTGCAGAAGAAACTTTTTGCAAATTCCTCACCGTTTTACTAATATTCAGCTCAAACTGACTGTGTACAGAAATTCCAGATTTTCTGTTGTCGCATTGTGTGCGAGTTTGATGCACTTTTGGAAGCACGGGAGATGCTTGAAGTTGAGTGCATAAATTCTCAGCTGAAGATGCAATTGCAGCTTGTGTTAAGCTTGTGGTTTGAGGGTTTTTTGGTAGACTTGGGCAATGATGTACGGAGGCGTTTACACACCACCGAAGCGGTCTCTTGAGAGACGCAGGTTTTTGGAGCACACGGGTGGAGCTTCTTTCACTGGTTTTCACAGGATACTTTGGCAGTGATTTTGTGCTTAGATTCATGGTCTTTGCGGATGGTTTGCATATGGTTATGGCACATGGTTGATGCCCATTATACATGCATTTTGGCGAGCACTTTCAAGTGCCGGTGAGCTCTCTTGAGAGCATTGTTTTCGCATTGATCAAGTTTCCGGATTGCAAATCTTTTGGCACTTGCTTATGCGCGGTCACTCCGTTGATGTACGTTGAGTGCGGATTGCCATTGTATGTGAAAATGTGGAGCCATTTTAGCATTTCTACTCATTGGCATTCAGTAGTGTTATGGTTTATGGTTGAGATTGTACTTGAGTTTTTTACTCAGTTTTCAGGGGAAATTCTGTTGGATTTTTCCCAGATCCTCGCCATAGTTTGTGATCGAGTGTTTACTCTCACTTTGACAGGTTTTGTGAGTTTGGACACAGTTTTGTGTTTTTGTATCCACTCTCGCAAGAGTAAGGAGTTGTGTATCTTTCTTTGCTTGAGACAGTGGTTTGCTCTCAGGTGGGAGAGTCTTGTGATCTCGAGCATTGTTTGCCATAGTTTTGCAGAGCTTATGCATGTATATTGAGTGTAGTTTGATGCGCATTGATTGCTCATTGTATTGAGCTTGCAGGACAATGGTTATTTTGTGTTGATAGCCATTGTGCGTCGAAACTCTGGTGAAATTTTCCCATGAGTTTTATGCGTATCATTTATGCGATCTAGGTAGAGATTGCAGGTTGCACTCAGCATTTGCGTGCGGTGTTCTCTGCAGGTGGGAGATTTGTGCATGTGTATGCATCGATACCGCACAGTGTGGGCTTGGTGATTAGCTCACAGATTGCAGTGTGATACTAGAGCATGCGAGGCTTGTATTGACATTGCGGGAGCTCTATTTTGGAGTGTGTCTCACAGATTTTACATTGTGTTTCTGGCCATATTTGTAGACAATTTCCAGGTGTTGTTGGTGAGGTGGTTTTGCTTTCTAGTTTGCTACATTGTGCTCATGGCAGAGATAGGTGATCGATCAGATGGTGACCTCTCACAGATGCGCATGTTTGATGGGTCAGACTTTGCGGCATGGAGAGAGTGTATGCTTGATGCATTGACAGAGCGAGGGTTGCATCGACCATTGAGTGGTGATGCAGGTAGACCTTCAAACATGTCTGACGATCAGTGGCAGGAGCTAGAGGAGATGGCACTATCTACACTCTCTTTGCACCTTGCGGAATCTATATATGCTCTTGTTATGTATGAGACTACTTCGAGAGAACTTTGGCACAGATTACATGATATCTATGATAGATCTGAGTCATCACGAACTCGTGTGAGACATGTACATTCACGAGCACGCCGACAAGTGACATGTTGGTATTGGGGTCATTCTGGACACGTTAGACGAAGTTGTTTTTGTCGTATGCAACATCGTAGGAGACATGGCAGTCTCAGAGATGTATGTAGTGATGCCATGGACTCAGTTGCTTTGACAGTTGAGGCACATGTAGTGTCGGAGTATACTAGTGACGGGGATGTCACTTTTACCTTGAGCTATGCACGAGATGCTATACATGTGGATAGTGCACTCCCTTCGCAGTGGTTGCTATACGCAGATGCTATGTTTCATGTCATGCCGCATCATGCATGGTTTTGTAGCTATTCTAGCGGGATGCTTGGCAGTGTACGTTTGAACGATGGATCGGTGCATGCGATAGCAGGTGCAGGAGATGTGAGACTGTCATTACCGAGTGGTGCATCTTACTTGTTACGACATGTGCGCTATGTACCAGATTTGACAGTGAGTTGGATCTCGATTGGTCAGCTTAGAGATTGTGGATGTCAGATTTCGCTACGAGAGCGAGATTTTGTGATGCATTTGGGTTCGCTAGTGATTGCGAGAGGTGCCAGGAGTGGTACAGGTTACCCATTGCATGTGGATCACGCGAGAGACGGTGCTGTCTCTGTGATCACGCAGCCAGGTAGAGAGCGAGAGAGCAGGCGAGTCTCTTTTTCTTGTGGGTTGCAGGATGCTTTGCATGGAGTGCAGAGTAGTGAGCTCGTTGTGCACACAGTTGGGGCACGACTTGAGCAGTCACACAGAGAGGTGACAGAGTCAGACATGCATGCTTTGCTAGTGACTGAGCAAAGCAGAGAGTCAGTTGTGTGAGATACTTCTATGCAAGATAGACAGGTAGAGCAGTCTTGCTCTAGTGAGTCACGCCAGGAGGAGGTTGTGCAAGAGTCTATGCATACGGAGTTAGAGCATGAGAGCTCTAGTGAGTCACAGCAGATTGAGTGGTCATGTTTGCAGTGGATGATTGCAGAGGAGATTGAGATGTCAGCGATTATGCAATCATTCCTTTCTATGCTCGACAGTGAGCATTGGGATATAGTTGTGCAGGATATGTCTTCCAGCAGACACCTAGAGCAACTGGTTTGATCTGAGGTTGCACGACAGGTTGATGCGTCTTTTGCGGACAGTCAGGAGATGCATGTGGCTGACACGCCTCGTCAGTCAGAGATGCCTATTGCCAGGGATATATATGTTGATGCATGCTCCGTAGAGAAGGCAGGGCCCGCTAGCATTGCATCGGCATTCGGTGGTCTCATGTATGAGATGTTGATCTTGAGAGCAGATATCGCAGCTGCAGTGGGAGCATTTGCAGTTGGGGTTGTCAGTCGTTTGTTGACCGATGATGGCATAGTGCACGAGGGAGATATGCAGGTATTGCGTACATACTTGCAGTACGTGTGTGGTACGTCTGGTGGTGTATGGACTTACACGGGAGCAGGATAGCCGGATGCACACGATCACAGCCAGCCAGTGGGCATCGGTTGAGAGCGGTTTTCTCTCGCCTTTTGTAGTCTTTAGACTAGGTTCTCTTGCTTAAAGGCACAGTCGCCTTTAAGTGGGAGGTTGTTGGGGTATAGGCGTTTGTGCCTTGCCCGGCCACCCAGAGTCTGGGCGCCCACTGACTTGTATACCTTATACATAGCATAAGTGTATAGGGGGCTGCTCACTCTTTGAGTCTCCCCACCCACATCGTGTGTGTCTCCTTCTCTCTCTCTCTCACTCTCCGCCACCCAGAGTCTGGGCGCCCACTGACTTGTATACCTTATACATAGCATAAGTGTATAGGGGGCTGCTCACTCTTTGAGTCTCCCCACCCACATCGTGTGTGTCTCCTTCTCTCTCTCTCACTCTCCATCTGTGGTGCTCCCCGATCCCCTTCAGAGAGTATATCCATGGAGTTTATCTTTGGATTACCCAAGTCTATCCATGGGAATACGAGAATATGGACAATAGTCAACAGGTTTAGCAAGCGAGTACACTTTATCCCTGTTAAGAAGACTATTAAGGCGCACCAAATGGAAACTCTCTTCATATCCCAGATTTTCAAACACCATGGATTGCCAACATCCATCGTGTCAGATAGAGATCCTAGAATGACCAGCAATTTTTGGAAAATCTAGGTACAAGATTCAATTTCTCTTTGGCCTATCACCCACAAAAAAATGGCCAAAGTGAGATAGCCAATGTTACGATTCTTGATCTACTAAAGACCTATGTTACAGAAGTAGATCAAGGCAAAAAGTTGTTGTTGACAAGCATAGAAGGGCCTTAACGTTTAAAGAAAATGATTGGGTCCTACTTACTTTTCCTAAGGCTCAATCGAGTCAAATGACGGGCAAAAATCCTACAAGCCATCAAAAGTATTATTGCTAAACTATCAAAAAGATACTATGGTCCTTTTCAAATTTTGAAGCCAATCAATGAGGCGGCTTATCAACTCAGTTACCGAACCATTGGCTCATACACAATGCTTTTCATGTGAGCCTACTTAAGCCCTACAAAGGAGAGCCTCCAAATGAACCAATTACTGAAGACCCTCCCGAAATCAAAGATCAAGAAGAGGTGCTACAATCCAAAGCTATCCTTCGGCATGAAGACAATGAACTACAACATGGTAAGACTATCCGATGATATCTTATTAAGTTAAAAAATTATCCTTTTGAAGATGCTAGATGGATGCAAGGAATCCAGCTTAAGGATAGTATGAGCCTTGTCAACGCTTACAATGCTACATTAGAGTAAGCAAATATACATGTTTCTTTTAAAAGATCAATTTTTTTGTCTTATAAGACTAATTCTCTCTTTATTGTGCACAAATTTAAGTAGTATTCATACTAAGAATCATGTTTGTGATGATGAAGTCTCTAAAACACCATTTAGAATTTGTCACTCTACTTGGGAGGTTTAAATGGACTATAGAGCAGACATGCTTGCAGTAGTTATGTCTCCCAAGCACCAAATGGATTAGTCATTCATCTTGAAATGATGTCGTAGGGTAAAAAGGAATCCTCTACCCGCTAAGACAAATTGACTAACGACCATGTCTTTATCTCTTTTACCTCATAGTAGGTTTCATCTTTTAAAAAACTTTGAAGCAATTGAGTAGGTTGGTTCCAAAACTTTGAAAAAATCATATAAGTTCCTTGCATATTCCACATCACTTGGTATGGACTATCATCAAATATTATAGTGTTGCCGCCATCTAAATAATCAAATAGATTCCATATGTTCGAAAGATTTTTGTGATAGGCTCTTTTGTAACCGATCATGAAATTTGAATTTTGGAAGCACCTATTATCCATAATCATCTTGAATTTGGGACTTTGTGTAGGAAATTAGGTCTTGATTATGTGCTGAGATTTTTGTAAATGATGGCAGCTCCAAATCCAAACCTCAAAGACCTCAAAGCAAAATCTTAAGAAATACTCTGCACATCTGGATGCACCGCATACACCTCATTGTTATCTTCTACAATGCACATGTACTTGGTCCAGATTGGCCTTGAGTGAAGCTCAAATGTTGCAAGAAGTGCGCCCTCTAAATCCAAGATAAGCGTTTTCTTCTGCTGTTTCAAAGATGCTGGTAGATAATGAAACCATTGCTCTTGGTTTGAATGTGATATTTGATGTAATATGAAAGGGAGCTCCTCTAGGTTTTGATAATCTAATCGCAAAACATTTTTTCTTAGAAGCCCTGAAATGATTTTAAAAAAAGAGTTAATATAGAGATCTTAAGTGTGTTAAAGACTTTAGGGACATAGGGTACTAATTTGTGGTTACACTTAGTAAGTCTTATGCAAGAACACATGCCAAACTATGACCCTATGGCCTTAGAGTCATAGGGTGTTGAGACCATAAAGTGCAAATCCCCCAAGGTCATAGAGCAAGATTTGACCTTATGACCATGTAGATTGTCTGATGGCACAATGAACGATGGCACAATGAACTCAAATTTCAAAGCAAACAACTATAAAACCTTTTTTTTTTAAAAGAGCATTTGGCACACGAAACTCAAAAGTTACTTATAGTATTGAAAGACAAATTAAAAAACTATTAATCATTTACATCTTCATATATCTTGAAACTCTAAGCACTCTAGAAAAGTCTCTGAGTACATAAAGATCTTTGTAAATGACAAAATGTTACAAAACACTGCTCCATCATTTCTTGATGTAGGGCTATTTAAGATCATACTGAATTTTTAGATGCTTTATAAAATTCTTGGCTTCATGTACTTTGATCACAGGCTCCTTGTATCCCAATTTTTGGGCAAGCATAATTGCTTCTGTACCTTTCAAGGCTGATAACAATTTGATATTCTTTAAGTTCCTTACTTTTTCTTGATCATGTGCTGAAAGTTTCTTGTCTTGACTTCGAGTGGACATTCCACTAGTGCTAGATGTTGCAACTTTTGTCATCGTGAAGAGGACAAGAAAATTCTGGTAGCCTGACTGTGGAGTAAGTTTTTTCTGGTAGCCTGACCGTGGAGTAGGTTTTTTCTAGAAAAATTCTCCTTCTGGCATTGCACATGTTCTAGAACTTGCATTTCCTTCTACTTCCATTGTATTTCCATGGAATCCAATTCCCAAATCTTGGGCTAATAGAATATTTTCATTGGATTCTTCTTCTTGCCTTGCACATGTTCTGGAACTTTCACTGTTTTCTTCCATTGGAATACTCTTTAAATTTATCTCCAGCCATTGTAGCAGTTGACCTTCAAAAACTTGTAGATTCTTGTCATTTTCTTCAAAAACTCTTTGGTTGACATGGAGATTGATAGAATCTTTCTCAATAGGGTGAATGGCATGAGCATCCTCTATACCGACGATCTCAAATAAAACTTTGTCATCCGTCATATCTTGTTGAAGGACTGCAAGTTTAAAGAACACCTAATTTTAGATTCCAAATTATCTACATTTTTATAAATTTTTTTTGTCACACTCTTAGAAAAACATAATTGCAAATAATAGATTTACTAACTGACAATACATCTACAACAATTTTATTCTTATGCTCCTCATTGTCTAGAGATTCCTAATATTTATCTAGCTACATTAGTTCTTTGTCCATGATGGTGGTGTCTAGAAGTATACTTGGAGAAACATTTATGCCTTTAAGCTCTATAACAAAAGTCTCATTTTCTATTGCACTATCTTCTTGCATTGGATGATTTCCTTGACTAGATTTCTTATGGCCTTCAAGCTATAGGGTTCTCTTTGTAGATATCTCTATGACTTTAAGATAATCCAAAATATGTCTCTCTATGTCCTCAAGGCCATAGGGTTAGGATTGTTAGTAGGTCTCAACATATAAATAGATCTATGGATTCAAAGCCATATGGTACTTTATTTATGTGTCACCCTATGGCCCTATGGCCATGGGTTGTCATAGGGCCACAAGATGCCCTCTATGAGCACTAGTAAGAAACCATCTATGTTTTATGATGGAACCCTATGGCTCGAGGGCCACAAGGTGAGCCTCCTATGCTAGTAAGAAACTCTTTATGCTATATATTGTCACTCTATAGCCCTTGGTCCATAGGGTGCCCTCTGTGCTAGTAAAAAATTTTCTATGCTCTATGTTTGCACCCTATGGACCTAGGGCCACAAGATACCCTCTATGATAGTAATCAATCCTCTATGCTCTATGTTTGCACCCTATGGACCTAGTGCCACAAGGTACCCTGTATGCTAGTAAGAAATCCTCTATGCTCAATATTGAAACCCTATGGTCCCAAGGCCATAGCCTGATGACCTCTATGGTAGTAAGAAAAACCCTCTATGTTCTATGTTGGCACCGTATGGAGACTTGAGGGCCACAAGGTACCCTTTATAATGCTACTAAGAAACCTTGTATGCTCTAAGTTGGGAGAACCAAATGGCCCCTAGGCCACAAGATTCCCTCTATGCTAGAAAGAAAACCTCTACGCTCTACATTGGCAACCTAAAGCCCTTGGGCCATAGGGTGCATCAAATGGCTTCTAGGCCACAAGGTGCCCTCTATGCTAGAAAGAAAACCTATGCGCTCTACATTGGCACCCTATGGCCCCAGGGTCATAGGGTGTCCCCCTATGCCTAGTAAGAAACCATTCAAACTCTATATTAGTATCTAAAGCACGTAGGCCACAAGGTGCACTCTATGCTAATAAGAAACCATCTAAACTCTATGTTGGTAACCTATGGCCCAAAGGCCATAGGGTGGCCAAGGAACCCTTTAGGATCATTCCCCACAAAGACCACCTTATGGCCCCAAGGTGATTTAGTGGCCTAGGTGCCCTTCTTAAGACTCTTCTACTTCGGTATCATATGGCCCCAGGGAAACAAGCTATCCTCTATGCTAGCAAAAACCCCTTAGTGTTCTTTGTTGGAACCGTATGCCCCAAGGACATAGGGTGCTCTCTATGCTAGCAAGAAACCCTCCATGCTGTATGTTTGCACCCTATGGCACCAAGGATGCAGGGTGTCCTCCATGATAGTAACAAACCCTCTATGCTCTATGTTTGCACCCCATTTGACTATGTTGACACCCTATGGCCCCAGGGTTGTAGGGTGCTCTCTATGCTAGTAAGAAACCCTGTATGCTCTCTATTGGCACTCTATGGTCCCAAGGGTCATGGGGTGGAAAATGTGACATTTGAGAGTATTCCTTACCATGTTTGCAAAGAATACCTTAGCCTAGGTGCCATCTTAGAGACTCTATATTGGCACCCTATGACCTAGGGCCATAGGGTGCCCATTATCCTACAAAGAGACCCTCTACGTTAGCAATAAACCCTCTATTCTCTATGTTGGCATCCTATAGCCCGAGGGCCACAAGGTTCCCTTCATCCTAGAAAGAGACCCTTTATGCCCTACATTGGTACTTTGTGGCCGTAGGGTCATAGGCTGCCTTCTATGCTAGTAAGATACATTATATGGTCTAGGTTGACACTCTATTGCATAGGTCTAAAAGGTTTGCTCTACGGAGAAACCATGTATACTATATGTTGGTAGTGTATGGCCTTACGGCTAGAAGGAAACCCTAGGGCTATAGGGTGTCCTCTATGCTACTATCATATGGCGCAAGGGCCACATGGTGTCCAAGGTGTCTTGTGTGAGAGAATTATCTACTACATATACAAAAATCATTTTATGGCACTGTTAGAAGCTGGACACACCCCACGGCAACTAACTACTCGGAGGATTATTATTTTTGTAATTATTCCTTCATTGAGGAAAACCTTATTTTTCACCTTGTAAATATTGGGACTTACAGAAGTTTCCAGATTGTATCCCAGATTGAGTAGATGGTTGATTTTGGAACTTTAGGGTTTGAGAATTGTAAGGTATATATACCACTTGTTGACCTTAATGAGAGGACCTTTTGTCATTTTTTAAAGGAAGTTTTGAAGTCTGTGAGTGAGCGTACTGTGTACGAGAGAGAGTGTGAGATTCATCTTGATGCTACGTGTGCACCCGTGGTCGGAATCGAGTGCGGAGAAGTGCAGCGTGTTGCCCCCGACGAGAGCTATGCGCCAATACCTACATTGCGCGCGTACGATCTAGTTTTGCGAGCTCCTTCTACGAGCTTCATCTGGTGTTTGGGTGAGCATCCGTTGTCCGATTTTGCATTGCAACATATTCACGCGTTCACATTGAGTAGAACTACACATTAGGCACTTTAGATTTCGGAAACGAAGACCTACAGATTTCGGACAGACATCCTACGTGATTTTGCACCGGGTGTTTTAGGTTGGGATTTTTGTTCATAGATCTTAGGGAGAGCGACCTATTGGTATTAGTAGGGTCTCCTTCAAGTTCTATGGTGTTTCGAGATTGTTTGATGGGTGTTCGGCTCTAGAAAGCGTTGTAGGAAGTTTCCTTTTATGCACTCTTGAAAGCTGTGACTTAGACAATTGGTAGAGAGCTCTGTAGGAATTAGTTAGGAGTCGGTCGAGTGTAGGTTGACACCTTATGCTTGCTTCTACGCGCCTGCGGGTCAAGCTTCGTCCTTAGCTGACATTATATGTTAGGTGAGTTCTCGCTGTGCTGACATCCGTCGCGGCGTATCCGTCCAACATTGGCGCCGCTAATGGGGACGAAAACCTAGGTAGGTGACCGAGACTAAAGTCCGGAGAGGCCAGAAAGCACCCAAAACATCATTATCACCATTTCACATGATAAGTAGGAGTAGAGTAAGTAGGACATCATGATTCAGGATCTAGAGCATTTCATGCATGTACAATTGCTTGGTGAAGTCATCACAAGTTTGTGAAAGACGCAAAAGGACGCAAAAGTGTGTTTGAAAGCCTAATTGAAGTCCAAAAGTTACTGTGAGTGTTTCTGATAGATCTACAGAGCATCACGAGCATTCCTATCAGAAAAAAATTAATTTTAAGACAGGAGACATCCTCCGCGTAGGATGTCTACGAGCTAATCTAGTGGGAATTTTGGGATTTTGAGTTGACCAGTGTGTTCAGAAGGTGGGGTTTATCCTAATTTCAACTGGAAAGTGGAAATTTGACCATATCTTGATAGGATAAGGCCAGATAGACTGAACTTGCCAGACATCCTACCCAATTTGTGCCAAAATATTATTTTGAGACCAAAACCATAAGATGGCTGCATGAGCATGTCTTGCATGATATATTGAGTGACTGAAAGGGGTTTCACCTCATTTGGGTGCATTAGCATGTCTTGCATGTTATTTTGAGTGACTGAAAGGGGTTTCACCTCATTTGGGTGAGAAAATTGGGTTCAAAGCGGACTTTAGCACTTTTGACTGAAAAAGGCAAGAACAGCTAAAATTTGGGACTTTTGAAATCCAAACCAAAATCTAAGCATACCACTGGGTTACTGACATCAAGGGGAAACTGTGGGACAAGTCTTGGGTCAAACTGACCAAATAGACATCCTACGCATAGGATGTCTTCTGAGTGATTTTGGACTCCAAACCAAATTTTGGGTATACCAAAGTGAGCAGCAACTCAAGGGGAGCATGTGCTTTGAGTTTGAAGCCATTCTAATGAAAAATACATCCTACGCGTAGGATGTCTAAAGCAAGAAATTGAAGCCAGACTTTGAGAGTAAGCATAGCAAGGTGTTGTATAGCCTAAGGCAAGCCTCCTAGTCAATTTTGGTCCAAATTGGAGTTGATTAGACTAAACAAGATCAGCAATAGGCTGTCGGAATAGAATTTTGACTCATTGACCAGCTAATAGGTGTCCAAATCAAAAAGGAAAAGTAGTTGTAGGCTCAGTACAACAAGGGGAAACCACAGTGCAAAAATCCAGGCAAAACAAAGCAGGAGACATCCTACGCGTAGGATGTCTATTGGAGCCTACTGAAGAGAAAACTTGACTGGGAATAGACAGTGAGATTCCATTTGGCTTAAGGGTTCCATAACTTCTTCCAGAAGTGAATTTGGACCTTGTTTGCCCATTTGACGAAGCAAAGACTGAATTCAGACTTTTCGCGTAAAATTGACCAACATCCGAGAGAAGTACAATTTCAGATTAGCAGACCTAATCCAGAACATCAAAAGTGTATAAAATACAGTAGTGGTTGAGATTAACTCTCTAGTTATACCAATCATTACTAAAATAGCCTCTAGCAGATAAATACTTTGACTCGATTGCCAAAATTAAAACTCTTGTGTACAGGTATATTCAGCAACAAAGCAAGAAGTTGTGCAGAAACTGCTCCTTTGCCAGGTGAGTGTTTGGATTTGTGATAAATTGCATTGATTAGTTTGATGAATTTAAGATCAGGAAGATACATTGTTAAAGACCAAAAGGTGGCAAGTGACCAAGGTAGCTTAGTGTCCACCGAAGAGAGTGTAACTCAGGCAAGGCTAGATCCGCTAGCACCGATTATTGAGAAAGGTAGTGATACTGACACTTCGTTAGACAAAACTTTCTTCATGATGGGTAGTCAGCAGCAGCCAGGAGGTTTCACCTATGATGGACCTATGCGAGGAGGAAGCACCTCCCAAAATCCTTTGAATGATTCCAAACTCACGGTGATCTTCTTAGAGGGAACAAACTCGAGGGGAGCCCTAGTCTATTCTGACTATCGAGGACGCAAGTGCATTTGTATCGAAGAGAGACCAGCTCAGAGATTGGAGATAATCTGAGTCTATGATGATGGAGATAGATTCTGAGACGAAAAGGGGAACCACTATCTGATAGTTAGTAACCCTGAAGATTACAATAGATATGGAGATAATGTGGTGAAAGGTAAAATGGTTTCAGAAGCTCAAGAGCTGCCACCAAACATTGATCGGCCCGGAGCTATTTTTATGTATGATAAGAAAACAACCAGGGTTCCAACTTATAACGAGAACGTGGGAATCTACAAGCATGAGAGTGAGGGTATAGTCTCTTACTTTCACAGCAAAGAACCATACGTAAACGAATTAAGCAAAGACAAGGTTCTTTACTTATTCTCCTATGAAACTGCTATGGGGAAGGGTATAGTTTTTGTTGATAGATACGGGCAAGAATACCAACGTATTCTCCTAGAGGAGGTAGAAAGGGAAACAGGTTCAGGAGCATCAACATATCCCCCTGAGGAAGTGCCAAGAACCACCTACACCCAAAGCAAGTCAACAAATCCTTTTTCAGATGAGTATGACGCTACCTCACATTCCACCCGACCGCAAGCATTCAACAACCAAGACCAACCGGCAAACCAGCCATCATTGCAGGCATGGCTTTGACAGAGTGCAACAATGGAACAAAACCGAACCGATATGGTTATCAAGCCGCACGAGGGCTAAGGGATTTGCAAGAACCACCACTCTATTCAAGGTATCAAGGAGAGAGTAAGCCAAAGACTCAAGGGTCAACAGAGCCTGGAGGACCATCCATAGAACGAGTTCGAAGAGATGAACCACCTCCAATGAGAATTGTTAGAAATTATGGCTTAGGAGCACCATTGGGAGAGGAACCAGCCTATTACAGAAGACCTGAGGAGGTATATCGATTAGGATGTGGAGATCCAATGATGAGGTTTGTAGATCATCGGAGAATTAGGCCTTCTCAAGTGCAAAAATGGGTAAACAAGAAATACACAGGAAGCAGAGACCCAAGAGATCATGTAGCAAACTTTGTGCGTGTAATTAGAGCCGAAGAGGTGTTAGATTTTCCTACCCAATTTGCAGGGTTTGGACTAACCCTAGAGGATGATGCTGCCACTTGGTTTGACTCTGTAGAGCGTAGAGACTTTGAGTCTATGGAGGAAGTGTTTGACGAGTTTATCGAGGAATTCTCACAAAGGGGAATAGCTCATAATATTGTCTCACAGATCCATAAATTCAAACAGAAAGATGGAGAATCTGTACGAAAGGCAGTCCTAAGACTAAAAAGATATGTTAAATTCTGTCATGTTGAAGAACTGCCAACTCAGTCCAGACTGATGCTGATATTCATCCAAGGACTAAGGAATGCGGATCTCCATAAAGACTTACATATGAAGAGGAGCACGACGTTGAATGAGTTGACCAAGGAGGCTCTTTACCTGGTGGACAATTGTGCGGTCTACAAAGAGGGGGAGTTCAAGGACCTTGATGACGATTCGTCTTCACAACAAAGTGGAAGCAAGTCTTCTAAGACAGCACCAAAAGGAGAAGTAGCTGTAAACCAGGAGCAGCTTGTAGATGAAGTGCTAAAAAAGATCAACTTGTACGCCAAACCCCAGGCTAAACAACCCAAGTGGTGTGCTATTGAACAAAAATGGACAAACCATGGGACCGAGGAATGTTATTATAACAAGGGATATGTGAGAGAGAGACCTCACGCTCCCCAAGCTCCAGTAGCTTCTCCTCAAGTTCCATCGATGCCTAGATATCAAGCAGGAAACCTACCAGGACCTGTAGGTGTAGAAAGACCACAATCGGTATTGGGGCAACAACCACCCCTACCAGGATTACGACCAGTTGGTATAAGATACACACCAACCGTAACTGAATCAGAGGATAAGGCTTTAGTGCCTATGCATGCATATTATGAAGATCCCAATGGATATGCGGCAAACCCTGTCTATTATCCACCAGAAGATCCCTCGACACCAGAACCATGGAGCATGATAGGAAATACAGGACCACCAACTGCTGCGCAGATAGCAGGAGAAGGAAGATATAGCTTAGATGAACGAACATTGTTGTTCATAGCCAATGGAGGCATGGGCGGACAGAGACATGCATACCAACAAAGGGGAGCTCAAGGAGCACCTCAACAACCCAAGGGACCCTGCTACAAGTGTGGTGGAGACCATTGGCTGAGAGACTGTCCTCATGATGAAATCATTAGAGTCAATGCGTATTGCCCAAAATGTGGAATTACTCATTTGATTCCCGATTGCCCTAACAACCCGAGAAAAGGAGCAAAACCCACCTTGAACATGCTAGAAACAGTACCTTCTAGTGGAGGATCGGAAAATGAAACAATCATACCCATCCAGGCGGTAACACGAGCCCAAGCTCAAAGAAGGACGAATGAACCCATTGTTGAAGAACCAAAAACCGATGCCCAAAGTTCAGAAACGAGAAATCAGAGAAGCACTTGGAAAGCTAGAAAGGCGCGTAGCAAAGCCAGGAAGGAACAAGAGCAAACAGCTCTATCCGAGGAGTTAAAACATACAAAGGATAGATTATAGTGGTTAGATGATCTAGCTAGCTTAAGCTCACATACCACGGCGACCATAGCACCCAAGGAAATAGCAGAGCCCAAAAGTGCAAGATCAGGAGGATCTATACTAGTGGCTGACAAGGTAAATGAGCAGTTGGATGCACTTTTAAAATCTTATGAAGCTCGACTTAAAAAGAACCAAACCCAAGAGCAAAGATGGATGACTTATCCATATGCATAAATAGAAAAGCAGAGGTTGGATATGTGTAAAAAGATGATCGAAACAGCTCAATCATTGATGGAAGACACGCTGGGTAAACCTACAAATTGGCATGAGGCACCAGCTCCAACCCCTATCCAACCAACTTTAGAGAAACATGTGGAAACAAAGGAAAGACTCACTAATGCCTATGAGTCCAAAGGAGAGCCTATCATAGTGCCAAATACCACAGATGGGACAAGTGACGGGTTCCAGCCTAAAATATTGGCTAAAATGGGTAAGGACTGTAACGGTCTAGACGATCTGTGGAAGCAAATCCGTGAGGCCAACGAGGCTAATAGGATAAGTAACCACATAAATAGCACAAGAAAAGAAAAGAATGTGATCTTACCTCCTATTGAAGAATTTGAGGCGAGATCACAAATGAACTTTGAGATACATTCACAAGGGGGAGACCAAGGATCAATTAGTTCGGGGCACAGCCAACCAGACTCACTGAGAAATTTATCCTCTTACCTAGGAGAGTATGAAGCTAAGTAGGAAGTGAGAGCAATCCCATCTCAAAGATTTTCTTCTAACAAAGTGATGGATTTGCAAGGATTGATTGAGTTGTTGTCCACTCTGGTGGAATGCACAATCACATTGGCAGAACTCCTAAGGTTACGACCAAACATGTGGACCATAGTAGGTAAATGCCTAGAAAAATTTGGAGTTAAAGACCCCACCTTGAAGCTTCAGGAAGGGATCAGAGAGTTGGACAAGCCTCAACTAAACACTAGGCCAGTACCATTGAACAAGGTTGGAGAGTACTGCGAGGGAGAAGATAAAAACACCACGCTACCAGTAGAATTCCAAGGAGTAGTTTCCAAAGCTATTCTTGATAGTGGAGCGGGAGTTGCTATCGCCACCAAGGAAATCTGGAAAAAATGGGGAAAACCAACTTTGAGGGCTACCATAATGAAACTGCAATTGGCAGGTGGGTTCATGGAGAAGCCTCTAGGACTCTTAGAAAAAGTGATTGTCACTTCGTGTGGAATCGAGTATGAGCATACATTTGCAATAGTCGATTTCGACAAAAAGAACAATTATGAGATCATCTTAGGACGATCATTCATGCGACAATTGAAGATGGTCCAAGATTGGGGTTATGACCACATATACCTCAGACATGGAGAGACAACAACTAAAATACACCTGAAAGACCATAGTTACAAAGATGTGAACCAAACACCTGTGGAAGAGTTTGATTCAGCTACAGTAGCAGGATCAGAACTCCCAGCATGGTTAGGGCAACAAAAAGAGCTATGGATGTGCGGAGCTTCACATTGTGGAAGCTTAAGAAGAGAGGAATCCATCTTAGAAAGAGCGATAGAGGACAAGGAGTATATCCCAGAACCTTTCCCTGAAGATGCCTTGGAGCCTCTAGAATGGGAACACATACTAGCAACATTGGATGTCTGTACCATTACAGATAGTCCAACAACAAAATTTTGCGATAAGGATGGCTATGATGTGCTACTCTATTACATGGTAAGCATTATACCAGGAGAAGAAGAGACGGTAGAACCACCAGAACAAGAAGAGTTTTACAACTCCTCTGAACATCTGGAAGTGAATGATGATGCAGATAATGAGTGTTCAGACACCTCAAGTGAGCGTGAAAATGAAACCAAGAATATCAAGTTTTATGATTTTGCTAATCAACACCCTAGACGCCAAGAACGCTATAGGAGGAAACGAACAAGAAACAAAGCGAGAGAGAACCTGATGCCCAGGATAAAAGGTAAAACTCGCTATTTGATGCTTGTAAAATCAGAGGATTGTGTAAAAGACCGCATATCAAGAAGATTCTCAAAAGATCGAAAAGAAAGAACACGAGAGGAAATAAAACAGGTACGAAAAGCTAAAACAAAAACAAAATCACAAGAATCTCAAAAATAAAAAAGAGAAACAACAAAAGACCAAGAGTGGACCAAACTGGAGCGTAAACAGAAATACCAAGAACTGAAATGGTCTTTAAGAAAGATATGGACTATTGAAGAAGATAGTGATGGTAAAGGGGAGTCAGAAAAGGGGAACATGAATGTACCCTCACACTATCGGAAATTTACTATCCAGGACAGAAAAATCATCATGACACCACCAATCAGGGAAACAACCAACCAAGAATCTTACGATGGGCCTGAAAATGCAGAAAAGATAGACCTTGCAAAACCAGCTGAAAAGCCTCAGCCGGTCTATATAGCCAACAATTTAGAGCCTGAAGAAGAAGAACGGCTCACACAACTTCTCAAGAAGTATAAAGATGTGTTTGCATGGTCGTATAAGGACCTCAAGGGAGTTGATCCATCGATATGCCAACATACAATTCCTTTGAAATCGGATGCAAAACCTAACAAACAACGTCCTTATACATATAATGATACATTTGCTAAACAAATCAAAGAGGAGATTGATAAGCTGATGGAAGCTGAATTCATCTATGAAATTGAACATACAGATTGGGTGTCACCCATTGTGGTAGTTCCCAAAAAGAATGGAAAACTGAGAGTGTGTGTAAACCTCAAAAAGGTAAATGCAGCCACCATAAGGGATAATTATCCCTTGCCAATCACAGAACATGTACTTGAGCGAGTGGCCGGGAAACGGGCTTATTCCTTTTTGGATGGGTTTTCAGGATACAACCAACTGGCAATAGCAAGGGAGGATCAACACAAAATAGTGTTTGCCACAGAATGGGGAATTTATACGTATCTAGTAATGCCGTTTGTCTTAACTAATGCCCCAGCCACTTTCCAAAGGTTAATGACGCACGCATTCAAGGAATACCTAAGAATATTCTTAGAAATTTACATGGATGATCTTTGTGTACACTCTCTTCTACGAGAGGAACATATCGACCATTTGCAAAAGGTCTTTGAAAAATGCAGGACATATCGAATCTGTCTTAACCCGGAAAAGTGTGTATTCATGGTTAAGCAAGGCCGCATCTTAGGACACATTGTCTCAAGAAATGGCATAACCACTGACCTAGACAAAGTCAAAGTCATTATAGACCTACCCAGGACTACTAATGCGAAACAAGTGCAATCCTTCATGGGACACTGTGGATATTATCGAAGATTTATATACATGTACGCGGTTATCACACAGCCTCTGTATCGTTTGCTAGTCAATTTCGATTGGACCAAGGAATGTGAAAATTCATTCCAAAAGCTGAAGGAAAACCTTATATCAGCACCTGTACTGAAGACACCAGATTGGGAAAAGATATTGCATGTTCACATTGATGCTTCTGCATATGCCATTGGAAGTATTCTGGCTCAACCTGGAGACGGAACAATGGATTTTCCGGTTTGCTATGCGAGCCGACAGCTAAACAGTGCGGAAAAGAACTACACAACCACCGAGTGGAAAGGGTTAGGAATGATTTATGCTGTAAAGAAATTTCGGCATTATTTGCTCACAAATAAATTTGTGTTCTTCATAGATCATCAAGCTCTTTTGTATCTGGTAAATAAACCATGCAATACAGGGAGAATTGTACGCTGGTTTATTATATTGCTAGAGTTTGACTTCGCAGTAGTGGTCAAAAAGGATAAAACCCATCTACGAGCAGATCATCTTTCAAGGATACACAACGGGGAAGCTCCTGAAGGAGTAGATGATGACATACTAGATGCTTATCTTTTCAATATTGAAATGGTACCCAAATGGTCTCAGGAAATTGTTAGCATTCTTTCCTTTGGAAGTGGGTTTGATAATATGGAATACAGATCCAAACAACAAACAATTCGACAAACAAAAAACTTCCAGTTGATAGCAGGACGACTGTATCATCTTGGATCGAACCTAATCCTACGATTATGTATAAATTCGAAAGAATTCGAGTGCTACCTTGAAGAGGCACATGTCCAGGATTGTGCATTTCATTGTTCAACAGTGAAAACACACCAGAGACTGAAACAGTTAGGGGTTTATTGGCCAACTATGTATGCGGACACACTTTCTCCTCGATTTCAATCCGTTGTTTTTGTTTTCTCATCTCATGTCTTTTGCTTCTGCTTCTTTTGATCCTCTGAGAGAAAAATTTTGTATTTTCCGAATCATCAGATAAGTTGTGTTTCTTTTTCTTGGCATGGGCTCTAGTGTTTACCTTGATTGGAATAATCGGTTCACTCTCTGATGAGCTACTAGGTATCACTTGGACTACGTCTACTACTGCTTTACCCTTGTATAAATGATTTTTACGACAATCATCCGGAAAGTTTCCTCCCTTTTTGCAACATTGTATGAAATAGGCTTCAACTGGTTTGAGGTTTTTGTTAGGCTCTGGACATTCATTTTTCCAATGATCATCTACACCACAGTTGTGACAGTTTCCCGTTCTTGGCTTAATCATGGCTCTTACCATGGGAGGTCTGACACCTTGATTAGCTACATAATACATTGGTGCGAGCTCTAGTGGAGCATAAGTCACGGTTTCTTCCATTGGTGGTGGATGTGACCATTCTCCTTCTACCATTACTATAGATGGACTAGGCTCCCCATAGGGTGTAACAAGCACTAATGCTTGTTCATCTATGGCTCCTTCTAAGTGCATGTACTTTACAGGCACTGCATTATGTCTTGGTTATGGAGCTTGTTGACCCAACACAGGTTGAGGTCTTTCCATACCCATTGGTGGTCTTTGAGCTTGGGCCATATTATGTTGATATCTATACATGGGTTGTCCTTGTGGCCTCATGGGCACGTACTGAACATTCCCATCATACTTTGGTCTGAAATAGCACTCATTGGTCTCATGTTTGGTCCATTTTTGTGGCCTATTGGTTGTCCCTGTTGAGGTATCCCTTATCCTGGTCCCCTTATAGGTGCTTTTTGCATGTTGTTCATCATGTAATTTATCCTTTTAAGCATGTCTTCTATGGTTGAAAGTGGTGCTACAGCAGCTGTTCCCACTTGTGCTGGTTTCGTGGATGTTGTTTTCTCACTTTGGTTATCCTTAGGGACGTCTTTTTCGTTGAAAATATCACAATTGTCTCCTAAGTCAATCGCATCTGACACACACGAAGTTCTAGGATTGTATGCTTCTTGCTATAGAGTATAGCATGAAGTTCTTCGTTTAGCAGTCCCTCTAGAAACAATGATATCAGTCATTCTTCTACAAGTATCTCTAGCTCTGGGCATCTGGAAATGTATTACTTCATTCGCGTTGCACAATCCCTAACAGACTCACCATGTTTCTGTTTAAAGCTATAGATTTGAGCTACCGTATTATGTTTGATCCCCGTTTTGGAACAAGTAACTACAAATCCTTGAGCTAAAGTGTTCAAGTCCATGATTGACCTTGGTGGAATGTTTTGAAACCATGTCAATGCTTTTCCGTCTAATGTCATTCCAAACCCCTTGAATTGAGTATGTAAATCGAATATACGTTCTGCTCTTAGCTTGCTTAAAACTTGCTAAGTGGTCGTATGGATCCCCTGATCCACTGTATTTTCTGACCCATTTCTGAAAATCAGTTGGTCAGACGTGTCTGTTTGGTTCAACTCCCGGTCTTCTGACAGTTGGTCCTGTTCCGAGTCCTTCAAACCAGTCTGTTGAAAATAGTGACTCGTGTAGCCCTGGACTGGTCTTAGTGTCACTTGGTTTTCTTCGTGAAATGAGGTGGTTTCTGGTTTCTTAACATTACTATCAGATGATCTCTACGGTGTTCATCTCTTGGAATTGTTTCTGATCCTTGTCCCAATATCCAATCCCTTATAGAATGCCCTTGGTATTTGGTTTGTTCGACCTCCTCAGGAGTGATCATAACAAAGTTGTTGTTACAACAATCCATAAACAGGTAGGTCTTCTAGTCCTTTATCTTTGATCTTGAAGATATAGATGATCTTCATGGCCGTTAGTTGTTCTGATTTGGCATGCAAAGTCTACAGAAGATCTTTTACATTTCTATCCTCCCAACAATAGACTCCGATCCTAGGATTTTCCGTACTAAGCTATTTCAAAGGCTTCAAATCTACTTGATCGTATCCCTCGAATTCTAAATTTGGTGGTCCTTCTTTTGCTGACATATCTGGGATTATGGTGTTTACTACTAACCCCCATTTTTCTATCACGTCAGGGTTTTCGACTTGTACAAACTGAGTTCCGTTTTTGTCCATGTACATTTTTCCTTGTTTGTTTGCCCTAATCTCTTCTTCGAACTCAATACCATGGTCATCAATGCAAATAGCATATTCCTCGTTAGGATCCAGGTAAACCTAAGCTCCATGGCGATTAGTTTTATAAAAAGAGAGTATATGCTTATAACGCATTGTCGTTCCGGTTTTCGAGTGAGTCGAGTAAGAAGACATTTTAGATGTCGAATCTAAAAAAGTGTCTGAGACTTCTTCAAGAATAGTGCAGAAGGAATTGCCTTGATTCACGCTTTCTTCGGTGGATACTCTACTGGAGGTTTCTCCAAGTATGCCTTGATTTCCTAGTACACGACCAGATTTAAGGTTCATATAGACTTATGAAGCCCTAGTTAGAGTACTTTGACTTGCCGTCAATTTCCACTTGATTCGATTGCAACTTTCTACAAGCTACCGATTCCTTGTCTGCAACCTGATTCTTGTACAAATTTGATCAAGTTAGCTATTCTTCTATAAAGACAGTGGAGTTCTTTTTAGCTCTCATGATTGGTCTATGTGTATCACTTCAAATCGAGCTATGGGAGTTAGCAATTGACTTTCAGATTCGACTTTAGCAAAAATTCAAAAGTTTAATCTACAACCTGGAAACTGAGTGAACATGTACGAATTCGGATCCGATTGAACCCAAAATTGCCCGGTGGCTTTGTATTATGCCGATCTAACACTTTACAAGTTCAAAAGTCAAAACTAGTGTCCCTGGGTAGCAGGAGTAAATAATCACGATTATTACTTTTTCTAGTTTTTTGCACTTTTTGGTTTGGTTTGGCAAGTATACCACGTGTTAAAGTCCCTGGACAAGTTTCAACAAGTTTGGATAAAATCTGTTCAAGTTTATCAATTGTTTTGTGTCCGCAGACTCTGATTTCAAGAATCTAGCTTAAGTCTCACTTTTGTGATCCAAATTTCACCAAAATTGATTTGTGGGGTCTACTTGATATGCTTGACCTTGTGGTATACTCACATTTGCAAAATTATCAAATTTTGAAGTAGATGTAAATAATCACGAATATTTACTTTTGCTAAATTTTGGCAAATTTTTGTCCCAACTTTGACACAGATTTTTGAAGCACCTCAAGTTAAGGTCCCTAGCAAAGTTTCATCATGTTTGGACAATTTTTGGTCAAATGGTCATCAATTGTCTGTCCGCAGACTAACTTTGCAAATTTGGTCAAAATTTTCAATCCAGTGATCCAAATCTTACCAAATTTGGTTTGTGGGCTGATTACAACATGGTAAAACTAGTGGTATGCTGACTTGGTCAAAAAAGTTGAAAAATATAGTAGACGTAAATAATTGCAATTATTTACTATGGCAACTTTTTGTATCTTTTTGGTCAAATGAGCATGTACACATGTTTATCACATCAATATAAGCCTATGAATCAACTTTCAAAAAGTTTGGACAATTTTTTTCCAAATTTACACCCAAGTTTCAAAAAGTCAGTACAAAGTTTAGTTTTTACCCAGTTTTTGGCCAGTCTGGTGATCCAAATATTCTGTGCGTTTACAAAAGTTGTTTGTACACATGCAATGAGTCAACGGTATGAACCTTGGTCAAATCTGAGCTAAAAGTTGATAATCACGATTATTAATTTCAGGCTTGAAATAAACAATTTTTTGTAATTTTTTCAAAGACAGTCTTTACATGAGCTATTTTAAGCCTATGAATCAAGTCAAAACTTAATTTGGCCTAAAATGTCAAGAAAAAATAAATAATCTGAGTTTTGGCCAACTCTTGAAATTTTTACCTCAAAGTATCATTGAGCTTACCAACTGGTTCAGACAACTTTTAAGCTTACTCTCCAGTCGGATTGAGTGATTTCGAGTCTTTTCGTGCTATTTCTAGCCGTAGACCTAAAATTCTACAACTTCCAATAACAACTCACACTTGATTCTTTCAGAGAGAGCAATGTTCTAAAATCCACCTTGGATCCTACTTACCCTACTCCTAGATTCTCATGCAATGGAGTTGTGGAAAGTGTCCACAAACACTCGTTTTCTTGTCTTTTATGGTTTTTTTAGCATTAATCTTATGACTTGTCTCGCCTACTAATCATCCTCAAAATCCTAATCTATTTCTACAATCCTACAATCCTAAAGGCACTCAGCAAGTACAATTACTTTCAAGCTACCTCTACACAGCAAAAGACGACAATCTTAGGCTATGCGGTTTCTAAAAGAAAGTTTTGAACTCTAGGCGATCCTAGAGGAAGGTAAAGGATAACTTCAGAAGACGCTCGTGTTTTTCCTTAGTTTAGGTCTCTTTGATCCCCGATAGCGATGCCAAATGTGGGACGCATGTCTAACCTCGCAATCATATGTTATTGCAGCATTAGCAAGAACCACGATTAATTTGTCAATCCATGGGATGAAGCTGACTCGACTAGTGCATAGAGGATACAAGAGGTTTTTAATCTCTCGGAAAACAACTAACAACTCGCATCTAACTCAAGCTACACTCAAGTGATTGAAATCACCAAAAGCCAATCGCTCATCGACAAACAAATCACATCCGTTATAGCATCAAATGACATCCAAACGTAATGAAACTTCTAGGACATGTTTATAAGACCTAAGCACACATGATTATGGTCTCAAACCACACTTTAGGTCAAGTTCCAAAATCGTGATTATTAACAGCAGTGGATTTTTGACCTAGTCGTTTTCGACCCAGAATGCATCTAAATGCTTAGCAATGATGCCCCAATACCCCGCCTATGCTTAGTTTTTTATTTGAAAGTGTAAATTCCTAGTTATAATGAAATTAGGCTGTGGGTCAGTGACCCCAAAAGCTACGAATTACTGTGAACTGCTTACGCCAATGCGTAGAGCTCTTACCTGTGATTGCAATGCAACAAATGCGATTGCAATGTGACAACTAGGGAGGGAGTAGGAAGCGCAAGAAGGAGAGGAGTGAACGCCGTTAGCTCACGCTCTGTATTTCATTATCCAAAAACTTTTAAAATAACTTACAAAAATTGGCTTTTATACCTTAGCCAAGGTTTTTGGTGGTCAAAACTAATAATCGGGGAGTTCTACCAAAGATGGGTAATAAGAGGTTGATACAATCTGAAAGCTTGTATCCCCTGCTCATTAATTACACAGTTTATTTGAGAAAATAGGAGTTACAATATTCCCGATTTATCAAAATAATAATTGTTTTACAATAAGAACTCCGAAAAATAGTATCCGTGTTAGCTTGCTGCTAACAACCACGGGTGCTGTTGACACTAATATGCATGACAATGATGATCTAGGAGATCATGGGCTTGTAGATATGGCTGCTTTCAAGACTTTAGAACATCACCAAAGCGTACTTAAAAGAAACCTCTCTGCACTCAATGCAAATGTTACCAATCTTACGGAGTTACTTGTGAAATTTATGAATTCACAGAGGGCTCAAGGAGCCACAAGTGGCACGGTTCAAGGGAACCAAGCTCGAACGACTCAAGGAGTCCAAGAGAACAAGTGCTGCAGAAGATACAGAAGGTAGCAATGCATAACCATTTCTAAGTTTCATGGGGAAGAGCGTGGTCGCAACAAGGATGCAGTCAATACGTTCTTACACAAATTGAGTGATATTCATAGATTGAGACACACCCGGATGTAAAGACAGTTGTGGAAACAAGTCTATCTCTTAAAGGCAAGGCATATAAGTGGTGGATGACATTTCCAATAGATGCTCGTCCTCCGTATCGGGCTAAATTCTTTCTCCAAAGAGTTTTTAGACTTCAATGAAGAAGATAAGAATTGGTTAGCATGGGATGCATGGCGCATGTCTGGCCTCTCTCTCACAGTACCTTTTGAAGTATTTGGAAATCATATTAAAACTAGAAGGTCTAGATGAATTCCAAAAGATACGGGGTTTTAATAGGAGTCTTGACAAAAACTATCGTCTTCATGTCAAGACCCAACATCCAAAAACTTTGGAAGAAGCCACCAGTCATGCCCAAAGATATGATGATGACCAAGAGAGGAAAGGAAATGTTCCCTACTTTAAGAATACTTTTGCTAAGAGAAATGTGGCTAAGAGCCAATGGCAAGGTAGATCTCCCACATATTCCAAGAGGAATAAGAGACAATCTACCTCTCCACACCCACAAGAGGC
Organism: Adiantum capillus-veneris; assembly: GCF_014529385.1. Classification (NCBI taxonomy): domain Eukaryota; kingdom Viridiplantae; phylum Streptophyta; class Polypodiopsida; order Polypodiales; family Pteridaceae; genus Adiantum; species Adiantum capillus-veneris. The sequence goes on along the minus strand of NC_140946.1, from coordinate 12,749,034 downwards.
TAAGAAGCCTAAGCACTCACGAGATACTCCACATGGGTCTCTCAGCACTGCTGATTTTGAGCGTGCAAAGAAACACAATTTGTGTTTTAGATGTCTTTCAGACCAACATAACAAGAAATATTGTCCTCTTTTGCAAGGCAAAGAAAAGGCCATGCACACGGTGCAACGTCTCACATTAGATTCATCTCCTAAATATTGTGATGTAGAGGTTCTTCATATGGAAGAAAAGCACAAATGTTGTGTGTCTGCTTCAATGTGGCAGCCCACCTTTGGCCCCCATGATTTGATTTGCATGCATGGCACTATTAACGCACGACGTGTTCATATTTTAGTGGATGATGATGCAACTCATAACTTCTTGAACTATAAGCTAGTCAAGGAATTGAAGCTTACACAGACTCCCTACTCTCACAAGTATGTGGTGGAGCAGATGTCTGGGAATGATAAAGAAGTATGGGACACGGTACTTCAAGGGGTTGATCTTATTGTTCAAGATCATATGATGACCCTTGATTTCCAAGTTATGAACATGGACCGTGCTGATGTAGTTTTAGGATGGGAGTGGCTGCATGGTTTAGGAAACACATTGCACACTAGTTATGAACACAACTCCTTATCCTTCATTGCCAATGGTAAACATGTGTTTTTGCTTGGTGAGAAAAATATACCATCTGCACCTCTTATATATACAGTTGAGCTTTCTATTTTGCAGAAAGCAGATTTAATAGATGAAGTCTTTTTGTGTTACTGCTTGTCTCCGAGTCTTGTAAATTCTCAAGAGCAAAGTGCAGTGAATTCTAGTAATGGTATGCAAAGGGCAAAGAATTCTAATGATAAGCAAAGTGTTAACAAATCTAATGAGAAAAGTGCTCTCAATTTTAATTCTATAGTGCAACGTGCAATTGTTGTAAAACAAACATTACAAGAATTACAAGATTCTCCATCCCAACGTAACTCCAATTTACTTTCTCCTTTTGCACGGCAAAAGCTGACTCACTTACTCACGAAGTATGGTGATGTGTTCTCAAGTGAGGGTTTACCTCCTACACGTGATGTGCAGCATGGCATAGATGTCTTGCCAGGCACTAAACCGGTGAGTAAACCACCTTATCATATGAGTGCTAAAGAAGCCAAGGAGGTTGAGAGTCAGTTGGATGACTACCTCGCTCGTGGTTTCATTAGACCTAGCACTTCGCCTTGGGCATCACCAGTTCTATTGGTAAAAAAGAAAGATGGTACTATGCGCATGTGAGTAGATTATCGCAGATTAAATGCGATAACCATCAAGAACAAGTATCCTCTACCTCGAGTGGATGAGTTGTTTGATCAAATCCATGGGGCAAGATACTAAACAAAGATAGATCTTCATTCATGATACCACCAGGTGCATATCTTTTTGCAAGATATCCCCAAAACTGCCTTTAGAACATGGTTCGAGCATTTTGAATTTTTGGTTATGCCTTTTGATCTAACCAATGCTCCAGCTACATTTATGACACTCATGGATAGTGTCCTACGTCCCTATCTTGGAAAATTTGTTGTGGTTTTCCTTGATGACATTCTCATTTGCATTAAGACTGAAGATGAACACATAGAACACTTACGATTAGTGTTCGAATAGATACGAGCTCATGTGTTGTATGCTAAGCAAAGCAAGTGCGATTTCTTTAAAACAGAGATACATTACCTCGATCATGTGATCTCTTATTATGGCATCAAAATGGACACTGACAAGGTCACTGCCATTCTTCGATGGCCACATCCCAACACGGTTGAGGAGCTTCAATATTTTTAGGCATGGCTGGATTTTATTGACAGTATTTCCATGATTATGCCAAAATTGTTGTTCCTATGACGGATCAACTTAAAGCAAAAGGTAAGACCTTTTCTTGGGAAGAAGCCCAAAAACGCAGTTTTGAACAGCTCAAGGTAGCTATAGCCACTGCTCCCATCCTAGCAATCGTCAACTCACTTAAGCCGTTTGTGGTAGAGATTGATGCTGGTGATAAAGCAATCGGTGTGATACTTCTCCAGGAGGCAAGACCTATAGCCTTTGAAAGTAAAAAGTTAGATAGAGCTCAACATAATTACTATGTATATGGGAGAGAGCTCTATGCCAAAATTCACACTTTACGAAAGTGGCGACACTATTTATATGTGGTGCCGAGTTTGAAGTAGTTTTTGACCATGAGAGTATCAAATGGTTTACTACTCTAACGGACTTGAAGGGCCGTAAGGCTGAAATCCTTCAAGATTATGATTGTTGTAAGCTACGATGCTGCAAGGGGCAATATAATGTAGTAGCGGATGCACTAACTCGGATGCCTCAGATTAATTCACTTGTTTTCACGGAAATAAAAAGTGGATTTTTAGAGTCATTACGCGGCAAGTGTGCACAAGATCAATCATATGATAAAGTATGGAGTGCAGTTTTAAAAAGGGATCCCTCACACTCACATTTCTCTGTACGGCCAGATCAACATGTCTCTACACGCGCAGATAAAAACTCCAGCACACAAAGCTCCACTCCTACTCAAGAAGAGCTTAAGCGATGGAAGAATTTTTCCATTAATGATGGATACTTACTCCACAAAGGTAGATTATGTGTGCCAAACGAATCAGACACTAGGCGCCAAATCTTATTTGAGTGTCACAATAGTCCAAGTGCTGGTCATCCAAGTATTCGTAAGAGGTATGCCTTAGTTCAACGGAAATTTAATTGGGCGGGCTTACATCATGATGTTCCAGAGTACGTACTAAATTGCCAACATTGCCAAGTTAATAAGGCAGAGCACCTCAAGGTAGGTGGCCTTTTACATCCTTTAGAGATTCCACAAGGTAAGTGGGAAAGTATCTCTATGGATTTTGTAGTAGGACTAACTACTACAAATCGTGGCCATGATGCCATATGGGTAATTGTAGACCGTCTCACCAAGATGGGTCGATTCATTCCCACTAAGACTACGGATAAGACACCGGAATTAGAACGGTTATTTGTAGAGCATGTATATAAATTCTATGGTCTTCTAGCTAGTATCATTAGTGACAGAGATCAAAAGTTTGATAATCACTTCTGGAGAGCTGTGTTCCAAAAGTTGGAAACTAAACTTAATATAAGCACGGCTTATCATCTAGAAACGGATGGTCAAATAGAAAGAGTTAATCAAGTGCGAGAGGATATGATACGAGCATATGTTAGCAAGAAACAAACCAATTGGGAAGACTACTTACCTATATTGGAATTTGCTTATAATAGTTCAAAGCATGTGACTACAGGGTTTAGTCCATTTATGCTTTTGTATGGATTTCAACCTAGATCACCCGTTATGGTGGGGTTGGCTAAGCAGAAGATACAACAAGCGATAGATTTTCTCCAAGACCATTTTGACATGCTTTGAGTTGCTTGACAGAATGTTAAGCAAGCTCAAGATCGATATAAGAAGTACGCAGATGAGCATCGCCGTCTTACTACTTTCAAAGAAGGAGACAAGGGTTTCCTCAAAGTTCCGGAGTATCCAGAAAGTCTGAAGACGGGAAAAGTTGCTAAACTTTCACCATGCTATTGTGGACCATTTAACATTCTCAAACGTACAGGTCAAGTGGCCTATAAGTTAGCTCTTCCAGAGCACTCACGAGTTCATCCTGTTTTCCATGTTTGCCATTTACGAAAATAGCTAGGATAGAATGATAATGTCATTGACAGAGGTGTGTTAGTTGACCTTATCAAACCACCAAGCATCCCTCATGAGCCCGAAAAGATTTTGGATTTTCATGAGCTTTGCACCAGAAATCATGTCAGACGGTGGGTGTTGGTAAAATGGCTAGATAGACCTGAAGAAGGTTCTACATGGGAGAATGTCTCCGTATTTAAGACACATTTTCCTACGTTCGTTTTTGAGGACAAAAATGATTCTCCAAGGGGGGGGGGGGTTATGTAAAGACATGGGTCTACAGGCAAGGCCACCAGCACGGCCCAACAATGTGTACGCTAGGGGGAGGCTATAAGATATCACAGTTGGGTGGATACTAGCACACACATTACCACCGCATTACCACCGCCCTTTCAGTCGCAATCCAAGGAGGTACCAAAATCACAATCCATCATGATCAAGGTCCTAGAAACTATAATAGAACATGCCAAAAGGTCGTGCTATGGTCTAGGAACACTCTCTTATGGTGCGAATGTCAAAAAATAGTTATTACTGCATTCAAAATAGCAAATTTAGCCTACTAACATGTATTCACAAACCACAGTAGAATCAACAATGATTATACTTGAATGAAAAAGCAATCGACAAGTAACACAATGAAATTTTCAAAATTAAAATGTGATTACAAGAGCTCAAGATATGAGGATTACAAGTCCCATGAGACTAGCCGCTCTCAGTCGTACGCTTCAAAAAACTCAAAACTTGATAATGATAGGGGGTCCTTTTTCCACTTTACAAAATAGACTTTATACCTAGGGCCCTCTTGGCCAGTGGGCCGGCATTACAAAACTCATGTTCAATTATAGACTTTACAACTCGGCTTTTAAGAGATTGTCCATCTGCAATCATTGACTTTCTTCCATTTTCATGGGTGTCCATAAAGTAACCCTAAAATTTCAAAAAAAAATCTCTAAATCTCACTTTTCACTCCCCAAAAGCTCTCCTAACCAAATACATGGTCAAAAATCTATTTTCTTTGAACAAAATCTACATTTCTCAGCCATTACCCTCCATTCTACCTCCTCTTTCTCCTCTCTCTCTCTCTCTCTCTCTCTCTCTCTCTCTCTCTCTCTCTCTCTCTCTCTCTCTCTCTCTCTCTCTCTGTAATGGAATTTGCCTATTCAATTTGAGAATAGCGGAATTTAATGAGAGTACTTTCAAGAAATGATTTTGTGAGCATAGCGGGTAGACATAATTGAAGATAGCAACATAATCATAGCAATTAGTTAACTTGGCATAGACAATACTTTTGCAAGAGAGAGAGTTTAGAGAACATGACAACAATTGAGGACCGGATTTATGTGGAGCCGGTCCCCCCTCCAATAGGCATTTGTATTATGATTTCTCCCATAAAGAGAGACTTGTTACAATACAGTCTTTGTGTTCCTTGTGACCTAGGTGATGCCATGAAGATGGAAGGCTTCATGCACCACAAACATAACATAAACTTGAAGAAAGCTTTAAATATCCCAAGCCTCAGTCCCAAGACCTCAAACACCTTCGAAGGTGGAGAGAGCTAGCAGGGAATGAGGGTAGGGAAGAGGAAGAAGAAACATTTCGTAGGAGAAAGAATTAGTTCCTCACTTATCATACTCTTGTTGCTAGCATACATAATAGCATAGTAATGAAGAAGAAGGAGATGGCAAGCTTAAGCATTGAAGCATGGCTCTTGGTTGGATTTTCACTCCATAGCCAAGAGTGTTGGTGTAGGCTCTCAACCTCTACTTGCTTGGAGAGGGAGCTCTTGCACTTTGCATATCACACAATGAGAGTGCTTGTGAGTGTGTGTGGGTGAGTATACCCCCTAGGCACCCCCCTAGCTTGCTTGGGTCGACCCCCCCTTGTAGCTCATGCATGAAGCTCATTGGACCCCTCCAGGCCTAGCCAATCACAAGCAGGAGCCATTACAAGCAACATGGGTAGCCTTGGGACAAGTGTCCCCCTTTCCCCTTTGAGAGAGAGGACTTGATAAATGCTAAAACAATTAGATAATTCATGTAATTTATCATTGGACCCCTTTGAAGCCTAGCCAATAGGCTTCAAGCAACACATGAAGGTAACATGGGTAGGGGCCTGACATGTGTCCTTGCTGCCTCTTCAAGATGGGCTTCCCTTGTGTGTGTGAGTGGGTGTTCTCTCTCTAGGCCTTAGGAAAAGGGCTCGCCCCCCCTCTTGTAGGAATGCTTTTGACTTTTAGGTGATCAAGCACCTTACTCACCAAGCATGACAAAGCACTTGAACTAGGGGGGTTCCCACAAGCATCTCAGGCAAGCTTCTCAAGGCACCTCAAGTACTTTAATCATGCAGCAAGTCAAGCACCTCAAGCATGGAGCCAGTCAAGCACCTCAAGCATCTTAATCAAGCACCTCAAGCATGAAAAACACCTCAAGCATGACAAGCACCTCAAGCAGGACAAGCACCTCGAGCTTGGGCCGGGTTCCCACCTCAAGCTCAGCCCTAGCTTACTTAAGGTCAAAAGGACTTTTACACACATTTATTGGAGGTCTTCAATGAAGCTAACCCTAAGGTCTTATGCTCCATTGGTTAGCCTTGCTCTTTGATAGACCATCTCCCTTTTGGGCCCCTTTACATTGGCCCCGTGTTGAGATAGATCTAAAAGCACATACCTATATCTTAACACTTATTCCCGTTTATTCTCCCACATTAAGTGATCAATTTAATATGAGAAAATCATTTGGGTTAGTTAGATATTAGATTTTATGACATTACCTCTCTCTTGAAATCATAGTCGTCCTCGACTATGAGGTAGAAGAGATAAAGTCTTAGTCATTAGTCAATCGTACTTAGCGGGTAAAGGATCCCTTTTTACCCTACGACATCTTTCCAAGATGGATGACTAATCCATTTGGTGCTTGGGAGACATAGCTGCCGCAAGCATGTCTGCTCTTTAGTCCATTTCATTCTCCCAAAGTAGAGTGACAAATTCTACTTGGTGTTTGAGAGACGTCGTCATCACAAACATGATTCTAAGCATGCATACTAGTTAAATTTGTGCACAATTAAAAAGAGGACTAGTCATATAAGACAAAAACATGAGTTATTTAAAAGAAATTTGTACATTTGCTTACTCTAATGTAGCATTGTAAGCATTGACAAGGTTCATACTATCCTTAAGTTGTACTCCTTGCATCCATTTAGCATCTTCAAAAGGATAATTTTTGAACTTAATAAGATACCGTCGGATAATCTTACCATGTCGTAGTACCTTGTCTTCATGCCGAAGGATAGCTTCGGGTTGTAGCACCTCTTCTTGGTCTTCAACTTCGGGAGGGTCTTCAATAATTGGTTCAATTGGTGGCTCTCCTTTGTAGGGCTTAAGTAAGCTTACATGAAAGGCATTGTGTATAAGCCAATGGTTGAGCAACTTGAGTTGATAAGCCGTCTCATTGATAGGCTTCAAGATTTGGAAAGGACCATAGTATCTTTTTGCTAGTTTAGCATAATACTTTTGATGGCCCGTAGGATTTTTGCCCGTCGTTTGCCTTAATCAAGCCTTAGGAAACTTGAGTAAGACCCAATCATTTTCTTTGAACATTAAGGCTCTTCTGTGCTTATCAGCAGCAGCTTTTTGCCTTTGTTGAGAGATGGCTATAGCCTCCCTAATCTTTTGAAAAGATTCTTGTAGGTCACGGCTATACTCATCGGCGGCGAAGATCTTCCCATGTACTTTCAGTAGCAAGGGACTTTTAGGTCTTCCTTCTATGATCTCAAAAGGTGCTTTGCCCGTAGAAGTATGTACAGTATTATTGTAGGCATACTCTACTAGCGGTAAATACTTTTCCCATTGTGAGCGTTGATCTACTTCGGTAACATAAGTCTTGAGTAGATCGAGTATCGTAAGATTGGCTATCTCACTTTGTCCATCCGTTTGTGGGTGATAGGCCGAAGAGAAATTCAATCTTGTTCCTAGATTTTCAAAGAGACCTTTCCAGAAATTACTGGTCATTCTAGGATCTCTATCTGACACGATGGATGTGGGTAATCCATGGTGTTTGAAAATCTGAGATATGAAGAGAGTTGCCATTTGATGTGCCTTAATAGTCTTTTTGACAGGAATAAAATGTGCTTGCTTGCTAAACCTGTCGACTATTGTCCATATTCCTGTATTCCCATGGATAGACTTGGGTAATCCAAAGATGAAATCCATGGATATACTCTCCCATGGTGAATTTGGAATAGGCAATGGCTGGAGTAATCCAGGTTGCTTTCCTCTATCATACTTGGTCTTTTGGCATACTACACATTTTGAAACATACTCTTGTATGTCCACTTTCATGGTAGGCCAATAGAAATACGTCTCTACTCCTCGGAGAGTAGGTTGAATACCTCTATGCCCTGCATATGGAGGAGCATGGGATTCATACATAACCTTCTCACGAAGGGAATGGGTAACACATAGCCTATTGCCGTGGAGAAGATAACCATCCTGCAAGGTGAATGGTTCCTCTTTCTTCCCCAAAGCAAGGGCTGACATTATGTCTCTAAAGTCAGGGTCAGTAGCATACTCATCTATCATAGAGGATAGATCATTGTGAGTAGCTATAGACACCGCATTAACTTTTGGTCGTCGTGAAAGTGCATCGGCAACTTGATTGTGCTTACCAGCTATGTGAGCAATATGGAAATTAAATTGCGAAAGAAAATTTGCCCACCTCATTTGTTTGTCGGAAAGCTTGGTTTGCGTCATGAAATACTTGAGACTTTGGTGGTCGGTTCGTAGGATAAATGGAGTCCCCAATAGGTAGTGCTTCCATGTGTCTAGGGCATGTAGAACAGCTAAAAGCTCTTTCTCATAAATGCCCAAGACTCGTTCATCACCATTGAGCCTTCGGCTCTCATATGCTATGGCATGCCCTTCTTGAAGCAAAACCGCTCCAAGGCAATCACCACAAGCATCACATTGGACCTCAAATGGCTTTGAGAGATCCGGAAGCACGAGGACTGGTTGGGAAGTAAGCTTCTCTTTGAGTTTTTCAAAAGCATTTTGCTCCTTAGCAGTCCATACAAACTTAACGTTCTTCTTGGTTAAGTCGTGTAGTGGTCCTGCTACTTGAGAGAATTTTGCTATGAAGCGTCTATAGTATGCACACATACCAATAAAGCTTCTTAGCTCATGTAGATTCCTTGGGTTAGGCCATGATTTTATTACCTCTAACTTTGATGGATCCATACGAATACCATCGTGAGAGATAATATGGCCTAGATATTGAATCTCTTGAAGGAAGAATTCACTTTTCTTTTGGTTGAGAAAAAGTTTGTTCTCCCTCAAGGCTTGAAAAATCACTTGGAGATGTTGCTTATGTTCCTCCAAAGACTTGGAGTAGATGATGATATCATCGAAGAACACTCTAGTGAATTTTCGATATGGTCTAAAAATTTTCTCCATCAAACGATTGAACGTAGCTGGTGCATTAGTCAAGCCAAAAGGCATGACTAGATATTCATAAAGACCAAATGTTGTGCGAAACGCGGTCTTTAAGATATCCTCATCCACTATCCTTATTTGATGATAGCCACTCTTAAGGTCAATCCTACTGAAGTAGGTAGAGCCTTGTAGCTTATCAAATAGATCTTCTACCCGAGGTACAGGAAATCTGTTTTTGATAGTGATATGGTTTAGTGCTCGATAGTCCACACACATACGGTATGTACCATCTTTCTTTTGCACTAAAAGGACTGGAGAACAAAAGGGAGAGGAACTAGGCCTCACCATCCCTTTGTCTACCAGCTCTTGTACTTGCCTCATGATCTCCTCTTGTTGAGCTTGTGAGACTCGATAAGGAGGTTTGTTAGGCGGTGAGCTTCCTGGAAGGAGCTCAATACGATGGTCATCATCCCCTCGTTTTGGAGGTAGGTCCATAGGGATATCATCGATGAATACATCTTGGAATCCTTTTAGAAAAGTAGACAAGTCTAACTCTTCTTGATTCCTATCATTTTCATTTGATGAAACATTATTAGCTTTTAGAGACTCTTTGACATAAATCATGTACGCAGAAACTGAGCTCTTCATTGATTTATCAAAAGAAAGAGGATTTACAAGTGGAATAGTGCGACCACGCTCATTAGCATCTATATACATGTTCTTTCCCCTGTAGGTGAAGTAAATTCTCCTTTCAGGGAACTTCATGTTGGCCGCCATGCGATCAAACCATGGTGCCCCTAGGATAACATCTTGATGTTGGAGGGGAGAGATGAAGAAGTCTTCTTTGTCGACATAGCTTTGGACATGAAGCCTCAACTTCCCAATCAAGGGAGTAACGGAGGCTTGTTGTCCCTTGAAATCTGCATCAGCTGTTACTATATCTCCCATCTCAAAAGCTTGAATGCCCAACTTGGTGGCCAACTCTATTGATATGAAGTTGAGAGTAGAGCCAGGGTCAAACAAGATGAAGGCATCATGCTCTCTTACCTTTCCCCAAGCATAGGAGAGTGATGATCCTTTGCAATGAGCATCCTCTTTTGGAGCTTTGATGGTGGAAGCCCTAGGAGTCTCATTGCGAGTATTCTTCTTGGGGCAAGAACGATAGCCATGTCCTTGCTCCCCACACTTGAAACACTTATGGTCCTTGCGAAAAGCTTCAAGCTCTTCAGGAGAGAGTTTGTTTTTACCTTTGTAAACTCCCTTCTCCTTGGACCGATTGTTGTTGTTGTTGTTGGAAGTGCCTTGGGAATTATTTTGAGCATTGGATTTCCCCTTTGCATCATTTTTATCTTTGTTTTCCATGGGCTTGACATTACGTCTAGCCCCTTGATGGAAATTGATGCGTGAAGCAACCATGGTGTGGTGGATTACTTCGGTAATAGTACCGGGCCGTTGAGAGTTGATATATTCGGCCATCTCTTCAGGTAATCCCGCACAGAATTGTTGTCTTTGCTCTGCAAAGTATATCTTTTGAAAGACAGTAGCTTTGAGATGTAAATCCCAAAACTTATCTACATACTTGTTGATAGACTCATGAGAGAGGAGCTTCAAGCCGCGCCATTCGGTAAGAACTTTATCTTTAGTATCGCTTGGAAGAAATTGCTTCATGATGGAAACTCGTAGAGTTTTCCATGTCTTTGGGGCTTCTCCATTGCCACGAAGGCTAGCCCACCATTGACGAGCTGATTTTTTGATGTGCATAGCTACATGGCGTAGCTTGGAGGACTCTGTGAAGCCCTCGTCCCCAAAGGCCGCATCAAATTGTTGGATGAAGGCCAACACTTTGTCGGTAGCACCAAAGGTGCCATCGTAGGTGAGAAAAGAGATACTCTTTCCTCCCTCCTTGAACTTCTTTAGCTTTTGTGACCTTCGCCATGCAGGAAATGATTTGCGATGCCCTCCCCTCTTGTATTCTCTAGGAGAATAGCCATAACTTTCATCGGAAGAGAAGGAAGGTGAAGAAGAAGGAGAAGAGGGTGACCTCTTCCTAGCCCTTTTCTTCCTTTGTTTCCTCTCTTGCCTTTGAGAGTGATGAGGAGAAGGACTATGGGTTGCTCTTTTCCTCTTGGGAGGAGTAGGCGATCGTCTAGACCGCCTTCTTCGTGGAGCCACATCTTCAGAAGAACTTAGACTTTCATTGCTTTCTTTCTCTTTGGATTCCTCCTCTCGAATGGGAGAGAGTCTTCTTTTGGGGGTCTCTTCAAGAGGCCTCCTAAGCTCTCTCTCCTCTTGGAGAGGAAGGGAAATTCCATAGGCACGAAGTTGTTGAGTAACTTCGGCTTGCAAGGTAGGGTTGCCCATAGCTTGTTGCAACCTAGTCACAAGATAATTCACAAACATGGGAGCATCATCATTAGCACCTTCATGTGCAAAATCAAAGCTATCAATGTTCATTCTACTCTCTTGATTATTGTCAGCCATGTTAACAAAATTTTATGTATGTACTTAGTGTATGCTTTGGCAATTCAAAACCTTAGTTGCCACTCCTCTTAGTCTTTGAAAATCGGCTCTTAAGTATCTACACCCACGGCTCAAAGTGGTTAATTATAGAGAGTAGAGGAGTAGGTCTAACATAGCAGAGTTTCCAAGGGCTAGCTCCTTTCGGACTTCTTATGGCTCAATAATGGTAAAGCCGTAGGCAAGTCTAAAAAGACTCCATTATTAAGTCCAAAGCTCCCGAGGTGTGCACCATCCCCCACATAGTGGGCTTAACAAAACCGGTATTAGATCCCAGTTCCACTTACTCTATTATAATTAACAACATCAACCATTTATAGGCTACTTAAGGACCTCTCTTCTTAAGCAAGAAAAGAGAAACCAAATGCTCTGATACCAATGTAATGGAATTTGCCTATTCAATTTGAGAATAGCGGAATTTAATGAGAGTACTTTCAAGAAATGATTTTGTGAGCATAGCGGGTAGACATAATTGAAGATAGCAACATAATCATAGCAATTAGTTAACTTGGCATAGACAATACTTTTGCAAGAGAGAGAGTTTAGAGAACATGACAACAATTGAGGACCGGATTTATGTGGAGCCGGTCCCCCCTCCAATAGGCATTTGTATTATGATTTCTCCCATAAAGAGAGACTTGTTACAATACAGTCTTTGTGTTCCTTGTGACCTAGGTGATGCCATGAAGATGGAAGGCTTCATGCACCACAAACATAACATAAACTTGAAGAAAGCTTTAACTATCCCAAGCCTCAGTCCCAAGACCTCAAACACCTTCGAAGGTGGAGAGAGCTAGCAGGGAATGAGGGTAGGGAAGAGGAAGAAGAAACATTTCGTAGGAGAAAGAATTAGTTCCTCACTTATCATACTCTTGTTGCTAGCATACATAATAGCATAGTAATGAAGAAGAAGGAGATGGCAAGCTTAAGCATTGAAGCATGGCTCTTGGTTGGATTTGCACTCCATAGCCAAGAGTGTTGGTGTAGGCTCTCAACCTCTACTTGCTTGGAGAGGGAGCTCTTGCACTTTGCATATCACACAATGAGAGTGCTTGTGAGTGTGTGTGGGTGAGTATACCCCCTAGGCACCCCCCTAGCTTTCTTGGGTCGACCCCCCCTTGTAGCTCATGCCTGAAGCTCATTGGACCCCTCCAGGCCTAGCCAATCACAAGCAAGAGCCATTACAAGCAACATGGGTAGCCTTGGGACAAGTGTCCCCCTTTCCCCTTTGAGAGCGAGGACTTGATAAATTCTAAAACAATTAGATAATTCATGTAATTTATCATTGGACCCCTTTGAAGCCTAGCCAATAGGCTTCAAGCAACACATGAAGGTAACATGGGTAGGGGCCTGACATGTGTCCTTGCTGCCTCTTCAAGATGGGCTTCCCTTGTGTGTGTGAGTGGGTGTTCTCTCTCTAGGCCCTAGGAAAAGGGCTCGCCCCCCCTCTTGTAGGAATGCTTTTGAATTTTAGGTGATCAAGCACCTTACTCACCAAGCATGACAAAGCACTTGAACTAGGGGGGTTCCCACAAGCATCTCAGGCAAGCTTCTCAAGGCACCTCAAGTACTTTAATCATGCAGCAAGTCAAGCACCTCAAGCATGGAGCCAGTCAAGCACCTCAAGCAGGACAAGCACCTCGAGCTTGGGCCAGGTTCCCACCTCAAGCTCATCCCTAGCTTACTTAAGGTCAAAAGGACTTTTACACACATTTATTGGAGGTCTTCAATGAAGCTAACCCTAAGGTCTTATGCTCCATTGGTTAGCCTTGCTCTTTGATAGACCATCTCCCTTTTGGGCCCCTTTACATTGGCCCCGTGTTGAGATAGATCTAAAAGCACATACCTATATCTTAACACTTGTTCCCGTTTATTCTCCCACATTAAGTGATCAATTTAATATGAGAAAATCATTTGGGTTAGTTAGATATTAGATTTTATGACACTCTCTCTCTCTCTTCAAACTTTCCATAGATGTAGCACATATTAAAGCTTTCCATAGTTGCACCACGTGTCTCCCCCTTTCATCCACACCATCCCTTTGAACTACTTCTTCTTCCCTTACTTCCCATTGAACCACTTCTCCTCCTCACTTCATTATTGAAGCAACATGCCTATTTCTCTAGCACCATAACTCTTCTTCTTCTTTTGGTGCTACCATGTCAACCCCCTCCACTTCCAGAATCCAAAGGATGAGATAGAAGCGGTTTGCTTGCATAACGCTAGGGATTATGATGGGGAATGCGTGCTGCAAGTGTTTACTAAAGAATTTTGGGTCTTCATGCAACCTGCAACTATCAGACCTCATCAAATTTAAATCCATAATAGCCTTGACAAACATTGGAAGGGGAGACTTCAAGAACCATAGGGTCAATGGCACAGTGGCCATTGTTCAACATGTGTACTCTTGACATTCCATGCCTTTGAGGGATGGAATCTCAATAGATTTTCCATTAAATTTTACGTTGTAAAACATTGTTGCTTGCAAATTCTAAATGCTTGTTAGTTGTTTTTTACTTGATAGTTTTTGGTGTTGTCATAGATATATTCCCATCCAACTTTGTTGAGGAATAACTAATCAAGAGTCTCATAGAAACCTTCAATGCTCTGCATGCCAACATTGGTGCTATGATGCTTCCCAACTTGCCACCTTCGATGCTGCTGGAATGCAGAAACTTCTTCTACTCACACATGAATGTAGTGCTAGCCTCAGAGGATGGATATGGTAAGATCATTGCTATTGACAGACCTTCATTACGAAGCATGGAATGGCCACAATTCAATGTTTGGTGAAGATGCTTTCCGACATTTTATCTTTATTAAAATTCAAGAAGGATTCCAAATCAGTATGGCTCAGTTGTTGCCACGTGCATATTTTTGTATACTTGCTCAAGACATTTCCATTCAATGTCATACCCACTATCCTTTTGTAGAAAGAATATTATGTATGAATCATTAAAACCTGTATTTGGAGATGATTGGGGAATGGTTGAAGGAGTGCACCAAGGAGATAAATACAAGTGCAAGGTGGGGGCTTCAGGTATCGGGATATGGTATCTTAAAGTGCACACTACTTTGTACCTACGCTTCCACTATGAGCATTGGATGTGTAAGAGTGGAAAGTGGATACCCCTACAATCCAATGTTGGTGATTTTATGACATTTGACATGCCCATTACTTTGTCAAATGGTATTTTTGAGATTATACAAGTCAGTGACCATTGGACTCTCTCCAACATACGGAAACACATGACTATCTTGGGCTACAAAGATATCAAAGATGCCTACTTTCATCTCAATCGACACAAGGTCAATTAAACTTTTGTGTTGTCTACATGTCTCCCAATGTTAAGTCCTGCTAAAAAAAATTTGTTGTTTCAGATTGGTAGGTGGATGGAGGCAACCATGAAAGTGCAAGAGGAGTGGACGGTTGGCAACGCATTGTCTTTAAGTTGATAATAGATTAATGTAATCGGCTCTAATGTCACTTTGTAAGGCATTTTGTTTGATGGAAATAAAAACGTTTTTGTCATTCAAGTATCACTGTCATTGATTAAGTTTTTTACTTTTTATTTGGGTGTTTGTGTGGGCGTCCATGTGTGTGTCTCAGAGAGCTTTGGACTAGTCTTTTTTTGTGCAGCACGGGGGGGGTGTATATAAAGGGGAGGGAGTTTTTTATTTTGTCTATCTTCAATATAAACACTAGAGAGAGAGAGAGAGAGACAGAGAGAGAGATCTCCATGGCAGTACATGCTAGTGCATCCTCTTCCCACTCAGCAGCACCATCAAATGAGACACACACACCCCTTTCGTGGTTCCTTCTTATGTGGATTTAGAGAAAACCATGCAAATCCACAATGACACTTTTCAGGACATCATAGAGTATATGAATGTGCATATACTAAAGTATGCAGTGGACTTTGAAGACATCACCATGCTGTGGTTTGTATGTGACCTACTTCGCTACATTCACAAGAGGGACACTACATTTTCAAAGAGGTTAGCCCTCTTTGAGGAGATTCCAAAAGAGGCGCACAAATTCCACCAAGTGACAAAGGAAATTGTAGACTCCTTCAAGAAACGCAAAATCATGCAATCTTTCTTGTCCAACATTGCCATTCTCTACTTCCTTGTCAACGAGGATCCCTCCTTGGAGGAGATGGAGATCTCGCATCTGGCAGTGGGTGGGGTGCTTCCATATCTTAAAGATCCCAAGCCCGCCCCTATAGATGTCTAAAGTGAGAAAATACTACAAGTAGCCGAATATCCCCACAGCTTGGGAGGGGCAATTGTAATGAGATAGCAGATTGTCGGCACCTCCGAGGTGCCCGACCCTAACAATTGTGACCTTGCAACAATACCCGAGGTGGAGATCAACCACCTCAATAGCATAATTATTAAAGAGGAACTGTATTTATTCTTGCATGATCAAGAAAAAGCTTTTGGCATCCGGCTAGATGAGTGCCTAAACCTCATATGCACCAAGGTGGATTTTCCTCTTGATCCTACACGAGAACCTACAGATGATAAGCTGCTTCCATTGGGGGAATCTGTTGCTGAAACAATTTCACCGATGACAGTGGAGATTCTCAAAGCAAAGTAGATTCATGTCACAAATGAGGAGTTTATTGCAACACAAGCCACGATTGTTGCCAACCAAACTCCTATCCACCTTGACTCACCTGGTTCGCACAACCCTCGTAAAGTTGATGAGAATAAATCCTTTATCAACCTTGAAGCCACAAGAATTATGGATGATGAGAATAAGCAATAAGAAGTAATTCTAAGCATGTTGTATGTTGATAATTCTACCTTTCTTCTTTGCATTTAGCTAATTCCATTTTTGCAGGATGTTTTAAACATGGACATGTGGGCTAGTTGGAAGGGGGCAAGTACACAGTGTTTGGGCCTCAAGAATCCCTTGCACACTACATCGGAAAACTATCAATGCAGGATGTGTGCATTATACACAAGGATTTCTCCCCCAAAGGCCTTTTTTTTTGTGGGTTCTTAAGGTCGCTAGCAAACTCCTATGCTTAGCCACCATCCCTCAAACAGCCCATGTAATTATTCTAGTTAAAAAATCCCTTGCAATTGCCACTTTTGACATTGCTTTTCATGGCAAGGTCATGACACCCATAGCGCTTAGTCAAGCCTTGGGGGTTGATAGTGCCCAAGCCATAGCTGCTCTGTACTTACATCCATCCTACCCAATGCTGAAGAATGTCATAGAGAGATCACAAAGCTCCTCCTATCAAAACATAGTTAAGCATGTTTGTTCAACCTTTTTATATGAAAATCGTCTCACCTTCTTCTTGTCCATGATCTATTGCAACTTCAGATTACTATGTTGATCATATTCAATGACCATGTCATTGCATGCAATTTGTAAAAACTTCATCTTTAGTGATCTGTATTAACTATTTGAATGTTAAATTTGTATATTGATAAAAAATTGTATTGTGATTGGCACGAAAATGTCCATTTGGTATTCCAAGTGGATTGCATATGCTAGAACATGGAAATTTAGACCTAAAAAGTCATGTCCACAAGGGCGCAAGAAAATGCCCTGCATGACTTGTGTCTCGCACTTTCTCGCACCCTTGTGGACAGGGCTTTTTAGGCCTACATTTCCATGTTCTAGCATATGCAAGCCACCTGTAATACCTATTGGTGGACAACTAATTATCATCTCACCTTCAACCATTTAACCAAAAAAATTGTAGAGAAATATATACATGAAGTTTAATATCATTGAGAGATGTGCCCTCTAGCATGCCAGTAAAATGATCTAAATTAGACAAATAGAAATACTTGTTTAAAGATCAAATAGAGAGACAATAAGAGAAGTGATTGTATTTATCATAAAGTGTAACTACACCTAGTTCCAAATAAAACTTCATTCCAGTACAAATAATACTTGTTTAAAGATCAAATAGAGAGACAATAAGAGAAGTGATTGTATTTATCATAAAGTGTAACTACACCTAGTTCCAAATAAAACTTCATTCCAGTACAAATAATACTTGTTTAAAGATCAAATAGAGAGACAATAAGAGAAGTGATTGTATTTATCATAAAGTGTAACTACACCTAGTTCCAAATAAAACTTCATTCCAGTACAAGGGTTAGTTACAAAAATGTTTGACGTCAAAAAATATCACTCATGCCTAAGGTGACGTGCTAGTTGCATGTCCTTGGCCATGATTGTTACATACTTAGCATGGACAACACATAGAGATGTGTCCTCAAAAAGAGTGACCAAATAAGCCTCTGCAGCCTCCTGATTTGCTTCTAAGGAAACAACAGACATCTAAAGCTTTGTGATGTAGCTTTGGAGCACCTCTCTACATGTCCATGCAAATGGTGCCTTTTTTATAAGAAGCTCCGCAATCAAATATCACTCATGCCTAAGGCAACGTGTTAGTTGCATGTTGGCCATGATTGTTACATGCTTAGCATGGATAGAACATAGGGACGTCTCCTCAAAAAGAGTGACCAAATAAGCCTCTGTAGCCTCTGAATTGCTTCTAGGGCAGCAATAGACATCTGAATATTTGTGTTGTAGCTTTGGAGCACCTCTCTATATGTCAATGCAAATGGTGCCTTCCTAAAAAGTAGCTTCGTGGTCTATTGGTGGTGCCGTATTTCATTGAACACTCTACAAAAGCATCATGCTCTTTGAGGTTATCATTGTGGAAACCTTTGAGATCCTTGTGGACATGGGCTTTGTGGCTTCTTGTAGAATGTTGACTTGCAGCGACGCTTGGGGGGTGGCTCGGGGGAATTTTCATCAAGATTATAATCTTTGTCATCACATCATCACTCATGTGCTCATCACTTATGGGTGGATTAGAAGGCAGGGCACCCATTCCTCTAGGCATTGAATTGACAGCCACCTTTTGGTGACCTGGGCCGGACGGCCTCGCACACATCCTTCCTGGTAGTGTCTTCCCACCCACCCTATGATTCATTGGGATCTCCTCCCCTTCCCATGGAGGATGCTCATCCAACATGTCCATATTTGTGTGTTTGGGGTCGGCTAGCTCATCTGGGTTCCGATTAGCAAGCACTCCTGCCTCTTGCACACTTCATTGGTCTTTGGATTCTTCTTTGCAGTTTGTTTGGTTCTTGCCATCTAGAAAGTGTGTTTGGTATGTCCTTAGAGCTTGCGGTTTTTGGTGAGGGAGGGAGTGTTTTGTGTTTTTGATGGGGGGTCTTGCCCTCTTTATATAGGGTGGCCGTATAAAGGTGGGTTCACATGGTAGAAAAGAGCCACTAAAAGGACAAGAAAATAATATTTTGAAGTACAAACCCACAACAAAGTAGAGAAGTACTCAAACACACAAAGCTAGATGTCTATTTGGACAATTGCATAAACATCAAACAACAAAAACACTTGATCCCAAAAAAAAAGAGGTTTGTGACACAAAAAAATATGTTGTAATCCTCAAATTACGGGGATTACAAGTGCATCCAAGTGCGTTGTTCCAATGGATTTTTCATTATCATGAGATTCCAAGTACATCTACTATGTTCTTGCCTAGACCTTTCCCACTCTAGTCCTGATGCTTGCCACACTGCATGTGGTGCTGGACCTTGGGAGGATCTCCAGCCCTCTAAGAAATGAGCATAGTCCAGTCCATAGGCTTCTTTTGCCAAGCGCGATGACCTAGTATGTTCAATTGACACTCTGCATCCAAAAGTGGTACGATAAAACCAGTTGAACATTTCTTGAAGATAGCATGAGCGCATTGAAACCCCTCCATGCATTAGGAAGAGAAGGGGGTCTAGGAGGGCCTCTTTATTTGGAGATAATTAATGAAGTCAAATCTTTAGTATAAAAAAGTAATCAAAGAACAGGTTTTGAATTCAAAAAGGCAAAACGGCTAGTTTATTTGAATTCAAAGTTTCCTCCCAAAATGGAATTAAAATCTAGCGGGTAAAACCATATCATGTGGCATATATATGGAAAGAGCACAACGTGTAGATTGAAAATCTATGATCTACACTCAAATCAGAGATAATATGTGGGAGTTATGGAAGGCCAAAAAACATAAAATTGTCCACCTCCTTTTTGGGGGAAAAGTGCATCCTTTGACCACTCTTACACATCTCTTACACACCCACCATTCTTGCACATATGGCGTACACCCATGCGTCAAAATGTTAATCGCCTCCATAAGCTCATGGCAAATAAAGAGGACCTCCTACACCCCATCCTCTTCCTAATGGTCTTGTATTCTTGAAGTAGACACCCCTAGCACGATAGTGTGACTTCTCCATACCTTGCATGCTCCAAATATCGAATGAACCATACATGTTCATAAAGTATGCACCATGTGCATAGAGGATATGCTTCCCATAAATCCACAACACATCGATAGTGTGACTTTTCCATACCTTGCATGCTCCAAATATCCAATGAACCATACATGTTCATAAAGTATGCACCATGTGCATAGAGGATATGCTTCCCATAAATCCACAACACATCGATGATCAAAACTAAATCATAGAATAGACCAAGGTGGAGTAACAAGCACTCACTATATAGTGTGTAATGTTTGTTTCACCCCATGTTGTGATGACAACCTTTGTGAACTCCACCACCAAAATTTTGAATTGTTGTTGTTGCTCAATGATTGTGCTTGCAAGTCGTAGTACCTTCATGACGTTGTCAAATACCACCCAAACTTGTTGTCGACTAAGCACAACATTTGCATTGCTATCATTGTCCATTGTATACTTACAAAGATCTTTCCACAACTCTCACACACCTTCAAATGTAGATGATCTTGCATGTGCACTACTTTATTTGGGTGGAACCCTCTTCAAAACGTGCCTTGCCTTTAGTCCACTCATGGACATTGTTGGGCCACTTCCAAAGTGTTTATATTGTTCTTTTGTGAAACATTGGAGGTGTAGCTCCCATGACAACCTATTGAATTTAATGCCCCCTTCTTACTTTGGTTGACCCCCCCTTGTAGCTCATGCTTGAAGCTCATTGGACCCTTGCAAGCCTGGCCAATCACATTCAGGATGCATTAAAAGCAACAAGGGTAGTCTTGGGACAAGTGTCCCCCTTTCCCCTTTGAGAGAGAGGACTTGATAAATGCAAAAAAAAAAAAAAATCAAATCAACTAATTTATCATTGGACCCCTTGGGAGGCCAACCAACAAGCTTTAGGCACACCATGAGGGCAACATGACGAGGAGGTTAACAAGTTTCCTATTTGCTTTCTTTGTATCAAGCTTTCCTTGTGTGAGGGTGTGTGTGTTCTCTCTCATCCCCCTAGCTTTAGGGCTCATCCCCTCCCTTGTAGGGATGGGATTTGACTTTTTGAACACCTTACCCTCAAGCACCTTAGTCAGCAAACACGACAAGCACCTCAAGCACCTTAGTCAAACACGACAAGCACCTTAGTCATCAAGCACGATAAGCACCTCAAGCTTGGGCCGAGTTTCCACCTCAAGCTCATCAACCCTAGCTTACCTAAAGTCAAAGGACTTTTAACACTAACCTTTGGAGGTCTTTAATGAAGCTAACCCTAAGGTCTTTTAAGCTCCATTGGCTAGCCTTTCTCTTTGACATATCATCTCTCATTTGGGCCCCTTTACCATTAGCCCCGTGTCGAGATAGAGCCGAAAGCACAAGTCTATATTCTAACCCTTGTTCCCGTCTATTCTCCCACATTAAGAGGTGCAATCGTAGTTAGTAGAAGATCCCATAGGGTATGAAAGGAAAGCATTGGTCATGCTTGGGCCTGTTCTTTACTAGTAAAATTAATAGTACGTGTGTGTGTGTGTGTGTGTGTGTGTGTGTGTGTGTGTGTGTGTGTGAGAGAGAGAGAGAGAGAGAGAGAGAGAGCTTCCACAACTATGGCATGGCCTTCCTCATATATACGTGCTTGTTGATAGCATATATCATAGATTGAATGCCCCCCCCCCCCCCCCCCCCCCCCCCACATCTCCTATGACCCCAAAAGTGCATGTCGTTTCTTTTTGGAATATTTTTAAAGTAGCATCACTACTTTGCAATATAACAAAATAAACAATGAAGACACTCTTCTTTTGTTTCTAAATGTTTCACACTCTAACTTCACCAAAGCATGTGGTGTCAAGGACACCACATTTTGTAGGTTACCAATACATGCTTCAGCTACTTATCCACTAAGGAAGTGGAATCAAAGCCACTGACCATGAGGATTCCATAGATAAAGATGAGGAAGAAGAAGCTCTATTGGCAAAGATGGAGAGACATACTAAGAAGAAGTGGGCACTTCCATTGCAGTGACCGAGGCAAGAAATGCTCAGTGCATGGAAACAATAGCAAAGAAAACGGAAAGACTCAATAGAGAGAAATATTATTGCGAAAGAAGCCAAGCATTGGCTAAAGATGAAATCAAAGAGACAAAAGATTCCAAAAAAAGAATGATGAACAAGCAAAGAGAGAGAAGCTAAATCCAAGGCTCAGGAAGATTTGAGGAAGCCAAAAGTGGCTAAAGCTCAATGATTGATGAGTAGACAAGACTACAAGAAGAAGAAATGCTTAGAATGGTTGAAGAGAAAAAGAGGGTTGTGACAGAGGCAAAAGCCAAGTTATATGATGAAGAGGAGGAACAAAGAAAAGGAGTTGAGGAGGAGGAGGAGGAGCATCAAGATGTACCCATTCACACACCTCCTAGGCCCTAGGACAAAAACACCTCCATAGAGATAAAGTACGAAGTAGAAAGCATCTGCAATACACAAACTAGGACAACTCATCACACAGAGGGAGAAAAGCAATAGCAAAGAAAAATTATGCCATCTGCACCTATTTTATTTGGACCGTCAGGTCAAACACAAAGTGAGCCACCACCTCCAAGAGCTCAAGATAGAGGTTGCATCAAAGAGACACCAATCACTTGGTCTTGTACCTCAGAGGAAAAAAAAACTTGCCATGACTTCGGACAATGGATGTTGATATTCAAGTGGCAGGGGCAAGGTTTTGAAAAAAAAACCTATACTGTACTACAAAGGGATTTCAGATTTCCATTGATAGGTGCTCAAATCAAATGCCTAGAAAATGCCTTGCAAGAGGAAAGTGTCAAGGCCTATGACTATCAAATAAGAGCCTTTATGAAGAAAGACTTGAATCTAAAAGCACTAAAGTGGGAATTCCACTTGGTGAATGCACCCAAGGATCTCAAAGAAGATACATGTGTTGGCCTCTAGCTAGAAGAATACCTGGGACCTTTTAAAGTGATACAGAGAACCCACCCTACATAGTTGAACTACCCTTACATGCCAAGGCCAAAGGGAGACTTTGCTACAGAAGCCTACATGAGCGATACATTGAAGGGTAGTACATAAATACACAGATGGGGGTGCTATATCTCAATTGTGTGATGATGCAAAAGATATGTGAATGATGTTGAAATGCATAACAACCTTTGATAATTGGGAGAATGTTGGGATAAGACTTTAGCTTACACTCACAAATGAGAACGATCACTTAAAAGCCAAGAATGCACCATTATGTACATTGTCAGACTTCCCCCATGGAACCCTATAGCCTCACACATACTGCTCATTCCATAAACACATGGTACACACTGGATAGCCACAAGCTAGTTGTGGAGCGTATCAATCCACTCTTTGATTCCAAACCTCCACCTTGAGCCTACATAAGGCCACTATCCAAAGATTTTACTCATGAGCCACTCTTGTTTAATTGGTGATACTATTGTAGCACCAAGGATTTTTTCACACAGTAGGAGTAGAGCAATTGCATCTTAAAGCATTCAAGCATGCAAGCTTTGGCTATAATTGTAATGTATGCTACAATCCTTTAAAGAAGAATACCACCCTACAAGCACTGTGTCCACCAAGGCGTGCCCTCATTGCAACAAGAAGGGGATATGCACCAAACCAGGTTCAAAATCCAACTTTGCCACATGTGCACCATGTTCATGGAATTCCTCCAGAGTTCCAAAAAAAGCAAGGAAAATTAAGTAGAGGAGGAGGCCGCCAACAAAGTTCCCTATAGAAAGTGATGTCCGCATTTGCAAAGTGTTTAGAAGCTACCCCAAACCATATAGTTTGGAGGTAAGACCTACACTTTCCTCTTGCATTTGCATATTTTTACCCTAGGTATATAAGGCAGTGTGTAAACGAAATTAGGGTTCTCAAGTCATTTGTTGAGAGCACTCTTTGGTGAGAGCTCTTGAGGTGTGTGGATATGGAGTCCTTGAGCTTCTCCTTGCTCATGAGACTTGATTAACACTAATCAATGATTCATTCTCTTTCACTATCCCTCTCTCATGCTTCTTATGATTTTCTATGATGCTTAGATTAGATAGATCTTAACTAATCAGTGGTTAATCCCTCTCTAATCTTGTGTGGCCCTCTTTTTCTTGTGTGTGCATGTAGGTTTCATTGGAGTGTGGTGCTCGATAGATCTATGTGTGTGTGGTTGTGATTAGTGTGTTGCATGATAGGATTAGTGTTGTGTGTGTCTTGCAATTGTAGTGTGTGTGTTTGGGTTGATTAGAGGTGAAGAGAAGTGAATATGGATATTGCCCTTCATTGCATCTTACCTCCTCCATAGGGCGAGAAGCTCACCTCGTAGGTTGTGTGCTTATATATGGCCTTACTATGGGCTTTGATTGTTAAGTATGGAGCCTGATTTACCCTTGTAATTTTCTGTGGTAAAAGCGCACATTTGTAAGGCCTCCATTATGAGGAGAAGCCATTGTGCGTGAACGAAAATCACTCATCGGAAACCAAAATTTTCACGGACAAGAATCAGGGACAACTTTAAAGGCCTTGGGGGTGGAGGCCCCTGAGACTTTTTTTTTCCGCCGGAATATTCCTTTTCACCGGAATATTATGGCCGGACGGCGGCCGGAAAGTGGTCGGAAAATAACCGGTCAGTTGGCCGGTGGCTTGTAGTCAATGGCCGATGGCCGGTGGTCGGAAGTCAATGGCCGGTGGCCGGTGGCCAAATTCAAAAGCGGACTTGTCTTCTCAAGGGCGGCCACACATGGGCGGATTGGAGGGTCCGATTTGGACTTATTCGCACAAGGGCGGCTACACATGGCTGTCTCTCATAAGAGAGGGCAGCCCTTTTGGCCTATAAAAGGAGGCCATTTCTACACACATTTTATAGTGTGAAGTTGATGCAACAAAGTGAGTGTGAGGTGGCGAGAGTGAAGCAAGGCGAGAGCTCCATTAAGGGTATAATCCCTTTGTAAACTACTTCTTGTTTTGAAGTACTAAAGCCATTGAGTGGCTGCTTTCCCGTGGACGTAGCCCACATTGGGTGAACCACGTATATTGTGTGTACTCTCTCTCTCTCTCTCTCTACTCTATAATCTCGTGTATATAAATCTGTCTCTCTCCATTAAGTAATCTACTCAATTATCTATTTAGCTACGTCTTATTTCCTAACAACTGGTATCAGAGCAAGGTTTGCTCGTAGCTAAATTATCTCAAGGAAAGGATTCCTTGAATTGAGTGGGAGTTATGGCGGAGGAAGGGAAGCTCAACGGCAAAAACTACCAACATTGGAAGATGCAGATTGAAGACTATCTCTACCAGAAGGACCTCTATTTGCCACTAGGCGGTCTTGCGAAGAAGCCCGCAACAATGGCAGATGAAGCATGGATTGTCCTTGATCGAAAGGCACTGGGAACAATCCGGTTAATTTTGGCGTCAACGGTGGCCTTCAATGTCTCGGAGATGAAGACCACGAAGGACTTGATGAAGTCACTTGATGACTTCTACGAGAAACCATCGGCATCCAATAAGGTATTTCTTATCAAGCGCTTGTTCAATCTAAAGATGGCAGAGAATGGTTCAGTTGCAGAACACCTAAATGACTTTAACACAAACATAAGTCAACTTCGATCAGTGAAAATCAATTTTGATGACGAAGTGCGAGCTCTCCTTATATTATCATCTCTACCGGATAGTTGGGACAGCCTTGTGATGGCTGTAAGTAATTTTATCTCTGGCACAAATACTCTTAAGTTTGATGATGTTGTGGGTGTTCTCCTAAGCGAGGAAATGCAAAGGAGAAGCACAGGAGAATCATCAAGTGCTGCACTATCAGTGGAAACAAGAGGAAGGCTTAAGGAGAGGTTCAAAAACCAAACGGGTCGTGATCGCTCAAGGCGGAGCAAGTCACGCACAAAGTCAGTTCTTGAATGTTGGAACTGCAGCAAGAAGGGCCACGTCAAGAAGGATTGTTGGTCCAAGAAGAAGAAGGAGACAGAGTCTCAAGACAACAAGCCAACATCAGAGGCCAATGTGGCAGGTAAAGTAGAGCAAGATGCTCTAATTCTCTCATTAGACAATGTGTCTAATTCCTGGATAGTAGATTCCGGGGCTTCATTCCATGCGACACCACACAAGCAACATTTCCAAGACTACACCAAAGGTAATTTTGGGTATGTATACTTGGGAGATGATGAAGCTTGTGAGATTGTCGGCAAAGGTACAGTTTCTATCAAAACTACTAACGGAAATGAATGGAAGCTTAAAGATGTTAGGCATGTTCCTTCTCTTCGTAAAAATTTGATCTCTACAGGACAATTGGACGATGAAGGTCACAACATTGCATTCGGAAACAAACGGTGGAAGATCTCAAAGGGATCTTTGGTGGTTGCCAAGGGTGAAAAAGTCGGTACACTTTACTTGTGTACTGTTAGCACGCAACCTTCAGCTTGTGCAGCAACTACAGAAGTTGACAGTGCGGTGTGGCACTACCGACTTGGGCATATGAGTGCCAAAGGAATGCAAATCCTTCAAACAAAGAAGCTTCTACCAGGTTTGAAAGAAGTGGACTTAGAGTTCTGTGAAGATTGTGTTTATGGTAAACAAAAGAGGATAAAATTTCAAAAATCAGGAAATGAAAGAAAAAATAAAAAATTTGAGTTGGTTCATTCTGATGTTTGGGGTCCTGCAAGTACACCATCACTTGGTGGATCATTGTACTATGTAACATTCATAGACAATGCAACTAGAAAAACATGGGTTTATGTCATGAAGAATAAATCCGATATATTTTCCATATTTCAAAGGTGGAATGCCTTTGTGGAGAATGAAACAGGTACCAAGGTTAAATGCCTCAGATCCGACAATGGAGGCGAATATTGCAGCCAAGCTTTTGAAAGCTTTTGTGCTAGCAATGGCATTCGGAGGCAAAGGACAACCCCAAGGACACCTCAACAAAATGGGATTTCGGAAAGGATGAACAGGACAATCATGGAACGAGCACGAAGCATGCGGCTACATGCACGCCTACCGCTTGAGCTTTGGGCGGAAGCTGTAAGTACGTCTGTGTACTTAATCAATCGGTCACCCTCAACGGCATTGGATGGGGGAGTTCCAGAAGAGGCATGGACAAGTAAACCGGTGAATTATGCATTTCTCAAAGTGTTTGGGTGTGAGGCTTTCATGCACATAGATAGAAGCCTAAGATCAAAGTTAGATGCAAAGTCCAAAAAGTGTTTCTTCATTGGCTATGGAGAAGGAGACTTTGGGTATCGCCTATGGAATCGTGAAGATGGTAAAATCTTAAGGAGTAGGGATGTAATTTTTAACGAACAAAATATGTACAAAGATTACTTGGAAAGAAAAGAAACAAAAGAAACAAGTGATGAGTACATGGAGCTTGAGGACGGTGAAGACTCAAGGACTACAAACGGTGACAATGTGCAACAATGTCAACCAAATGAGGAGCTTCAACCTATTCCCCGAAGATCTACAAGAGCAAGTAGACCTCCAGAAAGGTTTGTTCCTTCCTTCAACCATCTCTTGATCTCAGATTCTGGAGAGCCGGAATCCTATGAAGAAGCTATGCAACATGAATCCAAAGAAGAATGGACGAAGAGCATGCAAGTGGAGATGGACTCACTACATCGCAACCAAACATGGGAGTTGGTTGAGTTGCCTAAAGGTAAGCGGGCACTTCAAAACAAATGGGTGTACAAGCTAAAGGAAGAAGAAGGTGGGAAGAAAAGGTACAAGTCTAGGCTTGTGGTAAAAGGTTTTTCTCAAAAGAAAGGTATTGACTTCAATGAAATATTTTCTCCTGTTGTAAAAATGAACTCAATTAGGCTTGTCTTAAGCCTTGTGGCTTCTCATGATCTAAATCTCGAGCAAATGGATGTAAATACGGCATTCCCTCACGGTGACTTAGAGGAGGAAATCTACATGCTTCAACCAAAGGGGTATGAAGTAAAAGGTAAGGAGAAAATGGTTTGCAGATTAAAGAAGAGCTTGTATGGTTTAAAGCAAGCATCAAGACAATGGTACTTGAAGTTTGATCGATGGATGTTGGATCATGGATTCACAAGATGCAACTTGGATCACTGCGTCTACACGGAGAATTTGGGAGATGGGAAATTCATCATCCTAATGTTGTATGTTGATGACATGTTGATTGCAAGTGCTAACATGCAGGACATCAAAGACCTAAAAGAGGAGCTATCCAAATATTTTTCAATGAAAGATTTAGGTGTTGCAAAGAGGATACTTGGTATGAAAATATCAAGGGACAGGACGAAGAAGACAATAAAGCTAACTCAAGAAGATTACATCAAGAAGGTACTAGAAAGGTTTGCAATGCAAAATGCAAAACCAGTTTCTACACCTTTGGTTGGTCATTTTAAACTAACGAAGGATATGTGTCCAAAGACACAAGAGGAGATAGCCTATATGTCTAAAGTTCCATATGCTACAGCGGTAGGTTCTCTAATGTATGCTATGTTCTGGACAAGGCCAGACATTGCACATGCAGTGGGAGTTGTGAGTAGGTTCATGGACAACCCTGGTAAAGAGCATTGGCAAGCTGTGAAGTGGATACTTAGGTATCTAAAAGGGACAACAACAAATGCTTTGTATTTTGGAGGAACTGATATTTTTCTAGAAGGGTATGCTGATGCAGATATGGCAGGTGACAAAGATACTCGAAGGAGCACTACTGGCTATGTGTTCACGGTTGGAGGCACAGCAGTAAGCTGGGCTTCAAATCTGCAGCAAGTGGTTTCACTTTCTACCACGGAAGAAGAGTATGTAGCAATGACGGAGGCAAGCAAAGAAATTCTGTGGCTTCACAGATTCTTAGAAGAGCTTGGATTCAAACAAGACAATTGTGTCTTGTACAGTGATAGCCAAAGCGCTATCCATCTTGCGAAGAACTCAGCCTTTCATTCAAGGACAAAGCACATTGAGGTGAGATATCACTTCATACGCACTCTTTTGGAAGAGGGACAACTAAAGCTAGGAAAGGTGCATACAAGTGAAAATCCTGCAGACATGTTTACAAAGGTGGTCAACAAGGAGAAGTTGAGCTTTTGCTCATCTTCAATCGGCATTCAAGGATAAGAAGCCAGAATGGAAAGCAGTCATAGGTTTGGTTTGGAGATCAGTCTCCAAGTGGGAGATTGTTAAGTATGGAGCCTGATTTACCCTTGTAATTTTCTGTGGTAAAAGCGCACATTTGTAAGGCCCCCATTATGAGGAGAAGCCATTGTGCGTGAACGAAAATCACTCACCGGAAACCAAAATTTTCACGGACAAGAATCAGGGACAACTTTAAAGGCCTCGGGGGCGGAGGCCCCTGAGACTTTTTTTTTCCGCCGGAATATTCCTTTTCACCGGAATATTATGGTCGGACGGCGGCCGGAAAGTGGTCGGAAAATAACCGATCAGTTGGCCGGTGGCTTGCAGTCAATGGCCGATGGCCGGTGGTCGGAAGTCAATGGCCGGTGGCCGGTGGCCAAATTCAAAAGCGGACTTGTCTTCTCAAGGGCGGCCACACATGGGCGGATTGGAAGGTCCGATTTGGACTTATTAGCACAAGGGCGGCTACACATGGCTGTCTCTCATAAGAGAGGGCAGCCCTTTTGGCCTATAAAAGGAGGCCAGTTCTACACACATTTTATAGTGTGAAGTTGATGCAACAAGGTGAGTGTGAGGTGGCGAGAGTGAAGCAAGGTGAGAGCTCCATTAAGGGTATAATCCCTTTGTAAACTACTTCTTGTTTTGAAGTACTAAAGCCATTGAGTGGCTGCTTTCCCGTGGACGTAGCCCACATTGGGTGAACCACGTATATCGTGTGTACTCTCTCTCTCTCTCTCTACTCTATAATCTCGTGTATATAAATCTGTCTCTCTCCATTGAGTAATCTACTCAATTATCTATTTAGCTACGTCTTATTTCCTAACATTGATAATAATCAACATAAACTTTCCATTGGTGGCTTATAATAACTCCTCAGATTGGGTACCAGGTCGATGTGTTAACCGGTGCTGAGGCAAATTTCTAAAATAATCTCACCTTTTTCAAAGTGTGTGGGACCTGTGCCTTGCAAAGTTCTAATGAAATAAAGTTAGGGAAAATTACCAAAATACCCCTCTAATTTGATGAAATTCCCAAAATACCCCTCAAATTTCAAAAATTCCCAAAATACCCTTGTATCTATTTTGGTTGGATTGTTCAAGAATTTCTAATCTTCATTTGTTTTTGACAATTGAGATCCGTTTTTGAGTGCTCAGCATGTAATTTGTCACCAGTGACCATCGCAAAAAAGGCAATTATGTTTCAAAATAATGAAGCAATTCATCTCCAAAGCCTATGTAACCAACTCAAATTGTAGTTTTAGCATCTTGTACAATAGACAATCACTCTTCTTGTAAAGACCTACAAAAAAAATTATTTTTCAAGAAATTTACTCTCACAACCAAGGGTATTTTGGGAATTTTGGAAAATTTGAAGGGCATTTTGGGAATTTATGACAAAATATCGGGGGTATTCTGGGAAATTTTAAAATTTGAGGGGTATTTTGGGAATTTCCTCAAATTAGAGGGATATTTTGGTAATTTTCCCATAAAGTTTTAAAAAAAAAAAACCCGGCAGCCTGCCCCTTGTGAAACATGTCGGAACCATTCCGTGCCAGCGCGGAATGGTTCCAACATGCATCCCCTACTCCTCATGGGTTCATGGGTTGCACCAGCATGCTAAATCTCTCGCGCGCACGTGTGCAGGCTCAACAGGGCTCTCAAAGCCAATTAGCAACTGAAGCGGTTGCAGTGTACCAGCTCCACATCGATCCTCATCAACCCCGCAACGTCCATCCCCTCTACCCCTCGCCGTTTCCAATGGCAGCCATGTCAGCACCATGCTGGTCAGTAATCTCTCTCTCTCTCTCTCTCTCTCTCTCTCTCTCTCTCTCTCTCTCTCTCTCTCTCTCTCTCTCTCTCTCTCTCTCTCTCTCTCTCTCTCTCTCTCTCTCTCTCTCTCTCTCTCTCTCTCTCTCTCTCTCTCTCTCTCGCGTACGTTGTGTGTGCGTGTGTGGTTGTGTGTATTGTGGGACTAAAAGGGGTGGTGCTGGTCATGATGCAGGTGTGGAAGCCGTACGACAACAAGAAACTCGAGGCTCTATCATATCTGCCGTAGCTGAGTAGCAAAAGTAGGTGGACTACAGGCCCTTACTCGAAATCGCACTCAGAAAATAATGGCGTCAGTACATACCTCAATCCCTGTTGGAGATGCTTTCTTCTTCCATTTGTGAAGTTCATCTCGGCCTACGCACGGAATCTTTCTCCTAGCATGCAAAAATTCTTCAATCACAAAGTGCGCGATTATTTTCTGAGACTAGTTTCCGGAATAGAGCCATGCTTGTGATGTCATCATGTCTATCTTCCCACGCGTTCAATAAGTGGTGGTGCATCTTCTTCCGAGAAGCACGTTTTCCAATGTGTTTCAAGGGGTTGATCACTATCTGTTCAGCAACACTCGAAATTTCCGATAGCTCCTTACCCATCCAAACCTCCATATCAGTCACGCTTTACTTCCAACAATGGCCAATCCGGTGTTCGTCTCGTAAGCAAGGGCAACGGGGGTAGAGAGGATGGACGCGACGAGGCTCACCTACACGCAAGGAATTTTGGAAAGGTGGGAGGGGAAAAGTTGTAAACGAGGATGGGACATAGTGCAGGATGGTGATGAGGGGTGGTCTACAACTGCTAGCAAGCGGCTACCTGCTGCAAGGATCCTCTCTCTCTCTCTCTCTCTCTCTCTCTCTCTCTCTCTCTCTCTCTCTCTCTCTCTCTCTCTCTCTCTCTCTCTCTCTCTCTCTCTCTCTCTCTCATGCGGACATGTGCAGGCTCTGCAGTTATGGGGCTCTCGGAATCCAATCAAAGAGTGAAGCGTCTGGAGTGCAGCTTGATGTATTTTACCTGCAAGGCATGGCAACACTAGCCACAGAATATGGTAAAACAGTTAGTACGTGTTGTACGACGGTGATGAGGGGTGGTCTACAACTGCTAGCAAGCAACTGCCTGCTGCAAGGATCACGGGGTGATGAGAGAGAGAGAGAGAGAATAATAAAATAGTTTTAACATCTTAGGACACTATACCAAGAGACCTTAAAAGATCTATCCGAGGGGGAGAGAGAGAGAGAGAGAGAGAGAGAGAGAGAGGGAAGCTCATTGGTGGATCCATATGGACAGAGGTCGTGCTCTTGCTAGAGAGCACGAGCTACATGATGCATAGTTTACGGGAGCCTTGTTCACAGCAAACATACGTCCATCCTTTCCCGTGGATGTTGTTGATCCACCATCTCGCCCTCTTGCATATTCTAGTAGGCCCATGCAAGCTTGTAAATTTTGTTCAACGTTAAGAGGACAAGTAGTCGATCGATTGCTTTAAGTCTTTTTAACAATTGTTTGTTTTTGAAGCAACAAGCTCTTTGTACAAGATCAAGTAGATAGCCATAGATCTAGAGCATGTGGTTGATGATGTACCTATTGTCAAGAGTACAAAAACTTACGCTTGGATGTTAGTACATATTCATCATGGGTAGAATAGATGAAAGTCTTTATCATACTCTACAGCCATTTATCACAGTGTTATCACACTATGTCTCTTTTCCCCTATCATTTTTGAAAATCTCATTAATTTACAAATAACTTTATTAAGGGACTTGCTCGTTTTTTTTGTTGCTCGAATAAACTTGCTCACCATCTCGTAAGACTCAGTCAATATAATACGGTTTGTTACTTCTATTTATGTCATAAAAATTACTTTCTAAACTTCTAAAAGTATTTTCCATTTTAATTTGGTCACTTAAGTTCAGGGAAAATAAAAAGGAACAACAATTGAAGTTGATTACATGCTTACGGACGAGCCCGATCAAAAGCTTGAGACCAAAAGGGGATAAGTCCATAAAAGAGCAAGGGTAATTGCTATTTAATTATCTCAATCCTAAGTAAAACTCAAGGAAAGATGAATACATCATGTGAGAAGCCTTAATCAAGGGTACAGGACAAAGGAGGTGACCTAGAGTAATTCTAGGAGTCTAAAAATAGAAAGTAGTTGTGCTAAGTTCAAGTCATTAGAATAAATCTTTAGACTCCAAGTATGAAGTTTGGAAGCCTTAGGGTTAAATTCTAACTTGTGTAAGTTTAAATTTAGTAGGTTTTGGAAGCAGCTTGGTGGCACCTCCAAAGCATTGTGCTAAGGTCTCGCACAAGATGTGAACTTTTAAAGCCCAAGGATGAGTTTTATTTTTACCAAAGTCCATCTTAATTTAGCAGGTCTTAAATTAGCAGGTAGGTTGTATCCCGGTTCCGCTTCATAAAGCCTCCAAGGTTTGTGCAAAGGTCTTGCACCCGGGCTACGTAATGAAAAAGTAAGTTTATTGTTTTTAATAAATGAAAGGGAAAAGCTAAATTCTAAGGTTAGATAAGCCCTTCCCCATTTAGAATGTTAAATCTAGCCCTTCTTTACTAAGCTTGGTTAGATCACATGTCCAAAATAGCACCTACTTTCTTTGTGTGAAGTTAGTAGGTGTGTGTGAGTGTGTGTGGTGTGGACACTTGCCAAGACAATTCCTAGAGAGGGGTGGCAAGTTTTTTCATTCATAGCAAGCTTGGACAAGTATATGAGCATGCATTAGTTGGACATTAAGTGTTCACTTCACATTGGTTATGTTGTATGCATTCTAATTGAACACTAGTTGCTGAGCATATAATCAAGGAGGGCTCGTTCGAATTTTTTCTCTCTTCTCCTCTCATACACACTCTCAAGTGCCCACGTTGGAAAATAAATCTCTTTCTCTCTCTCCCTCTCTCATGGGAGCTCAAGAGGAGACCATCATGCGCAAGCACTTGGCTATGGATGCAAATCCAAGCAAGTGAAAGCTTCTTCTTCTCCATCTCTACTACCCTATAATGCTAAGCTATGCTAAGAGATTTCCCTTAAGCAAATACATAATACAAATTCTCTTGCTTAAAAAATACTTCTTTCACCCTTACCTGGCGGTTCTTTCTCCTCGCTAGGGTGTTTAGGGCTTGGGAAGGAGGGTTATACCATGGAATCTTAAAGAACACCATCTTCTTGGTTCGAGGAAAACTCCGCAAGAGCACAAGTTTTGTTGTAATCAAAGCTCTCTTCAAGAGAGAATTATAATACAAAGACCTTTTGGAGGGGGACCGGCTCCAAGAAAATTCGGTCCTCATCAAGTTGTCAATCTTAATCGTGGTATTCTCTTTGAATTATGTGCATGATTTTAGTGTTTAATGTGTATTTGTGTAAAGAAATCATCCGGGTATAACCTATAGTGTCCTTTTTAATCTCTCTCTTAAAGAAAATTCTCTCTTTTCATATGTTGAACTTCCCCTGAATCTAAAGTAAATATTAGATTCTTTGACATCGGCATCAGAGCCGAGGTTTCTCTTTTCTTGCCTAAGAAGAGAGGTCATTGAGTAATGTATGAAAGGTTGGGTTTTTTCCTTGCAATAGGATAAGTGGGATTGGGATTTATTATTTCAGTTGGCATGCGTGTTTATTACAGGGTATGGGGGATACCATCCCCGATACCATCGGGAATTATGGACTTAATAATGGAGTCTTTTGGGACTTTTTGCAGCTTAACCATTATTGAGCAATTAGCTATCCGATAAGAACCGATGCCAGCTTAGCACTGTTAAACCCACTCCACTACTCTTTGCAATTAATAATATTCTAAGCCACGAGTGTAGTTACTCAAGTGCTTATTTTTTAGGGTAGTAGCCAAAGTTTTGGAAGTGCCAAGGAAAGAGCTAGCATACACATACAAGGAAGTTTAATCATGGAACAACACAATCAAGAGAATGTCATTAATATTGACAACTTAGATCTTGCTCATGTTATACCATTTGATGATGGTTGTAGAGTATTCAACTACCTTGTTGACAAGTTACAAGAAGCAATGGGAAATCGTATTTTTCAAGCAAAGGTTCAAAGCCAAATTGAAGCCCTTCAAGTTCCACCAAGTGCACAAAGAAGAGAGAGTTCCTGCAAGGCCTCCTAGTGTGACCCCCAAAAGAGGAATCTCTTTGGGTAATGAAGAGGAGATACCAAAAGAACCTCTAAGGCCATCTATTCAAGAAGAAGAAGCACGTCCTAAATTTTCAAGGGAGAGTTATGAAAGAGACACCCCTCCTACCTTTGAAAGTGATGTTGCCCCAAGAAGATGGCGGGCATTGCGGTCACCTAGTAGGGAGAAAGAAATCCAAGCAAGATTAAGCAAGAAATCGGTCACCATCTTTGCTTTCTTCTTCCTCTTCCTCCTCATCATCACCATCTTCTGACATGGAGGACAACAAATTGCCACCCAAGAGAGAGAAGAGTAGGGGTAAACAGAGGAGTTATGCGGCATGAAAGAGGTCACAAAAGCTGAAAAATGTTAGGAGGAAGGAAAGAACATCACTTTCCTTATTATGATGGAACCTTTGGAGCTAGTAATAAAGTGTTGGCTTTTAACCAACAATCTGACACGGCTTTTGGAGATGAAGATTTCTCGGAATCTTCAAAGCTCCAAATTGTTTCCATGCATTTCCAAATAGTCGCCATGTCAATGATGGGCAAGCCTACATGCTCAAGGTGAAGCTCCAAAAACATGGAAAGCTCTGAGGATTGCTATTATGAAGAAATTCCTTACAAGTGATGCCAAAGCCAAAGTCCTCACGGAATGGCAAAGCTTGAAAATGTCCCCATAAGAGTCTATTTAAAAGTATATGGATAAGTTTTGGGAGTTACATCTCAAAGCCAAACTTTGCAAAACAAAAGCAATAATTTTGTGCTAGCCTAACTGAGGAGATGCGTGAGTATGTGTAACTCGCAAAGA
Organism: Adiantum capillus-veneris; assembly: GCF_014529385.1. Taxonomy (NCBI): domain Eukaryota; kingdom Viridiplantae; phylum Streptophyta; class Polypodiopsida; order Polypodiales; family Pteridaceae; genus Adiantum; species Adiantum capillus-veneris. The sequence continues at coordinate 12,713,259 of NC_140946.1, read as the reverse complement.
CCTAAAACTATCTCAACGGTCATACATCACACTATGGCGCCTCAAGGATTAAATTTCAACAAGGGATTAAGAAGGGCTCAAAGCCAACCGAAAGTAAGAAAATAGTTGAGCCAAAAGGGGAAGAACAATGTGACGCAAAATTCTCCCAAGGCTAACAACAACAACAACGGCAACAAAGGAAAGGTGAAGGAAAAAGGCTATAAAGATAAAAACAAACTTTCACTTGGTGTGAATAATATAAACACTTCATAGAAAATTTCTCATTCATAGTAGGACCATTGTATAATTTCACTAAAAAGAATATTAAATTTGTATGGACTGCAAGAGAGAATGAATATTAAAGGCAAAGCTTACCTAGCAACCTGTGGTAGCATTACAAGACTTTTAGAAGCCTTTTGAAGTCTAGTGTGATACTTGTGGACAATGCATTGGAGACATTTTTCTTCAAGAAGGGAATTCCATAGCATAAAAAAGTGGGAGATAGATGACCAAGAAAATAATTCAGGCATCTATGAAAAAGAACAGTTATCTATCTTACATGCCCTAGATGTATGAAAGTATTATCTCCTAGGAACTCCATTTATTTTGCACATAGATCATCAAAGTCTTAAATAATTTTTTTTGCAAACTAAGAGTCGATGTCCCCTATGTTCTTAATATATTAGAGAAATTAAGTGCTAGTTTGTTTCTCTCCTAGTCCAACTAGATTGTGTGAGAACAAACTCTTTGTCTAAATAAAAGCAAAGGAGAACGTGGGCTCTTTCACTTTTCTTCAAATAGAAAATAAAGAAACCTAGAATCTTGGAGAGATTTTAGTTCCAAATTCTCATTGGTTGATCATAGTACTAACTCCTTAATACAAAGAAAATGGAAAGTATTAGTGGGGTTCTATTTTCTAGGGTGTTGTCCCCTTTATATTGCTAATATCATAACATGATTGTGTGACCACAATGTTGCAAATTTTATTAAATACTACTAATTCCCCTAGTGCATAGTAGGACTCGCCTCTAAATTAAGCAAATGAGGTGGGCAAACACTCTTTCAAAGTTTAACTTTCATATTTCCCACATAAGTGGAAAGCAGAGGAATCCCTATCCCTGAGAAAATACTTCCAAGCGAACAAGAAACCGAGCGAATATATGCAATTAGAAAATAGCAGATCAACATTGCAATAGTTCAAATATTGAACATAGAGTAGAAAAATGAAGCAGCCGCATCTTAATTTTTTCTAACAAAAGAATCATATGCCCAGATCTAACTCATTGGCACATACTCTAATACCTACTCAAAATCTAGATATTCTCCCGTACACCAGGGCTCATCATAGGACCAAAAAACACATAAAATGCAAAACCTTCACACCCAAAGGCACGGCTATAGGGACCGTCATAGTTTGACAAAAAACCCACAGTGACAATTCACACGAAATACAAAAACTTCACATAGAGCGCACATCTTGATCTAATGTTGCATGTTTGGTCATACTCCACCAAGAGCTTGAAACAGCTCCACCTTTGTCAAAGCTGCTTGGTGGGATTTGAGAGATTTGTAGCATTGGATGTTAGAATTGAAATTCATGTCGTGTTGTTTTCATATGGTTCTTGTCATGTTTTAATAGAAACTTTTTGAGTTAATGTTCTAATATTTTGAGTCGTGAATGAGAAGTATTCACAAATGAGAAGTATTCACTCTTTGAAACAATTTGGTTAAATTTTAAATCCTCATGTGAGGTGTCTTAAAGGGATAATGGTTTGTTTTGAAATATTGATCCATGTGCAAAGGAAGGTCTGTCCTAAATCAAAGAGATCAATGGGAAATCCTATGTTATGGATCTACTTAAAGCCTATGCTACAAAAGTAGATCAAAGAGATCAATGGGAAAAATACTTACCCTTACTAGAGTATGCGTACAATAACATTGTTCATACTTCTGTAGGAAAGGCTCCCTTTGAGGTAATTGAAGGAAGACCCAAGCTTCCATTGATATTCAAGACACTTGGGAAGCTATTTGCTATTGAGATGATTATAGTAGAGACTTTAAAGAATCTTTTCAAAAGATTAAGGAAACTATATTCATCACCCAACACGAGCAAAAATCTACTGCTGATAAGCATAGACGAGTCTTGACCTTTAAATAAAATGATTGGGTATTGCTCAAGTTTTTAGAAGCATATTTAAGCGACGCTACGAGCAAGGGAACACAAGAACGCCCAACGGGTCACCAAAAATATTATGCTAACTTAGCAAAAAGATATTATGGTCCATTTTAAATTCTTAAGCCTATTAATGAAACAACTTACAAGTTAAGGTTACCAAGTATCTAGATCATTCATAATGCCTTTCATGTGAGCCTTTTGAAACTCTATAAGGGCGAGCCACCCAAGGAATCATTGATTGAAGAACCACATGAATTTGAAGTTCAAGAAGAGATCTTGCAACCAAAGAGCATCCTATGAGGTTTTAACAAGTGATAAGACTATTCGACGATATCTTGTCAAATTTAAAAATTATCCTTTTGAAGATGCAAGGTGGATGCAAGACATTCAGCTAATGGATAATATAAACCTTATAAATACTTACAATGACTCCTATCAAAGATAAGAAGTAAGTATGAACAAGTATGTTTTATAAAGAATGTTTTCTTGTTTTGACTCTAATATTTATTTAATTGTTCATAAGTTTTAAGCGTATGCACACTATGAATCACTCTTACAACAACTTAGTCTCTCAAGCATCTAGTAGACCTTGCCAATCTACTAGGGCTAAGTAAAGACATGCTTGCAACAGCTAAGCCTTCCAAGCACCAAATGGAGTTAATCAGCATTGTGGAAGAGTGTCGACCTGTAAAAAGGGATCCTCTACCCAAAGTAACAGGACTAGCTATTACTTTTTTTTTCTACCCCATAGTCGAGGATGACTATGATTTCAAGGTAGAGGTAATGTCATGAAAATTAATTTCTAACCTTTTAAAAGTATTTTCCATCTTAATTTGACCATTTAAGTTCAGGAAAAAAAAAAGAACAAGTGAAGTTGATTAAGTGCTTATGGACCAGTCCGATCAAAGACTTGGGACCAAAAGGGCGAAGTCCATAAAAGAGAAAGGGTAATTGTTATTTGGTTATCTCAGTCATACGTACAGGTCAAGGGAGGATTAATATATCCTCAGAAGCCATGATTTAAGGTACAAGACAAAGGAGATGACCTAGAGCAATTATAGAAGTCTAAAAATAGAAAGTAGTTGTCCTAAGTTCAAGTCATTAAAATAAATCTTTAGACTCCAAGTATGAAATCTAGAAAGTTTTAAAGTGAAATTCTAACTTGTCACAAATTGTCTAAATTTAGCAGATCTAAAGCATGCATTAGTTTCACATTAAGTGTTCACTTCTCATTGGTTAAGTTGTGTATGCATTCTAATTGAAGATTAGCTACAAATTTTAATGAGCATATAAGCATGAAAGGATCATTCGAATTTTTTCTCTCTTGTTTCTCTCACATACACACTCTCAAGTGCCCAAGTTGGAAAAGCAAGCTCTTTCTCTCCCTCTCTCAATCTTTAATATGGTATTCTCCTTGAATTATGTGCATGATTTAAGTTTTTAATGTGTGATTGTGTAAAGAAATCAGCACGGCACAACCTATAGCCTCCTCTTTAATCTCTCGCTTAAAGAAAAATCTCTCCTTTCATGTGCTAAAATTCCACTGAATCTAAAGTAAATGTTAGATTCTGTGATTATTTATCCATTTCCTTTTGGATGAAAGGAAGAAGTAAAATCTAGTACCAAGCCTTTCAAACAAAGTGGCCCAAAAAGCATTGCAAAAAATTTGAATCTCAATTGGAAATCATTAACTTTAGCAAATCATACTATGAAGACGTAAATTTGAGAAACAAAAGTATAACTTAATGTGATGTTAGTGTTTTTTTGCAAGGATTGAAATATGATTTCTTAAAAAAAATGATCAATAGTATTTTAAATCATATCATTCATATAAAGAGTAAGTGAAAAACCAATATCAAAATCCATTGACATATGTTCCCAATGCCTTTTTGGAAATGGGCAAAAGACCTAATTTCTTACATGTGGCAAACTTAACCTTCTAATACACCAAACAAGTTTCAATATACTTTTTCACATCAAGGAACATAGTAGGCCAAAAGAAATCATGACACAACTTCTATCATGTAGCAACAAAACCTATATGGCTAACATACAATGGTTTATGCAAGTCTTCAATGATCATGAGACAAAATTGTTAACATAAAGCTTTTGCTTAAAATACAAAATTTATCTTGAACGGTGTTCTTTAAAAATGAATGTATATCATACTCAGTTTGTAGCAGCAAAACCTGTATTGCTAACATACGATGGTTTATGCAATTCTTCAATGATTATGAGAGGAAATTGTTACCACAAAGCTTTTGCTTAAAATACAAAATTTATCTTGAATGGTGTTCTCTAAAAATGAATGTATACCATGCTCAATCATGTGCAACCATGTGGTTTTGAAATTATGAGTTGATGCTAATGTATCATGCATGATGCAAATTATGTACTTTTTAAGGTAGACAAATTGTTAGTATAGGGTCTTCTACTCAAAACATCAACCACAACATTTTCTTTCATGGGTTTGTATTGGATGTAGTTTAAAAATTTTGAATAAAAGAAGCCCACTTAATGTTTTTGAAGAAAAATACAAATTGAGGGAGCAAATATTTGATGCTTTGTTGATTCATTTTTATAAAAAAATCAGAACCCATTAAATGATGTTTCCAAATTTTAAATGCATGAACCACAGCTGTCAATTCCTTGTAATAAGTGTTGTACTTAGTATCAGATAGTGTAAAATTTTGACTTTCAAAAGCAACACATGTACCTTTGCCACTCGCATTAATGACCACAACAAAGAATGGACGAGAGAAATATGATAATTTCAAAACAGGTACAATGGTCAATGAATGCTTGAAAATATCAATCATGCAAGTTAGTCCAAACATATGGTGTGATTTTCTTCAAAAGCAAGGTGAGATAATGTGCCTTGTATGAAAGATTATTTGTGATAAACTTTATATAAGAACTATATAACAAGCGCACATACTGGCTTGCATACCCACAAAAAAAGATTCTAACATCGTAGGAACATTCCCAAGAGACCCCATCGATCTATCCGAGACCTATTACTCTAGAACGAGAACGGGGTAACCAATCTATCACACTTTAGAGAGAGAGAGAGAGAGAGAGAGAGAGAGAGAGAGAGAACTTTACTTTTGAAGTTGGATCTTAAAATCTTTGCCAACTTTGGAAGCCTCAAGGTTTTTAATGCAACTCTCTTGCTCATGAGACATGCATATCTAAACTTGCTTGAGTTTTCTTTAGTTGGCATCGATTTATCCTTGGTTTTTTCTTTCCACGGCTTCTTTGGGCAAATAGTATCCTGTTCTACATAAGATCGTGCTCTTTGCCAAATTTTGTCAATTCATGTTGATAAAAGGGAGGATTGTGTTAAGATGATGAATATGATAGAAGTATTCTCATGCCCTCATATCACTCTGAGAGAGAGAGAGAGAGAGAGAGAGAGAGAGAGAGAGAGAGTCTATTGGTGAGGGCTCAAACTCTTGAACTTGCAAGGAATATTGTGCATGCACGGAAGGGACTTCCCCAATGCACCACCTTACATCAAAGGGAGTGGGAGCTAAACTGGATAGCAACTCAAGCATGTATGGATAAATGTGGTCTCCTCCCTTAGGAAAAAACATGCTTTTGTGGTAATGAGGGTGGTGTAATGCATAAAGCACGAGCCTCTACCACTTTCCCATGTTGTGATAGATTAGCATCTTTGTGTATTTGGGGGGTGGGGGGGGGGGGGGGGGGGGGGGGAAGAAGAGCACTTTAAAGTCGCACGAAATTATCCCAAGACATTAAAGATCTATCCTACGAGGAGAGTTGAACTCGAGACCTGTTATTCAAAAGAGAGAGAGAGAGAGAGAGAGAGAGAGAGAGACTCTAGCCTATCTTGTGAGTAGCATGCAAAAACACAAACATAAGACAATCTTCACACTCTTTTCTTGTTAAATTTTTCGAAGTGACTGTATTTTAGTCATGCCATCCCATACCTAGGTTTTGTTCATTTTGGACCAACCTCTCCAACAAATTAACATTGTTTAGGGGATAATAGGATACATATAGAGGATGTCCTTGGCCGCAACCTCAAAGTTTCAGCTTTACTTCTGAGCTGCAACTTTCAAAATGTCGCCCTCCACCACTTACGAGAAAATAATTTCTTTTTCCCATAAGCATTAACAGAGTGTCCTTTCTAAAGAAGAAACATATATCAATAGCCTAGCCAATGTAGCTAACTTCTCTTCAAATCCAATTTCATAGATCCATTAAACAGCCCTCTAAAATCATTCACCATAAGGTCACAGTCTTCAAACTGTTTTTTAAGGCTTCAAAAGAGGGCAGTACTTCTAAAGAACGCACTGATAGATATTCAGCTCTCTATTTTTTCACAGCTAATTTAGTTAGACAATCGGGACTTATTTAGAAATTCAAGCAATTAACCAAGAATTTGGAGTACAATGCCCAAATTTCGACCTTCAAAATTAAGGTCAACCAAAAATATAGTCACAATTTTCAGTCTCAACACAGCTTTGCACTATGAATGAGGACATGGGAGCAATTGCCTTCGGACAATCTCAAAATGACTAAGTACCTTGAGGATTGTTCACTTGTCCACACAAGGCAGATACCCATTTCTGTATGAAGAGAGGCTTTAGTACCTCAAAGAAAAATGAAGTTAAGCATGGCCCATCTTGCCTTGCATTTCAATAAACATGATGGAGGAAGATCTAAGGCACCCTCCTGCAACCCTTCACCACCAAACTCACCAAACAATAACATGCTACACGGGCGTGTGCAACAAACTCACCAAACAATAACATGCTACAGGGGAGTGTGCAACAAACTTTTCCTCGGGTGGAGCGTCCCATCATTTTACATTCATAATGTACATACACATTTATGCACACACATTGCATGCAAACAACAAACAGAGAATGTACACACAGATTGCATACAAACATCGAAAAGAGGCTCCCCTCTTCATTTTGCCGGTGCTTGGTAGCACACCTGCATGGATTCCACTGAATTACTTCTACCTCTGAAGAAGAAACTTTCACTAGCAACTTGATGGTTTTGGCCCTGTTAAGCCATTAAGACTTGAGCTTTGATAAATGCAAGTGTCAAGAGTTGTTGAGCTAATTATAATAACCGCAAAAAGACTTGACATAGATATAAAGTGATGGTGCTAGTCCTTCGTCAAGTCCAGTCTTTTGAACTTACACCAAAGATCGAACACCTCAAAGAACACTTGCTACAGTATTTCTCAAAATAAGAGATCTCATATTCCCATAAGTCTGTCTTTGCACTGAAAATATTTCAAGCTTAAAGCCGGAAAAACAGTCCCTACATTCACATTCTAGCCTTATCCTTGCCTGAATAGCACTATAATTTACATTGTGAGGGATGATCCCCAATGACAACATGAAACATGACATCAAAAAATGGTATCCCAATTTGCCAAAAGGTGTTAAGAGTGGGTGAAGCAATTGGTGCTCTGAGGGGGGGGGGGGGGGGGGGGGGCAAAGAGACCCAAGTTCCATTCTCAATGGCAAACCAGAAATACCCAAAAAGGAACCACACATGCCCAAACCCACTATAGAGTTCAATTGCTGGATTGTAGACACAAGACCAACTTGCTTCCCTTCTCCACAGATGCTTGAAGAGCATTCACCTTTCTTGTGAAGGGGTTTGTGAGAGGGTGTAGAAAAACGGTAGCCGAAGCACCTGAACTTGCAGCTGCTCGATAGAGCACATTGATCCACTTTGGCGAGGAACAGCACCTTAATGTACATTCACTCATTCATAAAAACGAGAAACTCAGTCTGGTAAAATTCGGGTTATATGGTACCTCCCAAAGCAACAAGCCACACACAGTACCTGCTTCTGCGCCATTTCCAGCAATGATCGCCTTCTCAAGGTTACCGAGAGCACCTGCAGAACAATCTACCTTAGCATGGAAATTGAGAGAGACATTAGGCGAGTGTTTCAAACAGTTCGCAAGGAGTTTACTTATGAAAAATATCATCTACAAAATCACACCCCAACACACTTACAGAGAGTAACCATAGTTTCCAGTGCTCACAAAACCAACACAAAAGAGCTGAGAACCGCATCATGCTAGTTTTATCCAAGCTCAAACATGCACATGATCGCGAGAAAGGACTTGGCTACTAACTAACCTCCATTGCTGGTCACAGCATCTTGAAACCTAATGCCACTGGTTGAAAGAAGCTATCGGGAAGTCACATGAGTCATGTGCTCTCATTGTTCCCACTTCCATCATGCAGGCTTCACGCATTGCTTGAACGGCTGAAAAGAGACTCAATAGATCTTTTGTGCCGATGGTGGAAACAGGTGGATCCACATGGGTTCAGACGTTTGAGGCAAGTGACCTGTTTGCATCCCCTCAATCCCAAGTCATTCCAAGAGCTCGTACTTAGTAAGCCTCCAGTTTTTTACTACAACATACACCACAAGTAGGAGACTAGACACAAAGCTTTTGAAAAGGCCACCACTTGCTTTAATACATCACTTTATGTATCTGCCTTCCCTTATGTTTCAATTATGATACAGACTCTTCTGCAGAAGCATTCCATGTTGACATGGCATGTAACATCCGGCCCTTCCAGCCCATCAAAAGATACTGACTCTCTTCCCCAGCTGTGTATTCTTTATGCCAGGATTCCAGCATAAGCTGCACATTATCTTTGATTTCCTTGTCTAAAGGCAACTGCTTGAAACCAACCTCTTCAGTCACTGCTTGCCAATGTTTGTATTTATCTATTCGATCAACCGCGTCTGCACCCTCGCATGCCACTATATTCAAAATGGCCTTTCCCAGAATCTCCCCCTCAAAAACGAAGCGATCAATCTTCCCTGTCTCAATAAAAGTGTTGAGCATGTCAAATACACTCTCAAAATGAAAGAGCGCTTCCCTGAAGCGCCTTGTGAAGAATGGAGTGCTGTAAGAACCAGTAATAATCCCTTGAATGTACACATCTGGATTGAGGTCACGTCCTTGCTTCAAAAGCTTTGACCGCACAGCAGGAGAATCGAAAGTTTCATCCATCACGTAGCGAAGCAAGGATGCAGAGATAACCACTAAAACTTCGCCCGCTTCCCTATACGGCCTCACAAAATCCTGCATACACAGATCTTCTCGAACACCAGCCCATGCTGTGTATACAAATGGCACTCCACATGAGGCAGCATAGTCCGATAGCTGTCGACCAGTCTTTTGAACAGCCTCCAAAACAACATCACTTTGAGCCGACGCCATGGAATAATGAGGGAACCCAAGCCCTATCAAATGTACTTGAGGTGGACCTCCGGGCCGAGAAGCAAGAGCTTTGATGAGGGAAGGATATTTGAAACCATCCACCTGAAGTTCCAAAATATGCAGCTTGGACGCTCCTCTCGCAACATTCAGTATAGTCTGATTTATAAAATAATGATAGGCTTTGACAAAACGGCACGATGCCATATACATATAAGTGGCCCTCAAAATTTCTGCAGATGAAGGATGCCGTCCAAGTAAGCCCTTGTAAAGGGGCCAACCAGTACCTGAAAATCGAGCTTCCATGGCCTCTGCAAAGTAATATGCATGCCGCTCTGCACCATTTCCATGACGGTTTGCATGCTGCTTCACTTTCTTCAGTATCTCAACAGCCCTTTTCAAATTGTTCAAGCCCACTGCCTGTGCACACTGAAGTAGCAAATCATTCAAATCTACGCACTCCCTATCAGTATCTCTGCTGGATTTTACCCTCGCACCACCCTTCTTGTGTGACAATGAACCTTCTTTTCTAGGCTTCAAAACCTGCCCTGTCTTCTCTAGCTTGGGTGGCTTTTGATGGTGCAATCTGACATTAACATCATCCTGGCTTTCTGCCTGCATGGGTGAATAAGGTGTCCCTTTTCCAAGGTTCACATTCAGCTGCTCATTTCCAAAAAATGAAGCCTTCATTGATCTATTTGACAGGGCACCACCAACGAGACTCATCTCAGAAGCTAGACTTGTGGCCATCGAGGCACGATGCAATCGATCATCATCCGGTTGTCGGAGCTGTAGTTGCAGTTGTGAGTAGTTGGGTGTACTATGATGACTAACAGGGCCCCGCAAGCTGTTCAAGAGCAGCTCATTTCTGAATCTTTCAGGGAAGCTTGTGATAGAGAGCTGTTGGTCCGGCTCTTGGTAGCTTATAGCACCAGCCTGCGCTGCCTCGGGAGATAATTCCGAGGCCTGCACTGCCTCGGGTGATAATGCCAAAGGCGACTCCAAAGCCTGAGGTGACACAGGACCCCTTCCTTCAACTTGTAGAGCTAGAGAAGGGGAATCTTCCTTTAATAGAGCTGCCATCTCAAATGCCTTTGCCTGGTAAGCACTTAATTCAACAGGATCAATGACCTGAGAATCATCATCCTCTGCAAGAATGTCTGAAATGTAACATAGGGCAGGGTCAGCAAGTGGCTCATGTCGATACGTGTCATCATGCCAAAGGAGTTGAGTCTTGACCGCATTGAAAGGGGAAAAGCGGGAGTTTACATTGCGGTCTCGGGCATCTATCTCCGTCTTTGCTTGTTGAAATATTTCTTGCAAGACTGCACAGAAGTCGGGGTTCTGGAATCCACCGGATGCTGCACCAGGGGGATGCAACCGAGGGCCCTGGTTTTCCATTCTTCTCAGGACCTCTGATGAATCTTTGTACTCACAAAAATAGAGAATCTAAGGACCTCTGATGAAACCTTGTACTCACAGAATAAGATTTTCTGTTTTCGTTCTAGCACCTCAAGCTAGATATTTTCCTGAAAATTAAACAGGAACCCAAGAAGAAGGGCTTACTTAGGAATGCACAAACTCTTGACATTTGACTCTTTGCCGAAAAAATTTGTGACAAAATGAAATAATGGGGACACCTACCTAAGCAATTCTTCCAGAAAGCACTGCGTCGCCAGCAGCAATGCAGCAGCAATGTCAGCACGAGCATGTACCCACACTCGCAATCACATAAATTAAGGGACGGGAGGGAGATCTAATGCTTTGGAGGCAGCACCCACGCAGACAAGCAGAGCTAATGGAGGTAAAGATGGGCCACAAACCCTAATCACAGATAGCAAGTTGCCAAGTTCCTAGAAAAGGGCAAAGCGAAAGCTTACGCACTACACACAGAAGAGAAAGACAAGCAGACAGAAACACACCGAGCACAAGCGGAGGTGGAAACTTGAAAAGTGGAGGTCCGAGGAGCTGCTGACGATGAGGACGATGAACAAGTGACAGAAAAACAGCGTAGTTCGGCTACTTTTGTCTAGAACTCCCACACACGTTTGACTCTCAGTACCTAGGCTAGTACATGTTTCTGCCCAAAGGGCTAAGGCACATAGTGATGTGTTCTCTTTTTTGTTAGTAAAAAATCTCGTATCTATTTTAAACAAGTGAAAGAGTCAGGACCACGGCTAGAAAAATACAATTTCCCTAACCGCAGGAAATAAGGGCAAACTTGAAAGTCTACGGGTTTTTTGGTCAAAAATTTGAAGCTTTTGCCAGTATTTACACTAAAACTTGTGTAAATTTGCCAGTTTTCTTCAAGGCAAGCTCAAAATCCCGGGCAAGCTCAAAATCCAACCGGGATTTAATAATTGTAGTCGATTAAAATACATTGTACCCCGGTTTTTTTCTAACACTGGTTAGGACGGCTTTCAAAAACAATAAGAAAGTGATAAAATTGTTAGGTTGAATTAAACTGATATCAATGTTTAAGAAAGGATTGTCTCAGCTTAGTCTTGAGCCGATTGAAAATCGAGACTAGCTAGCTACAAACCATGGTAAACGAAAGAAAAACCGATGAAATATGTGAGAAAGTCATCCAAAAATTTCGCAAATCTCAAAAAAATTGTTAGTATCTCTGGTTTTCTTCTTTATGAGGAGGAAACTTGACCCGCAACCGCTTAGTAAAAGAGACTTTCTCGAACGTTAACAATGATTGGAATCAAGCTATAGAATGAAAGAAAATGTAAAGCCATGTGAAGTTGTGAAATGAAAAGTGAAATACAAAGAACTAATTAATATAAGTGTGTATAAGTATGAGGAAATGAAAGGCCCCTGAGCGTAGGGACGACAACCATGAAGTACTGAAAGCCACAGCAGAGCCGTACCAGCTCACTTGCTTCAGCAAGCTTAGGAGCGCCCAACTCGAGACTCTCGCAACCAACACCTTGAGGCATATCTGTTACCTTGTTTGCACCAGGAGAGGCTCCCATCTCGCCAACGCTACCTCACCCTCAACACTCTCCATGCCACTAGCCGCAAACCTACAGACATTTCGTGTTCGCCGCCCTTTACATTTTCTTAGTTTGATGATGCTTTGAAGGAGCCCTTAAATCCTGTTTTTGTTTTTGGCTTCCTTCGCTCACAGGTGCAGTTCCCGCCTCCTTCGCTCACTCGCGATTAAGTTCTCTTGCATCTCGCCGCCCCTACTCCCTCTTTTTTTGTTGTTCTTGCTAATAATCGTTGTTTTTTACAACGATTATTATCTCTTGTCAATAATCGCGATAATCAGCTCATGCCTAAGTTTTATTTGTTTCCTTGTTTGGTGATCTAAATTAACAAGTTTCACTTTGCTTCCCAAAATCTAGCCTTGAGTTTATATCAAGCAAGCTATAACTACCTCTGTGTCTCTTTGCATATGCGCCTTCAAGGTCTTGAGCTTAATCAAGGGTTGTAAGGCTGCGACACTTGATAATGGAACTCGACGCTATGGTCGCAAGTGAGGATATTGTCAAATTTTCAAAGATGTTAGCGACGGGAAAAATATCCGAAATGGAGCTAGCCGTGCCTATGGATGTAGGAGGTGGCTCGGTCTTGAGACCACTGCATGATACGAAAATGTCAAGCCCCAACTCGCCAAAGGCTTCAACCATGAAAGAGGTCAAAATTGTCCCGATTGAAAAAGTTCCCTCTGAAGGAACAAGAGAGAAAATGGGCTCAGCGCAAGGGTTCAAATTCGAGGTAAAAACCCTCAAAGACAGGGTTCCTCAGGGTCCCATATGTGCGAACGTAAATAAAGCATCAAGTGCATCTGCTACTCGCAGGCCAAGTATTTCGTTTGCTAGCATACTCAAGGGGCCTAACTCTAAGGATTATGGAAAAGGCTCAGCAGAAGGGATGTCAAGTGAAGGAGATATCAAAAACCTGCAGAATACAAAAGCTAGACGTCAACAAGAGCTCATGGAAGTCAAGAAAATGATTGAGTCCGGCCCTAACAACAACAAAAGAACTTGCTCCCAAACAGAATACAGTGGGCTAGTAGAAGACGGGTTGGTAGATCGAGCCTTTTCTGCCTTAAAAAAGTCTTTGCCACAGCAGGTGGAGGTTGCCGAGGCTATTACTGTAGCGATTCGACCAACACTTATCAAAAAACAGTTAGCCAGGCAAGCTAAGCTAACGCTTGTATTTGGGTTCAGTGGAAGAATCCCGAACAGGTTTGAGATGATTCAATGGCTTCATGGCCCTCAAATTCTTGGTCATGGAGGAGCAGTTGAAAGTACTTTTTACCTAGCTAAAGATTTTTGCTCAGTGAGATTCAAAGAGGCCTCCGATGTGGGAAAGATCCTTGACAAAGGACCCCTAGTATTCAATAGGACAACGGTTTGTGTGGTGCCTTGGGAGCCAGTGTTCGACTCAGCTGAACCTCTACAAGAGTTTCATCCGGTTCGGGTTGAGTTTGTGGGATTGCCTAGCTGGCTATTGGAAAATCTCAGGATGCTTGCTAGCCAACTGGGCACTCCCTTATTTATAAGAGAGGGCTTGGCAGAACCTCAAACAGGGTTTGTATAGGATAGGATGCGTCTAAAACGCCACCTAAGAGCATGGTTATCAATGTCGGAGCTAAGCTTGTTACTATTCCGCTAAATTTTGGAACATACTTTGGGGCATGTTTTAAATGCAACAACTTTGGGCACTTCACCAAGGATTGCCCCTTGAAGTCTATTGATACTGCGGCTCCAACAGCACATGCCCCCAATAAAATGGAATCCCTGATGGAAGGGCTGGAGAAGCAAGGAGGCAGTAACAAAGGGACAAATGCAGGGAAGGATAAAGGAGATATGGTATGTGAGAAAATGGATATTAAGATGCAGGAAAAAATTGTGGAGGAATCGATTCCCATACAACGAACTTTCGAAGATGCAGGCAATAATAATAGGATCATTACTCCCGCTGCTACCCCCAAATTTATGACAGTGACAACGGCGACGGCTGTCCAAGTCCCTGGTCTGAAAGGAGACAAAAGAGTGAAGGCAGTGGCAAGAGACTCCAAAGTGCTGCAAGTCATGAGAACACTTGAGGTGAAAGGATCTAATTCATCCTCCATCCCTTCGAAAGGAGGGGGGCTCATTGTCCCATTGCACAATCCATTTGCAGCACTGCAAGAAATGGAATCCCCTGACTTGGAACCCCCGGATTCTTCCGAGACCAAGGAGAAAGGGAGGGGAAATGAGTCGGATTCTGAAGAATTCGTTCCTCTATCCCAATGAACCCCTCATTAATGATGGAGTCTCTTACTATCCAATCTTGGAACGTAAAGGGGTTGAAAACCCGTAAGAAGAGTACCCTATTCTGGGAGGAAATAAAAAAGGAGAAGACAGTCAACTGCTAGGCCATCCAGGAACACCACTTAGATTCTCATAGCAAGAGAAAGCAGGTGCTAGGAAAGAAACTGGTATTCTATGGAGAAGGAAGTAACGGTTTCAGTTGCGTCCTCAGCATTGTGGACAGATAATTGGAGCCGAAGTTGGTTCTTAAGCACCCATCCGGCAGAATCCTGGGGATTAGAATCAGATGGGAAGGGCATTCCTTCACCATTGCGAATGTGTACGGCCCTTGCAATGCAAAAGATAGAGCTAAACTATGGATGCATCTTAGAGATACTCCTACTGAAGGGGAGTGGTTGTTGGTTGGAGACTTTAATATGGTAGAAAAGAGCAAGGATAGAGCAGGATCCTTCAGTATGCTGGCTGGCTCAGAAAGGTCTAAATGGAAAAGTTTGTGTGAAAAGTGGGCAATGATCGACTTATGGGAAGTTGCCCCATGGAACAGCACGCCTGGTTTCACCTACACAAGCCTCCAGTATGCTCGCACTGCCTCCAGGCTGGACAGATGCTATTGCTCGCACCAAGCTGACTAGATACCGTCGTGGATGGAGATGAAGGTAGTCCCAACAAAAAGCCTTTCGGATCACATTCCTCTGCACATACATTTTAAAAAGAATAAAGAGGAGGAGCAGACCCCAAGAGGTGAGAAAAAACTGTTATAACAGGGGCACACCTATTCAAAGACCCTCTTTTCAGGAATCTAACCAAGAAAGCACTGGGTAAGCTCAAATAAGATGTCAACCTCAACAAACACAATGCGTGGGACCTCTTTGCTCGGAGCATCCAGAAAGCAATCAAAACCTCGGGCCCCCGAATCAAGAAAGCTAGGGAGGTACACCTTCTGCATCTTACAGCAGCGGAGGTACAATTGCTTACCTCCATAAAAGCCAATGGGCATGCTACTGAGGAGGAGCACAAACGATGGCTTGAAGCCAAATCTAACCTTGCTAATGAGCAGTTAGAAGATATCAGAAAGGAAAGGCTTCTCTCCAGGGAGACTTTTCTTCAACCTGAAGCCTCCAATCAAGCTCAGTTTTTTGAGGCTTTAAAATCAAGAAGAGCCAGGGCCACGTCCGCTTGCTCGATGATGAGAAAGGGACAGCAATCCATAACCAGGATGAAATGGCTGGTCTGATATTGAGCTATCTTAGTCAAACCATCGGACGGCTAGAGACCCAGTCCCAAGAACTGGAAGAAGCCAGAGGGACCTTACTTCAGAGTGTCAAGAAGGAAATTCCCCATTCGAAAGCTAATAGCTTGGAACGGGCATTCTCCGAAGGCGAATGTTCACTAGCATTGCAAGACCTTGGCAAGGAAAAGTCCCCTGGTTGGGACGGGATGACGGTGGAATTCTATAGAGAATTTTGGGATGATCTCAAGGCCGCAATCACAAGATTGGCCAATAAAGTCATGGTCGAAGGGTCGTTGGAGATAAGTGTTAAGAGAGGGCTTATCAAACCCATCCAAAAACAGATCTGTTGTTCTCAATTGAAGCATTGGCGCCCTATAATGATGATGTCGGTGGCCTACAAAATTATAGCTAAAGCACTAGCCCTCAGACTAGCCCCCTACTAACCAAGATCATCTCACCCCATCAACATGGGTTCATAAAAGGAAGGTCCATTTACGATAACATCTTGGCAGCAATGGTGGGCATCAAATACGCATCTGTCACAAAGCAGGAGTGCATTTTGCTGCAGTTGGACCTGGACAAGGCTTATGACAGAATAGCATGGACATATATAGAAGCCGTCATGGAAGCTCTGAGCTTTGGGCCCCGTCTATGTCGATTGGTACGTGTAATGGGGGCTAGAAGCCATTTAGAGCTCCTATTCAACGATAGAATTGTGGGCTCTTTTGAGGTCAAAAGGTCTATTAAGCAGGGATGCCCTCTGGCCCCCCTACTTTTCGCCATAAGATCACATCCTCTAATCACGACACTCGAAGCTAGTGCGGAACGAGGGGAGTTGCAAGGCCTTGTCTTACCAGGGAATAGCCAACTCCTAGTGAAACTTTTTTCAGACGATTCTCTCGTCTTCTTGAAGGCGTTCCCTCAGGTCACCAGAAAAGCTCTGGAGATTGTACAAATATTCTCAGTATCTTCGGGGTCCCAGTGTAATATAGAGACGTCAAGGCTGATCTCCCTATCGGAAAATGACTCATTTGACCCTTCTGTTTGGTCGGGGGAGATTGTCACAAAAGGGAATATCTTTAGACATCTGAGAGCCCCCTTGGGGGTGGATGTAACTCACAAGCAAAGATTTGAGTGGGTGCTTGAAAAAATCAAAACAAAAATGAGTAGGTGGGAGTATGCTCTTCTCCCATTCCCAAGTTGGATAAAAGTGATGAATGCCTTTATGATTCCTTATATTGCCTTCACTAGCCCGCTTCTCAAGATGGCTAAGTGTCACTGGAAAGAGTTCTTAAAACCAGTAAAAAGGTTTTTATGTAAAAATAACACGAAATCTTCCAAGCCATGGCAATGGGCCCGTTGGGAATTAGTTGCTCAGCCGGGGAATCAAGGAGGCCTCGGAGTTCTCAACCATGTGGCCCATGCAGAAGCTTGTTGCGCCAAATTTGTTGTGTGCTTGGCTAAACAGGATCAAGTTTGGGCTGTCATGATCAGAGATATGATAGAAGCAGCTAAACTTGGCTCGAAGGGTGGAAAGTGGAGAGGGGTGGAGGTTCAGGACAAACTGCTAGCCCCAGCGTGGTCTACCTTAACACTGGGGCGCATCTTAGTAGAATTGGTAAGAAAATGCAATAGAGCAGCAGGAGTCTTTAGGTGGGGGGAAGAAGACAGATACTTCAAGAACTCCATTCTACATTGGTCCCCCTGGCTTTCCAAAGTTATAGATCCGCCACAAACTCCCTATTGGATTGAGACAGCCAGGAAGCTGAATAATAAGGGTCTGAAGCGAATTGGGCACTTCTGGGACAATGGCAACAAGAGTTGGAAAACCATTGACCTTATGGTTAACCAGTACCAACTTAATAGCTTGGAGGTCTTTCTTGTTCACAAAGTGATGAAAGAGCTTGATAATTTAGTGATGCCAATCTATGATTCGGAGTTGGACTGGAATTCCTGGAGATGGCCCAGAATGGAAACCCCATACTAAAAGCATTTATCAGACAATGATGCAAAAGAAGAATTGGTCTAGCCCTCTTAACAAGCTATGGAAAAAGCAATGGCTGGAGGCAAGGTGGGAGCAGGTAATGGAGAACATATGGAAGCCAAAGGTTCCGTATCACATGAAGGTTTTCTTATGGAAGGTTATGTGGGGTGCTCTACCAACGGGGGTGAAGATTCAGGAGAGAGGGATTGGGTCAGATCGATGCTTGGGGTGCAAGTTGGCTAGTGAAGATATGGCCCACCTATTCATGGACTGCCCAACTATCAAAGGCCTCGCAGGGAAAATATGCAAGTGGGTCCAAAGAACATGGAAAATTAGTTTTTTCAAGACTAACCTATTCCTTGGAGGTAAGAATTCAGGTAGTCCTGCACTCCTCGTCAGCACTCAGATCTTCAGATACTTCTTCTTACATAATGTATAGTAGACAAGGAACCGCCGTGTGTTTGAAGGAGGTTTTGAGGTGGCAAGCTTCGCAGAAATTATACAAGAAAGCAAAGTGCTAATATGGACACTCGGGTGAAAGCAACACTCAGAGGATTGGTCTAGGACTACTTGTGCCTTGTTGTCAGTAGATGGAATGTCTAGGATGGGGGCAAATCTTGGCCATCGATAAATAAAAGATCTCAAAATGACAAGATTATGGACCTTGTGTATCAAGGATGAGGGGGCGGGTTGGTAGGGGTGGCTGCTCTGATAGCCAATGTAAGTATGGTCCCTGGATGATGTCATGGCTTAACAAGAGCATGACAAGACCTTGTATATTTTCGACTGTTCAATATAATTCACTCATAAGTGTGAGTTTTGCTATATATATATATATATATGTGTGTGTGTGTGTGTGTGTATATCTATATATATATATATATATGTATGAGTGTGTATGTGTATGTGTATGTATAGAATTTATTAGAATTATGCAAGGTGAAGCTTCACTTTAGCATTCAAAAACAATAGAATGCAAAAAAAACATATATGTGTGTGTGTGTGTGTAAAATTTACTAAAATTATGCAAGGTGCACTACAACAAAATAAGGTGTCATTGACGCTAATATCGACGCGGCGCGTCGCTATCCGCGTCGCTGTGAAACCAGTCGCTATTTACGACGCAGGTATAGACGCAGATTGCCACGCATATAGCGACGCAGATTGCCACGCACATAGCGACGCAGATTGCCACGCACATAGCGACGACCATAACAGAAAAAAAATTTCTTGGGCAGAGGGCAGGTAGCCTGGCCTGTGCCCAGTTAAAAGATGGACACAGCCACAGCAAGACTTCCTGCCCTCTGCCCAAGAAAGCGAGCAGCACCAAAATATCAACCATGCTCCCACGCGCAGAAATTTCGGTAGAGTTCCCTTTGTTTTTACATAAACTTTAAAAAAAAAACCATATCATGTATACACCTCCTACATGCTATCCATGTAGGATCTCACATGAGATTTAAGGCCAATGAAAGACAACCGTACCAACTGAAAAGCATAACCATAACTTAAAAGCATAACCATGACCGGCTATAACCACTTTGATCAAAACCATAATGCAGATAACCATAACCATAAACAAAATTAACAATAACCATAAGCATAACCAGAAAGAGAAACAATAACTGTCTATACAATGACAATGACAATAATCATAACCATAAGGGAAACAATAACTGTCTGAACACTAACTGTTTGTACAAAAAAGAGACACAGAAGCGTGTCTGTGTCCCACAAAGCATATATATGAAATCTGGTCCACTAATGACTAGGCGTCGCAACCTGCACATAGGACAACTCACAAAATTAGTATTGATATTACTTCACATATACTGACTTAATTAAATCAACTTACACATATTAACGTCTCACCTCAAGCGATCAGCGAGACTGTAAGGCCTCCCAATCTACAAGCTCTCCTGAAGCTTCAAGATCATTCAGTACTTCATAGATACCTCTGCGATATCCATCTCCTCCTCGCGTGTCGGAGCTCGATGCATCGCAAGATTCTGCGTTTATACAAAAATCAAAGTAATAAGAATACATGATTCATCGCGTTTTAAAAAACGCCATAGTTAAGATTGGATTAGAAACTCACAAACTCATAGCGAAAGGTGTCGAAGCCTCCACTGCCAAGATGAGATGTCCCCCTAGTCATTTGTCGTACCTGCGCGGCCTCACGCTGCTGTCTGAACCGCGTGGCCGCTGTCCGTTCATCCTCCCTGATCTGCAGCCACATCTCGTGTGGGATGCCCGAAGGCTTCGGCGAGCCGGTCCTGAAAGCTTTCCGAGCTGCATCTCGTCGATGTTTCAAGGTGTCCCGTGCAACACCCTTGATCCACCGCACCGGAACAACGGAAGAACTCGGAGTAGGCTGGTACTCTCTCAGGATGGTCTCCACTATGTAAGTGACTTTTTCCTTTTCTTGCTAATTCCAAGACGTTAGAATGCTGGTCGAAAACTGCAGCTCCACGAGTTGGCGAATCCGCTGTCGCATCTTAGTCCCGACTCTATCCATGTCAATAGAACCATCTCCCCGTACAGTATAGAGCTTGGAGGCACTAGGATCATGTACCCCCCAAGGTGTCCGAGGTGTGCCAAGAGGTGTGTCGAGAGGTGTGCCTGGGTAGGACGGGGGTCGTGAGCGAGGAGGGGTCGAAGCATCTATGGACCCTCCTCCACAACAACCACCACCTCCACTTGACAATCGCCGAGATCGGCGAGTGCGCCTGTGCTACAGAGATGAGGACGTACCCGCCTCTGCCCCACCCCTAGGTGTCGAAGCGGTTGTGATGGGAGAAGAAGGAGTCGTACCCATAGGCGTCCTGAACCCCGTAGGCGTCCCCCCCCTAGGCGTCGGACCCTCGGGTGTGAAGCCGGGAGGCGTAGTACCCGTGCCTCTGGCTACCCAGTACTGAGAAGCCTCTGCCATCTGAGCAGGCGTCATCCATGTAACAAAGCCCATGAATGCATCTGCACTCATGGAAGCGAGATCTGGAATCTCGTCTGCCATACTAAAGTCCTGCACAAAGAAAGTAAAATAAAGCGTCAGAACACAGTTGTTTAAATTAACTTTAAGCTTAACTTTAAATCAAAGTCTTCACACAAACACTTACAGGCTTAGGCCTCGACGAGTGAGGCATCATTGATAAGATCTTGCACCGTATCATCATCTATCTCTAATTGCAAACATAACTCTGCCCCAACTCGTTCTGGCAGATTGTCTTCATCCATTGCATCTTCATCTACATGTGTCAATTATGGCTCGTCTGCGTCATCCCTCGTATATCTGTCAGCTTCCTCTGCCATACCTTCATCCATCTCATCTAATGTCACAGTAGTATGGACGTCATCTGACTGACTTTCCTCTAGGAGATCTTGCCCTTCAAATACTTGTTTATTTCTTGGAGCAACCTGAACCACAAACCACCATTGTCGCTCTCGAGGGTCCGGTACAAAGACCACTTGCTCGCAATGTTCGGGGAGAGCAAATGTGTCGCTCGCATCTGTCCAAATCTTTGTAGAATCTATTTGCACAAGTTTGTTTCCATCTCTGCGTACCATTGCATTGTGACCAGAAGTAATCACCTTGAACCACTTCACATCCAACAAAAACATCTCAAACCGCCTGAAGCTTACTTTCAGGATATCTGACACCAGACCACAGTAATCCAAGTTGCTAGTGCTCTCATTCGTGTCTCTAGCACTGGCCCTGCTCTTTTGCATGAAACTAACCATTATCCCACTGTCAAACGTGTTTCTTCTGTTGTCAATTTGTTGTGTTCTGAAATGCTTTCCATGCGACCACAGTGCCATGTATGTATGATACTTCCAGTCACATCCAATAGCCAGCTCTTCCTCTTCTAGAGATATGGGTTCTCCGATCTGTCGAGCTGCTCTCACTGTCTTGTCCAACCATGCCATTGTAGGGAATTCAGGTAGAGGAGCGAGATAGTCTGGCAAGGGGAAGCCTCTAGTCGTTCGACTTCGCCTGAAATCCTGTCGCTCTAGATTGCGTCTCTCTTTCTCTTCTTCGTACCTTTCAAGCCATTTTTGCATCAGCGCTGAATTTAGTATATAGAACTTCATAATCTTTTCTCGCATGGCCAAGTTCATTTTCTTCGGCACCCCTTGCCCTTGCAGCTCCTCTCCCACCAGTCTTGCATCCTCCTCATCGCCCCAGTACGGCAACGTATGGAGAATGGACAAACGTTTCATTCCTAGAACAGGTTGCCCCTCATGTTGCTCCCATCGACGACGCCACTGTTGTACATGGATAGGATGACATTCGATGCGACCAAGTTGGCCTTCGCGCAAGTGATGGCCATCTGGAAGATAACGGTGGTGGCCAGCCGGGAGAAGTTGCTCCCGCAATAACCTGTTTAAGCCACATTAAATTAAAAAGCTCTCCGAGCACATCACCGTTGCAATCGGAAAAACTCTTTTGTAAATTACGTACCTAAACAAAGCAGTGACGCTTGCATCTAACCACCCGTACACTGACTGAAGATTCAAAAACGCCAGACAAGTACGAAGCACAGATATTTTGGCGCCTTCATAGATTGGTTGACGTGCCAACTTCCTCAACATGTCTTCAGGAGATAGGCGCACGGCTTCTGGTGCTGCTTCGTTCGCATTCTCCTCGCTTGTGTGGAAGAAGGCATCCAGCATCTCCTCCATGCCGTCGTCTTCTGTCTGTAAGCCCTTTTCTGCTTCCTTTCGTGGCTCTATATTGGTCGGACCTTCACGCATAATCTTTTCTCTCTCTCTCTCTCTCTCTCTCTCTCTCTCTCTCTCTCTCTCTCTCTCTCTCTCTCTCTCTCTCTCTCTCTCTCAGATGTAGGTGCTATGTCACGGAAATCAATGCCCGTTCCGTAGGAGTCGTATCGCATATTATGTACGGTTTCTCTAGCAAACTCTCCATACTTGTGCACATGCTCATTACATATCCTACGCTTGCGCAGGATTTGATACTTGCAGAGCGTGCACGAGCATGCAATCTTTTCCTCCATGTTAGTTGATGACGTTGCCATCTACTATCTCTCTTTCTCTCTCTCTCTCTCTCTCTCTGGCTCTCGCTATCTCTCTTTCTCTCTCTATTTCCCTATTTTCCTATCTCTCTCTATTTCTCTATTTTCCTATTTCTCTGCCATAACTCCTGCAGCTCCACTTCCCTATCTCTCTCTCTCTCTCTCTCTCTCTCTCTCTCTCTCTCTCTCTCTCTCTCTCTCTATATATATATATATATATATATAACTCTCTTTCTCTATCTCTCTCTCTTTCTCTCTCTCTCTCTCTCTCTCTCTCTCTCTCTCTCTCTCTCTCTCTCTCTCTCTCTCTCTCTCTCTCTCTCTCTCTCTCGCTCTCTACTTCCCTACCTCTCTAATGATCGAACGAGCGACTGATCTAGGGAGATCTAGATGCCCACGACTGCGGAGGACTACACAACATCGACAAAGGCTGCATCAGAGGATCTAGCTAGGTCACTTTGGCTCGACATGCACAACGCCCGGTCAGAGTACTGGCCATAGAGGAGATCTACCTATCCCAACTAGCTCGTTTAGCCGTTTAGTTTACACCCAGCAGTTTAGGATTCCATAATATTTTATTTTGTCATCTTCTTACTGTGACTTTGTATCAGATCCATCACATTGTAACTTTCTTGTCTCATGTCTCATAGGTCACTTTGGCCTTTCGAAGACGTTAATATAACATTTCATTTCATTTCTCTCTTTAATTTATTTTTCTTTAATTTTAATTTCCTAAGCATACATTAATTCTCTCTCTCTCTCTCTCTCTCTCTCTCTCTCTCTCTCCTACACACACACACCTCTCTCTCTCTCTCTTTCCTACACACACACACACACACACACACCGCTCTCTCTCTCTCTCTATTTCCTACACACACACACATACACACACCTCTCTCTCTCTCTTTCCTCTACACACACACACACACACCTCTCTCTCTCTCTCTCTCTACCTCTACATCGTGTGTGTGTGTGTACGAGAGAGAGAGAGAGAGAGAGAGAGAGAGAGAGAGGTTGGGGAGGGTGGAGATGGACATAATACCTGCGCAGCAGGTTTCGGCCAAGACCCGAGCAGGCGAAAATGGCCCCTGCATGCGGGTTTCGTTTTTTTCCCCCAATTTTTTTTGCGTCGCTATACACATCGATATACGCGTGGCAAATAAAAGCCTTTCCACGCATATATCGACGCACACTGCGATGCCTATAGCGGCGCCCGCTAATGTCGTCTATATACACGTGGAAAAGCATGGCCGTCGATATATACGCGTCGATATCTTCATTTAGTGTTGTAGTGGTGAAGCTTCACTTTAGCATTTTAAAACAATAGAATGCAAGAAAAATAAAGACATGTCAGGATGTGAAATGAAAGGTAAGTATCCATCATGCACGATGTGAAATGAAAGGTAAGTATCCATCATGCACTGAAAACAATGAAAGTCTCCCTAACCTAACACAACACTAAGGGTTTCTTTTAGAAAGCCAAAATAAGACTCAGAGATAAGATTTTTTTCAAGATTATATTATTGAATGGGCTTGAAATTAGAGTCTGGCTTCTCTTTTCTCGTGCAACCTCCATTACCAGGTGTCCGGTTTATAAAAAATTAAAAGGTTTTTGATGATTGGTTCCTTAAGTTAGCGAGAGAAAAATTCTTTAATCTTTAATGAGTTTGGGGACGAGCACATCACTCGATCATGTGTCTTTGATGCCACCATCGATTCTCTTGCGGTCTCCAGTCTCCAAGACACCGTCCAGGGTCTCATCACCTGTTACTCCTTTGCAGCCTCCTCCAATGTGAAGTTCTGCCAGCTCCATGAGTTCGTACCCGCCTCACAAGCTCTGCCTTTCTATACCACGACCCTCACCTCCCGCTCTCCACTCAAGCTCTCTCTCACACTCAGAATATTCCAGAGATCCTCCCGCAACGCTTGCACCAGCTTCTCTCTCTCTCTCTCTCTCTCTCTCTCTCTCTCTCTCTCTCTCTCTCTCTCTCTCTCTCCAATTGTGGCCGATTCAGAAGTACAGGTTCCATGGATCCAAGAGAGGTCACTATAGCTATACTAGGACGTAATCGCAACTCTGACATAGATGCTATGGGGGAACGATTCCCCCCCTCCACCTCCTCCGCTTGCCTCTTCCTAACGGGTATTTCTCTCGTTCTCTATCTACGATTGCATTCACACGATCGATTGATTTTGCCTCGAGCTTCACTATGTGCAACAGCTTTGATGTACTAGAGAGCATGCAAGCTCAATAAAATGCATGCAAGCTGATCTTTGCTCTGCAGCAACAGCGGCGTCAATGGCTGCCTTGAAGCGGGAGGATGGCTACTCCACTGTGCTGGATTTCTTTTCCCTTCTCTCAAGTAGACGTACTACTCGACCAGAGCAACAAATTTATACTGTCGGGTTTAAGCTCATCATTCTTGCCCGGTTGTCAGTAGATGGAATGCCTAGGATGGGGGCAAATCTTCGCCATAAGCTCATCATTCTTCAAGGCAAGCTCAAAATCCAACCGGGATTTAATAATTTTAGCCAATTAAAATACATTGTACCCCGGTTTCTTTCTAACACTGGTTAGGACAGCTTTCAAAAACAATAAGAAAGTGATAAAATTGTTAGGTTGAATTAAAATGATATCAATGTTTAGGAAAGGATTGCCTCAGCTTAGTCTTGAGCCCATTGAAAATCGAGACTAGCTAGCTACAAACCATGGTAAACGAAAGAAAAACCGATGAAATATGTAAGAAAGTCATCCAAAAATTCTACAAATCTCAAAAAAATTGTTAGTATCTCTGGTTTTCTTCTTTGTGAGGAGGAAACTTGACCAGCAACCGCTTAATAAAAGAGACTTTCTCGAACGTTAACACTGATTGGAATCAAGCTATAGAATGAAAGAAAATGTAAAGCCATGTGACGTTGTGAAATGAAAAGTGAAATACAAAGAACTAATTAATATAAGTGTGTATAAGTATGAGGAAATGAAAGACCTCTGAGCGTAGGGACGACAACCATGAAGTATTGAAAGCCACAGCAGAGCCGTACCAGCTCACTTGCTTCAGCAAGCTTAGGAGCGCCCAACTCGAGACTCTCGCAACCAACACCTTGAGGCATATCTGCTACCTTGTTTGCGCCAGGAGAGGCTCCCATCTCACCAACGCTACCTCACCCTCAACACTCTCCATGCCACTAGCCGCAAACCTACAGACATTTCGTGTTCGCCGCCCTTTACATTTTCTTAGTCTGATGATGCTTCGAGGGAGCCCTTAAATCCTGTTTTTGTTTTTGGCTTCCTTCGCTCATAGGTGCAGCTCCCGCTTCCTTTGCTCACTCGCGATTAAGTTCTCTTGCATCTCGCCGCCCCTACTCCCTCTTTTTTTGTTGTGCTTGCTAATAATCGTTGTTTTTTACATAATGTATGGCAGACAAGGGACCGCCGTGTGTTTGAAGGAGGTTTTGAGGTGGCAAGCTTCGCAAAAATTATACAAGAAAGAAAAGTGCTAATATGGACACTCGGGTGCAAGCAACACTCGGAGGATTGGTTTAGGACTACTTGTGCCTTGTTGTCAGTAGATGGAATGCCTAGGATGGGGGCAAATCTTGGCCATCGGTAAATAAAAGATCTCAAAATGACAAGATTATGGACCTTGTGTATCAAGGATGAGGGGACGTGTTGGTAGGGGTGGCTGCCCTGATAGCCGATGTAAGTATGGTCCCTGGATGATGTCATGGCTTAACAAGAGCATGACAAGACCTTGTAATTTTTTTGACTGTTCAATATAATTCACTCATAAGTGTGAGTTTTGCTAGTTATATACACACACACACACACACACACACACACACACACACACACACACACACACACACACACACACACACACACATATATATATATATATATATATATGAGTGTGTATGTGTATGTATAGAATTTATTAGAATTATGCAAGGTGAAGCTTCACTTTAGCATTCAAAAACAATAGAATGCAAAAAAAACATATATGTGTGTGTGTGTGTAAAATTTACTAAAATTATGCAAGGTGAAGCTTCACTTTAGCATTTTAAAACAATAGAATGCAAGAAAAGTAAAGACGTGTCAAGATGTGAAATGAAAGGTAAGTCTCCATCATGCACTGAAAACAATGAAAGTCTCCCTAACCTAACACAACACTAATGGTTTCTTTTAGAAAGCCAAAATAAGACTCAGAGATAAGATTTTTTTCAAGATTATACTATTGAATGGGCTTGAAATTAGAGTCTGGCTCCTCTTTTCTCGTGCAACCTCCATTACTAGGTGTCCCGTTTATTAAAAAATTAAAAGGTTTTTGATGATTGGTTCCTTAAGTTCGCGAGAGAAAAAATCTTTAATCTTTAATGAGTTTGGGGACGAGCGCATCACTCGATCATGTGTCTTCGATGCCACCATCGATTCTCTGCACCTTGCGGTCTCCAGTCTCCAAGACACCGTCCAGGGTCTCATCACCTGTTACTCCTTTGCAGCCTCCTCCAATGCGAAGTTCTGCCAAATCCATGAGTTCGTACCCGCCTCACAAGCTCTGCCTTTCTATACCACGACCTTCACCTCCCGCTCTCCACTCAAGCTCTCTCTCACACTCAGAATATTCCAGAGATCCTCTCGCAGCGCCTGCACCAACTTCTCTCTCTCTCTCTCTCTCTCTCTCTCTCGCAGCGCCTGCACCAACTTCTCTCTCTCTCTCTCTCTCTCTCTCTCTCTCTCTCTCTCTCTCTCTCTCTCTCTCTCCAATTTTTGCAGATTCAGAAGTACATGTTCCATGAATCCAAGAGAGGTCACTATAGCTATACTAGGACGTAATCGCAACTCTGACATAGATGCTATGGTGGAACGATTCCCCCCCTCCACCTCCTCCGCTTGCCTCTTCCTAACAGGTATTTCTCTCGTTCTCTATCTACGATTGCATTCACACGATCGATTGATTTTGCCCCGAGCTTCACTATGTGCAACAGCTTTGATGTACTAGAGAGCATGAAAGCTCAATAAAATGCATGCACGCTGATCTTTGCTGGCTAATATGGAAGCCATTATCTGCAGCAACAGCGGCGTCAATGGCTGCCTTGAAGCGGGAAAATGGCTACTCCACTGTGCTGGATTTCTTTTCCCTTCTCTCAAGTAGACGTACTACTAGTTTTGTTGCAAGCACTCGAGTAGAGCAACAAATTTACATTGTTGGGTTTAAGCTCATCATTCTTGCCCGGTTTGAGATTGGGCGCTACAAGATTAATGATGTACTCACTACTTTCTCAGCTCTAGGATGGAATCTTGATTCTGTGGATTACATACGGGCAAAGGGATATTCATGGGGAGCAACTTGGCCGGGGGACGCAATCATCCCTAACCTCATCCATGTGGTTGAGGATTCCACTCTCCAATGGGGCGTCGATGCTCTGTTTTTCTTGTTTTCCCATGATCAATATGAGCAGATCGTGAATCGCCACTCTCCTTGCCGCCGTTCCGCCGGTTGCCGCTCTCTGCATCTTTGGCACTTTCAATCTTCTTATGTACTCAAGTGTTGAAATAGATCTCAGCAAAATTTTACTATGCTCGCCCAACTTCACTCATCTCTTTGTAGCAATCCCCCACCGGCTTTATTTGGGCTGTCATTTGTCATTTTATAACTTGAAGATGGATACGCAAGAGGCCTTTCAAACCAGCACTTCCAAGCTCCCCTCGCTCTTCATTGGGAACATGACCGATCACCCACAACATCTAGACTGGAAAGCTCCAACAACAGCTCTTGCATCTCACCCTTCCCTCACCTCCTTTACTCTCTTCGGAATGGCACATTGTTTGTCCTTAAAAATCATCGCCAAACTTTTCTGCTCTGCTTTGATCCAGTATATATAATCCTTAGTTAACCTGCTTGTCTTTTATCTCCACCAAGGATATGAATGAATTAGATGGACAATTATATAGGGATGACCTGCACCTAATTGATGACTCCCAAAAGGTAGTGCTTGATAGCCTCAGACAACATGGCACCCTTCACCAAGTAAGCTTTGATGGCACACTGCCGCTTGACGGTGACCCTGCAATTGTTGCCCAACTCAAGAAGAACGCAGAACATGTAGATCAAATCAAGTTGTTCAAGGTTGTGCATGAGCATTTTTGGGGTGTATCTATTAACACGCAAGAGGCATTCTTTGTGCATGCAATTTAAACTATACAGAAGGCGGGGGTAAAACATGCAATTTTCCAACTCTACCAATTTGGACAAAGTTGAGAAACCGATAGGGTTTGCTTATGCCAATAGGCCGGGGGGTTAAACCCTACCCATGTGGATCTGCTCTAACATGTTATTGATCATCGTTGCATGCCTTAATAATCATTGGCCAAAGGTTGTGTGAACAAAAATTACGGGTGAAGGGCCATGGCCAATCCATATTGTTTCAATTTCTCTTTGTCCTCACTTACTTATATACATGTTTTTGGCTTTCTAAAAGAAACCCTTAGTGTTGTGTTTGATTAGGGAGACTTTCATTGTTTTCAGTGCATGATGGAGACTTATCTTTCATTTCACATCGTGACATGTCTTTACTTTTCTAGCATTCTAAAACAGCTTCAGCTTGCATAATTTTAGTAAATTTTACACACACACACATATATGTTTTTTTTTGCATTCTATTGTTTTAGAATGCTAAAGTGAAGCTTCACCTTGCATACACACACACACATATATTAATTATTATTTTTTTATTTCACCTTTCATTTCAAAACTTCACATGGATTTACATTTCTTGCATTTTATAGCTTGATTCCAGTCAGTGTTAACGTTGAAAAAGTCTCTTTTATTAAGCGGCTGCTGATCGAGTTTCGTCCACACAAAGAAGAAAATCGGAAATACTAGCAAATTTTTTGAGATTTGCGGAATTTTTGGATGACTTTCTCACATATTTCATTGGTTTTTCTTTTGTTTACCATGGTTTGCAGCTAGCTAGTCTAGATTTTCAATCGGCTCAAGACTAAGCTGAGGCAATCCTTTCCCAAACACTATACCAGTTAAATTCAACTTTCTTATTGTTTTTGAAAGCCGTCATGACCCTTTCGCTTTTTTTCTTGAGGTGGGTCTATACACTCATTGAAGAGTCAACCTTTGTTTTCTTTTAATTAATAAGTGGGGCTTTCCTCACCTTTAGAGTAGGTCCTACTTACAACAACAAAAACAAAGACCTAAAAGGAGTTTCACACATAGACATACAGAGTTTTTGTGTAATGGAATTGGCCTATTAACTTGAGAGTAGCTGAAATTAATGAGAGTACTTTTGAGAAATTACTTTGTGAGGATAGTGGGTGAACTTAATGGAAGATAACAACATAGACATAACAATTAGTTAACTTGGCACGAACGATACTTTTGCAAGAGAGAGAATTTAGAGAGCATGACAACAGTTGAGGACCGGATTTATGTGGATCCGGTCCCCCCTCCAATAGGCATTTGTATTATGATTTCTCTTATTAAGAGAGACTTGTTACAATACAATCTTTGTGTTCCTTGTGACCTAGGTGATGCAATGAAGATGGAAAGCTTCATGCATCACAAGCATAACATAAACTTTGAAGAAAGCTTTAACTATCCCAAGCCTAAGTCCCAAGACCTCAAACACCTTCAAAGGTGGAGAGAGCTAGCAAGGAATGAGGGTAGGGAAGAGGAAGAAGAAACATTTCATAGGAGAAAGAATTAACTCCTCACTTATCATAAATCTTCTTGCTAGCATACATAATAGCATAGTAATGAAGATGGAGAAGATGGAAAGCTTAAGCATTGAAGCATGGCTCTTGGTTGGATTTGCACTCCATAGCCAAGAGTGTTGGTGTAAGCTCTTAACCTCTACTTCCTTGGAGAAGGAGAGGGAGCTCTTGCACTTTGCACATTGCATAATGAGAGTGTGTGTGAGTGTGTGTGGGTGAGTATACCCCCTAAGCAACCCCCTAGCTTGCTTTGGTCGACCCCCCCTTGTAGCTCATACTTGAAGCTCATTGGACCCCTCCAGGCCTAGCCAATCACAAGCAGGAGGCATTACAAGCAATAGGGGTAGCCTTGGGACAAGTGTCCCCCTTTCTCCTTTGAGAGAGAGGACTTGATAAATGCAAAGACAATTAATCAATTCTCCTAAATTATCATTGGACCCCTTGGGTGGCCAACCAATAGGCTTCAGGCACACCATGAGGGCAACATGAGGAGGAACTTGATAAGTGTCCTCTTTGCTTTATTTGTACTAGGCATGCCTGTGTTATCCGTTGCTAACATTCCCCCCTTCCTAATTTGGCGCACATCCTCGTGTGCCGGTGAAGCAAAACACGATGACATGGTAGGAAGCAAGTCCATGGAAGAAATGTTGAGCTGCAAAACATAAGAACAAGTAATGAGCATCAAAGGCCAACAAGGATACAAAACATGAAGTACAATGAACAATCATGCAAAGTGAATTTTTTGCTTCTAAAAGATGGGTGAATCATAGTCAAAAACTAAACAACATAAAGCAAAAAAAAAAAACACTCAAACTATCATGAAGACTAAACCACTTGAAATTTCAGTTTTATGCACGAAACACAAGTAATCAATTATGACCTTAGGCTAATGCAAGTTCATAAAGCTACTAGCCTAAAAACTATGTGACCAATATTAATAAATCATTCAAGTCTAGCATGTCTACGGGCTATAAAAAAGCTCCTAATCTTTTAGTACATTGTCAAAGCTTTTTGAAGCTCATGGAAGGTTTGTTTTTGTCGTTCATTGAAAAAAATAAAACACATCACAAGGCTACCAACCCAGGGAAAGTTTAGGTGCGACTCTCAGCTCCTTGAACCCTCAAGAAGGTGTTTCAAAATCCTACTAGCCTACCAAGGCGACGGCTAACCCCTATCAGCCTAGGGCATTGGTTTAGGGCCTTGACCAAGTGAGCCAAGGTGATTCCCCTTGCCTGCCAAGTGTCAATAAGGTGCTAGGCCGCACATAGACAATAACATAGATTTTTTTTTTTCATGTGTCTAGTAGCATTTTTGCTACTTTATCTTGACACTTTTTGTTTCATTGATTCATTTTTTAGCACTTTATTGCTTCCAACATGAGATGCTAATGGCAATTGGACTAAAGGACTAAAACCTAATCATAGCCCTAGGTCATGTTAAAAATGAATGGAGTATTAAGACTATCACTAAGAGTTTAGGACTAGCAAGAAATGATCTTAGATTAACTTAAGTCAAGGCCAATTACCTATGATTAACACACATAAAATCTAATTTTTGATGAGTTAATTTTCACAAAGCAAAGTGTTGAAACTTTAGTATGCTTAGCTTTTGAACATGAAAGAACCATAGCTTAGAAGCAAAAATTACTTAAGCCAAGCATAGACAATGGAAAGATGAATAAAAGAGAAAAATTATGGAAGGATTACACCTATTCATGCTCTTTGGAGCATCCTTGAGCAAGCATCCCATTTGTAGAGAAGCTTCTTGATCTTTTATTACATACCAAGCTGATTTGAAGCTAAGTGTAAACACAAGCTCCAAAGGCCTTTTATTGAAAGCCACACAAAAAAACATTAATGAAAACCTAAAGCTAGGGTCTTGTATACCCGAATTTGCCAAAGGGACCTTTGATTATGCACATGATGCTCTTTGATAGCAAATTTATGCATACATATCAACAATGAGAGATAAAATGCTTCTATATAAGCAAGCACTACAACACTAAATGAAGATATCGACGCGTATATATCGACGGCCATATTTTTCCATGCGTATATCGACGACATTAGCGGGCGTCGCTATACGCGTGGCTATACAAGTCGCAGTGTGCGTCGATATACGCATGGAAAGGCTTTTATTTGCCACGCGTGTATCGACGCATATAGCGACGCAAAAAAATTTGGAGGAAAAAAGCAAAACCCGCGCGCAGGGGCCATTTTCGCCTGCTCGAGTCTTGGCCGAAACCTGCTGCGCAGGTATTATGGCCATCTCCACCCTCCCCAACCCCTCTCTCTCTCTCTCTCTCTCTACCTCTACATCATGTGTGTGTGTGTGTGTAGGAGAGAGAGAGAGAGAGAGAGAGAGAGAGAGAGAGAGAGAGAGAGAGCGATGTCTGTGTGTGTAGAGGAAAGAGAGAGAGAGGTGTGTGTATGTGTGTGTGTAGGAAATAGAGAGAGAGAGAGAGAGCGGTGTGTGTGTATAGGAAAGAGAGAGAGAGAGAGAGAGAGAAATATGTGTGTGTGTAGGAAAGAGAGAGAGAGAGAGAGAGCTAGAGAATTAATGTATGCTTAGGAAATTAAAATTAAAGAAAAAAAATTAAAGAGAGAAATGAAATGAAATGTTATATTAACGTCTTCGAAAGGCCAAAGTGACCTATGAGACATGAGACAAGAAAGTACAATGTGATGGATCTGATATAAAGTCAGAGTAAGAAGATGACAAAATAAAATATTATGGAATCCTAAACTGCTCGGTGTGGACTAAACGGCTAAACGAGCTAGTTGGGATAGGTAGATCTCCTCCATGGTCAGTACTCTGACCGGGCGTTGTGCATGTCGAGCCAAAGTGACCTAGCTAGATCCTCAAATGCAACCTCTGTCGATGTTGTGTAGTCCTCCGCAGTCGTGGGTGTCTAGATCTCCCTAGATCAGTCGCTCGTTCGATCATTAGAGAGAGAGAGAGAGAGAGAGAGAGAGAGAGAGAGAGAGAGAGAGAGAGAGAGAGAGAGAGAAGAGAGAGTTTTATATATATATATATATATATATATATATATATATATATATATATATATATATAGAGAGAGAGAGAGAGAGAGAGAGAGAGAGAGAGAGAGAGATAGGGAAGTGGAGCTCCAGGAGTTATGGCAGAGAAATAGGAAAATAGAGAAATAGAGAGAGATAGGAAAATAGGGAAATAGAGAGAGAAAGAGAGATAGCGAGAGCGAGATCGAGAGAGAGAGAGAGAGAGAAAGAGAGATAGCGAGAGCGAGATCGAGAGAGAAAGAACGAGAGATAGGGTACGCAGACAGAGAAGAAACTATGGAACTAAAAGAGGCAAAGGGGTTTTGCCTGCTACATGCATTGCCATGTACACATGGGAGTGCATGTATGTGTCTACCCATATAGGATTTGACCAATAAAGACGAGATTTTGACCCGGTGGTCCTGATCTCCGTACACCTCTGGACCGAGGTGTACGGAGATTGGTCAAGACTAGAGAATGCGAGGTAGTTTACATTGTGAGGAGTATATATATATATATATTAAAACAACATTCATAATCATTGTAGATGGCAACGTCATCAACTAACATGGAGGAAAAGATTGCATGCTCGTGCACGCTCTGCAAGTATCAAATCCTGCGTAAGCGTAGGATATGTAATGAGCATGTGCACAAGTACGGAGAGTTTGCTGGAGAAACCGTACAGAATCTGCGATACGACTCCTACAAAACGGGCATTGATTTCCGCGATATAGCACCTACATCTGAGAGAGAGAGAGAAAAAAGATTATGCGTGAAGGTCCGACCAATATAGAGCCACGGATGGAAGCAGAAAAGGGCTTACAGACAGAAGACGACGGCATGGAGGAGATGCTGGATGCCTTCTTCCAGACAAGCGAGGAGAACACAAACGAAGCAGCACCAGAAGCCGTGCGCCTATCTCCTGAAGACATGTTGAGGAAGTTGGCACGTCAACCAATCTATGAAGGCACCAAAATATCTGTTCTTTGTACTTGTCTAGCGTTTTTGAATCTTCAGTCAGTGTACGGGTGGTCAGATGCAAGCGTCACTGCTTTGTTTAGGTACGTAATTTACAAAAGAGATTTTCCGATTGCAACGGTGATGTGCTCGGAGAGCTTTTTAATTTAATGTGGCTTAAACAGGTTATTGCGGGAGCAACTTCTCCTGGTTGGCAATGAAATGCCCCCCTCCAGGCCACCCCCTCCAGGCCAGATGCAAAGCAACTTCTGACCTCAGTTGGCTTGGACTACAACAAGATTCATGCATGTCCAAATGATTGCATTCTTTTTCGCAATGAATTCGCAGATTGTCTGTCGTGTCCTAAGTGCGGAGCAATGCGCTACAAACAAGATGCAGTTGGCAAGACAGTGCCAGCTAAAGTGTTGCGGCATTTCTCTATTATTCCTAGGATAAAAAACATGTTTCGTTGTGGTTCCATTGCAAAGTTGATGCGGTGGCATTCTACAAATAGATCCACTGACGCAACATTTAGGGTGCCCGCTGATTCGAAGGCTTGGAGGCACATTGAAGATACCTGGCCACATTTTAAGAGTGAACCACGCAATTTGCGTTTGGGCATGGCAATGGATGGAGTCAATCCATTTGGCTTGAGAAGCTCGTCATGGAGCACTTGGCCTGTGTGCCTTATCAATTACAACCTCCCGCCGTGGCTTGCTATCATGAAGGGTCATTTGATTTTAAGCTTGATTGTACCTGGTAAGTTCAAGGCGAAAAACATGGATGTTTATCTAGCTCCACTAGTTGACAAGCTCCAGGAGTTATGGCATGGGATCCACATAGCAGATGCGGTTGAACCAGTAGGACAACAACATGCAAGGATCCGTGGACTTCTTATGTGGACTATGCATGATTGGCCAAGATACGGAGAAGCTTCTCGTAATGGTTATTGATTTACAAAATTCTCGCTATTCGCAAGCCCTTTGCCTTGGCCTGATTCATGCTTTGATATATGCAGGACTAACAACTTCGGGATACAGTGCATGTCCAATTTGCGGGCAATCTTTGGATGTGCGCTATTCTACCTCTCTTCGAAAGACAATTTATCAATGCCACCACCGTTATCTTCCAGATGGCCATCACTTGCGCGAAGGCCAGCTTGGTCGCGTCGAATGTCGTCCTATGCATGTACAAGAGTGGCGTCGCCGATGGGAGCAACATGAGGGGCAACCTGTTCTAGGAATGAAACGTTTGTCCATTCTCCATACGTTGCCATACTGGGGTGATCTACTAATTAACCATTTACTGGATCCAATGCATATATTCAAGAATGTGGGAGAGCTCCTCTGGAAGACAATCATGGGAATGAAAGACAATCGAGCTTCATGAGATGATTTGCAGTCGGTTGGAAAGATGCCAGAGCTGTGGCCTTTCACCAATGCAGCTGGTCAAACAAAACTTCCAAGAGCGCCATGGGTATTGCTAAAAAACGAAGAGCGACAAGTGAAAAGGGTGATTTTAGAGTTCAAGACGCCAACAGGATATATGCGATGTCTCAAGACAGCATTCACCCGTGATGATCAACTGTCAGGGTTGAAATCGCACGACTGGCATAAGTTCTTGCAATTTATTCTTCCAATTGCGATCAAGGGGTGTTTAACAGAGGAAGTGCGGACCTGCATATACAAGATTTCAGAGCTAGTGCGGTGGATCTCTTCCAAGGAGATACGGGAGGAATCTATTGCAGAAGGATGGCTGGTGCAAGAGTCTCTTGTATTGACGACCGAATTTCTATCCGTTTCTGACCCAGAAATGCCTCGACTATGGAGCGATGAGGAGGATGCAAGACTGGTGGGAGAGGAGCTGCAAGGGCAAGGGGTGCCGAAGAAAATGAACCTGGACATGCGAGAAAAGATCATGAAGTTCTGTATACTAAATTCAGCGCCGATGCAAAAATGGCTTGAAAGGTACGAAGAAGAGAAAGAGAGACGCAATCTAGAGCGACAGGATTTCAGGCGAAGTCGAACGACTAGAGGCTTACCCTTGCCAGACTCTCTCGCTCCTCTTCCTGAATTCCCTACAATGGCATGGTTGGACAAGACAGTGAGAGCAGCTCGACAGATCGGAGAACCCATATCTCTAGAAGAGGAAGAGCTGGCTATTGGATGTGACTGGAAGCATCATACATACATGGCACTGTGGTCGCATGGAAAGCATTTCAGAACACAACAAATTGATAGCAGAAGAAACATGTTTGACAGTGGGGTAATGGTTAGTTTCATGCAAAAGAGCAGGGCCAGTGCTACAGACACGAATGAGAGCACTAACAACCTGGATTACTATGGTCTAGTGTCAGATATCCTGAAAGTAAGCTTCAAGCGGTTTGAGATGTTTTTGTTGGATGTGAAGTGGTTCAAGGTGATTACTTCTGGTCGCAATGCAACGGTACACAGAGATGGAAACAAACTTGTGCAAATAGATTCTACAAAGATTTGGACAGATGCGAGCGACACATTTGCTCTCCCCGAACATTGCGAGCAAGTGGTCTTTGTACCGGACCCTCGAGAGCGACAATGGTGGTTTGTGGTTCAGGTTGCTCCAAGAAATAAACAAGTATTTGAAGGGAAAGATCTCCTGGAGGAAATTCAGTCAGACGACGTCCATACTACTGTGACATTAGATGAGATGGACAAAGGTATGGCAGAGGAAGCTGACAGATATACGAGGGATGACGCAGACGAGCCAGAATTGACACTTGTAGATGAAGATGCAATGGATGAAGACAATCTGCCAGAACGAGTTGGGGCAGAGTTATGT
Source organism: Adiantum capillus-veneris (assembly GCF_014529385.1). Classification (NCBI taxonomy): domain Eukaryota; kingdom Viridiplantae; phylum Streptophyta; class Polypodiopsida; order Polypodiales; family Pteridaceae; genus Adiantum; species Adiantum capillus-veneris. Next base: position 12,675,829 of record NC_140946.1, on the reverse strand, counting down.
TTGCAATTAGAGATAGACTGATACGGTGCAAGATCTTATCGATGATGCCTCACTCGTCGAGGCCTAAGCCTGTAAGTGTTTGTGTGAAGACTTTGATTTAAAATTAAGCTTAAAGTTAATTTAAACAACTGTGTTCTGACTCTTTATTTTACTTTCTTTGTGCAAGACTTTAGTATGGCAGACGAGATTCCAGATCCCGCTTCCATGAGTGCAGATGCATTCATGGGCTTCGTTACACGGATGACGCCTGCTCAGATAGTAGAGGCTTCTCAGTATTGGGTAGCCAGAGGCACGGGTACTATGCCTCCGGGCTTCACACCCGAGGGCCCGACGCTTAGGGAGGGGACGCCTATGGGTACAACGCCTTCTTCTCCCATCACGGCCGCTTCGACACCTAGGGGTGGTGCAGAGGCGGGTACGTCCTCATCTCTGCAGCACAGACGCACTCGCCAATCTCGGCGATCGTCAGGTGGAGGTGGTGGTTGCTGTGGAGGAGGGTCCTCAGATGCTTCGACCCCTCCTTGCTCACGACCCTCGTCCTACCCAGGCACACCTCTCGACACACCTCTTGGCACACCTGCGACACCTTGGGGGGAACACGATCCTAGTGCCTCCAAGATCTATACTGTATAGGGAGATGGTTTCGTTGACATGGAGAGTCGGGACTGAGATGCGACAGCGGATTCGCCAGCTCGTGGAGCTGCAGTTTTCGACCAGCATTCTGACGTCTTGGGATCAGCAAGAAAAGGAAAAAGTCACTTACATAGTGGAGACCATCCTGAGAGAGTACCAGCCTGCTCTGGGTTCTTCCGTTGTTCCTGTGCGGTGGATCAAGGGTGTTGCACGGGACACCTTGAAACATCGACGAGATGCAGCTTGGAAGGCTTTCAGGACCGGCTCGCCGAAGCCTTCGGGCATCCCACACGAGACGTGGCTGCAGATAAGGGAGGATGAGCGGACAGCGGCCACGCGATTCAGACAACAGCGTGAGGCTGCGCAGGTACGACAGATGACTAGGGAGACATCTCATCTTGGCAGCGGAGGCTTCGACACCTTTGGCTATGACTTTGTGAGTTTCTAATCCAATCTTAACTATGGCGTTTTTTAAAACGCGATGAATCATGTATTCTTATTACTTTGATTTTTGTATAAACGCAGAATCTTGCAATGCATCGAGCTCCGACACGCGAGGAGGAGTCAGATGGATATCGCAGAGGTATCTATGAAGTACTGAATGATCTTGAAGCTTTAGGAGAGCCTGTAGACTGGGAGGCCTTACAGTCTCGCTAATCGCTTGAGGTGAGACGTTAATATGTGTAAGTTGATTTAATTAAGTCAGTATATGTGAAGTAATATCAATACTAATTTTGTGAGTTGTCCTACGTGCAGGTTGCGACGCCGAGTCATTAGTGGACCAGATTTCATATATATGCTTTGTGAGACACAGACAAGCTTCTGTGTCTCTTTTTTGTACAAACAGTTAGTGTTCAGACAGTTATTGTTTCCCTTATGGTTATGATTATTGTCATTGTCATTGTATAGACAGTTATTGTTTCTCTTTCTGGTTATGCTTATGGTTATTGTTAATTTTGTTTATGGTTATGGTTATCTGCATTATGGTTTTGATCAAAGTGGTTATAGCCGGTTATGGTTTTATGTTATGGTTATGCTTTTAATTTATGGTTATGGTTCGTTATGGTTATGCTTTTCAGTTGGTACGGTTGTCCTTCATTGGCCTTAAATCTCATGTGAGATCCTACATGGATAGCATGTATGAGGCGTATACATGATATGGTTTTTTTTGAAAAGTTTATGTAAAAAAAAAGAGAACTCTGCCGAAATTTCTGCACGCGGGAGCATGGTTGATATTTTGGTGCTGCTCGCTTTCTTGGGCAGAGGGCAGGACGTCTTTCGGTGGCTGTGTCCATCTTTTAACTGGGCACAGGCCAGGCTACCTGCCCTCTGCCCAAGAATTTTTTTTTCTGTTATGGTCGTCGCTATGTGCGTGGCAATCTGCATCGCTATATGCGTGGCAATCTACGTCTCTATATACGTCTATACCTGTGTCGCAAATAGCGACTGGTTTCACAGCGATGCGGTAGCGACGCGCCGCGTCAATATCTGCGTCGATGACACCTTATTTTGTTGTAGTGAAGTTTTACAATTTAAAGTCTCTCATGCATGATTCAAAGGTTGATTAGTTTCTAGCTCACTTGAAGTATGGAATTTAAAACAAGCCAAGAGCTGAAAATAATGCAATTTTTGAATGAATTTGAAGTGGCTCTTTAAACCAAATTTTACATTTTAAAGCTTTTCAAAAAGTTGGCTAACAACTAGCTCACATGAAATTTTACAATTTTTAGAGCTATCTATGAGCTAGAGATGACTGCAACTTAATGAAATGAAAATGAATGGCTCTCACTATCCAAATTTTATACTTGAAAGCTCTCAAAAAATTGTCTACACTAGCTCGAATGAAAACATTTTCACTCTAGACCAAGCTATGAGCTAGCATGTATACAATTTTTAATCCAAATAATTGGAATTGCTCTAAGTAGCCAAATTGTGCAATATTTTGCAATGATGACCCTTTCTTGGATCAATTGAAATCACACACCTGCAACAACCCTTGAAAATAAATCTCGATTGTTAGTGCATGAAAGCATTTGTCAATCATTACAAGCACTAAAAGCATGCTCAATCAATTCCATGCTCAATTTTAATGCACATTCCTAACCAAGCATCTTTGAATCATTCAATGGTGGCTTGCATGCTAAAAAGAATTCATTTTATTTTGCAAAGCACTAAAAGTGTAATGCCCAATTGCCAAATAGATGCACACAATTTTGAGAAATTTGCTCTCATGTAGCACAAGTCAAGAAAAGAGCGAGAGTATAATAGTCATAAGGTGCAACTAATTATGATAATTTATGAGTTAACTTAGTGGGCAAAATTTGCAATTGAGTGCATTAGATGCCCTTCAATGGAAGCCCCACACTTTGGAAACCGACCAACAACTTGTTTAAAACAACCAATTTTAATATTCGGCAATCATTTGACATTTAGCCCAAACACAAAATTTAACACAAAACACATCCATGCAAAGATTGTCTATCTTTGGCTATACAAAAAAAGCACGTGTGCATAAGCTCCTAGCTTAGAGGGTTCCATTGACATTCAAATGAGCTCAAAATATTAAATGCAATATACACACAGAAGAGTCGAGTTAAGCAGCTAATGTTGGTGCAATTGATCCAAGAGTCAGAATGATAGAGCTGCAGGGTGGTGAAAATGCAGGAGATGAGCCCATTTCCAGGCAAGACTTTGGGCGGAGCTGGGTGCAGTGCCAAAAGATGGGAATGACTGCTTATATATTTTATTTTATTTTTAATATATTTATTTATTTATTTTTGAAAAAAACTTTTTGTCATGATAGCACGATGTGTTGTAGCTCAGGCAGCAGGGCCGGTGGAGCCGGAGAGAGAGAGAGAGAGAGAGAGAGAGAGAGAGAGAGAGAGAGAGAGAGAGAGAGAGAGAGAGAGAGAGAGAGAGAGAGAGAGAGAGAGAGAGAGAGAGAGCCTAACTCAAGCTAGGGCGTTCTCTGTGAGCCGAGGACTGCGCAGGCACAGTGAGTGGGGTCGGCTTCGGGTCAACAGCATCACGTCGGTCCATGAAGGTGTCACGCCGAATCAGTATCCATTTTGGGGTGTGTGTGCCACTCAAAAGCTTCTCTTTCAATTGCCACTTCAATCCAAATTATCAATCATTGCAACTCGCGTTACTCATACCACTATCCATAAATACGCATACCAATTTGGTACAAAACATTGGTCAATTTAAACTCGATTTTTAATCATCGCAAATTTAATTGCTCATATCTCATGGCCCTAATCATCCAAATCCAATCGGATTTGTCATTTGGCTTGTATGGTTACTCATGAGTGAAAATATCCACAATTGAGCATTAATTAAGTGATGAATCTCAATTCTCAAAGCCAATTTGTGATCCATACATCAATTATTTGGCCAAATCAATCATCATAATTGGTAAAAAATACCAATTATTCATTTAAGCACCGGATTGTACATGCCATTGAGTAGACACACACACCCAAATTTAGGCCATGCAAAAATTACATCAATTCACATTGCAATGCTCAAATTGCAAACTCAATCAAGCATAAGTGAATGCATGCATGCTTAGTTTCTAAAAAATTAGCCCTATTTTTACCCAATCAAGCAATGCACACACTCAAAAATTAAGCACAAACGATCAAATTTGGCTCAATTGGCAATGCATTTAGGCTCACACCTAATGATTGCACACACTTTTTATGAACAATTCACAATCAAAAATTATTTTGGTGCCCCAATTGCCTCAATCATTGAAAATCAAGTGGACTTGGATGGGCATACACACTCAAATTTTGCCCGATTTTTTGGCAATTAGACCTATCCAATGTTTGAATTAGTTTAGCATACATATCAATTACATGATTGCATTCTCATGTACCATCAATTCCATCAATTTATATGCATGCACACACTCAAGGTTAAGTGCACACACACTTGAATTTTTTGACAGTTTTTTCCCCCCCTCTTTGGTGCATTATACACACAATGATTTTTATGCACAAACATGAATTATTGATGAGATTTAACCATTTTTTTGATACACACAAAGTTCATTAGTGAAAATTTGACTATCAATTTCATTCCAAGTGAATCAAATTAGGTGCAAAGTGTAGGTCAATTAAGTTACACACCTAATTTTAGCAAATACTTAGCAACATTGAACCACATTAACCAATAAAAAATTGACATGAGCAAGTGAGTGCACTTACATCGTAATTACACTCCAAGCTATTCCTTTGCTCCACACGAAGACGCATCATTGCACACACAAGTGTGTGCACCATCAAATCGGCTCCAAAATTGACCATTTGTAGGTCAAAAATCAAACACTAAAATCATCAAATTAGGCATAAATTAGCACAATTAACTTGATTAGAGTGATGATTCCACCTCTTACAAGGGGATTAATCATACATTACACTTCAAATGTTAGTAGTTAGGTTAGCAAGGTTAGTCAAAATCAATAAAAATTAGCATGAAATTTAGTATAATTAGATGGAAATGAAGCAAAATTAGCAAAAGTTAGTGAAATTGGGGGTTTGGGGTATTCGTAACTCAACATTAGCATCAATTCCTTGCACAAGCATCATCAAATCACACCAAAATTGAGTTACACACTCAAAAATTGAGAAATTAGTAATGAAATTACTCTATTCTACACATCTTAAACTCACTAACTTAGGTTATCGATCCCTGGCAATGGCGCCAAATGTTGGGAGGCGTTGTAGCACGACCTAATCGCAACCCACACAAAATTATCATGCATAACTGCTTCTTGGCCATATACCATCTTGAATGGTGTACAATCTATAGCCACTTTGTAAGCTGTATGATACGCCCATAGAGCTGATGTCAGCTTTTAAATCCCAATCTATGCGATGAGCTTCCACTGTTTTGGTCAAGATAGAAATTAAAGTCTTGTTAGTGCTCTTAGCTTGGCCATTTTCTTGTGGATAATAAGGTGTAGACTTATGGTGGGTTATCATGAAGTTTGTTGTAAGTTCCTTTATCACTCCATTTATAAAATAAGTACCATTGTCACTCACAATCTCAAAGGGACAACCAAATCGTGTAAAAAAGTTCTCAAAGAGAAACTTACCAGTTGACTTTGCATCAGTCTTGCGTGTTTCCTTGGCTTCCACCCACTTTGTCACATAGTCAATGGTAATGATAATATATCAAGATTGAGTGTTACAAATTGCCGGATTAATTGGGTCTACAAAGTATAAACCCCACTTTTCAAATGGTTGGGTCACTTTGATAGGATGTAAGGGCAACTTATCCTTTCGTTGTGTGATCTTGTAATGTTGGAATTCATCACACCCTTTTGCAAAAAGTAATGCATCCTTGAATAAGGTAGGCCACCAAAAATAGCCTAATTGCAACACCTTTCTAGCAAGGGTGGAAAACCATTAAGTAAAAAATTCACAATCTTCTCACTCCATTCAGGCATGGTCTCGACTAAGAATAGGGAAGTATCGGGCAATTCATTATTGATTCCCGGGGCTTCACCATTGGGTATGCGAGACAAATGATCCGACATGACAGGTCTTTTATCGAGTCTCACCACAACGATAAAATCAAACTTAAGAAGAATTAACAACCATTGTGCAATTCTTTCCGTGGAACAAGGTTTACTCACTAGATACAACAATGCTTGATGATCAACATAGAAAACAAACTTGTTGGCAAGAATGTAGTAGCAAAATTTCTTTACTGCGTAAATCATAGCTAAACCTTCCCGCTCTGTAGTGGTGTAATTTCTCTCAGCATCATTTAATTGACAACTTGCAAAGCTAATGGGGTAATCCAATTTATGTTCTCTTGGTTGAGCTAGAACACACCCAATAGAAAAGTTCGATGCATCAATATGCATATGGAAAATTACATTTTAATCGGGCACTCGTAGAATGGGATCACTTGTCAAGGGATTTTTTAATAACTCATAAGCATGGTCACACTCCGATGTCCCCAGTGGAACTCAATAAGAAGCTTGTACGATGGGCGAGCTATCTTGACAAATTTTAAAATAAACTATTAGTAATAACCAACATGGCCCATGAACCTTTAAACTCCCTTATAATTTGTAGGTGGTGGAAAATTGGAAATGGCTTTAATTTTGCTCTCATCTGTGGAAATCCCACTTTTGGACACCATATGCCCTAAAATGACTCCATGTTTAACCCAAAATTGGCATTTGAAAGGGTTTAAGGCGATGCGATACAATCTGTACTTCTCAAACACTTTTTGTAAACATGATAGATGTTATTTCCAAGAGGAATAAATGCAAAGGCCATCTAAGAAAGCTTCACAAAACTCCCTCAAATATCCCTAAAAACAATGTTTATTAATGTTTAGAAGGTAGCAGGGGCATTGGTTAAGCCAAAAGCCATAACATGAGATGCGAACACTCCAAATTTGTTTATAAAAGCAGTTTTAGCTTGATCCTCTAGTGCAATTGTTATTTGATTGTAGCCAAAGAACCCATCAAAAAATCTATAAGCTTCCTTCCTTGAAACTCTTTCAAGCACATGTTCCGAATGTGGCAAGGGGTAATGATCTCTCCTACTGGTGGCATTGACCTTCTTTAGATCCACGCACACTCTGAGTTTCCCATTCTTTTTTGGCACAATAACTATTGGAGACACACATTCTGAGTGGTCAATAGGGTATATGAATCCGCATTTGAAAAGCTTTTCAATCTCTCCTTGAACAATCTTTGCATACTTAGGATTCATTGGGTAGGGTCGTTGTTGGACTGGTTTAGCCATGCTATTCATGGGAATTGTGTGTTGCACCACGGAAGGTGGAACACCTTTAATATCATGATATGTCCAAGCAAATTTATCCTTGAATTCCTTGAGAAGCTCCTTAAGTACATATTCCTCAGTCTCTGTCAAATCTTGGGCACTGAAAATAGGTTTGGACTCCTCACCTGGGTCTGCTAACTCTATTTTCTTAACTATTGTTGGACCACCATAGACTCCATTACTTCCATCGATAGGTGTTCTCTGGGTCTTTGTATACACACCCTTATGCTCCTCCGTGGTGTAGAATTTGAAATGATTAGGTGCAGGATATAAATCTATGGGGTCTTGTTGTTTTGTGGACTGTGATTTCTCTTCTGCTTCCTTTTGTTGTTAAGCTAGCTGTCGATTTTGTCGTATCCTTATAGTACGGCTCAACTTTGGCTTCCTTGTAGCTTCTAGCTGTGCAATGTCAATGGGTTGTGGACTACACCACATGACACTTTGAAGGTATTCATCCCAATTATCTACCAACTTTCGATGAGCATCACATGCCCCAATATAATTAAGCCATTCTGCGGTAGATTTCCTTTTATTTATTTTAGCAGGCACATTTGCTCGATATCTTTGCCTCTTATATCTCTTACTGGTCTTGTCTAATTTTCAATATGACCTTCCTCTAGTGAAGAGTCACTAGATGAATTGCTACTTGTCTCTTCTCCTCTTCCGGATATATTGTCAATTAGGGCACTGTTGGGCTCCATATGGTTTGTTTTCATATTTGCACCAAGATTTAACTCAGATTCTTTGTCCTCAGAGTCAATTTCAATTGATGATTCCGACTCCAAATCGTGTGGGCTATAGTCTCTTCAGACGCTACTGGTTCCCATGTCAGTCAAGCCTTCATCTAGTAGGTCATCAGAAGCTATATGCATTGCTCCTATCATATTTAAAGGTACGAGTTGTGGCATTTCATCCCCCTCATATGTCATCCCCCTATTTTCCCAAGCTTCTATGGTTGCTGCTAGGTTGACCAAATCCACGTTGTCAGACTCAGTCATCCCAGGTAGAACATCCATATAAGGGGAATCCTCCCCAACGTTATTGTCCTTTTTACACGTGTAACAATACTACAATGGGGCCGAATTTATTTTTGGTGTCAGATCTATGATGAATTATAAATTTGTTTCCTAGGGAATGTGCCCAACCCGTCACAAGATCAACTCAAATGGCAAAGTCTTGGAGCTGCAAGTAGATGTGGTTTTTAGACCAGTCATGCATCCCAATAGGTTTAACAATAGTCCTATTGGCCATCATTACCACTATGTTTGTAGTCCCAAGGTGAGGTCTTCTCATAGTTTCCCAGAATTTTTTATGGTTACAACACTAACCCCAGTACCACCATCAAGGATTCCCTTCACAGTTAATCCCTTGGTGGTGATTGGTATGGTTGCATTGGATTCATTGCCTTCAAAGTATTGTCCCAACTTGTTAATAGGTATTTCAACAACAGAGTTCTCATCTAGGTTGGGTTGTGGATCTAAGTGTTCCTCCTCTATTGGCACCTCCCTAGCTCCATCCATATGTGCAAATTGTGGTAGCCCAACTTTCAGTTCTCCGTTGAAGAAAGCTTGAAGAGCTAAGAATAGCTTGGGTTCTCCCTATAGTTTAGACATGATGGTGGTTCTAACTTCTAAAGCCATGAAATTAATCAATTTGAAAATATTTAACGGTACTTTTTGGGCTTCAGTTCCTTGACATGGGAAAGATGGGATCTCCATTTCTTCAATAGGGTCAGGTAATCCCTCTGTAAACATCCTCTCCAACAAGAAGGGAGTACGCCCACTTCTCAATAACTTGAAGTCACTTTCTTCTTGGATAACACTAGGTATGGCTAGTGGTATATTGTCTTTGTGAGGTTGATTTTGTGTAGGGAACATTTTTTCTGTAATCTGAATCTGCTTAAGTGTTGGCTCTAGATCCCTTTGGGTCTCTTCCACCAAACTCATTAATTGCTTGACTCTCTTGATCTCCTTTGTAGGGTTTGGGTAAGTTCATATCTTCTTCTTGGGTTCCTTGGTTCCTGGCTATTGTGGCTTATGATGACGTTCCTTGTTGTTTTTCTTTTCTAATGGTCGTTTTAGTCTCCATGGTCTCACCTGAATCAGAATTCTCTTCAGCGTCGTTCATATATACGGGGTTGTCACCAGTCCCTGTGTTGGTCTTTGAAATGGGGTCTGACTTCGCTGCTTTTTGCGATCTCTTCCTTTGTATTTTCTTCTTCTTCTGAGATTGGGAAATTGATGCTGTGTCACTTTCTTCAAGAATATAGTTTTGGTTTGGAGCATCGATTGTGTGAGTACATTTAGTGGTACCACAGGTGTACTTTGTGATGGCTTCTCGGTAACCTTAATTAAGTTTAATGGCATGATCTTTGGTGCACTTGGATTATTAGGACATTGGGCAGTCAAATGGTCTATGCCACATCAATTACACATGAGTATCAGCATTGTAGATGTGCTTGCCTGATTGTTTTGCATTAGTGTGGTATTCTTTTGTAGTCTAATAGGACAGCGGCTACACAATCTGGACCCACACACTCGTAACATTGAAGAGGTGGTTTCTTGGCAGTGAAATTGATATTTTGGCTGTTAAAATTAGGGTTGTAGAGAAACGGACACAGCTTGGAGAAGACAAAGGAAGCTCAAGGCACACAATAGAGAGTGTGTTGCTTAGTGTGCAACGGAAAGATAGATAGCCCTAGAGTGATGGGTGTATATACAATGCTCGGGGGAAAAAACCTCCTAAAGAGGGAAAAAATGCCCCGGCGGTCCTAGTGTGTTCATACACATCACTACCACATGTATATGGTAGCAAATCCCCCCTGGAGAGATGCAACAAGAGCTGGCACATGAGTAAAGGGAAGTGCCATGCCCTGAGGACATGATCAGTCCACAAAGGGGAGTAAGACCGGACAGCTTCAAGCTTCTCATGAAACAATGCCTTTCTGAAAAGGTATGCAAGGTTGTCCTGTGTTGGCACATAAGCCAAGCTGATCTCTCCTGCTGAGAGCCTCTCCCTGACATAGTGGTAATGCACCTCAATGTGCTTTGTGCGAGCATGAAAAACTGGGTTCCTCGCAACTGCCAATGTACTTTGACTGTCAGTGTAGATAGTGTTGGCAGTGCCCTGTCCAACACCCAAATCAGCCATAAGGCGTCTGAGCCATACACACTCAACCGTAGCTGTGAAGACTGCCCTGTACTCAGCCTCACAACTCGAAGTGGCCACAGTAGGTTGCTTCTTGCTCAACCATGATATACATGAACTACCAAGCATGAAACAAAAACCACTTGTGGACACTCGCATGTCAAACAACCAGCCCAATATGAGTCCAAAAAAGCATGTAAATCTGGTGGCAATGATCCCCCCTTGGGATAAAACAAGCCAAGGTGTAAAGTGCCACTAAAGTAGCAAAAAATCCTCTTGACAACCTGCAAATGCTTAGACCCTGGGCTATGCATAAATATGCTGACCTGTGAGACTGCAAACTGAATATCCGGCCTTGTGTTGCTTACATAAATGAGGCAACCAACAACAGTTTGATAAAGAGTGACATCAGTAGGATCGCCAACATCATGTAGACTCAACTTCAAACCTATTTCCATGGGAGTGGCAATAGGTTTGCAATCCTCAAGTCCAAACTTACATAGCAATGTCTCTTTGTAACTTTTCTGACACAAGGCAATACCACCATCACACTGCTTAAACTGTATACCCAAGTAATGATGCAACAGCCCCACATCTTTCATCTTGAAAGTAGCATTCAAATCAGCCTTAAATTTAGCAGTATGTCTCTCATTTGGTCCAGTGATCAGCAAATCACCGACATAAAGAACCACAATGAGAAGTACATCACCCTCACGCTTTACATACAATGTGCTTTCTGTTGGACTGTTACAAAAGCCTCATTTGACCACATGAGTGTCAGTTTTCTCATACCAAGCACGAGGAGATTACTTCAACCCATACAAAGCCTTCTTATATCTGCACACTTTCTCCTCTTGTCCTTTTATGACAAAACCACGAGGCTGTGTTACATAAAATTCCTCAAATATGTCACCATTCAAGAAATCAGTAACAATGTCTGATTGATGTACATCCCAACCAAAATGAGCTGCCAATGCACATAGAAAATGCACAATAGTCATACGACAAGTGGGAGCAAAAGTCTCTTCATAATCTATGCCTTTTTGTTGTGCATAACCCTTTGCAACAAGTCGAGCCTTATGGCGATCGATCTCACCATCCGGCTTGCATTTCAACTTGTAAACCCACTTCGTACCAATGGCCTTTTTGCCAGGAGGCAAATCACATAGGGTCCATGTGTCATTTTCTATAAGTGCATCATATTCTGATTGCATGGCAGCCATCCAATTTTCTGAATTCTATGCTGCAATGAAAGACAGAGGCTCCTCAACATCATGTAAGCTAGACACAACCAAGCATAACAATCTGATGCATAAGATGCATGGCGAGAGCCTGAACGAGTATGACTAGACAAAGGTGCATCCAATTTACTGTCACGCAAAGTGTGCACCAGCCATTTTGGCATACCTCTAACCTGCTCATTTTCAGCCCTTTCCTCATCAAGTACATCATGTACATCTGCATCAGTAATAGGCTGATCTGTAACATTTTTAGAAACCCCCATAGGCTGTACATTTGCCTCATTGGAACTTACATTCGTATTTCCAGCATTGAAAAGAGGCAACAAAGTGTCATAAATGTCCTGTGAGCTTACATTACTGTCTCTAGTACATGACAGCAAGGGCTGAACAGAATCTTCCACAAACACTACATCCCGTGAAACTAGAATAGGTTTTGTTTGCGGATGATACAACCTGTACCCTTTGCTTTCAACACTATAACCAACAAAAATACATTTGACAGCCTTATTATTCAATTTTTTGCGCTGTGTTTGTGGCACCAAAGCATATGCCAAACAACCAAAAACACGCATGTGCTCAATAGAAGGCTTTCTATCATGCCATGCTTCATATGGAGTAATGGACTGCAAAGCTTTCGTAGGACACCTGTTTAGTACATAAGTGGCACACATGATGGCCTCAAGCCAAAAAGAATGCGGAAAAGCTTGACTTTTGACCATACATCGTGCCATTTTTATAAGTGACCTGTTTTTCCTCTTAGCAACACCATTTTGATGAGGTGTATAAGGCAGTGTACATTGGTGTTTTATCCCACGACTAGCCAGAAATGCATTGAATTCATGAGACATATACTCCCCCCCTCGATCGGAACGGAGGGTGCCCATAGTACATTTTGAGACATTTTCAGCCATAGCCAAAAATTGTTTGAAGCACATAAAAACTTCGGACTTCGCTTTAAGCGGAAATACCCATGCATGCTTGGAGTAATCATGAATGAAAGTCACGAAGTACAGGTAATTACCCAAGGACGGAGTTTGCATGGGCCCACAAACATCACTATGCACAAGCTGCAACCTGCATGTTGCCCTAACTGAACCATCCTTTGGAAACTTTGAACACTGCATCTTACCCAAAATATAGCCTTCACAAACATGTTTGATAGGTGCTTCAAGAGGCGGCAAAGAAGCAACCATATCAGATTTCTGCAAACGCAGCAAACTGGCAAAATTTAGATGACCAAAATGTGCATGCTAAAGTTTTGCATCTAAAATAGCCCTTGAATCTGCAATAGCATTTGAAAAATTTTGTCCACACTTGTCATACAAAGTGAGCTTATACAGCTCACGGCACAAAAGGCTAGATGCAACAATTTCTTCACCAAAACTGAGATCATGAACTGTACATCTATCATCCACAAATTTGACTACAAGTCCAAGTCTAGCAAGTGCAGATACAGACAAAAGATTCTTCTTGATCCCAGGTATATAAAGTGCATCAACAAGTGTGAAAGAACTGCCATTAGCAGCAGTAAGCACAATCTTTCCAACTCCCTGGTCACTTGTTGGCACAAGTGACAGAATTCCCATGAGGGACGGGATCGAGAGAGGTGAACAATTCACGATGTGAGGTAATGTGCTTTGTAGCACCACTGTCGAAATACCACACATGTGAATATGCAGCGATTGACAAGCATGCATCATGGACAACAGGATTGTAAGTGCACTCTGCACTAAAAGCCCATTCTGCATCAACATCAGCATTGCAGTCTCCTTTTACAGAAGACTCAACAATGGCTGCATTTGTAGTGGACTAGCATTTGCATTGGAACCACCCTCTTTCTTAGCCTCTTTGGCCTTCAACTTAGGACATTGCTTGATCAAGTGATCGTTAGCTTTACAATAATGGCAATGCATCTTCTTTTTGCCCTTATCACCAGAATTGCCAGACGAAGCAGAAGCATTAGGAACATAAGTTTTGCCACTCGCAGCAAAACCATAAGAAGTGGCTACATTGCTGTTACCACCCTTTCTTTGAGAAGCAATAAAAGCCTGTTCAACTACACGCTGTCTAGTCCTGTTTTTTCTGGAGAGTGACTCTTACAACAGCAATGTGCATAATGCATCAAACTTGACAACTTCTGGATTTCCTTGGGTCATAAGTCTCCAAGTACTAGCAAAAGTCTGGTAAGAATCTAGTAAGGCATCAAGAATAGTCTCACAAGGGAACTGTTTGAAATGACTTCACCTGTAGAAATAAGTTACTCATTGATATCCTTGACACTAGCAAGGAAAGTGTCCATATAATCTTCCTCATGCATAATCTTCGACTCTAGCTCTTTTCGTAGTAAAGCAATTTTAGCCTCATTGCGGCTTGCATAAAGACCTGCCAAAATATCCCAAGCCTGTTTTGCAGATTTTGTTGAACGGATGTGAGGAACAATGGTGCATTTCACAGACAACGCAATCAATGCATGAGCTTGCGCATCCTTTACATCCCAACGAGCTTGTTTTACTTTGGGCAAAACAACTCTAATAGCAGCAATCCTTGCAGCAAGACCTGCAACATCCTCAACATCGCCTACATCCTCAGAACCAGGACGTACATCAATGCCCTGCACAATATTCCAGACGCCCTTTGACACAAGAACGTGTTGCATCATATAAGCCCACATAGGGTAATTGTCCCCATCCAACCTATCCTCAGCAGCAAACATCTTGAAGACATCTGTGTTGTTGTCAGCCATGGTAAATGTTGCACCTGATGTGAAAACTGCCCGAAAATAGGAGAAACGGAGCAGGAACAACACGTGCTATATAGCACAAACCATAGAAGACTCTAAGGCACCTGTTATGCAGAAAACGGCACTAACATAAATTTTGCACAAAATGACAAATTTGCCGGTGCAGACTTGCGTGTAGTGGAAACGGAGGCCAAAATGAGCCCGAATAAAAAATCTGAGCAGATTAAGCTCTACGAGCTTGCCCGAAATATTTGTCGACCTGCGAACGCTCGCCAAACCTCACTGTAATCGGAGAACGTGAGCAAGCGTGTTCTAGAGAAGCTGGCGACTAAGCCCGGGAGGACGTAACCTGCTCTAATAACAATTGTTGAAATTAGGGTTGCAGAGAAACGCACACAGCTTGGAGAAGACGAAGGAAGCTCAAGGCACACAATAGAGAGTGTGTTGCTTAGTGTGCAATGGAAAGATATATAACCCTAGAGTGATGGGCGTATATACAATGCTTGGGGGAAAAAACCTCCTAAAGAGGGAAAAAATGCCTCGGCGGTCCTAGTGTGTTCACACACATCACTACCACATGTATATGGTAACATTGGCCTCTTGCCACACAAGAGCAACTACTTGATAGACAGGTTTGACTTGTCCCCGATATTCCTCCATGTAGTGTGGACTTTCTTCAAGTGCATCAATCCCATAGGCAATATTAGGGTCTATATCTTCCTCATAGCCTTCCAAACAAGCAATAGATGACTCACAACCCACTTGATTCACAGAACTGATTCTCGGAAGTGGGGGTTGTGGTCCTAGCACTGGAGGTGGTAGGTGTTGTTTGAACAATATTTTGGGCCCTAGGGACCATCTATTGTGACGGTTGTTCAAGAGGTGGGGCCGACATCAATGCCGGCACTCGAGGTGTGTCCGTCCATGCTAAGGTTGGTCTATTGGTCACCATGCGTTTAAATATTATGCAATCCTTGGCTTGATGACCATACCTACCACATGCATTGCAATTCCCATTAAATTTTACTCTAAACATAGGGCATTCATTGGTACTATGTGGACCGTAGCAAACTGAGCACCATTGTTGCTCCCTTCTTGGATACATATGGTTGTTTTGTGGAGCACAATTGTCTCTAAGACTTTCTTGAATGGCCTTGGTAAGATCTGCTAAAGTCATCTCAGATATCTTTGGCTCTTTAGCAATAGGCTTTATGGTCATTGGCTCATGTCCCGATGCTTGCGAGCTAGTAAATTTAGGCTCAACAGACACTCTTTCTCCTTGAATCATTAAATTGTCCTCCAATTGGATCGCTTGGTGGTGATTGCTTCCCAAGTGGTGATACCTCTAATGACTAGACCATTGTAGATATCCTCATGTAGTAGTCCCCTGATGAATCTATCGAGCAATTGGTTATTATTGAAGCGCTCATTTGGATCACGACGAGAATTCAAATGCTTCAAGCAACTAATAAAGTCTCTCACGAACTCCCCTTTCTCTCCTTGGGCATTTTGGAGCTGAGATGCTACACTCCAAAGCACTCCCTCTCGTATGTACTCTTTCAAGAATAGTCTCCTAAGAGTAGGGTAGATCGTTTTCTCTTACACCCTTGAGGTCCTATACCAATCCCCAGCCTTCCCACTCAAGGTTGCATTACTCTTATGCAAGTGATTGTGTTCTCTTAGGGAATCGCATCCCCGTCTTCACTAAATTTTTATGTGAGCTTGGCTATTTGTATTGCCTTACTTTTAGGATCTCTATTAGGCATGTTACGCGTATTTCAACAATGGATCGACCAATAGCTTGAGAAAATGTTGACAAGTCACCCAAATGAGTAGGTATAGTGGGGACAAATACTCTTGGAACTGCATGTGGAATAGGGGTTGGCATTGGGTTTGGCGTATAGAAAGCCCTTTGGCTCCAAGTTGGGTATGATGTTGTGCCATGTGGTGGCCCAAAGTTCATATGTGTGGCCCTGTGTATAGCAAACGTGAGATGTGACATGCTAATGCTAGCTGGTATTGTCCTATTGAAATAAGGGCTTGGGTGTTGTGGTTGTGGAGCATAAGTTGTTTGAAACAATGGGAGGGGTAGGAGCTACATGAGCATGAGGACCCATAGGTGCATATGATTGATACACACTTGTAGGTACTGTTGTAGGCATTGGGCCACCATGTAGTGGTGCTTTACTAATAAATGAGATCCATGGCGTGTTTTTGGTCATGCCCATCATTGGGGTAGGCATGGTAGCCATGGTTTCATCAAGAGAAAGATGAGCTAAACTTGGAAAGGTAAAGCACTTGTGGGCTCAGATTGTACTGAGACCCCTGGTGAAACAACATATGGAGGATCCATCGCGCTTACCGAGGGAGTCTCCATTTGTGATAAAGTTGGTTGCTTAGCCTTTCTTGTATCCAAGAATCTCATGAGATCCATTGAAGGCATGTGGATCCCTTTGTTTAGCCTCTCCAACTCAATAACCCTATGGATGACATCACAAACTCTTTGTTGTTGATCCTCTATGCTAGTAGCACCCGTTGTGGATTGTAGGATATCTAGCCAACCCACGTGGTAGGTGTGACCTGTGTATAGGTTGGTTAAAGTCTCCATTTGTAGCATACTCTCAATTTTCATTTAGAAACACCCCATCTAGGATTGAGGTGCTAGGGGTGTCCTTTGAACTAGATGCAATGTGGCTTTCTATGGTTTGACTCTTAGTGGTTGATAATTCAAGAGCACTCGATTGCTCGACTAGCATGGATGATGACATAGGGACCTTCGCCTTTAGCTCTCTCCGTTGCTCTGCCGTGCATAAGCTTTTGATTTCCTTTTCCCTGGCTGCAAGGATATATCATTCAACCTCTTGCACTTCGGCAAGGCTCCTACCATCAGGTAATATAACCTCGGAGGGGAATAGCTCGGAAGAGTCAGGGGGTGCAGTGAATGGAGTATTCACATGCACATTCTCTAGGAGAATGGGGTTTACATTGGTCATGAATGGTGAATTTACTATCCCACCCCCTTTATTTTCATTGCTAGCTCCATGTTCGGAGTGATTGTTTCTACTAAGAGTCTCTTTCAAGAGGCTACACATGCTCGGCCCGGACCGTGGACCCATGGCATGCGTGTCTTGGCTTGAACTATCGGGATTGGGTATCATGTACCCTTCCATGACATCGTAGTCAGAGGAAAAGTCGCTAGATGCAATATGTGGGTCCTGAGTGGTACTACCTTGGGTTCCCGTTGAGGGCCTAGAGCCTAATGTGGAGGAATAATGGGTGCCCGCGTAAATGGAGACACTCTCTATGTGATCGTCCTCTAGCACACAACCAGAGTGTAGGTGCATGTGACCTCAAAACTCTAGAAGTGTTGGTGAGTGCCCGTGAAGGCTGCTTACCTAGTTTTTTGGGTGTTTTGCAACCCAAATTTACTCTTAATTTTTTATTTTTTTTGGTCTTTTTTTCTAACCAAGCCATGGAATATGGCATATGATAGCTTAAAACAAGTGTCTTGGTTAGAGGATGTGCCGTGTTTTGCATCCCTCGATTCGGTTACTTAAAGCCCTCGAAATCCTAAAAACAGTCTTTTTTTAGTCGAGAACAAGGCTAAAATTAGTAAGTTCAAGGGGTAAGTGTGAAGGGAAGGGTGGAGGACTTGAAGGACTTGTCCCACATACCCTCCCCTCACTTGAGGAGCTAGTCTTTATATATATAGTAGTGTCTATACTATATCAGAAGATTGAGGAATTGGCTTGGGCTTGGGCTTGGAGGAAGATCCCGATCCTTTCCTTTTAAAGTAAGATTTTTTCTTTTTTCTTTTTGTTTTTGCATTTTCTTTTTGGTCTCAAATTTTCCCAGCATTTTTTTTTAAACACAAAAAACATTTTGAAAAAATCTGTCTGTGGATAATGTTTTGCTGTGTGGGCACTGAGCTCATGCGCATAGAGCCTACCTCACGCGTGTGCACCTGGAAGCTCTGTCTAAGCTACCTACAACTAACAGAACTAATTAACACTAATTAGCACTCTATGCGTCGAGCTCATGCGCATAGAGCCTACCTCACGCGCGTGCACCTGGCAGCTCTGTCTAAGCTACCTACAACTAACAGAACTAATTAACACTAATTAGCACTCTACACACACTATCTAACACATCAAAATGGACACTATCTACTGCACATTACAAAACTGTACTACTAACATACCTGTTAAAACCTGCACATTACAGCCACTTAACATATCTAACACAACTCAAAAAAATCACAAATGACAGAAGTGAATGGATTCATGAGGTAGCACTGAGTTCTCCTCAAGCTTGGTGCAAGGAAATCTCCAGCAACGGTGCCAAAAATGCACGCTTTTACCACACATGTCGGAGGCTGGGAACTTGTCAAACACTGTGTCTGAGCCATGAATGGCTGCAAGAACACAATTAGACTATCCTAGCAAGCTCAAAGGGGAAATGGCATGTCACTCACCGCTCAATGCTTTCCGTTGTGAAGGACCTCGTGCCGTGAAGAAGAAGGTGCCACCGTCACTGCCGCGCTCAACCGCCTAGTTTCCATCGATGTCGTTGCAATGCTGGATCTCTCTCTCTCTCTCTCTCTCTCTCTCTCAAGCATACTCACACACACACACACACACACACACACACACACACACACACACACACACACACACACACACACATGACCACACGATGGAGAAGAAGGTAGAGGTAGAGCAAGAGCACTTCTTTAGCATGCACCTCCAAGAATGAGGATTCTAGGTCAAAATGGACCTTTTATATGAATTCATCCCATTCACACGTGGATGCCCACAGTGGTCGGTCATAACAAAAATACTGTAAAAATAAGATAAGTGGTGTGCCTCTCATCGGCGATCAGCTACGCACCTATAGGACCAACAAGCCCGATCCATGACTCAAATAAGTGATAAGGCGTCCGTCCAAGGTGATAGGGTGTTCGTAAGTGGTTAACTGTATGAAGTCTGAGGTCATGATTTGATTTGAGGTAAATTTAGCTAGCCAACCTGGAATAGCTATCATAAGTGTTCAACTCATCCCACTCCTCAAGAAAAACTTCACCGCACCACGACACCCCCCAACCTTCCTTCCAAAGGGCAGCTTGTCATCAAGGGTTATGTTGATCGCGCTTCAGTGCAACATGCTGGCCGTTGGCTCCTAGATACGGATGGTAGAATTTGGGATACTTTCTCTTCTGCTACTCTCGTTAATTACCTCATGGACTTGGATTTTCTCAAGATTTCTGTCTCAATGGGCAAGTGGGGGCAAGGTGGTAGCTAACTTTGTGGTCCCCTTGATTCTCCGGTTTGTTTGTTTGCTTATTTCTTAGGCATATGTGCAGTTACAGAGGGTCATCGACCTCTGAATCATTCGGGTTTAAAGGTGATGGTTGATCTCTCCATGGTTTTTATGTTTTGCTTGTCATTCTGGGCACTGCTTGCTTTATGAGAGAGGGTTGGCCAGGGTGGAAATCTCTATGGTCATGCTCGACCTAATTTTTTTGTTTGTATGGGTTTCCAGCTTCCTTGTAAAAAGCCTAGTTTCATAGACTAGTCTATGGTGGTTGTAGAATGAACTCTTGTGTATTTGTGGCTTGTTTCAAGCATGGATTTTTATGTAATTCTTTTTTTATATAATATATATGCTATAAGAGGTAGTCGTAGCATAGACTGACTCCGACAAAATCACTCGGGGAGGTCACCTAAGAAAAATGTAACCTTTCACGTGAGTTCAATAGAAGGGTTTTTAAAGTTCTTGAAACTTATAGAAATATATATAAACAAGGATATTATTTTTTCAAATTTGACAAAAACTTACAAATGTTAAAAGAAAATGATACATTATATTCCTTAAAAAAATTCACAAATAAAAGGTTTTACAAACAAGTCTTGAATACATGTGATATGGTAGTTTTACACATAGTAAACCCCCTGAGAAAAATCATCAATCTGGAGAGAGCATCACCCGGCTAGGGCATGAAAACATCACACAACTAAGTGTGAGAGTGGCATCGGACACAATGAATAAGAGGATTCAAGAGAATGCCTCTCTAATGCAAGTAAAGATTAGCCATGGCAAGACTAACTCTAATCACTAATCAATCAACTCCTACACACACCAAGTCCACCAAAGTCTGACTTGCCAATCTTATCGAGTCATGAGAGCACAATAAACACAAGCATCCACGAGAGCACAATCAACACACGTCACAAGAGCACAATCAACACAAGCATCCATGACCAAAGCACACACTAATTGCATTGAAGTTGGCCTTCCCATCATCACATGCCAATCAAGGTACTCTAATCATATCACACACAAGTGGCATTAAGCTCAAGGCTCTTCAACCCTCACACAATTAGGCACAACCTCTAATCACATGACCAAGAGTGCACACACACTAGACTAATCAAGAGCATTAGAGAAATCATCAACTAATTGAAATGCTCATGGTAGAAGAGAGTTAGATCAAAGCAAGAAGTCTTCACCTCTCTGAAATCATGAGAGTGTAAATGTTAACAGGTCGTTGCGACGAACGTCTGAAGCATAGCTTTCTGGCACTAACATAATGTCAATACTCAGGAAAGTGACTCAGATGGAGCACGGAGACTCTATGAGATCGTCAATCTCAAGAAGTGAACCTTAACAAGCAAACACAACAACTCTACAAGCAAACCAACACTCAATGATCATGGAAATCTGCCTATGTCCTTTCTCACCGCTCTAGGTCATCACGCCATTTCGGCACTCGAACGGACTCGAAATGCAACAAAACTTTAGGAGGAGGTCTAGGACACCCAGGGACACTATCCTAGCAAGTCTAGTCGTAATCTGACAAGGTACAAAAATCACGATCCATCATGAAAAAGATCTTGAAAACTACAACAAAACTATCCAGAAAGGTCACCCTATGGTCTAGGAACACTTTCCTATGGTCAAAACGACTATAAACAATGATTTAAGCACTCAAATCTGTAATTATAGCTCACAGATGCGTAGTCGCGAACCACATCAAAACTGACAATGCTTACACTTTGATTAAAGAGCAAAGAGAGAGGAACACTATGCAAGTTTCTGAATCAAAAACGGATTACCAAATCATTAGCTGCGATGATTACAAGTTTGGAGCAGCTCGTAGCTTGAGCGTACGTTTTTTGAGCTCCCTTTTCTTCTAAAGATAAGCCTCCTTTCACATTAGGTTATTGACCTTTATACCTAGGGCATTGTAAATGGCCAGTGGCCGGCTCACACGGACCTATCCATATATCATTACAGCATTACAACTTAGGGGATTGATCCACTACTTTGTAATCAGGATTTACACGGAGTATTACTACACTAGCTTGGAAAACTAATAGAGTACAAATATGGTGTCCAACTATGTGTCCGACCAATTGGGCGTCTGTTTGATCTGTCCTCAAACAATAAAACTACTTTATGACATTAATGAAATGTAGAGAAGACAAGATTAATGAACAAAATAGAGATTCGATTAATCAAGAAGAGATACTCTAATTACAAAGGATTAGAACTAGCCTTCTAAGCATGGGTATTGAGCTCAAGGTTAGGCCATCCATAAAGTGAAAACTCAAAAGTGAGCTCTCAAGAATGACTACTCAAGAATTGATCCTCAAGAATGAATCCTCTTTGCATAAAAGGGCTTCTTATAAAGTCATGCACCACAAGCCTTTTCATTATGGGATTAAGTTGAGCCCTCTAGCTTATATGATTTGGAACTCCTATATGCATGAACCCAAGTCCTTATACAATGTGAATATGAAATATTGTGCACATCCATAGCACATCCCTAGCTTGGTGCATAATCGGTGTACCATGTGTTAGTCGTTGCTAACATACGCTCACGCTATGTGAGTATTTCTTTTTAGAAAAAAAAACTATTAGATCCTACAAATTTGACGAGAGCTTCTTAAGAGTGTCCTTTTCTCATTGGTTGGAAACTTAGAGGAAAATGTTTTTTTGTGAGTGGTGTGTGAGTAGGGGTCACCACTTTTTGGAGAAGCCAATATTCTAGGGAATGTTTGGAGATCCTTTTTTGATTGAAGTGATAGCAGGTGTTGAGAACTAGCATTAGTGTGACATATGCAATGGGTCACATGTAGGACTGATAAAGCTTACATGACATGTGCACTGGAAGGGAAGGTTGGCTAGAAGCTCTACGTTGTTTCCACCTTAAATGGCTCATGTACACATCATATGCAATGCCACATGCCTTCAAGATTAACACAAAGGTGAAGGTGATGTAGTGGAGAAAGTCCTTGCCTTAGATGCACCCATCGGTTACACATGTTGTGAGAGAAGCATAAAGGGAGGAGGAGCACAAGCCTAAAGGATTTTTGATTTTGTGTTTTTTTTTTCTTTTTGGGATGATTGGTGTTTTTTTGTTTTTTTGTTTTTGAGGAGGGGGTGGTGGGGGGTTAGAGCTAATGTTACTTTTTTGGCCAAGAAGGCCATAGGGAAGCGGTAGAGAAAAACGTGCAATTCTTTCACCATCAAATGGTCGCCCTCACATTAACTTTTCTAGGTGACATTTCAAGTCATTTCATGCCTTACTATATTCATTTGAACATTTTCATTATGAAAATGAGCATGTGTGTGTACACGTGCATCTCTCTCTCTCTCTAATCTCTCTCCATTAAATTGTTTGAGAAATATCATTTTTTCAGACATATAAAACTCCTTTTTTTGAATTTAGTAAGAGGAAGTTTTAAAAAATTAGATATATTTTTTTGGGTTTTTATATTATTTTTCTCTATTTTGGGGCAAAAATTCTCATTTTTCCCTTACAATTCCTTCACCATCAAATGGTCACCCTCACATTAACTTTTCTAGGTGACATTTCAAGTCATTTCATGCCTTACTATATTCATTTGAATATTTTCATTATGAAAATGAGCATGTGTGTGTATACATGTGCATCTCTCTCTCTCTCTCTCTCTCTCTCTCTCTCTCTCTCTCCATCCGTTAAAGTGTTCGAGAAATATCATTTTTTAGACATATAAAACTCCTTTACTAAGAGGAATTTTTAAAAAATTAGATTTATTTTTCGAGTTTTTATATTATTTATCTCTATTTTGGGGCAAAAATTCTCTTTTTTCCCTTACTCTCAATTGACATTTTTGAAATTGAAAATGACACAATATTAAGCTGAGACACATTTTTCATGAACACAAGGTCCATTATACATGTCAAATGTGTTCTAATAATCATTTACTAGAGGAAAAAATGATGCCTTCTTAAGGCCACCCTGAAGTCTTCACCTTGTTTTGGTAACAAAACGCACACATCCCGTGCGAATCGATACGAACATCTTTATGAGCATATAAGGTTGTTTGGCCGCCTTTGAACTCTTGACCCGGGCTAAGGAAGAACAAAGATTCAACCAGGACTTTTTAAAAGTGAGCCTATGGCACACGCAACTTTTGAAAAGTGGGCCAATGGCACATGCAAGAGAATAATGTGACAAAGCAATGTAAACGTGATTCAACAACTTGTGGAGACGTGTCCGAGGATAGATTCGTCCATGTGATTGAATTCTCCAATTCTTTAGTGTGGGGCGCCCACCTTTGAAAGTTCAAACGTTGAGTCAATTCATGAATCATCAAATCGAAGAGAAAAAGTTTCTCTTGAGCCAAAAAGCAATTTAAAACAAGTTGAAAATTCACTAGAGCCCAGCGCCTTGAGTCGGTTGAAAAAGCACAAGAAGGGACCTTGGAAAAGAAAATAGAGTTAAATTGAAGTGATCTTGGAAAATTTCCTCTTGGAATCGGAATCTACCTTAAAGGGAATTTTTTATGTTTGTGAGATTGATTTTTTTCGAACATAGATATTATGGCCTACTGAATAGGAATTTAATGATACGAAGCTTATTTGTGAAAGAGAAATAGAAAAGACGACACTAGCAGCTTAAAATATTTTTGTCCATAATAAAATCTCACTTTTTGTGAAAACAATTGTAAGAATCAACTATTTAGATCACACCTGGAAACGCTGTAAAAAAATGAAGAAAAAAAGGTGAAGGTGTAGGGAATGGCCCTGCAGTGGCCATTCCCTGAAATAATGCACGACCTCATGGTGACCGGCGGAGGCCGGGAGCCATGATGGGAGGCAGGGAATGTCCACTGCAGGGCCATTCCCGGCCGTCATGGTCGTTGGGAGAGGGGCCAAAAGAGCTGGGGTATGACAGTAACTGAGCCAAGGTGTGTGAGGAGTGTACCTTGCAACTGCAGAAGTCATACCTGCGAATGTTTCTCGTTGCTGAGTTGGCGCTCAACAATTGCATACAGGCGACAGTATTATGCATGCTGAGTTGGCGCTCAATGATTGTTGCAAGCAAACAATATTACGCGTTCATACAGGATTATGCATGCTGAGATGGCGCTCAATAATTGCGCGCAAGCAGTAGTATTCTGTTTGCTGAGGTGGCGTGCATCCTGTGGCGGGAGAGGAGCATTCTGCATAGTAAATGACAGTTAATGAACCGTCGAGATTGTCAGCCCCTCGACCAACGACCTTGACGGAGAATGAAAAAGATGGTGTGTGACCCAATATATATACGATGCCCCTCATGAAAGAGAGAGGTGAACTTTTGCTTTTCATAGACTTTTGCTTTATAGCAAAAATTTACAAAAAGGCATTTACCATCTGATTTGCCAATTCTTAAAGCTTTGGCACCACACCAAATGCCCTTGTGCAGAACTAACCAAAGTAGAGTACTGTGTTTGGCTTCTAGAGGGTAAGTCCAAGCACATTGAAATCTGTAGGTCCATGGTCTACAACTCCATTGGATGTGGCCGAGCCACAGAAGATATCTACCACCTCTTCTTTCATTGTAAAGCAAACACTAAGCTTCTCTCCAAAGTTCAAGTATCTCCAAAGTTTAAGTATGGGGTCAAATGTGGCAGCTGAATCCTTTTTTCTTTTAATAGCAAAACGCACAATTGTGAGTGAATTATATTGATCAACCTAAAAACTTACAAGGTCTTGTCATGCTCGTGTTGAGCCATGACATCATCCAGGGACCAAAATCACAATGGCTATGAGGGCAGCCACCCCTACCAACCCGCCCCCTTATCCTTGATACACAAAATCCATTGTCATGTTCTTCTGATATCTTTTAATTATCGATGGCTAGTATTTTTCCCCGTCCTAGGCATGCCAACTGCTGACAACAAGGCAAAGTAGTCCTAGACCAATCCTCCGAGTGTTGCTTGCGTCCGAGTGTCCATATTAGCACTTTGCTTTCTTGTATAATTTCTGCGAAGCTTGCCACCTCGAAACCTCCTTCAAACACACGGCGGTTCCTTGTCTGCCGTACATTATGTAAGAAGAAGTATCAGACTATTTGAGTGTTGATGAGGAGGGCAGGACTACCTGAATTCTTCCCTCCAAGGAATAGATCAGTCTTGAAGAAACCAATTTTCCATGTTCTTTGGACCCACTTGCATATTTTCCCTGCTAGGCCTTTGATAGTTGGGTAATCCATAAAGAGGTGGGCTAGATCTTCACTAGCGAGCCTGCACCCCAAGCATCGATCTGACCCAATCCCTCTCTCCTGAATCTTCACCCCCGTCGGTAGAGCACCCCAGATTACCTTCCATAAAAATACCTTCATGTGTTGCGGAGCCTTAGGCTTCCAGATGTTCTCTATTACTTGCTCCTACCTTTCCTCCGGCCATTGTTTTTTCCATATCTTGTTAAGGGGGCTAGACCAATTCTTCTTAATGCATCATTGCATGATAAATGTCTTTAGGATGGGGTTTCCATAAGAGACTGCTTCCGGGCCATTTTCAGGCATTCCAGTCAAACTCCGAGTCACAGATCGGCATCACTATATTGTCAAGCTCTTTCATCACTTTGTGGACAAGCAAGACCTCCAAGCTATTAAGTTGGTACTGGGCAACCAGAAGATCAATGGTTTTCCAACTCTTATTGTCACTGTCCCAGAAGTGTCCAAGTCGAATAGGAGCTGGACTGGCTTCCAGCCCCCAGTACACGTACCAGACGACATAGGCGAGGCCCAAAGCCCAGAGCTTCCATGACAACTTCTATTTATGTCCATGTTATTCTATCATAAGCCTTATCCAGGTCCAATTGCAGCAGAATGCACTCTTGCTTTGTGACAGTTGCGTATTCAATGCCCACCATTGCTACCAACATGTTATTGTAAATGGACCTTCCTTTGATGAATCCATGTTGATGGGGAGAGATGATCTTGTTTAGTAAGGGGGCAAGTCTGAGGGCTACTGCTTTAGCAATAATTTTGTAGGCCACTGACATCATCGTTATAGGGCGCCAATGTTTCAGTTGAGAACAACAAATCTGCTTTGGGATGGGTTTGATAAGCCCTCTCTTTACACTTATCTCCATCGACCCTTCGACAATGGCTTGATTGGCCAACCTTGTGATTGGGCCCTTGAGACCATCCCAAAATTCTCTGAAGAATTCTACCGTCATCCCATCCCACCCAGGGGACTTTTCCTTGCCAAGGGCTTGCAATGCAAGAGAACATTCGTCTTAAGAAAATGCCCTTTCTAAGCTAATAGCTTCTAAGTGGGGAATCTTCTTCTTGACACTCTGAAGTAAGGTCCCTATGGCTTCTTCCACTTCTTGGGACTGGATCTCTGGCTGTCCAATGATTTGATAGAGATAGCTCAACATCAGACTAGCCATCTCATCCTGGTTATGAACTGCTGTCCCTTTCTCATCATAGAGCGAGCGGACGTGGCCCCGACTCTTCTTGATTTTTAAAGCCCTAAAAAACTGAGCTTGATTAGAGGCTTCCGGTTGAAGGAAAGTCTCCCTGGAGAGAAGCCTTGCCTTTCTCATATCTTCTAATTGCTCATTAGCAAGGTTAGATTTGGCTTCGAGCCATCGTTTGTGCTCATCCTCAGTAGCAAGCACATTGGCTTTTTTGGAGGTAAGCAGTTTTACCTCCGTTGCAAGATGCATAAGGTGTAATTCCCTAACTTTCTTGATTCGGGGGCCCGAGGTTTTAATTGCTTTCTGGATACTCCGAGCAAAGAGTTCCCACACATTGTGTTTGTTGAGGTCGACATCTTTTCTGAGCTTACCCAATGCTTTCTTGGTTAGATTCCTAAAAGGAGAGTTTTTGAATAGGTGTGCCCCTGTTACCAACAGTTTTTTCCTGCCTCTTGGGGTCTGCTCCTCCCCTGTATTCTTCTTAAGATGTATGTGCAGAGGTATGTGATCCAAAAGGATTTTTGTTGGGACTACCTTCATCTACGTCAACGGTGGAATCCAGTCAGCTTGGTGTGAGCAATACCATCTGTCTAGCCTGGAGGCATTGCGGGCATACTGGAGGCTTGTGTAGGTGAAACCAGGCGTGCTGTTCCATGGGCCGATTTCCCATAAGTCGATCATCACCCACTTTTCACACAAACTTTGCCATTTAGACCTTTCTGAACCAGCCAACATACTGGAGGATCCTGTTCTACCCCTGCTCTTTTCTACCAGATTGAAGTCGCCAACCAACAACCACTCGCCTTCGATAGGAGTATCTCTAAGATGCATCCATAGTTTAGCTCTATCTTTTGCATTGCAAGGGCCGTACACATTCACAACGGTGAAGGAATGCCCTTCCCATCTGATTCTAATCCCCAAGATTTTGTCGGAAGGGTGGGTTAGAACCAACTTCGGCTCCAATTCTCTGTCCGCAATGCTGAGGACGCCACCATAGAATACAAGTTTCTTTCCTAGCACCTGCTTTCTCTTGCTATGGGCATCTAAGTGGTGTTCCTAGATGGCCCAATAGTTGACTGCCTTCTTCTTTTTTAGTTCCTCCCAGAATAGGATACTCTTCTTACGGGTTTTCAACCCCTTTATGTTCCAAGATTGGATAGTGAGAGACTCCATCATTAATGAGGGGTTCATTGGGATAGAGGAACAAATTATTCAGCATCCGAATCATCCCCCCCCCTTCTTGTTCTCTGGAGAATCCGGGGGTTCCATGTCAGGGGATTTCTTTTCTTGAAGTGCTGCAAATGGATTGTGCAGTGGGACAGTGAAACCTCTTCCTTTCAAAGGGGTGGAGGATGGATTAGATCCTTTCACCTCAAGTTTTCACACGACTTGAGGCACTTTGGAGTCTCTTGCCACTGCCTTCACCCTTTTGGCTCTTTTCAGACCAGGGATTTTAGCAGCCGTCACCGTTGTCACTATCATAAATTTTGGGGTAGCAGCGGGAGTAATGATTATATTATTATTGCATGCACCTTCGGAAACTCGTTGTATGAGAATCGATTCCTCCAAAATCTTTTCCTACATTTTTGTATCCATCATACCTTCTTTATCCTTCCCTGCATTTGCCCCTTCGTTACTGCCTCCTTGCTTCTCCAACCCTTCCATCGAGGTTTCCATTTCACTGGGGGCCTGTGCTGACGGAGCTGTAGTACCTTTAGACTTCAAGGGGCAATCCTTGGCGAAGTGTCCAAAGTTGTTGCATTCAAAACATGCTCCAAAATATGTTCCAAAGTTGAGCGGAATAGTAACAAGGCCAGCACCGACATTGATTACCATGCTCTTAGGTGGCGTTTTAGACAAATCCTAGCCTATACAAACCCTGTTTGAGGTTCTGCCAAACCCTATATTGCTAGGTATAAATAAGGGAGTGCCTAGTTGACTAGCAAGCATCATGAGATTTTCTCACAGCCAGCTAGGCAGTCCCACAAACTCAACCCAGACTGGATGAAATCCTTGTAGAGATTCAGCTGAGTCGAACACTGGCTCCCAAGGCACCACAAAAACCGTAGTCCTATTAAATACTAGGAGCCCTCTATCAAGGATCTTTTCCACATCGGAGGCCTCTTTGAATCTCATTGAACAGAATCCTTTAGCTAGGTAAAAAGTACTTTCAACTGCTCCTCCATGACCAAGAATTTGAGGGCCCTGCAACCATTGAATCATCTCAAACCTGTTCGAGATTCTTCCACTAAACCCAAATACAAGCGTTAGCTTAGCTTGCTTGGCTAACTATTTTTTGATCAGTGCTGGTGGAATTGCTACAGTAATAGCCTCAGCAACCTCCACCTGCTGTGGCAAAGACTTTTTTAGAGCAGAAAAGGCCCGATCTGCCACCCCGTCTTCAATCAGCCCACTGCAATCTATTTGGGAGCAAGTTCTTTTGTTGTTGTTAGGGCCGGACTCAATCATTTTGTTGACTTCCTTGAGCTCTTGTTGAAGTCTAGCTCTTGTATTCTGCAGTTTTTTGACATCTCCTTCACTTGACAACTCTTCTGCTGAGCCTTTTCCCCCATCCTTAGAGTTAGGCCCCTTGAGTATGCTAGCAAACAAGATGCCTGGCCTGCGAGCTGCAGATGCACTTGATGCCTTATTTATATTCGTACAGATGGGACCCTAAGGAACCCCGTCTTTGAGGGTTTTAACCTCGAATTTGAACCCTTGAGCTGAGCCCATTTTCTCTCTTGTTTCCTCAAAAGGAAATTTTTCAATCGATACAGTTTTTTCCTCTTTCATGGTTGAAGCCTTTGGCAAGTTGGGACTCGACATTTTCGTGTCATATAACGGTTTCAAAACCGAACCATCGCTTTCATCCATCGGCATTGCTAACCCCATTTTAGGTAATTTACCCGTCGCTAACATGTGCGAGAATTTTACAATATCCTCGCTTACTACTAGAGCGTCGGGTTCCATTACTAAATGACTCACAAAAAGGAAAAAAAGAAAAACCCCCTTCCAAAAGCAATAAGCTAAGGCATATGTTCCAAAAAAAAAAAGGGTAACGATTATTTGCTAGGGAAAAAACAATTATTATGAAACGAGAGGTAGCGATTATTTACTAGGGCAAAGCTAAAAACAATGATAATTATGCAGCAAATAATCGCGATGGTGTTTCATTCAGGCTTGAAGCGAGCAGGAGGAAAAACACTGGCTCGCCAAGGCTCCCCCCACTTTGTAACAGCACACTGAGGCTCTCGTCGGACTGCTGCGAGCTCTTGCAGAACTCTCAAGCTGTTGCCGTCTCCTCGGATTACTAAGTAACTTAAGTAAGCACTCGCTTGTGATTTAAGGCAAGGGAAGGTGGCCCTCGGTGGCTGTAGATGAGAACATGAGGCCCTTGGCACAACATTCACAGCCACTGTCGAAATCCCTGCGCTATCCTTCGCTGAATCCTATAGACCTTCTACTAGGAAATTGTAAGCACCAAGATATCCCTCTTTTGAATGTTTGGCGAGGAATCATCCTCTGGTTCATTTGGAATGCAAGGAATTCCTTTGTCTTCAAATCTCTGGAATGTCACCCAATGGCTTTGTTCTTAGAGCTTAGGTGGGTTGAAGATAATATACCCAACTTATCTCCCGGTTTCTATTATGCATAGAAGCCTATCATGGCCTCAATGGAGAAGAATTGTTCCCTTGTACTATTCAACATTAAGGCTTAGGATGAGAGATCACCTCCTCAGACCTTGACCTTTCTTGTTGGGGTGACCCTCCCCCTCCTTAGGGTCAATGTATTCTCCTTTTTTTTCTTCTTCATTTAATTTGAAGTTAAACCTTTTTCAAAATAAAAATTACAAGAAGGAACTACATTTTAAGGCTTTTAACTAACTTATGTAGGTGTGCCACACCTTCTTATTGAGGGCAATCTTGTTGGATCCCTTGGCAATTGAAAGGGGAATGGGCAAGGAGGTGGCACATGGCAGGGCACAAGGCAATCAGGGCGAGTAGAGCAGGCATGAGATGATAGGGCAGTTGGCAGCATGTGGGGCTAGCTTGATGTGCACATGTGGAAGCTAGAAGATTCAAGGGCAAGCGAGAGATGATAGAGCAGTTGGCAGCAAGTTTCGCAGGGAATGTGGGACCAACTTGATGCGCATAGGTGGGAGCTAAGAGGCCAGCATTATGAGGCAGACATTGATATTTTATTTTTAAATTTGCAGTGGAGAAATTTGGAGCAATGTGGACGTTCACGCGATTGGTTTATCCTAGAAGTTTTGAAGTCGTTTGCATGGAGGCATCTGAGTTTGAATACGATGTTGTTGTGGAATTTGGAGCCTTGGCCAAGCCTCAGCACTATCAAGGTTAGGCTCCAACAAATTGGCATCTAAGTAGATTGGCAATGGATTGAAAATGGAGCCATTTTAGGAGAGAGATACTGGGCATAAGGTGACTTGCTAGAAGTGGTTACAAAAAGTTCCTTGTGGGGGTGAAGGTGAAGAGCATTACTTTTTTTAATGTACGAAGAATAGTTTAAGGATAGTTTCAAAACTCTCCATGTGAAAGCCCTCTAAGCCTTACAAGGCCAACAAAAATTGGGGAATGAGAATCAGTGAGCTTGGTGAAGCGAGCTTTGGAGCGAGCTTTTTTCCCTCCACCACCCTTGCCGCTCACTACCAAGAGATGCTACCCATTGCCACGCTCTACCACCAGCGGGCAAGTGGCACTATTTTTTAGCCACCACAACCCCTCTTGCTCCTCCACATCGCACCACCAACTTCCAACTCCCCTCCTCTGTCAACCTCCAACCTCTCTCTCTCTCTCACACACACACACACACACAATCTCATATTTTTTTTCTCCCTCTCCTTTGTTTTTCTCTTCTTGTGAGTCTCTCTCTCTCTCTCTCTCTCTCTCTCTCTCTCTCTCATCACACAAACACACACACACCCGAGAAGAAGAGAGTTTTAACATCGTAGGAAACCATCCCAAGAGACCTTAAAGATCTAGCGGACAAGGAGAGTTGAACTCAAGACCTATTATTCCAGAGGGAAAATGGCATAACTAATCTATCACTCTTGGGTGATAGAAAGGTTATACCATTTTCCTCTTTTATTAGCGCGCGCGTGCACACACACACACACACACACACACACACACACACACACACACACACACACACACACACACACACACACACACACACACCCAAGAAGAAGAGAGTTTTAACGTCGTAGGAAACCATCCCAAGAGACCTTAAAGATCTAGCCGACGAGGACATTTGAACTCAAGACCTGTTATTCAAGAGGGAAATGGCATAACCAATCTACCACACTTGGGTAATAGAAAGGTTATACCATTTTCCTCTTTTACTAGCATGCGCGCACGCACACACACACACACACACACACACACACACACACACACACACACACACACACACACACACACACACACACACACACACACACACACACACACACACACACACACACACCCACACCCGAGAAGAAGAGAGTTTTAACGTCGTAGGAAACCATCCCAAGAGACCTTAAAGATCTAGCCGACGAGGAGAGTTAAACTCAAGACCTGTTATTTAAGAGGGAAATAGCATAACCAATCCACCATACTTGGGTGATAGAAAGGTTATACCAGTCTCCTCTTTAATTAGCACGCACACGCGCGCGCACACACACACACACATGTGAGAAGAAGAGAGTTTTAATGTCCTAGAAAACCATCCCAAGAGACCTTAAAGATCTATCCGACGAGGAGAGTTGAACTCAAGACCTGTTATTCAAGTGGGAAATGGCAGAACCTTTCTATCACCCAAGACCTGTTATTCAAGAGGGAAATGGCATAACCTTTTTGTTATTCAAGGGTGATAGAAAGGTTATGCCATTTCCCTCTTGAATAACAAGTCTTGAGTTCAACTCTCCTCGTCGGATAGATCTTTAAGGTCTCTTGGGATGGTTTCCTACGATGTTAACTCTGTGTGTGTGTGTGTGTTGGCGGATATGCCGTCAACAGACACTAGCACAGTGAGAACAAGGCCAAAAAACTAAATGTCAGCCAAGGACGAAGCTCGACCCGTAGGCGCATGGAAACAAGTGGATGGTTTTCAAACACCTACTTGACCTTCTAAGACAATCACTACTCGAGGAAATCAAACATGGACATCCTATGTGCTCATGAATGCAACACAACCTACAACACTCACACTCTCCAAATCAAGACCAAATGTGCTCGATTTGCTACAAAAATCATACGCCACGCTTGTCAAGAGGTCACTACCCTATGGACTTTAACCCGATACCCTGCCTGTAACCACTCCGTGCAGCAAACACATATGAAGATAGACAGTGTATTGTAGGTCACTATTTTTTGTCATTTATGGTCCTTACATGTAGCTCTACTCATCGTGAATCCATCGATATAAAGAACTCGCGAAACAAACACGTGGTTTGCGAGATAACTCACTCGCAACCTCGTGGGAGCTCACCTGGCGAGAGAGACAAAACTTTCCAAGCTTGGTGTTGGAGTGTAGCCCTCACCGTTGCTTATTCGTTGGTGGTGTCAGCTTTGAAATGGCTACTTTGTAGTGCGCGTAGCAAAGAGATAAGACCTCTCTCTCTCTCTCTCTCTTACGCAGACACTGCACAGTGAACACAATAGTTTGATTAATTCAAAAGCATTTTTAGGGTTACAAAAATTATCTTATATACAATCCTCCTTAGAAGCTCATTTACAAAAAAAATGATCTCTTAACCCTTACAAAATATCCCTGCTTATCATCATAAATAAATAATACAAAAGTGGTGTAGCTTTCCCGTGTTCAATCGTCAACACTCCCCCTCCACGTCCATGTCGTCCTTGAAATGACTTTTGTTCAGCTTTGTAGGCTCTCCAGGCTGAATCTTTGCTTAATAGAACCTTGCTGGCTTAATCATCTTCAGTTATGATTAAAATCTTATAATGCCGATGCTCACTGTTGGCCCAAAAATTTTGTTGTCGTAAGTGAAAAAGCCCGTATAAAATGCTTCTTCAAATGCCTGCATGTGATAACTTTGTACTCTTTGGTAGAAATGATGTAGCAATTATGGCGATGGTTACGTGGAGAGGTTGTAATCCAACTTTTGGAGGCTTCTTGATCTTTGATGTCGCCGTCAAAGAGAGGTGTTTTCCCCTCTATCTGGATGCATGTTTTCATTGCATAACTTCATACTGAAGTAAAGGGTAAGGAAGGGATGGCTGCATCCACTCCTCTCTGATTACATTTGCGTCCAAGCTTTAGGAAACCCACAGAGTGTAGCATCTTCTGTTCCCATTCTATGGCACCTTCTTTTGCAATGTCCTTGGTTGCTTTCTCTATTAAATTGCGGAGGCCAGTCTCCTCTTCAATAGTTAGCACTTGTCCTTCTTCTTTGATCTATGGAGGGATCTCCACCAATACTAGATCTGCTTGGATCTAGATCTGTAGGTTGACCCCATGTCCGCTCTATTTCTTGCCTTAGGTCTGCTAGCTTCTGCTACACCTTCTCGTCCCTTCTTGTTGCCTTTTCTGCATTGTTGACTAGCAGGTCTTGCAACATTTCCAATTGTTTCTTCAACTCATCATTTTCTTTCTGGAGCTCTCCTTGTTGTTCTTTTATTTTGTCTTCTGTTGCCAATGACCCTTTGGCAATATGGATTCTTTGTCTTTGCTCTAACTTTAATTCCCTTTGCAGGACTACGATCACGGCTTCCAAGGCTTGTACGGCCTAGCTATCTGCTCCTGTGCTTGCTCTAGCAGCCCTTGGGTCCCTCTTACCCTCTGTATGGTGAGTTATTGGAGCATTAATTTGTCCTTTAGCTCCATGACTTCGCCATAGCTGACACCAAGTCATCTTCCGTCTTCTCTTTTTCCTCTTGCAGCTTTGCAATCTCTTTGGACACTTCAACTATTTGCAAAGTGAGGATGTCTCTTTCAACTTAGCTTCTAGTAGTATTTTTCTTTGTGGCACTTGCTCTCTTTCAGTGCTCTTTTCTCTTTGCATATATCTTTGCAGCTCTCTTTCAAAGTTGTCATGCTCTTTCATCATATTCTCTTGTCTTCTTCTGAGCATACTGTTTTCTTCAACTAAAGAGAGTGATCGTGTTGTGATTCGGTCCAAAATTTGGTGTGCATCTTCGTTAGAGGCCACCACACTCCTGGCTATAGGCTCTAGCAATGGTCCAGCTAAGGGGACTTGGTGGCACATACATCACTTCACTCCTCTTTGAGGGGGACTCCACGATCTCTCCAAGAGGTCTCCATTGCAGCATTGGTGGGACTAGCTATCCCTGGCACTCCGAGCAATAATACATGCATTTTAGGTATCCTTTCTTTTCTACCTTGGTCCTTGGTCTTTTCTTCAGCTTTCTCTTGTGCTTTGTAGCTCATGGGGGATTAGATGTGCCATAGGTTGCCTCAGAAGCATCCTCATATGTATACCCTACTTTGAGGAGATCATCATAAGTGCTTCTTCTGGTCTTTTCCTTTTCTTTTGGTGTTGGCTCAACTTTTGATTTCATCTTTGGCAGATCCTTTTGTTGGAATGCTGGGGGTTTTGGGCTTGGTGGTCAGTTGAATTTCAGGGGAGACATTGGTGGTGTCACAACTCCTCCCTCAACCTTGGTATCTCCTTCTTCTTTTTCTATCTTTGCTTATCATGCTTCTAGCTATTCTTGTAGCTTCTTCTTGATGTCTTGGACTTCCTCAATGGTGAATGGCTCTAGATTTTCTTGCTCAATCACCCGCTTGTCTCTTCATAGACCCTAATATAAAGGTCAAACTGGTCCTGAAGAGGTCGAGAGGAACCACCACCCATCTTCTGTGGGTTTGGCACCCAATACTCTTTGAAATCCCCTTTAGGTGCTCTTTTGGCCCTGAACTTCTTTATTAATCTTCCAATATGTGTCGCCTTCTGACTGTTGGTTTCCTTCGGTCTCTCCTCCTTAGTCATTGCAGCTTTTCCTTTCTTCTTTGGTGGTTTCTCCACCGTATCTTCTTGCACTATCTCCTGCTTTCTCCTAAGCCACATAGAGACATTCATCTTCTTTATCCTCTTTCAATCTTAGCCACTCATTTTGAGTGGGTGGTTCTGGCCATTTTCCTCGTGCTCCAATAGATTCATATGCAAATTTTGTCAGAATCTCTACACCACCAATGTATTTTGGCTTGTCTATCCGCAAGCCCGCTACCCGCTTATGTATATAATTGGCGTGGTTCACATCCTTTGGTACTCTGCTGCCCAGTGCCCAGGTAATAGTGGTGGCAATGGAATGTGCCGGGGTCATTTACTTCTATGGACGCTTGTTGAAGAGATGGAAAAATTGGTTGTACAACCTACAAATTCTATTTGCTCTTGGGTCCACTAGGTCTTCAAAAGTTTGGTTGTTCTTCTTTTGAGAGTATACCTTTACTTCGTCTCATCAGCATTTTAATGATTCCACATGACCAATAAGGCTTCCCAATAAGAATGGACAACCACAAAGAGCTTATGCTACTAATGCTCAAAATCCTTCATGCTTGGATGTTTGATGCTTTGAATGTAGAGATTTGGGACATTATCAGAACAGATGTCCACGTCTGACTAATAGAGCAACAACAACATCTGAAGTAGAGCAAAGACACTGCCCTTTTGGACATAATAATGGGCGAGGTGGTGGATGAGGTAGAGGGCAAGGAAGAGAAGACAAGGTCTTTGGAAGAGGTCAAGGTAGGAATTCCCATACACATGCAATCGTAGGAGAGTCTACCCTTGGTGAAGAAGAAGAGAGAGCAACAATTTATGCAGCTATTGACAACCTTGGAGCTCAAAGACAATTCGTTGTTATTCAAACACCAGCCACCCATCAAGGTTAACAATTTAATCTCCTCATCGATTGTGGTAGTACTCATTCTTTTCTATCCCCGAAATGCTTGCCAAAGTTGAACTTGAATAAAAAACAAGCTAAACCCATGACAATAGAATTGACTAATGGGAAAATCATGGTATCATGAAATTCTGTTAGAACCCCTAAATTTGAACTAGGAGGACATGCTACTTCAGCTTTCTTAAGAACCCTACCAGTTGGGATGTATGATGGAATTCTTGGGATGGATTGGTTATCTAGGAATTAGGCTAGTATACACTGCAGCCTAGGTAGTTTGAGCTTTAGAGATAGTCAGGCTAAGGAAGTTGAAGTACAGGGAAAGAATGAGACTCCAAAGATTCAATTAGTTAAAGCCAACCGTCTACTTAAAGGTATGAGGGCTGGACAACAAATATTTGTGGTCAAGCTGAACATGATCGATCCAAAATCAAGCGTTACAAAACCATCTTGGCTTCATGAATATTTAGACGTCTTTCCTAAAGATCTCACCTCTCTTCCTCCCGATCGAGAGATTGATCATGAGATAGAGATTCTTCCAGGAAGTGAGCCAATATCAAAGAGACCTTATAAAATGGTGCTACCAGAGGCCATTGAATTGAAAGAACAGCTTTGTCAACTTATAAAATAGGAATTTATTAGACTGGGTAAATCAAGTTGGGGAGCACTAGTATTTTTTCAAAAGAATAAAGATGGGACACTACGACTGTGCATTGATTATAGAGGACTAAACCAGGTAGCAATTAAGAACAACTATCCTATCCCACAAATCAATGAATTGTTGGACAGGCTACATGGTTCCAAGGTCTTCGATAGATCTAAGGTCTGGTTATTATCAAATTAGAATAAAGGAATTAGATATTCCAAAGATAGCTTTCAACACCCAATATGGACATTTTGAGTTTATAGTAATGTCATTTGGTCTGACTAATGCTCCAACTACATTCAATAGATTGAGCAGGATATTTTCATGCCGTACCTAGATGACTTTGTTTTTGCCTTTTTTGATGATATTCTTATCTACTCAAATGATGAAGAAGAACATGAAGGCCACCTAAGAAAGGTGTTGGATATTCTTCAAAAACACAAGCTATATGCAAAGATGAGCAAGTGTTCATTTTTCACTCCAAGGATTGAGTATTTGGGATTTATTGTTTCACATGAAGAATCTCAGTGGACCTTGCTAAAGTTCAAGACATTGTTAAATGGCCTTAGGCATCAAATGCAAGTGAGCCTAGAGGATTCTTGGGAATCACAGGATGGTATAGAATCTTTATAAGGATTATGCAGTGATTGTTGCACCCTTGACCAATCTTCTGAAGAAGGGAGTGAAGATAAGATTGGAACCACTACACCAAGAAAGCTTTGACCAACTTAAGCAGTATGCGACCACAACATTGTGCCTAAAGCTACCATATTTCAACCAAGCCTTTGAAGTCGTCACTAATGCTAATGGAATAGTAGTTGTAGGAGTATTAGTTGAAGAAGGCAGACCAATAGCTTTCACCTCACGTAAGCTTGAGATTCATGAAAAGAGCTATCCCACCTATGACCTCAAACTATTGGCAGTCATTCATGCTCTGAAGCTATGGAGTCACTACTTATTGGGAAGGAAGTTTCGACTTATAACCAACCATTAGAGCTTAAAGTGGATTTTCACCCAAGCAACCTAGAATATGCAATAAAGGCGATGGGTAGAAATTTTGCAATAATTTGACTTTGACATTATCTATCGTCCAAAAAAGAAAACATGGTTGCAGATTCACTTAGTCAAAAATCCGTTTTGAGCCTAATGTCTATGCCCAACAACACAATCATTGAAAACATGAAGGAGGTTGCATCATCTAATCTAGAGTATCAAAGGCAACTTTACCCTTTTTGAGATGGGGATTCAAAGAATGTACCTTCAATGTTACACTTCTCACATGATGGACCTTGTCTCTATTATAGAGATAGGTCATGTGTACCAATGGATCTTAACTCAAAGAAGGCTATCTTATTTGAGGCCCATGATAGCACTTCTTCAAGATACCCAAGATATGTGAAGACTCTCAATGACATATGAAAAATATTCTATTGGACTGGGCAAAAGGCAGATGTGCTACGCTATGTTCATCAATGCTTGACATGCCAAAGGATTAAAGTTGAGAGAGTTAAACTTCCCGGTAAACTTCAACCATTGGACATTCCCCAAATGAAGTGGGAGTGTATAAGTATGGACTTTGTTATTGGATTACCTACGGTACAATGAGGATATAATTCACTTATGGTAGTTGTTGACCTACTCACGAAGGTTGCGCATCTCATACCAATCAAGACAACCTTTACCGCCTCTGACATTGCACGACTATTTGTTAAAGAGATATTCAGATTGCATGGATTGCCTAAACGGATTGTAAGCGACCAAGATGTGAAGCTCACTTCAAACTTTTGGACCTCACTCTTCAAGGAAATTGGAATCGTATTAAACTTTAGTACCGCATACCATCCTCAATCAGATGGTCAAACAGAGTGAGTCAACCAAGTCATCGAAGATATTCTTAGAGCTTATTGCAGTAGAGAGCCTAAACAATGGATTAAATTTTTACCTCTAGTGGAGTATGCTTACAATGCTTCTCACCATCAAAGCATTGGTATGACCCCATTTTGTGCCTTGTATGGTCAAGAATGTGTCTCTCCATGCAACTTTTCAGACTCTACCATCATAGTTGAAGCGTCTAAGAAGATGCTTGAAGAAATGGAAAATCAAACAAAAGCCATCCATATTCAAGCAGCTCAGGATTGTCAAAAGCAGTATGCGGATAGTAAGAGATCTGAAAGAAGATTCAAAGAAGGTGACAAGGTTTTTCTTCGGATTCATCCAAAGAGAAGTACCTTATCACTCAAAAAGTACAAGAAGCTCATCCCACGTTATTGTGGTCCTTACGAAGTGATCAAGTGTATAGGAACCCAATCTTACAAGTTGAAGTTGCCAACTCACATGAAAGTCCACGATGTATTTCACGTAAGATTATTAAAACCCTATATTCCCAATGATGATCGACTCTTCAATGATAAACAAGTTGTCATGCCGACTCAAAATATCTTGGAGCTTCAACCTTCTAGAATTTTAGAGTCTCGAGAGAAGATTCTTTGAAATAGAGCTCTCAGAGAACACCTTGTTCAGTGGTAGGACTATCCTGAAGAGAAGATGCAACATGGGAAGATGAAGCCACCGTAAAGAAGGACTACCCTCACTTTTTTTTTGAGACGAGGACAATCTCGAATCTATAAGTTTGGGAGATTATAATGTACCCAATATTTTTCAATAAAGAATATTTCATTTACTTTGCAAAAATGTTTAAGGTTTTCATTTTGTTAAATCATAGAGCGTTCCAATGGAATGATCGGATCGTAAATCGGACTCGGGAACTATTAATTACGCCCTTATTCACTTGGAAACAATAGGTTGATATGAGAAGGTTAAGCTTCACGACTGTATCTAAAGATAAGAGTTGACCCTTAAGAAAGAAGGAATAATTTTAGAAAAGAGAGAGTAATTTTAAGAAAGGAGGAGTATTTTTAGAAGAGAAGAAGTATTTTTAGGAAAGAAGGAGAGAAGCAAAAGAAGTAAGTCAAGTTTAGAGCTTCTTTTCTTGGAATCCAAACTTTTTCTAGAATTAGAGACTCGTAATTGCTGCACATCAAGATGCGTGTTCGAGGAAAAAAATTGTTTTTTAAAAAAACAGCCACGAACGCGCGCGAACTTATCTCTTTGCTTTTTGCTATTCTTAGCTTTTGATTTTGGCCTTGAGAGCATATATAAAGACCCCTCTCCCTACACTTTCAAGACACACACTGAAGTTCTCAGAAGTGGAAGCTCTCTTCCCTTGACGTTGGAGTTACCTCCTCTTCCTCAACCTCTCACCCTCAATCTGTCTCTATCTCCATCTCCATATCCAACTTCTTCTCTACCACCGTCGTGCCGTCCCTCAAATTCTTGAGTTCTCTTTCTCTTTTTTCTACTTCGCTTTCACGATACATTGGCACTAAAGAAAGTGACTCGAAGCTCGAAGGCCGCTCATACCGCTCCACCTCCAAGAAAGGTACAAAAGAAGGCATCAACTACTCCAAATGTAGCTCAAGTGGAGGTATCGGCTGCGGAAGAAGTCGAAGCCGTTCAACCTCAACCACGAGAGGTAGTCAAATTTGTTTCTAATCCGGTAAGATGAATTCATAATTTTGCATCGTTATACATGATGACCAATAAGTTAAGCCTAGGAA
Source organism: Adiantum capillus-veneris (assembly GCF_014529385.1). Taxonomy (NCBI): domain Eukaryota; kingdom Viridiplantae; phylum Streptophyta; class Polypodiopsida; order Polypodiales; family Pteridaceae; genus Adiantum; species Adiantum capillus-veneris. The sequence continues at coordinate 12,634,365 of NC_140946.1, read as the reverse complement.
TTTCCTTAAACTATCCAAGAAACGTGATTATATCACAAAAACAAGCATAAGATTTCATAGAGTAGTGAAAGAATTGTTTGATTAATGATTATTGTTTGATAAATTGTCTTTGTTTGATATTAGAAGTTAATTAATCATGTTTGAGAAATCACTTAAAGAAAATAATTATTGAAAGAATATCTTGTTTCCAAATCGAACTTGCGGTTAGCAAGGTGATTCTGTAGTCAGCGAAAAATAAGCTGAGGTTATTAGCTCTCTTTTTATCTCTTGCGGTTAGCAGGATGCCTTGGGTTAGCGAGATGATCCCTTGCGGCTAGCAATGGGGAAGTTTGTGATTAGCAAATAAGTAAATCCTTTGCAAAGGCTATGTTGGTTAGAAGGAGAAAGCCCGCGAGTAGCAAAAACCTCTTAAGCATAATTGAAAGATTCAATTTTTATTGAATTATAGGGTTGTCTTCAGTAGACCATGTTTGAGAAAGAATTGTTTTGGTGATGTTTGAAGACTATATGAAAGAATCTGTGTTGGGAATTAATAAAGGAACAATGTCTGTATATGTAAAACACTGTGGTAGTAATTAGAAAACAAGAAGAACGGGTGAGTGCGGTGGGAAAAGTAGGAGACTAGTATCCTGGCGGATCTAGGTCTACAAACAGGTGGACCCAATTAGTCGGGTACTTTTCACAAGATTTCTAGTTAGTTTAGACTAAGTCTCATATCATATTTATAGTTTATGGATGGTGGCCATGCCTCCTAAACATGGGAAAAAAGACTCCTAAACATGGGAAAAAAGACGTTGTTTATAGATTCTAAATATGTCAATGGGATTTCATCTTTATGTTAGAAAATAGCTTTCATTAGAATCCTTGATTTATCGACTTAGCTTGTGGTGTATGACCCTTATAACCACAAACATGATAGATAGAGGACTTCCTCTATTTTGTTACTCATATCTCTATTTTATGGAAACAAAGTAGAGTTTCATCAACGGAACTTGAGAATAAAGGAAGGCCATCTATCAAGTCGTCCCAATCTTCCCAGGTTGGAGACCTTACAAATGTGGTTCCTAATTCCAACCTCATGCAAGCTATGGCTCAAACAAAGAATGTTGAGAATGTGAATAGGAAGGAGTTGAAGGAATGGGAGCGACGTTCCAAGAACATTGTTATTCGTGGAATTCCCAAAAAGAAGTTAGAGACGCCTTCTTCTCTTGCCATTGTTATCAAAGATTTCTTCAAAATCCACTTTGACATGTTTGGTTATGGTCTATGGAGCACATAGAGCGGGTAAGCAAAGAGATCCTCGCTCAAGAGAATGGCCAATTGTATGCACTATGCAGGATGAGACCAAATGAAAGATTATCCTTGAGAATAGTTGGATCTATTTGAGGAATACAAAATGTTTTGTATGTGAAGATCTCACTATTAAGCAACTCAACAAGTTGATATGCTATGCATTTCAAGGGAGTTGGAGGAAGTTCACTTGTATAGTCATACTTCAATGGATGAGAAAGAGTCATATCACTATGGAAAGCTACTTTTACACATGTGTAATAGCACGGGTATGCTCATTGCCAATGGTGTATCTTTGTGGAGTGGATGTAATGGATTTACATATAGAAAACATAATGGGGATAGTGTGATTGACTATATGCTACTCTCTAAAGCCATCATTTATCACATAAAGAGTTTTATGTTTGGACAATGGACACCGGAATCAAACCATCGGACCTTATGTATCGATCTTGCATGTGGAGAAGCAACTAAGCATGATAATCTCAGCCAAAGGGAAGAGAAGTTATCACTATGCATGGATTTCAAACGGGCACCAATGTACATTGAAATGATCGAGAGTTATGGATGACAAAGCTTCAATATGACGCACCATTCGAAACTAGATGGGAAGCTTTTAAGAAAGTTATTTGTTCTTGTGCCAAAGAATGCTTTTCCATAAAGCATCTTCATGGTATCAAGAAAAATAGATCACACAAATAAAGAATGTCAAGATGCTCAAAAGTCCTTGATAAAGCTTGATACAACTATGGACAAAGACAACTATCAAAGTCATTTGCATATATACAAGGTATTGATTCAAAAGAAGATAAGAAGTGTAATGGAATTAGCCTTTTAACTTGAGTTGGAGCGAAAAGTGAATAACATATTGAGCATTTCCTTGAGCATTTATTTGTGTGTAGATGTGGCTTGAGAAAGAAAGTGCTTGGATGGAGAGAGAAACACTAACACATTACTTCATTAACATGGCATGAGCAATACTTGTAAAAGAGAGTGAGAGTTTAGAGAAATTGACACCAATAGAGAACCGGATTAGTTGGAGCCAGTCCCCCCTCCAATAGGCATTTGTATTATAGATTCTTCCATGACAGAAGACTTGTTTACAATACAACTGTTTGTGTTTCTTGAGACCTTCTTGATGAGATGAAGATGGTAAGCTTCACTCACCAAGTATAACAACAATAAACATGATTAGCATGAACTTGGAAAATTCCTAGCCTCAATCCCAAGACCTCAAACATCATGAAAGGTGAGGAGAGCTGGCAGGGAGTGAAGAAGAAGAGAGAAGTAGAAATAGCTCTACGAGAAAGCAAAAACCCCTTGCACATAATCACTCATAGCTATTGTAGCATAGTCTAGCATAGTGTTAATGGAGATTAGAGAGATTGATAAGAAAGCATAGGCATTCTCTTGTGTGGATTTGCATCCATAGCCAAGAGCTTGTCGTAGTAGGCACTCAACTTCTCAAGCTTGGAGAAGGAGATGGAATCCTTGCTTCAAAAGAGTGTGTGAAGGGAATAATGAGAGTGAGAGAGCTCATGGGATGCTCAAATGAGAGAGAGGGAGAGAGCTAGCTAGGTCGACCCCCTTCTCTAGTCTTTCCTTGAAGCTTATTGGGCCATGTAGCCCTCTAGCCAATGAGAGCTTGGCTCCCTTTGGGTCTAGATGTGTAGTCTCTTGACAAGTGTCCTTCTTTCCCTCTTGTGAGGTTAAGCTAGCACCCCCCTTGCTTAAGCAAGTTGCCCCCTTGCCTGCTTGAGCAATGTACCTCTGCACTTGACATGTGGCCCCTTTCCTTTCATAAGAGTATATTTCCTTGGTGAGGTGCATACTTACTACACACATCCCTCCTTTGTAGGGATCACCCCCCTCTTTGTAGCAAGATATTTGATCTTGGTAAGCAGGCAGGCCCCCTGCTTAAGCACAGCCCTAGCTTAAGCAAGCTGCCCCCTTGCCTGCTTGGACCTTAGTGACTAAATAGTAAAAATTAAAGACTATGTCTTAAGGCTTTTAACACTTACCTTTGGAGGCTTTAATGAAGACAACCCTAAGGTCTTTTGCTCCATTGGTTAACCTTTCTCTTTGATAGATCTTTTCTCATTTGGGCCCCTTTACCATTGGCCCCGTGCTGAAATAGATCTATACGCACATCTATATCTTAACTCTTGTTCCCTTTTATTCTCCCACATTAAGTGATCAATCTAATATGAGAAAATCATTTGGGTTGGTTAGATATTAGATTTTATGCCATTACCTCTCTCTTGAAATCATAGAAGTCCTCGACTATGAGGTAGAAGAGTTAAAGTCGTAGTCATTAGTCAATTTTACTTAGCGGGTAGAGGATCCCATTTTACCCTATGACATCTTTCCAAGATGGATGAACAATCCATTTGGTGCTTCGGAGACATAGCTGCCGCAATCATGTCTACTCTTTAGTCTATTTCATTCTCCCAAAGTAGAGTGACAATTTCTACTTGGTGTTTGAGAGACGTTGTCGTCACAGACATGATTCTAAGCATACATACTATTTAAATTTGTGTACAACAAAAAGAAAACTAGTCTTATAAGACAAAAACATGAGTCATTTAGAATAAATTTGTACATTTGCTTACTCTAATGTAGCATTGTAAGCATTGATAAGGTTCATACTATCCTTAAGCTGTATTCCTTGCATCCATCTAGCATCTTCAAAAGGATAATTTTTGAACTTAATAAGATACTGTCGGATAATCTTACCATGTATTAGTACCTTGTCTTCATGCCGAATGATACCTTCAAATTGTAGTACCTCTTCTTGGTCTTCAACTTCGGGAGGGTCTTCCATAATTGGTTCACTTGGTGGCTCTCCTTTGTAGGGCTTAAGGAGGCTTACATGAAAAGCATTGTGTATGAGCCAATGGTTGGGCAACTTGAGTTGATAAGCCATCTCATTGATGGGCTTCAAGATTTGGAAAGGACCATAGTATCTTTTTGCTAGTTTAGCATAATACTTTTGATGGCCCGTAGAATTTTTGCCCGTCGTTTGCCTTAATTGAGCCTTAGAAAACTTGAGGAAGACCCAATCATTCTCTTTGAACGTTAAGGCCCTTTCTGTGCTTATCAGCAGCCAACTTTTTGCCTTTGTTGAGGGATGGATATAGCCTCCTTAATCTTTTAAAAAGATTCTTGTAGGTCACAGATATAATCATCGGAGGCGAAGATCTTCCCATGTACTTTGAGTAGCAAGAGACTTTTAGGTCTTCCCTCAATGATCTCAAAAGGTGCCTTTCCCGTAGAAGTTTGTACAGTATTATTGTAAGCATACTCTACAAGTGGTAAGTACTTAACCATTGTGAGCATTGATCTACTTCTGTAACATAAGTCTTTAGTAGATCCAGTGTCGTAAGATTGGCTATCTTACTTTGGCCATCCGTTTGTGGGTGATAGGCCGACGAGAAGTTCAATCTTGTTCCTAGATTTTCAAAGAGACCTTTCCAAAAATTACTGGTCATTCTAGGATCTCTATCTGACACAATGGATGTGGGTAATCCATGGTGTTTGAAACTCTGCGATATAAAGAGAGTTGCCAATAGTCGACTATTGACAGGAATAAAGTGTGCCTTAATAGTCCTTTTGACAGGAATAATGTGTGCTTGTTTGCGAAACTTGTCGACTATTGCCCATATTCCCATGGATAGACTTGGGTAATCCAAAGATGAAATCCATGGATATACTCTCCCATGGTGAATTTGGCATAGGCAATGGCTGGAGTAATCCAGGTTGCTTCCCTCTATTATATTTGGTCTTTTGGCATACGTCTATGCATTTTGAAACATACTCGTGTATGCCCACTTTCATGGTAGGACAATAGAAATACGTCTCCACTCCTCGAAGAGTTGGTTAATTACCTCTATGTCCTGCATAGGGAGAAGCATGGGATTCATACATAACTTTCTCACGAAAGAAATGGGTAACACATAGCCTATTGCCATGGAGAAGATAACCATCCTGCAAGGTGAATGGTTCCTCTTTCTTCCCAAAAGCAAGGGCTGACATTATGTCTCTAAAGTCAGGGTCATTAGCATACTCATCTAGATAGGTCATTGTGAGTAGCAATAGACACTGCATTAACTTTTGGTCGTCGTGAAAGTGCATCAGCCACTTCATTGTGCTTACCAGCAACGTGAGCAATATGAAAGTAAATTCCAAAAGAAAATTTGCCCACTTCATTTGTTTGTCGGAGAGCTTGGTTTGCGTGATGAAATACTTGAGACTTTGGTGATCGGTTTGAAGAATAAATGAAGTCCCCAATAGGTAGTGCTTCCATGTGTCCAGGGCATGTAGGATAGCTAAAAGCTCTTTCTCATAAATGCCCAAGACTCATTCATCAGTATTGAGTCGTCGGCTCTCATATGCTATAACATGCCCTTCTTGAAGCAAAACTGCTCCAAGGAAATCACCACAAGCATCACATTGAACCTCAAATGGTTTTGAGAGATCCGGAAGCATGAGGACTGGTTGAGAGGTAAGCTTCTCCTTGAGCTTATCAAAAGCAATTTTCTCTTTAGCAGTCCATACATACTTAACGTTCTTCTTAATTAAGTCATGTAGTGGTCCTGCTATTTGAGAGAACTTTGCTATGAAACATCTATAGTATGCGCACATACCAATAAAGCTTCTTAGCTCATGTAGATTCTTTGGGTTAGGCCATGCTTTTATTACCTCTAACTTTGATAGATCCATACGGATATCATCTTGAGAGATAATATGACCTAGGTATTGAATCTCTTGAAGGAAAAATTTGCTTTTCTTTTGGTTGATGAAAAGCTTATTCTCTCTCAATGCTTGAAAAACCACATGGAGATGCTGCTTATGTTCCTCCAAAGACTTGGAGTAGATGATGATATCATCAAAGAACACTCTAGTGAATTTATGGTATGGTCTAAATTTTTTCTCCATTAGACGATTGAATGTAGCTGGTGCATTAGTCAAACCAAAAGACATGACTAGATATTCATAAAGACCAAACATTGTGCGAAATGCGGTCTTTAAGATATCTTCATCCACTATCCTTATTTGATGATAGCCACTCTTAAGGTCAATCCTACTAAAGTAGGTAGAGCCTTGTAGCTTATCAAATAGATCTTCTACCCAAGGCACGGGAAATCTATTTTTGATAGTGATATGGTTTAATGCTAAATAGTCCACACACATGCGGTATGTACCATCTTTCTTTTGCACTAAAAGGACTGGAGAACAAAAGGGAGAGGAACTAGGCCTCATCATCCCTTTGTCTACCAGCTCCTGTACTTGCCTCTTGATCTCCTCTTGTTGAGCTTGTGAGACTCGATAAGGAGGCTTGTTAGGTGGTGAGCTTCTAGGAAGGAGCTCAATGCGATGGTCATCATCCCCTCGTTTTGGAGGTAAGTCCATAGGGATATCATCGATGAAAACATCTTGGAATCCTTTTAGAGAATTAGACAAGTCTAACTCTTCTTGATTCCTACCATTTACTTTGATGAAACATTAGGATCTTTTGGAGACTCTTTGACAAAAATCATATACGCAGAAACTGAGCTCTTCATTGATTTATCAAAAGGAGGAGAATTTACAAGTGGAATAGTGCGACCACGCTCATTAGCATCTATATACATATTCTTTCCCCTGTAAGTGAGGTAAATTCTCCTTTCAGGGAACTTCATATTGGCAGCCATGCGATCAAACCATGGTGCCCCTAAGATAACATCCTCATGTTAGAGAGGAGAGATAAAAAAGTCTTCTTTGTCGACATAGCTTTGGACATGAAGCCTCAACTTCCCAATCAGCAGAGTAACAGAGGATTGTTGTCCCTTGAAAGTTGCATCAACCGTTACCATATCTCCCATCTCGAAAGCTTGAATGCCCAACTTGGTGGCCAACTCCGTTGATATGAAGTTGTGAGTAGAGCCAGGGTCAAACAAGATGAATGCATCATGCTCTCTTATCTTTCCCCAAGCATAAGAGAGTGATGAGCCTTTGCAATGAGCATCCTCTTTTGGAGCTTCAATGGTGGAAGCCCTAGGAGTCTCATTGCAAGTATTCTTCTTGGGGCAAGAACGATAGCCGTGTCCTTGCTCCCCACACTTGAAACACTTATGATCCTTGCGAAAAGCTTCAAGATCTTAAAGAGAGAGTTTTTTTTAACCTTTGTAAGCTCCCTTCTTCTTGGACCGATTGTTGTTGTTGTTGTTGTTGGAAGTGCTCTGGGGAGAATTTTGAGCATTGGTCTTTCCCTTTGCATCATTTTTGCCTTTGTTGTCCATGGGTTTGACATTACGTCCAGCCCCTTGATGGAAATTGATACGTGAAGCAACCATGGTGTGACTTTGCTAATAGTACCAGTATGTTGAGAGTTGATGTATTTGGCCATCTCTTCAGGTAATCCCGCACAGAATTGTTGTCTTTGCTCGACAAAGTCTATCTTTTGAAAGACAATAGCCTTGAGATGTAAATCCCAAAACTTGTCTACATACTTGTGGATAGACTCATGAGGGAGAAGCTTCAAGCTGTGCCATTCGGTAAGCACTTCGTCCTTTGCATTGCTTCATGATGAAAACTTGTAGAGTTTTCCATGTCTTTGGGGATTTGCCGTTGCCACGAAGGCTAGCCCACCATTGACGAGCTCATTTTTGAAAGTGCATAGCTACATGGTGTAGCTTGGAGGACTCTGTAAAGCCCTTGTCACCAAAGGCCGCATCAAATTGCTAGATGAAGGCCAACACTTTGTTGGTAGCACCAAAGGTGCCATCATAAGTGAGAAAAGAAATACTCTTTCCTCCCTCCTTGAACTTCTTTAACTTTTGGGACCTTCTCCATGCAGGGAATGATTTGCGATGTTTTCTCCTCTTGTATTCTCTAGGAGAATATCCATAGCTTTCATCGGAAGAGGAGGAAGGTGAAGATGAAGGAGAAGAGGGTGACCTATTCCTAGCCCTTTTCTTCCTTTGTTTCCTCTCTTCTCTTTCGGAATGACGAGGAGAAGGACTGTGTGTTGATCTTTTTCTCTTAGGAGGAGTAGACAATCGTCGAGACTGCTGTCTTCGTGGAGCCACATCTTCAAAGGAACTTAAATTTTCATTGCTTTCTTGCTCTTTGGATTCCTCGTATGGGAGAGAGTCTTCTTTTGGGGGTCTCTTCAAGAGGCCTCCTAACCTAACTTTCCCAAACACCCCTACCTTCTTCTATCAGCTATACTAAGCTGCCTCACTGACCTTGTCAGTGCTCTCCAATTGGAGATGACAGTCCTACCGGACTTAAGGGAAGTTGTGAAGGAATGCTTCCTTCGAAAAATTTCACAACTACCTAGAAAATGGTTATCATCTAATGAATCCTGGCTTACATCTCAGCTAGCTTTTGGTTTTCAAAAAATCTCTGATAAATGGTTTGTTGTCGGGTTTGACAAAAGCTCTAACTGTCCCACTATTATATGCAAATACCTTGCTTGGAAGGCCGCCCCCGATTGAGTATCTAGAAAGGAATTCTGTAGTATTAACTCTCTACTAAAAATAGTTACCGATAATATCGCAAAACACTTAGGGAATCTAGGCTACCCTCTACAGAACGCTAAGTTACCTGTATTATTTCCCACCTATAAAATTCATAAGTATAAGTTCAGATGGATATTTGATGCTTCCAATAGTATCTTTACTGATATCACCAGGGATATTACGCTATGCCATGACCTTATACTAGCTGAATTTGAGCTTATTTGTGCCACTAAACAAAAAATCTACCAAGACTTCTTACATATTAAGAACAATCCCTTTTGGCTTACAAGAAATTCTACAGAAGTTGCGCTTAATCTTCCTCAACAAATCTTCCACATTTTTACTACTGACATTACACAATGCTACGAAAACATTCCCCTTGAAGGGGATCTTGGCCTTAAGACCATTCTTGCCAAAGTGATTAAAATGTCCTTCTTCAATGCTAGAAAGAAGAAACTTTTCTACATATCTCTTTCCAAAAAACCCAGGTGGATAAAAAAAACTCACTCCTTACACTCCTTACACTTCAATGAAGCTAAGCTTTGCTTTTATATCTTCTGGCTGCTTTGTGAATGCACTATAGTTTTTGGCGGTCTATGCTTCAACAAATGCCTAGGCATCCCCATGGGATTCTCTTGTTGTCCACTTATGTGTAATATTTACCTTGATTTCTTTGAAAACAATTGGTTTCTCAAAACCATGGAATCGTGCAAAAATAATCTTTCACAGTTCAGACATACCTTTGGATATATGGATGACCTACCTAGTGTCAACAATAGAGACTTCCTCAAAGAAATTTTTATAATTTATCCTCACTACCTTACAATCGAACCCACATCTTTGCATAAGATCATCACACCCAATGGGCCTTTTTGCACATTGGTTCAATTCCTTAACCTTTCTATCTCCCTTCATATCCCATCTGTCGGTGGGTATGACCTAAGGTTTGTTTGGAAAAAGTATCTCCTGAAATTACCACTTGTGCAATTCATAAAAAAGAATAGCAATAGGCCTCACAAGGCTACTATTAGCTCATGTATCATCCTGTTACACTTAATTTGGTATTCTTACTTTGATTCTTTTCTTGCTTGGGAGGAGGTTAATCTATTAATCAGAAAGTATTGCCTTAACGGGTTTAATAGAAACCAGGTCTGCAACATTATTACACAGGCTCTCACCCAGCATAGTTGGCCTGGGTTACGCTTTAACTAAGAGATTCTCATTTCTCTAATAAGGTAGTAGGCCCATACACAATGGGCCTACTACCAACCCATTGTGTATGGCGCCTGGGTTAGGGTGGGTACACACACACACACACACACACACACACACACACACACACACACACACACACACACACACACACACACACACACACACACACACACACACACACACACACACACACAAAATTACATGAGATCTCTCACTTGACTCATTTCCAAAAAAAGACTAGTGGTTTAGTATATTGGGATTCCTTCATTTACATCTCGAGTAAGCCATCCATAACATGATCACACAAACAACTATCATAGTAAAAACAGGTGTTCGGACGTGCAGGTAAAGGTAAGATACGAGTCTCCAAGACTGCCCCATACTCCCGAGTGCCTGGAGTGCTGTTAAAATATCCTCCTAGTGGATGACAAAAACTACGATACAGGAAAATCTTATGAGGTGGTAGGAACTGTGCTAGCAGGTATAACCTCTCAGAAAAACCTGGCTTCACTGAATGTTCTATGTAATAATACTGGGGCCCTAGGCCCAGAACCTCAGTTACCATCGCCAATCTGATACTGTTCCTAAAATGCTCGCGACCCCAAAGGGTCACATGAGTCACCCGGGCTTGATAGGTCCACCATTTAGTTTGAGATACAGAAGTTCCCAATCTGGGGAATAGATGAAGTTCATAACGGTGCAAAGTTGCTCTCCGGGTAGATTCCCCTGACTGATGAAGATGCGCGGTTGCTATTGCAAAAACCAGGTCGTGACTGTCAGCCATAATGAGATAGTTACTCCTGAAGAGAAATTAAACTAAAATGTTAACTCTGGTAATGTTACTCCATACACTTTGGACTTGGGTATGAAAAAATTCCTTCTATCTTTTATAGACCTACCTTATTACTGTGAGTATAAATTGGAAATAATATATAATATTGCTAGCTCTGAGTAGGATAACTTACACTGTTAAGATCAGGGCTTGGATACCTTACCTTTGTGGTAGCTATATGACATATGCTCAGTGAAGTGTTCAGTTGTATGACTAACGGGTTGTATATAATCTACCGATGCTAGGTACTTTAAACAAATAGTAGATTACGGATCGGGTGTTCGACCGTGTGAGCAATTTTTTTATCGAGAGATAGGAATAATTTTGGAAAATGTGACTTGACCTGGCCTTTTACTTAAACTTGCGCTGATGTATACACATTTCTGTGTAAGCGTGTTCTTTCTTCACTTCATTTAGTAATCGTGCATATTTCTACACGCTACCGCCTGTATGCAAGGACTTGGCCTGCAGGTGCATGTTGCCGCGATGGTGTGCGACCAGGTCTGAGCAACCGGATCCTTAGCCGGGGGCAATCCCTAAGAGTCTGACTCTATGCGCGACCTCGGATATGGTGATCCTGTCCGAGTCTGTGGTGTACCCGCATCTGATAAGCTTCAACCAGTATAAAGACATCTTAAGGTGAGTATTCATACTCACTAGCACCGAGCTAGGTCAACACCTGTGTGTGTATTCTATGCTATGTGAGTGAAAAGGCTATTTACTACGAAATTGCTCAACATGCCGAAAAAGAATGGGAAGGAAATTGTCGTTGAGTCTTCGGCTCCTAATCTTCACGTTAACAAAATATCCTTCTAACTCTCAAGACTGTCAATGGATTAAGGGATGATTTTTTGAATTTGGCTTGAAATGCTGTGTTAAACCAGTAATTAGACTTTTTTTTAATTAAAAAACTGTTCCGGATAGTGATCGGTCTGGTTTATTTGGAGATATGGGAGAGGTATGATTTGTTTGTTTCAGGACTATTGGAAGATTTGATTCTCTTTGGCGAAAGGTTGCTGTTTTCGTTAAATAAAAAAGAATATGGTAACTTGTTCCAGGTTATATTATCCGGTGGTTCTGGATGTAATAAGTCTGGCCCTACTTGCTTAGAAAAGCCAGGTTTCTAGGTGATCTATCTTATTGCTGTATTGTGTACTGAAAGGCATCATGGCTAAGTAAGATGGGTTTAGTCTGTCTTGTTGATGATGCTAATTGTTAGGAAGAAGGTACTGGTAAAGGTGATTCTATAGGGATTTGAATCGAACTGGTAATTCACAAATAAACATATATATAACTCAATACTGAGTGCAGTAGTTGATGGTTTCCTTGGTAAGTCGTAAAACTAGCAGGTCGACTACCTTGGACACACTGGCTGACCACAGACTGAGTCGGTCCTTAGTACAAATTCCTAATTTTTTAATTGACTAAAGAAACCTTGACTGAACTGAAAAATTCTTTCTGTTATATTGCCAAAATAGTTGGTGATCTAAAGGCTGTAAATTGCATCACATACCATATTATGATGGCTATTTGCTTTGTTTCTCGACTGTTGTACTATATTACATCACAAGGAGGAAGTTGTGAAAAGAATGTTTTCGCTAAATCATCTTATCAACTGGATTAATCTTGCTGTGACTGGTATGACCAGTAATTAGGGTGTTTTACTAAAAATCCTATTCCGGGAAATGATCTTTCTGGTTATTTGGTGGAATCGGAGTGGTAATATATGTTTGCTTCAGGACTATGTGAAGATGAGATTCTCTTTGACTAAAGGTTTAGGTCTCCGAAAAATAAAATGGATTATGGTAAAATTATCCAGGTTATATTGTCAGGTTGTTTTGGAATTGATAAATCTGGCCCTAGTGGCTAAGTAAAGCCAGATCTCTAGTAGATCTCTCTGAATGGCTATATTTGGTATTGGAATGCATTATGGCTAGTAAGGTTGAGTTGATCTATCTGGTGGTAATGCTAATCTTTAGGTATAAGATACCTTTGAAGGTGATTCTGTTGGGATTTAAAGCGATCCGATAATTCACAAATAATTTTATATTTAGCTAAAAAGCTGTGAGCAGTAATTGTTGGATTCCTTGGTAAATCATATCACTAGCAAGTCGGATTACTCTTGTTACACTGGCTGGCCACTGACTGTTTCTGTCCTGAGAACAAATACCTTTTTTTTTAATAGTCTAAAGAGACTTTGACTGAACGGATACCTTTTTCTGATGTATTTCCTAATTGATGGGTAATCTGAGGGCAGTAAATGGCATCACATACCCTATTATGGTAGCTAATAGCCTTGTATCTCGCTTGTTTTTACCATATTACATCATCAGATGGGAAGTTTTGGGAATGGAGTGTTTTCACTGATTCAGCTTATCGACGGATTGCTTCTTGCAGTGGGCTGGTATGGCCTTGGTGTATGCAAAGAAGATAAACTTGACTTATTTTTACTCGATACGTATTCTCTCTCGTATATATAAAAATTTTCTTTGGGTACTTTGGTGGACCTCAGACTGACTCGGTCCTTAGTACAGGTAACTAATGTTTTGATTATTCTAAAGAGACTCTGACTGAACTGAAAGTTGATTTCTATCGTGCTGCCTATTAGGCTGATGCTCTGAAGGTGATAAATGACATCACTTACCCTATTATGGGGCAATTTGCTGTCTTTTCTCGTTTGTTTTTTCCTTATTACATCTCAATGTGGAAGGTTTAATAATGGTTTGTTTACTAATCGCTGATTCAGCTTATCGACTGAGCTCTGCTGGCTTTGGCTGGTTTGAAGCTGGGTAATGAAAATAAGATAACCTTTACATCTTTTTACTAACTTCGTATTCTCTCTCGTGTTTTTTTCCTTTGCCTACTATCAGGCAGAATATACTGCGGTAATTTTGTGGGCTGGTTAAGTTTACTTCTATTCTTTCTTGAAAGAAGTATGGGCTTGCTCGATTGGCGAAGTTGGCTAGAATGTTATGGTTTGATAACTGGTTTATAACCTGCTGGGACAAAAATATGTCAGTCATGGCATAATGACAGAGGCAGGTTTGGTGCTTTGGTTTGGAAATTTAAGTTACCAGTTAAAAAAAAGGGGAAATATATACTTTGAGGATTGGGAACTGGTCCGAGATTTTGTGTTTTTACATACTTCGAATTACAAAGGAGGAGCTATCCTTAACAGAAATCTGGCCCATGATGGCATCTAGAATGTAGTTCTCTCTTATCTAATTAAAGTTGTAGTTCTTTTTAGCTTTGATTATCTTCCTGTAAAACCTACTGAAAACTAAGGTTAGGCAAAAAATGTTTTTCAACTGCTCTATGGGGATTTCTTTTATTGATTGGCAATGATCCAAGATTCTTTTTTTTCATAAAAATATGAGTCAAGTTAAGAACTGTGTGTTTGTTTAAAGTGACATGGATAACAACTGGGATGCCCAACAGGAGTCTTACAAGACGGCGAGCGAGTTTTTTTGAGCAAGGAAAAAACTGAGCGAGTTGAGCGAGTCCCTCAGTAAAGTTATTTATGAACTAAAGAGATTTTCAAAAGCGATAAAGGATACAACATGAGGATCCGCATCTATGAAATAAAGACATGGTAGAAGTATCCCACTACAAGAAAACAAAAGACATCAATCATTAAGTTAAATTCCATTATTCAAATGTGCACAAGATCCAAAGTAGTTTCTTGCCTAGTTTCTTCTTGTCCCTATGCCTTATTGAAAGTGCCTTCCTTGCCTGCTTCTAGGCCAGTGTTCAAAGCCCCTCCTACAATGAGGATACGAGGATTTGATTATGTCACCAAGTGCTTTAGTCTAACAATGATTTCGTTGAAGGTCGCAGCTCCTCTATGCCTAAAAGAAGTTTGGATGGCTATTGTCCTTGCATTGTTATCTCTCTTTTAACAAAACTACATTCTACCGTAAAGTCCTCTTATGCCCTCAATCTCTATCCCTCCCCCCTTAAGACCCTCAATCTGCTCATCATCTAGTAAGACCACAATAACTACCTAGCATTTTTGTATATAATTGCACCCCTGTACTCAATTAACAATGGCCCCAATCTTGCATGCATGCCCTGTGTGCATCTCCTCTCTTTTCTCTCTCCCTCTTTCACTCTTGGGTTCCTGCTCTCTCTGAGGCTCTTGCCTCCTCTACATGGTATCATCGCAGCGAGGGGATGATGCCTCTTCTGTCAACAGCCTCACCATGCATCCCCCGCTACACTGGGCAACCAACATGTGGTCACTACTCTTTGGGCTGCTCTACGGAGAACCCTCCACATTTGCTGTGGCGCATTCCCTTGACCTTGCAAAACCCAACACTCTGCGGCTTCTCCAACCCTACTTCAATATCCCCATGAGGCACAACCTCTACTTGCAGCCTCATCATATCACTCCATGCCTCGTTCCTATCTAAAGCTGCCCTGGTTCCAACCTGTAGGCACATGCGCTGG
Organism: Adiantum capillus-veneris; assembly: GCF_014529385.1. Lineage (NCBI taxonomy): Eukaryota > Viridiplantae > Streptophyta > Polypodiopsida > Polypodiales > Pteridaceae > Adiantum > Adiantum capillus-veneris. Next base: position 12,619,074 of record NC_140946.1, on the reverse strand, counting down.
AGACCCACTTAGCGTCTGCCTCCTTGTAACACGCCATGAACCAGAGCCTCTCAACCTTACCCAACCGTTAACGATGATGATTCTGTTTGTGCCGCAATCATCGTTGAAGATGAGCTCTCAAGCCGGCCTGCTCCAGTGATCCAACTCGCCCAAGCCTAGCCTGCCCCAGTCGCTGCCACCCTTCGCGCATCCCAGCATGCATCGACTCAACAACTTGCAGCTGAAGCTGAGAATGCCGCAACCTTTATTGGGGACCCTCTATTAAAGCAACCTGCATGGAAACCCGCCGTGCCCCTCGCCAAGCCTCTGACGCAGCCTCCGCTGTGGGGAACGAATCTAGCAATGCTTCTCTTGGCGACCAGCCCGCCATGTGTTTGGCGGAGCCCATTCCCTGGTGAGTCCCTCAACATGCGGCTCCTGCTCAACCCCTCACTGGTGTGCTGATGGTGACGGCGCAATCATGGAAGCCCGTCATGCAAACCCTGCTCCAGTTGTACAACTTGCACCACCCTGCTGCGGCCAATGCTACTGAAGGTACTTCACGGCAAGTCCACGGTACTCCACTACGATTGTGAAACTTCACCTAAGCTTGTGAAACTCCAACAAAGCCCTTACCATGCTGGAACCAGTCCGCGCCGGCGCGGACTGGTTTGAAGTAGTTTCATGATCATAGGAAGGCTGTTAATAGCCGATTTTATTTTTTAAAAAGAAAAAAAATGGCAGGTACACATGAATGCATAGTTTTGCTGAACCTGTTGGAACTGATCCGCGGCGGCGTGGACTAGTTCCGAGAGCTTCTTGGCATGGGATTTGGACAATTGGCTTGCCATGTCAACAGTCAACTCCTTTCTTTTGACCTCTGCTATGCAATTGTCAACAACACAAAAGGTACTACAAATTAGAGTGAGCCAAGGAGCAAGTCTGTTGAACAACGAACCTTGGTGGTGGAAAATTCAATAATATAACTCGCGAGCGAAATTTTCATGAAAAGGTGTACGTAGTCTAGGGCAGTCAAGGTAGTGTTATGAGGAGGCTGGAGGGGTGAGGATGGGACTGAAAAGTGAAATCATAAAAGAGAGCCGCCACATGCATGCTAGGAAAGAATGAGAGAGAGAGAGAGAGAGAGAGAGAGAGAGAGAGAGAGAGAGAGAGAGAGAGAGAGAGAGAGAGAGAGAGAGAGAGAGAGAGAGAGAGAGAGAGAGAGAGAGAGAGAGAGAGAGAGAGAGAGAGAGAGAGAGAGAGAGAGAGAGAGAGAGAGAGAGAGTAGGGGTCTCTCTTCCAGCTTACAACGAGTGCAGGTGGGAAGACACGATGATGGAGGGGCAAGAGTTGCAAGGACGAGGTCGCCACTTGCGATTGCATGGCTGCACTTTCATTAAGAAAAAGGCTCTTTAGTAGGTGTTGCAACCTTGTGCGGTGTGTTTATGTAAATTGCAGAGCTCTATATTGTGAGTACAAATCTTTGCATTGCAACTCAATGGAGGGGCACGAGTACCTCAGAAAGTGTGGATTGGTCTAGAGTTTGGCAAACTGATGTGTTTCCATTGTCGTCAAAAGCGAGAATGCATCATTGCATGTGCTGTGTCAGTCATCTATTACTGCATCCCATTGGAGAAAAAATTGTCAATAGACATGCAATTCATATGGGTTATCAGAAAGATCTCGTAGATGTGGGTAAAAGTAGAATTGATGACAAGGTGATTTGTGATGGTTTGCTTAAACGGGTAGCTCATCATGTCTTCAATAACCTTGCACTCAGATCAATTTGTGAAGGGTGTTGCTTATATTTGCTCGGAAGTTGGCTTTGCCCGGTCTTCTTTGCTCGTTGATTGGAAAGCCTCCCCAGCATCACCTGCGTACAGTCACGTGCTAACGAACTATTTTCTTGTGGCTATGGGTGCAGGTGAGGGCTACCTTCTTTGATTAAAACATTCTGTTCTTAACTTATGGCGGATCTCTTACCATGATGCAAAAATTCCCAGACTGTGGGATTGCGGTTTCCCGCACTGTATTCTATTATCTTCATTACCTTGTACAAATTTTATTTTCAAATGCAAATAAATTATTGTACAAATACATTGTATTATTCTAGATGTATTGGTCTGTGAACAGGTAGTGTTCGTTTGCGTATATTTATAGATTTAGAACTGCTACACACACAATAAACGCAAAAGAGAGATTTACTGTATTGTTTGTCTCTCTCATACCATAACTCTAGAAATAAAAACGCCTATTATAGTATAATTTATTATACTCTAGTAGGCTGGGGTGCTATCACACAATCTTAGTGTTCTTTTTGACCTGATTGGTGAAAGGCTGCTAGCACGACCAGTCCACTTTATGATAAAAATTCTTGTTCTCACTTTACTTTTATTACTTTCATTTCACTAGCTATTACGTCTGTTTACCAGGTTTTGGGAAAACTCACTGCAAGAATTAATGTATGCTATGACCCAGAAAAGAGAGCTATGATTTCGGAGAAATTACGACTTGCTAAAGAAATAGAAAAGACCTTCCCTAATGTCTCTCTTAGGATTAGGCCTTATCTACATAGGGCTATAAAATTCAAAAAGATGTAACTCTTTGTATTTGATCCTCTGATCTTCGCATCTCTTCCAGAAATACAGAATTCTAACTATTGTTATGGTTGCAGATTGTTTCCCTTTCCCAAGGGCTCGCTCTTCCTATGGAACCCCTTTCCCTTGCTTTGCTTCTTGTATTGAAATGTATACAAGACAACGATGCCTCTTCCTTGATTTTTGATGCTTCAAAGGAGTCTAGCATGTCTCTAGTCCCAGCTTATTTCTTTTGACCTCTGGGTTAAAGTGGTAGCCCTCCTCGTTAAGAATAAATCTGATGGTATCAACCTTCTAATGGAATTTACTTCTAACTTGGCCGGTCTTTCCAAAACCCATACTCAGGACTTAGCATCTTTCTCCTCCAAAGGCTCTGAATTATCCAATCTTCTTAGAAAATTCTGCGGGCTTAGTCCCATCTTTGTTACTTCTCCCTCGACGCCTATTGTCCCGCCACCTAATAGCCTCTTTTGCAGCGATGCAGTTGCTTTAGAAGCTATAAAAGAATTCCAGAAGGACGTTTGTTCACTCAGTGAAGCTTCGCTTTTGGATATGGTACCGAAATTCTCTAGGGCCTTTCCTTTTTTACCATCACGGCAGATTGAAGTAGAATCCTTGGGAGTTGAGCACAAGCTATGGATGTTCCCAAATAAAGGATTTCTGGCGCCTATTTCTATGGAGACTTGGGTGTTCCTTGCCAATCTGGCCCCTGCAACTATTGAAGAACGCAAACTTAAAGTTCTTAAAGGGATTCAACTCTTGTATAAAGGGGATTTGATTAAAGCTCCCTTCAATATGAGTTTCCTTGATGATAAAAAATGTAGTTCGAATACAAGTTTATATGCAAGAACCAAAGGTGTTATGACCTTTAGTAAAAATAATGCTGAGTACTACACTGAGACAGTGTGGAATGTGTTCAGACCTTACCTTAAATGTGCGTGCAGATTTTTAGACCCCAAAGCTGCCTGTGAGTCAAGCATCATTTGGTTTGATCATGCTATTTGGTACGCCCTCAACAATCTACCAAGTATCTTTCCTGACAAAGCTGAAGAATTTCACCTTTCCCTTTTTGCTCATGGCTCGGTGGACAAGCTAAGGATCTTGTCTTAGCTCAAATCGCCTTTATCCAGTACAGATCAATTATGTGCAACACTCTTGAAGAGCTTGGTTCTGATGGGTGTGGTACTTTACTAACTACATATAGTGGCTTTAAAGGAATCAAAAGTATTGTTGGGAAAATCAAGCCTAATATTGAGGACGATGATTCTCAAGTTTCTAAACGACCTAACACTCTTGTCTCCCCTGGGGCCTCTTACACCTCTTTCTTAACTCCCTCCTCGAGTGAATCTGTTTTTGGGAGAGGGAGAGGTAGAAGTTATGTTAGAGGAAGAGGTAGAAATCTACCAATCAAAAACCTTTTGGATATGTGATGTGCAGGAACGCATGTGGAAGACTTCACCTACCTCCAAAGGAAGAATCGAGTGTAAAAAGATAGTCTCACATTGCTTGTTTACTAGCAAGATTTTGGACTTCTTTACTCCCCAAGCTATTTTCTCAGAATGTTTTGGACATATTTTTGGATCTAATCTATTACTTAATGATGTGTTGTTTGGATGGAAGTACTCACCTCCTATCAAGAATCTTTTTTACTCAACTGAATTTCTCCATAATAATGTGATTCCTATCTGCTCTTGTCATCTATTTCAGAAATTCTGTAAAAGTTTCACTAACTTTGGATTACATGTTTGCACTTCTAACTTAGAAATCATTTCTGATCCACAAGCAAGGAGCCTCTTGAGTAAGGGATTGAATCATATACCTCCCTTTCCATTAAATCCTCAGATGACCTTATTGGCTTTACTTGAATGCCTAGCTGACTTGTCCAACTGGAGGAGAATGTTCACATTCAACTAACCGCAACACTCAAAGAAATTTTCTGGAAGAAGATCAGTCTTATGCCGCAAGTATGGCTAAGTACTGATACCACCTGGCTTACGCCTAAAATTAAGACTGCTATTTCTGACTCTAAGAAGAAATGGCTTATCGTTGGGCTAGATAAAGCCTCAAATACTGCGTCCTTTATATGTAAAAAATTAGCTTATGAGGCCGCCCTTACGAGACTTAATAGTAAGTATTTCTCCTCTCCACTGAATACTGCTTCACTGTTAAATAATGAATTATCGAGACTTGGTTATTGTCCTAACCTTCTAAAAATTCCTATACTATTCCCAACTTATAAGAGTCATAAGCATAAATTTAGATGGATTTCTGACGCATCCAATTGCCTGTTCTCGTGTGTTACGAACGACATCACCTACTGCTTAAACTTTGTTCTACTAGAAATTGAAGCTATTTGTGCCATCAAGCATAGTGATTTGAAAAGATTCAGAAATATAAACTATTGCCCATTTTGGGTCATATAAAACGCAGCTGAGGTGTCTATCAACCTCCCTGTAAACGTTTTCTCTGTCTTTACTGTAGACATAACTCAATGTTATGAAAATATCCCACTTAATGGAAATTATGGGCTGTTTGATACCTTATCTTATCTCATAAGGATTGCCTTTGCTCATAGAAAAAAACTACGGTATACGTGCATCTCTCTTATAAGGAATAAAGGGTGGGTAAAAACTTCTAAGAAGTGTACTCCTTTAGTCTTTAAAGAGGATGATTTATGTAAACATATCTTTTGGCTACTTAATAATTGTTGTATCCAAGTAGGTACTACCTGTTACAAACAAATTTTAGGGATCCCAATGGGTTTTTCATGCTCTCCAGTTATGTGTAATCTCTATCTATGTTACTTTGAATACTAGTGGTTTTTAAAAATTATAAATAACCTTGATAGTGCTTTGTTGCTCACACAATTTGAACATTCGTTTAGATTCATGGATGACCTTTGTAGCCTTAACAATCCCATGTTTAAGGCTACTCTTAAAGATATCTATCCACCTTGCCTTAATATTGAACCAACATTTTCCGATAGAGTTCTATGGCAAGATAAATGGGTAATTACTAGGACTCATTTCCTGAATATTGAATTTATGTTGTCCCCCCCTTTTTTGGGAAATTTTTGTACTCGCTTTTACTGGAAAAGGGAAAAACTCAATCTTGTGTCCTAAGAATTTACCAAAAGGAAAAGTAATAGACCCTTCAAGAATTAGCTACACACCTGTCTAGGAATGCTTTTCCTTATAATGTATGCCTCGACTGACAGTTATATTGCATATGAAGAAATCAATACTCTGATAACCAAGTTCATTAATAATGGGTTTTCTAAAAAGGACCTTGTTGCATGTATCCGCCATTCCCTAAAAAAACACGACTGGGCTTACGTTAAGTTTAACTTACCGAATTTGATAGATCTCCTTAATTCAAAATAAATTTAACTACTGCAAACCATTTCTTGAGGTAGTAGGCCCCTATTCTTTCGGGTCTACTGCCTCTTAGAATACGGTGCCTGGGTATGGGTGGGCACACACACACACACACACACACACACACACACACACACACACACACACACACACACACACACACACACACACAAAATTACATGAGATCTCTCACTTGACTCATTTCCAAAAAAAGCCTGGTGGTTTAGTATATTGGGATTCCTTCATTTACATCTCGAGTAAGCCATCCATTACATGATCACACAAACAACTATCACAGTAAAAACAGGTGTTCGGACGTGCAACTAAAGGTAAGATACTTGTCGCCAAGACTGCCCCATACTCCCGAGTGCGTGAAGTACTGATAAAATATCCTCCTAGTGGATGACCAAAACTACGATACAGGAAAATCTTATGAGGTGGTAGAAACTGTGCTAGCAGGTATAACCTCTCAGAAAAACCTGGCTTCAGTGAATGTTCTATGTAATAATACTGGGGCCCTAGGCCCAGAACCTCAGTTATCATCGCCAATATGATATTGTTCCTAAAATGATCGCGACCCCAAAGGGTCACACGAGTCACCCGGGCTTGTCACGTGTGACCCCAAAGGGTCACACGAGTCACCTGGGCTTGATAGGTCCACCATTTAGTTTGAGATACAGAAGTTCCCAATCTAGGGAATAGATGAAGTTCATAACAGTGCAAAGTTGCTCTCTGGGTAGATTCCCCTTACTGATGAAGATACGCGGTTGCTATTGCAAAAACCAGGTCGTGACTGTCAGCCATAATGAGATAGTTACTCCTGAAGAGAAATTAAACTTAAATGTTAACTCTAGTAATGTTACTCCATACACTTTGGACTTGGGTATGAAAAAATTCTTTCTATCTTTTATAGACCCACCTTATTACTGTGAGTATAAATTGGAAATAATATATAATATTGCCAGCTCTGAGTAGGATAACTTACACTGTTAAGATCAGGGCTTGGATACCTTACCTTTGTGGTAGCTATATGACATATGCTCAGTGAAGTGTTCAGTTGTATGACTAACGGGTTGTATATAATCTACCGATGCTAGGTACTTTAAACAAATAATAGATTACGGATCGGGTGTTCGACCGTGTGAGCGGTTTTTTTATCGGGAGATAGGAATAATTTTGGAAAATGTGACTTGACCTGGCCTTTTACTAAAACTTGCCCTGATGTATACACATTCCTGTGTAAGCGTATTCTTTCTTCACTTCATTTAGTAATCGTGCATATTTCTACACACTACCGCCTGTATGCAAGGACTTGGCCTACTGGTGCATGTTGCCGCGATGGTGTGCGATTAGGTCTGAGCAACCGGATCCTTAGCCTGGGGCAATCCCTAAGAGTTTGACTCTATGCGCGACCTCATATATGGTAATCTTGTCCGAGTCTGTGGTGTACCCGCATCTGATAAGCTTCAACCAGTATAAAGACATCTTAAGGTGAGTATTCATACTCACTAGCACCGAGCTGGGTCAACACTTGTGTGTGTATTCTATGCTATGTGAGTGAAAAGGCTATTTACTATGAAATTGCTCAACATGCCGAAAAAGAATGGGAAGGAAATTGTCGTTGAGTCTTCGACTCCTAATCTTCACGTTAACAAAATATCCTTCTAACTCTCAAGATTGTCAATGGATTAAGGGATGATTTGTTGAATTTGGCTTGAAATGCTGTGTTAAACCAGTAATTAGACTTTTTTTATTAAAAAACTGTTTCGGATAGTGATCGGTCTGGTTTATTTGGAGAAATGGGAGAGGTATGATTTGTTTGTTTCAGGACTATTGGAAGATTTGATTCTCTTTGGCGAAAGGTTGCTGTTTCCGTTAAATAAAAAAGAATATGGTAACTTGTTCCAGGTTATATTATCCGGTGGTTCTGGATGTAATAAGTCTGGCCCTACTTGCTTAGAAAAGCCAAGTTTCTAGGTGGTCTATCTTATTGCTGTATTGTGTACTGAAAGGCATCATGGCTAAGTAAGATGGGGTTAGTCTGTCTTGTTGATGATGCTAATTGTTAGGAAGAAGGTACTGGTAAAGGTGATTCTATAGGGATTTGAATCGAACTGGTAATTCACAAATAAACATATATATAACTCAATACTGAGTGCAGTAGTTGATGGTTTCCTTGGTAAGTCGTAAAACTAGGAGGTCGACTACCCTGGACACACTGGCTGACCACAGACTGAGTCGGTCCTTAGTACAGATTCCTAATTTTTTAATTGACTAAAGAAACCTTGACTGAACTGAAAACTTCTTTCTGTTATATTGCCAAAATAGTTGGTGATCTAAAGGCTATAAATTGCATCACATACCATATTATGATGGTTATTTGCTTTGTTTCTCGACTGTTGTACTATATTACATCACAAGGAGGAAGTTGTGAAAAGAATGTTTTCGCTAAATCAGCTTATCAATTGGATTACATTTGCTGTGACTGGTATGACCAGTAATTAGGGTGTTTTACTAAAAATCCTATTCCGGGAAATGATCTTTCTGGTTATTTGGTGGAATCGGAGTGGTAATATATGTTTGCTTCAGGACTATGTGAAGATGAGATTCTCTTTGACTAAAGGTTTAGGTCTCCGAAAAATAAAACGGATTATGGTAAAATTATCCAGGTTATATTGTCAGGTTGTTTTGGAATTGATAAATCTAGCCCTAGCGGCTAAGTAAAGCCAAATCTCTAGTAGATCTCTCTGAATGGCTATATTGGCTATTGGAATGCATTATGGCTAGTAAGGTTGAGTTGATCTATCTGGTGGTAATGCTAATCTTTAGGTATTCGAATTACAAAGGAGGAGCTATCCTTAACAGTAATCTGGCCCATGATGGCATCTAGAATGTAGTTCTCTCTTATCTAATTAAAGTTGTGGTTCTTTTCAGCTTTGATTATCTTCCTGTAAAACCTACTGAAAACTAAGGTTAGGCAAAAAATGTTTTTCAACTGCTCTATGGGGATTTCTTTTATTGATTGGCAATGATCCAAGATTTTTTTTTTTCATAAAAATATGAGTCAAGTTAAGAACTGTGTGTTTGTTTAAAGTGACATGGATAACAACTGGGATGCCCAGCATCACCTGCGTACTGTCACGTGCTAACGAACTGTTTTCTTGTGGCTATGGGTGCAGGTGAGGGCTACCTTCTTTGATTAAAACATTCTGTTCTTAACTTATGGCGGATCTCTTACCATGATGCAAAAATTCCCAGACTTTGGGATTGCGGTTTCCCGCACTGTATTCTATTATCTTCATTACCTTGTACAAAGTTTATTTTCAACTGCAAATAAATTATTGTACAAATACATTGTATTATTCTAGATGTATTGGTCTGTGAATAGGTAGTGTTCGTTTGCGTATATTTATAGGTTTAGAACTGCTGCACACACAGTGTTACTTTATTACTCTTGGTTTTTTTAAAATTTTTTTAGCTTACCTTGAAAAAGACCACACATAGACCTAGCCCTTCTTTTTGGGACCTGTTTGGGGGGGTTTCTCTGGCAATGATAAATACATACACACAACTCTTTAACCGGGGCAGCCTAAATTTTTGAGATCCTACTTAAAAGCACTGTCGCATTTTAGCACCATGGGGCATAGCCCTTGTAATTAACCTATGATCTGTGTAGTGTTACTGCCTCTCGTGTGGTTGAGCATGACTACATTTTGGGAGTTCTTCTTCATTAGACCACGAAGGCGGCCTCACCATCCTCACTGTGGATCTCCCCACTCATGGGTATCTATGTGCTAAATAGGGCAACCACACACACACACACACACACACACACACACACACACACACACACACACACACACACACACACACACACACACACACACACACACACACACACACACACACACACACACACACACACACACACACACACACACACACACACACACAGCATGAAGGTGGCCCTGCTCACTTATGGCTCCCGCTCATGACACATGATTGGTAGTCCCTCCTTCTTACCCTATATAAACAGGTGAGGGCACATCTGTGCCCCTCACTTAGCCGGAGTTGTTCTGTCTTGTTTAAACTAAATAACCTACTGCTTGCTTCAAACACAAAATTATGGAGCTCACTACTCATGTTTCTCAGGTTTTTTCCTTTCCCATGCTTACTTCTTTACTGGTTTTTGAGTTTTGATAAAGTTATACATTAAGCATACATTAGGTTCTGGCTATTACAACAAGGTAAGTATAAATGGATGTCGGATGTTGGCATGATACTGGTATAAACTTGGCTCTAAACCTTGCCTCTGGTATTGATTGCCGGGTATTTTCTGAGGTATGAGGGTTGTCTTTTTGACCTTTGCTTATAAACTAACTACTAACATTAAAAAACTGTATTTTTCCTAATATAACACATCCTACTGTCATTTTTTTGGCCGCTGTGCACATCAGGACTTAATTTGGTTCCTACAATTGATCTATGTTCTTGTGATTACCAATAAACTTGGAAATTTTTTTGTAGCCTTTGCAGGTTAATGCCGTTTGTAGACTTATCATAAAGCAGTGGTTTATTGGCAAAAAATCCTGTCAGTTTGCATTTTTTTAATGAATAATGGGGATTATTTTCTGGCTTTTTTAGCACCGGAAGCCCTGGGGACTATGTGATACTGGGCATACTGAATTTTTGAGTGGAACTATCAATTAAGCTTGGCATCAAGACCACTATGGCTTTAAGCTTGTAAAAAACCCACCATTCTGGGTTAAGTAATGTCCAAAAAAAGGGTTTTTATGCACAGATTTTGAAGGTAAGTATACGGTAACTTCCACTTGGCTTGACATCGGTATGGTAAGTATCCTATCAGTACATAATGGAGCTTTGGGATGGGGGGTATACCCTGGATGAGTATTAATTCTTACACTTGGTACTATCGTTGCTGTGACTGGATATCATGATGTCGGTCGCTTATGTGATCTAGTAAAACCCTTCGTATGGGGTGGCTTATTGTACTTTTGGGCTGTATATTTTGCCCATGTACACGCTAATGTTGCATATTTTTATGGTAACCTTGGAGGGAATATAGCTTGGTTGCATTCTATGTATGGACCTGTTCGATAGTTTGATTGTTCGAGACAATGCAATTCACAGCTTGCCCTTGTTTTTTTTATTTTAAAACAGTTGGACGGGCTAGGATACCACTATTGGTCTCTACCACTTGGGTTGCTATGAGATTGACTTATAAAATAAGGAAGGACGGGACTCCATTTGAAACATAAACATTATCATTTCTAAACATAGAACAAACCTGATTAACAATATTTAGGCTTGTTTACTGATGGAACCTCATTAATTTGGCAATAAATAACTCAAGAAATTTGTTTTTTTTGGGGAGCATACCACTTGGAGTAGAAGGGGAAGTCTGATACTTGGATTAGAAGGGGTGATTGCCTTCTAAACAAAATAGTTCTCTTCGACTAGAAACTCTGGGATTCTTTCAAAGAAAATGAGAGAAAAAATATATATTTTATTTTACTGTGGACTTAGCTTGTAAAAGGTATAAAAAAGTTTTGTAAGATGGACATGGATAACAACTGGTATAGTCCATTAATACCTGTGAAACACATCCAAGGCTAATTGAATTGTTGTCTTGTTTGGATGGATGCAGGTAAGGACTCTATCTTATCTTGGAAGGTTTTTTTTTGACTTTAGCAAGCTATCCTACACTGGAGGGATCACTCACTTATGATCTGGGAAGTTATTTTACTATATGTATACTGAAAGGGGACCTCTTTCCTACAATCATTGTACTTAAATAATTCTAATATTGAGTTGTTTTTGTACTTATCTATTCTTCGTTCCATTGCCAACTGTCTTTTGAATGTAAAAGTTCAATTATGTCTTATTATCTAAGATTAGATAGCTACACCCACACAGATCATCATAGAGACATTTTGGATCTCTAGATGGGAGGAAATCACGAAGCCATCAAAGCTCACTACTTTGGAAACCGAATCACAATGGAGAAATTCTCACACATCTAGTATATGCACAACATCAGGTAGGTGATTTTCACCTACTTAGAATGGTTCTGTTGAACTGTTACCATCAACGGAATGAAGCAAGAAAATATGTTATAATTTACTTGCATATATGTAAGGTCACTGACCCCGATCAAATGAGCACCATTGTACCATGAAATGAACATAATGGAAAAAGTTACTATTTTTAGCAGTTTTTCAAATTCTGTCAGTGCCATGATGTAGAATGTTTTAAAGCTTCGAAATATGAATAAAAATAATTTTTATAAAAAAATTCCAAAAATAGTAAGTTTTTGGTCACCCGACCCGTCCAGTTTTGATCGTCTCGAAAAACTGCACCCGTACCCCGAATTTGAGAAAAATGCATTTTCAGACCCCGAGGGCTGCTAAATATGGCAGGTACTCGAGCTAGTACGTCTTAGATAGAGCTTTGTATAGAAACTTTCGACATCAAAATCCGATCCGTATGACCCGTTTTAGCTTAGAACCAATTTTCCTAAAAATTGTCCGGGGAGGTACCGGGGGACCGAGGCTGTGTGGGAACAAGTTCCAGCCCACTCCAGACCAGCTTTAGCAGCTAGGGGGCGCCCTCTTGCTTTGTGGGAGTCTTGGGAAAGCTGCCAAGCCAGCAACTCAGTCTCAGAACCAGTTAACCAAGCCAACCTGACACTTGGTGGGCAGGGAACTGGACTTGCCATGCTTAACTGGAGAAGCTCCCACATGCAATTAGCAACACAGATCGATTTTCAGCCTGTAGCAGCCTATTTAAAGACCTGCACACACACACACACACACACACACACACACACACTTATGCTCACACACACACACAGTGCATACACATACACACACCTACACACACCTACACACACTGGGAAGGTGCTCCCGGTTCACACACTTTTTGAAGGAGAAGCAAGGAGGGAGGTGCTGCCGAATTCTCGCCTCAAGAAGCTCGATTAGATCAGATAATGGAGAAGATTATCAGCCCTTAATCACGGTAACCACGATTTAATTAATGCCATCTGTAAATTCTTTTCATTACCATCTAAATTCCTCGTCCATTATGCTTATCCCTAGTCGAAATTCTCTATGACTACTCTTTAAATTCTCCTTATTCATAATCTATTATGTAATCATCATTCCATAGGTGAATTATCAAGCCATTCTTCACTCTCAATTAATGATTAGTGCATGATTATTAGAATTTTCTCTCTCTAGGTAGCAAAGTATTAATCGGCAAGCCGGTAATTGTGTAGATTTAAGAGAATCACTTTTTCTATCACCAATTAATACTGTAACTAAATTAAATTCATTTCCTTTATGCATTAAGGTGTAATTAAGGAAAAATTAATCTGTCATTAAGTCTCTACGAGTTGACTTTCCTCACACATATGCATAAGATAAATCTGCATCATCTAGTTGCTAGGAAGGAGATTAATCATACTTAATTCATCTCTCCGGTAATTCCATTAGTGAAATCCTACTATTCTTAATCACGTAAGCCAAGTAATTATCTTTAGAGAAGGTTCCCATAGGATTATGTGCCATCCTTAATGATTGCCTTATGAAAGAAATCTAGACCTCTCATATAGAGAAATTAATTGATGTCACTAATCTATCCGTTGGACTGTTATGATGCTTGCGAACCTTAGCTCTTTCTCCAAGCTAATCATTTAAAGTAGTGAGAAATGGCCCCGGTTAAGAGCACGCGCTTCGGTGGTGCCCACGATCGCGAGGCAGGAACGAGTAATGTCAACGGAAAGGGGAAAGCTCCGATGGAGGAACAAATACCGGCCATCTCACGGGCCATCGATGAAGAAGTGGAAGAGGTAGATCATATTTTTATTCAAGTTGTTTAAATTAACATTGCATACGATAGTTAGGAATGAACATATTCCCGAACATGTTGGAGAAATCCGACGAAAACCTCGACATTAAATTCATTGTACATTAAGTGTTAGAAGTAGGAAAGAAATGATTGATGGGTATGGTGTTTGGAGTAGGAAAGAATGTCTGCTAGGGAAAATTTAACTCGGCATGTTCATTTTATTTCCAATGTTGAATCAGTTCTGACCCCCCTACTGATCATAGGGGGTAGAGTTCCTCGTTAGGGCTCTTGAATCCACGACTTGCTTTCTATGCGGTGGATACCCACGACTTGCTTTGTATGCGGTGGGAACCCACGTCTTGCTTTCTATGCGGTGGGAGTGTCCATGACGTGCTTTCTATACGGTGGACATACCTAGTTGTATGGGCAGCTAGGAGACAACGGGAGGAGTGAACTCTCGCTGGAGGGGGGATGTTATACCTCTAGAACATTGGAACGTTTATGAATAAGTTTGAGTAGAATTTTTACTAGAATTTTGTCTTGGTGTTGTTTGCAATACTGGTTGAAGGACTGTCTTAACGAACCATGTGATTCAGAATTAAACAAGGAATATCTATGTTGAACAACCTTTGTGGTAGTAATTAGGTCACACGAGGAAGTGTGAGTGTGGGGGTGGAAAGTGGGGGCTTGGCTTAGGTTGCCAATGCCTACGAGATAGGTGGTCCCGATTGGTCGGGAACTCTCTGTCCCCATAGTGCTTACTCGATATTAGTAATTCTCATTGCCCCTAGAGCGGGGAATTCTCGAGAGTACGTGCCTGTGAAACATGGGGAAAAAGGCACTCGAGGCTTCTCTCCTCTTGGAAGGTGGGTCTTAGGATCGCTAGATAGTTCAAGTACGCTTCCCCTGCGAGGTGGAGCTAGATCTCCCTGCTAGTAGGCTCGAACTCGACTCACTTTGTGATGAGAGATCGTCCGCTAGTCGAACCCTGAACCATTTTGTTTGCTTTCGCAATAGATCTAGTGTCCACCGGGTTCACCATCAGATCCGCCATTGGAAACGGCGGGGTGGGGACCTCACACCTGGTATCAGAGCCTAGGTTAGTTTGGGAAATGAAGTCGTATTGTTTGCACATTTAAAAGGAACTGAAAGTATGTAGGTAGCTGATCCAAATTCCTTGCATTGGTGTTACAGGAAGACCCCGTGCTAGAGTATCGGAAGTTCCATGTGTTTGAGCTTATTTATGAGCAAGCTCGAAGATCCCCAGTTTACCAGTTCAGGCGAGATGTCATGGAGATACTATTGAAGGCTTATACGCCACACTCCACTCGCATTGATAGAGGATGGGAACTTGATTGGACATTTTCAGGAGGGGTTTACTACATCAACGCTCGGAAGCTAGGATGCCTGGCTACCGACTTGAAGAAGATACGTTGGGGAGAAGAGTTGAGAGTAATAGAGATATTCTATTTGGTGCCTACACGATTGGACCAGACTGTTTCAGACAATTCCAATCAAACCATCAATGACTGGCTCTTGGAGAAGGTCAAAACCTTTGGATTACTGAAAGCGGAGCTTCGGCCCGATATCTTAGTTTATTATCCACTCAAGAATGAGTATAGAAACTATTACACGAATGAAGTAGTACATCATGTCAATACCATCTATAAAGCCATGTAATAAGCTGATCATCAGTTATCCTAAACCTTGAGGGGTTTCAATTGTAATAAATTTTCATAAATAAAGTGCTTTTTGTCTCTGAATCTCTGTCTCTTGACAAAGTAGAATCTTGAAATTTATTCAAAGTCTCGTGTCTATTTTGAAATCCAAGTAATGTATCAAGAATTCGTATAATCCATGTAGGTACCGCCTGTTGCTCTGTACTCGGCAGCGCAAGAGAAGAAGCTCCTCCTTAAGCAAGCCCAACCTCCGATCTT
Source organism: Adiantum capillus-veneris (assembly GCF_014529385.1). Taxonomy (NCBI): domain Eukaryota; kingdom Viridiplantae; phylum Streptophyta; class Polypodiopsida; order Polypodiales; family Pteridaceae; genus Adiantum; species Adiantum capillus-veneris. The sequence goes on along the minus strand of NC_140946.1, from coordinate 12,603,315 downwards.
TAAGGGCGAGGGGGCAAATGTGGAGAGAGATGCGGAAGTATGGATGGAAGCCATGGACGATTACTTTGAAGCTGCGGGGACCCAACCCGTAAATCAGACCATGCTTGCGATGTTCCGCTTGACTGGCGATGCCAAGATATGGTGGAAGCAACTTTGCAGAGACATGGATATTAAGGGATCTTTCCAATCTTGGGAAGACATGAAAGCTGCAATAATGGGGCGTTATTTACCGCCTGCCTATAGAACCTTGAAGATGAATGAATTCTTTTCACTTCGGCAGCTGAATTCATCTGTCGAAGAATACTATGCAAAGTTTGTCACTCTTCGGAGATATGCTCCTAAGATGACCTTGGAACAACAGGTGGCAAGGTCCTGCCAAGGACTAATCGATCCCCTGAATACTCGGTTGGAAGCTCTCAAGCCGACAACGCTTCAGGATGCCTTGTTGAGAGCCAAACCTCTAGCTCTCGAAGTACAAAAGGCTAATCAGAACAGAAGGAATCATTGGGCAAAGAGGGCAAGGACCACTGCCTGGGATAACAGACCAGCCAACGAAGCATATAACCAGCGCCCTATTGTGGCTACCACCACAACCAAGGAATTCCCTGATGTTCGATGCTATGGTTGCGGTGAGCATGGACATTACAGATCCAATTTCCCCAGGAACATTCAGGCAACCAACACCAATGCCATACCCTTGAATACCCGTGGGCGTGGCCAAGCTAATGGAAGAGGAGGACGAGGAAGGATGAACAGAGGGCGAGGGCATGGGGCTACCGCCAGAGTGAATGCCGCAGTGGTACAACCAACTGTGGGTGATGAAGTAGTGGAGAGAGCAACCCTACATGCTGTAGTTGACAATCCCAATGGTTGCGAGCAATACGCAGTCATTCATACGCCACGATCTCTCAGAGGTGAACAAGTTAACTTCCTTATAGATTGTGGTAGTACTCTTTCATTTCATTCACCCAGATGCATGAGGAAGCTAAAGCTAGATAAGTATCCAACAAGCAAGCTAGTTGTTGAGTTAGCAAACGGCAAGGAGGTAATATCTCAACACTCTGCAGGCAAAATCGACTTTGATCTAGGGGGACACCCAACTTCTGCCCAATTTCGAACCTTACCCTTAGGATTCTTTGATGGGATACTAGGGATGGATTGGCTAAAGCAAAATAAGGCCCACATACATTGTGCACAGGGGAATTTTACCTTTACAGATAACTTGGGTAATGAAGCCTTAATCCAGGGGGAAAATGGGAGACCTAGGGCTACTCTAGTTAAGGCCAACAGACTTTTGAAGGGACTAAGGAAGGGTCAACAAATTTATGCGGTTAAACTCAACAAGGTGGACCAATCAGATACCTCACTTCGACCAAACTGGTTGAGGGAGTATGATGATGTATTCCCTGAAGACCTTACGAATCTTCCACCACACAGAGAGGTAGATCATGAGATTGAGACTATCCCTGGGTGTGAACCTATCTCAAAAAGACCTTAGAAAATGTCACTTCCAGAGGCCATTGAACTCAAGGAACAACTTAGGCAACTCATTGAGCAAGGATTCATTCGACCCAGTACTTCTCCTTGGGGTGCTCCAGTTCTTTTTCAGAAGAAGAAGGATGGGACCTTAAGGTTATGCATAGACTATCGTGGACTGAACCAGGTAACTGCCAAGAACAAGTATCCAATTCCAAGGATTGACGAACTCTTGGACAGACTCCACGGCGCCAAAATATTTACAAAGATAGATCTAAGATCAGGATATTACCAAATCAGGATCAAGGAATCAGATATTCCAAAGACAGCTTTCAATACTAGGTATGGGCACTACGAGTTCACAGTAATGTCTTTTGGTCTAACAAACACTCCTGCAAGCTTCAATTGACTTATGCACGATATTTTCAGACCTTACCTGGATGATTTTGTCTTGGTTTTCTTTGATGACATTCTGATCTACTCTAAGAACGAAGCAGACCACAAAGATCATGTCCGCAAGGTACTTGATCTCCTTCGAGAACATTAGCTTTACGCTAAAGAGAGAAAGTGCACTTTTTGCTCACCAAAAGTCAACTATCTTGGATTTGTCATATCGGCTGGAGGGATTTCAGTGGACTCTGACAAGGTCAAGGACATCGTTGATTGGCCTCAACCATCCACCATCAGCGAAGTAAGAGGATTTCTTGGAATAATGGGATGGTACAGGATTTTTGTCAAGGACTATGCACGTATTGCTGCACCTTTGAAGGAAATCCTGAAGAAAGGAATGAGGATTGAATGGAAGACCGAGCACGAGTCTAGCTTTGCTAAGCTAAAAGAGTTCTTGGTCTCGGCTCCTATTTTAAAGCTTCCAGATTTCAGCAAGGAATTTGAAGTAGCGACTGACGCTAGCAAATTTGCTCTAGGCGGAGTCCTTACTCAAGAAGGAAGACCAGTGGCGTATACTTCGCGAAAGCTGAGAGATCATGAGAAGAATTATCCTACTCATGATTTGGAACTTTTAGCAGTTATTCATGCGTTGAAGTTATAGAGACATTATCTTCTTGGGCGCAAGTTTCAACTGGTTACAGACCACAAGAGCTTAAAATGGATTTTTACTCAACCTATTCTCAATATGCGACCACGACGATGGATAGAGCTGTTACAGGAATATGACCTTGACATAAAGTATAGACTAGGAAAGGAAAATGCAGTTGCAGATGGTCTTAGCCAAAAATCCTTTCTCGGAGCTATCTCTATTCCAAATAACCCTATCTGGGATAGAATCAAAGAAGCATCTTTGGTAGATCCAGAGTACCAACGTATAGTATCTCTAGTCCAGCAGAATAAGATGCCTGAAGCTAAAGATTACTCTCTTATGGGAGGATGTCTTTACTACAGACATAGACTCTGTGTACCCAGAGACCCAGCTCTAAAGAAAACTATTTTGTATGAAGCACATGATAGCCCTACATCCGGACATCCAGGCTATGCTAAGACTCTTCATGCTATCAGGAGGAGTTATTTTTGGTCTGGAATGAAAGGGGACATACTTCGCTATGTGAGGCAATGTCTTTCTTGTCAGCGGATAAAGGCCAAAAGAATCAAGTTACCAGGGCAACTTCAACCTCTTGACATACCCCAGATGAAATGGGAATGCATCAGTATGGATTTTGTTACAGGATTACCTTCTACAGGAGGTTACGACTCTGTTTTCGTGGTTGTTGATATGCTTACGAAAGTGGCTCATCTAATACCCGTAAAGACAACTTTTACTGCTTCAGATATTAGTCTGGTATTCATCAAGGAGATTTTTAGGTTACATGGTCTACCCAAGAGTATCATCAGTGATAGAGATGCCAAGTTTACATCAAAATTTTGGACTTCTCTTTTCCAATCTATTGGGTCACAATTAGCCTTCAGTACAGCGTATCATCCGCTGTCAGATGGGCAAACTGAGAGAGTTAATCAAGTCATCGAGGACATTCTCAGAGCCTATTGTTCACAAGAGCCAAAGAAGTGGTTACAATATCTACCTTTGGTGGAGTATGCTTATAATTATTCCGAACACAGAAGCATTGGAATGTCACCCTTCAAAGACCTTTATGGACACGAATGCTTAGCACCACTGAACTTCTCAGATCCAACCATCAGGGTAGAAGCTTCTAGAAAGATGTTAGAAGATATGGAAGCACAGACTAGAGCTATTCGCCAGGACATTCAGGCCGCTCAGGATAGATAGAAGCACTATGCAGATAAGAACCGTTCAGAAAGAACTTTCAAAGACGGAGATAAGGTTTTTCTGCGAGTCTGACCAAAGAAAAGAAACTTATCTCTAGGAAGATATAAGAAGCTAAGCCCAAGGTATTGTGGACCATTCGAGATCGTTAAGGTTGTGAGTGACCAAGCCTACAAGCTAAAGTTACCTGCAAACTTGAAGGTTCATGATGTATTCCACGTCAGCTTACTCAAACCCTATATTCCTAACCCTGAACAAGTTTTGGACTCAGATCAGATAGTCATGCCAGCACAAGAAGTTCTCGAGCTCCAACCTGACTACGTACTGGAAACAAGGGAAATGAAGTTACGCAACAGAACTATCACGGAGCATCTGGTAAAGTGGAAGGATTACCCTGAAGAAGATGCAACTTGGGAGGACGAACCAACGCTCATAAAGGATTACCCAAGCACATTCTTGCGATGAGGACATCTCAAATTTTTCACGTTGGGGAGGTTGTAAGGTCTCTGACCCCGATCAAATGAGCACCATTGTGACATGAAATGAACATAATGGAAAAAGTTACTATTTTTTAGCAGTTTTTCAAATTCTGTCAGTGCCATGATGTTTAGAATGTTTTAAAGCTTCGAAATATGAATATAAATAATTTTTGTAAAAAAATTTCAAAAATAGTAAGTTTTTGGTCACCCGACCCGTCCAGTTTTGATCGTCTCGAAAAACTGCACCTGTATCCGAATTTGAGAAAAATGCATTTTCAGACCCCGGGGGCTGCTAAATATGGCAGGTACTCGAGCCAGTACATCTTAGTTAGAGCTTTGTATAGCAACTTTCGACATCAAAATCCGATCCGTATGACCCGTTTTAGCCTAGAACCAATTTTCCTAAAAATTGTCCGGGGAGGTACCGGGGGCCCGAGGTTGTGTGGGAACAAGTTCCAGCCCACTCCAGACCAGCTTTAGCAGCTAGGGGGCACCCTCTTGCTTTGTGGGAGTCTTGGGAAATCTGCCAAGCCAGCAACTCAGTCTCAGAACCAGTTAACCAAGCCAACCTGACACTTGGTGGGCAGGGAACTGGACTTGCCATGCTTAACTGGAGAAGCTCCCACATGCAATTAGCAACATAGATCGATTTTCAGCCTGTAGGAGCCTATTTAAAGACCTGTACACACACACACATACACACTTATGCTCACACACACACACAGTGCATACACATACACACACCTACACACACCTACACACACTGGGAAGGTGCTCCCGGTTCACACACTTTTTGAAGGAGAAGCAAGGAGGGAGGTGCTGCCGAATTCTCGCCTCAAGAAGCTCGATTAGATCAGATAATGGAGAAGATTATCAGCCCTTAATCATGGTAACCACGATTTAATTAATGCCATCTGTAAATTCTTTTCATTACCATCTAAATTCTTCGTCCATTATGCTTATCCCTAGTCGAAATTCTCTATGACTACTCTTTAAATTCTCCTTATTCATAATCTATTATGTAATCATCATTCCATAGGTGAATTATCAAGCCATTCTTCACTCTCAATTAATGATTAGTGCATGATTATTAGAATTTTCTCTCTCTAGGTAGCAAAGTATTAATCGGCAAGCCGGTAATTGTGTAGATTTAAGAGAATCACTTTTTCTATCACCAATTAATACTGTAACTAAATTAAATTCATTTCCTTTATGCATTAAGGTGTAATTAAGGAAAAATTAATCTGTCATTAAGTCTCTACGAGTTGATTTTCCTCACACATATGCATAAGATAAATCTGCATCATCTAGTTGCTAGGAAGGAGATTAATCATACTTAATTCATCTCTCCGGTAATTCCATTAGTGAAATCCTACTATTCTTAATCACGTAAGCCAAGTAATTATCTTTAGAGAAGGTTCCCATAGGATTATGTGCCATCCTTAATGATTGCCTTATGAAAGAAATCTAGACCTCTCATATAGAGAAATTAATTGATGTCACTAATCTATCCGTTGGACTGTTATGATGCTTGCGAACCTTAGCTCTTTCTCCAAGCTAATCATTTAAAGTAGTGAGAAATGGCCCCGGTTAAGAGCACGCACTTCGGTGGTGCCCACGATCGCGAGGCAGGAACGAGTAATGTCAACGGAAAGGGGAAAGCTCCGATGGAGGAACAAATACCGGCCATCTCACGGGCCATCGATGAAGAAGTGGAAGAGGTAGATCATATTTTTATTCAAGTTGTTTAAATTAACATTGCATACGATAGTTAGGAATGAACATATTCCCGAACATGTTGGAGAAATCCGACGGAAACCTCGACATTAAATTCATTGTACATTAAGTGTTAGAAGTAGGAAAGAAATGATTGATGGGTATGGTGTTTGGAGTAGGAAAGAATGTCTGCTAGGGAAAATTTAACTCGGCATGTTCATTTTATTTCCAATGTTGAATCAGTTCTGACCCCCCTACTGATCATAGGGGGTAGAGTTCCTCGTTAGGGCTCTTGAATCCACGACTTGCTTTCTATGCGGTGGATACCCACGACTTGCTTTGTATGCGGTGGGAACCCACGTCTTGCTTTCTATGCGGTGGGAGTGTCCATGACGTGCTTTCTATGCGGTGGTACTGATTATTGATTAAATATTACAAGCAGATTGATGATGGAGTATCTAAGTTAATCAAACTGATAATATGGAACTCATGGGTTCAATTTGAGCAAGGGAATATAAATTTTGAGCTTTATGAATTTTAAAGCATTTTTGTAAGGTGATTTTGAACATGGAATGCAGATGTTGAGTCAGATGATATAAAGTTTGACCTTAATCCTCCTGTGAGGGTCTGTAAGTGAGATGGCATAAATTTTTGAAGTTTTTTTAATTTTTATTCAAAATACAAGGGAGATGTAGTCAAAATTTTTCTAATCCAAGTAAATAATGAGCTTTAAGTATGTCAGCTACTAGGACATATGCCTACCTAACATATGAGTAGATGATTATTGGCAAAATATATTTTAGGTTTGACTTCTCATTTTGGTATACCTGACATGCTTATACTTTTTAAAATTCATTTGTCACATTATTATTTTTTGACATGTTTATACTTAATGAGTAACTTAGATGATGATCTATTTGTCAAATAAAGACTTGAGAATGCTCTTATCTTTATATCTTAAAGGATAACTTACTATCCAAGGTAAGGGATAGTAATTACTTATGCCATATAGATATTCCATTCTTATTCTTGCATGGTGATTGACATTACATAATTTGAAAAACTATTGATACTGATGGGTTTTTAAGGACTATTGATTCTCATTTATGATTGAACATATATGATATGATGGAGTGTTAAAAAGGGATTGCTTGAAAAGTATATTAGTCTCTAATCCCTTTTGAGGATGCTACTAAATTTTTGAACTAGTAACATGTGATATACTGCTAGTTTTTGATACATGAGATATATTTTAGATACTGAAGCCGTAATCCTCGTGTGGAGGATCTCGTTGGGAGATGGCATAAACTGAGTTTTTTGAAATACTACTCAAATTACAAAGGAGGTGCTGTCCGAATTTTTCCATGTGGTTGGTCTACGTTGATCTTTAACCCAAAAATACATAGGTATTTACATCATATATGGTAATAGACACTAGTACTTTTTTGAGGGAACTCAGTGAATATTGGGATACACATGACTCTACATTCAAAGATTATCTTACTTAATATCTTAACTTAATAGTCCATCCTAAGGGTAAGCTGTAAACTAGGTCTACATGTGTGACATGGATGACAACCGGATCCAGTGTTTACACTTGCAAAACGCACAAACATAGACAGTTCTAATAGAATGTTTTTGTATGGATGCAGGTAACAGCTAGATCCTTCTCCGTGTAGATGTAGTGGAGGCTCATCCCAAAGGGATGACACACAAAGATACAACATTGATAGAAATTTGTAATGATCAAAGATCAAAAGTTTGATCTAAATGAAAATATTATCTAGTAGATGCAAAATATCATATTGGTGTATATAAAATGTTAATTGAGTTTTATGATTTCTTGGTTTAAGATATTGTGATTTAATAAATTATTTAATACGGTTGTCCAAGTATGGTTCAATTATAAGGGGATTTTCATACTTAAATACACACATTCTCTTTCCCTACTAGTCTTTGTCAGACTAGTAGGTATGATATCTTGGTTTAAGATATTCTTATTGAATATATTATTTAAAATACAATTGTCTAAGTATGGTTCAATTATGAGGGGATTTTTATAAACACACACATTCTCTTTCCCTACTAGTCTTTGGTCGGACTAGTACCATACTTAACAATTGGAATTAGATAATAATGTAGCTACTCCAATTTATCCTAACTTCAATCAAACGGTTTTTGTGAGGATATGGGTATTAGTATCCTAAATATTGGATTGCTTGCTCTATGATATAATTATTCCTAATTAGATACTCCGATTTATCCAAACTTTAATCAAAAGATTTATCCAAACTTTAATCAAAATATTTATGTAAGGATATTGGTTTTAGAACCCTAAAAATGGGAGTCCCTTAACTAATAAGAGACCTAAAATAGTGAGTTATTTTCCCATTTTTACAAGAAAAAGGAATGATTATCACGAGGTAATTTAACCATATGGATGGGGGTGAATCTGCAGTTGATCTTTGTCTTGCAAGATAATTGACTAGAGTGATAATCATCAAATATTCTAACCATATGGATGGGGGTGGCCGTGCAGTTGATCTTTGTCTATGTCTTTCTTGTAGAGCTTGGTGCATGTGCCTTCAAATGTGAGGTGAGGTGAAAGATGGCACATCAGCTAGGCTGCAAGAAGACGAAGTGCTGCAAACAAGTGGTCAACGTGTGCAGTCTTGGATAGGGTCTTCTTTTGAGAGAAAGGACTAGTGAGAAGCTTTAGCCTATGTCAAGCAAGAACCCCATGGCTCCTACTGGAAGGAGCAAGAAACCAATTGAAGAAATTTAGTGCAAAATTTCCAATCAACTCCACCAATGTGATGTGCTCACATGTGGACTAAAGAGTAGACCAAGCTCAGCCTGCATTGCTTGAGGCAAGCAGTTCCTTAAATTGAGAATCATGGAGCTAAAATCTTCTTGGCTGAGACACACCAAGAGTACACACTATTGCCTCTCCGGCAAAACACCCACATACCAGAAGATGAATTATGTACACACACACACACACACACACACACACACATACACACACACACAAAACATGCTCGCAAGAAGGTAATGTCTAAATTTTTTGACAACATATATCATTCCTAAACCTTTTCTCTCAATAGTGGTATAATTTTTATAGCTGCCTACTAGAGTAGAAAATGGGAAAATCCATTTTCTTTTGTGTGTGTGTGTGTGTGTGTGTGTGTGTGTGTGCGCATGCGCATGTGTGTGTCCCTCCCCCTCTCTCTCTATCTATCTTTTTCTCTCTCTTCCATCTCTCTCTCTCTCTCCACACGCACACACACACACACATACACACACACACACACACACACACACACACACACACACACACACACATATGTGTGTGTGTGTATTCCTCACTCCCCCCCCCCCCCCCCCCCCCCCCCCCCCCCCCCCTCTCTCTCTCTCTCCCCATATGTGAGGGTAATACAATTGGGAGGGGGGGGGGTAGAGAGAGAGAGAGAGAGAGAGAGAGAGAGACAGAGAGAAGGGGGAGAGATTGTTGTATTTTCTTGCAATGTAGAGAGAATATATATATATATATATATACAATCTATCGAAAAATTAATTATGGAGCAAAGCAAGCTTTTTATTTTTAATTGCTTAGTCGGAAAAAGCTCCCTCCAAAAGCTCCCTCAAAACCTCAACTCCTATGTATGCATAGATACACATATATGGATATATATGGGGATGTGGAGAGAGAGAGAGAGAGAGAGAGAGAGAGAGAGAGAGAGAGAGAGAGAGTGAGAGTTTACAGAGTGCGGTTTTGGTGAAAGGGCCTATCTTTTAAAGGTTGTTGTCATCCTCTCTCCATTTAGCTAACAAAATTTTTTTTAACTCTCTTCAAGAGAGGCTTTTCTTCTACTTTTTTTTTCCAATTTACCCATGTGGCTAGTTGTTCAGTTCTCATAGTTCTAGTTTGTTGCTTTAGTGCCATCAAACTCGTCACCATTTGGGCGTTCTTAGAGACTTTTCAAGAGATTCAAATAAGTCTCTTTTTCCTGCACACACACACACACACACACACACACGCACGCACATGCACACACACACATACATACATACATACATATATATATATATATATATATATATATATAGAGAGAGAGAGAGAGAGAGAGAGAGAGAGAGAGAGAGAGAGAGAGAGAGAGAGAGAGGGAGGAAGAAGAAGAACAAGGTTAGTTCTATCTTCACTAAATTTGAGACTCTGAACCATTTCCTTAGAAGGGAATTTAAATAACCACTCTACTACATCCAACCAATAAAAAGAAATTGTTCAATGCTCTCTCTCTCTCTCTCTCTCTCTCTCTCTAGTTACAGATGTGTGTAGTCGATCTGCCGTCTCGTTCACAAGGAAAAATCACTTAATCATCTTTTACTAAAAATTGAGGATACTTTGATTGCATCCAAAGTTGGTTGGCGCTAGGAAGTGTGCTATGCAGTTCTATGGGTGCATATAGGTGCAGTGTAGAGTTCTCAATCAAGGTAGGTGATAGTGGAAATGTACGATTGATGAGTTTTATAAGCCTAAAGAGATCCAAAAGGGGCCAATTGGGTCGATATATCTAGGTGTTCAAAGTGATCAGTTGATGCCTTAGAATGTGGTGCTTGGAAATTTGTGGGAGGAGGTCTAGACGTCTCCTCAAATGGAGCCACAGTGTGAAAGATATGGTGGTTCAAATATGGAGTGGTTTGTAGATTCTCTATGGACATGACAAATGGATACATATGGCCAAAGTTGACATGAGTGGGTGGGTGTGAAGTGGTCATGATGTGGAACATGTCGGTCTTTTCAGTTTGCCAATTGGACTCTTGATTGCCAAGATACATGCATTTGAAGTTTCTATGATGGCAAGTTTTGTGGCCGTTTGGTTGCATTGGAGAGCATGCCATCATGAGTGTTTTTGGATCTTGTTGGGGTTTGCAGAGGTAGAGCACAATGTATGGAGCTTGGAGGAGTTAACAATTTGTCAAATGGAGTCAGGAATGCCAAGATATGGCGAGTTGAAGTTTGTGCCAGTTGACGGCGATGCGGTGCCATAAACTTTTTCTCACTATTGGTTGGTTCAATTGGTGGTCATGGCATGGTTGGCATGCCTTGGGGTTTAGAGCCACCATGATGAAGTTTCAACTGCTTCTTAAACTCAAGAATCTGACCATCAAGAAACAAGTGGCAGTTGTTTGATGTGAGGGTAGAGAAAACAAGACTTTTGAAGATTTTTATGATAAAAAATATGGAGCTTTTGAGGGGCAATTGCCCAAATGGTGTACGGTATAAAGCTTGGAATGGGTGCCTCATATTGGCAAAAAGGAAAGAGAGAGAGAGAGAGAGAGAGAGAGAGAGAGAGAGAGAGAGCTTGTGAGCTCCTTGGCTATGGTGCTTGGCATGGGTGTTGCTTGCGCACTTGTCCAATTCTCCCCAAATTTATAAAAATAGCCGATGAGGCTTTATGAAAATACTTTTTGTAGCCATTTTTGGGGCTTTTTGCCCGGTGGTTGAGAGGATGCACCATCAAAATTGATGAGGAAGAGTGTATAATTTTTGTGTTGAATGAAGCTTGGAATTCCCAATAGTCAGTCTATGCCCCCAACCCCCTTTATTTTTTGCTACGTCTCTTTGTGTGAGTGATGGTGCAAATGAATGTGTGTGCCCAGGACCACTTATGTGGTACACAGAGAGAGAGAGAGAGAGAGAGAGAGAGAGAGAGAGAGAGAGAGAGAGAGAGAGAGAGAGAGAGAGAGAGAGAGAGAGAGAGAGAGAGAGATAGGTTTTTTTTGTGTGTCAATGGCAATAGAAATTGTGTGGATGTTGTTAGTGCATGTGTGTTTTGTCTTTGTGAGCACATGGCATGTTGATTTGGGTGCAAACGGTGGTTTGCTTGTGCGATTCTATTGTTCAAAGGTGTTTTCCAAGAGGATAGGGGTGCTATGAATACCTTGAGATATGGAGAGGCATTTGTGTGTATGCTGGGTGTGTTACCTATTCCCCCTTCCAACATGCAAAGTTGTTGAAAATCATCCTCTCTGTGATCTCTCCCCCCCCCCCCCCCCCCCCCCCCCCCTCTCTCTCTCTCTCTCTCTCTCTCTCTCTCTCTCTCTCTCTCTCTCTCTCTCTCTCTCTCTCTCTCTCTCTCTTCGACCATAAATTCATTAAGCGGATACTCAATTACCTCATTGAGGAAATGAGTTCCCCTATCACTGAAAATTTCTATTGGCAGTCCATATCTTGTGAGCACATTCTCATACAAGAATGTGGTTGTGGTTCTGGCATCATTCTTTTGGGTTGCTTTAGCCTCTACCCACTTGGTCAAATAGTTTGTAGCTACAATGATATATTGAGCTTGGGTTTTATAAGCCGGTGGTTGTATTGGCCCGACAAAATCTATACCCCATTTTGCAAATGCTCTAGCCCCCATCATTGGTCTTAAAGGCATGCTATCTACACGGGTTGGCATGTTTTCTCATTGACATGCATCACACCTTCGAACATATTCTTTGGAATCTACAAAATGTTTTGGCCACCATATGCCTGCCATTAAGATTTCTCTTGTGGTGTTTCACTAGAAAAGTGACCTCCAGCTAATTCAACATGTGCTTGTTCTATAATGGAAATATATTCATCTTCATTTGCACAAAGACGCAGATGTTGATCCTTTCCTATTCGATACAATTGGTTTCCAATAAGAGCATAGTCTCTTGCTTCAGTTTCAATTGCTCTTTGTTGACGTTTACTCATATCCTAAGGAAATACTCGGCTTGATAAGTAAGCAACTAGATAGTTAATCCACTTAGGAATGAGTGATGTTTGGAACCCATCCTTTAAAGCCGTCATTACCCTCATCATATCACTTTATACCAGAATCACCCATTAAAACCGCAAGCAGACCATTACCTTTATGCATATTACTACACATTGCAACATGAAATGTTTTCAAACTTCCAAGTACCGTGTTCAATCTTAACTCATCAAGCATAGGAACTCGAACTGAGAAGAAGAAGAATCCAAAGGGTGGACTTCCACGTTGTTTTTCCTTCCCTTTTGCCATTGTATAACACACTCCACTTACAATCACTCAGGCAACTAACCCTCACTTATCAATGGAGAATACACAAGCATACCCGAGATTGCTAAGTGAGGGAGACCCTCACCTTTATAGCCTTATGTGGATCAGGCTGATATTTTGAAGCCCTAAAAAATAGTCCAGTGGCTCACTCTCCGCCATGCATTTGGTGGAAGATGGTTTCTATAAATGGCCATGTGCACCGCGAGCAGTGGCCCTCCATAAACGTTATGACTCAGACTCTGTTGCCCAAAGCTTGCACGCTGCAGAGGAGCTACTTTATCAACTGATACACATAATGAGTTTATGCCACACACCCCAATTTTAGTGATGACTACAAAGTGAACCAAAAAAGCCTTTAAGGATTATTTATGCATGGCCTCATAAAAAGGAGGTAATATTTTCGGCCACCACGGGAAACCATCTCATGCCCTTAAGTCAATAATCCTCGATAATTTTGTGTGTGTGTGTGTGTGTGTGTGTGTGTGTGTGTGTGTGTGTAAATAAGGTCGTAGACCCATTAGGTATGGGCATACTTCCTTAGTAGATTGCAAAGAAAAATTGTATCTATTTTGGCACCCGGCCAACTATTCAACCAGATTGCTTTTGTAATACTAGTAACCAGCTCATTCTTCAAGAACCCATTATTACAAAATTTACCTATCAGCTTGTTGATTTCCTCAAAGGCATAAAAGTTGTCTGAATAAGAGTATATAATAAGTGACAGAATACCTAAGTAGGTGTTACGTGCATTTTTAATAGGTCTGTTACTTTTCCTTTTAACAAATTCAGCAGGATTAAGTGACAGATTATCTCGCTTCCAAAAGAAGCGTGTAGTGTAATGTCCTATGTAAGGAGAGTGAAGCAGTATTTCCATGTTTAAAAAACATGTTCTGTTAATTATAGTTTTATTATCTACCACAAATTCTTCCTGAGAAGTGGGCTCTATCCTTAGGCAAGGTGGGTAAATTTCCGTCAGGTAGTCTTTGAAGGTCTGATTGTTTATACTCAATAAATCATCCATGAATCCAAATGTGTTGTTGAAGGCTAAAAGTTATTTTGCCTCCTCATAATGTTTCATTTTTTATCACAACCATTTGTATTCAAAAAATAATAAGTACAGATTGCACATTATTGATGGGCAGGAGAATCCCATAGGTATTCCCATTTTTTGTCTGTAACAGTTTGGTCCCAATTGGTTGGATAAAGCAATTCTACAGTATCCATTTGATTATCTTAATAAGAGAAATGTTGTCAAAGCACAGCGGCGTTGGTTTCTTGACTGATTTATTAACCCAACAAGGTGTTCTTACCAACGAGATCTTTTCAAACCCTTGTGTCTTTTTCTTGGAAAAAGCTAGGTTGATAATATCTTTGAGTACTCCAAGAAGGCCATAGTCTCCTGAGAGAGGAATGTTTTCATAACATTGTGTAATATCAGTTGTGAAGATACAGTAGATATCCGTAGGTAAGTTAATAAACACCTCCAATGAATTCTTAGCAAGCCAAAAGGTACAACATTCTATACCACTAAATCTTTTAAAATCTACCCTTCTTTTTGCACAAAGATTGCAAAAGTCTATCATGATAAGGTTTAGGCAGGAAGTAGCATCTTTTGTAACACAAGAGAAAATACAGTTTGAAGCATCATAAATCCATCTGAACTTCTGCTTGTGTTTCTTAAAAGTTGGGAATAACATTGGAAGCTTACTTGAAGTTTCATTGTAACCCATATTGTCCAATTCCTTTAGCAAAGCTAAAGCTACATCATTTAGTATTTCATTTGTCTTTTCAAATTTAGTTCTGCTCAACCTTACTAGGGAAGCTTCATAGCAAGCTTTTTATAGATAACCGATACAATGTTAGCAGCTTTATCAAGTTTGCCAATAAACCACTCACGAGTCAGCTCATGACATTCTTGCATAATTTTTGGAGTGACCCAAGTAGTATCCAAACTGAGCCATTTTTCTGGTAAAAGCTTAATCTTAAAACCAAAAAGTTTTTAGTTTTTTAGCAAGATCCAGTAGGATCTATTGCTCCAGTTAGAGCTTTAAGGCTAAGTTAGCCAGACATTCTAGTAGTGCAGACAATGTCATTCTAGGGTTTAGCGGTTCCACATGTATGTGATTTAAATCCATTCCAAATAGATCACGAAGAGAAGATACCTTAGGAATAGCTAGGTTTGTCGTACAGATGTATACACCAAGTAATTCAAAGTCCTTACAAAAGGCGTTAAGATTTTTACAGTTACATCCTAAAATAGGTTCATGTCTCAAATATTCATTTGAGTACACAAAGCACTTAATAGTGTCAAAATATTTCCAGCCAAACACCATGTTATCAATCAAAGAATGATCACCATATACTAAATCAAAACTTTTAACAAAAATTTATTTAGGTGAAAAGAACTCAAAATTCTATTGGTGAAATGACAATGAATGAAATTAGTACTACAACCCTCAGCTTTGCTTGGTAGACAACACCTCCCGATCTCATTGACTGCTACCTGCACAGTCACATTTCCAAAAGATGTTTAACAAGCATCCCTCGACCCCTTCCTCTTGTAAAGCTTCTAGATTTTCCTCTTCCAAAATTGGAATCGGCATGAAGAGGGGGTAAGAAAAGAGGTAAATGTTGAATTCGGAGTTAGTAATGTGTTGGGTCTTTTTTGAGAGGGAGATTTTACTGAATTCCATAGTCCTTTGGTTCTCACATAAAGCCCTTCATTAGAACTACACTTCTTGGAATCCAAAAAATTCATGTTGAATGGACCTTTAATAAGCTCTCCTTTGTCTAAGCATTGTACTCCTTTGAGCATCTTCAGTCAAGAGTCCTCCATTGTGGCAGTAGGTAAATGTGCGCTCCTTGCCGCACTGTCGAAGCAAGGGACTTGCCAATACACCGTATGCGAGCCACAAACGGCTCCAAGCACACAACAAGCCTAAACTAGCAAGCTCAAGAGAACAAAGGGTGTGTCACTCACCGCTCTACGCTCGCCTTCGTGGTGGATTCCTCGCCGCGATGAAGAAGAAGCTGCAGTCGTGCCGCGCTCAACCGCTTCGCGGCCGTCGTGCCTTCGTAATGCTCGATCGCACACACACTCTCCCTCTCTCTCCCTCTCTCACACACACACACACGAGGAGGTGAAGAAGAAGAAGATGGAGATGGAGCAAGAGCACTCTTCTATTGCACAAATGAGAGAATGAGTAAAAATTAGGTTTAGTTGGCTTTTATAGGAGCTCACCCCCTTCACACTTGGGCGCCCATGCTTAACCAACTAATCCCTTGAATGTCCAAGTTAAAGTGCGCCTCTCATCGGCGATCACTCCTACCCTTTTCCTATTGGTCCGACAAGCCCGGTACCTGACTCTAAATAATACAACGTTTATAGATCATAGGGTGTCCGTGTGCCGTGAGGGTTAACAGTAAATTTGCCAAAAAAACCAGGTCTCTATTGAGATGGGAGCCCGAAAACCTTAATTAGGGAGTAGCCAAAGTTTGTGCTCCACCCCTAAGGATTCAACCTCCACTTGTCGTATCGGTAAAAAAGGAAAGATTTTGGATACTTTAGGAACTAATTCCAAAAGCGAAGTTTCACTTAGAGAACATAAATCCTTTTGAAATTCTTTAACAGCTTTCGCAGTTGCTGCATCTCTATAGAAAAGACTGTTGGTAGGTGGGAGAACTGGAATAGTCGGGGTCGTGACAAAACTGGGGCTTAGTCCACATTGCTTTCTGAGAAGGTTAGCAAGTTCAGCACCATTAGACGAGAACTTTGCCAAGTCCTCTTTCTGTGCTTCAGAGATAGTTGGGACATTTGCAATATTTTTTGGAAATAGAAGAAACACCCTCCTTACTGTTTTTGACCAAAACAGCCAAAGTTTTGACCCATTTTTCAAATGAGACTATGTGAATAAGGGAGGTAGTAGGATTAGTAGATGAGGCTACAATGAGAGCAGATGCTTCCGCATCTTGAATGTATCTTAGAACCAACAGTGAAGCACTTGAGAGCAACTTTATTGGCAAATCCAATCCCTGATACAAGGAAATAGCCTGAAGGAGGTGTAGTTAGAAAAGTCTCAGAAATTTGTAATGAAATATTGTAAAAAGGAAAAATTTGAGAATAAGCCATAGTGCTTACGGTATAATACAGTATTTTGGTGAGCACCTCAACCTTCAACCCATCAGAAAACATTCATAATGACCGTGTGAGGCTAACCCCTCTAGAGCAAATTGATCATACCAACAGAACAACCTGTTCTAGCCCAATTCTGGGAGCTTGGTCCTGACCCAGTGGGTAAGGCTGGATCTAAGTGCCAAAGGTGTGTGTTTTATTTATCTACATATACTACCCATAGATGAACATACATATGCTTAAAGACCAAGGTACCCAAATAAATACAAGGTTTATTATACAAAGAAAACTTTAGATAGCATGATTTTGTATAAATGAATATGATAAGGTTGGTACAAGTCACCATCCAAAAAAGTAGAAATTCCTTTACAAACTCTGAACCATTAGCTAATCCTCCAAACCGTAAAGCAACCAAAAAGCTGAACAAAGAGAGTAGCCCTCACCTGCACCCTTAGAACAACATAACATTCTTTTAGCATTGGCTCTGTATGCAGGTGATGTATGGGCATCCTAGTTGTTATCCATGTCACATACGTTTGTGATTTATCTCCTTATTCTTGCAGGTTCGATTAAGATATGTTCTCTGCCTCGACCATGCCCTATTATTTGCCGCAAATGATGCTATATATTCAGCCCTAGCTACCTTAAGCTTTTTTGAGATCTGTGCTCTCTTGATCGGATCAACTATAGTACTCATCTGAGCAGTCATCCTATATCTTGGTAAAACCTAATAACAATAGACAAATCATTTTTTGGCATTATAAGAATTACACACTCTTGAAAATTTCTTTTATATATGAAACCCCGACAAATTTTGCCATAATTTTGAGCAACCTCCTCCGCCCTCAAGTGGATGGACTCCATAAACAATAGAGTACAACTATAATGATTATACCTGGAGTAATTTGTACATGCTATAGTAACATGATGAGTCAAAAAGTTAACAGATACCTGTTTAATGAAATTCTATTTTCCACTAGCTGGTCTAGCTCCTATCCATGTTCCAGACATGTTGTTATGTAGAAAAATCAAAACTCTGAAAGCCCTAGGAGTGTTAGTATTCAGAAACAGGAAGAAGTCCATCCAAGAGACCATCACCATCCTGCAACAAGTCAATATTCCAATCCATGTGGCAAGTATACATCAACAACCATGATGCTCTTATGGTCATCTATTACTGCTAAACCCAATAAATTTCTACTTATTTCAAATTAACACCGAACAATAGCCCCATATCCACATCTTTATCGATTTTGGTCCAGTAAACTAGGTCAAGATAGCTTTTATATCTATTTTAAGGGGTATAGTAAGACTAGCCTGTCAGAGTCTATGTCATATATATGAAAGGCCAAGAGTTTTATACCCGAGGTTGAGCTATGTAAAACTAAAAGAATCCTGAAGGCCAGTACCAAAAACGTCCAGCATGAAAACCGCAACAGTCAAGAATATATTAACCTGAGCTAGATTAGTTAGTTTACGAAGGAAGTTTTCTTCGAACTTGAATCATCCTTATATCAATATGTACCTCGTTTATCATGCTTTAAGCAAGGTAAGGTTAGTATAGCTCGAGACCTAGGTAGAAAATGAGTTTAGAATAAAGCACTGTCAATTGGCTGGAAAAGATCAGTTTCATTAGCAAACAGCAAAGGAGATTTACAAGAATGAAATTTCCCAGCTACTCAACTCAGGGTCGAGATCCTATGCGTAGGTCGAGACCTTATAATGGCTCAAGCAAGGTCTATAAGAGAATTTGATAGTAAGCATTTAGCTAAGAGACCATCACTTTCCAAAAAGGATCCCATAATACCATCTGGTTATTAATTCACCCCACAACGTAACCATATATATCAGTACCATAACCAGCTACGGCCCAGAAAGACAGGTACAGTAAACCTTTAAAATCTAGACCAATGAGCCGAATGAAACCAGCCTGTTTAGTAAGAAGTACACAAAGATATATCCATTATCGATGTCATAAATATGAAAAAGCCCATGAATTTTTTACTTGACGTCGAGTTTATGTAAATACCTTTAGAACTTTAGTAAAAGGCTAGTACAAACCATATCCAACAACCATATCCTTAGCATACCAGTATTTGAAGAAGATTACCCGGCCAAACAACCAAAATTTGAGACCTTATCCTAAGTCGAGACCCTTTTACTGCCTCAGGCAGGGTCACCAAGGTGTTTTAAGGCTTTGAGAGCATATCCATGCGAGATTCAATAGTATCCGACATTATAACCCGAGTTAGGTTGCAATGTTACCTTAAGAAAACCTAATTCAATACACAAATGGTATGAGCTCCATAGTGCTCTGATTTCCCTTAAGTTCCTTCTTTTACTAAGAATCCAGCAAAATGTCAGTAAACGACTATTTCCAGCAAGTATACCACATCAACCAAGCATGTTACTAAAAACCAGCATGCATACCACATCAGCCACTAATGTATACTGCTGAGCTCCATTTGTTACCTTCAGAATGAAATTTACCTTATTCCCAATCCGAACCAAAACCCATCTCAATGTCAGTATTCACATGGTTATTTTGCTTTCCACAAGGTATGGTTAGTATTCAGTCAAGACATCATTAGCCAATGAGTTTAGTGAAAACTTTTGTCAGTAGAAAAAAAATCATAGCTTCATTAGCATTCCACCAAATAGAAGGAATTGACTCAATCAATCAACACAAGGTCGAGCCCGTATACTTAGGTCTAGACAATTTATCACCTCAGGCAAGGTCAACAACATGTATTCCAAGTTTTGAAAGCCTATCCATGCTAGCCTATAAGAAAATACCAGTTTTTGACACTTTAGCAAAAGGTCAATACACACCATATCCTTAGCAAACCAGTTTTTGCAAAAATTTACCCAGCTAAACAACCCAAGATTGAGACCTTACCCTAGGTCGAGACTCTTTACAGCCTCAGGAAGGGTCACCAAGGTGTTTTAAGGCTTTACAACCTTAGGAAGGGTCACCAAGGTGTTTTAAGGCTTTACAGCCTTAGGAAGGGTCACCAAGGTGTTTTACGGCTTTGATTGTATAGCCATGCCAGATTAAACATTATCCGACACTATAAACCGGGTCAAGATATAATGGTATCTTAAGAAAATCCAATTCAGTACACAAATGATATGACCAGCCTAGTGCACAGATTTTCCTTAAGTTCTTTCCTTTACTAAGAATCCAAGAAAATGTCAAAAAACAACTACATCCAGCAAGTATACCGCATCAGCCAGGCATGTTACTACAAAACACCAGCATGCATACCTCATCAGCCACTAATGTATACTGCTGAGCTCTATCTATAATCTTTAGAAGGAAATTTACCTTATTCCCAATCCGCACTAAAACCCATCTCAATGTCAGTACTCACAAGGTTATTCTGCTATCAGCAAGGTATGGTTAGTAGTAAGTCAAGACATCATTAGCCAATGAGTTTAGTGCAAACTACTTTAGTAGAACAAAAAGCATAGCTTCATTAGCATTCTGATAATAGAAGGAATTGACCCAGCCAATCAACACAAGGTCGAGCCCCTATACTTAGATCTAGACTCTTTGCCGCCTTAGGCAAGGTCCATGCAAAATACATTGAAAGTTTTTTTAACAAAACCTAACCATGCCCTCCTACAGGAAATGACCGGCTTCCGACACTTACCAGCGAGTCAGTTTATCATGGTATCACAAACATCAACTTTTGTACACAAAATGGTAAGACCTGCATTATGACCAAGTTTTATTGAATATTCATGCCAATCGAATATGCCTTTTAGGATTTTTACATATCATGCTGTCACCCATCCAATAATACCAACTAGATATAGTATCCAACCTTTAAAGCCATCATTACCCTCATCATATCAGTTTATACCAGAATTGCCCATCAAAACCGCAAGAAGACCATTTCCTTTATGCATATTACTACACATTGCAACATGAAATGTTTTCAAACTTCCAAGTACCGTGTTCAATCTTAACTTATCAAGCATAGGAACTTGATCTGAGAAGAAGAAGGAGCCAAAGGGTGGACTTCCAAGACCAATTGTTTTTCCTTCCCTTTCGCCATTGTATAACACACTCCACTGACAATCACTCTGGCGACTAACCCTCAATTATCAATAGAGAATACACAAGCATACCCCAGATTGCTAAGTGAGAGACACCATCACCTTTATAGCCTTATGTGGGTCAGCAGGCTGAGATTCCAAAGCCCTAAAAAATAGTCCATCGGCTCACTCTCTGCCATGCATTTGGTGGAAGAAGGTTGCCATAAATGACCATGTGCACCGCTAGCACTGGCCCTCCATAAACATTATGACCCAGATTCTGTTGCCCAGAGTTTGCGCACTGCAGAGGAGCTACTTTATCAACTGATACGCGTAATGAGTTTATGCCATACACCCCAATTTTAGTAATGAATACAAAGTGACCAAAAAGCCTTGAAGGATTATTTATGCATGGCCTCATAAAAAGTGTAATGTACCCAACATTTTTCAATAAAAGTATTTCATTTACTTCGAAAATATTTAAGGTTTGTATTTATTAAGTCAAACAACATTCAAATGGAACAATTGGATTGAAAATCGAACTCTAGAACTACTAATTATGACCCTTATTCACTTGAAAACAATGGGTTGATGGGAAACTTAAGCCTCAAGTCTATTTCTAAAGATAAAAGTTGACTTTGAAGAAGGAGGGAGTATTTTTAGGAAAGAAAGAGGAGGGAGTTAAGTTTAGAGTTCATGTCTTGGAAGCCAAACTTCTTTTAAAATTGGAAAAACCAAAATCGTGCATTGGATTTTGTGTCCGCAAAAAAAAAAAACACTTTTTTTCATAGAGCCACGAACGTACGTGAACTTATCTCTCTTTGCTCCCCTCTATTCTTAGCTGACCTTGAGAGCCTATATAAAGACTGCTCTCCCTTCACTTTCAAAGATACAGACACACACTCTCAGAAGTGGAAGCTCTCTCGCGTTGACATCGGAGTTACCTTCTCTCCCTCAACCTCTCTCCCTCAATCTCTTACCTTCAATCCATCTCCATCTCAATCTCCCCCTCTACCATCGTCCTATTGCCCTTTAGATTCTTGAGTTCTCTTTCTCTCTTTCCCTTTTCTCTACCTCGTTACCATGGCCCCAAAGCAAGTGACCCAAAGCTTGAAGGATTCTCACGTCGTTCCATCTCCAAGGAAGGTGCAAAAGAAGGTATCATCTACTCCAATCATAATTCAAGCGGAGGTATAGACTCCGAAAGAAGTTGAAGCTGTCCAACGTCAAACACGGGAGGTAATCAAATATGTCACTAATCCGGTAAGACAAATTTATAATTCTGCATTGCTATTCATGTTGACTTGGGAAGTCAAGCATAGGGAATCCCTTAAACCGTCCAAGAAATGTGATTCTATCACAAGAAACAAGCATATGTTTTCATAGATTAGTGAAATAATTGTTTGATTAATTATCACTGTTTGCTAAATTGTTATTGATTGATAAATTGTTATTGTTCAGTAAGTGGTTATTGGTTGATATGAAGAGTTGGTTGATCATGTTTGAAGAATCATCTAAAGAGAAGAATTGCTGAAAGAATATATTTTGTTCCTTGCGGGTAGCGAGATGATTCCGCGGTTAGTGGAGATTAAGCTGAGGTTTCAGTTCTCTTTTGTTCCTCGTGGTTAGCGGGATGCCTGGTGGTTAGCAAGATGCCTCGCAGTTAGCGATATGGGAAGGTTGCGCAATTCGCGGTTAGCAAGTAAATCCTTTGCAAAGGCTCTGTTGGTTAGACAGAGAAAGTCCGCGGGTAGCGGCAACTCATGAGAAATTGAAAAAGTTAATTTTGTTGAATTAAATGATCTTTGGACAATAGTATCCAGGTCTTCTACAATGTAACAAAACTCATTACATCTGAGTCGGTTTTTAGTTGCTTCAAAGGCAAGCTTTTTATAGATGACAGATGTCCTGCTAGACGATTTATCTAAACCCACAATGAACCATTTCGTCTTAAGTTTGTGAAAGGCTAAGAAAAGCTCAACAGTGAGCCAAGTAGACTCCGTATGTAAACACTCATGTGGGAGCTGTGAAACTAGACTCGAAAAAACAAGCATCAACATTTATTTCAATTCTTGTTGAATTGATAACTCCAATTGGAGTTTGCTGACTAAGTCAGCCAGACATTTAGTAAGAGCTTTTAAACCAATAAGAGGATTAAGTGGTTGAGGAGGAATGTGATTGAGACTTTCAAAAGGAGGCATCTTACAGAGTTATTCTCAATAATAGAGAGATACATGGTACAAACATGCCTTCCTTAATTGCCAAATGCAATTGTAAACTCATTCCATAAGTGACAATCACATGACGAAGGGCTTTCCTTTCCTAAGAAACTCATTGGACTATACCATCTATAGAATAGAATCAGTAAATCTCCACTCGATTCTAACTTGACTTACTAGATCCAAATTACCAAATGTAGAGAGAAAGCATTTATTAAAGATAAAACGAGGTGAAAAGAATTCTAAAATTTTGTTGGTGAAGACGCTGTCGGAGGATTTGTGTTCCAAAGGTGAGCCGGGAAGGCGCGGGGCCTCTGGCTGTGAGAGGTGTGAGGAAGACAGTTGCAGCGGCAGACACAATGAATGTAGACAAAGCATGAAATTAACAGCTTGAACAAGATCTTGAAGCTTGATTATCATTAACAGTATCGCTGCTTACATTATTTAAACTCCTTCCATGATTAGAGTGGCTTGGAAGCTTGGATTAGAGTGGCTTATGGTGTCTTTGATTAGATTGGCTATGGAAGATTGGATTAAAGTGGGCTATGGAAGCTTGGCTTAGGATTAGAGTGGCTCCAAGCTTATGGCTTCCTCCCCACTAATACATCAGAGTACGAAAACTTGAATATCTCCTAATCGGTGAAGAATTAGCCTCTTTGCGTGAGACACAAAAATGTTTAAAACGCCCTTTTCCTTTCGAGTAAGCGGCCTGTTTTGTCCAGAAACCTGTTTTATGAAACTTTTACAGATTGAGACTTTTTTGGCCTCCCTCATGCAGAGATGTGAAGTCTCTCACACACTTTCCTTTTTACCACTGACCACATGTGTTCCTCTACCCAAGTTGCCTTATATGTCCTAAGAGCCCTTTCACATGTAAAACCTTTTTCTTCAAGCATAAAATCTCTACGCTTAGGCCTTCATAACCACATAAAGCATACACTTTCTGGATCTCCTTGCTTGTTTTTGAGCCCTGGTCACTGCTCAATAAATGTGTGAGCTTCAAATAGACTTTTTCTGCTTCTCTTTACTCTTTTTTCCATTGTGGAAGCGGAGCGGCACGACAACGCAATGAACAAAAACTCCATGCCCACTGTCCTTATGAGATAGAAGATGCATTCTACGAACCGCATTACATAGTACCTACATTTACAAATCCAACAAGTGTTTGACAGGATACCCTCTTCCTCTCCCTCTAATCATGCCTCTTGCTTTTCGTCTCCCTCCATAAGACTGAGCAGAAGAGGAGGCTGGAGTCAAAATAGATGTGTACGAAGAAGTGGGGGATATAAGAGAGTTGGGTCTTTTAAGAGTAGGGAAATCCTCAGCATCCGTATTAGGCTATAGCAAGCTTAGTAGAGTTTTAATACCAAGGTAGTTACCCTAAGTAGTCAAAAGAAGCCCAATTTTTTCTGTAGTTAGTTCTTTGAGAAGAGAAAGATTAAGGGAGTGAAACTGAATAAAAGCCATCTAAGCTAACACAAGTTCCTTGGCCTGGCCTCCTAGCCAAGAGCAAAAAACGGAGAGGTAGTGAGATTAAGGAGTGCCAAGAAAAATGAGATCCAAGTTGTTGAGGGCATACCATATAGCATGATCAAACTAGACAATGCTAGATTCACAAGAAGCCTTAGAGTCAAGAAATTGATAGGTATATTTGACATACGGCCTGTAAATGTTCCTAATAGACACACTATAGTACTCAGAGTTACTTTTGGAAAACTCCATCAAGCCCTTTGTATGCACATATAAACCAGTATTTGAGCCACATTTTTTTGTATCAAGAAACCGTATAGTAAAAGGAGCTTTAATAAGGTCACCTTTATCAAGAGATTGGACACCCCTTAATACTTTGACTCATGCTTCTTCAATCAAAGATGCTCGAAGTTTGGCTAGAAAAACCCATGTCTCGATAGAGATGGGAGCTAAAAAGCCTTTGTTGGGCAAGGCCCAAAGTTGATGGTCCACACCAAGTGATTCTATTTCAACTTGTTTGGAAGGCAAGAAGGGAAAAACCCGAGAAACTTTAGGTACCACCTCCATTAGCGAGGTTTCACTGAGAGAAAACATCTCTTTCTAAAAAGCTTTGACAACATCTAGGTCCAAGGGGTCCCTACAAAATAGATTGTTGGATATTGTTTGTACCGAAATGGACGGCGCTAAAACAAACCCAGGGGTAAGACCACATAATTCATGTAAGTAATAGGTCAATTTAGCACCTTTAAAAGAGAATTTAGCTAACTCTCCTTTGTGAGAAATTGTCATAGAAGGAATGTGTTCTATGAATTCGGAGAGATTTGCAACCCCTTCTTTAGAATCGTTGACGAGTTGGGAGAGGGTATGGACACACTTGTCACACGACATGGTTTGAACCAAGGAGTTGTCTAGATCAGTAGAAGCTCCTGCTATTGAATCAGATGCCAAAGGGTTAGAATGCATCTAAGTACTTGAAGCAAAGCTTTAGAAATAGGATCAGTAGGAAGCTCTAATCCTTGAGACAGTGCTAAGCTGTGCATGGTCAAAAGAAATTGTATTAATAATATTGTAGCTTCTTCAACACAATCGGCTAGGAGAACCTATAAGCATTAGGAAGTGAATGGGGTATAGGAAGGCCTCTTTATTTGGAAGTTTAAGGGAATGCTAAAAGCTTAAGCCAAGTTTAACCAAGCCTAAAAGAGAGGGCAAAAAGGCCTATGCTGAGATTAAAAAAAAAGCCATTTCCATATTTTGAATTTGAAAATAGTTTATTTAGTAATCCAAAAGATAGGGGGGTGAATGAATTTTCAAATGTCCTTTTCCCACCCCTCTTCTCTCTATGACATAAAAAACACTCTCTCTCACTTAGAACTCATTAAAGGAGGCACTTTTTAGCCACCCCTGCCAGAAAAGCAAAATTTTCACATTCTCTCATTGCTTTCTCTCTCTAAAATGTGAGCCAACTCTCTCTCTTACTTTCCCCCCTTTTCTCTGATGTCACTTTCTCTTCCAATCATTAAGGAACATTCTTGGCTGCCTCTTTTGAAAAAGTGCAGATCCTCCAAGGTTGCAGATCTGTCCTCTCTCCCACTCTCTTCCTTTATTTTCTCTCTCTATCTCTCTCTCTCATGCTTCTCCCACTCTAGCTCCAGCTGAGTGCAATGGAAAACTCCATTACCTCTATGTGCTGCATCATTTCTCTCTCTACAATCATGATCAACAATTCAAATTCAAACTCCATTGAGTTGCACTCCCTCTCCTTCTTCTATCCACAAGATAATCTTTTTCTCCTAACTTTGAGTACTCTCCACTTCTTTCCTCCATAGCCACCTTCACCTGCTTGTAGCAGCCACCATTACACATTCTCATTAATTTGCTTGATTAACTAATACAAACGTCATTCAATCCCCTATCACTGCAAGACATTACTAACAAATCAAAACGATATCGATTAAATGGTGATTAGAGCAAAAGTATGAAACTGTGTGACTTGGCACATCTAATCCTAATGTTGGAGACCAGCTACAGAACCATGGATGCAAGGAAATCAACTTATGGGTTGATGGCCATATTTACCCTGGGGATCCAATGACCAATGCATCACTGCCTTTTCGTAATGTCACTGAGCTACTGCATTTTATTGGAGATGGGAGAGACGGACTGTTGGCTACTGCTGGAGATTACATTCAGCTTTTTTCAATGAAAGGAAAGCAAGAAAACATCTCTGTGCTGCCTATTCATCATTGCAAGAGAAGTACGTGAAAGACATTCAACAAGTCAGAGAGGAAGCCAAAGAGAAGACAAAGCAGCTAAATGACGAGATGCCAAAGCTTATTATAAAGGTAGAGCATCAATAAATGGAGCAAGAGTGTCATCTAGAAAATTATGTTCAGCTATAACATACTACACGTAATATGCATCGGTGAACCGATCATCTCACACACGTTCCATTGGGCTATCACATTCGCAAGCGCAAGAGACATGCTATGTCTATTCTATCTTCAAGCGGTGGATCTTGAAAGAAACATATCCATCAAAATTGGTAGGAATACAAATGTAAACTTCTAATTTCATACATTTTTTGTAGGTTGTTGTAATATTATTTCAATATGTAGGAACTTGGCTCGGACGATGATGGGAATCGAGTCCAATGCTGGAACGATCGGACATACTCTGCTGTAGCATATCATCAAACCAAAGGAGTTGGTGGAGCTATTTGGATGATCCATCCAATGTTGGCATTACCAAATTTTTCTGCCAGAAGTATTTCAATGAGCTAAAGAACATATTTTCACCTCAGGAGATGATGGAGTTGTGTGACAGCGCAGGAATAAGTTTCAATGTCCATAAAGCTTTGTATAGAGTTGTCACTCTAGGTCACAGAGAAAAAGGTTTGTTTAGGTTGCTGCCAATGCCTTACAGTGTTAGCATCGCAAAAAGGTGCACCAATAATGATGTTGCAAGCTTGTTGGGTGGATTTCAATATGTGGAGGATGTCCTACCATTAGAAGGGAACAAATCTTTTCATTACAATGAGTTCAATAATGTCTATGTTGACATGTTGAGGCTCCAGGAGCCAATGATCAGATTTTATGGGTTGACACAGGAAGAGTGTGATGGAGAATTTATATTTGTGATGAAGCTTGATGAGTGCCAGATTGTCAAAGGTCAACGGCTTGAAAGGGTAAGCGTTACGATTATGAACAGAGCCTTGGTGGGTGATGTTGAACTAAATGCCAGCGAGAAGGGAAACACCTAATTAGGTGTTCAATCCGAGAAGAATATTTGGTGGTTGGTAGCTTTTCATCTCCCACATGAAACACATGAGTCTCTCAAATGGTATTTTAATCACACCCCAATCGTTAACGTCATTCAACAACAACAAGAAGGACAATGATTACAGGTTTCAGGTCTGGGTACATTCCAAGTGGAGTGGCATTTGGTAGGAGACTTGAAAACTCTCAAGTGTATGCTAGGATGCAAGCAAGGTGCAATGACCCTCTTTGTGTGAATTTATTGTTGCCACAGTAAAGTCTCATTAGGAACTGAGGGCAAGGGCAAGGGTAAGGGTGGCAAAACTGAATTCAACTCTGTGAAAGTTAAGGGTAAGGGTGGCAAAGCTGCAGTCAATTCTGCAAAAGGTGTGACCACTACACAAACAGTGGGTAAAGCACTCCAACAATGGTTTCAATGGGTAAAGCACTCCAACAATGGTTTCAATGTATCCTCAGTTGTAACCAGAGTGTACCCCCTAATTGAGACATGGACGATCCAAATTGGGATCCTATTCTACCGATTCCTCTGATAAATGTGCATGTGTGCACTTGTCATGCTTGTCTATGAATTCTTGACAAGTTGCTGATGCTCCATATTAATTATGCTTGGAATATGGAGCCTACGGAATGAAGGAAAGAGTGTATAAGAGAACTTGAATCTATTCTATCAAGCGTTGGCCTACATGGTGGTGCAGTAGATCTATCAAAGGATAGGAAGGCATTTGGAAGTACATTGGATCGTTCTAATAAAATATGTATGGGTGGTAGTAAATCTAGGAATATTCTTTCAGACTATTCTAACTCCCAAAGTCCCAATGATTTTCAATTGTGGAAAAAGTTTTGTGACATTACCACCTACAGAGGTAATGAAGTAGTCCTAGGAATTAAGCGTGCTTGTTTGTGGCAGTCCGTAGATGATATTTTTTGTTTGCTTGAAAAGGAAAATCTAACTTCTACTGAGATATCCACTTTAAAGTTTTTAATCAATAGTTTCACAGCGCAAATGATGGATGCCTGGGGGGAGACACACATAACACATTACACGGTGGGTTGAACACTTTGGCTTTGCAGTAAAAAAAACATCAGTGTTTGAACTAAAGGTTTATATTTTTGCAGCATATTATTTTTGCTCATAGCTTATTTTTTCTCAACACATTTGGCTCATTGAATATTTGGAGTAGCCAAGGAATGAAGCGCTCACACTACCAAGGAAAAGTAGTGTATTTTAAAAATACAAGGCATGGAGGTGGGAGGAAAAAGAGCAATGCCCTACACGAAATGTTCAATTGGTTCTACAAAGTTTTAGCGGGAAGAGAAAGGAAGAAGACTAGAGTGCAAAGAAGTTTGAAATGCAGAACAGAGAAAGTGGTTAGCGTGAGGTGATCACAATCATATCATGCTTCTAGTGCAAAAGATCAATTTTAACAGTGGTTGGCCACAAAGCAACAAAATGGAAGACATTGGGTGGAAAACCAATAAATTTCTGACACTAACCATTCCATATTAAGCACACATTGTAATGTCACATGATTTGTTGACGCTCCAATCAGTGGTTTCATGTAACAAATTTCTACAATTTTGGATTTTTAATGGTATTATTGAGTTTTTAAGTTTTGTTTTAAAAAATAGTTATAAGTCAAAACTCTCAACTTGAAGTTCATTTTTTGTTTGCACATTTTAGAAGACCCACTTAAGCACAAACGCATACGCACTCACATCTTGCACCACATGGACGATTCACACGAGCAGGCTGGCATTACGCACAACAATACCACCACAACCACTCACACCGTAGAAAATCCGTAGCTGGAACCCCATGAAGAATCTACGGCTTCAAATCCACATCCCCAACCACAAGTGGATAACCCAATGCCCCAACCCGCTCCAAACACCCAAGAGCATCCTCAACCATCAAATCTAGAGGATCTAAGCAACATGCAACACATATTTGAAGGTCTCGATGATATAACCCATGCCACTCGCACACCTCTTCCAGATGCCCCACCGATTTCACCTCTTCATAGAGCGACACAAGAAACTAGAGGAATATTGAGGTCCGCTTGAAAATCCACCGCCATCGCCTCCTGCCACAACCACTGGTGGTCAGGCCACCCCACATACTATACCTCAAAAGTTTCCACCACGAATCAAAGAAAGAGTAATCAAGGTACTATTAGGCGACTTGGTAATTAAAGCAAAAGAGGCCAAGAGGAGAAAAAGACAAAGGGAGCGGGAAAAGAAGGAGGCAGCTGAGAAGGAGGCCCTTAGATTACAAGAAGAGCAGAGAAGACAGAGAGAGCAAGAGGGAAGGCAAAGAGCTGAGTCTGAGAGAGCTCATTTGGCCAACTTACAAGCACGACCACAGGCAGAGAAGAAGGCGGCACAAGATAGAGCTCAAGCCACCCAACAAGCAAAGGTTGGGAGCTCAAAGCCTTCAAAAATCCCTCAGAGAGCCAAGCAATGTGCAAAAAGAAAAAGGGACAAGGTGACACCAGAAGAGCAGCAAATCCAAGAGGAGAGGAGGAAAAAATACAAAGATGATCCTCCTCAATGGGCTAGGCAGGTGGTTCCTCCACCACCACCAACAAGACAAAAAAAGCGGAGATGGAGGCCAGGCATAGTAGCTCTACGTGAGATGAGGAAATATCAAAAGAGCACTGAGCCAATCATACCCAAAGCGGCCTTCTTTCGGGTGGTGAGAGAGATGATCGATGAATATGGTCACTCCGTTACAAAAATACAACGTGCAACTTTACTGGCCCTACAAGATGCCGACGAAGACATTTTGGTGCAGCTTTTTCAAGATGGCATCTCCTGTATGGCGCATGCAAAGCGTGTAACTTTAAAAAATATGGGTTTAGCCTTAGCAATAAATTTAAGAAATGAAGGATGCCTTCATAAGATGTAGTTTATCGCATGTACTCTCTCTTCATGAGATTTGTAATCTTTTTCTATAATATCAAATGGCGAATTTCTACCATTCCGTGCAATTTTTCAATTTTAATTTGCACATTTTTTTTAATAAGTATTTGAACTGTTGGATATGTTAAATTTAAGTTCACCAGCATGGCTCCATTTTTGCCCGCCGAGGCACACACGTGCACAGAACCTCGAACATGCAGCCACCGTTCGGCCGGGGGGAGCATCTCAGAGATAATTTTGCAAAACGGGGCGACGGGGGGGCGTATGGGGTCAAGAAGGACATGTGATGCATCGACGGCACCGGGCGGGGTCGGACGGGGCAAAAGAAGCTCCCTGCACGCCACGTCGGCTGCATGTTTGAGGTTCTGTGCAGGTGTGTGCCTCCACGGGTGACAATGGAAATTATTGAACAATATGAATAAAAAACAATTACTGAATAGTGACAAAAATTATTGACAAAAACATTTATTCTTTATTGATTCGGATATTACATCATGGTTGATTGGCTTTTCTACGAATTACATCTTTGGGTATTGGGCGAATGGCTGACTTGACACCAAGGGATTTTACAATTTCCTCTGGGTTTGTCAACCCTTGACCTAGGCTCAAGGCACAGTGGGAGAGGACCGAGCCTGGGTGTTTGCCTGTAAAGGCATACAATGCTGCCTCTCGGTCCACCAATATACATTTGTGAGCGTCTAAGGTGAGAGAATCTTTAGCAAGTATACCACTGAATGCCTTACACTTTAGCAGCTCTGCAGAACCATTCTTGGAGAACTTTGTGTGAGCAACTCTAAGAATCAATGGCCCCAGATGGATCAGCTAGTGCCAAAGAGAGCTATCCCTACCCGTGGAGACGTTGCACGAACCTCCAGTACGCATTGCCAACTTATCAACATAGTAAGCTGTCTGCAAATCATTTTAATTGATATTAACACTTGTAGTAATGAATACTAGAAATTCTACCAGGTTAAGATTTATTTACCTTAGTTTCTTCATCCCTCTCTTCAAGATTTTTCTTTGTAAGATCGATGCTAGATCGATCATCTCTACCAATTGCAATCAGTGGTTTGTGTGGATGAGATGCGCTCTCTAGTGTGCTTTTGTAGAAAGAGACACATGATTTTATTTCCACTAGTATACTTGCTACCGTTTGCACCAGCTGTTGTTCGTTTTCATTGGGGAGGAAAGAGAGGCTTGCTGGGAGATTTGGTCTTCAAAATCAGTTGACTTTCTCTTCCTTCCCACTGGGATCCTTCATGCCCGCATAGATAGCAAGAACTGCTATCGACTCATCTTCTCTGAGTCCTAACGTTTTGGCACTGTCATTAAGGAACAAAAACTGATGATCATCCACCACCACTAGATGCAAAGTTAGAATTTGGAGGTCCGGGACCTCTTCGAGCACCTCATCTCCCTCTATCATTTGATCTTCCTCCTCAATGGCATTGGGATCTTGCAAGAGTACGTGTGCCATAGATGCTTCAGCCTGCTCATCTATCTCTTCGATAAATTCATTTGATTCCTCCACAATGGTCACATGAGGTCTTTGGTTGGCCTTTCCTTAGAAAAACCGGAAGTTTTTGTCAACCGCATAGAGATGCATCAAGAAATCCATTGGCAACCACGCCATGTCAGATCCATTGAAGATTATGGCACATTCCTCCATGTGCTGTGCCATGTAGTCCAGAAAGCTTCTAAATGCCTCTGCATGAAAGTTGGCAGTGACCTGCATGTCAATTGTCCTCTTGAACACACTGAGTAGTTCATGTGCTCGATCTCTAAGTCCTACCTTTTCTAATTGTGTGAGAAGTGCATCAGTAGGCATTGCCATGGGTTCGTTCGCGAAGAAGATGCGAAGAGATCTTAGAGCTAGAGTTTTGTGACTGTGAGAAATGAAGTTTAAAAACTAGAAGTCACTTATATACCCAAAGTCACTTTTTAAAAAGCACTTAAATTAATGTCAAAATAACTTAAAACTTTAATTTTAAACAAAATTACGCAACAAAGTATTGAAAAACACCAACATTGAAAACATTTGTGCTCCACAACAAATAAATTGCACGTTTCAATCAAAAACTTGAACAAGATTAATAATGTGGAAGATGATGTTGCAAAGCTTGAGAGGGAAGTAGATCCTCTCTAGAGAGCTTAATGGAGAAGGAGCAAGAATTCTGTTGAGGAAAGAAAGAGTGATGATGTAGCAGAAGGATATGCCTTAGACTGCAGCTTTAGCTAGAGGTCTTTAGAGAATCCCATGGAGTAATGGAGAACTTCAGCTTGAGGAGAATGCATCCCTCAAGAATGCAGTAAGCTTGAGGAGGGAAAGGAGTTTCAAAATTCTGATGATCAACACGTTTTTGGAGGGATCCCCTTCTAGGAGAGGGGGGGAGAAACTGGCAGCTAGTAGAGAGAGAAAGTATTGGTTTTTACTTAACTATTTAGAGAAAAGTTCATTTTTGAATTTATAAGAGATTTTCTCTTTGTATTTTATAAAAGAGTACAAGTTTGACCACTTACTTTTAGGCCCTGCCATACCCACCATTTCAGTCCACATGGCATCCACCCATTTGCCCCTTCCATAAGATAGCCCCATCCCTCAGGCATTAGTCCCAAGAATAACTATTTAGGACAAAAACCTAGGGATATAATATAGTAACTAGGTCTTTGAATAGTATCACTACTACCCTTGGTGCAAGGTGTGTCTGCATTCCAGTAACTATATAACATAAACACCAAAGAATTATTTCAAATTACAAAAACTATGTGAGTGAAAAGGTGGTAAAATTCCCATTCATAGTACAGAATGGAAGTTATACATAAGTACAAGAAGAGTTAAAAGCCTGAAGATATATAAATTCACCATCTTCAATCCAAGGAACTTTGAAACCATAGTTGAGAAGGTAACCCTCGCCTGCACCCATGGAAACAACACAACTTTCAGTTAGCATTGGCACCATATGTAGGTGATGCATGGGTATCCCACATGTTATAGATGTCACCCAACTAAATTGCTTTCAAAGATAATAAGAAATAAGAAAGTCAAAGCTACTTAATTATTCAGACATGGTTTCATTTACAAGAAAAAAGGACCCTTTGCAGCTCCTTTTGCTTTGCAAGCTCTCATGATAAGGCTGGAGACGAGTTTTATGGGGCAATTTAGCCTCGAAGTGGGCCACATATACTTGTTTTTTGACTTTATAGAGATTGTAATTAATTGCCACTATTTTATAGGGTTAGTGAGCATAAGTGCTACACCCCTATACAACATATAGAAGGAATATGTCGAGGTGCTATATTTTTTCCAAACAAAAGGAAGCTACCATGGCCCATTCATTAATTTAACAATTGACCACTTACAGTTTCATGAGTGGCTGATTTGTAGTCCTATCTACCAAACTCAACAACATTGTTCATCAATACTCTCAACCATATTTGGCCAGAATCACTATAACCTTGTCCCTCAACCAAATATTTAAACCATGTACATCCACATTGAGCAAGGATCACAAACCTAACCCGCCTCCGACCTTACTTGAGCAATAATAGTTAGCTCATTACCAATTGAGTAGCCCAAGTTATGTATAGTGAAGTAGCGTAGAGTTCCCAAAACTCCCAATATTCAGCCGGCCAAGTCGTTGATTGCGCAAGACTAGAAGGCCTAGAACTGGTGCCAAACGCTCACATCCTGTACAGCCAAGTGAGCAAAATTTCCAAGGAAACATAATACTCAGATGGTATAGACTTGAATTGAGCACTAGTAGTAAGCATTGTATCCAACCCAGAATTACCCAAAGGAAGAATACCTGCTGTGGTAATTCAAAAAAATTTACCAGTCTCGGTTTTTACCCATCAATAGGTTAACTATATCATATATGTTTTTTCATCAACTATTTAAAAGGACATCAATCAACATAATTTAACCTAAATAAAGGTGACAATCAACCAGTATTGCAAGAGAATCCCTTTATACAATGGTTTTCTATTTTAAAAAATATACCGTATGATTGGTTCATACCAAAGCCAGACCCTTTGTTTTATACCCAGCAGGTAGATCAGCTTTACCATATATGGACCTTTACCAAGTTAAAAGAAAACCTTTAAGATTTTAAAGCTCCATACCTCCTGTGTTATAGGAGGCTACTCTCCTTCCATGTTAGAACAACCCGAGCTAAAGACGGGACCATTTATATGCATCAACAGAAAACACCAACATTTTGAAAGGCATTCACAACCAAGGCTGCGGATACATACTGTTGCCCTCCTTTTGATTTATCAATAAAAGGAAAGCATTTCCTAAAGGCAACTAAACCAACCATGCCATAGTTAAAAGGGCTCAGTAGAAGTCACATTACAGTACAAAAATGAGAATAGTACCAACACATCAAGAGTATCACACCACACCATTCGGACAGTAGTCCATAGCTTACCTAAGACGTAGTCGGAGCGGCCAAATCCCGGCCAACTCTACAATAGCATGCTTATCCTTGCCTTTATCTACATAGTCAATTACTAAACCTTACACCCTTGCGGGTATAAACCCTCACAATCTCAAACAACACAAGTACTCACATGCTCACACACTAGCAATGCTAAGTGAGCAAAAAAACTCACCTTTATAGTGTTGAAAGTTAGAGGCTCCTTCCCCTTTCCAGCAGTGTGATGGGCCATCTTCAAGGGGAAGATGATGACACAACAACACCCCACATTCCTTCTTAGTAGTGATGCGGGCCCAATTTTGCAGTGTCCTTATCTCGCACAAAGAACGGGGGAGGGGAGATAGAGAGATAAAGAGAGGGAGGCTAGAGAGAAGGGGAAGAAGATGGAATTAGAACATGCTGCGTTGCAGATTGCAGTGGCCATTGAGGTTTAACACTAGAATGGTAACAGGACACTTTTATGTCCTTGGACACTTTTGTGTCCTGTTAAGTGACCATTTTTCTTGAATTATTTGGAGAGTATGAAAATGAATTTCTAGGTGCTATATATCCACAAAGTTGTCTTATGAGCTGAAAAAAACTTAGCATTTTTTTTGAGTATCGATCTCACCATTAACCTTACTCTTGCACAACATTTTTGAACCTAAACTGTGTGAAAAAATGGGTTGTGTTTTTGGCTTTTTTTTTCAATTTTTGGAAACTATACCACTCTAAACTTCATGTTTGTGAGGTTTAGATGGCTAGAGGTTAGGCGTTCATAGTTCTCAACATGTTTTGATGCTTGTAGGGAGAGCTAAGTGTTAAAATTAAAAGTTATGACCAATTTACAAGAATTGCATAATCCTGTTTTTTGGTCAAAATTAGCACTTTTATGATTTTTTTGGTGGCTTTCTTGATATCCAAATTCAATTTTGATTGTGTAAGTGTAATGTATAATATAAAGCTAATCTTCCTTGAGTTTTGGGGGACCTAATATGCTATATAGCATAGTATATGATGATGGTTGAGTTTTTTGATTGCTGAAGAATACGATACATTTTAGAGTAGCAAGTATAACTTTCTCAATATTGCTAGTTTCTTAGGTCAATTGTGTGTATTTTGTAGGTAGTGACCATATCTAATCATAGACTACAAACTTGGCTAGATATTGAGTAGTTTCTATGGGTTTCTAGACGTCATAATGCTAAACCCAATTTTTTCATGTTTGCTGTATTTAGCACTTTATCATTGCCCCCAAGGTTCCAATTGTAAGAGATCCATTATCCTTTTGACATGCTCCATGGCTCCTTTTGAATCCAAAGGCCCAAAGGGAACTAAGAAAACATGTATATAGTATCTATATTGAGCGTGACTATAGAAACTTTTATGATAGGTCCGCAGAATGGCAAAAATGCAACTTTTTTGTACCTATTGTTTTTGCCCAAAAAACATTTAGTGAGGTAAAAGCAACCATATGTTTTGGTCACCAACCCATTGAAGTTAACGGGGCATTTTATCTCATATCCAACAAAAATATCCACTCTTATTTATATGCAATCAACCGTAAGAAATTGCTGTTTTGGGCAAAATGCACTGATCCATCAACTTTGGAGGCTTGTAGTGAACCAGGGATGAGAAAAATTACAAGTTTCTCATTTTTTCCATATGTAGTAGTTATTGAACTATAAGCTCATGAAAGGATTTTTCAAAATGAGTGGATCTACTATGGTTTTGGAATTCTTTCCCAAAACCCTGAAAGGACACTTTTATGTCCTGTTAGGTTACCATTCTAGTGTTAATCATAGAAGAAGGCAAAAAAATGAGAGAGCATGGCCACCCATAGCTCTTTAGTTAGCAACTAATAGTTAGGTTTTTATTTAAGGCACCTATCAACTTATCACTTACTGAATGTACTTCAATTAATAACCCAAGGCTCCCTAGGCCAAATAGTCCCCTGGTTAAAAATTCCACAAGGTTATTAACACACCATCCCTAGTAATGTGTGTGTGTGTGTGTGTGTGAGAGAGAGAGAGAGAGAGAGAGAGAGAGAGAAGGAGAGAGGAGAGAGAGAGAGAGAGAGAGAGAGAGAGAGAGAGAGAGAGAGAGAGAGAGAGAGAGAGAGAGAGAGAGTGCGCCTAGAAACGCAGCAATGGATGAGTGGTTCTTATGTGTATGGCCCAAGAAGGCAGATGACTATGGCGAGGGAGGGATTATGGTAGGTGTTTGTAATCTTATGGGCTACAGGGGTGTGTGTGTGTGTGCGTCTATGCGTAGAGGGTTGATGGGCGCAAGGCTTAATCCTGCCAAGCTCAAGATGCAGAGCCCTTCCAAGGCCACAGCGTGATGTTTAGATTATGGATTAGCCTACGGCTTCCAATAGGCACTGAGAGAGTTTGAATGCTTTTCCCTACAAGTTCACGATCCAGCATGTAGGGTGATACTGGTGTGTAAATGACCAGGAAGTGAAGTGAAGCTTTAGTTATATAAGTTTACACACATATCTAGATATACAGCTAGGTTCAGCTTTGAATGCCTCGCATGTGATGCAAGAGTTGTTATCCGGTGGTACTTCACCTCTAAATGAAGTAAGCTATTAGCTAGCCACCTTAGTAGGTCAAGTTAATAGATTTAGCTATCGTTTGCATGTCGGATAACAACACCATACGTGTACTAGATGAGGTTTGTAGATAATTTTGATTAGTGTGTTGGTTCGGCCAAAATGTGACAAACAATATGTTTTGGTGGGATCCTCCCCTCTTCCATTCGATGTGACTATGCCACGTTTATTTATTTTTAACTGAGGTGATGCATCAGTAGATCTAGGTTTTGTGTGTGTGATAGCCATTTAACTTCAAGGAAATCACAAAAATGCATAATACAAAACCACAATGTGTGAGCTCTTTATTCAAAACACCCCCATTACAAGAGATATATTACAAAACATGTATAATTGCGGTCTGAGCTGAAATTTGCCCAAAACAAATATAGTAACATTGTGAAATATTGTAGCATCTTCAGCGTCATATGGGTTACCACCATGTACTTTACTTGGTGGCATTGGGAGTGGTCCCTGTTGTATGTTTGGAAGATGTCGTCTTAGTCTGAAAAATGAAACATACGAGGTAAAAAACTTACAAAAAGAGCTATTGATTTCAAGGATATTTTAATAAACATGTAGATCCTTAGTGGGGGGAGTGAGGGAGTGGGGGTGTTTGATTGGTAATTGTGTGTGTGTGTGTGTGAGAGAGAGAGAGAGAGAGAGAGAGAGAGAGAGAGAGAGAGAGAGAGAGAGAGAGAGAGAGAGAGGAGAGAGAGAGAGAGAGGGAGGGAGGGAGGTCAAAGGGCACCACTCAATGAGAAGAAGAGAGTAGAGAGAGTTTGGGTGTGTATGATAGAGAGAGCCAATCAACAAGAACAAGAGAGTAGCGAGAGGTTGTTTGTGGATGTGTGTGTGCGTGTGTGTGTGCTTAAGTATGAAAATCCCCTCATAATTGAACCATACTTAGACAATTGTATTAAATAATATATTAATTAACAAGATGTCATAAACCTCAATTATCATTTCATATATACCAATAGAACATTTTGTATCTAATGGATAATACAAGTCTTTCATCTTGAAAGTAACATTTAGATCAGCCTTAAATTCAGCAATATGTATCTCATTCAGGCCAATAATCAGCAAATCATCCACATATAGAACAACAATGAGAAATATATCACCTTCACACTTTATATACAAAGTGTTTTTTGTTGGTGTGCACTGTTACAAAATCCTCGTTTAACTAAATGAGTGCGACCTTTCTCATACCAAGCACAAGGAGACTGCTTCAACCCAACAAGCTTTCTTACATCTGCACACTATATCCTCTTGTCCTTTCTTGAAAAAATTGCGAGGCTGCATTTTCCTCAAATATATCACCATTCAAGAAAGCAGCAAGAATGTATTATTGATGTAGAACCCATCCAAAATCATTTAGATTAAAAATTTTGATCTTTGATCATTACAAATTGATATCTTGATGTTGTATCTCTGTGTGTCCATCCTTTGGGATGAGCTTCCACTACATCTACATGGAGAAGGATCCAGATGATACCTGCATCCATAAAAAAACATTTAGTTAGAACTGGCTATGTTTGTGCGTTTTGCAGGTGTCGACACTAGATCCAATTTTCATCCATGTCACACCTGTAGACCTAGTTTACAGCTTACCCTTAGGACTGCTTATTAAGTTGAGAATTTAAGTAATACAACCTCTGAGTGTAGAGGTGTGTGTATCCCAATATTCACCGAGTATACTCAAAATAGTGCTAGTATCTACTACCATACATGATACAAAAAATTGACCAACTTCTCCGTAGGTACCTATCTATGTGTTCGTATGCCAAAAACAAGGGGTTTATCATTTGAGAGTGTGTTTATGGACTACCACATGTGGGATATCCAGTGTGTTCGCTATCCAAGAGAAGACAATTAAATAGATGTTATGCATCCCATAGAAACAAGTGATATTTTATACTCATGGTTATGAAACAATTCGCGCTTTATGAAACTTTATGAATTACGTAAACCCCGAATCTATCTCCAGTCCCTGTTATTCTCAAAGTTTCAAGAAGCTTATTTTCAGCATTTGTCTTACAATTTATTAACAATAGAAGCAATTCTATCAAAAATCGGACAGCATCTTGTTTGTATTCTTAGCAATTTTTCAAAAATTTCAGCAACCGCCATCTCCAAGGAGACCCTCTACGGGATGTTTAAGGCATTCAAAAACATAGATGTTATTCCTTTGTCTCATAACATGCAAAAAAAACCCATAATTCACCAGCTTTGAGCTAATACTTTGAGCTAAGTGTAACTTCCACTTTAAATGTCAAACATTTTATTGTATGATTACAAACCAAAAATTCTCTTTAGAGACTGCATACTCAATGAGATCAAAATGTTTGTGTTTAACCAATTTCAGTAGACTATAGCATGCTGGTTATGGTACTTGGTGTTTGACCAAATTTTGACAGGTCCTTGTTCGTATTTTGGGGAAATTTTCAAAAGAAACAGTATATGACATCTCACAAAGAGACCCTACACAGTAGGTTTGAGGCTATGATAAGACAACCAACAATTATCCCGTGTATCAACATGCATTATACTTCAAGAAAAGACTCTTCCCAAGTATCATCCATCAAGTCTAGATCGAAAGGTAAAACCTGTAAAGTTCTCCATCTCCCTTATCCTTCATATTCATCATTTTATGTTAGATAACTTTATCACAAGCAGGTCAACTTTCAACAATAGAGCAAAAAGTGTGTTACATATTACCGATTTCAGTTATCCTTGACTTTGTTAATCTATGTATTCGCCATTTCAGGGCAATATGTATTTTAAACCATCCTCAGTTTGCAATCAAAGCTCCTTTTTTTAATAAAAAACCAGTAGGACATATGTACTATCGTGAATCTGCAATAATACCATCCCACACCCAGTATTACAATCTCCGAATCCACAATACTGCATTCAGCAATCCCAAAATTCTCTTTATGCTAAAAAGATTTCATACACATGTTTTTAATTCGTTAGGTCAAGCCTGTTGTTGTGAAAATAGATTAAAGAAAAACCAAAAAAACCAAAGAATTACTGATACAATTATGTTCAGATTCTAAGTAGGTACATGGGCACCTACCTGTTCATGGAGCTGACCACGTGTTCTATAAAAAATGATTCCCAAAT
This sequence comes from Adiantum capillus-veneris, assembly GCF_014529385.1. NCBI lineage: Eukaryota > Viridiplantae > Streptophyta > Polypodiopsida > Polypodiales > Pteridaceae > Adiantum > Adiantum capillus-veneris. The sequence continues at coordinate 12,562,124 of NC_140946.1, read as the reverse complement.
TTCAGTTTCCATTGAAGCCTCTATCAGCAAAGTTTACATCATAGAGTGCGCAAACATTCAAAGTCCCGGTGTGTGTGTTCGTGCTCCTATATGGTCTGTCTTGAGAATCAACTATGCATCAGTAAACACAACATGCCAAAATTCATGGTGCTAATCCAACATGCTAAAGGTGTGTGTGTCATGCGTTTGTGTGCTGAGTACTCATATGATTGCATGGAGAACTCACCATGAGAGGGCGTGCGCACGGGAGACCATTGTGTCAACGTCATGCAACACAGGTTCTATTGAGAATGTATAGGGAGAAGGAATGCAGAGAGAGAAGGAATGTGTGAGCCTTTCTACTCAGAGCGCAGAGATGGAATGTAGAGAGAAACCGCTTGAAGCAGGAAAATTATCGCCAGCTTGTATTATAGCTTGAGAGAAGGGGATAACACCCAAACTTAAAGTAGGTAGATAAGTAGGTACGGCAGATAGGTATATTTCCTCCACTACTGCCAAGTTGTAGATGGGATCAATCCATAGCTACTTGGATTCTTTGTTGATATATTTGGGCATTCAAAAATATTGTACAAACATATTCAATTTATTCACTTGCATGTGCCTATATTTCATGTGGATAATAATGTGACATGAAGGGATGGCCAACCAAGGTTTAACAAAGTCACTGCTATCCAGATAGCGAGAGAAAGATTGCCAAAGAGAGAAGCAGTCAGCGAAGGGTTAGTCAAGGAATTGTCAGCCAGATGGGTGTGTGTGTGTGTGTGTGTGTGTGTGTGTGTGTGTGTGAGAGAGAGAGAGAGAGAGAGAGAGAGAGAGAGAGAGAGAGAGAGAGAGAGAGGCTTTGATCAATGAAAAGAAGCCCCAAACTACAAATCTCTCTTCTTCTCCAAACGAGGTAACTGAACCCATCCCTACATCCTTGAGCCCATCCCGTTGAGCGCGATCTGCACCATTGCCTCCATTCGTCTTAGCTCCCATTCTGTATGCTGCGAGACAGGACGTTGGGGCACTAACGAGGAGTCTCATCAACTTTGCACCTTATGCCCTCGTCAAGTGCGAGAGAGTGAGTACCACACACTACTTGAATGCTCAGATTTTGACCACATTAGGTCCTCTTTTCCCCATATATTGAGCCATGAGCTCTCCCTACATACCTTCCTCTCCCAACCACGATGTGGACTCTCTATTGCAACACTCATTTCAGCCATTTTTGAGCATTGAGAGTCACTTATGACCTCCACTCACACCACGTGACATGTTCATTTGGTCCCATAGGTCATATTTGACCTCCGAGGACGATAATAGAACTATCTATCTATCTATCTATATCTCTCTCTCTCTCTCTCTCTCTCTCTCTCTCTCTCTCTCACTCACACACACACACACACACACACACACACACACACACACACACACACACACACACACACACACACACACACACACACACACACACACACACACACACACACACACACACACACACACAAATGCTAGATGGTCCAATGACTGCGGCTATGCTCTGAAGCGGTGCGAAGGAGCAACGTTCTCCCCCGTTCCCAACATCCGCTATGCCAACTCTTTGTTCTGGTGCGGCGGAGAATCTGGGCTGTGGCGAGCGTACTTTCTTCATTGTCAACTCTTATTCATGTTAGCAAATGCAAATAGAAAGGTTATGGGGCTAGTTTTATTTGGGCTCAAACCACTGGAGCATGTAGGAGGGTCCATATGAGGATTTACTCTCTCTCTCTCTCTCTCTCTCTCTCTCTCACTCACACACACACACACACACACACACACACACACACACACACTTTGGTACTATGATTACTTTGGTTCTTTTTTCCCTCCTTCTATATATCCCCCCCCTCCCCCCTTAACACTCATTAAACTTGTCCGGACATCAATGGGATACTGCTCACAAAAAGCCAGTAATGGGCTACGGGACTATACCCTTGCATAACAATCATAAAGTATGTCTCTCCTGGAATAACGAGCGTGAGTAAAATGCCGGGTTCTCATTACTTCTGGTAGGCGTCCTGCGCCTCCTGGCTATGGATCTCCCCTTGCAATGCTTTCTGTACACCGCTTGATGACACCACACAGTAAGTTGGCTCGTCTCTCTCATCGTTCACAATCGGGAACAAGCAGTCCAACCTCTATAAATAAGGTGAGGGCACACCTTGCCCCTCACTTAGCCTGTGTTTATTTTCTGTTGTTTTGACTAAGGGGATTTATCGCCTGCTTCACGGTTCGAGCTATGGAGCTCACTACTCAAGCTTCTCAGGTTTTCTTCTAGGCTTTTTTCATACCTCACGCCTGTGTTTGAGTAAAAAATCTCTAAGGAAAGCCGCTTCAAACATTAAGGAAGATTGTTCGACAGTCATCTACTTTGATTAATAGTTGTTTCTAGTAGCATAACATATGGTTGCTACTGCTTGCATTAGCTCTCAAAGCATGCAGCAGAGTTGTATTGTCTACAAATAATCTTTTTCGGCTTATATTTTTAGGGGTTCTACTTGACTGGTTTTTTTCGGTAGTATTCTACTTGATTGGTTTTTTTCGACAGTTATCCACTGTGGCTCTTAGATCTTGTAGCAAGGCATTTGATTGCTAAATGCTTACTAAATTAATTTGTTAGTTAAAGAGGTTGACTATTGGGGATTTTTTGTTTTTTGAGGAAAAACTGCGCATCATCTGGCATCTCTCGGATTGTCTTGGCTTTGTTCAAACCACTGCAGGTCTTGACGAATGCCGACTTAACTAAGTTTTTTTTAAAAAAAAAAAGGGGCGAGGAGTTTATTCTTTGAAGTAGTTACACTCAAAATCAACTTTTTTGGCTCTGTTTTAGCCGCTACAGGCCTTTGCAGGCTTAGCTTAGCCGGACACTATAGCTCTTTGTGTGATGCTAATAAATTGGGATTCTGAAGGTAAGTATATGGCTAATACATTTTGGCTTTGGCGTGAAGCTATGGCTGGTGATCTATGAGTGCACTTGATATAAATGGAACCTTGGGTATTGAAACCTCGTTCTTGCATAAAAAATGGTGATGATCTCTGTCGAACACTTACACAGATACTTCTGGTGTTTTCTTTGGTGAACTATGGCCACACTTGAACTTGTGTAAAGTACTTTCCCTCATGATTTCATATGAGGAGAAAGTGTTGGGGTTTTTTTAGCCCATCTAGTACCCATGGCTGTGGAAACAGGAAGGTATCTTAACTCAAACAGGGACGAGCATTACCGTACTTTATGGGATGCTAATGACTTAATAGAAATCTTGGAGTTTGAAGGTAAGTATATGGTTGATACTCTCAGCTTTGGCATAAATACTGGGCTATGGCTCGTGACATGAGGTTCCACTTGGTAAAAATGGAGTTTTTTTTGATACTCTATTTGATTGGTAAGTATATGATTGCTACTGTGGGCTTAAGAATAGCTACCGAGCTATGGCTAAACAAGTAAACTTCACTATATATATATATATATATATATATTTGGTGGACTTCACCACTCAGATTAGAAGGTAGATTGTACCACTCATTTTGGAAGAAATAGGTAAAGACTGCTAAACATACAAATTCTCGTAAAAGACCTAGCTTGTCTAAAGTAATTAAATTCTGTAAGATGGACATGGATAACAACTGATATGGTCCATTGATACTTGTAAAACACATCCAAGGCTAACTGAATTGCTGTCTTGTTTGGATGGATGCAGGTAAGGACTCTATCTTATCTTGGAGGGTTTTCTTTTCTTTGGCAAGCAACCTTACTTTAATGAAGTACTCACTGAGGAACGGGGAAGTTCTTTTACTACTGGTCTTACTGAAAGAGGATCTCTTTCCTACAATCATTGTACCTAAATAATTTTGATACTGAGTTATTTTTGTACATATCAGTTCATTATTCCTTGGCCAGCTGTCTTTTGAATGTAAAAAAATCAATTATGTCTTATTAGTTAAGATTTAAACAGCTACACACACACACACACACACACACACACACACACACACACACACACACACACAAAGAGGGCTCTTGAACAAAGAATATGAGCTGCATCATTGCACTTTGTGTATTGGTTGTGTGTGCGTGTGTGTGCGGATAGGGAGGAGGTTGGTGTGGCAAAGACAGCCGCATGGCCACACACACACACACACACACACACACACACACACACACACACACACACACACACACACACACACACACACACACACACACACACACACACACACACACACACAGAGAGAGAGAGAGAGAGAGAGAGAGAGAGAGAGAGAGAGAGAGAGAGAGAGAGAGAGAGAGAGAGAGAAGGAGAGAAGGAGAGAGAGAGAGAGAGAGAGAGATGTGTGTGATGTATGTGTGTGTGTGTGAGAGAGAGAGAGGAGAGAAGGAGAGAGAGAGACGTGTGTGATGTATGTGTGTGTGTGTGTGTGTGTGTGTGTGAGAGAGAGAGAGAGAGAGAGAGAGAGAGAGAGAGAGAGAGGGGAGAGAGAGAGAGATGTGTGTGATGTATTTTAATGCAGAAACAAAGATGGAGCTTGCCATTCCCTATGGTCTGGGTGCGCTTTTGCTTTTGGCTTTGATTTATAGAGGGCAATAGCCGTAGCTGAAGGACGCTATCCCTATAGATTGTGAGAGTATCCATAATAAAGTTTAGGGCCTAGAATTGATAGATGTGGTAGAAAGTTCTTTTGACAATCAACTTTTCAAGACCCCTTTGATATGTTGTGTTAATTGACCAGCATAAATTTCAAGTCTAAACATGACAAATGATAGGCAATTTCCAAATTTTAGTATGTTAAATTAATGATAGTCGATTTTTTTTGAGTACCCGTTTTGAGAGAGAGAGAAGAAGAAGAAGAAGAGAATTTTAACGTCGTAGGAAACCATATTCCACAGAGAGAGAGAGAGAGAGAGAGAGAGAGAGAGAGAGAGAGAGAGAGAGAGAGAGAGAGAGAGAGAGAGAGAGAGAGAGAGAGAGAGAGAGAGAGAGAGAGAGAGAGGTTGCCAATGCGCGCGATGAAGGGGGAAGGAGAAATCTCTTTGATCATTCAAGTTGCAACTATTGATCCAATCATTGTGCTTAATCACTAAGCTTTAGGATGATGTCTCATCAGTGGTGGCGTCCGCTTCTTCCCTAACATGCGGCAAGCTCCAGTGCTGCTTGTGCATGCGGAAAGCTTGAAGAAGGCTTGGCGGTGGGGCCGCCTCAAAAGCTGACAACTTTTGGAAAATTTTCTTCAATAGCTCTCAATAGGTTTCTAGATCTAGCAGGACCAGGGATTTTATTAATGTAATCACGATCGTGTGATTATGTCAATAACTCTAGTATTTACACAAGAAAATAATGTGATCACGTTAATTGTTAACATGACTTGCAAAAACCCATAGATCTGGTTAGGCCTCCGGGTTTTTTATTTTTCCATGCGGGGCTCGCCGGACAATTACATATACCCGACAGGCCCGTCGGGAAAATGAAAAAGCCCGGCGAGAGTTACTATATATAGTAAACAATGTGCTAACCGCGGTCCTTTACCTAGGCAAATCCTTGGGGAGTGTATCCGAGTGCTGGGTATAGTCATCTCCTTGTGAATTGACCTAAGGTTACAGAGTCACAGGTCCTTTTTTTGGGCCGAACGTGATTCTTAATTCAGTACCCACTTCTAAAAAAATTTAATTCATTTACCGACATAAAGGTACAAAACCAAAACAATTGAAAACTTGGAGAGTCATGCTCATTGCAAAGAAGCCATTGGTCCAAATGAGGGTTGTAATTGGTTTTAGAAGATGAGCATATGTAAATGACGAGTCGATAGTCAAGGATTGGATGTCCTGTACTAGTGTACTGGGCATATAAAGATCCTTGAAGTCTTGCATTTTTCACCATCATAGATTTGAGTAGATATACACTGTCACTCTACAATATAAGAGCTATAATCCTTAATTGGGTTAAAATAGCTTTTATATATTGAATTGGTTGCATGGGGGGCTACAATCCTTCACTGGGTACAAGGGTCCTCAATTGAGTGATTATATTGAAGATTTATCTGTGTTAGTTCATGCATTGGTTTATACAAAGAGTGCATTATGTATTACGATAGATTATTAGTGCATGAAAAGACCAATCATTAGGAAAAATTTGGACTCACAAAGGGGCCCTTTAAGGAGTTTGACTTTACCTCTCTCTACCAAAACAGGCGCATGGATAAATTTTTGCAAACAAACTCCAAAGTTGGCGGAGGTTTGACAGTTAGAATGTCCTCTTCAAGCTCTATCTACTGATATATAGCACGCCATAAGATTCCTTATATTTTAGAAGATTCTTTTTTTGATTCACTTAAATTCCGACAGAGTTGTCACATCATAGGTGAATCAAAAAAAGAATCTTCTAAAATATGAGGAATCTCATGGCGTGCTATATATCAGTAGATAGAGCTTGAAGAGAACATTCTAACTGTCAAACCTCCACCAACTTTGGAGTTTGTTTGCAAAAATTTATCCATGCGCCCGTTTTGGTAGAGAGAGGTAAAGTCAAACTCCTTAAAGGGCCCCTTTGTGAGTCCAAATTTTTCCTAATGCATATATTTTATTGCTTTCATTTGTTTTTTTTAGCAATTGAAATTAGATGTGTCTTATTGTTTGCAAATCAAAGTGGACATATACATAATCATTATAATAATAATTGTAAAGAATGAGGATGCAAGAGAGCTACACAAGACAAGCACAAAGCACACAGAGATGGAAAGCTTCTTCTTCTTCTTCACAGAAAAGAGAGTACAAAATGACTAAGTGCTAAAGCTGAAAAGTAGCACATATGTACATGCGGTCACTAAGTGTGAACTTGCTAGAAGCGTACTAGGCTGGCACTATAAGTGTAGTCCAGCTGTAGAATCACTGGCAGAGATCCTCCGTGTCGGTCACCTAACGCGCCAGTGAGTAAATGCCGTAAGCGGCCAAGACCCGTAGTGGATGCCAGCTCAAGGTGTAGAGCTCGACATCTCAACACTCCCCCTCGAGCTCTGCATGTCGCAGAGTCCAAGCATAGTCCGGAAACGTCGAAGCTTCTCAGCTCCGAGGGCCTTGGTAAAGATATCCGCTATCTGCTCCTCTGTGCTAACGTAGACCAAGTCGATGTCGCCCGCCAACACTCGCTCTCGAACGTAGTGGTAATGGACCTCTATGTGTTTGGTCCTAGCATGGAACACTGGGTTCCTAGCCAACTGCATGCTGCTGAGGTTGTCACAATGAATGACAATTTGTTGGTCCACCTGCACTCCCAAGTCCTCAAGTAATGTGCGTAGCCAAGCTACCTCGCACGCCGCAACTGCTGCACCTCTGTACTCGGCCTCTGTGCTCGATAAAGCAACCGTAGGTTGCTTTTTGCTGCTCCAAGTAACAGCAGCACTCCCAAAAGAGAACATGAAGCCACTCGTAGATCTCCTATCAACAATGCTACCTGCCCAATCTTCATCTGTATACCCATACAATGCTAATGGTGCATCTATTGCATAGAACAATGCGTAGTCAAGAGTACCTTGCACATACCTAAGTGTGCGTCGTACTCCATCCAAATGTGGCTTCCTCGGAAGCTGCATGAACTGACTCTCCAAGCCTACTGTGTAGCTCAAGTTTGGCCTTGTGATAGTCAAGTAGATTAGACTACCCACAATCTTCCTGTACATGTTGACATCCTCAACAACATCACCCTTCTCTGCACTCAGCTTTGCATTCACATCCAAGGGAATGGAAATCGGCTTACAATCAGCCATACCATACTTTGACAACATGTCCAAAGCATATTGTCTCTGTGACAGCCATACACCCTCTCGAGTCCTGATCACTTCAATGCCAAGAAAGTAGCGCAACTCGCCTAAATATTTCATTTCAAACTCCTGTTTGAGAAGACCCTTCACATGGTCAATCTCCATAGCATTGTCACCAACAATAATAAGGTCATCTACATATATGGTAATGACCACAATCCCCACATCACTCTCACGTACATAGAGTGAATGATCAGCATGAGCTCTCCTAAAACCAATACTGACAAGATACTTGGCAATCCTGTCATACCATGCTCTAGAGCCCTGCTTCAAACCATACAAAGCTTTCAGAAGTCTGCATACATAATCTGGGTAACCTGGATCGACATAACCAGGTGGCTGATCCATATACACTTCCTCTTGCAACTCACCATTCAAGAAGGCATTCTTTACATCCATTTGATGCATAATCCATCCTCTAGATGCAGCCACTGCTATGACAGCTCTCACTGTCGTCATCTTTGCCACTGGAGCAAAGGTCTCCTCATAGTCTATGCCATACGTCTGTGCATAACCCTTTGCGACCAGCCTTGCCTTGTGACGCTCAATGTTACCATCAGCCTTATGCTTGGTTTTATACACCCATTTACAGCCAATAGCTTTCTTGCCACTTGGCAATGGCACCAACTCCCATGTGTCATTTGCTTCCAATGCAGCCATCTCTTCATTCATTGCATCATCCCAATGCACATTTCCAACTGCATCCTCAAAACATGTGGGCTCCACATCCTGTATCACCTTAGCCATGTAGGCTTGGTGATGCGCTAGATACCCATCATAAGTCAATTTTTGAACTGGATTTCTGACTCTATTAGATCTGCGCGGTCCTGGGTCACTCCTTTGCCCTCTAGCATCTTCTTGTACTTTCCTTACACCAGGTGTCCTGACAGCCGAAATTCCAAATTCCTCATCAAGACTTTGTTCAGAACCATCTGAATCCATGTCTACATGTGAAAAACCTGATGATGCATCAACCATAAAGGGAGGTTCATATACCTTTTCCTTTCCTTTTCGTGATACATTCCCTGTACCTGTTGGTGGAGTAACCTGCGTACGTAGTCTACCATTCCATGGTTTCTCAACAGAGCCACGAGAAGAGGACTCTTGTGGTCCACTCAAAACCTGTGACTGTGGCCTCACATTTTGTACAACCACATCATCTTTTACATCAGCCCCAATAGTGCCATGTGCATTACTGTACCAGCTGCTCATCTCATCAAAGACTACATCTCTGCTCACTCGTAATTCTCGTGTAGTAGGATTGTAGCATCTGTACCCCTTTTGTTCAAGGGAATATCCCACAAGAATACATTTCTCTGCTTTAGGATCCAATTTCCTACGCAACTCATCTGGTACATGCACGTAAGCTATGCAGCCAAACACTTTCAAGTGTGCCAAATCAGGCTTTGTACCTGTAAACTTTTCCTCAGGTGTTACATCATGCACCGCAGCTGTAGGTGTCCTGTTCATAATGTACACAGCTGTATTTACAGCTTCAGCCCAGAAATGATGAGGCATGTTCTTCTCATTCATCAATGCACGTGCAACCTCTGCAATGTGCCTGTTTTTCCTTTCTGCGACCCCATTTTGCTGTGGAGTATATCTGCATGTAAATTGCCTGTGTATACCATGCATTCGCAGAAAATCTAAAAAATCATTGGAGAAGTACTCTCCCCCTCCATCTGACCTCAATGTCTTGATTTGCATATCTGTCTCCTTCTCAATCATGACTTTGAAGTCTTGAAAGTGACCAAACACTTCACTTTTGTTACGCATGAAGTAGACCCATACTTTCCTTGTATGGTCATCAATGAAAGAGACATAATACCTGCAACCATGTATACTTGCAGTATCGGTTGGACCCCAAACATCTGTGTGCACCACCTCAAGTGGCCTTTTACATACATTGCGCTCATGTGGAAATGAGCCCTTTGACTGTTTTCCAAACTGGCATGCTGCACACACTTTATGCATACCATCCACCTTGAATTTGGGCAAACCTTTTACAATCTGTTTTGATTGCATGCTGCGCAATCTCTACTCATTGACATGGCCAATGTGTTTGTGCCAAATGTCAACATCAGCCACAACACCTGTGCCCTGTGCAAATAATGCAGCTTTTACCTCAGGCATGTCTACATTCAGCGTAAACATTCTGCCCACACATTTGCCCTCTGTGATCAGCTTACAGCCATTCTGGAAATCTTCTACATAACAGCCATTTGAATTGAAGCGAACCTGCAAACCCTGCTCAACCATTTGTCCAACAGAAACAAGATTCTTTGTAATGTTTGGGACATGAAGTACATTTGCTAAGTACTTTGATTTCCCACTCTTCGTATTTAGAGGTATGTCCCCTACATGAGCAATGGGGTGAGCTGTGTCATCTCCTGTCTGCACATAGCCTGACACATCTGGTTTGCGCATATCTCTAAACCACTCTCCACGAGACGTCATGTGATTAGAGGCACCTGAATCCACATACCAAACATCATCTTGGGTGGAATTCTCTGCAGTCATTGTATTCATTACATGTTGCATAACAAACATGCGCTCGTTTTTGCTGTCATCTGCATCTCTGCTAGTAGATGCATAGTTGCCCTGTTCTCTCTTTCTACTTGCTTTTCCCTTTGGACAGTCACGTGACATGTGACCTCTTTCACCACAAGTCCAACATTCTCTACTATCTGGAGTATGTTGCTGCCTGCTTGATCCTGTACCACGACCTCTTTGACTCCCCCTGCCTTGAGACTGGTTTCCCCTGCCACCTGTATTGTTTTGATTTGATTGACCTTCCAGAAATTGGCCCCTGCAACCCCTTGGGCCTCGACCACGACCTCTACCTCTACCTCTGTTGGAGTTAGAATAGAAGGCCTGTTCAGAATTATTTCTGCCATGAGAAGAAGATGTGTCAAGGTTCTTCTCCTCAAGAATAAGCATAGAAATCAAATCTTGGAACACGGGGATGTCGTCTCTTGTATTCATGGAAGACCTAAAATGTACATACTCATCTCCTAGACCATCCAAGCATGCACGGACAATGTCATCGTCTTCCACTGAGACTTTAATAGATCCAAGAGCCTCAATGATACTCTTGATCTTCAAAGCATAATCATTGATGGAAAGGTTGTTCCTCTTAACCTGATTTAGCTCCGAATTTAGTTGAAGCTTCCTGGCCTTGGTGTTCACCTCGAACACTCTGCCTAAGTTTCTCCATGCAATGGCGGGGGTTTCAGCATCCTGTAGATAGCCCATCATGCCATCTGTGATGCTCATAGACAGCCAATACATCACTTTGCTCTGGCCTTGTTGCCAGTCCCTCAAAGCTTTCCTTTGTTCTGCTGTAGCATTTGCCTCGGGAATCTCTGGTTCCTTTTCATTGTCTCCTTCTACATAGTCCCAATAACCTTTTCCTTTTAGGAAATTTGTTATTCTGAACTTCCATGCAGGGTAGTTATTTTTCTCAAGCTTCTCAGTAACAATCTGACTGAAACCGTCAGACATCTTGAAGCACTAAGACAAAATAGCTGCAATCTGCAAAAACCTGCAAATCTGCTGAACCTGCTATCGTGGTTCCTGTAACGCTTTCTACACTCAACGAGTGTCCACAATCAAGCGTACATACAACCACTGTACTTGTACAGTAAATCTCTGTATACTGCACTTTGGAGACCTGTTCAGAAACTTGTGCATCTGGTCGTGGATTGCGAACGAAGGGATTGTGATGCTCTTGCTCTCTTAGCCTCTCTTGCCTGCACCGGGCTCTGATACCATGTAAAGAATGAGGATGCAAGAGAGCTACACAAGACAAGCACAAAGCACACAGAGATGGAAAGCTTCTTCTTCTTCTTCACAGAAAAGAGAGTACAAAATGACTAAGTGCTAAAGCTGAAAAGTAGCACATATGTACATGCGGTCACTAAGTGTGAACTCGCTAGAAGCGTACTAGGATGGCACTATAAGTGTAGTCCAGCTGTAGAATCACTGGCAGAGATCCTCCGTGTCAGTCACCTAACGCGCCAGTGAGTAAATGCCGTAAGCGGCCAAGACCCGTAGTGGATGCCAGCTCAAGGTGTAGAGCTCGACATCTCAACAATAATTGCATTGAGAAATTCATAGCATTTTTGTAGTTATTATGCCGTGCATAGACTATATTGTAATGTGTATGTTTGCTCACAATATAGGTGATCGATATGTGGATTGACTAGCGTGCATTGAAAATCTTATATTATGCATCATGGTTACTTCCATATTGAATGGTTTTTAAATATATTGAAAATAAGAAAAATGTTTCAAAAATTAAACATCTAGTTCTTTTGTCTTCAGTTTTAATTTAAAAGCAATGGAGCCAAAGAATAAAAAAGCTCCTGGCAAAGAGTGGGATTATGCTCAGAACATTTGCGGCCGATATATGGAGTGGCAATGTAAATTTTGTCACACAACAAAATCACGCGGTGCACCACGTAATAGGGACCATTTTCTGGGTAGCGTTAAAAAGAGTTGTAAGAAATGTGAACATCCTCAGGCACATGCAGTTGCAAAGTGTTTGAGAGAAGAGCTCGCCAAAAAGGCTGGCAAGAGACAATAGATATATAGCTCTATGGCTGTGAGTCAAGAGTTCTCAGAGCCAAATATTAACTCCACAGATCTTGTAGTGATGCCAACTTACCTTGGAGAACAACCTGTGCAGGGGGAGGAAATTCTAGACAGTGTTCCTTTTAAGCGTCACAATGAAGGTGGACTTGGTCAAATGCGTCAAAAATCATTACATCAAAGATTTCGAGTGTAGTCTCTAGAAGAAATACAAACTGCACTCGCCAAAGCAATATTCTTTATTGGAAGTGCTTTGAACATGGTGGATAGCAATCATTGGAAGGTTGCTTGGAAGAAAATCGGTGGGTTTGGTCCAAGATTTTCAGCTCCTTCTTATCACATGATACAAAATGTTTTCTTAGAAAAATGTTAAATCGAAGTCAAAGAGTGTGTTGGCAAAATAATCTTGGGAATATTTCACTTTTAGGATGCATGATTGTGAGTGATGGTTGGCTGGTCAAATGTTTAAAGAAGACCGTTGATCAATGTAATGCTGGTTTGTCCAAGGGGAGAAACGTTTATAAAGACGATTCATAGTTTTGGTGCAATTAACAGTGGCAAATACATTTTTGATTAATGTAATTAAAGAAATTGGTACTGAACATGTCATTCAAGTAGTCATGGACAACGCAAAGAATTGTAAAAATGCTAGTTAATTAATAAAGAAGTGCTTTCCACACATTTTTGCCAATGGTTGTAATATGCACACCTTAAACTTGGTGCTGAAGGATTGGTACACTATTGAAGAAACCAAATGGTTTGCCAAAATAATTGATAGAGTACGTCAGGTTGTGAAATTTATCTTGAAACAACATGAAGTGCTCGATTTGTATAGGATGCGCATGTCAATGATGTTGAAACTTCTTGTTGAAACTCGGTTCTGCTCGCATTTTGATACCTTGGAATCACTTCTCCGCAATAAATATGATGTGATTGACACATTCAATCGTGCGGCCTTTGATGAATGGCAGCTTGATCAAAAAGAAAAGTTGAAAGATAAAATTACATGTCTATGTGGCAATGTAAACAAGGTTGCTTGGTGGAGGAGTGTAATGGATGCATACCATGTAATGCTGCCCGTTATGTTTGCGATCGGTAACCTTGTTCAAAGGGTGCCAAACTTGGGCAAAGTGTGGATGACATGGTGGTCAGTCCAACAGTCTTGAAAATCCCAAAGAGCTGAAAGAGTCTGTAGTAGAGAAGGAGTGGCGACTACCATTCTCTGGCAAACAACAAAAGATTTTGGCCAAGTATTTTCATGCAAGGTGGAAAAGTGCTCATAGTCCACTCCATAGCGTTGCTTACATGCTCAATCCGGAGTATTGGAATTTAGAGATGATGTCCAATACAAAGGTGGTAAGCAATTTCTATCACATGGTCAACACATTCTACTCCAATGTTCAGGACCAAATTGATTGCATCAAAGAAATGAGTGCATTTAGATTAAAAGAAGGCCCTTTTGCAAATGATTTTGTACAGATAATGGCAAAAGAGAAACCTGCATGAAAGTGGTGGATGATGAATGGTGGAGAGCATTACTCTACCTTACGTCCCCTTGCAATGAAAGTACTAGCACAATGTGTAGCAAACTCAAGTTCAAAGAGAAACTGGAGTATGTACAAGTATGTTCACAGCACTATTCACAACATACTATTAGCAGATAGAGAGAAAAAATTAATGTATACATTTTGCAGCGAAAAGATATTGAATCACATCAAAAGTACTGGCTACGAGGAGGAAATGCCAACCTGGTTGTATGATTGTCAAAACAAAGACGAAGAAGAGTTCAATGTTGGTGTATCTCAATGCACTATAGGCGAAATAGAAGAGAATTTCATAATAGATGTAGAGGTTGAATTACAAGGAGAACCACAACACTTAGACTTAGAACCAGATAACAACTTTATAGATTCAATATAGCTTGAGAGTAGAATGAAGATCATGTCAAAAACCATTGTAAAAGACCTTGTATTCAAATGTGTTTTGATCATATACAATGCTTCATATTTGCAATTATACATAGTTTGTTGATATTAATTGTGTTGCTCTGAAGAAGCATCTTGTTCACAAAACAAATTTCTAATTGTGCGAGGGGTATTTTGGCGGGCTTGCTTGAATTTATACTCATTTACCATGCCAAACATAATATATATTCCTTGTGGAATATCTTGTGAATAGATTGCACATCGGCTACTATTTTGCATTAAACGAATAAGATAAACAAAGTGATAATAATGACCACATGTCAATGTATAATATCCACTCCATCCATCAAAATTATTGTAGCAAATTGGACATTGGGAAGATGAGGATGTAACTGAAGGAGATGAGGGGACCAAATCTGGATGCAGGACAAGGTGGCTAATGCGTGTCCCTTGTACAGGTGGAGGATTCACTCGTTGTGTCATATTTTGAACGTCCTGCCTTAAGTGGTGAATGTTTTTCTCCATCCGGACTTGTGAGGGTTGGGATATCTGGGTGGCTATAGAAAGCCGTGTTATTTATGCATCTTTTTCTGCCAGCAGCTGTGTCGTGTAAATATCCTTTTCTCTCTTTAACTATAGGTCGGCGCCTTCCACTATCAATGCCAGCTCATCTCGGTTGAAAGTGACACAACTCTCCCTTATATCATGAGTGGAAACAATTGTCTCGTTTGACAAAAAGTTTACTAGTCGGCTATTCAACAAAGTGAACATATAACATTTTTGCAAAATATAATGCACAATCTGCATTGTGCATGGGATGGCCATAAACTTCCAAGTAAATCCTCTCAACGTTTTCTTTGATCGCATCATGGTTGCACTTCAAAACCTTTCAGATTCCTTTCTTGATCTCTGCATCCTCACATGTCCATATTGTTTTGATCATGTCCTTCGTCACTTGTTTATTGATATTGCATGTGGTTTTGATTTGCCCACTGTTGAGAGTTGTTGAGCAGTGCATGTTGCTTGTTGTGCCGACATATTGTGTGCTAGAGACTTCATGCGCTGAAATGTATTAACAACTGCTTGTTGTTGATCATTGGGCATTGATTGGGTACCAATATCTTGTTCTTTATTGGCCATTTTCTCTTGGAGCTGCAATCCATAGATAGACAAAAGTTCAATATCATTGGCAAATATATATTCTCATGATTCAGCAGTCTCATAAATGCACAAGATAACAACTTCTCGTCCACTAAATAAGACGTCATAGCCGACTAAATCAAACCACAACTAATGCAACTAATTGAACCACAAGGCAAATTTGAAATACCAACACTCAACACGACAAATTTGAAATGACTAAAGATATTTGACTCAAGGAGGTGAACCACTTCAAACTAGATAATACACTTCAGCAAAAAATAGAATACTTTGGACAAGACAGATGTATATCATAATGATGTTTAGATCGGATAAAATGATGGTGCAAGTTCAACAAGGGGATGTTGGACAAGGTTAGGGTCTGTCTTTAAATGTTCTTTGGAAAATATCAACACGTCAGATGCATTTCTTCTTTATTCTCGCTCTTTAACTTCATCTAATAATCTACTTTAATCCGAATAGCCCTCATAACATCTTCATCCGGGTGGTGAAAAACTTCTTCTGGAAAATAAACTTTTCTGGCTGCACTCCAAAAATTTGCCAGCATGTCGAACAAATAGCCGAATGCATAAATGTCACTTGCTTTTGTGTATGCATCTGTGCACCGTGGATCATATAGTTCTAGAGCAATCCATGGTTGCTTAACCATCTCTGCATCCCCTGCTCTTTATGCCTCCAAAACTGTAGAGTCCAACTGTGTGCTTAGATGTAGATAACTAATTGTTGCACGCTTAGCTGGCATTCTGAGCATCATCCCCCCATCAATGATGTCGATGTGGGGTTTATTTGCGCGAGTAAAGTCCAACATTATGTTGAACGAGTGCAGGTCACTGTGCACTATCCTGACCAAGTGGGCAGCCGCAATGCCATTGATTAAGGCGTGATAAATGGATGGCATCTGCTCGATCATTGCTTTGATCCGCGCCATGTCTATCTCTTGTACAGGAAGATTTGTTGCAGGCAATGACCTCCAGTCGTGTTGTAGCTTGTGCATGTGTCGTCTGAACAATCCGTGAGCGAATGGTAAGCGGCACATCATGTTTCCCATGGTACCCCCATTGTAGTATGGGAATATTGTAATCCAAGGAGCTTTGGTAGTAAAGCCAATGCACCTTACAATGGAGGGGTGAAGCATTCTCATTCCTTTCTCTGTCTGAAATCTGTCAAATTTTGCCTCACTCCCTCCCTTGTAGCATTTTCCCACATATGTAATGTGGTATGGGAAAAAAGAGATGCCTTTGATGGTGTACAATGTGCACACACCAAAGGAGCTTGGTCCAACCCTCATACCTTCTACCAAGGCTTTGTGAGGGATGCCAACAAGATGAGCGCACTTGGCATTCAAAGCCGTGCGCATGATTGTGCCGGTGCCTCTGGCATTGGATCGACCTCCCAAAGCTGCTTGCACATCTTGGGCCATGTGCAATCTATTGGGTAAGGCTGCTTGGTCCTGCTTTTTCACACGCTTCATCTTAGTCTCACAGATGCACAAGGTAGAAACTTCTCGTCCACTACATAAGACGTCATAGCCGACTAAATCAAGCCACAACTGATGCGACTAAACAAAATCACAATTGTTGGACCCAACTGAACCACAAGACAAATTTCAAATACCCCGTATAACACAACAAATTTGAAATGACTAAAGATAATTGACTCAAGGAAGTGAACTACTCCAAACTAGATAATACACTTCAATAAAATTAGAATACCTTGGACAAGACATATGTGTATCATAAAAATGTTTAGATCCAATAAAAAGATGGTGCAAGTTCAACAAGGGGACGTTGGATAGGGTTAGGGTCTATCTTTAAATGTTCTTTGAAAAATATCAAAATGTCGAATGCATTTTCTCTCTTTTAACTTCATCCAACAGTCTACTTTAATCTGAATGGCCCTCATAACATCTTGGTCCGGGTGGTAAAAAACTTCTTCTGGAAAATAAACTTTTCTAACTGCACTCCAAAAATCTATCAGCATGTCAAATAGATAACCCAATGCATAAATGTCAGTCAATTTTGTGTATGCATTTGTGCACCGTGGATCGTATAGTTCTAGAGAAATCCACGATCGCTTAACCATCTCTACATCCCCTACTCTCTGTGCCTCCAAAATTGCAAAGTTCGAGTGTGCGCTTGGATGCAGATAATTAATTGATGCACGCTTAGCTGGCGTTCTAAGCATCATTCCCCAATCAATGATGTCAACACGGGGTTTATTTGGGCAAGTAAAGTCCAACATTCTGTTGAACGGGTGTAAGTCACCATGCACTATCTCGATCGAGTGGGCAACCACAACGCCATCGATTAAGGTGTTACAAATGGATAGCATCTGCTCAATCACTACTTTGATCTCCACCGTGTCTATCTCTTGTATAGGAAGATTTGCTACAGGCAATGACCTCCAGTCGTATTGTAGCCTGTGCATGTATCGTCTGAACAATCCATGGGCGAATGGTAAGCGGCACGGCATGTCAAGACACCGGCAAGGCTGGACTAGACAAGGGCAAGGCCAAGCTAGGCAGTGTGGAAAGGGAGTCCAACTAGGGCAAAGGTCCAGGGGCCATGCTATATAGTGGGTGGTTGGGTGGTGGACTCCTAGGTTCTAGTTCCCCTTGTCTAACATGGTATCAAGAGCTTGGTTCTTTTGTGGGAAAGGCACAACCGTGGAGTAGGGGAGCCACACAAACTTGCATGAGCAAGTTGCATGTCGGGGTCAAGGGACTGTCGAGCACCCCTCCTGTGAGGAGGATGATAGGCTAAAAATCGTGGGCAACTCCCCTTGCAAGGCAAAGCCGCCGAGGTGGGACCTGCACCAAACATAACCCTTGTGGGCTCTACGGCATCGCGCCGGGCGGGGGAGTAGTTCTCGAACCAGGGCCAAAGCCCCTTGCACACTGTAGTGACCGCCATGGCCTCATCTCCTCCCTCGCGCGCTACTGTAAGCGGCCATAGCCACTGAGCTTGTTTCTTTACACATTGAACGGGCGCCCAACCCCTTGGGGGTTAGTGGCCAAACCCTTTTTTTTAAAATATAAGGGATGGTACCCACAGTGGGGTACCCCCCCTCCCTCATGTGCGGATTCGGCAAGGCTCGGACAAGGCTCGACATATCGACACGATCGGCAAACACTTCGACACACATATTTTTTGCGTATTATCGACAAAAACTCAAAAATTTAATCAAAGCATCTCGGTGGGAGTTCAAAGTACGATTATTTTCCAAAATTAACGGTTACACGCATAATTGATTCGGATACCAAGGAATTAAGGAATTCCCTATACGGCGGACTTTTCAAATCGATTTCCACCGGGATACTATCTACTTTGATGGAATTAGAAAGGCTAATTAAACATTCCAAGTGCTCTCAATCTCAAGTATTTTTTTGACTATTCCTTGCACCGCACGGTGTCGCCATGGATTCAGATATCAATATGACCTTTGATTTTGAGCAAAGTACACATGATCCTGCCCATGATGGCCCGCGGGCGGATCCTCTGAAGGAGAATACCTGCGATGCTACGGCAGGCAATGACACTTACGAATTGCTCGACATTCAAGAAATTTGTGCACTTCAGACACGCATGTCAGTCATGGATGAAAATTTTAAAGCTTTAAATGCAAATGTTACTAAACTATCCACATTAGTGATTCAATTAATGCAACAACAGTCCAAGGGTCCTGTTGACATGCACATGCATGAGCACGTTGCTACACAAGGGAAGGCAAGGCCCAACTGTTGATACTTTGCACACTCTCACTGCAAAAGAGGTGGATGAGTTGTTGAAAAACACCAAACCACTGATTTTTTAGGGAGAAGATCGAGACCGCAATAAGGATGCAGTGAATATCTTTCTCAGCAAGTGGGATGGAATTCACGCCTTACGGCGTACTCTGGATGCAGTCAGAGCTCTGCAAACGAGCTTAACTCTGGAAGACAAGGCCTACAAATGATGGATGTATCTCAAGGAGAAGAATATCATACCACAGAGTTGGGCAGCTTTTGAAGCTATGTTTAGCAAAGATTTTTTGCCTACAAATGAGGCGATCGGAATTGGACGGCTTGGGACACATGTTCCATGCGCCAATACCCATCATTGCTTGAATATATATCTCACTATCGGGATGTTATCCTCAAGTTAGAAGGCTTAGATAACTTTCAAAAAGTACGGGGGTTTATACATGGTCTGACACTAGAGCTTAAGAAGTACATCAAGATCTAAGACCCTAAAACACTTGAGGAAGCCATAGTGAAAGCATATATTCATGATGACCCAGATGAAAAGAAAGCACATAATATTCACATGCCTGCTAATATACATGGTCATACACACACTCAGTATGGGCACAATAAAAGAAAATTTATAGTAGCCAATTCAGATGCATCTAAAAAACCCAAGGGGCCCAGAGATCCTCTCTCTACTGAGGACTTTGATAAAGCTAAGAAAGAGAAATTATGTTTTCAATGTTTAGGAAGCGGTCATGGCAAAAAGAATTGTCCCAAGGGAAAATCTGATGCTCATGGCAAGGAGAAAGCAGTGCACACGGTGCAACTGCTACCTCTTGAGTCTTCCTCACAATGGAAGTAACCAAGGTGATACATGAATGCTGTCTCACAACTTTCATGTGGCAACAAACCTTTGGACCACATGAGTTAGTACATGTGCACGGATCTCTGCAAGGCCACAAGGTGTGCATCTTGGTAGATGATGGTGCTACTCACAATTTCATCAATTATGGATTGGTGAAAAAACTCAAATTGCCTTAAGCTCCGAGTACCCACCGCTACAAGGTAGCAATGATGAATGGACATGATACCAAAATTTGGGATACTCAATCCCGAGCTGTTCCGTTGGAAGTACAAGGTTACTCCACATGCTTGGATTTTTAGGTTATGAACATGGAAAGGGCATATGTGGTCCTTGGTAGGGAGTGGTTGCATAGCCTAGGACCATCACTGAAGTGTAGCTATGAGCACAATAGCTTGATGTTTGAATCCCATGGCGCACATGTGTTGTTGTTAGGAGAGAAGGATATATCTTCTTCACCATTGATTTGTACCGCTGAGCTTATGCAACTCGTTTTTGATAATGAAATAGATAAAGTTTTCTTGTGTTACTCAATGTCTCATTTTCTTTCTAACATTGAATCTATTGAACATTCCTCAATGCCGCATGCTTCTCTCTCATCTTCTCCACCAATGGATAATTCCAAACAAGCAAATGTTGCTAGTAAGTTACAAAAATTATTAAAGGAATTTCAAGGTGTTTTTCCTAATGATTTGCCACCATGATTACCGCCGACACGATCGGTGCAACATAGCATCGATGTGGCTGCAGGCTGTAAACTTGTCAGTAAACCGTCCCACCGTATGAGTTATTCTGAAGCTGCTAAGGTGGAACGTCAGCTTGCTCACGACCTTGGCAGAGGGTATATACAATCCAATTCTTCACCATGGGCCTCTCCTATCCTATTAGTGAAGAAAAAAGACGGCAGTATGCGCATGTGCGTAGACTACCGTGGCTTAAATGCGGTTACGGTTAAGAACCATTGCCCCGAGTAGATGAGTTGTTCAACAAACTCACTCATGCTTGCATTTTCATGAAAACAGACTTGCAGTCAGGATATCACTAAGTCCGTATTTGACTTGCTGATATACCCAAAACTGCATTCTAAACAAGGTTTGGACACGACGAGTTCTTGGTGGTGCCCTTTGGGTTAACCAATGCGCCCGCAACATTCATGACACTTATGGATAGTGTCTTGAAGCCGTACTTGGGGAAATTTGTCATCGTTTTTCTCGATGACATTCTAGTCTACAGTGCTTCTAAATAAGAACACTCACAACGTCTGAGGCAAGTGTTTGACTTGTTATAAACAAATAAATTATATGCCAAGGAATCTAAGTGTGATTTTCTGAAAGAAGAAATTCACTATCTAGGACATGTTATTTCAGCTAATGGGCTATATATGGATCAGTCCAAAGTGGATACCATCGGGAAATGGCCTTCTCCTAAAAATCTGGAAGAGTTATATATTTTTTTGGGATTTGCAGGTTTTTACCGAAGGTTCATTAAAAACTATGCTAATATTGCTGTTCCCATAACGGATCAACTAAAAGGCAAAGGTTTTCAGTGGGGATCCGCTCAACATCACAGTTTTGATACACTCAAGGATGCATTAGCTACAGCTCCCAATCTAGCTATTGTAGATCCTTTGAAACCATTTGTTTTGGAAACGGATGCCAGTGATCGTGCTATTGGAGTAGTCTTGTTACAAGACGAACAGCCAATTGCATTTGAAAGCAAGAAGCTTGATGCAACTCAGCAAAACTACTCTGCTTATGAGCGCGAACTCTATGCAATAGTGTTTGCCTTAAAAACATGGCGGCATTATCTGTATGGTGCTCAGTTTGAGATTGTGTTTGACCATGAAAGCATCAAATGGTTTACACAACAAATGGATTTGAAGGGTCGAAAAGCCAGGTGGGCCGAGATCCTTCAGGAATATGACGCCAAGATTCGATATCGTAAAGGTTGATACAATGTGGTGGCTGACGCTCTAAGACGCATGCCGGAGATCAATTCTCTCTTGTTCACGGAACTTCGTAGTGAATTTTTGGATTCTCTCAAAGGCAAATATGAGCATGATGAAGCATATTCCAAACTGTGGAGCCATGTACAAATGAGGGATCCTTCTCACTCCAATGATGGTAGTGTAACATTAACCTCCACACCTAGTTCTCCTCTATCGAGTGATGAACTATAGCGATGGAAGCATTTCACCATCGACAATGGGTACCTACTCCATAAGGGGAGAATTTGTGTATCTTTATGATTCGGCGCCAAATTCTTTATGAATGTCATGATAGTCCAAGTGTAGGGCACTCGAGTATTAGAAAAACTTATGCTCTCGTACGATGACAGTTTTACTGGCCAGGTATACATGGATTTGTTCAAGCTTATGTCTTGCATTGCCAAAAATGTCAAGTTAACAAAGCAGACGCCTGAAAGCAGGAGGACTCTTACATCCTTTGGAGATTCCCAACGAAAAATGGGAAAGCATCTCTATGGACTTTATTGTGGGTTTACCAACCACTGTACGAGGTCATGACTCGGTATGGGTTGTCGTAGACCGGTTGACTAAACTATGTAAGTTTATTCCAACCAAATCACTGATTAAGACACCAGAACTAGCCAAGTTATTTGTGGACAATCTATACAAATTGTATGGTTTGCCAAGTAACATTGTCAGCGACCGTGATCCCAAGTTTCACAGTCACTTCTGGAGGGCTATGTTTAAACGATTGGGTACACAACTGAACCTCAGTACAGTCGATCATCCAGAAACAGATGGTCAGAATGAACGAGTTAACCAAGTGCTAGAGGATATGCTAAGAGCATACGTCAGCAAAAAACAGTGAGATTGGGAGGAATACTTACCTATTCTTGAGTTTTCCTACAACAATGCTAAGCATGTCACAACTGGATTTAGTCCTTTCATGCTCATGATTGGGTTTCAACCTAGGTCACCTGTTACGGTGGGGTTGGCAACCAAAAAGCTCCAATAAGTTAAGGATTTTCTCCAAGACCACATGGATATGCTGAAACTCGCTCGTCAGAATGTTCGACAAGCACATGATCGGTATAAGAAGTATGCTGATGGGAAATGTCGGCAAGTTACCTTCGAGGAAGGGGAGGAAGTATTTTTACGTGTGCCAAAACATTTAGAAAGTTTGAGAACTGTGTCAACACCTAAATTATCTCCTTGATATTGTGGGCCTTTCAAAATACTCAAGCGAGTAGGTGATCGTGCCACCTGCACATTCTCGTATTCATCCGGTGTTTAATGTAAGCCATTTACGTAAGCGGTTACATGGGGACGATAATGTCATTGACCAACAGATTTTGGTTGATTTCATTGAGCCTCCTACCTTACCGCATGAACCTGAACGTGTTCTCGATTATCATGAGTTGCATACACGTCATCATGTACGTCAACAAGCCTTAATCAAGTGGATAGACCGACCTGAGGAAGGTGCCACTTGGGAAAACATTAGTGTTCTTAAGAAGAAGTTTCCCACTTTTGTTTTCGAGGACGAAAACTCTTCTTAAGGGGGGAGTAATGTCAGGACACCGGTAAGGCCGGACTAGACAAGGACAAGGCCGGGCTAGGCAGTGTGGAAAGGGAGTCCAAATAGGGCAAAGGGCCAGGGGCCATGCTATATAGTGGGTGGTTGGGTGGTGGACTCGTAGGTTCTAGTTCCCCTTGTCTAACACATCATGTCCCCCACGGTACCCCTCTTGTAGTATGGGAATATTGTGATCCAAAGAGCTTCGTTGGTAAATCCAATGCACCTAACATTGGAGGGGTGAAGCATTTGCATTCCTTTCTCTGTTTGAAAGCTGTCAAATTTTGCCTCACTCCCTCCCTTGTAGCATTTTTCCACATATGTATTCTGGTCTAGAAAGAGAGAGATGCCTTTGATGGTGTAAAATGTGCATACACCAAAGGAGCCTGCTGCAATCCTTTTACCTTCTACCAAGGCCTTGTGAGGGATTCCGACAAGATGAGCGCACTTGGCGTTCAAAGTAGTGCGCATGATTGTGCCACTGCCGCTGGCATCTGATCGACCTCCCAAAGCTGCTTGTGCATCTTGTGCCATCTTTAATCTCTTGGGTAAGGCTACTTGGTCTTGCGCTTTCACAGCTTCATCTTTACATTCTGTTCCTCCCACAATTTATCCTAGAGCTCTGGTTTTGACATGTCACAGGCAAGAGGGACATCTTCCTTTAAGTCTCTGCAACATACTTTCATATTTCTCAACATTGTCCTAACCTTGTGGTGGGAGTCAAATTCTCAAATTCCTACTGGAATCAGCAACTCGTATTGGCCTTCACCTTGCAGCCTGCGCGTTGTGTGTTCTCCCATATAGTGCTAGTGAGGTCTTTGATGAAGATGTCGCTTTCACTAATCTGTTGTATGCGACTATCTGCACATGATGATATTGCCAAAATACATTCTTTTTGAATGGCATGCATAATACTTTTCTTTTGGTCTGGCATCATTTTTGCACTGGACAATAAAAAACAGCATATCAAATACAGATTCATGGTTTCACATTGCACTAACACTATCACACTATTTTAGGCAAACCCTCAACCATGACTTGAAGACTTTAAAAAATGTGCATAGAAATATTAATAAAAATTGAAAACAATCTTCACTTTAAACTGCAATCTGTTACACGTGTAAAATGCAGAATAAACAAGTGGTTTATAAGAACTTCATCCAGATCAAATAGTACATGTTAACAATCTAGAACATTTCAGCATATAGTGAATTATTAACTTATATTTTTCACCGTGCGCACACACTAGTTCAGACAAAAGCACACACCGACTTAAAGACCTCAAAAATTCAGCAAGATTATATTTATTTAGGTTGATAATCATTTTGACTTTAAATGGTATTTTTGCTCGTGTAAAATACAATAAATATGTCATTCCTAATAAAATTTTCCAGATCTATTAGAACATGTTAGAAATCTAAAACAATTCAAACCCCCTTGGAAGATACATGCATCGTGATGTATATATTGTCAATTTTATTTTAGCTCATTTAAAACATTGGAAGTATATAAATTAGGCTAGGAAATTGCAAAGAATGTCATGCTCTTTAAAAAGATAGAAATAAATATCTCACATGCAAATTGTGTTCACACACTTTTTTACATAGAATTTATGTAAATGTAGCATTTAAAATAGGGGTGATGATTGATGCTCTTTAAAAAGATACAAAAGAATAT
Source organism: Adiantum capillus-veneris (assembly GCF_014529385.1). NCBI lineage: Eukaryota > Viridiplantae > Streptophyta > Polypodiopsida > Polypodiales > Pteridaceae > Adiantum > Adiantum capillus-veneris. The sequence continues at coordinate 12,536,807 of NC_140946.1, read as the reverse complement.
TTAACATGCAAATTGTGTGCAAATTCTTTTTTACAGAGAGTTTATGTAAATGTAGCATTAAAAATAGTGATGATGCTTGAGGTCCTTTAAAAATATAAAAATGAACATTTTACATGCAAATTGTGTGCAAATACTTTTTTGCATATAATTTATGTAGATGTAGCATTTAGAATAGCAACGATTGATGAATAAAGCATTATTTTGAATATGATTATCTAGTATATAGTTTGATATGGGCACTTAAAAACAACAAAATCAAACAATTCAAACTTTTATATATGAAATACTCTTGACAACCACGTCACTGACCAAGTATTTTATATACTTAATACTTAAAAAATTAAATGCACATGCATATACAAATTATATGAATTTGTACGGCCGGGTTAACAACCTGAATGCCACATTTATGTAAAAATAGATGCTTCTAACAAACGACACTCAATTAGCCGCGTTACCGATCGAGTGCTTCCCGAATCTAAGGAGAAATAATGGCTTGTATATGAGCATCACATAGCCACGTTACCGATTGATGTCCATATGTTTTTTGGGAAAGGGGAAGGGAAGCTGACTAACCATAAGGATACTAGATTTTTCGCGTTACCGACGTAGTACCCAAACAGTAAGCCAATACTTACCATAAGAACACCATCTTCCCCGCGTCAACGAGGTGATGCCCCCATGATAAGCATTGTTCCGTAGAACAACTTACACACACACTCCCATTGTGTGGTAAGGTACCTTATGAATGCCGTGCAATACAACAAAAGGCACACTACCATACAACGCATACACACACATGACACATACCCGAGTCGTGTGGTCAGGTACTTCGCTACTGCTGTGCATTGCAATAGAGAGCATGCTCCCACACGACCCCCTCTCTCCCTCTCTCCTCTCTCCTCTCGACGTACCTGCAAAGGCATTCGTTGAGCTCTCTCTCTCTCTCTCTCTCTCTCTCTCTCTCTCTCTCTCTCTCTCTCTCTCTCTCTCTCTCTCTCTCTCTCTCTCTGAAGATGACTCAAAGAATAACACCCAGCGGGCCTGATCGGGGACCTATATGTATAATTCTGTGTCCCCGTCGGGCTTTTTAGTTTCCTCGACGAACCCTCAAGGAAAGCTAAATAGCCCGGCGGGACCATAGGGAAAATATAAAACATGGACGGGATATTAGTGGGTTTCCAGGTCGCGCTAAACCGGATTCTTTGTGATCATGTTAAGTGTAATCATGTAAATGTATGAATAAGACCTTGTGATCACACAAACTTTGTGATAATTACGTAAATATTAAATCCCTGTTTCAAACACACTGAGGCTAAACAGGAAGGCTAGTTGATCCCTTCCTTTCCAATAGCCTCTGTTGTAGTTCTATAATTGGCCTATATGTTTAATGCCTTTATTATTAACCTTTTGGGAAACTTCCCTCCAGAAAGGAGTCAGAAGAATGCCTCCAGCCTTAGAGAGCCAAGGGGACCATTGAGATAAAGAGTTATGGAAGTACCTTATAAGCTCTCTCCATTCCAAATCGTTCATTGCTATGTTTCATTTTCGATCAAGCTCTCCTTTCATACCCCCAAGTTTTAGGATGGCCCAATGCGGGGCCAATAGCTTGTTGTGCACCGCAAGTCCTTTCCACTGGCCACCTTGCAAGCCACCTTGTGAGCGTAGTATGGAGTTGTCCATCATATCCTTGGCCATAATTTCCCAAGCCTGACCTTTCTTACCAAGGGCTACAGCAAACTTGAAACATTGAGCTTCCACGTGAGTGCTAGGGTTAAGGATCCCAAGCCCACCTTGCTGCAAAGGTTTTGTAGCCATTTCCCATTTCACCCACTGTCAGGGTGTTGCGTCTTTAGTTCTATTCTGTTATTGTCTTTTGGGTATGTTAATGCTTAGGAATTCTTTGGTATGTTTAGTAGGCTACCTATTTCTATACTTTTATACTATATATAATGGAGCTTAAATTTTTCAGAGAAGGAGAGGGCCTTCATGTGTCACTCATTGGCTCACTTCAAAGAGGATCTTACAAAGATCTAATTTAAAATGCAAAAGTGAAGGTAAGACCGAAGGAATAAAAAGCCTTTTCACAATGAAAATTCAAAAGGCTTACTTTCTTTTTCTTGCCAAAATAATTTCTACTCTACATATGGTAAATATACTAGTTTAAATGCGTCTGATGGGAAAAATAGGTAAATTTGGGAAGATTTTTCTCATCAAAGACAATTCAACTTCTGAGGATATATTTGAAATTTTCTTTTCAAGGGGATTTTTTCAAGACCAATACTGATTATATTTTAAAAAATTGTGTTATTTTGTATTTTAAACTTTTGAAAACTAACTCTAAAGAAATACTTCTATACTCTTTCTTGAAGTTCTTGAAAAATTGATGCCTCCATGCATCCAATAGAAGTGCTTATCTCTCCCCTTCCCCACCAAGTCATTGGTTATTATGATGAATGTGTGTGTTTATGTGATTGATTATCCGCATCCGTACGATTTGCATAGTTAACATAACTAAAAATACCTTCTCAAAAACCCTTTATTAGTGACATCATGTATACAAATTCTTGTTTCACAAAAACTTCTCAAACCAAGCACGCTTTGAATATATTCCAAAAAACTAGTGAGATTGATACAATGTGTGAGACGGGTATCTAACCTCACTCCTATCTTATTGCAGACATAGCGAGAACCACGAATATAATTGTCAATCCATGGGATGAAGCTGACTTGACTAGTGCATAAAGGCTACAAGAGGTTGTCAATCTCTTGGAAAACATCAAACAACTCGCATCTAGCTCAAGCTACATTCAAATGACTGAAATCACCAAAAGCTAGTCGCTCATCGACAAACAAATCACAATCGTTACAGCATCAAACGACATGCAAAGGTTACAAAACTTCTAGGACATGTTTATAAGACCTAAGAACACATGCTTATGGTCTCAAATCTCACTTTAGGTCAAGTGCAAAATGGCGATCATTAATAGCAGTGAGTTTTTGACCTAATCATTTTTGACCCAAAATGCATCTAAATGCTTTAGCAATGATGCCCCAATACCCCGCATGTACTTAGCTTTTTATTTTTAAACTTAAATTCCTACTTATGATGAAATTAGACCGCGAGTTGGTGATGCCAAAAGCTACAAAATACCATGAAATGCTTACATCAATGCGTAGAGCTCTTACCTGTGGTTGCAATGCAACAGACGCGACTGCAATGTGACAATCGAGGAGAGATAAAAAAGTGTGAGAAGGAGAGAAGTGAGCGCCGTTAGCTCATGCTGTGTTTGTATTATCCAAAACTTTTGAAAAACTTACAAAAATTGGCTTTTATACCTTAGCCAAGGTTTTTGGTGGTGAAAACTAATAATCTGGGAGCTCTAACTAAAGACAGGTTGATACAATCTGGAAGCTTGTAGCCCCGGCTCATCAATTACAATCTTTACCCGGAACATAGGAGTTATAATATTCCGGATTCATCAAAATAATAAAAAGTGTTTTTACAATGAACGCTTTGAAATATGTGATCCGAGTTAGCTTGCTTCTAACATTCCCCCCCTCCTCGCCTGTGTTGTCCCTTGACACAACTTTATGGGCTAAAGTAATCTTCGATTGACGGCTGCGAGGCGGTCTTTAAGCACATGGAGTGCTTTCTGATATTTCAGTTTTCTCTCTTTGTCAGGTACCTGCAAGAACTACATGGTGATTGTTTTTAAGCTCAATGGCTGAATAGACAACAAATTTGGAGGGTAGATTGCTGATCACTGGCCCAAATATCTTCATTTTCCAAGTGAAGAACCTTGTATAAAATGCTTATTCAAATGCCAAAATATTGCTAGATGGCAAGAACATACATCGAGCATAGAAGCCGTAAAGAACTTCTTTGGAAGGATGGTCATTGAGGTTGTAATAGAGACCCTTATTGCCTTTGAGGAACGACATCCATGGTGCTCTTGCTTGCTTTGGCTCATGAAAAGCTTCAACACATGTGAGCAGAATTCCGAAAATTTTGTAGAGCATGGCATATGAGAGATCAAGGAGGCTTTTGAAGAATGTCATGGCACCTGTTAGGGTTTTCACCATGTACTCCTCTGTTAGTGTTCCCTATTCTGGAGCTGTCAATATTGGGTAGTTTAGCCATGTAGGCCACTTCTTATTCAGTGCTTCATATGCTTGCCATGTCCTTACCCGTGGTACGGACAAAAGGTTGGGTCTTTTTGAAGTGCGGCAGGTGCTCTTGTGAACAGAATCGGATACTGTGGATTCTTGTTCAGCCAGCTCTTTCTCCACTTCGGATGGATAACCTCTACCCCTTTTGCCTGCATATCTTTGTATAATATTTCTTTGACCTATAAAATCTCTACCTTGATCAAAGGATATGGCAATGATTGTTGATGCCATTGTGCATTGATTTGGTTGGGAGTGAGTTGAGTGGCATTCACTGAATGGAGGTCTCTCAACTCCCAATAGACGTTGCTTTCCATTGTTCATATGTCTCCTGAGCAACCTATTCTTTGAGTGCATCTTCTTTAGCTTTGGGAAGCTGGACCATAGGCACTTGCTTCGCATCTATGAGTGGTACTTGAAAGTATTCTTCTCCTCCTGGTCCTTCTATTGGATGTGTTTCCATCTCAGCAAACTTGAGACTGATGGAATTTCAACATTTGGTTGCTCTGAGATACCATCTTCTTCTTGTGTCTCTTGCTGTCCCACTCCCAACAGAAAGCTGAATGACTCTTTTTAGCTCTGCTATCTCCTTGAGTAGTTTCTCTTTACGTTGTATCCACATCAGTGCAAGCTTTCTTATCTGGGATTTCTATAGCTTTAGCTCTAGCTCTAGATCCTTGTTCTTCTTTTCCAATGCCTTATATACTTCATATGTACATTTGATTGAGGCAACTGCGGGATTTTCCCTTATCTGTCACAAAAAGGTTGCCTGATCATTGATCCTTTTCTCTGAGTATTGCAGTGAAGCATTCTCTATGTCGAGCTCCATTTGGATCTTTTGTACTGACATAGTTGTGGTTAGGAGTTCATTGGTTACCTCTGTCATTTTTTGGTGTTTGGTCTTACATGCATCTGATAACTTTTTGTTAAAAATTCTCCCAGCTCCTCCATTTCCTTTTGCTGCTTCTCTTTGGCTAGCTCGTGTTGTTCAGCTTCAACTTTCATCTCTTGTACCTATCTTTATAGATCTGTAATGACATTCATCATGTCCTCTAGCTCTCCTTGTAGAGCATCGATGGCCATTTCAAGCTCTCTAGCCTTAGGATTGTGCCTAAGTGCTGCTTCTCTCAATTTTTCAGTCATCTCCTGCATCTGCTTGGCATATTCATTAACGTGTATGATGACTTCATTGTTTGTCTGCCAATCTTTAGGCTCTATAGGCTGCGTAGATGTTTCAATAGCTTCTGTGTGTGGCTTATTGGGTGGTGTTATGGTGGCTGTTTGTGGTTGTGTCGGGGTTTCTACCTCTCCTTGAGACGTTGTGGTTGCCTTTTCTGCCTTTACTTCTTGAGGCTTCGTGGATGCCTTGGTCGTTTTTTGTTGGGTGGTTGTAGAGGGGGTGGCCTCTGTCTCTGTTGCTTTGGGCTTCTCAAAACGTGCTGTCTCCTGTGGTTCAGGATCCTTTTCTTTGGCTTCCTTGCCCTTAGTGGGTCTAACTTTTGGTGAAGGTGGAGGGTTTGGCATCGGGTGTTCTACCTGTTCTGTAGTGGGTGAGGTAGGCTTCAAAGACATTTTCTCCTGATAGTGTTGTGTCTTGCTTTTTGTAGTAGCCTCTACTTGTGTTTTTTGCGCTGTTGCTTCTTCTCTTACTCTCCTCTCAGCCTCTTGAGCTTCTTTTAACTTGAGGGCTTCTACCTCTACATACATCCGTTCAAGAAAGTCTGTGGGGTCCTCTGCTTCTTTCCTTGCAGGGTTCTTAGTTCTGGGACCCCTTATCTCTTTTGTAACCTACTTTGCCAGGTCCTCACTTGCAGCTTGGCGGCTTCTTTCATAAGTTTGTTTTTCTCTTTCAAATCTCACCTTTTTTTGCTGAGGCTCCTCTTGGTGTGCATCCACTACTTTCTTCTTCATCTCTTCTATTTTGGCCATCCTCTCTTCATTGTCTGAGCTCTCACTGCTATGAGCTTCATGAGAGCTTTCTGCCGTTTCTTCATCTGACTTGTAAACTCTCTTTGACGACCGTGTAGTTCTGGGAGAAGGCTGTGTAGACATGATCCATGTGTTATGATCTAGGGCTGGCGGAAAATTGTCTGCCATGCCAATATCATGGTATGCTATTCTTGTCAATACTTTAGGTGCACCCAGATATGTGATTTTACCTTCTTTTTTGGTGCCCTTCAGTGTTGTCAGCACATACTGCGCGTGATTGATTGGTTGCCTAGTTGTCAACTTCAACACTTGGGTGAATATAGTCACAATTGCATGATTTGGTGTTGTGTACCATGGCGGTCTCTTTGCTAGAAAGTGGAAGTGCTGATGATACAAACGTACTAGTTCTTCAACTTGCTTTTGGGTGAGGTCGGCAAAGGTTGCAGCAACAGTCTCCTTGGTGAAGGTGCCTGCTGTCTTTCGGTCTCGGGCCCTCATTGTCATCCCTTCAGTTTTGGCAATTTGAGTGCCTTGGCCACAATTTCTTTCATGATCACCACTTCTACTTTCTGCCCTTGTTGGTCAGTAATTTGGGCTGATCCATCCTCTTTAATTGTAGACAACAACTCATAGGATTTTTGGAAATCTATGCCACATGGTTCATGGTCGTAGAAGTCCATGAGGCCGAGCCTTCTGTTGGATTCTTTTGTGTCTGGCTTTGCCGTGACATCATAGATATCTTTTGGAAGCATCTATAGCTCTACTTGGTGTCCTTCTTAACTTTTAAACCTGTCAGTAAAAACTGTTGTATTGTTTTCTCAAGATGTTGTTTGGACAAATATGTTGCTTTGGCCGTCTTCACCAAACTTGGGTCCAGTTGGTAGGGTGGAAGCTCTTGCAGCTTCTCTTTTTGGGACACCCTCTTCTTGGCCTTCTCTGCAGCTTGCATTGCTCCTATTAAGGGAAGTAAGTACCAATGTTAGAAAATTATTGCAATTTTTGCTTTTAAATGTCCTTGAGTCTGAATTGTTGACAAATTGAGTCCAATTTGCTTCAAATCAATTTTGGCACATGCATAGATGCATAAAAACATGTAAAGATCAAAATCACAAAGTTCAAGCAACAATTTGCAACAAAAGTAAATAATCGCGATTATTTACAGATGGGGATTTTTTCCAACTTTTTGCATTTTTGTCATGATAGGCTTGAAATATATAGCAATTAGATACTCTGAGTGAGGTGTGGGTGCATTTGAGAACATAGGGTGGAAATGGTCTCAGATTTAGGCTTTTCGTCTCTGAAACAGTAGATATAAAGGGATTTTGAGTTTGAGATCCAAATTAGCTCAAATTTGGTCACTGGCCTTGGGACATCATGTGCTTTGGTCCAATAAGGTCAAAGTTGCAATTTCCCCCCATTTTGTCAAGACAGTAAATAATCGCGATTATTAATTTTTTCATCAAAATAAACATTTTTTGGTGCAACTTGGTTCTTGGCATGATGTAGACCCTGTGTATGAGATATGGGGTGATTTGGATCAAAAAATGTGACAAATAACTCTGAAATTGGTTTGGAAAGACTTCTTTGCGTTTTTTAACAATTTTCAAGTTTTGTTGATCATTTTGGCTCATACTTGAAATCTGGCTTGTAATAGGTGTGTACAAATGATAGGTGAAGTGAAAGTACCACCAAAAAATTGCAAAAGTAAATAATCGCGATTATTTACAATAGTCAACTTTTTTTGCTAAACTGGACAAATTTTGACCTAAACATATTCAATACACCTAATACAAGTCCTAAATTGAATTTGGTAAAGTTTTGTCTTGTCGGCATCATTTCGTGCTTTGTTGACTCTCAAATCACCGATTTTTGTGACTACATGGCCTGTGGAGTTGGTTAGTCACTTTTGAAGCTATGGACTTGTCTGCTATATAGTCCTAAAGCTACCTATCCAGTTTTGGCCCATTTAAGGTCAGTTTGACTTCATATGTCATATTTGACGCTTTGTAGCCTTTGAGCTATTTTTCTGCTTTTTGGGAGCTTGACTTGGTTATTTTTATGATACCAACCATATACATTGTGTATAGACCCAGTCTATAAGCTGTTTGTGGAGTTAGAATCCAATTCTGGAATCTGGCAAAAACCTAGCTTTTCTACTTGGGACCCCCCTCAACCCCTGCCGAATGGTCAGTTGGTGATATAGACGTGTTCTATTACATAGGGGCATGCTACAGTTCAAGTCTCGTTCGATTTGGTTTAGTTGACATGCTGCTATGGTCAACTTTTGGTTGTAAGACTTCGTGCACTCCTCGGTTTCTAGCTTGGGCTTAGCCTAGGTACCGGCCATACAGAGTTGATCATTGATAAGCATAGAGCTTACTCCTCATGTCTCGTGTGAGACGGCCCTATAAACGGGTGACTGTGGACTCCGAAAATCGCACGCGAAGAAGGTCGAGAGCTCTCTTCTCCAAGGGCAACTAGTGAAAATGAGGTGATTTTAGACTACCTTGGATATCTATAATCAGATTCCACGTACCATTTTTCCCTAAATTCCCTTGTTAGTCCTAACAAGCCGTGAAATCTATGTTAGACTAAAAAATTTCTTCAATCGGGTTTCTGTAGCTCATTCTGCAAGAATTTGCGAAAGTCGGCCTTGGCCGCCTAATTTAGGCTTCCCGCTTCTATCTGTTGATTTGATTGAAATTTTTTGTGCCTGTCCGCCTTGTCCTTCTGGTCATCAACGAATCTTCAGCTTTTTCATCTGAGCTCATTTGCTATTTATTATTAATATTTAACCTGTTTATTGAAAAAATCAAAGAAATTAACAAAATGCGCTAAAAAAGCAAAGTGAAAATCCAATAATTAAGAAAATCCATTGAAAAACACAGCTTTATTATTTTTTGGTGGATTTCTCTATTTTTTAGTCTAGATATAAAAAAAATTGATGAAAAATAACCAAAAAAGATAAATTTTTGATGATTTTCTCATAGTATATACACTATTTTCACTCATGGGGAAGATGTTATCGGTTAAATTTTCCTTGTTGATGATTTGTAAGGGAATTACCAGGAAAATTTGCAAAAAATCACACGTTAACATATCAAACTTTTTCCTCCCTCTTCAAACATTGCCCTTAATTACTTAGTTCCCTTCCACCCCTCCTTGATGGCGTACTCTGGGACGACTGTGTGCATGGGTTGAACAATTGTGTCTATGCATAGCCTTGGTTGGCTCTGCCATGCTTTGAAGATCAATGCAATTCAAACCATTATGATGTGCAAGAGTTGGGTCTTGAGTAATTAACTCAAGGTTTTCTGATGTCGAGGTTTTCTTTTGCTGTCTTCCAAAGAGCAAATCTTGTAGCTTGTGTGCTCTTTGCTTGATTATACCATCAGGATGATTTGGCACGCCGATTCCCTCAGCTGTTGGTATCAATAATAATGGTTGTCGAGTTTTGACTCGCCATTGATATTTTGGTTTGTCTTAGTCAGAATGTTGTGGTTGAGTCTTCTGAGACTTAACTCTCCATTGCTCTATTGGTTTTACAGTTTGCGGAGAAGATAAGTGCTCCTTTTTCTTCCAAATCCATTTTGTTTTAAGTTCCCTGCTCGAAGATTCTTCTCTTTGTGTTTTGAACCTTGGAACCATCTTTGGTATAGTAGATGATGTTTTGGGCACCCAAATTTGAATTGTCTTGTCCTTAAGGTATGCTTTTGGTACCCAAATTTGTCTGACTCCTTGCATGCTACTTGTAGAATTTGCTTGTCGATAGGATGGAAAAGATTGATTGCTTCATGGTTTTCTCTTTTGGTAACCCCCTTTCCATTACTCTCTACTTGGTGCAATTGGAACAATGAGTTTTCTTCCTTTAGGCGATAGCATGAGCTGATTGGCATCCCAATCTGGCACTACCTTGTAAATCCGCATCCAAGAGATTCCCAGAATCATTGTTTCATTCATGTGTTCATTTGGTAAGCATACAATTGATGAGGGCATGAAAAACCATGTACTATCAAATTTAAGTTGACTACTCCCAATGTCGATGTTGGGTTCTTGTTGCATCCTTTAATAGTCGATATTCTTGCTGTCAAAGACTGACTTGTTGCTTTCTTGTACGTGGAATAACTAATTGCATTTACTCGAGCTCCTGTATCTACCAATGCATTTGTGCTATGATTGTTCAGTTGTACTTCAATGCAAAGATCCATTCCATCTAACCATTCATCATCTGTTGACACTACATCTTTCTATAATTCCCATAGTCGGTCATCTAGTTCCAGAGTGTTGATGGGAATCGGGATTTGTTGGTTTTTGAGAGCAGACTTTTTCTTGAGTACTCAAAGCCGAGCTTCCTTCTGGGCTTCATCAATATCCTGCTATTGTTTTATCTTTCTTTGCTTAGCTGCATACATATTTTCTAGCAATTCATTGGTTAGTGGCAAATTGTACTTCTTTATACGGCATCCACTAATCCAATTAGCCATTGGTTCACCATCTAGGGTGGACAACTTAATTGCTCCACTTGGAGATACATCTTCAATGATAAATGGTCCGTTTCCCTTTTTCTTAAACTTGGAAATATGTTGCTTAAGGGAATTTTCTAAAACTAAGTCCCCTTGTTTGAAGATTTTGGTTACTATAGATAGGAATCAAAAACCTATTTTTGTTTTCTCTTGTGTGCATAGATGTGAGCTACAACAATTAGCCTTTGCTCATCAAGATTTTCTAAATCTTCAAGTCTCTCTGACAATTCATGTCCAATCCACTCAAGATCCCTAGCTACCCTTAGTGTTGGCAATAGAAATTCTATTGGCAGTATGGCATCAAGACCATAAACAAGGTTAAAGGGTGTTGCATTTAAAGCGTTTTGAATGAAACTCGATAAGCCCATACAGCAGCATGGAGATTCATTTCCCAATCTTTTTTTCCTGAACTAATCACTTTAGTCAATACCGAGCTAAGAATTTTATTCATATGCTCAGCTTGTCCATTTTGTTCCGGGTGATAGGGAGATAATTTGTTATGGATGACCATAAATTCATTAAGCAGATACTCAATTACCTTGTTGAGAAATGAATTCCCCTATCACTGACAATTTCTATTGGCAATCCATATCTTGTGAACACATACTCATATAAGAATGCGGCTGTGGTTCTGGCATCATTCTTTTGAGTTTCTTTAGCCTGTCTACTTGGTCAAATAGTTCGTAGCTACAATGATATATTGAGCTTGGGTTTTATAAGCAGGAGGTTGTATTGGCCCAACAAAGTCCATACCCCTTTTTGCGAAAGCTCTAGCCCCTATCATTGGTCTTAAGGGCATGCTATCTACATGGGTTGGCATTTTTTCTTGTTGACATGCATCACATCTTTGAACATTTTTCTTGGCATCTGCAAAAAGTGTTGGCCACCATATGCCTGCCATTAAGATTGCTCTTGCGGTGGTCTCACTCAAAAAGTGACTTCCAGCTAATCCAACATGTGCTTGTCCTATAATGGAAATATATTCCTCTTCATTTGCACAAAGACACAAATGTTGATCTTTCCCCCTTTGATACAATTGGTTTCCAATAAGAGCATAGTCTCTTGCTTCTGGTTCAATTGCTCTCTGACGGTGTTTACTCATATCCTTAGGAAATGTTTGGCTTTATAAGTAAGTAACTAAATAGTTACTCCACTTAGGAATAAGTGATATTTGGAACAATGTTACATGAGGTATGGGTTTTTGTTTTTGACATTGAGGACAATTTTTCACAAATGAGTGAACATCCCTCCTCATAGTTGGACAAAATATTCCAAGTCTCAAGACCCTTTGCATAGTTTGGTCTTCCGCAAAGTGAAGTCCTACTATGGTAATATGTGCTTGACTTAGGTATTGGGTTTTCTCCTCAGGATTAATGCACAACAACAATATTCCATCTCGATTTCTTTTGAACAACCTTCCAACTAGTAATTGATACATAGCCAATTGCTCAAATGATTTGATTGTAATAGGAAGTGGTATTTGAAAATCCACTTGAGCTATGGTCATCAATGATACCATGTTTTCCAACCATCAAGGTATCATTTCAACAGAGAACAAATATGCATCTGGTAGATCATCATCTACTCCCTTAGGTGGTTCTCCTAAAACAATCCTTGACAAATGATCTGCTCTTTGATGAGTGGTGCCCTTTTTCACAACTACAGTGAAATCAAATTGCAGAAGAATGATGAACCATCTCACTATTCTTCCTGTGTTGCATGGCTTGTTGACCAAGTACAATAAGGCTTGGTGGTCCACAAATAACACAAATTTATTTGTTGATAGGTAATGTCTATACTTTTTTACGACATAGATCATTCCTAATCCTTCCCTTTTGGTGGTTGTGTAGTTTTTCTCTACCATATTCAATTGTCTACTAGCATAAGAAATAGGGAAATCAATTTTCCCGTCTTCTGGTTGAGCTAGGATACACCCAATGGAAAAATTGGAAGCATCTACATGTTGATAGCCCTTTTTTGGCTCTCCATAATTGCTATACTAAGTTACTCCACCCTACCAAATTCACCCAAACGCTATGGCTATCCCTACCATTTCATTGTACATAGGCGTGTGTGAGTTAGGGGGCTTTTCCCATATCTTCTTAAAAAACCCTCAGATAGCTAGTCACTGGGCTAGGTGAGCCAAAAAATAAAAATAAAAAAAATAAAAAAATAAAAGTATATTATGGCCTCTTTGTGTGTAAATATTTCATTGTATATATGGCCTAAATATAGGGATTTTTTATAATTATTTTGATATTTTATTTAAATATTTCTACTTAGGTGTGTGTTTTATTAAACCTATGTACACCTTCTTTCATCCTCTTACACCATAATTATTTTATTATTATTTTTTTTAAAATTTTATTTGCCAATATGTACATACTTTAACCTCATATTTTTCCTTTATACAAATCACTCCCACATTTTCACCCTCACCCTCGTGAAAACAAAAAATTGATTTCTACTCATTGGTCAAGTTTATTATATTATTTACTTGCATACCTTTTCCTCTTTCACCCAAAATAATTCAAAGAGGGACCATATCATATGATTCCAATATCTTTCCATATCCATAACTCCTCCATATTTTTATTATTATTTTTACTCATTATTCTAACACCATGTGCTCATTGAGCTAAAGTCCATGAATAGTCCATACACTAGTCCCACCATGTATATATTTCTTTATTCACCAATAATCCTCCTCCATGCATGTGTCAAGGGCAACTTGGATGCTTTGTATTATGATATGACAAAGGAGGGGCTCACTCTTGGATGCATTGTACAAATTCAACAAAGGAGGGGTCCACTAAAAGACTTTTGCAAGCATAAAAACAGGCTTTTTGGTGAGAATTTTGGCACCTATCTCCACTCCGAATTTGGAGCGGTGGTCGAAAGAGAAAATGTAGCCCACGCTCTGAATAATCACCTCAAATTTTTTCATGATTTTTGGAGCTACCAGCGGTGAGCTATGATTTTTTGAGTGGACCCCAGTCTGCCCACGTTTTTCACAAGTTAGCCCATAGTCTTCTCTCACCTCTTTCCACACTTCTACACACACACACACACACACACACACACACACACACACACACACACACACATTTCTCTCAATCCCTCACTCAAACCTGCACCTTCAATGGTTTCTCTCACCTTCTTCACCATTAACCTCCCCACTTACTCCCATAGCTCTCATATGAGCTCTCCATGTACATACACCATCTCTATGCCTCTCTCTATTATCTCCAAAGTACAATTCCATCTTACTCCTTATATATATACATAAATTCAGCATGTGTACTATGCTTAACCTCTGCAAATCAAAAGATCTCATCAACGGAATTACCATTTTCCTCACGATGATCAACCTTGGCAGCGGTGGCGTAAACAAGAGAAGACGAAGAAGAAGATCGATGGTCATTTTGAGAACCTACACAAGTAAGTCCAAAACTTCTTCAAGCTTCACCATCACAAGGATTTGTTCACTTCATTCAACCATCTTACTCCAACCATCCCACCCATTCTACCCATTGTAAATATATCATTAACTTTCTAGTGATTACTAACACTAACCACTAACATACTAACACAAAATAGCCATTGACCTAACCATAAAAGACACCTCACCTCAAGACATGTGTATAGTAACTCTCTCTCTCTCTCTCTCTCTCTCCCTCTCCTTACTTACTTTCTCCTTATCTACCATCAATAATGCTCTCTTTTGAGCCCACACCCATGACTCAAGCAGACAAAGAAGGCCCACAATGTTTTGATATTCAAAAAAATCATAATCTTGATTTGTTAGCTTGTAAATTAGGATTTCCAATAATCCTAATGAGGGGTCTCCAACCTATAAATAGGCCCCTCTCCTTCTTGCAAAACAACCTCCAACATCTCACATAGCACCCCAACACTCTATGCGTGAGGAGAGACTTAGGTGTAGCAACCACTTGTGAGCTTCACTCTTGGTGTGAGAGAAGCCTTCAAGCTACACATTGCAAGTGAGAGAGCGTTGAGTTCCACAAATCTCAAAACCACTATTGTATATGCTCCTTCATCATCAATAAATTGAGGTTTGGTGCATCAAAGGCGTGATTCGACGTTCAAATCTTCGTCCTTCTATTTGTGCAATATGGTTTGGTGAATTCAAGGTGACTTGTGTATTTTGAGTTTTTATCGGTTGATCTTGATTTTAGGAAGTGTTTTAGTGTGTTTTTCATTGCCAATTTTGTGTCCATTGTAAGAGGGTATTGTGGTGAGAGGTCTCCCACACCCTAAGACAGTGTGTGTGTGTGTTTTGGCAATGTTTAGCAATCACTAAGCATTGAGTGAGTTTTGTACAAGTTCTACGATAGCATCATAACGAACCATTTCCATTTGCAAGTCACAAATAAGGTATTACGCAAGATCCTTTCCTCTCTCTCTTCCCTTTGCTCTAGCTCTCTCTGGTCCATTTTGTGTGTGTCTTGGTGTGAGGTTGCTTGTGTGTGTTGTGTGGTGCATCTTCTTGGTTGTGCCAAAATCTCTCTTGCGTCCTAGTTCGCATACCATAACTAGGTGGTGCCCCTATTTTGTTTGGGTTTGGCTGTGGGTTTGTTGTTGTCTTGTGCTTGTGGTTGCCCCAGCCCCAATTGAGCAGCACGGGAGCCTTGAGGGGTGTTTAGAGGTCGCCTCTCTTGTTGCCCGCCCCGGACCGCCTCAATTTTGGTGCCCCCACTGAGGACAGGCTTGTGTATGTTTTGTGTAGACTCAACCTTTAGCATAATCAAGTAGCTTGCATGAATCACGAGAATTTGTATGATCCCTTCATTCCCATTGCAAGGCAAAAGGTACACATAATTGTTAGTACTAAGTTGCAATTTCAACGTGTAATTCGTAGAATTTTAGGTCCTCTTAGGTTGGCAGAGATAAACGCATCAGTAAATCCTTTTATTTTGCCTCTCATTAGGTACGACCTTAGTTTGGACGTCTATATTTTTGTTTTGTTTTAAGCATAAGGTCATGCATAGACAATGGATAATGGCCCAAGAATAGAGGTTTTCCCCTTTCATTTCACTCCACACATTAGAATAAACATTGCAATTAGTAGAAAAATCCATTTTCAACAACGTATGGTGTTCATGTTTGGTGCCCAAAGAGTAGGAGAAATTCTCGCGTCACCAAACCCTGTCATCCTACCTCTCATTGATTATCATAGGTCATTTGATGTGAATATTTTTATTTTGTTGTAGAATAGATTGCAATTTAGAGAATATTATTGTGTAGATCTTTTAAAGAAAGAAAAAACAAAACGCGTCACTTTGAAATCAATTCAATGGAGAATCAACGCCAAATGTCTGGATATCCTCTTTTCTTTGGAGAGCCTGGAGAGGATGCATAATTATTTTTGGCAAATTTCAAGATGTCTTGTCGTATCAAGAGGATGGTAACTGATCAAGAACGTGTAGAAATGTTTGAGGTAGTCCTTAGGAAAGATGCTAGCACTTGGTTTGACTCTTTGCCTGAGGAAGTTAAAGAGAATTACATGGAAGTTGTCAATCATTTCAAGAGATACTTCTTTGATCCCCAAAACACTCAAAAGCTATGGCAAGACATTGTTTCTCATAAGCAAAAAGACTTAGATGACTACTACTTGTACAAGCAAGAGTTCCTACGTCTTTGGGCTCTATGGATACGAAATGTTGCTAACCCTGGTGATGGTGCAGAATTTCTAAAGAAGGAGAGGTTCATAGCCGGACTCTTTCCTGACCTTAAGGTAAAAGTTGAGGCGGGTGCACCTGCTACCTTTGATGCAGCTGAAACTAGGGCTGCTGAGAAGTATAGGAAACTCAAGTGCTTAAGGGGAGAGGTTCCAATAGAAGGTCTTAGACCCAAAGGTAAGTCACAAGCATCAACATCGAGGGAGATTCCTGAGGTAACGACGGAAGTAATTGAGAAGTTAAACGAATCTTTAAGCAGCCTGTCAATTCACCTTGCACAAGCTGTAGGTCCAAAGGGACAAGCAAAGAAGTCTGAAGAGCGAGATCCACGACCTAGGAGAGTCTTGCAATGTTGGAATTGCGGAGAGTCTGGACATGGGATGTATAATTGTCCTTGGCCCCGTGGGGAGCCAGGGAGGCCTAACTTGAATTACCCAGTGATGAATGCAGGAGAAGGAGCTGGTCAACAACCAAGGCTTCTACAAAGGCCAAATGGACCAAGACCACCTCCACAAGGGGTAGAAGGAGTTCCACCTTTGCCAGATCCAAATGTGCATGTGGTAGAGGTGACAAATTCAAATGAGGTTGACATGGAAGCCAATGGCATTAAGCGTGGCCGACGAAAAGGTAAAGAGAAAGAAGGAGTCACATCACAGAGTGACCATGGACAAGGCAAGAAGGCAAAGGAAACCAAGGAAACCAAGAGGACTCGACGTCGTATCAACCTCCAAGACTTCCCTCTTGGACATGGTATGGCTCCGTACAACTTGTTGGAAGACATGAGAGGTAAGGGTCCTGATATTTCATGGCCTCAATTTCTTGCATTATGTCCACAAGTTAGGAGGGATTTAACAAGGGCAGTTAGCACTAGGAGAAAGGTAAAAGAGAGTGTGCCTGTTGTAAAAATTGCACAAGCTGAAATGAATGAGGACATTACACCGGTGCTAAACTGTTACATCAAAGGAAGATTGGTTAGGAAAGGTCTAGTGGATGGGGGTGCACAAATTTGCATCATGACAGAGGGACTCATGCAAAAACTAGGCATGCACATCCATGAGACACCTGAAATTAAGGTCAAGATGGCAAACAATAGCAAGGCTAGGTGCGTAGGCATTTGTAAAAATGTTTTTGTGGAGGCCTTTGGCATTAAGAAGGCAGTGGATTTCTATGTCATGTCTACCAAAGGAAATGGTTACCCATTTATCCTAGGGAGACCATGGCTAATGAAAATGCGAGCTTTGCAGGATTGGGAAAGTGGGAAATTAATTTGCAGGAATGACAATCATAAGAAGGTTGTCTTTGACATGAAGGAGCAACGCCAAGAGGAGCTCCATGAAGAATCATCTCAAAGTGAGACGGAAGAAGGTTGGACCGATAGCACTTCAGAAGAAGAAAGTAGCGGCAGCATTACTGAAGAGGAGTCTTCCATCGAAGTCATGGGGGTAAGGTTTAAGCCAAGCAACCAAGAGACCTCTTGTCAAGGCTTGGAGGAGGTAGGTCCTCAAGAGAACGAAGGTGAATATCAAGATGAAGGGATGCTGGAAGGTATGCTATCAACAACACTTACAAAGGATGAAAGAGAGGAGTTCAAATGTGTGCTAAGGAAGTTTCCTAGGCTTTTTGCTAAAGACTACACCGATGTGCGTGGAGTAGATGCTGTTCAACACAAAATTGAGTTGAAGCCAGAGGCCACACCTAAGGCTCAGAAGCTACGAAGGCTAGGAGTCATCAAGGAGCAGGCTTTACTCAAGGAGGTAAGAAAGCTTCTAGCAGCAGGGTTCATTTATCCAGTGGAGAATTCAGAGTGGGTCTCTCCTATTGTTGTCACTCCTAAGAAGAACGAAAAGTGGAGGGTGTGTGTGGATTACCGTCCACTCAATGAGGCAACAAAAAGAGATCACTTTCCCCTCCCATTTCAGGATGAGATACTAAATGAAGTAGCTGGTCATGAGAAGTACACTGTGTGTGATGGCTACTCAGGCTACTTTCAAATAGGTATCGAATTGGAGGATCAATTGAAAACAACCTTTATCACTCCTTGGGGTTGTTATGCTTTTAGAGTCATGCCATTTGGCCTGACAAATGCTCCTGCAACTTTCCAACGCTTCATGAACATGGTGTTTCAAGCATTCTTTGGAAAGTCCATTAGGGTTTTTATTGATGATTTTTGCATTTATAGCTCAAAATCATTGCATCTACAAAGGGTAGAAGAAGGTTTAAAGAAGCTCTATGACATGGGAGGTCAACTCAACCCCGACAAGTGTCACATAGCTGAGGATGAAGTGATCTTGCTTGGTCACAAGGTTTCCTATAAAGGCATTGAGGTGGATCCTTCAAAGGCAAAGGCTCTTATTGAGCTCCCATCACCGAAGAGTCTTAAGGAGGTCATCTCTTTCATTCAGAAGGTGAAGTATATGTCACGCTTCATTCACTTAGCCTCGGAGTTGCTTCATCCTTTGCAAAAGTTGACACAACAAGTAGAATTTGCATGGTCTGATGAGCTTGAAGAGTATTTTTGTAACATTAAAGTCATTTTGTCAGAGCTACCAACACTCATGCCTCCTTGTTGGGAGTACACATTCTTTGTTAGCTCTAGTGTTGGAAGGGAAACAATTGGTGCTGTGTTGCTACAACAAGATCCCCACAGTACAAGGATGCGACCCATCTACTTTGCTAGTAGGGTCATGAATGCTTTGGAGAGAGACTACACAGAAGCAGAACTCATGATGCTTTCTCTCATGTTTGCGGTGAGAAAGTTTAGATCCTACTTACTACCAAAACCTTTTGTAATTCTCACTGCAGAAAATTTGTTCCCTTGGGTGTCATCTCAAATGAATCTTAGTACTAGGATCTCAAAGTGGATTATGGAGTTGCAAGAGTTTCAATACTCTTTCAAGGTAGAAGATAGTGTGCACGCACAATTGGCAGGGATTCTCACTTATAGGGTGCACGAAAAGGAGATTAAGGTGCCTGAAGTAAAGACCCTACCATTGCCACCACCAAAAAGTATTCCCAATGCTTTTACCTTGTTCTTTGATGGAGCTTATCGACGAGCCACAGGAAAAGCAGGGGGAGGGCTAGTGTTGCTCAACCCAAGTGGAGAGGTGGTCATGAAAGAGAAGGTCAATCTACCAGGTTCAACTAGCAACAATGAAGCAGAATACGACACACTACTTCATGGTTTGAAGATGTGCATTGGCCAAGGGATAAAACGTCTCATGGTAAAGGGAGATGCACTTCTCATTGTTAAACAGATTTTAGGCATTTGGGCATGCAAGAATGAAAGCTTAAGGACAAAAGTTCATGCCATTCGTAAGATGTTTAATCAGTTTGAAGAAGTGCAACTATATCATATTCCGAGGAAACAAAATGAAGATGCCGATTTACTTGCACAACAAGCACTTACATGTGTTGAGAGAGAAGTGCAGGTCATCATGGTGGCAGCAGCTGTCAAGCAACCGAGATACCAGGGATTGGAGTCATTGGCTCCCATTATCGGCTACATTTTGGAGGGTGAGTTTCCACAAGACTTCACGAAGGCTCAGAAGAGGAGACTCATGAAGAAGGCAAGTTTCTATCTCTTCCTAGAAGGCTCCCTCTATCAAAAAGGGAAGGATCAAGTGTGCAGAAGAGTACCAACTATCGAGGAAATTCCAGCCATTCTAAAAGGTTTGCATGAAGAGGCATGTGGTGGTCATTTTTCCCAAGAATCAACTGTGAAGAAGATTTTGCTTGCGGGGTATGTTTGGCCAAGCTTGCATGTGGATGTTCAACATTGGTGTAAAAGCTGTCACAATTGTCAGATAAATGGAAATAGAAGGTTGGTGCATGGCCCGAGGCAAATCGTGCTTGCAAATGGACCTCTGCCTAGGACAAAAAATGGTAAACTCTACATTCTAGTGGCTGTAGACTATATGACTAGGTGGGTGGAAGCACAAAGTGTGGCAAGAGTGAATGAGAGGACGGTTAGCAAGTTTGTGTACACTCACATTTGTTGCAGATTTGGCACACCTTTGGAGATTGTTTCTGATAATGGTCCCGGGTTTAGGAAGGGCTTGCTCACAGAAGTTTGTGAAGAGCTTCACATTCTACATCGTCATAGCACACCATACTACCCACAGTCAAATGGTTTGGTGGAGAAGGCTAATGGTGTCATTGCAGGAATCATTAGAAAGATGGTGCAAAACAAGACAAAATTATGGGATGACTTCTTGGATGGTGCCTTGTGGGCATATCGAACCACATATAGGGAAGCCACGGAGTTCACACCATTTCACTTGGTCTATGGTCAAGAGGCTTTGCAGCCTATAGAGCTCAACATTCCAACAATGCGACTTCATGGCAAAGGAGCACAAGATGATCAAGAGGTATGGATGGATCGACTTCTTACGTTAGTGGAGCTTGAGTGGAAAAGAGAAGCAGCATACGAGTGCTACAAGAGGAAAGCCACACAAGCGAAAGAAACGCACGACAAGAAACGGAAGGACAAAGGCATCAAGGAAGGAGAGCTTGTGCTAAGGTATGACAATTGACTTGACAATCGTTTTGATGCCAAGTTTGAAACTAGATGGCAAGGGCCATACATAGTCAAGAAGGCTTTCAATTCTAGTTACTATCAGCTTATGGACTTGAATGGTAAAGAGCACTCCAGGAAGGTAAACGGGTATCGCTTGAAGCCCTATTTGAGTCGCCTTCTACCAAAGGATCTACCAAATATCTGCCCAAAGGCCGCTGTCTCATGTAAGTATTGTTACATGAAGCATGAGTGTAACTCCAGCCAAAATTTTGAGGGGCCAAACAATGAAGATCTCGTCAAGGACTCTAAAGCACTCTCTTTGGAAAAGATGCTCTATGATGGTACATGAATATACCATCATCTTGGGGGAGGGCTAATGATAGCCGTTTTTCGGCTCTCCATAATTGCTATACTAAGTTACTCCACCCTACCAAATTCACCCAAACGCTATGGCTATCCCTACCATTTCATTGTACATAGGCGTGTGTGAGTTAGGGGGCTTTTCCCATATCTTCTTAAAAAACCCTCAGCTAGCTAGTCACTGGGCTAGGTGAGCCAAAAAATAAAAATAAAAAAAATAAAAAAATAAAAGTATATTATGGCCTCTTTGTGTGTAAATATTTCATTGTATATATGGCCTAAATATAGGGATTTTTTATAATTATTTTGGTATTTTATTTAAATATTTCTACTTAGGTGTGTGTTTTATTAAACCTATGTACACCTTCTTTCATCCTCTTACACCATAATTATTTTATTATTATTTTTTTTAAAATTTTATTTGCCAATATGTACATACTCTAACCTCATATTTTTCCTTTATACAAATCACTCCCACATTTTCACCCTCACCCTCGTGAAAACAAAAAATTGATTTCTACTCATTGGTCAAG
Source organism: Adiantum capillus-veneris (assembly GCF_014529385.1). NCBI lineage: Eukaryota > Viridiplantae > Streptophyta > Polypodiopsida > Polypodiales > Pteridaceae > Adiantum > Adiantum capillus-veneris. The sequence continues at coordinate 12,515,074 of NC_140946.1, read as the reverse complement.
TTTATTATATTATTTACTTGCATACCTTTTCCTCTTTCACCCAAAATAATTCAAAGAGGGACCATATCATATGATTCCAATATCTTTCCATATCCATAACTCCTCCATATTTTTATTATTATTTTTACTCATTATTCTAACACCATGTGCTCATTGAGCTAAAGTCCATGAATAGTCCATACACTAGTCCCACCATGTATATATTTCTTTATTCACCAATAATCCTCCTCCATGCATGTGTCAAGGGCAACTTGGATGCTTTGTATTATGATATGACAAAGGAGGGGCTCACTCTTGGATGCATTGTACAAATTCAACAAAGGAGGGGTCCACTAAAAGACTTTTGCAAGCATAAAAACAGGCTTTTTGGTGAGAATTTTGGCACCTATCTCCACTCCGAATTTGGAGCGGTGGTCGAAAGAGAAAATGTAGCCCACGCTCTGAATAATCACCTCAAATTTTTTCATGATTTTTGGAGCTACCAGCGGTGAGCTATGATTTTTTGAGTGGACCCCAGTCTGCCCACTTTTTTCACAAGTTAGCCCATAGTCTTCTCTCACCTCTTTCCACACTTCTACACACACACACACACACACACACACACATTTCTCTCAATCCCTCACTCAAACCTGCACCTTCAATGGTTTCTCTCACCTTCTTCACCATTAACCTCCCCACTTACTCCCATAGCTCTCATATGAGCTCTCCATGTACATACACCATCTCTATGCCTCTCTCTATTATCTCCAAAGTACAATTCCATCTTACTCCTTATATATATACATAAATTCAGCATGTGTACCATGCTTAACCTCTGCAAATCAAAAGATCTCATCAACGGAATTACCATTTACATCACGATGATCAACCTTGGCAGCGGTGGCGTAAAGAAGAGAAGACGAAGAAGAAGATCGATGGTCATTTTGAGAACCTACACAAGTAAGTCCAAAACTTCTTCAAGCTTCACCATCACAAGGATTTGTTCACTTCATTCAACCATCTTACTCCAACCATCCCACCCATTCTACCCATTGTAAATATATCATTAACTTTCTAGTGATTACTAACACTAACCACTAACATACTAACACAAAATAGCCATTGACCTAACCATAAAAGACACCTCACCTCAAAACATGTGTATAGTAACTCTCTCTCTCTCTCTCTCTCTCTCTCTCTCTCTCTCTCTCCTTACTTACTTTCTCCTTATCTACCATCAATAATGCTCTCTTTTGAGCCCACACCCATGACTCAAGCAGACAAAGAAAGCCCACAATGTTTTGATATTCAAAAAAATCATAATCTTGATTTGTTAGCTTGTAAATTAGGATTTCCAATAATCCTAATGAGGGGTCTCCAACCTATAAATAGGCCCCTCTCCTTCTTGCAAAACAACCTCCAACATCTCACATAGCACCCCAACACTCTATGCGTGAGGAGAGACTTAGGTGTAGCAACCACTTGTGAGCTTCACTCTTGGTGTGAGAGAAGCCTTCAAGCTACACATTGCAAGTGAGAGAGTGTGAGTTCCACAAATCTCAAAACCACTATTGTACATGCTCCTTCATCATCAATAAATTGAGGTTTGGTGCATCAAAGGCGTGATTCGACGTTTAAATCTTCGTCCTTCCATTTGTGCAATACGGTTTGGTGAATTCAAGGTGACTTGTGTATTTTGAGTTTTATCGGTTGATCTTGATTTTAGAAAGTGTTTTAGTGTGTTTTCATTGCTAGTTTTGTGTCCATTGTAAGAGGATATTGTGGTGAGAGGTCTCCCACACCCTAAGACAGTGTGTGTGTGTTTTGGCAATGATTAGCAATCACTAAGCATTGAGTGATTTTTGTACAAGTTCTACGATAGCATCATAACGAACCATCTCCATTTGCAAGTCACAAATAAGGTATTACGCAAGATCCTTTCCTCTCTCTCTTCCCTTTGCTCTAGCTCTCTCTGGTCCATTTCATGTGTGTCTTGGTGTGAGGTTGCTTGTGTGTGTTGTGTGGTGCATCTTCTTGGTTGTGCCAAAATCCCTCTTGCGTCCTAGTTCGCATACCATAACTAGGTGGTGCCCCTATCTTGTTTGGGTTTGGCTGTGGGTTTGTTGTTGTGTTGTGCTTGTGGTTGCCCCAGCCCCAATTGAGCAGCACGGGAGCCTTGAGGGGTGTTTAGAGGTCGCCTCTCTTGTTGCCCGCCCCGGACCGCCTCAATGTATGTGGAATATCTTATTCCAATCAGGTGCTTTCAATATTGGGGCTAAAGTGAGAGCTTGCTTAAGGTTCATGAAGGATTCTTCACACTCATCTATCCATTCAAAGTGTCTAATCAGGCTATACATGGGTTTTTCAATTATAGTGTGCATGTAAATGAACCATCTGCAATATCCACAATGTCCCATGAAAGCTTGAACCCCTTTGATTGTTCTCGGTCTAGGAAAATCAACAATAACATGATTTTATCCATACCAGTATCTATGCCATTTCTAGACACTATATGTCCAAGTATTTTTCCTTGTCTACCCATAAATGTGCACTTCTCAGGATTTAAGAAAATCCTATAAAGTCTACATTTTTTGAATACCTTTTTGAGGTGTTCAAAATTATCAACACGGATTGATGAATGTACACATAGATCATCCATATATATTTTTAAGAAATTCCAAAGATATTATTTAAAAGCATGGCTCATCAATCTTTGAAAGGTGGCAGGAGCATTAGTTAACCCAAAAGGCATTACCTAATAGGCAAAAATACCCCATTTAGTTGCAAAGGTAGTTTGATGCTGATCTTTGGGGTCAACCAAAAGTTGATTGTATCCCGAAAAGCCATCTAAAAATCTATAAGCCTCTTTTCTTGCAACTCGTTCTAAAACATGCTCAGTGATTGGAAGAGGAAAGTTGTCTCTAATGGTAGCTGCATTTAGTTTCTTGAGATTGACACACACCCTTAATTTTCCATTTTTCTTGGGTACTACCACGATTGGAGACACCCAATATGTGTGTTCAATTTCATAAATGAATTTGGCTTCCTTTAGCTTTTCTATCTCTTCTTTGATCTTTCTGGCAAATGTCTCATTATGTGTGTATGGTCTTTGTCTAGTTGGTTTCGCATCATCTCTCATGGGTATGGTATGTTGACAAATTTTTGAATCAACACCCTTGAGATCCTTGTAGGACCAAGCAAAGATATCTCAGTATTCTTTATGTAAGCTTAAAAAATTCTCTTCTTCTTCTTTGTCAGGTCATTTGCAATGTAGGCTGGTTTAGGCTCTTCTTCTGGTTCCGCTAGATCTTTCCTTTCAGGTCCCTCATAGGACTCGCCCTGTTTTAGTAGTTTCCTGACATGTTGTTCGACTATGATTTTTTGGTCTTGGAGAGTATATTTCTTGTAATGGGATGGAACACTCATTACATCTTTACCATCCTCCTCAGTGGTTTCCATTTTAGTTGTATATATCTTGTTTACAACTTTCTTCAACTCTTGATACTTCTTTCTCCGTTCAACTCGTGTCATGGTTGAATCCTTGTCCTGGTGTTTCGGTTTTGCTTCAATTTCCTTTCTCGTTTTTTCTCAAGGTTTTTGATATTTTTTGCCTTTCGTTTAAAGGATATCTTCCAGTGATTTTGTCCTTGACGCAATCTTGTGCATCTATCTGCATCAGGAACTGTGTTCTACTGGAGACTGATGGCATAGGTCTAGCTTTCAAATTTCTCATATCTCTTTTTCTTCTATACCATTTATGTCTTCTCGGTTTCTGGTTTGGAAAGTCAAAAAACTTTTTCTCCCCTCCTTTCATGATTAGTTTAGCTCCCACATGTTCTTTTTTTGACCCCAAATCATATGAGGTAGGTGAACGTTCTTCTAACTCATCTGTTGCATCATAGTAGAAGTCTGAAACGACTTGCTCAACTTTCATCAAGTCCTTGGATTCTTGAATTTTGTCTTCAATGTGAAGGGTTGAAATCTTTGGATGGAATTTAGTCACAACCGTCCTCATTGCAAAATTGAGTAGGCATAGATGTATTTACACATACATCCATTATCGCCAAAATTTGAGTCCACTCAAATGGCTCAAACAAATGCTCTAGAAAGGGTTCAAGTACATAGGCTTCATTTGTGCAATCCCTTTCTAAGATATATTCTTCTCAATTTAAGCTCCCATTTTTTGATGATCCGCACATTTAAATAGGTGTGTCTTTGTTCAACCAAGATGGAAGCTTTGTTTCAACCGAAGAGACTGAGTCAAATTCCTGAATAGGCATTTTCATGACATCTCGGTACCCTTGTTTTTGATCCCACTTGCTTCAATATAGATAATTGTTTCTCCAATCCTAGATGAGTTGTACTTGTCGCATGAAAGGTCTTCCTAATATGATTTTGTAATTGAGTTTCTTTCCAAAGTCCACTATGGCAAAAGTGTGTTGATATTCAGTCCCACAGGAATTAACTATCACTTTTTCAAGCAGTCCTAAGGGTCTTTTGATGTGTCCATCATCCAATTGAAATTTCATTCCAGTTTAATGGTTGGTTGTCCCCAAGATTCCCATACTGCTTCGTGGCTATGGCTATGCCTGCCGCACTATCTAGTATTTCCATGGTTTTAATATCATTATATCTCACTAGAAGGGTTGTGTTTCCTTCTTCCCCTTCGTAGTATTCTTTGAATTTGTTCATTGGAACAGATTGAATCTCTTTGTTATCTTGTTCGTGTTTCAATTTTCCCAATTCTTTGCGATTAGCCCTGTTATCCCCACCGTCTCTAGAGTTTTCTATAAATCATTCCATATATATGGTTTGATTTTTAATAGTTCTCCTAAAGTAAGAGTGCATTGAATGGGTGTAGACATGATTGAATGAAGGTTGTCTACTTCTAGGGTCTGTTTTGCTCTTTTTATCTGAGTGGTTTTACACACTATGGATTCATCTTTGTTATCTCCCAAGTAAGAGGGTAATGTTTTCAAAGTCAATGGTTTAGAAATTCCTGAAGCTTCGGAGCCGCAATTCCCATACAAGGATTGTACATCCATGTCCATATCAGGAGGTAGATTGTCTAACCAAACTTCCTCTATAGGAGCTAACTTCAAAGTTAGGCTCCCATCATTAATCTCTCTAAATTTTTCCCATAAGTGTGTTGGCTAGTCTTCTTCTACGAATGGAATTCCGTCTAAGGAATCTTCGTTGTCCAATACTATAAGTTCTGGTTCTTTTGTTTCAAGGTGGTGGTCTACCACTGCTTTATATTTTTCTTTACTGGTTTCTACCACAAGCTCCTCAGGTTTGGCAATACTTTTGAGTTTGAGTTTTTGTTTTTCCAACATCTCTTGAGTAATTCTTACCAAATTTTGATAAGCTTCAAGCTTAGCTACTTCCCTGTCTGGAGAAGGATAGTTTTTCCATTTAATTTCATGTTTTGGCTTGCTTTAAGTCCCGCTTGGTAAGCTTCCAAGGCTGCATTAATAGGCTCAAAAAAATTTTCTACCAAAATTAATCCTCCAGATTTCACTGTGGTTTCCTTGATTTTGCTTCCAATTTCTTTCATTTTTTCCTAGAATAGTCTCTTTGCTTTCTCCTTGATTTCAGCCCTTTGTTTTTGTGTTCTCATCTCATACCTTTTACTTCTGTTTCTTTTGGTTTTTTGAGAGGAAATTTTAGTATTCTTTGAATCATCATAGGAGTTATGTTTCTTTTTCTTAGCCTGGGTTCTGGTGATTACCTTGATTGGAACAATCGGTTCACTCTCGGATGAGCTACTAGGTATCACTTGGACTACGTTCACTACGGTTACCCTTATTTAAAGGATTTTTTGGACAATCTTCAGGGAAGTATCCTCCCTTTTTGCAACACTGTATGCAATAAACTTGAACTGGCTTAATGTTCTTGTCAGGCTCTGGGCATTCATTTTTTCAATGATCATCTGCACCACAGTTATGACAGTTTCCAGTTCTTGGTTTAATCATGGGTCTTACCATCGGAGGTCTAACACCTTGATTAGCTACATAATACATCGATACAAGCTTTGGTGTAGTATAAGTAATAGGTTCTTCCATTGGAGGTGGATGTCAATTATACCAATCTCCTTCTACCATTATTGTAGATGGACTAGTGTTAGCATAGGGTGTAACATGCACTAGTGCTTGTTCCTCTATGACTCCCTCTGAATGTATGTACTTTACAGGTACTGCATTATGTCCAAGATATGGAGGTTGTTTACCCAAAACTAGTTGAGCTCTTTCCATACCCATCGGTGGTCTTTGAACTGGGGCCATATTAGGATGATATTTGTACATGGGTTGTCCTTGTGGACTCATAGGCACGTATTGAACATTCCCATCATAATTTGATTGGTAGTAGCATTCATTGGTATCATGGTTGGTCCATTTACCCTCGATTGCACACCATTTTTGTGGCCTAATTGGTTGTCCTTGTTGAGGTATCCCTTGCCTTGGTCCCCTTAAAGGTGCTTTTTGCATGTTATCCACATCATGTCATTCATCATTTTGAGCATGTCTTCTATGGATGTAAGCGGAGCTGCAGCAGCCATTCCCACTTGTGCTGGTTTGGTGGATGCTGTTTTCTCACTTTGGTTATTCTTAGGAACATCTTCTTCATTGAAAATATCCCAATTGTCTCCTAAGCCAATAACATCTAACACACACTCTTCTAGGGTCATATGCTTCTTGCTATACAATATAGCATGAAGTTCTTTGTTTAGCAGTCCCTCTAGAAACAATGATACTAATTTTTCTTTTGCAGGTATCTAGCTCTATGCATTTTGCAATGTATTGCTTCATTATAGTTGCACAATCCCTAACAGACTCACCTTGTTTCAGTTTGAAGCTATTGATTTGAGCTACAGTATTGTGTTTGATCCCCGTTCTGGAACATGCAGCTACAAATCCTTGAGTGAATGTATTTAAGTCGATGATTGACCTTGGTGGAATGTTTTGGAACCATGTCAGTTCTTTTCCTTCTAATGTCATTCCAAATCCCTCAAATGGAGTATGAAAATCAAATATGTATTCTGCTCTTAGAACTTGTTTAAAGCTTGCTAAGTGGTTATATGGATCTTTAAATCCACTATATTTTCTGAACCATTTTTTGAAATCAGCTGGTCTGACACGTCTATTTGGTTCAACTCCCGGTCTCTTGGAAGTTGGTCCTATTCTGAGTCCTTCAAACCAGTCTGTTCAAAATAGTGACTCATGTAGCCCTGGACTGGCTTTACTGTCACCCGGTTTTCTTCCTGATGAGGTAGTTTCATGGTTTTTTAACTTTACTCTTAAAAGATCTCTCACGGAGTTCATCTCTTAGAATAGTTTTTGGTCCTTGGCCCAATATCCAATCCCTTATGGAGTACCCTTGATATTTGGTTTGTTCCACCTTCTCAGGACTCATCATAACAAAGTTTTGCTATAACAATCCCTAAATGGGTAGGTTGGTAGATCTATTGATTCATTATCTTTGACTTTGAAGATATAGATGATCTTCATGGGTGTTAGCTGCCATGATTTGGCATGAAAAGTCCATAGGAGATCTTTGACGTTTCTATCCTCCCAACAATAGACTCCGATCCTAGGATTATCTGTACTAAGCCGTTTCAAAGGCTTCAAGTCAACTTGATCGTATCCCTCGAATTCTAAAGTCGGTGGTCCTTCTTTTGCTGCCATTTCTAGAATTATGGTATTTACTTACAACCCCCATTTGTCTATCACGTTAGGGTTTTTCACTTGTAAATACTGAGTTTCATTTCTATCTATGTACATTTTTCCTTGTTTGTTTGCCCTAATTTCCTCTTCAAACTCTATGACATGGGTCATCAATGTGGATAACATACTCTTCATTAGGATCCACGTAAACTTGAGCTCCATGGAGATTAGTATTATAAAAAGAGAGTATGTGCTTATATCGCATTGTCGTTCTCATTTTTGAATGAGTTGAATAGGAAGACATTTCAGATGTTGATTCTAAAAAAGTGTCTGACTTCTTCCAAGATAGTGTGAAAGTGATCGCCTTGATTCACACTCTCTTTGGTGGATACTCTACTAGAAGTCTCTCCAAATATGCCTTGATGTGCTAGTATACAACCAAATCTAAGGTTTATGTAGACTTGTGAATCCCTGGATATAGTACTTACTATCTAATTGACTTGTTATCATCTTCTTCCGCTTGACATGATTGCAACTTCTGTCATGCATTGAATTCCTTGTCTGCAACCTGATTCCTGTATTAGTTTTAATCAGGTTACCTACTCTTTCACAAAGACTGTACACTTTTTGGTAACTATTGTGACTGGTCTATGTATATCACTTCAAATTGAGCTAAGTGAGTCACCAACTGAGACTTTCAAATTCTTCTTTTGCAAAAAGCCAAAGGACTAACCTGCAACCTGGAAATTGAGTGTATATGTACCAATTTGGATCCGATTGAACCCAAAATTGCCCGGTGGCTTTGTATTATGTTGGTCTAACACTGTAAAAGTTCAAAAGTCAAAAAGTTTGTCTCTGTGTATCAGTAGAGTAAATAATCACAATTATTTACTTTTCTCAGCCTATTGCAATTTTTGGCTTGATTTGCCAGGTATGAAACTTGTTAAGGTCTCTGGATAAGTTTCACTAAGTTTGAACAAAATTTGTTCAAGTTATCAACTGTTTCGTGTTTGCATATCAGTTTTCAAGAATCAGGCTTAAGTTTCACTTTTGTGATCCAATTTTCACCAAAAGTGATTTGTGTGGTCTACTTGATATGCTTGACCTTGTGGTATAATCAAATGTGCAAAAATATCCAATTTGGTAGCAGATGTAAATAATCACAATTATTTACTCATGCTATTTTTGTGCACTTTTTTGCAACAATTTTGACATAGATCTGTTAAGTAGCTCAACTTAAGTTCCCTAGCCAAGTTTCATGAAGTTTGGATAATTTCTGTTCAAATGATCAACACTTTTGTGTCTGTAGACTAACTTTGCAAATTTGGCCACAATTTTCAATCTAATGCTCCAAATCTTATCGAATTTGGTTTGTGGGCTCAATATACATGCCTAAACTAATGGTATGCTGACTTGGTCAAAAAGTTGAAAAGTGGAACAAAGGTAAATAATCGTGATTATTTACGAGAAAATTTTTGCATCTTTTTGGTCAAATGAGCATGTACACTTGTTTATCAGATCAATATAAGCCTATAAGTCAAGCTCCATTGAGTTTGAACAGAATTTTCCAAATCTATAGTCAAGTTCTTGAAAGTCAGTACATAATTTAGTTTCTACCTAGTTTTTGGTCATTTTAGTGATTCCAATTCTATGGGCCTTTACAAAAGATGTTTGTACACATGCATAGAGTCTTTGGTATCAACCTTGGTCATTTTAGTGATCCAAATTGGCCTTTACAAAAGATGTTTGACACATGCATAGAGTCTTTGGTATCAACCTTGGTTAGTTTAGAGTTGAAAGTAAATAATAGTGATTATTTACTTTAGGCCTAAAATGAACACTTTTTTGAACTTTTTCCGTGGACAATCTTTTCATGAGCTATTTTAAGCCTCTAAGTCAAGTCAAAACTTAATCTGGACTAAAATGTCAAGAAAAAGTAAATAATCTGAGTTTTTATAAACTCTTGAAATTTTACCTCAATGCATCCATGAGCTTACCCATTGGTTCATACAACTTTTAAGACATACTCTCCAGTCGGATTGAGTGGTTTTGACAGTCTTTTGGTGCTATTTCTAGCTGTAGACTTGAAATTCTGCAGCTTCACATAACAACTCACAATTGATTCTTTTGGAGAGAGAAATGCTCTGAAATCCACCTCGGATTCTACTTACCCTACTCCTAGGTTCTACTGCAATGGGGTTGTGGAAAGTGTCCACAAACACTTGTTTTCTTGTTTTTTATGGTTTTTTTAGCCTTGATCTTAAGACTTGTCTTGTCCATCAAACATTCTCAAAATTCCTAATCTAATTTTACAATCCTACAATCCTAAAAGGTACTTAGCAAGTACAACCTACTTCCAAGCTACCACTAAAAAGCAAAAGACGACAATCTTAAGCTATGTCGTTTAAAAAGAAACTTTTGACTCTAGAGATCCTAGAGGAAGTTAAAGATAACTTCACAAGACGCTCGTGTTTTTCCCTAGTTTAGGTCTCTTTGATCCCCGATAGCGGTGCCAAATGTGGGACGGGTGTGTAACCTCACTCCTATCTTATTGCAGACATAGCAAAAATCATGAATATAATTGTCAATCCATGGGACAAAGCTGACCCGACTAGTACATAGAGGCTACAAGAGGTTGTCAATATCTTGGAAAACAACAAAGCTACACTCAAATGACTCAAATCACCAAAAGCTAGTTGCTCATCGCGGCAAACAAATCACAACCGTTACAGCATCAAACGACATCCAAAGGTTATGAAACTTCTAGGAAATGTTTATAAGATCTAAGCACACATGCTTATGGTCTCAAGTCTCACTTTAGGTCAAGTGCAAAATCGTAATTATTAGGAGCGGTGAGTTTTTGACCTAGTCATTTTCGACCGAGAATGCATCTAAATGCTTAGAAATGATGCCCCAATACCCCGCCTATACTTAGTTTTTGATTTTTAAGCTTAAATGCCTACTTATGATGAAATTAGGCCGTGGGTCGATGATACCAAAAGCTACAAAATACCGTGAAATGCTTATATCAATGCGTAGAGCTCTTACCTGCGGTTGCAACGCAACAAAAGCGATTGCAATGTGCAACCACCGGGAAGGGAGTAGGAAGCACAAGAAGGAGAGAAGTGAGCGTCGTTAGCTCATGCTGGGTTTCTATTATCCAAAACTTTTGAAAACTTACAAAAATTGGCTTTTATACCTTAGCCAAGGTTTTTGGTGGTCAAAACTAATAATCTGGGAGCTCTAACTAAAGACAAGTTGATACAATCTGGAAGCTTGTAGCCCCGGCTCATCAATTACAATTTTTATCCAAAAAATAGGAGTTACATTATTCTCGATTCATCAAAATAATAAGTGTTTTTACAATGAAAGCTCCAAAAAATGTGATCCGAGTTAGCTTGCTACTAACACAATGGATGAAGAAGATGTGTCAGTGCCCCTAGAGGAAGAAGACTGAGACCTATACCTGTCACCATCCAAAAACGACATCAAGTTAGAACTTGTAATGCCCCCATTGAGAAGAGAGGTACTAGGCAGTTACAGCTGCTTGTTATCATTGTCTCTTACCTAGGATTTATCACTCACTCACCCACTCCTTCATATTGTGTACTTAATTCAGGGCTTTTAGCTTTCCTGGGAAGAAAGATGGGGAATACTTTGCAATTGAACGGTGAGCTGCTAGTTTTTGGTTTATAAGCTTGCATTTCTTTGGACAAGTAAATGCTGACATCCTAGTAGTATTTGACAATTTTAGGTTGCGAGTCAGCATGTAAACAAAACCATTCATGAGACATATGCATATCCATATATTTGCTTATTCTTACAACCCAACATTTGGACAACATGTTTAAATTAAATGAATCCATCAAAAATTATCCGTAAAAATGCATGTCATGTATCCAATATCCCAATGACTATATGTGCTCTTTACTGACAGCTCTGAGTGACTTGTTCAAGAGAAGTAACCCAGCCATGATGCCTTTCCTATAATATATGTGATTCAAACATTACAAAGTAACGATAAATGGCTATGCCAAGTTTCCTATGCCAAGAGTGTGTGACAGGGTTGTGGTGTAATGGCTGAAGCGAGAACATCCGGACTTCCCAAGCCATGATACATTGGCGTTGTAAGAAGGCCTCATTAACTTGGGAGTCGATCGAAGCATCCTTGACCAAGTGACATGCATCCCATCTTCCAAACTATTCTTGATGTCAAACATCCACCCCAAACTTAGTATTTTTCTCTTGCATGTCTTTGGAACCTTTTGAATTGCTTCATATGCGATTCTAGGAAGTTGATGCAAAGGGATATGTTGTGTCTTAAGTATGTACTTCACAACCCTTTGCATACCCAAGACCTCAATGGGAAGCGATCCAGACTCAAGAAGTAAGAGCATGTAGGGTGTTTGTGTCTTGACTTGGAGAAACTTGGTGAGAAAACACTTTTGAACATTATCAAAATCTTTCCAAGTAGACTTCCCAATGCTTCCACCCCACATCTCCACTCCATAAATAATCACCAGTGTCACCAATGTGTCAAAGAGGTACTTTTTGAGAGCCAACACTTGATCTCTCCAGCATTGCACATGTTCTCAAATGCATAATAAGCTCTCTTTCTGGCTTCCAAGCGACACATTGCACAATCCTTCCATTCATGATTGGATGGAACCTCAAGACCAAGGTACTTGAAGTGATCTACCACTTCAAGTTTCTCATTGTTGTATACAATGCACGGATTTTCGTCATTGAGGGTCTTTACAAGCATAACCTTGGTTTTGGATTCATTCATGATCAGCCCGCTATGTAGGCAAAAGCGTTCCAAGACACTCATAAGCTTTTGTGCATCTTCTAAGGTATGTGCCAAGAGCACTACATCATCGGCATTAAGCAAAAGCATGATCACCACATTTCCGATCTTAACCTCTTTTATGTCTTCTTACTGCATAAAATCAAGAACCATGCATTCCAATTCATCAATGAGTAGCCCAAAGAGGGTGGGCATCCTTGTTTGACACCAATGGTGCTTGCAAAAAATTCTGAAATTCCGTCTCCCATACGTAATCGACATATCACTTTTTGGTAGATGCGAAAGACTGCATGCATAAATTCTCTCAGCACTTGAAGGCTTTGCATACGTATCCAAAGATTTCCTCGCGGTACCATGTCAAAAGCTTTTTTGAAATCCACAAAGTAGCAGTACAAGCAAGACGCTTCCATAAGAACTCGAAGAGTGACAAGGTGATCAACACTGCTATGATGCTTTCAAAAACCTGCTTGGCTAAGCACATGTTTGCCATTCTTTTCAGCCCATTCACTTATCTTCATCTCCATGATACATCCAAATAACTTTGCCATCAAAGAACCAACCATTATAGTGCGATAGTTGTTCAACATTGTTTACATCTCCTCCTTGTGCAAAGGTTTGATCCAATTTGCACTCCAATCATGAGGCATGCCATGCTGAAGTGCAAGGTTAAACATATCACATATCCAATATCATGTTTTCTTGCTTGTCCATTTAATAATTTTGGCCTTGACACCTTGAAGGTCCCTTGCCTTGCAAGTAGCAAGTTTCTCAAGCGCGCGGCATACATCTTCAATGGTAAAGAAGGGAGACATAAACAGAAGGGAGCTACAACACTCCATCTTATCAACATTGGGTTGCTCATAGAAGCTCTCACAATGCATATGCATATCCTCAAGAGTCAAGTCACCAAAGCTCTCAATGCGCTTGCCTTTTAGATTCTGCCAAAACTTGCCACATGCATGTGCTTTCTCTTGCGCTAAAAGAAGTTGTTTTTTGACTTCCCATCTTCTGCTCTTCTTTTGAACAAGTGCTCTGTATGTGTGAACATTTCCTTGTCTTTGCTTGCATCCAATCTTAGCAAGTTTTTTTGGGCTTGACTACATTCCATGTCAAACCTTTCTTCATGGTGCTACCCTTCTTAGACCTTTTGCAAGACATGTGTTTCACCGAAAAGCATTCCTTCGGACAAGAGAAAATTACTTCTTTGAAAACTTTCCACTTGCATTCTAATGTTGGGCTCTCTTGATGCTCTATCATGCTTAACATTTGGTCCACCATATCAGCATATATAAGTGCTTGTTTGAAGTCTAGACGTAGGTAAAATGATTCACATTATGAATGAAGGCTACATGCCGGGGCCGTTTACCACACTTGAGGTCAATACATAACATCCTATGATTCGATTCCGGATTCCATTCACTAAGTGCAAAGCTTTGTACGCATTCTAGAGTGGCTTCCGAGAACAACATATAGTCAATCACGCTATCACCATTGTGCTTTCTACATGTAAAGTCATTGGTGCATTGCCATAGAGATACACCATTTGCAATGAGCATTTCCGGTACTATTGCACATATGTATAAGTGACTTTACATAGTAATCCAGTTCTTTTGTATCATTAAAAACTTTGATTATACATGTATGAGTCATCCATTCTTCTTGAGACATGCGACATGTCCACTTGTTGTGTGTCGTGCTGTAACGTTGTTGGGCGCATTTTTGAACACCCCGTTTTTTGTAAATTTGTACATACAAACATGACGCCCGATGTCAAAAGGGTATATGGGATTTCTTTTTCTGGTTTTTTTAGCTTGCTTTAGCAAGCACATGTACATGCACTGCAAGTTGCTAGTCTAGTGACAACTGTAGGGCTACTATAAGTGCCGGTGAGTGAGTTTTTTGAAGTGAGACCTGTATATAACTTAAACTCATGTAAAAACTTAAAAAATTTCAGCCAAACATCATAAATTTGGAAGTTTTAGCTCATTGTGCCTCCTTGGTGCTTTTTGATGCAGTTTTTTGCCCCGACTAGCCTTCTCTACGTGTAGTCGTGTTGGGATAACTTTCTGTTCGGGTCCATTTTGCTCATGGCGGCGTATGGAATCAATTTTGGTCGTCTTCAAATTTATTGCCAGTCATTTTTCAATATTTTTTCCAAGCTTTAAAGTGCCCCAATTGGAGTTGTTCTCTTCAGGCTATGGCTAGTTCTATGTAGGGTTATGACTATGGCAGCCTTGTGGAAAATTGCATGTGGGCAGATTGGGAGGGCTTGTTTCTATCAATTGTGAAGTTGAGGTTGAAGTTGTGGGTTTGTGGTGTTGGCGTGTGCTGTAAATCCGTGCTTTGACAGGGTTTTGCTCCTATGCACTATGGTCAGTTGGGTGGACGTGTGCTTGTAAATTCCCAAGGGAGCATAGGCCTTTTGGTTGGGGGTTATGAAGATTTGTTTTGGTATAGTTTTTAGGTTCTGAGGATGAAGTTTGAACACTCTTGGGCTATCAAGCTATAGAGGTATCCCAGTTTTCCTTTTGCCCAGTAGTGTTTTGGTGCCCATCAGTGTTTTGGTTACCTTTAGTTTACAGGTCTTGGAAGACATGGCGTTTAATTTTCTAGAGTTTAGTGGGAAGTCAAATGAAAGTTCTAAAGGTTTCATTGAGAGAATGGAGTTTTCTTGCCTTCTTGCTGACAAGCAAGACCCAGCGTTGGTGCTACGAATCTTCTATTTCTGTTTGAAGGGAGATGCTAGGGAATGGTTGGAAGGCTATGAAAAGGAGATACAATCAACCCAACCTCCTCACGTTATGAATTATAAAATGGTAAGGTATGATTTTCTTACACACTTTCAACAGGTGGAGGACCCACAAAAGGTATGGCAGTCTATTCAAGGCTTGGTACAGGGTGAAGGCCAGACCATAGAAGACTTTGTGAAGGCATTCAATGCATTATGGGCAAAGTGGTGTACATCTTTGGGGGCTGAAATTCCTCCAGCCATGTTGAAAAAGGACAGGTTTCTTGCAAGCTTGAGGAGTCAACTATGCTTGAAGGTAGAGCTTAAGCAGCCAACGACCTTTGAGGAGGCAGTTGAAATTGCAAAGAATAAAGAGTGGAAAGTAGAGCGTCTTCATCAACTTGGAATCAATGTCGAGCCAAAGGTTGAAGTGAAAGTGGTAGAGCAACCAAGGGTCCTCATCAGGGAGCCAGGTTATGGTCAACAAGCTTCTCATGATGTGAATGATTTTCGCAAAGAGATGCAAGAGGTTGTAGGTCTTATGAAGAATATTAGTGTGCATATGATGGGAGGTGGAAGAGGTCAAAGCTATGGATATGGATGTGGTTATGGAAGCAATGAGGGTTATACAGGTGGTAGAGGAAGAGGCATGGCTGGAAGAGGGGATATGTTTCAATGTTACAATTGTGGTGAATGGGGTCATAAAAGCCCTCAATGTGACAAGCTGAAGAGAGTGGGTGGTGACATGTTTCCTCTTCCTCCACAAATTCCTTCTCGAGCTCAAGATTATGGTATTGAGATTAAAGGGGAAGCAGGACCAAGTGGTTTGACAGCTGAAGAGAAGGGCAAAACAAAAGTGGTAAGCATAATACGTTTGGAGAAGAAAGAGGATGATTTGGGAGCTATTGTCATGCCTGTAGGTAAGAGGGCTACGAGAGATCATGATATGAGTGATACAAGTCCCAGCCATAAAAGAGGGAAACATGTTGAAACAGGTACAAGTAAAGAGAAGAAGAAGAGAAAACCCAGGCAACATTACAATACATCTGACTTTCCTTTGGGATAAGGGAAACCAAATTATAGTTTAAGGGCTGATTTGGTAGGTAGAAAGGCTGATGTTACCTTTGGGAAACTCATGGAGATGTGTCCCAAGTTAAAGAGGCAATGGAAGCATGTAGTCAACCCCATGAAGAAGGAGCCTTCAAGGGGGTCAGTGAGAGTCCTGTCTTTGAATGAGCTACCTGATATATGTCCTACTATGGATGCATGGAATAAAAGGAAGTGCATTGGAGAGGCTTATATTGATGGAGGTGCACAGGTATGTGTTATTACTCAAGCTTGTGTATCAAAGTTGGGACTCAACATGGTGAAGAATTCAGGTTTTTGCATAAAGATTGTCAACCAATCAAGGGTGAGGTGCTTGGGAGTTATAAAGGACTTGGAGGTGGATGTATTTGATGTTAAAGTGCTGGTCAATTTCCATGTTATGCCCGTAGGTATTGGTGCTTTCCCTCTCATCCTTGGAAGACCATGGTTACAAGCAACCAAACTGTACAGGATTGGGGACATGGTACCATCACTCTTTACAATAGAAGGGGTGATAAGAAGAGGTTTGACATGGCTAGAAAGCAATATTTGGATGCTGATTTTGATGAGAAAAGTGATGAAGAAGAGTACTCAAGTGAAGAAGAAGACAATGGGGATGATGGCAGTGAAGTGGAAGATAGCAGCGATGGCGATCTAGATGTTTCCTCCTTGTTTCTTGAAGAAGAGCATGATGAGAAAAAAAGATTTCTTGGTCTTATGGAGAATGAGGATATCTCTGGTCCTTATGAGCAAATTGAAGAGCTGATACAAGGTATGTTGTCTCTCGACTTGACTAGTCATGACAAGGGTGAGTACCTACATATGATACAACAATTTCCCCATTTAATAACTTCTTATGAGGAAATTAGAGGCTTTAAGGGAGAGGAAATTCACATTCCAATCAAGGAAGGATCTCATCCCGTACACCAAAAGCTAAGGAAAATGGGACATGTAGAACTTAATGCTTTAAAGGAAGAGGTAGACAAGCTTCTTAAAGCAGGTTTCATATGTCCTGTGAGTATTGCAGAATGGGTGAGTCCTGTTGTTGTCACACCCAAGAAGGATGGAAAGTGGAGGAGATGTGTTGATTTTAAGCCCCTAAACGCATCCATGCAGAGGGATCCATACCCCCTTCCTTTCATAGATGACATACTTGATTCTATTGAGAGGTATAACGTATGTGATGGATTCTCTGGATACTTTCAACTCACCTTGGATTTAGAAGATCGAAAGAAGACCACATTTATCACACCATGGGGATGCTTTTGTTATTGTGTGCTTCCTTTTGGTCTTATGAATGGCTGTGCGTGGTATCAAAAGCACGTCAACAAGGTGTTCTCTTCCTTTCTTGGCAAGTATCTGAAGGATCTTATTGATGACTTTTATGTTTATAGCTCTAGAAAGGATCATTGTGTAAAGCTTGGGATGGCATTGAAGCAATGAGATGAAAGTGGAGGTCAACTCAACCCAAAGAAATGTCATCTTGCTCAACCAAGAGTAAAGTTTTTGGGGCATATGATCTCAGAGAATGGGATTGAAGCGGATCCTGACAAAGTGAAGGTGTTGGTGCTCCTCCCATCACCTAAAGATACAAATAAACTTTCTACTTTCATTCAAAAGGTGAAGTATATGGCAAGGTTCATTCCTTTGTCCTCTCAACTTCTTTATCCTTTACAACAAGTAGCAAGGTTGGATCCTCTACAATGGACAAATGAATGTGAAGAGGTTTTTCAAGGTATCAAAGAGGTTCTTGGTTCTCTTCTTGCTATGCAAAATCCTAATTGGGATAAGGAGATTTATGTGAATCCATTAGTAGGTGAGGATGCTATTGGAGCTATGCTTCTTCAACGAGGTAATAATTCCCACTACATGAAGCCTATCTATTGTGCTAGCAGGGTGAAGCTAGAGGTGGAAAGAGGCTATACTGAGGTGGAGCTCATCATGGTGAGTGTGATTTATTCATGTAGAAGGTTTAGGCACTACCTTCTCCCTAAACCATTCACATTCCTCA
Source organism: Adiantum capillus-veneris (assembly GCF_014529385.1). Classification (NCBI taxonomy): domain Eukaryota; kingdom Viridiplantae; phylum Streptophyta; class Polypodiopsida; order Polypodiales; family Pteridaceae; genus Adiantum; species Adiantum capillus-veneris. The sequence goes on along the minus strand of NC_140946.1, from coordinate 12,496,799 downwards.
CTAGCTACACTCTTCTACCTCAACTGGTGAATAGCCCTACTTTGTCAAAGAGGCTCATGAAGTGGATTGTGGAGCTACAGGAATTCCAATTCTCTTTTCTTGTTGAGGAGATTACAAGGGTTACATTGGTTGATTTGCTTACTTATAAGGAAAGCCCTCTTCTTCTTAAGGAGGATGCAGTGAAGAAGCAACACATGGAAGCTCCTGACATAGACAATGCCTATCTATTGTTTTTTGATGGCTCTTACAGGAAAGTGCATGGTGAAGCTTTAGAAGGTGTTGTAATTTATGATCCTCAAGGTGCTTTGGTAACTAAAAGGAGTTCGAAGCTTACATTACAAAGCAACAATGAAGCTGAGTATGCTACTTTGGAGAAAGGTCACAACCTTTGCCTTGAGCTTGGCATCCCTCATGTGAGGGTAAGAGATGATGCTCTTTTGGTGGTTAAGCAAGTACTTGGGGTGTGGCAAAGTAAGAATCCAAGGCTGAAAAATATGTGTTTTCAAGTGAAGAATCTCCTTAAGCATTTTGAAGCTTGGAGTTTAAGGCATGTGGAGAAGTCTCAAAATGAAGAAGCACATGGTGCAGCGCAAGCTTCAATTGGGAAATTGTATGTGATAAGGGCTGATTCTCCTCTTTATTTGGTAATGGAAGCTTTAGAGAGGGAGGAAGAGTTTCTACAAACAGGTATGCTTCCATCAGAGTTGGAGAAGTTAAAAAAATATGCCTTTCTATGATGTGCCAAAAGGTATGTGCTACTTGGTGATGCCTTGTATATGAAGGGGGATGATCTTGTGATGATAAAAGTTCCTTGGAAAGAGGAAATTTACATAATTTAGAGGAGAATCATGAGGGTTCTTGTGGTGGTCACTTTGCTTCAAAGATCACTTTGCATAAAGTCTTGCAGGAGGGTTATGTGTGGCCAAGCGTTCAACGTGATGTTCATCATTGGTGCAAGTCTTGTAAAGAGTTTCAAAGCATGGAAAATAGGGTTCTCAAATCAGAAATTAGAGGCACCATTGTGGCTTATGATGTGTTTGAGAAGTGGGGTATTGATGCAATAGGTCCTCTACCTATGACAGCTAGAGGCAAATGCTACATACTTATTGTTACTGTTGAGACTATCTATCCAGGTGGGCTGAAGCCAAAGTTGTTAAGCACATCACGAGTAAAGATGTTTCCTTATTTATATATGAAGATATTTTCTGCAAATTTTGGCATGCCATTGGAGTTACTTTCTGACAAGGGTCCAGGTTTCAGGGGAGAGCTGGTGGATTATCTATGTGAGAAGCTTCATGTGCATCGCAGGTTTACTACTCCATATTATCCCCAATGCAATGGCATGAATCATAAGGATGCTTACAAAGATGACAAGAAAAAATGTGAAGACTTGGGATCAGCTACCTTGTGCTCTATGGGCTTACAGGACTACCATCAAATCAGGTACTCGTTTCTCTCCCTTCCATCTAGTTTTTGGCAAAGAGGTTTTACTTCCTATTGAGGTGGAGACACCAGCTTTGAAGATGATGCTAAAGTTTGAAGAAGAGCCCAATGATGCATTCAAGGAAAGGCTTTTATAATTGCAATGTGTACAGTTGGATAGGTTGTTGGATTTTGAGCATTATGAGCAGGTCTTGAAGAAGAATCAAGCAAAGGCAAATGAGAAGGTGAAGGACAAGGACATCAAGAAGGGTGACATGGTGCTTCGTTACAATAGTAAGCTTGATAGCACTTTTCAAAAGAAATTTCAAATCAAGTGGAAAGGTCCATTCTTGGCCTTAAACAAGTTTTCAAATGGCACATACCAGCTTGTTGACTTGGATGCTACCCCACATAAAGCGCGTGTGAATGGCTACAGGTTAAAGAAGTATATTGCAAGGTTGATGACTGTGATTGAGGATGAGCCTTCTTTTGAAGAATTTTCTGGTCATGTGGATAATGATGAAGATGAAGTGAAGACTCCCTCATGTGGTTTACAGGATCTCTTTTGTGCTGCTGATCATGAATGATCTAGCAGGCTAGGGTGTGGCAAACTATGTTGGGCACATTTTTGACACCCCATTTTTTGTAAATTTTTACATACGAACATGATGCCTGATGGAAAAGTCTATATGGGATTTCTTTTTCTGGGGTTTTTAGCTTGCTTTAGCAAGCATGTGTATATGCACTGCAAGTCGCTAGTCTAGTAATAGCTGTCGGGCTACCGTAAGTGCTCGTGAGTTAGTTTTTTGAAGTGAGACTTGTATGTAACTTAAACTCATGTAAAAACTTAAAAAAGTTCAGCCAAACATCATAAATTTTCATGTTTTAGCTCGTTGTGCCTCCTTGGTGCTTTTTGATGCAGTTTTTTGCCTTGACTAGCCTTCTCTACGTGTAGTCATGCTGGGACAGCTTTCTGTTCGCGTCAATTTTGCTCATGCAGGTGTATGGAATCAATTTTGGTCATATTCAGCTTTCTCGCCAATCATTTTTCAATATTTTTTCCAATCTTTAAAGTGCCCCAATTGGAATTGTGCTCTTCAGGCTATGACTAGTTCTCTGCAGGGTTACGACTATGGCAGCCTGGTGGAAAATTTCATGTGGGTAGATTGGGAGGGCTTGTTTCTATGAATTGTGAAGTTGAGGTTGAAGTTGTGGGTTTGTGATGTTCATTTGGGAAAGGGGAAGCTCTTGTCTTCATATGCATTTGTCGGCGTGTGATGTAAATCCGTGATTTGACAGGGTTTTGCTCCTATGCTCTATGGTCCATTGGGTGGGTGTGTGCTTGTAAATTCCCAAGGGAGCATAGGCCTTTTGGTTGGGGGCTATGAAGATTTTTTTTGGTATAGTTTTTTGGTTATGAGGATGAAGTTTGATTGCTCTTGGGCTATCAAGCTATAGAGGTATCCAAGTTTTCCTTTTGCCCAACAACGTATTTGTGCGAGCATTCATGTCTCAAAAAACAATGACTTCACCTTGATCCTTGTAATGAGCAATTTCTTCCTCTAGTTCAACAAAGGACTAATCTCTATCTATATCCAAGCGAGCATAAAAGTTGGATTCATAGTGAAGAATATAGCAACCAGCGACAAACATGACTTGACCATTTGGTGGGCTGATTTTTAGCTATAAGTAGCGTTTATACTTATCTTCTTTGACAATGGAAACATCTTTCAAATCCTTTTTGGTCATATATACTATGCCTCCTTGGCCTCTTCATTGCTTTGCATTTTTGGACCACATCAAAGAATGCACATTGTATTTGTCAAATCCAAGAATTTGTGGTGCATCATGCTCCCATGTATCGACAAGAAGTATCACATTGGAGTCATTGGTAAGCTCATCAATGCCAATTCCCGCATTCTATGGATACCCATTACAATTTCAAAAGCTTATTCGCAAGCGTGAGTTGGTCTCATAGATCATGTGTCCCTATTTTTTGGGTTGAGTTGCATCCTCTTCAAGTGGATTTTCTTCTTGAGATGACATCTTAACCTTCTTGCTTCTTTCCTCATATGCTTTGCGACGTACATTTTGTTGCATAAGAGTGCGATCCTCATATAAATTACAACCCGTTCCTTTGAGGTAGATCCAACTATTGTCAAGGATGATCTTTCTCTTTACCTCATTAGTCATGGTACATACAATAGGTCTTTCTCCCGAGTGAGGGACTCCTTGTTTTCCAACTCGATGTGCACCATAAGCCATGATTATTGACATGCCAAAGTGTGTAGCAAAAAAATCTTCAATAGCAACTGCAAGAGATTGGGGTGTTTCCATGATTTACTCCTTGATTCCACGAATGACGATGTTCTTCGAGAGTTTTTGTCGTTCTTGCAATTCTTGAGTGTCCACATTCTCTACATTCTTTGATTGGACAACGGCTTGCGTGATAGGAGATGTAGAAACCACATTATCCTTACATATATCAGCCCATGATTTGTATGTATTTCTCATCTCACATACATCATGTCGTATTGTATCTATCGTTCCTCTTTCAATACATGATCACTCTCAACTTTGCTCAAGTGCTCTTTCAATACATTCATGTTAACAAGAGAGCGTTTACATTCTTGAACTTCATTCTCAAGATGCATCAAGCATGTTGTTTGCATTTCAAGAACCTTCTTGAGGTGCTCATTCTCCACAATGAGAACTCTTAAAGTGCCATTCTCCATTGCAAGTACGCGCAACTCTTCACCTTGCTTGTTGATGGTTTCTTGTAATGAGATCAAGTAAGCCATGATCATTGCTTCCATTGTTGTAGACAATGTGGTTGGATTAGCATCCAAATTCCTTGGAGATTTGGCATCATTCTCCATGGTGAGTGTGGATTTTCCACCCTTGCGAGTTTTGTTTGACATTGCCTTCAAGTTGGCAACAAATACGAAAAGTTTTGATAGCTTTTTCAGTTCTGAGATGCTGTTACAGTAAAGCCTTCTATTACACAGAAAAATTCTATCTTTACATCAATGCTTAGAGGGCTTTGTGCTCTTCGAAGAGAGAGAGAGAGAGAGAGAGAGAGAGAGAGAGAGAGAGAGAGAGAGAGATAGAGAGAGAGAGAGAGAGAGAGAGAGAGAGAGAGAGAGAGAGAGAGAGAGAGAGAGAGAGAGAGAGAGAGAGAGAAGCTCATCCAAACCCTCCTTCGTGCTCCAGTGCTTTGGGTCCAGATAAAACTCGCCCCATAACATTTCTATCTGCTTTCGCTGACTTGAATAAGAGTTGACAATGAAGAAGGTGCACTCGCCACATCCCAAATTTTCCGCCGCCCTAGAACCAAGAGTTGGCATAGTGGATATTGGGAATGGAAGAGAGTTTGCACATCTTTAGAGCATAGCTTGGTAGCCATGGGATCATCTAGCCATAGCCCCAATCCTTGAAATCGTGTATCGCATTGTCTCTCCTCTCTCTCTCTCTCTCTTTGGGGTAGTAGACATCGACGAACTCCCAAAAACCTTGTATTGCTCTCTCTCTCTCTCTCTCTCTCTCTCTCTCTCTCTCTCTCTCTCTCTCTCTCTCTCTCTCTCTCTCTCTCTCTCTCTCTCTCTCTCTCTCAGTCACCAGTGTTAATCACCCTACGTGCAAGTCCAAACTTTGAGGCTGCGGATTAATTAAATGCAAGCTGAAGAGCTTTGGACACGTGACCGAGGGGAGGGACCGGAATCCCTTCCCCCATTATCATAGTATAGATAATCATAAGTGCCAAAGATAATAAATAAAATGGTAAGATCAAGCTCTCGAGCACTCCTTAGTCTAGAAAAAATCCACTATCACTAAGACTTTACATAAGGATTAAGTTGGAAGGCATTTTTGGAGACTGCAATTACATCTCATACATAGTCCAAAAGAAGTGTGTTTTGTGACAAAGAACAAAGACCCAATAAGCATAGCCCCTCCTAGAAAGCTCAGAAGAAAAAGTTCAAATTTGAAGGCGTAGGGCAAGTTCCAAGCTGACCTTAGCTGGGATATCCTGCACTCATTATGTGCCTTTAGTACCCATACTAAGCTGCATCTCTCTTGAACTCCATGTATAGGCATCCAAAGAAAGTAGAACTTGTGCCTAAGTTCCTCTAGTTGAGAAAGGAAATCTCAAATCCCTAAATTTGTGAGCAAGGCTAGGTATGATACAAATTTACAACCTATATATAACTACACATAGGGCGTGCCATGCATTCCTATAGCCAACGAGTAGTCTACAAGTTCTTGGATACAAAAAAGGAAATGAAGTTTCCTTGAGAGTCATGACACTATAAAACTTTCTCATTGTCGACCGCGGTCGTTTACCATGTTTTGTAGTGAGAGAGTGGCAAAGAGGAGGAGGAGGGGGGGGGGGGGGGGGGGGGGTTAGTAAATTAAACATGATCGGGCCTATTACTACAACTATTACCACTAGTATTATCGTTGCTCTTACCTCTAATATTACTGCACAATGCCTTGGAGGTTAAAAGACCAAATTTGTATAATTCTTTCTATTTTACAAACAAAAAAGTTATAAAACATAATATCTTTCATAAAATGTGGTAGACATTTGATCATGAAATTAGTCGATTAAAGATGATTAAAATAAACTAGCATGTTTAACACTTTGGAGTTAAAATATTCAAATTTGGGTACTTCCTTCCATTTTACAAAAACAAAAATTATAGAACATGATTTTTTTCATTAAAAATGGACAAAGAAGGCGGTAGAAATTTTATTATTAACATTACCATGCATACATATGATTGGCATTAATTAGCATGCTCGGTAAAATGAATGAGAGAGAGAGAGAGAGAGAGAGAGAGAGAGAGAGAGAGAGAGAGAAGAAGAAGAAGAAGAAGAAGAAGAAGAGGGGCAACACGACAAAAAAATTTCTTTGAATGAAATATACAAAATTTTTATCAATTATCTTCAGAAAGATCTCTACAAGAGGCATCATCTAAATCTAAACCCATGGCTCCTAAATCAACAAATAGAGAAACTAAATCATCATTGGTAGATGTGTTGGCTTCATCATCTTCAAATTCGTCATCTTCCATCTCATCATCATTCATGACAATCATCCTCCTTGCTAAGATTGACAGTGAGACTTGATTCATCGATCTCTGTCCTTGGTTGCCACCTCATCCAAAATAGTAGGTGGGAGAGGGTTGAAGATGGCCTCCACTTCGTTAGAGGAAAAAATCATTCTTGCTGGAGGTGTTACTAAAACTACAAAAAAGAAATTGGTTAGTGGATTGATGGGATATAGATGACCTATAGAAGAGAAGTTTAAAGTGAGTCATATTGGTATTATGGTACAAACACATAAATAAAAACTTGGTAATCACACACCTACTCATAATTGCATGACAAAACTAAGTTATCATACCTCCTTATGTGATGCACACTAGAAAGTCCACCATGTAGATTTCATTCTTCTTTAGTATCCTTTCAATAGTCCCATAGTACCTGCCTCATCACTATTTGTGTCAAAGCTACCCATGATGCCACAATCCATGGTGGTTTGACGCTCGTCAATGTGACATGTACGAAAGTGTCAACTCTTTGACCACATAGAATTAAAGGAAATACACTATAGAAAATAAAAAAGTATACGAAAGTGACATGTACGAAAGTGTCAACTCTTTCCCTTTCCACTTGGCAAGTGTGAATTCATCCTTGTATCCTCCTCATGTGATCACATCCAAGGAATAGAGGGATCAACACTACAAGAGGTTGTGTGCTCTTGTGACACTGTTAGCGATGGAAATACATTGGGTTTTTATAACCCCCGGCGTCGCTAAGACCGTCGCTAACAGCGTTGATACGAGAACGTCGCTATAAGCATCGCTATAATGATCGCTATATGCATCGCTATAACCATTGCTATGTAGCAACGCCTATAGTGACGATCATAGCGATGCTTACAGGCCATCTATAGCAACGTTTATAGAGACACTGCAGAGCCTTATATAGCGACGGTCATAGCGACGCCCGAGAGAAATTGTTTTTGGTGGCAGCACATTGAATGCCCTGCCCTGCCAACCATCAACCATATTGAATGTTTCATTAATTGATTCACCTTTGAAAAAAAGTGCAAGGGTAGATATAGACCCAAAATAGTCACCCACAAGACAATATAACCATTAACTCTATCAGATCATTATACATCTAGAGTTTTTTATTAAAGTAAACTAATTGTAATAGATCACCTGAAAAGCACTGTGACGCTAGTGTCACTCCATCCAAACTTTGCCTGCATGTTGAGAAGAACCAGGAGCGCCTTCAATCTAGACACATGTGCTCCATTATACAATGGCGTATCGGCTTCAGTTTTCATATCATCATAGATAAGCCTTTCTGAATACATGATCGTCTCAATCATTTCATCGATCTCGGGCTCAAACATTGCCTCGTTGGGAATGTGGTCTGCATGATCATCCCCCAAGCTGTCAGAGGCTACATCTTGTGGCCTCACATATGCTGCTTGACCAAAGCGCCTGCCAGCGAACACATCTATTGGGTTGCAAGATTGCTGCCTGCTGGCTAACGTCAGAGTCCGATGAGTTATAATTGGCAACAACTTGATCTATAATACATGGATCGAACTCGCCAAATTTGCGAACGTGCTGCAACAAGAAATGCGTCTTGTCCGTCGCACAGCATGCTTGCATTGATTACAAGGACATAAGATCCTTTGTTGAGAGATAGGTGTTTCGGTTGGATGGCCCCACATCCTCGTCACTACTCATAATGAGGGTAAAAACCTTATAACATGGACAAAAATTTTTAATCTTCTATTGGCATTCTTAGTCTTTTATCTCTCTCTCTTTGTTCACATTGTAAACTACCTCACATTCTCTAGTCATGTCCAATCCTCGCACACCTCGGTATAGAGGAGAACGAAGATCAGAACTACCGGGTTATAATCTCGTCTTTATTGGTCAATGCCTATATTTGTGGGTACAAGAAAACTACATACCCACGTCTACATGATAGTGCATGTAGTGGACAAAACCCCTTTGCCTCTTCTCTAACTGTAGCATTTCACAGCATCTTAACATCTTTTCACATTAGATCTTTGTCTGTAGCATGTAGGTATGCCATTCTTTCAATGTACCTGATGCCTGCTCAAAGCACTTAATTCTTACTCTAGATTTGATGGGTTGTGGTGTGTGTGTGTGAGAGAGAGAGAGAGAGACCCTTGGAATTGTCATCGTGCATCACTAGTTTTTGTGTAGGCTCAATTTGCTATTCCATTGGTTGATCATGACTGCTTATTGTATGGTAGCAACAGTCAAACATACAAGTGGAATTGCTGGTCCGCATGGACTGTCGAGGCTGTGAGCGCAGGAAATTTTCTCATGTAGAAAAACAGAGTCTTTTTCAGTGTTTTTCATATGAGCAAGTGTTTTTCATACAATGCTTACCATCATGAGCGCACCTTCATTGACATGCACTAAAATCTAACCTAAATCTAAAAAAAGTTAGTCCATCGAACATAAATCTTGATCTAATTTAATTTTATACTCAAAATAAATCTAAATCTAATCTAATTTAACGTAAATCTAAATCTAACTTAAATAAACCTAAATCTAATCTAACTTAAATCTAACTAAAAATAAACCTAAATCTAATCTAAGGTAAGTCTACATCTGACCTAATCTTTAACGTCTCTTGGGATAGTTTCCTACGACGTTAAAACTTTTTTCTTCTCGTGTGTGTGTGTGTGTGTGTGTGCACCAATAAAAAGAGGAAAATGGTATAACCTTTCTATCACCCAAGTGTGGTAGATTGCTTATGCCATTTCCCTCTTGAATAACAGGTCTTGAGTTCAACTCCTCGTCGCGGCTAGATATTTAAGGTCTCGTGAATTAGTTTCCTACGACGTTAAATTAAACTCTCTTCTTCTCGGGTGTGTGTATGTGGGTGTATGTGCACGCCAATAAAAGGAGGAAAATGGCATAACCTTTCTATCACCCAAGTGTGATAGATTGATTATGCCATTTCCCTCTTGAATAACGGGTCTTGAGTTCAACTCCTTGTCGACTAGATCTTTAAGGTCTCTTGGGATAGTCTCCTACGATGTTAAGACTCTCTTCTTCTTCTTCTTCTTCTCTCTCTCTCTCTCTTTCTCTCTCTCTCTCTCTCTCTCTCTCAAAAACACAATGTGTGTGTGTGTGTGTGAGAGAGAGAGCGGGAGAGAGAAAGAGGGGAAGGGAACATGAGAGTGAGGAGAGGGAAAGAGCATACCTGGTTCTCCTTCCTCTCCTCGTGTGTGTTGTGTGTGTGTGTGTGTGGAGAAGAAAGAGAGAGAGAGGGAGAGTGCGGGTTACCTTTGCTTGCTTGAGCACGCGCCAAAAACTCAGATATGAGATTTGAGTTTTCGGACGCTCTCGGTTATTTTTTAACCCCTATCATCGGCGTTGCTATGGGCGCCGCTATGAGCGTTGCTAAGTTACTTATAACTTAGCGACGCCCATAGCGATGCCCATAGTGACGCCTATAGCGACGCCGTGGGTTTTCACATTTGAGCGTCACACTGCAAGCATTTCTAATATTAAGTACCTCTTGTAGTGCAATAGAATCCTAATACTTTGAGATATATAAAAATTTCTCTTTCACGATCTATCCTTTGGCCATGCAAGCCTTTGGTTGGGCCCGTAGTCACACATAATCTTTGAGAGTTTTTAAAAATCTCTCAAGAAAGAACATCCTTGGTGCATGCACCACTCCACAAATAGCAATATCCTCAGTCACATGAACAAGCAGGAGGACTTGAATAACAAGAAAAAATTGAGGGAATGCATCTTCAATGGAACACACTGTTTCTATGGCAAGGTTTTGAGTAGTAGGTATGGCATCCAATCTATTTCTTTGGAGATTACAAATGTACAAGGTAACACACAAGAGTACACTAAGTGCATCTTGATGATTTAGTGTATATAGAATAGTTTATTGGTGCTAGACATGCAAGAGGATCTGGACGATCCCTATGTACAACATCATTTGCTTGTGGGACAACTCCTAGGCCTCTCTCTTGTAGTACACTGCCCCATATGCACCTTGGTCTTTTTTACCATTACATAGTAACGTAGTGCCTAACCTAGTACCTATACAAGTGTGCATCAATCATATGTACTAGTTTCCACTCATGTTCATGTAGCTCCTACACCCCTAGTTGTTTTGATAGTTATGCTCCATGACCACACTATCCAAGCCCTTATTCTAGTGGAGCCATGCTAGTCAACATTAACATGTCACATCCCACGTGAGCTATGCCTAAGGCCATGCCCATGAGATTTGGGCCACTACATAGCACAACACTGTACCAAGCATGGGACCCAAGGACCGTACAAATTCCAAGACCAATGTCACCCTCCATTCCCCATGTAGTCCTCCTTGTTAGCAGCAGCTAACACATGCTACACCAATTATGCTCCAAGCTAGGGATGTGCTGTGGGTGTGCACAATATTTTCTTTTCACATCATATAAGGTCTTGGGCTCATTTATGAATTCCAAATTGTATAAGGTAGAGTGCTCAACTTAATCCCATAGTAGAAAGGCTTGAAGTACATGCCTTTATAAGAAGCCCTTTTATGCAAAGAGGCTTCATTTTTGAGGATCCGTTCTTGAGAACTCATAATTGAGTGTTTACTTTATAGATGGCCTAGCCTTGAGCTTAATGCCCATGCTTGGAAGGCTAGTGCTAATCCATTGTAATTAGGGAATCTCTTCTTAATTAATCTAATATCTATTTTGCTCATTAGTTTTATCTTCTCTACATTTCATCTTCTCTACATTTGCTCATTAGTTTTATCTTCTCTACATTTCATTATGTCATGAAGTAATTGAAGCTAATTTGAGTTATGAATACCCCAAACCCCTAATTTCACCCCCAATTTTACTAATTTCATACTAGCCACTACGAATTTCATAATACCCATTACTAATTTTGCTTCATTTTCATGCTAATTTTGACTAATTCCATGCCATCTCATGATAACAATCATTAGTTTCTACTAACATTTGACTAATTTTGCTAACCTAACCACTAACATTTATTATATAATTTATGTTTAATCCTCTTATAAGAGGTGGAATCATCACTTTAATCAAGTTAATTGTGCTAATTTGTGCTTAATTTGACGATTTGAGTGTTTGATTTTTTGACCTACAATGGTCAATTTTGGAGCCGATTTGGTGGTGCACACACATGTGTGTAATGATGAGTTTTTGTGTGAAGCAAAGGAATAGCTTGGAGTGTGATTATGATGTAAGTACACTCACTTGCTCCTTTTAATTCTTGATTGATTAATGTGGTTTAATGTGTGCTAATAACTTACTAAAATTAGGTGTGTAAATCAATTGACCTACACTTTGAACCTAATTTGATTCACTTGGGATGATTTTAATGTTCAAATTTTACTATTTACATTTTCATGATGGCCTAATAACACGCTTAATTAACCTTGTGTGTGTCAAGATAATGCTTAAATCTCATCAAGAATTCATATGTGTGCATAAAAATCATTGTGTGTTTAATGCACCAAAGAGAGAAAAAAACTGCCATAAAATTCAAGTGTGTCTCCACCTAATCTTGAGTGTGTGCATGCATAGAAATTGAGAGAATTGATGATATTTGAGTGTGCAATCATGTAAATGATATGAATGATAGAAAATTCCAATCATTGGATATGCCTAATTGTCAAAAATTTTGAGCAAAGATCGAGTGTGTGTGCCCAATTGAAGAACACTTCATTCAATGGTTTCCGGTCCATTGGGACACCTAAATGCTCCTTGATTGTAAAATGTGCATGAAAAGTGTGTGCAAGAATTAGAGATAGGGCTAATTGCATGCCAATTGAGAAAATTTTGAGATTTTGTGCTTAATTTTTGAGTATGCACATTGTTTGATTAGGTCTAAATAGGATCAATGTTTGAGAAACTGAGCATGCATAAATGTTGTTTATGCTTGATCAAGTGTGCAATTTGAACAATGCAATGTGGAATTGATGAATTTTTGGCATATAATTTTGGCTTCAATATGTATGCCAATTGATGGCGTGTGCAATCCAATGTGTTAATGAATAATTGGTATTTTTACCAGTTATGATGATAGATTGGCCAAACAATTGATGTGTGTATCACAAATTGGCTTGAAGATTGAGTTATATCACTTAATTAATGATGCTCAATTGTGGATATTTTTAGTGTATTGCCATGATAATGATTGATCACGATGTGATGACATAACAATGATGCATTCATTTGTGTGTGTAATTGTACCAAAATTCATTCATGTGTAGCTTTACAAACCAAAATGACAAATCCATGGATGATTTGGGCTATTGGAGATGAGAAATTTATTTTGCAATGATTGCAAATCAGGCTTTGATTGGCCAAGGAAAAATGTATGCGTTCATTTACTGTGTGCAATACCCAATTAATGGACTTGAAATGAATGGTGTGCATGAAATTTTTTCTATCCAAAGCCGTATGTCAAGAGATCTCCAATTGGAAGCAATGCAAAGATGAGATTATATCATGCACAACTAAATGATATTTTTAAATGAGGAATTGAATCAAGGTGTCATTATTTTGTTTCATTGCATGATGTGTGATCAATTCCAACTGCTTGAAAAGAGAATTTGGTATTCACTTGGTGGGGAAGTCGAGGATGTGTAGACCATAAAAACTCATGGTCATGTGGCGGAATGCGGTATATGCCTCATCAAATTTGATAACTCAAGGATTGTTTGAGAGATGCATTGTAGGCTATAATGGAATATCTTTGTGGTATATGCTACTTATGAGTATGCCATTTTGTTAATTCGACCACATTATGTGAAAAAGTGAGTAATTTGGAGTGTTGAGAAAAGAAAGAATAAAAATTGGAATCTCCTTCATGGTCGCAAAATCACATTCTGGCCATATGAAGGCTAGCATTGTGTTTTTCACTAGCTAGCCCACACCCCACATAAACCTCTCATCTTGTGAGAACCTCCGGGCTTGAGCTATCTTTAAAAACAAATACAAAACAAAAAAAATCTCACATACACTTCTGGCCACCATTATCACCACACCTATACTCACACACATTCAAGCTTTAAATGGCATTGTCTCACCTAATCTCACAACGTCTACTGGCTCAATCTTTCACTTGTTCAACAGCCAGGTCAATGAAGCCGCATCTCACACACACACACACACACACACACAAAACGGGCAAACAGTTCTCTTGTGCCTGGAATCTTCTCAATATCTAGCACCATTGTTGGTGCTACCCGTGAGCTCTCACAGGGTGAAACACCCCTTTCGGGCTCCTGTTGTCCCTCCCTCACAAAGCTGCAAACCCGCCTTCAAGGTGCCACACTTCACACACACACGCACACTCACAAGCATACGCCGCAGGAAAATAACTCCTGCCAGGGCCACCACCACCACTTGGCGCAAGAGTCCAGACTCTCTCCGTTGTCGCTAACACACGATACACAAAGGTCCTCACATAACTGCTAATTAACTAGCACATTCAAAACATGCTCACACTATCGAGCTACCTTGCTACCCGTATTTCCTTACATCAACACACTCCGTTCTATAGTCCTGCTTTTGCTGTTCTACAGACTTGCGAGCTACTAAATATCCATGCTACCGATAAGTAGTGCTCCCAAATAGTCACCCACTTGCCTCATGTACACTTTGAAGGTTCATTGAGGACCCACAAACCTCCATTCCTCACCGAAAACTTTACTGCTGAGACATTAGAAACTGCCATCTCATTCACATGATCTCAACCCCCCAGCGACTCAGCTCCCTCTCTCTAGCCTGTTCTCTCACGACTCAAATAGAACAGACTCAACAGATTAAAGACAAAAACGTCAAAAATATTGAATTTTGTCCTTTAAAAAAAAAAACAAGAATTGCTAAAAGGCGTTCCCACCCCCCTTCACTCTCGAGCTCATGAGGCTAAGGCCTCTCACTGCCCCTACCTTTGCGCTCATTTGTGCCACTCACACATTCTATGAGATCATGGGACATGAATTTCATGATTTGGATAGGTGTGAGAACTGAAGCAAAAACGTGGGATTTGTGATGTCTAATTGAAAATGTAAGCATGAGGGGTCTTGTTTGGAACATGTATTTTGGGTGCTTGATATATGTGCTAAAAATTCAGCATTGATCATTGGTGACTGACCATGTGATAACAATCTTCAAGACATTCATGATTCCCAAATTGACTCTAAAGTTTCAAACTCTCTAATATGGTGTTTTTAGTCCCTTAGTACATTTGCCATAAGCACTCTAATTATGGAAACAATAAACAATGCAAAAAATGAACAATGAGGCAAAAAAGTGTCCAAAAGAGTAGAAAAAATTGCTACTAGACACATGAAAAGAAACTTTCTAGGTTATGTTTATGTCTATGTGAGACCTAGCGCCTTATTGACACTAGGCAGGCGAGGGGAACCACCTTGGCTTGCTTGATCAAGGCCCTAAACTGATGCCCTAGGTTGATAGGGGTTAGTTGTTGACTTGGTAGTCTAGTAGATTCTTGGAGCACCTCATTGAAGGTTGGAGGAGCCGAGAGTCATAGCTAGGCTTGCCTTGGGACGGTCTTCTTGTGATGTGGTTTAATTTTTCTATGAAATGCCAAAAGCAAATCTCCCATGAGCTTCAAAAATCTAAGTGACAGTGTAGTAACAGATTAGGAGCTTCTTTGTGGCAATAAACATGATAGACTTGGATGCTTTATTAAGATTGATCATATGGTTTTTAAGCTAGTAGGTTTATAAAATTGCATTAGCCTAGGTTTGCTTGTGTTACATGCATAAATCTGAAATTTTTAGTGGTTTAATCTTCATAATTGTTTAGGTGTTTTTTTGCTTTATGCTGTTTAGTTTTTGGCTATGATGAATCCATCTTTTAGAAGCAAAAATCCATTGTTTGATGGTTGGACACAGCGGGCTGATACGTAAAAGGTGGATATACACCAAACTTTGTTGTACACACTCATTTTTTCAAAAGAAGCAGTGTAATGTTGCTAATGAGGATTCTTAATTGTAATATATTTTGTCATTCCCTCTTAGCCTCTCTGAGCCTACATACCATGTAAGTGGCCAAATGATCGTGGGAAAGTCTCCCTAGCTCTTAAGTCAAAACCCTTAGTTTTGAAAAACACACAACAACAATCATTATCTTTGAAAAGAATTGGACGTCGACTTTGAGAACTCTTTGCTGCTACAAACTGTAAAATGCTTTTCTCCTTGTGTGGTAATCAATATTCGATTCCGAATAGCACATTGTGTTCCTTGTGTCTTGCTCAACATCTGAGTGTAATCATTCTCAATTCTGATGTGGTTCGTGACGTCTTGTTTGTGAGCTAAATGCATTGTTTTGAGATCTTAAATGGTTTTTTTTTTATGTTTTGACCTTGGAAAAGTGTTTCTATGCTTAAGGGGGATCTTTTCGTGTAGTTCTATTTTAGTTTTTTGCACATTTTTTGTGATGGATGGTGATTTATGTACCTTCCCAAATGGCTGCAAAACTTGGTAAAAATGTGTCCTTAGGTGTTGTAATACCTCTCCTTAAGTTTTGTTGCATTCCAAATTCGTTTGCATGCTGAAAAGGCGTGATGACCTAGAGCAGTGAGATCGGAAATAGACTAATTTTCTGACTAGGAAGTGGTTGATTTGATTTTGTAGTAGTATGAATAGTCCTCTAAGTTCACTTTGGTGAGATTGACACTCTCATTAAGTCTCCATGCCCCATCCCAAGTTGCTTCCTTGCATATGGACATTATGTTAGTAACAAAAAGCTATGCTGTAGACGTCGATCGTGGCGACCCGCTCACATTGGCGCCGCTATCGGGGAAATCGATCCTTAGGTGGTGAATGATTCAGTTGTACAAAAAAACCCTTCCAAGGATTTTGACACCCTTTCCGTTTACACATAGACAATAAAGCAGCTAGACGTAGGTTTAGTGCTTAGTAAAGACTAGAGTCGAGGACCAGCCAGTGCTACTCCTTATGAGCAAAGAAAGCTGTGAGTGAAGTATAGAAGAGTATTTTGTTCTTTGATTTTTCCATGCTTGGAAAGGACTGTTTCACCATACACTTTGTTGTTGTTTCTGTATTTGTTAAATTATGATTGTGTATCTATTTGAGTTTATAGGAGTAGGCTAAGTAACAAATTCCATCATCAATTGAGGCCAAAAGGATAAGGATAAAAACTGTCCAAAACCTTATTTTGATGCCGAAGACCATAACTCTGAAAAGTTGTAAAATTGATGGTCAGAGCTTCAAAGCTGAACTAAACTCAACAAAACTTGGCAAAAGGGGATATACAAGCTTGCAGGAGATATACTGTGCAGAGTCTTCCAGTTTTCATGTCCAACATGGATCGCGATCCATGTACCTTTCAGGCCAAGTGAGCAGAAATTGTTTCCTCTGCTTAGAACTGACTCTCAAACATCAGAATCTTGAGTTTGGTCAGAAATAGGGTGCTAAAAGAACATCCAAATCAAGAAACTGGGATAAGAAGAGCAAAAACTGTGAAAAGTGAGAAAATTTGGGAAACTGAACTTTTATTCGTGCAAATTCAAAAAGCGGTGAGAATTGGGTTCAACTAACATTAGGGAAAATTTGGACTCACAAAGGGGCCTTATAAGGAGTTTGACTTCCTCTCTCATGTCCAAAACGAGCGTGCGGAATGTTTTTGCAAATCAACTCTAAACTTGGCGGAGATTTGGTAGTTAGAATCTACTCTTCAAGCTCTTTCTATTGATATATAGCACGCCACAAGATTCCTCATATTTTGAAAGATTCTATTTTTGATTCTAAAAAGGAGTTGTCACATCACAAGAGAATAAAAAATAGAATCTTTCAAAATATGAGGAATCTTGTGGCGTGCTATATATCAATAGAAAGAGCTTGAAGAGTAGGTTCTAATTGTCAAATCTCCGCCAAGTTTAGAGTTGATTTGCAAAAATTTTACTGCACACCCGTTTTGAACATGAGAGAGGAAGTCAAACTCCTTATAAGGCCCCTTAATGAGTACAAATTTTCCCTAATGAAGCAGGGAATCAGCAGGAAAAAAAATCATGACCAGATGCTGCCAAAAATGGATCGCGATCCATGTACCTGATAGACATTTGTAAGGAAAATTTGACTAGTGCACTCCTCAGAACTAAAGAAAACAATTTTTCCAAAAGGATCCACATTAAAAAAGTGAAAAAACCTGATCAAAATACCAAAAAAGGAGTTGTTTGTAAAAAACCGCATAGCAGACACAAAATCTTTCTTTTGACCTGGAAAAAGTGGGTCAAATCCAAAAAGATTTGGCAAAGAGCATCACCACACCCTTTGTCACAAACTCACCAAAGGTCATGCCAAAATCCTTCCAAACATGGATCGCCATCCATGTACCTTTATGAAATTTTGAGTTGATATTTGACAGACCTGTAGAAAAGTGATAACATTTGAAGTACTTTCTCCTAAACCACTCTTATAAAAAAAGGTCAAAAGGTGGACCAAAAGAGCATAAAATAGATCAAGGGAGAAACCACTGAAACATACCCTAGAATTGATTTTTGGTTGGCCTAAAAAGCTCCAAATCACACAAAAACCAACAAGCTATGTGCCAAGTTTTAGTACATTCTGGCACTGAGGTACATGGATCGGGATCCATGTTCCTCTGACACAATTTGATACAAAATTTGCACCATAGCTAGATGAAATCAGAGGAAATCATCCAGAGATCCATTTCCAAAAATTGTGATACCATAGGACCTACTAATCCTATTGAATCTGATGGTACGAAGAAAAGTCAGTTTGGTCTCCCAACATGGATTGCGATCCATGCTCCTCTGAGTCAGCATAAGAGAAGAATTTGACCATAGAGAGAGGTAGTTCTCAAGAACCTGGTGGTTTTTTCAAAATTAAAATTGGACCTGGATTGTTCATGTTGTGAGTGAAATTGTGAAGTATTGAAAAAACTAGCTAAATTTGTTCGATTGAAAGCTAGAACTATTAAGAACTGCTGTAAACTCACAACTATCAAGCACTTTTTGATAGGTTGCAAGTGCTAGAGAATACTACCCAACAAGTAACTTAAAGATCAAAATGGGGAATTCAGGATAGCTAATGAGGTAACCTGGTTTGGATTTTGCAATATCAATTGTTCATGTATTTGCGATCAGGAAGATTGTACCAGAATAGGAATCCCAGCATCATAGTCCAAGTGAGAAATCATTCAACTGAAAATAGCATGAATCAAATACCACTGCATCCTTTAGAAGTCATTGTAGAGGAAAGCTTTTTTGACACCTTGTCAGACAGATCATACACCCTAATGACTGAGGATTCCAACAAGTTAAGCCCTAAGGAAACAACTTCCATGGGGGTAGGTTCATGTCAGCCTGCATCTGACATGAAATTGTTGTATTTAAAGTTTCAATTTGAAAATGTGCTTAAGGCCAAAATTTATAAGGATGGAATGGACGACTATTGTGTTAAGTTGGAAAACAAGCCAAGAGAGTTCAACGACCTTGTAGATGTGGATTATGACAGAGGTTGATACTTTGACAGAGAGGGAATGATGTACCTAGTGGTTCACAACCCCTTTATTGTGGACAAATGTGGGATGACTAGCACCAAGGACAAGGTAGATGAAGAGCTAGCAGATGAACCACCCAAAATGGATAAGCAAAACGTGGTGCTCAGATACAACAATGAGACAGAGTGGCTTGCACCAATGAGAGAGATAGACAACACTTATGTGGGGATATATAAATTCAATAATGGAGAACAAACACTCTATTATAGATGTGATGAACCTCGCATCAAGGGACTCACTGATCGCAAAAAACTATAAGTTTTTACTTACACAGAAGGGAGAAGTATTTAGGTGGTCATAATGGATAAGTATGGCAAAAAATACTCTCCTATGGACCGTAAGGAGCTAGAGCGATATACATATTTTGGAGGACCACTCCACCAATACTATGTAAATTCAGACGAAGTGAAAACCACGACTACTCACATGAGACCAAAAACTGGGAATGTAAGTCCAGTAAGAACCAGAGTGGAAGATTCTTTTGGACATCAACGGTTTTCAAACACAGGGCCTATGGGATCAATGGGGTCTAGGGCTTCTATGAATACACACAGGGGTAGTGTGGCACCTAATTTGACTTACACAACTAGAATCTTTTTGACTATTACATGAGATCGACTTGATGAACCTATGGTGGATAGGATACCAATTATAGTGTCAAGAGGAGAATATGAACCTAGAGAGAGCACACAAGAGGACCAAGGCTGGTGAGGATGGTTGTGAAGTCCAGACTCATGCGACCGTCTCAAGTGGAAAAATCTGTACCCAAAAAGTATAGTGGATTGGGAGATTTGTATGCTCATGTTTCAATCTTCAAACAAGTGTTGAGGAGGGAACAGGTAACTGATTTCCATACGCAATATGAAGGCTTTGGGTTGACTCTAGGAGGAACTGCTTTGACCCAGTTTCAACCTTTAAACAGCCTGGAGTTTCCAAGTATCGAGAAACTTCTCCGAGAATTCACTGAGGAATTCTCAAAGAGAGGAATTAATCATAATACTATCTCTAGATCTATGCATTTAGACAAAAGGAGAAGGTAAAGGTGAAGGAAGCCTTGCTTCGATTTAAGCAATACTTACATAGAAATACGTCCTACTAGAGAACTACCTCAGGACAAGAGACTGTCAGTCCTTTTCATTGAAGCATTGCAAAATGACACTCTCAAAAAAGACTTGCACTTGAAGGCATGTGCTACTTTTGAACAACTCATGAAAGAGGCATTGTATCTGGTAGATAATTGTAGGGCATATGGAGAGGTGACAAAAGACACAGACCAAGGGATTAGTAGCACCTCTTCAACCACTAGTGAGTCCACAATGAAACTGGGTGGGCAAAACCTAACTGTGCCGGACGTTGATCAAATGATCAAGGAAGTGATTAGGAGTATGAACCAAGGAAACAGGACAAACCCAAACAAACGACAACAGTTGACACCCAAAAATGTGACACTTGTGGAGGAGATCATCCAACCCACAAATTTTTTCTATAGTAGAAACTATGTTAGAAAAAGACAATACTTGGTATGTTGATACCTTTGATGCCATTTTCCACAACCATCCCTGGAAAAAAAAACTCAAGAGCTTCCTTTGTAATATGTGTATATGATGATGGTGTTGTCATATCGTTTATGGCAGCATGAACATAGGACTCTCTTGGTGTTTTTGGGTTTCTTTGAATAGGAATCAAAGGTCTCTGTGATGAACACATCCAATTTGGGATGATTGGGATATGTGCATGATTGATAATCCCATGTTTTGTTAGGCTGAAAGGATCCAATGGACTTGACTAGTTGCGGGTCCAAAGATGAGTGGAGTGGCTTAGCGAACATGGACATGCACCTCTCTTATGGAGTGTAGGTTAGAGAGATCGAGCATAGCCTCCTTTTCAGTAAGGGAAATCAATTGTGATGGGAGCTTGCTTCTTGTGAGATATAGTCTTGAATGAATAGCCATGGATAGAGTGCCATGTATTTCATAGTGATTTCTAACAGAACAAGCTTGCATTAAGGACAAATTGAATTTGGATGTGGAGGGTCATGAAGAAATTGAGTTGTCATAGCCATAGCCATCATGGTTGGGGGTCGGAGGGCAGTGCATCGCAGCCATTCATGTGTTTGGTTTTCCTCTATGGAACAGAGTGCTATAGCTGCTTGATCTCTGAAACATCAGCCCTTGGAAAATCTTTTCTATCGCCCAATCAGAATAAACATAACCTGTATACTATTTTTTTAGTCAAATTTAGACATTCATGCTTGCATTATTGACGATTCCATACTTCAATTAGATGTACCATGTGTCTTGTATGCTTAGCACATCAAAAAATCATATGTGATCCTACCATACTATTCGGCATACTATTAGTAATATAATAACTAACGTACATTAGAGCATATTACCCATGTTGCGCTGTGATTAAGGTAACATATCTAAGTGATAAGACTTCCCTTTTATTGTGTTATCTTGATCATCATGTATTTGCTAGTGTAGCAAAATGAAAGAAGTCACATCCAAAAACATACATTACGTGGTTATTGCCATTTCATTTATGTCACCAAGGCCTACCATAATATTTTATTTCTTCATTAATAGTGCTCATGATTACCTATATGTGTATGTTCCGAATCAATAATAGATTGTATTTTTCAAACACATAGACATGCATTTCGGTCGGCGTTGGAACCTACCTGGGTGTTCAAGTCGGATGTCATTTCTCTCTTGCTCTTTCTTGTTTTCCCCTCGTTCTGCACGCCTATCTGCCATTTCTTCTCATTGCTACCACCCTCCAGAGTTGCAATCCCTTCAAGATGAACCCATACTTTTACCTTTGCACTTCCATTATTGCGGCACCTAGAGTTGTGTTCCACTCCTCTGAGATCCCTTGTAGGTTTCCAATGGGGATGATCATTGCCCTGCTTTCTTGGACTATCTCTATGAACATAGCTACTTCCATGGAGTTCTCAAAGATCCGATAGTTCCTTGTCTTCCAAATGTGTTTAAAGTCACAATACCTCAAGATCTGAGTAGCAATGAGTAGTGCTTGGCTCTTAAACGTATTCCCTCCCAAGAAAAGATCGTTCTTAAATAATTCTATTTTCCAAAAATTTTGGACCCATTTGGAGCTCTTGCTTGCCAAACCACAAATTGTCGCTGAGAGAGGTCTTCACAAGACGTTCTGCATTGCAAGCATCTGTCTAGACCAATTTCCTTCACAAGGACCTTCACTCCAGTTGGCGTGGATCCCCATAGAACCTTCCATAAGGAAACCTTCATCCCATGCGGCCATTGAGGGTGCCATATGTTCTTCATAACCGTCTCCCATCTTGACCCTGGCCAATTATTGACCCATTGTTTATTGAGAGAGGAGAACCAATCATGTGATGCCATAAGGGTGAGATTCATTCTTGCATTATTGACGATTCCATACTTCAATTAGATGTACCTTGTGTCTTGCATGCTTAACACATCAAAAACTCATATGTGATCCTACCATACTATTTTGTGTAATATTAGTAATAGAATAATCAGTGTACAATAGAGCCTATTACCCATGTTGTGATGTGATTAAGGTAGCATATTTAAGTGATAAGACTTCCCATTTTATTGTGTTGTCTTGATCATCATGCCGATCATCATGTATTTGCTAATGTAGCAAAACGAAAGAAGTTACATCCACAACCATACACTACATGGTTACTGTTATTTCATTTAAGTCACCAAGGCCTACCATGATACATTATATTTCTTCATTAATAGTGCTCATGCTTACCTATATGTGTATGTTTTGAATCATTAATAGATTGTATTTCTCAAACACATAGAATTTTGGAGCGTACTTGGAAGTTCGAGCCGGATTTTATTTTTCTTTGTTTGTAGTGTGCCGGATGTGTTTTTTCCTGAAACTGTCATATCTCTTCTTGAGAGATTTAAGCCAATTTGATGCCGTGGAAAAAGGTTGTTGAATGTGTAGCCTCCTGTGTACGCTGGAAATTGGTTGAGAGATTGGGTTTTCTTGGATTCGTGAGCTCCATGTGGCTGAATGGGGGAGGGAATGTGTGTGTGTGTGTGTGTGTGTGTGTGTGTGTAACAATATAACATAAATACCAAAGAGTTCTTTCAAATTACAAAAGACCCTAGAAACTATGTTAGTAAAAATGTGGTATAATTCCCATTCATAGTATAGAAGTGACTTTATACATAAGTACAAGAAGAGTTAAGAGCTTCAAGATATATAAATTCACCATCTTCAATCCAAGGAACTTCAAAAACCATAGTTGAGAAGGTAACCCTCACCTACACCCATGGAAACAACACAACTTTCAGTTAGCATTGGCACCGTATGTAGGTGATGCATGGGTATCCCACATGTTATAGATGTCACCCAGCTAAATTTCTTTCAAGAATAATAAGAAATAAGAAAGTCGAAGCTACTCAATTATTCGGACATGGTTTCATTTACAGGAAAAAAGGACCCTTTGGATCTCCTTTTGCTTTGCAAGCTCTCATGAGATAAGGCTGAAGACAAGTTTTATGGGGCAATTTAGCCTCAAAGTGAGCCACATATACTTGTTTCTTGACTTTATAGAGTTTGGCATTAATTGCCGCTATTTTTTTAGGGTCAGTGACAATGCTCATATGTGTAGTCAATCTATACTTTGGAGTCACCTGTAACATAAAAGGTTGTTAGTAAGTAAGTTCTACCCCTTCTTAGACAAACCATATGTAAGGTAGTAAGGATAACTGCTACACCCCTATACAACATATAGAAGGAATATGTGGAGGTGCCATATTTCTTCCAAACAAAAGGAAGCTACCACGGCCCATTCATTAACAATCTACCACTTACAATTTCACGAGCGACTGATTTGCACTCCTATCTACCAGAGTCAACAACATTATTTATTAATACTCTCAACCATATTCGGCCAGAATCACTATAACCCTGTCGCTCAACTAAATATTTAAACCATGTACATCCACATTGAATAGGGATCACAAACCTAAGCCGGCTCCGACCTTACTTGAGCAATAATAGTAAGCTCAATACCAATCAAGCAGCCCAAGCTATGTACGATAAAGTAGCACACAATTTCAAAAACTCCAAATATTCAGTCGGCCATGTCGTTGATTGAGCAAGACTAGAAGGCCTAGCACCGATCACAAATGCTCACATCTTGTACAGCCAAATGCGTATTTTTTTCCTAGGAAGCATAATACTCAGACGGTATAGATCTGAATTGAGCACTAGTAGTAAGCATTGTATCCAACCCAAAATTACCCAAAAGAAGAATACCTACTAAGGTAATTCAAAAAAATTTACCAGGTCTTGATTTTCACCCATCATTAGGTTAACTATATCATCAAGGTTCTTTCATCAAGTATTTAAAAGGACATCAATCAACATAATTTAACCTAAACAAAGGCAACAATCAACCAGTATTGCAAGAGGATCTCTTTATACAATGATTTTTTATTTTAAAAAATATACCCTATGACCGGTTCATACCAAAGCCAGGCTTATACCCAACAGATAGGTCAGCTTTATCATATAAGGACCTTCACCAGTTAAAAGACAACCTTTAAGCTTTTTAAGCTTCATACCTCTTGTAATGTAGGAGGCTACTCTCCTTCCATGTTAGAACAACTCGAGCTAAATACAAGACCATTTTTATGCATCAACAGAAAACACCAACATTTTGAAAGGCATTCACAATTAAGGCTGCGGATACATACTGTTGCCCTCCTTTTGATTTATCAATAAAAGAAAACCATTTCCTAAAGGCAACTAAACCAACCATGCCATAGCCAAAAGGGATGAATAGAAGTCACATTACAATACAAAAATGAGAATAGTACCAACACATCAAGTGTATCACATCACACCATTTGGACAGTAGTCCATAGCTTGCCTGAGATGGAGTCAGAGCGGCCAACTCTATGATAGCATGCTTATCCTTGCCTTCAGCCATATAGTCAATTACTAAACCTTACACCCTTGCAGGTAGAAACCCTCACAATCTTAAATAACACAAGTGATCACACAGTACCAATGCTAAGTGAGAAAAGCTGCTCACCTTTATAGTGTTGGGAGTTAGAGGCCCCTTCCCCTTTCCAGTAGTGTGGTAGGCCATCTTCAAGAGGGAGATGATGACACAACAGCACCCCACATTCCTTCTTAATAGTGAGGCAAGCCCAATTTTGCAGCATCCTTATCTCGCACAAAGAATAGAGGAGGGGAGATAGAGAGATAAAGAGAGGGAGGCTAGAGAGAAGGGGAAGAAGATGACATTAAAACAAGAAATGTAGCAACCTACAATGGTCATTGAGGTTTAATCATAGAAGAAGGTAGAAAAATGATAGAGTGTGCCCCCCCATAGCTCTTAATTAGCAGCTAAAATAATTAGGTTTTTATTTAAGGCACCTATCAACTTATCATTTACTCAATGTAATTCAGTTAACACTAGAATGGTAACAGAACACTTTTATGTCCTTGGACACTTTTGTGTCCTATTAAGTGACCATTTTTATTGAATTATTTGAAGAGTATGAAAATGAATTTATAGGTGCTATATATCCACAAAGTTTCCTTATGAGCTGAAAAAAACTTAGGATTTTTTTTGGAGTATCAATCTCACCATTAACTTACTCTTGCACAACATTTTTGAACCTAAACTGTGTGAAAAAACGGGTCCTGTTTTTGGCTTTTTTTTCAAATTTTGGAAATTATACCACTCTAAAACTTCATGTTTGTGAGGTTTAGATGGCTACAAATTAGGCCTTCATAGTTCTCAACATGTTTTGATGCTTGTAGGGAGAGCTAAGTGTTAAAATTGAAAGTTATGACCAATTTACAAGAATTGCATAATCCTGTTTTTGGCCAAAATTAGCACTTTTATTATTTTTTTGGTGGTTTTCTTGATATCCAGATTCAATTTTGATTATGTAAGTGTAATGCATAGCATAAAGCTAATCTTCCTTGAGTTTTGGGGGACCTAATATGCTATATAGCATAGTATATGATGATGGTTGAGTTTTTTGATTGTCGAAGAATATGATACATTTTAGAGTAGCAAGTATAACTTTCTCAATATTGCTAGTTTCTTGGGCCAATTGTGTGTATTTTATAGGTAGTAACCATATCTAATCATAGACTACAAACTTGGCTAGATATTGAGTAGTTTCTATGGGTCTCTAGATGTCATAATGCTAAACCCAGTTTTTTCATGTTTGTTGTATTTAGCACTTTATCATTGCCACCAAGGTTCCAATTGTAAGAGATCCATTATCCTTTTGACATTCTCCATGGCTCCTTTTGAATCCAAAGGCCCAAAGGGAACTAAGAAAACATGTATATAGTATCTATATTGAGCGTGACTATAGAAACTTTGATGATAGGTCCGCAGAATGGAAAAAATGCAACTTTTTTGTACCTATTTTTTTTGCCCAAAAAAAATTTAGTGAGGTAAAAGAAACCATATGTTTTGGTCACCAAGCCATTGAAGTTAACGGGGCATTTTATCTCATGTCCTACAAAAATCCCCACTCTTATTTATATGCAATCAACCGTAAGAAATTGTTGTTTTGGGCAAAATGCACTGGTGCATCAACTTTGGAGGCTTGTAGTGACCAAGGAATGAGAAAAATTACAAGTTTCTCATTTTTTCCATATGTAGTAGTTATTGAACTATAAGCTCATGAAAGGATTTTTCGAAATGAGTGGATCTACTATGGTTTTGAATTTTTTTCCCAAAACCCTGAAAGGACACTTTTATGTCCTGTTAGGTTACCATTCTAGAGTTAATAACCCAAGGTTCCCTAGGCCAAATAGGTCCCCCGGTTAAAAATCCCACAAGGTTATTAACAAATCATCCCTAGAAATGTGTGTGTTTTAGTTATCTACATATACTACCCACAGACGAACATACATATGTTCAAAGACCAAGGTACCCAGATAAATACAAGGTTTATCATACAAAACAAAATTTAGATAGCATGACTTTGTATAAATGAATATGATGAGGTTGGTACAAGTCACCATCCAAAAAAGTAGAAATTCCTTTACAAACTGTGAACCAGTAGCTAATCCTCCAAACTTTAAAGCAACCGAAAAGCTGAACCAAAGAGAGTAGCCATCACTTGCACCCATAGAACAACATAACATTCTTTTAGCATTGGCTCTGTATGCAGGTGATGCATGGGAATCCTAGTTGTTATCCATGTCACAAAGTTTCAACATTTCTTTGCAAATAAACTTTATCATGAAAAAATGAACTTTAACAAGACTTTGGTAGTCAGTTACAACTTTATAACGAGCTTCATCAGTTTACAAACTGCCAATGATTTTCTTTTAAGTATCTTTATAATTTATCTCCTTATTCTTCTAGGTTCGATTAAGATATGCTCTCTACCTCGACCATGCCATGTTCTTTGCCGCAAATGATGCTATATATGTAGCCCTAGCTACCTTAAGCGTTTTTGAGATTTGTGCTCTCTTGATTGGATCAACTATAGTACTCATCCGAGCAATCATCCTATATCTTGGTAAAACCTGATAACAGTAGACAAATTAGTTTTTGGCATTATAAGAATTACACACTCTTGAAAATTTCTTTTATATATGAAACCCTGACAGTTTTTTCCATAGTGACCTCCTCCGCCCTCAAGTGGTTGGACTCCATAAACAACAGAGTACGTCTACAATAATTATACTCGAAGTAATATGTACATGCTATAGTAACATGTTGAGTCAAAAGTTAACGAAAACCTATTTAATGAAATTTTATTTGCCACTAGCTGGTCTAGCTGCTATCCATGTTCTAGACATGATGTTATGTAGAAAAACCGAAACTCTGAAAGCCCTAGGAGTGTTAGTATTCGAAAAGAGGAAGAAGTCAGTATTCCAATCCATGTGGCAAGTATACATCAACAACCATGATGCTCTTATTCTCAGCTATTACTGCTAAACCCAAGACATTTCTACTAATTTCAAATTAATACCGAACAATAGTCCCATATCCACATCTTTACTGGTTTTGGTCCAGTAAATTAGGTCAAGATAGCTTTTATATCTATCCTAAGGGGTATACTAAGACTAGCTTGTCAGAGTCTATGTCATATATATGAAAGGCCAGGAGTTTTATACCCAAGGTCGAGCTTACGTAAAACTAAACAAATCTTGAAAGGGCCAGTACCAAAAATTGTCCAGCATGAAAACCGCAATAGTCAAGAATGTATTATCCTAAGCTAGATTAGTTAGTTTACAAGGAAGTTTTCTTCAAACTTGAATCATCCTTATATCAATATGTACCTCGTTTATCATGCTTTAAGAAAGGTAAGGTTAGCATAGGTCAAGACCTAGGTAGCAAATGAGTTTAGAATAAATCACTCTTAGTTGCTGGAAAAGATCGCTTTCATTAGCAAAAAGCAAAGGAGATTTACTAGAATGAAATTTCCCAGCTACTCAACTCAGGGTCAAGATCCTATGCCTAGGTCGACACCTTATAATGGCTCAGGCAAGGTCTATAAGAGAATTTGATAGTAAGCATTTAGCTAAGAGACCATCACTTTACAACAAGGATCCCATAATACCATCTGGTTATTAATTCACCCCACAATGCAACCCTATGTCACTACCATAATCAGCTACAGTCCAGAAAGACAGGTACAGTAAACCTTTAAGATCTAGACCAATGAGCCGAATGAAACCAGCCTGTTTAGTAAGAAGTACAAAAAGATATATCCATTATCGATGTCATAAATATGAAAAAGCCCATGAATTTTTTACCTGACGTCGAGTTTACGTAAACACCTTTAGAACTTTAGCAAAAATCCAGTCCAAACCATATCCAGCAACCATATCCTTAGCATAGAAATATTTGAAGAATATTACTCGACCAAACAACCAAAAGTCGAGACCTTATCCTAGGTCGAGACCCTTTACTGCCTCAGGCTGGGTCACCAAGGTGTTTTAAGGCTTTGAGAGCATATCCATGCCAGATTCAACAGTATCTGATGCTATAACCCGAGTTAGGTTATAATGGTACCTTAAGAAAACCTAATTCAGTACACAAATGGTATGACCTGCATAGTGCTTTGATTTCTCTTAAGGTCCCTTTTTTTACTAAGAATCCAACAAAATGTCAGTAAAAACAACTATTTCCAGCAAGTATACCGCATCAGCCAGGCATGTTACTAAAAACCAGCATGCATATCACATCATCCACTAATGTATACTGTTGAGCTCCATTTGTTACCTTCAGAATGAAATTTACCTTATTCCCAATCCAAACCAAAACCCATCTCAATGTCAGTACTCACATGGTTATTCCACTTTCCACAAGGTATGGTTAGTATTAAGTCAAGACATCATTAGCCAATGAGTTTACTGCAAACTTCTGTCAATAGAACAAAAATCATAGCTTCATTAGCATTCTAGCAATAGAAGGAATTGACTCAATCAATCAACACAAGGTCGAGCCCCTATACTTAGGTCTAAACAATTTATCACCTCAGGCAAGGTCAACAATAGGTATTCAAAGATTTGAAAGCCTATCCATGCCAGCCTACAAGAAAATACCAGCTTCCGACACTTTAGCAAAAGGTCAGTACACACTATATCCTTAACAAACCAGTTTTTGCAGTAATCTACTCGGCTAAACAACGCAACGTTGAGACCTTACCCGAGGTCGAGACTTTTTATAGCCTTAGGCAGGGTCACCAAGTTGTTTTAAGGCTTCGACTGTATAGCCATGCCAGATTAAACATAATCCAACAATATATACCGAGTCACGTTATAATGGTATCTTAAGAAAACCCAATTTAGTACACAAATGGTATGACCACCCTAGTGCATAGATTTTCATTAAGTTCTTTCCTTTACTAAGAATCCAGCAAAATGTCAGTAAACAACTACATCCAACAAGTGTATTGCATCAGCTAGGCATGTTACTAAAAAAAACCAGCATGCATACTTTATCAACCACTAATGTATACTGCTGAGCTCTATCTCTAATCTTCAAAAGAAAATTTACCTTATTCCCAATCCGAACTAAAATCCATCTCAATGTCAGTACTCACAATATTATTCTGCTATCAGCAAGGTATGGTTAGTATTAAGTTAGACATCATTAGCCATTGAGTTTAGTGCAAACTACTGTTAGTAGAACAAAAAGCATAGCTTCATTAGCATTCCGACAATAGAAGGAATTGACCCTACCAATCAACACAAGGTCAAGCCCCTATACTTAGGTCTAGACTCTTTACCGCCTTAGGCAAGGTCCACACAAAAGATATCCAAAGTTCTTTTAACAAAACGTAACCATGCCCTTTTACAAGAAATGACCGGCTTCTGACACTTACCAACCGAGTCAGTTTATCATGGTATCACAAACATCAACTTTAGTACACAAAATGGTAAGACCTGCATTATGACCAAGTTTTATTGAATATTCATGCCAATCTAATATTCCTTTTAGGATTTTTACATATCATGTTGTCACCCATCCAATAATACCCAACTAGATATAGTATCCAATGTCACATGAGGTATGGGTGCTTGTTTCTGGCATTGGGGATATTTTTTTACAAGTCAATGAACATCACTCCTCATGGTTGGCCAAAATACTCCGAGTCTCAAGATCCATTGAATAGTTTGGTCTTCGGCAAAGTGAAGTCCCACTACGGTAATATGTGCTTGACTTAGGTATTGGGTTTTCTCCTCAGGATTAATACACAAAAGAAATATTCCATCTTGAGTTCTTTTGTACAGCCTTCCAGCTAGTAGTTGATACATAGCCAATTAATCAATTAATCCGGTTGTAATAGATAGTGATATTTGCAAATCCACTTGAGCTATGGTCATCAATGATACCATATTTTTGACCATTGGTGTATCATTTCCATGGAGAATAGATATGCATCTGGTAGATCATCGTCTACCCCTTTTGATGGTTCTCCTGAAATAATCCTTGATAAATGATCTGCTCTTTGGTGAGTGCTGCCCTTTTTCACAACTAAAGTAAAGTCAAATTTTAAGAAAATGATGAACCATCTTACTATTCTTCCTGTGTTGCATGGTTTGTTGATTAAGTGTAATAAGTCTTGGTGGTCCACAAAGAACACAAATTTGTTAGCTAATAGGTAATGTCTATACTTTTTTACTGCATAGATCATTCCTAATCCTTCCCTTTTGGTGGTTGTGTAGTTTTTCTTTGCCATATTCAACTATCTACTAGCATAAGAAATAGGAAAATCAAATTTTCTATCTTCTGGTTGAGCTAGTATACACCCAATGGAAAAATTGGAAGCATCTACATGTATGTGGAGTATCTTCTTCCAATTTAGTGCTTTCAATATTGGGGCTGAAGTGAGAGCTTTCTTAAGCTTAATTAAGGATTCCTCACACTCATCAGTCCATTCAAAGAGTGTAATCAAGTTGTACATGGGTTTTGCAATTATAGCATACATGTAAATGAATTGACTGTAATATCCACAATGTCCCATGAAAGCTTGAGCCCCTTTGACTGTTGTCGGTTTAGGCAATTTAGCAATAACATGAATTTTATCTATATCAGTAGCTATGCCATTCTTAGACACTATATGTCCAAGAAATTTTCCTTGTCTGCCCATAAATGTGCACTTTTTATGATTTAATCAAATCCTATAAATTCTACATTTTTTAAGACCTTTTTGAGGTGTTCAAAACGATTAGCCCTGATTGATGAATGTATACATAGATAATCCATATATACTTCCAATAAATTCCAAAGATATTCCTTAAAAGCTTGGCTCATGACTCTTTGAAAGGTGGCAGGAGCATAAGTTAACCCGAAAGGCATAATTCGATAGAAAAAAATACCCCATTCAATTGCAAAGGCGGTTTTATGTTGATCCCAAATTTTATGCTGATCTTTGGGATCAACTAAAAGTTGATTGTATCCCGAAAAGCCATTTAGAAAGCTATAAACTTCTTTTCCTGCAACTCGTTCTAAAACATGCTCAGTGATGGGAAGAGGAAAGTTGTCTCTAATGGTAGCTGCATTCACTTTCTTGGGATTGACACACACCCTTAATTTTCCATTTTTCTTGGGTACTACCACAATTGGAGACACCCAATGTGTGTGTTCAATTTCATAAATGAATTCGGCTTCCTTTAGTTTTTTTATCTCTTCTTTTATCTTTTTGGAAAATGTTTCACTATAAGTATATGGCCTCTGTCTACTTGGTTTTGCATCATCTCTCATAGGTATAGTATGTTGATAGATTTCTGGATCAACACCCTTGAGATTCTTATAAGACCAAGCAAAGATACCTCATTATTATTTTAGTAAGCTTAATACAAGCTCTTCTTCTTCTTTCGTCAGGTCGTTTGCAATGTAGGAAGGTCTAGGCTCTTCTCTTGGTTCATCCACATCTATCTTTTTTGCGTTTTCACGTCCTCCGTAGGACTCACCATGTTTACTTAGTTCCCCGACAGGTTGTTCGACTATGATCTTTTGATCTTGGAGAGTATATTTCTTGTAATGGGATGGAACACTCATTACATCTTTTCCTTCCTCCTTGATGGTTTCCATTTCAGTGGTATACAAATCCTTTAGAGCTTTCTTCAACTCTTGATACTTCTTTCTTCGTTCAACTCATGTCAATGTTGAATCCATGTCTTGATATTTAGGTTTTTTTTGAGTTTACTTTCTTGTTTTTCTTGATTTTTTTGATATTTCTTGCTTTTTGTCTAATGGATATCTCCCCGTGATTTTGTCTTTGACACAATCATGTGCATCTATCTGCATAAAAAACTGTGTACTACTAGAGACTGATGGCATGGGTTTAGATTTCAAGTTTCTGGTGCCTCTTTTTCTTATATACCATTTTTTTCTTCTTGGTTTTGGATTTGGAAAGTCTAAAAACTTTTCCTCACCTCCTTTCATGAGTATTTTATATCTGACATGTTCTTTTTCCAACCCCAAATCATCTGAGGTAGCTGAATGTTCTTCTAACTCGTCTATTGCATGATAGTAGAGGTCTCAAAAGACTTGTTGAGCCTTCATTAAGTCCTTGGATTCTTGAATTTTTTCTTCAATGTGAAGGGTTGAGATCATTTGTATGGGAATTATGTCATAGCCGTCCTCATTGAAAAATTGAGTAGACATAGACGTATTTACACACACATCCATTGTTGCTAAAATTTGAGTCCACTCAAATGCGTCAAACAAATGCTCCGGGAAGGGCTCAAGTACATAAGCTTCATCTATGCAATCCCTTTCTAAGATATATTCTTCTCGTTTTAAGCTCCCATTTTCTGAAGCTCCACACATCCAAATAGGTGTGTCTTTGATCAGCCAAGATGGAAGCTTAGTTTCAGCCAAAGAGACTGAGTTAAATTCTTGTATGGACATTTTTATGACATCTCTATAAGTGTGATCTTTTAGATTAACCCTTGTTATTGATCCCACTTGCTTCAAGTACAGATAATTATTTTTCCAATCCTGGATGAGTTGTATTGTCGCATGAAAGGTCTTCGCAAGATGATTTCATAATTGAGTTTATTTTCGAAGTCCACTATTGAAAAAGTATGTTGATAATCAATTCCAAAGGAACTAACTATCACTTTTTCAAGCAAGGGTTTTTTGATGTGTTCATCATCCAATTGCAATTTCATTTGAGTTTGACTAATGTATGGTTTTCCCCATGACTCCCATACTGCTTTCGTGGCTATGACTATGCCTGCCCCACTATCCAGTATTGCCATGGTTCTTATATCATTGTATCTCATTGGAAGGGTTGTGTTTCCTTCTTCCCCTTCGTAGTATTCTCCGAATTTATTTATTGGGATGGATCTAATCTCTTTTTTATCCAATTCGTGTTTCAAAATTTCCAATTTTTTCACGATTAGCCCTATTATCCCCACCTTCTCTAGAGTTTCTGTAGATCATTCCATAAATATGGTCGTTTTTTTAACAGTTCTCCTAAAGTAAGAGAGTATTGAATGGGTGTAGACATGATTGAATGAATGTTGTCTACCTCTAGGGTCTATTACGCTCTTTTTATCTGAGTGGTTTTACACACTATGGATTCGTTTTTGCTATCTCCCAAGTAAGAGGGTAGTGTTTTCAAAGTCATTGGTTTAGACAGTCTTGAAGCTTTAGAGCCACAATCCCCATACAAGGATTGTACATCCATGTCCATATCAGGAGGCAGATTGTCTAACCAAACTTCCTCTATAGGAGCTGACTTCAAAGTTAGGCTCCCATCATTAATCTCTCTTACTTTTTCCCATAAGTGTCCTGCTAGTCTTCTACGCACAAAATTCCATCTAAGGCATCTTCACTGTCAGGCACTATGAGTTTTGTCTCTTTAGTTTCAAGGTGGGGTTCTACCACCACTTTGGATTTCTCTTTACTGGCTCCTACCACAAGCTCTCAGGTTTTGGTATACTCTCGAGCTTGGGTTTTTGTTTTTTTTAAGCATCTCTTGAGTAATTCTTACCAGATTCTGATAAGCTTCAAGCTTAACTGCTTCCATATCTGGAGAAGGATAGTTTTTCCATGGTTTAGCTTGCTTTACGTCCCGCTTGGTAAGCTTACAAGGCTGCATTGATTGGCTCAAAAATTTTGTCTACCAAAATTGATTCTCTAGATTTCACCGTGGTTTCTTTGATTTCACTTCTAGTTTCTTTCACTTTTTCCTAGAATAGTTTCTTGGCTTTCTCCTCAATTCAGCACTTTGTTTCTATTTTCTTATCTCGTACCTTTGGCTTCTTCTTCTCTTGGTCTTTTGAGAGGAAATTTTTGTATTCTTTGAATCATCAGAGGAGTTATGTTTCTAGTGATTACCTTGATTGGAACAATAGGTTCACTCTCAGATGAGCTACTAGGTTCACTACTGTTTTACCCTTGTTTAAAGGATTTTTTGGACAATCTTCAGGAAAGTGTCCTCCCTTTTTGCAACATTGTATACAAAAATCTTCAACTGGCTTAATGTTCTTTTCTAGCTCTGGGCATTCATTTTTCTAATGATCATCTGCACCACAGTTATGACAATTTCTAGTTCTTGGCTTAATCATGGGTCTTACCATTGGAGGATTAACACCTTGATTAGCTACATAGTACATCGGTGCAAGCTCTGGTGTAGTATAAGTCATAGGTTCCTCCATTGGTGGTGGATGTGAATTATACCACTCTCCTTCTACCATTACTGTAGATGGACTAGGCTCAACATAGGGTGTAGCAGGTACAAGTCCTTGTTCATCTATGATTTCCTCATAATGCATGTACTTTACAGGCTCTGCATTATGTCTAGGATATGGAGGTTGTTGACCCAACACGAGTTGAGGTATTTCCATACCCATTGGTGGTCTTTGAGCTGGGGCTATAGTAGGCTGATATCTGTGCATGGGTTGTCCTTGTGGCCTCATAGGCACATATTGAACATTTCCATCATACTTTGGTCGGCACTAGCACTCATTGGTCTCATGGTTGGTCCATTTACCATCAATTTCACACCAATTTTGTGGCCCAATTGGTTGTCCTTGTTGAGGTATTCCATGCCGTATTCCCCTAATAGGTGCTTTTTGCATGCTATTCATCATTTCATTCATCCTTTTGAGCATGACTTCTATGGCTATAAATCGGTGCTGCAGCAAACATTCCACTTGTGTTGGTTTGGTGGATGCTGTTTTCTCACTTTGATTATCCTTAGGGACATCTTCTTCATTGAAAACATCAGAATTATCTCCTAAGTCAATAGCATCTGACACACACTCTTCTAGGGTCATATGTTTCTTGCTATACAATATAGCATGAGGCTCTTTGTTTAGCATTTCTCTAGAAACAATGATACTAATCATTCTTCTGCAAGTATTTGTTAGGAAATAAGACGTGGCTAAATAGATAATTGAGTAGATTACTTAATGGAGATAGATAGATTTACATACACAAGATTATATAGTAGAGAGAGAGAGAGAGAGAGAGTACACACGAAATACGTGGTTCACCCAATGTGGGCTACGTCCACGGGAAAGCAGCCACTCAATGGCTTTAGTACTTTAAAACAAGAAGTAGTTTACAAAGGGATTATACCCTTAATGGAGCTCCCGCCTTGCTTCACTCTCACCACCTCACACTCACCTTGTTGCATCAACTTCACACTATGAAATGTGTGTAGAAATGGCCTCCTTTTATAGGCCAAAATGGCTGCCCTCTCTCATGAGAGGCAGCCATGTGTAGCCGCCCTTGTGTAGATAAGTCCAAATCGGACCCTCCAATCCGCCCATGTGTAGCCGCCCTTGAGAAGACAAGTTCGCTTTTGAATTCGGCCACCGGCCACCGGCCATTGACTTCCGACCACCGGCCACCAGCCATTGACTATCGGCCACCGGCCAACTGGCCAACCGACGGTTGTTTTTTGACCACTTTTCGGCCGCCGTCCGGCAATAATATTCCGACGAAAAGGAATATTCCGGCCCCTGATTTTTGGCCGTGAAAATTTTGGTTTCCGGCGAGTGATTTTCCTTCATGCACGATGGCTTCTCCTCATAATGGGGGCCTTACAAATGTGCGCTTTTACCACAGAAAATTACAAGGGTAAATCAGGCTCCATACTTAACAATCTCCCACTTGGAGACTGATCTCCAAACCAAACCTGTGACTGCTTTCCATTTTGGCTTCTTATCCTTGAGTTCCAATTGAAGATGAGCAAAAGCTCAACTTCTCCTTGTTGACCACCTTTCTAAACATGTCTGCAGGATTTTCACTTGTATGCACCTTTCCTAGCTTTAGCTGTCCCTCTTCCAAAAGAGTGCGTATGAAGTGATATCTCACCTCAATGTGCTTTGTCCTTGAATGAAAGGCTGAGTTCTTCGCAAGATGGATAGCGCTTTGGCTATCACTGTACAAGACACAATTGTCTTGTTTGAATCCAAGCTCTTCTAAGAATCTGTGAAGCCACAGAATTTCTTTGCTTGCCTCCGTCATTGCTACATACTCTGCTTCCGTGGTAGAAAGTGAAACCACTTTCTGCAGCTTTGAAGCCCAGCTTGCTACTGTGCCTCCAACCGTGAACACATAGCCAGTAGTGCTCCTTCGAGTATCTTTGTCACCTACCATATCTGCATCAGCATACCCTTCTAAAAAAATATCAGTTCCTCCAAAATACAAAGCATTTGTTGTTGTCCCTTTTAGATACCTAAGTATCCACTTCACAGCTTGCCAATGCTCTTTACCTGGGTTGTCCATGAACCTACTCACAACTCCCACTACATGTGCAATGTCTGGCCTTGTCCAGACCATAGCATACATAAGAGAACCTACCGCTGCAGCATATGGAACTTTAGACATGTAGGCTATCTCCTCTTGTGTCTTTGGACACATATCCTTCGTTAGTTTAAAATGACCAGCCAAAGGTGTAGAAACTAGTTTTGCATTTTGCATTGCAAACCTTTCTAGTACCTTCTTGATGGAATCTTCTTGAGATAGCTTTATTGTCTTCTTCGTCATGTCCCTTGATATTTTCATACCAAGTATCCACTTTGCAACACCTAAATCTTTCATTGAAAAAGATTTAGACAGCTCCTCTTTTAGGTCTTTGATGTCTTGCATGTTAGCACTTGCAATCAACATGTCATCAACATACAACATTAGGATGATGAATTTCCCATCTCCCAAATTCTTCGTGTAGATGCAGTGATCCGAGTTGCATCTTGTGAATCCATGATCCAACATCCACCGATCAAACTTCAAGTATCATTGTCTTGATGCTTGCTTTAAACCATACAAGCTCTTCTTTAATCTGCAAACCATTTTCTCCTTACCTTTTACTTCATACCCCTTTGGTTGAAGCATGTAGATTTCCTCCTCTAAGTCAGCGTGAGGGAATGCCATATTTACATCCATTTGCTCAAGATGTAGATCATGAGCAGCCACAAGGCTTAAGACAAGCCTTATTGAGTTCATTTTTACAACAGGAGAAAATATTTCATTGAAGTCAATACCTTTCTTTTGAGAAAAACCTTTTACCACAAGCCTAGACTTGTACCTTTTCTTCCCACCTTCTTCTTCCTTCAACTTACACCCATTTGTTTTGAAGTGCCCGCTTACCTTTAGGAAACTCAACCAACTCCCATGTTTGGTTGCGATGTAGTGAGTCCATCTCCACTTGCATGCTCTTCGTCCATTCTTCTTTGGATTCATGTTGCATAGCTTCTTTGTATGATTCTGACTCTCCAGAATCTGAGATCAAGAGATGGTTGAAGGAAGGAACAAACCTTTCTGGAGGTCTGCTTGCTCTTGTAGATCTTCGGGGAATAGGTTGAGGCTCCTCATAAGGTTGAGGTTGTTGCACATTGTCACCGTTTGCAGTCCTTGAGTCTTCACCGTCCTCAAGATCCATGTACTCATCACTTGTTTCTTTTGTTTGTTTTCTTTCCAAGTAATCTTTGTACATATTTTTTTCGTTAAAAATTACATCCCTACTCCTTAAGATTTTACCATCTTCAGGATTCCATAGGCGATACCCAAAGTCACCTTCTCCATAGCCAATGAAGAAACACTTTTTGGACTTTGCATCTAGCTTTGATCTTAGGCTTCTATCTATGTGGATGAAAGCCTCACACCCAAACACTTTGAGAAATGTATAATTCACCGGTTTACCTGTCCATGCCTCTTCTGGAACTCCCCCATCCAATGCCGTTGAGGGTGACCGATTGATTAAGTACACAGAAATACTTACAGCTTCCGCCCAAAGTTCAAGCGGTAGGCCTGCATGTAGCCGCATGCTTTGTGCTCGCTCCATGATTGTCCTGTTCATCCTTTCTGAAATCCCATTTTGTTGAGGTGTCCTTGGGGTTGTTCTTTGCCTCTGAATGCCATTGGTAGCACAAAAGCTTTCAAAAGCTTGGCTTCAATATTCGCCTCCATTGTCAGATCTGAGGCATTTAACCTTGGTACCTGTTTCATTCTCCACACACGCTTTTCACCTTTGAAATATGGAAAATACATCGGATTTATTCTTCATGACATAAACCTATGTTTTTCTAGTCACATCGTCTATGAATGTTACATAGTAAAATGAGCCACCAAGTGATGGTGTACTTGCAGGACCCCAAACATCAGAATAAACCAACTCAAGTTTTTTATTTTTTCTTTCATTTCTTGATTTTGAAATTTTACCCTCTTTTGTTTACCATAAACACAATCTTCACAGAACTCTAAGTCCACTTCTTTCAAACCTGGTAGAAGCTTCTTTGTTTGAAGGATTTGCATTCCTTTGGCACTCATATGCCCAAGTCGGTAGTGCCACACCGCACTGTCAACTTCTGTAGTTGCTGCACAAGATGAAGGTTGCGTGCTAACAGTACACAAGTAAAGTGTGCCGACTTTTTCTCCCTTGGAAACCACCAAAGATCCCTTTGAGATCTTCCACCGTTTGTTTCCGAATGCAATGGTGTGACCTTCATCGGCCAATTGTCCTGTAGAGATCAAATTTTTGCGAAGAGAAGGAACATGCCTAACATCTTTAAGCTTCCATTCATTTCCATTAGTAGTTCTGACAGAAACTGTACCTTTGCCGACAATCTCACAAGCTTCATCATCTCCCAAGTATACATACCTAAAATTACCTTTGGTGTAGTCTTGGAATTAGACACATTGTCTAATGAGAGAATTAGAGAATCTTGCTCTACTTTACCTGCCACATTGGCCTCCGATGTTGGCTTGTTGTCTTGAAACTCTGTCTCCTTCTTCTTCTTGGACCAGCAATCCTTCTTGACGTGGCCCTTCTTGCCGCAGTTCCAACATTCAAGAACTGACTTTGTGCGTGACTTGCTCCGCCTTGAGCGATCACGACCCTTTTGGTTTTTGAACCTTTTCTTAGGCCTTCCTCTTGTTTCCACTGACAGTGCAGCACTTGATGATTCTCCTGTGCTTCTCCTTCGTATTTCCTCGCTTAGGACAACACCCACAACATCATCAAACTTAAGAGTATTTGTGCCAGAAATAGAATTACTTACAGCCATCACAAGGCTATCCCAACTATCCGGTAGAGATGATAGTATAAGGAGAGCTCGCACTTCGTCATCGAAATTGATTTTCACTGATCGAAGTTGACTTATGTTTGTATTAAAGTCATTTAGGTGTTCTGCAAGTGAACCATTCTCTGCCATCTTTAGATTGAACAAGCGCTTCATAAGAAATACCTTATTGGATGCCGATGGTTTTTCGTAGAAGTCATCAAGTGACTTCATCAAGTCCTCCATGGTCTTCATCTCCAAAACATTGAAGGCCACTGTTGATGCCAAGCTTAACCGGATTGTTCCCAGTGCCTTTCGATCAAGGACAATCCATGCTTCATCTGCCATCGTTGCGGGCTTCTTTGCAAGACCGCCTAGTGGAAAATAGAGGTCCTTCTGGTAGAGATAGTCTTTAATCTGCATCTTCCAATGTTGGTAGTTTTTGCTGTTGAAATTCTCAATCTTGAGCTTCCCTTCCTCCACCATAACTCCCACTCAATTCAAGGAATTCTTTCCTTGAGATAACTTAGCTACGAGCAAACCTTGCTCTGATACCAGTTGTTAGGAAATAAGACGTAGCTAAATAGATAATTGAGTAGATTACTTAATGG
Source organism: Adiantum capillus-veneris (assembly GCF_014529385.1). Classification (NCBI taxonomy): domain Eukaryota; kingdom Viridiplantae; phylum Streptophyta; class Polypodiopsida; order Polypodiales; family Pteridaceae; genus Adiantum; species Adiantum capillus-veneris. The sequence continues at coordinate 12,456,134 of NC_140946.1, read as the reverse complement.
AGAGAGACAGATTTACATACACAAGATTATAGAGTAGAGAGAGAGAGAGAGAGTACACACGATATACGTGGTTCACTCAATGTGGGCTACGTCCACGGGAAAGCAGCCACTCAATGGCTTTAGTACTTCAAAACAAGAAGTAGTTTACAAAGGGATTATACCCTTAATGGAGCTCCCACCTTGCTTCACTCTCACCACCTCACACTCACCTTGTTGCATCAACTTCACACTATGAAATGTGTGTAGAAATGGCCTCCTTTTATAGGCCAAAAGGGTTGCCCTCTCTCATGAGAGGCAGCCATGTGTAGCCCTGCTTGTGTAGATAAGTCCAAATCGGACCCTCCAATCCGCCCATGTTTGGCCGCCCTTGAGAAGACAAGTCCTCTTTTGAATTCGGCCACCGGCCACTGGCCAACCGGCCAACCGACGGTTGTTTTCCGACCACTTTCCCGCCACCGTCCGGCCATAATATTCTGGCGAGGGAAAATTTTTGGCCCCTGATTTTTGGCCGCCGTGAAAATTTTGGTTTCCGTGGAGTGATTTTCCTTCACGCACGATGGCTTCTCCTCATAATGGGGGCCTTACAAATGTGCGCTTTTACCATAGAAAATTACAAGGGTAAATCAGGCTCCATACTTAACAGTATTTCTAGTTCTGGGCATCTTGCAATGTATTGATTTATTCTACTTGCACAATCCCTAACAGACTCACCTTGTTTCTGTGTGAAGCTATAGATTTGAGCTACCATGTTATGTTTGATTCCCGTTTTGGAACATGCAACTACAAATCCTTGAGCTAATGTATTTAAGTCCATGATCGACCTTGGTGGAATGTTTTGGAACCAAGTCAATGCTTTTCCTTCTAATGTCATTCCAAATCCCTTGAATTGAGTATGGAAATCAAATATGCAGTCTACTCTTAGCACTTGCTTAAAACTTGCTAAGTGGTCATATGGATCCCTAGATCCACTGTATTTTTTGGCCCATTTTTGAAAATCAGCTGGTCTAACACGTCTATTTGGTTCAACTCCCGGTCTCCTAGCAGTTGGTCCTATCCCAAGTCCTTCAAACCAGTCTATTGGAAATAGTGACTCATGTAGCCCTGGACTGGCTTTAGTGTCATGTGATTTTCTTTGCAATGAGGTACCTTTGGGTTTTTTAACATTACTCTTAAAAGATCTCTCACGGAGTTCCTCTCTTGGAATAGTCTCTGGTCCTTGACCCAATATCCAATCTCTAATGGAGTACCCTTGGTATTTGGTTTTTTCCACCTCCTCATGACTCATCATAACAAAGTTATTCTTATAACAATCCCTAAATAGGTAGGTTGGTAGATCTGCTCGACCCTTGTCTTTGATTTTGAAGATATAGATGATCTTCATGGGTGTTAACTGTTCTGATTTGGCATGAGAAGTCCATAGAATATCTTTGACATTTCTATCCTCCCAACAATAAAATCCGATCCATGCTAAGCCATTTCAAAAAGGCTTCAAATCAACTTGATCGTATCCCTTGAATTCTAGAGTCGGTGGTCCTTCTTTTGCTGCCATATCTGGAATTATGGAATTTACTTCTAACCCCCATTTGTCTATTATGTCAAGGTTTTCAACTTGTAAATATTGAGTTTTGTTTTTATCCATATACATTTTTCCTTGTTTGTTTGCCGTGATTTCCTCTTCAAACGCTCTGTCATGGTTATCAATGCGAATGACATACTCTTTGTTAGGATCTAGGTAAACTTGAGCTCCATGTCCATTAGTCTTATAAAATGTGAGTATGTGCTTATATCGCGCTGTCATTCTGGTTTCTGAATGAGTTGAATAGGAAGACATTTCAGATGTTGATTTTGAAAAAGTATTTGAGACTTCTTCAAAGATAGTATCCAAGTGATGACCTTGATTCACACTCTCTTCGGTGGATACTCTACTAGCGGTCTCACCAAATATGCCTTGGTTTGCTAGTATACGACCAGATCTAAGGTTCATGTAGACTTGTGAAGCCCTGGATAGAGTACTTACCGCGTGAAATTGACATGTTATCAATTTCTTCCACTTAACTTGATTGCAACTCCTGTCAAGCTTTCAATTCCTTGTTTGTAACCTGATTTCTGTATCATTTTTAATCAAGTTAGCTATTCTTTCACAAAGACTGTATAATTTTGGTAACGCTTGTGACTAGTCTATGTGTATCACTTCAATTTGAGCTAAGTGAGTCAGCAATTGAGACTTTTAGATTCTACTTTTGCCAAAAGCCAAAGGACTATCTGCAACCTAGAAATTGAGTGAACATGTAATAATTTGAATTTGATTGAATCCAAAATTGACCGGTGGTCTTGTATTATGTTGTTCTAACACTATACAAACTCAAAAGTTCAAAAGTTTGTCTCTGTCTATCAGAAGTAAATAATCGTGATTATCTACTTTTCTCAAATTTTTACACTTTTTGGCTTGTTTTGCCAAGTATTCAACTTGTTAAGGTCTCTGGACAAGTTTCATTGAGTATGAACAAAACTTGTCCAAGTTTTGTGTCCGGAGACTCAGTTTTTGAGAATCTCGCTTAAGTCTCACTTTTGTGATCCAAATTTCACCAAATTGGATTTGTGTGGTCTACTTGATATTCTTGACCTTGTGGTATTCTCAAATGTGCAAAAATGTCCAATTTTGTAGCATATGTAAATAATAACGATTATTTACTTCTAATATTTTTGTGCAACTTTTTGTCACTATGTTGACACAAAATGATTAAGTAGCTCAATTTAAGCTTCCTAGCCAAGTTTTATCAAGCTTGGATAATCCCCTGTTCAAATGGTCAACAATTCTGTGTCTGCATAGTACTGACTTTAAAAATATGGTCACAATTTTCACTTCAATGATCCAAATCTATCAAATTTGATTTGTGGTCTTAATATAACATGATAAAACTAGTGGTATGTTGAATTGGTCAAAAAAGTTAAAAAATGAGACAAAAGTAAATAATCGTGATTATTTACTCCTGGTAAATTTTTGCATCTTTTTGGTCAACTGAGCCTGTGCACTTTTTTATCACTTCAATATAAGCCTCTGAGACAAGTTTCACTAAGTTTGATAAGATTTTTCCAATTCACACTCAAGTTCTTGATAATCAGTACAAATTTCACTTTCTACCAAGGTTTTGGTCAGTTTGGTGATCCAAATTCTATGGGCCTTTACAAAAGATATTTGTACACATGCATAGAGTCTTTGGTATCAACCTTGGCCACTTTTTAACTGAAAGAAAATAATCACAATTATTTACTTTTGACCTAAAATGAGCACTTTTTTCAACTTTTTCAGTGGGGACAGTCTTTTTATGACCTGTTTTAAGCCTATGAGACGACTTAAAATTTAATTTGGCCTAAAATGTCAAGAAAAAGTAAATAATCTGAGTTTTTGCAAACTCTTGAAAATTTACCTCAAATACGTCCTTAAGCTTACCCACTGGTTCATACAACTTTTAAAGCATAATCATCAGCCAGATTCATTGGTGGTTGACAGTCTTTTGGTGTTGTTTCGAGTTGTAGTTCTAAAATTCTGCAACTTCACATAAACAACTCACAATTGATTCCTTTGGATAGAGCAATATTCTGAGATCCCACCTCGGATTCTACTTACCCTACTCCTAGATTCTAATGCAATGGGGTTGTGGAAAGTATCCTCAAACACTCATTTTCTTATTTTTTATGATTTTCCTTGATCCTAAGACTTGTATCTTCCATCAATCATTCTCAAAATCCAATCTAATCCTACAATTCTAAAGTCTTGAAAAGGTACTTAGCAAGTACACTTACTTCCAAGCTACCTCTACACAACAAAAGATGACAATCCTAAGCTATACGGTTTTGAAAAGAGATTTTTGACTCTAGGTGATCCTAGAGGAAGTTAAAGGAAAACTACACTAAACGCTCGTGTTTTTCCCTAGTTTAGGTCTCTTCGATACCTGGCAATGGCACCAAATGTGGGACGGGTGTCTAACCTCACTCCTATCTTATTGCAGACATAGCGAGAACTATGAATATAATTGTCAATCCATGGGACGAAGCTGACTTAACTAGTGCATGGAGGCTACAAGATGTTATCAATCTCTTAGAGATTATTAGACAACTAGCATCTAACTCAAGCTACACTCAAATGATAAAAATCACCAAAAGCTAGTCGCTAATGGGCAAACAAATCATAACCGTTACAGCATCAAATGATATCCAAATGTTACGAAACTTCTAGGATATGCTTATAAGACCTAAGCACACATGCTTATGGTCTCATATCTCAGTTTACGTCAAGTAAAAAAATTGTAATTATTAACAGCTGTGAGTTCTTCACCTAGTCATTTTTGACCTAGAATGCATCTAAATGCTTAGCAATCATGCCCCAATACCCTGCCTATACTTATTTTATAATTTTTAAGCTTAAATTCCTATTTATGATGAAATCAGGCCGCGGGTCGATGATGCCAAAAGCTACAGATTATCATGAAATGTTTACGTCAATGCGTAGAGCTCTTACCTGCGTTGCAACGCAACAGACATCACTGCAATGGGACAACCGGGAAGGAAGCAGGAAGGGTGAGAAGGAGAGAAGTGAGTGCCGTTAGCTCACATTGTGTTTCATTCTCCAAAATTTACAAAATACTTACAAAAATTGGCTTTTATACCTTAGCCAAGGTTTTTGTGGTCAAAACTAACAATCTGGGAGCTCTAGCTAAAGATAGGTTGATACAATCTGGAAGCTTGTAGCCCCGGCTGATCAATTACACTGTTTATCTGGATAGTAGGAATTACAACATTCTCGATTCATCAAAATAATAAGTGTTTTTACAATAAAAGCTCCAAAAAATGTTATCCGAGTTAGCTTACTGCTAACAAAGGCTCGCCCCCTCCTACTAGGGATATGTGATTACTTTATGGTCTTCACATAAGCATCCAATTTTACCTAGAGTTTGACCATTGAACATTACCTTTGAATTTGGAACCTTAGCATTTTGGAAGTCTTAATGGGCTGAACCTTAAGGTCTTTGAAGCCCATTTTTGCACATTGCTCTTTTGCAGATGGCCTCTCCTTTGGATCCCTACTATGACCCGTCTGTCAGCTTTAACCAATATTCTAGAATTTTCTCCCCTGGTACTTTCCCATATTAAATGATCAGCTTAACATGAGAAAATTATTTAGGAGGATTAGATATTAGTTATTATGACATTACCTCTCTCTTGAAGTCATAGTCGTCCTGGGGTAGAGAAGATAAAGCCTATTCAGTAGTCCTTTTTCTAACGGATAGAGGATCCCTATCTTACCCTAGGACATCGTTCCAGAATGGATGACTTATCCATTTAGCGCTTGAGAGCTTAAGCTTCCACCAGCATGTCTGCGCATTAGTCCTATCAAGATTCCATAGTAGAGTGCCCTCCTAGACCCCATTCTCTTCCTAACGGAGGACGTGCGCCAAATTTGGAGGGGGGAATGTTAGCAGCATGGCTAACACATGCTACACCGATTATGCACCAAGCTAGGGATGTGCTTTGGGCGTGCACAATATTTCGTATTCACATTGTATAAGGCATATGGCTCGACTTAATCCCATAGTAGAAAGTCTTAAAGTGCATGCTTTTATAAGAAGCCCTTTTATGCAAAGAGGCTTCATTCTTGAGTAGTCACTCTTGAGTGTTTACTTTATGGATGGCCTAGCCTTGAGCTTAATGCCCATGCTTGGAAGGCTAGTAATAATCCTTTGTAGTCAGGGAAGCTCTTCTTGCTTAATCTAATCTCTATTTTGCACATTAGTCTTGTCTTATCTACATTTCATTATGTCATGAAGTAGTTTTACACTCTCATTATTCTTAGTAGATTTGAGAGAGGCAATGACTTCTTGCTTTGATCTTAACTCTTCTCTACCATGAGCATTTCAATTACTTGATGACTTCTCTAATTCTCTTGATTAGTGTAGTATGTGTGCACTCTTGGTCACGTAATTAGACTTGTGCCTAATTGTGTGCTTAAGTGTGTGAAGGTTTAAGAGCCTTGAGATCAATTCCACTTGTGTGTGATATGATAAGATTACCTTGGTTGGCATGTGATGATTGAGGAGGCCAACTTCAATGCAATTAGTGTGTGCTTTGGTCATGTTGGGATTTAGGCCAACTGACCGGACATCCCACTTACTACTAACCCATCTACTAACTTAACCCATGTATACACTTATTCTTTAATACAGAAAAGAATAAGGAGCTGCACAGGATAACATTGTTGTGCGCTCCACCCAAAGCAGGTCTCTCTCTCTCTCTCTCTCTCTCTCTCTCTCTCTCTCTCTCTCTCTCTCTCTCTCTCTCTCTCTCTCTCTCTCTCTCTCTCTCTCTCTCTCTCTCTCTCTCGCACTCGCACACGCTTCCCGTGGCACCTTCAACTGGTATCAGAGCAAGGTTTGTGCTTGCCGTTCTCGCGTCCGTGCACCCGTGCACTTTCAAAAGTGCAAATAGGTTTTTAGTTTTAGCATTGGTAAATTCAGCGTTCCGAGAGCATTTCCTTCAGGTGTCCTCCGGTTTTATTCCCCATTTCGAAGCTGTTCGTGTAGTCAAAAGCTATTTCCGAGTTACGCTTTAGGAGTTTTATTTTTCAACTCCACTTTTGCTACAGCTATAGGCACATGTGCAGGTTGTTCAAAGACTATTTTGGGATGGTATATAGTCGTTTTATGGCTATTATGTGTTATTGAGATGGTGTTTATGGGTTGATTAGGAGCACTTTTTGGCATCGACATTGTCTCGGGTTTCTGAGGCATCCATCTCCTCACAGGTTCTTGCATACATACAGGACATCCAGGTTTCTTACAGGTTGTAGTGTTTTGCATCAACACAGATTTGAGTGGGAGTACTTGATGCGCATATACATTGTTTTGGCATTTTTGATAGTGCTTGAGCTCTTTTGAGAGCGGTTTTACTCCCCGTAGGGATTTGTTTACTACTTGCACATTATTTTGGCGCCTGTCTGAGCACGTATACTGCACCTTGGAGTATTGTTGACACTGGATGTACGTTGAGTTGCGGAAACTGCCATATGTACCTTTTGTGGAGCTGATTTGGCTTGTTTCTGGCAGTCCCCATTGTTTTTGAGACTCAGTTTGGAGTCTCTTTCTGAGACTGGGCTGGTTTCTTGTCTGCATAACCTTTTGTGAGGGTTGATAGCGTGAGGTTTTATTGAGCTGGGGATTCTCTCATAGTGAGATTCTTTCAGTGATACACGTTGCTACCCCTTTTTGTGGCCTCGCCATAGGACATGTATAGAGAGAGCTAGGTGCATTTGACGCCGACGTGTTGGCAGTATTGGGTCAGTTTTTGACTTTTTATGCACAGTTAGTGGTTGATGCACCAGTCTTATGCTCTGAGAGCATTACTTTTGATACGTTACTGATCTCTTGTGATAATTTTGGATTGATATTTTGTCAGTTTTTCTGGGAAACTGCCAAAATTTTCCCAGGATTACCAGTTTTTATGGCCATATTATCTTTAGCTTATAGCCATGTCATCTAGTGGTGAAAAAATTATTTACAATATCCAGAAATTTGATAGGATGAATTTTTCCATCTAGAAAGAGCAGATTCAAGATGTTCTTGCCAGTTGGATCCTATCATGGAGCGCCCAGAGGGTGAGTATACATATGTTGAATGGGAGAAACTTGATGCTAAGGCCAAATCTACCCTCCATTTACATTTGGCTGAATCTTTGTACTTTACTATAGTTAGAGAAAGGATTGCTAGAGATATATGGGATAAGTTGTGTTCCAGTTACAATAATAAAAGTGCCACTAATAAGGTTTTCTTGATGAAGAAGCTCTTTGACCTTTGTATAAAGGAAGAGGGCACTATTTCTACTCACATTAATAAGTTTAATATCATTTTACTCAGTTGACCACTCAAGGTTTGGTCTTCGATGAGGAAATAAAATGTATCTTCTTGCTATGCAATTTACCCTTGTCTTGGGATACGTTTTGTACTAATGATTAGCAACTCAGCACCTGGTATTGATGTAGTGTGCAATGACTTCCTTGGGAGTCTGTTTACCGAGGAGATTCACATGAAATCTCTCGAAGGCAAGAAGGATGGTGATGCATATGTTGCTAGTGATAGACAGAGGGGTCGCACTCAAAGTCATGCAAAAAGCAAGGAACATGGGGGCTCATGCAATAAGTCTTGGGGTTCTATGTGTAATGTCGAGTGCTATCACTGCCATAAAAAAGGGCATGTGAGGAAGGATTGCAGGAAATGGCAGCAAAGCAAGAAGGATAAACAATTCGGTGACACTTCTAAGTTTGATGATTCAAACAAGGGCAAAGCAAAGTTAGAGGAGATCAATGTGCTAGAGTCTTCAAATGCTCCTATTGTAGAGACTCTTCTAGTGGTTGTTATGCCACTTACCTCTGACGTATTGATCTTCACAACAGATCTACCTATTGAGGCTCTTGTTATAGAAGATGCACAATATGCACAGGATTGGATAGTAGATTCTGGTGCGAGTTTCCATGTGACACCACATAGAGAGTGGTTCTCTACTTATTCTCACTCTTGTGGAAAAGTGAGACTTGGTGATGCTTATGAAGTAGACATTGAGGGTGTCGAAAACATTAAGGAATGGCACGCACTTTACTTTATGTAATGTCAGACATGTGCCCAAGTTGACTAAAAGCTTGATTTCTGTTGGTCAGTTTGATGATTTGGGCTACAACACCACATTTGGAAATGGTTCGTGGATAGTACGCAAAGGTAATCTTGTTGTACTCAGAGGTGAGAAGCATGGTACCTTGTATTCCACACATGTGTCAGATGTTGGTCATGATTACATATCTATAGCCGAGCTGCCGTCTACTGAAAGGCAATTTACTGCACCATACACACCAACTCAAAATGGAGTTGCTGAGTGCATGAATCGTACAATTCAGGAAAGAGTCACAGCCATGCTTTCTAGGGAAAATCTCACACAAGGCTTTTGGGCAGAAGCCATCTTGATCGCAGTGCACATTATAAATCATTCGCCTAGTACGCCATTGAGTTATGAGGTTCCAAAAGAGTTATGGTCTAAACGTCAGCCCCACAATGACCATCTATGTGTTTTTGGTTGTGAATCTTATGCTCACGTGCCTAACAACTTGGATATAAGTTAGAGTCAAAGTCACACAAATGTATTTTCATTGGATATAGTGCAAATGGAGAGATGGGATATTGTCTCTGGCACCCAGAATCTTGTCAAGTCATCCGTAGTTCAAATGTGATCTTCAATGAATCGAAGATGCATAAACAACCTATCAAGGAAATAGAGGTTTGGAGAGACACTTTTGAGGATGTTGCCTCAAAGATAGTGGAATCAACTCAGCGAGCTTGTGATGTACTTCCACTAGCAATGCTCTAGAGGGAGCGGATAGAAATGGTCAAGAAGTGAGACGGTCTACTAGAGTCTCTCCTCCACCTGCACGTTTTGAACTAGGTCTTGATTACATCATGTTGACCGATTGCGGTGAGCCAAGCTACTACTAAGAAGCCATGATGACGGATGATGTGGTGAAGTGGGAGCAGGCTATGGAATTTGAGCATAACTCGATTTTTGCTAATGAAACTTGGGACTTGGTAGAATTTCCAAATGATGCAAAAGCTTTACCTTGCAAATGGGTTTACAAGAAGAAATTTACCTCAGGTGATCCAAATACAAAGTACAAGGCTAGACTTGTAGCCAAAGGGTTCAAATAGCAAAAGGGAGTCAATTTTGATAAAATTTTCTTGCCTGTTGGTCAAGATGACAATGCTTAGAACCATACTTGGTCTTGTAGAAATTGAGGACATGGAACTTGTCCAAATGGATGTGAAGACATCAATTCTTCACGGGGATCTTGATGAGGATGTTTACATGCAGTAGCCTGAAGGGTTTGTTCAGGAGAATGCATCTTGTGAGGAGCTAGTATGTAATCTCCAAAAAGGCACTTTATGGCTTAAAGCACATGGTTCAAGGTAGTGGTATCATAAATTTGATGCATGTATGAGGTCTCAAGGATATAAAAAGAGCGAAGAGGATCACTGCTTGTACACAAGAAAGCTAGATGATGGCTCGATGATCATTCTAGTTTTGTATGTTGATGACATGCTTATAGCTGGGAATCCATTGCCAAAATTTCCAACTTGAAGAAAACACTTAGCAATAATTTTCCAATGAAATATTTGGGGGATACTACACACTTTCTTGGCATGCGAATCAAAAGAGATTGCAAACGTCGTATCCTTGAGTTATCTCAGGAAACATACATTGAGAAAGTTTTGCCGCATTTCAATATGCAGGGGGGGAAAGCATTGACTACCCCAATGTAGGCATTCTTGAAACTCAACAAGGAAGATGTACCCAAATTTGATGCTAAGCGAGCTGAAATGGCTAAGGTACCATATTCTTTGACAGTGGGCGACTAGTCTCATGTATGCTATGGTAGCCACAAGGCCAGCCATTGCTTTTGCAGTGGGAGTGGTGAGTTGATATATGGAAAATCTTGGCAGCAAGCATTGAGAAGTAGTGAAGCACATTCTTAGGTACCTCAAAGGTACGGTCGGCAGGTGTTTACACGTCGGGAATAGTGATGCATCCATCGTGGGTTATGTGGATGAAGACTATGTGGATTGTGTCGACATAAGGAGATCGACATCTGGCTATGTCTTCATATTTGCTGGAGCAGCAGTATCTTGGAGGTCATGTATTCAAGATTGTACGCCATCTTTCACAATAGAAGTAGAGTACGTTGCATTGTCGGATGCAAGTAAAGAGGCTGTTGTTTAATGGTTGGTTTAGCCGAGCAGTTTTGCACACAGATTTTGACAATTCGTCTGACATTTCACTTTGACAACCATACAAATTCATCCTATTGCACACGCATCATTACAACAACACACACACTTTGAACTGAACATTTTTGCACTTGTATTGTACTCAGAACATGGAATACACAGAGAGAATGAAATAGAAATACAAGAACTAATCTGAATTCTGCATTCGAAAAACTGTTGCATCTGACATACTGCATCTAACAGCTAGAAATCCACCATTACACAGAGAATCCGCCCATCCCATCACACTACATAACTGAATGGCTTTCTTCCTCACATGAAAGAGAAAAAACGACCCTTAACTTCCAAGATCCAAAAAGTCACTTAAAATAGACTATGGTTCACACCCTTGTCAAAAGTAATCCTCCTAAGGTCTAACTCTAACACTTGGCATAGCCCGGTGGCTTGAGCCATAGGCTGATCTCGGACCAACAATCCCTTGATCCGTAAACTAGAGAAAAGAAGAAACTTGAAAATATAAAACAAAATCAGCATAACAGCCATCTAAATATCCTCCTATTTGAAATTTTGCAAATGATCTAACTTTTCTTCTACAATATAATCCTCCACTGATTTTTGATGAATATGCCATACTACTGACTTTTTGCTTCTCTGACTTCTTGCCTTGCCATTGAATAAATTCTTCCTCCACATTTTGAAAATTGGACCATACTCCCTTGTCAAACTGAATGAAAGAAACTTGACTGTCAAATCAGACAACACTTTTGCAACACTCAAAATTTCCGCCTTGATGAAGAAAGTCCTCATAAACTCCATCGGATCATCCTTCTGAGTAAAGCACATTTCACTGAATCCATCTGTCAATTCCTCTTGAACTTCTTGAGGATCCATACAAACTTGTAACACATTCCTCTTCCACAAATCAACAACTCCAAAATCTGGAACACATGAAAATCTAAATTCTGACAAGCCGCCATCCACATCTATGAGGATTCTATCTAATCCATTCTTATCAAAATCTGACCATAAAACAATCCGCTCAGCTACATTCTTTGCAACTGAATGTTCTCCTTTCACATACTCAATCTTTGACATCAAAATATGATCTTTGACATCAATCTTGAATCTGCCAAGTATCAAGATAAGCTTCCATAAACTTTTTTGGTATTCTTGTATCATCTACAATGTAACCATAGCAATTATCTGCAACAAACATGCTTTGACGACCTAGAATGGATTTGCCTCTTGTTCCTCCATATTCATCATGAAGAAATTCAATTGTTGAAAATTCCTCCCATTGATAAGCTGATTCCAACTTCTGTTTATAGGATTGAGATATCACTTCTGCAATATCCTTTGGCTGTATATCCTCTTGTTTTGCTGATCTTCCACTTGCTTCCTTTTTTGATATTTCACCTCTGACTTATTTTGATATTCTGCATCATACTTTCTCCTTGAATCCAATTTGATCCTCCACACCTGTTTTGACATAATTGGACTTGTAAAACCTGCTTCAGATCCTTCAAATGTCTACATTTGACATCCTCCAAGCTGAATGCTATCATAACAACTTTTGTCAAATAAATTTGAACCCAAATCTGCCAAATAGTCGATTTGATCACCAAATTTCTTCACAATGAAAACCTCCTGCAAGTTAAATTGAACATTTTTTATCCACATCAAAGATTTAGATACTTCAAAACCAAAGTTTTCACCCTCAACAACTTTTGTGACCTCCCACATAAGAATTTGACATTCCACTGTTGACTTCTGCTTTGCATCCGCATCTCTAATCAGTTTTTCTATTTTCCCATCACATTCCTTTCCACGCTCTCTATCATCTATGACCAAAGCTTCAACCAACAAACTATTCCCCTGCATCATTGCATCCTTTCTCTTTGGCTTAATTTGCATCAAGATCTGACTTCCATGATGACAACTCAAATTTGCATTCATTCTATATCTCTACTGAATTACCGAAATTGCATCTTCTTTCACATTAAACTAATTCTTGTACACATTTGAACCCATACCTTCCAGATTTGAATAATCCCAAGCACATACATGAATGAACTCCTGCAATAACTTCTTCAAATTCAATATAAATCTATCATCAAGATGAACACTGATTTTGAAAACTTTTGGACTCAATTTAGATCCCAAAGTCAGCTCTTGCAAAGCATCCTTCTTCACCCTTGAAACTACCTCCATCAGCTTGTCATACAAGCTCTCAACTCTTGTATTTTCTTCTTTTGTTGCAATATCCCCGTCCAAATTGTTGAAATCCTCCTTCACATTTGACCTCTGATTGACTTCTGTCTTTTGAATTAAATTCTAATCTGCATCTACATTCTCTGACTTTTGAATTAAATTATGATCTACATCTGCATTCTCTGACTTATCAGATGACTTTTTAGAGTTCTCTTGACAAACTGTAAATTCAGACACAATAAAATGACTTTTTGCTTGAATCTGTAAACCATCACAATCAGCATATGTAAAATCCTTTATGGTTTGTTCAACGCGCTGAGATCCTGATTTCAAAATTTTTGCTTATGGGGTTCATGTATCAATGCCACAACATCATTTGGCTACAAATCCTCTTGTGTGAATATGTTTGGTTGAAGTTCCACAGTCACTGCGTGAGCATACTTTAGTGGTAGGTTAGGAGTAGCTAAGGGCTCTTTGAGGCTCTCTTGGCCAATCTCCTTCTGCACTTCCTTCTCCTCCATCTTTGTTACTCCCACTTGGTGACTTTCAAACTCCATGCCAATCCAAATGTCATCATCATCACTGGACTCCCCTTCAAACGGATCCTCAAATGTTTCTGCTTTTTGTAATCACTCAATGCTTTTCTTGCTTGAACATGACTTTCTCTTGTCCCCTTTATGAGTATCCAACCATTCATATTCATTGTCCAAGTCATCCTCAAAATCAGTTAGCCTTTGTAATGCATTCTTCATTTCCCCCAAATCTAATGCTTTATGCACTTTACGGATTATTCTATGAAACTTTGTGCATAAATCAACCATACACCATTTCCTACATGCATCTTTCATCGAGCATTCATCAACCGCACATGGACAGTCATCCACTTCATGCTTCCTACTCATACAAATCTTGCACTTCTTCTTCTTCTTTTTACCCCCCATTACTTCGATTCTTCTCAAAAACCTTGTGATATAATGTTACCTTCTTGTGGTTGCAAGTCAAATTCCATCTCTGCAATTCAGATTTCTCCTTGTATTCTGATCATCTTCTTCGTTCTACTTTGCGAACTGTTTGCCTTCTTGTAACTGTCATCATAACTACTACTTGGTAATCTTCTTGACACTCGTCAATCCCACAAGAGAGAGTAAATCCGACCATGAAGACGCTTCATAAGCACCGTGATCGCCAGTGTTTAATGGTTGGTTTAGTCGAGCAGTTTTGTACACAGATTTTGACAATTCGTCTGACATTTCACTATGACAACCATACAAATTCAGCCTACTGCACATGCATCATTTCAGCAACACACACACTTCAAACTGAACATTTTTTCACTTGTATTGTACTCAGAACATGGAATACACAGAGAGAATGAAACAGAAATATAACAACTAATCTGAATTCTTCATTCGACAAACTGCTGCATCTGACAACTAGAAATCCACCATTACACAGAAAATCCGTCCATCCCATCACGCTACATAACTGAATGGCTTTCTTCCTCACATGAAAGAGAAAAAACGACCCTTAACTTCCAAGATCCCAAAAGTCACTTAAAATAGACTACGGTTCACACCTTTGTCAAAAGTAATCCTCCTAAGTTCTAACTCTAACAGCTGTATGGTTATCTCACTTAGTTAAAAATCTTGGCATTGATGAGACTCTAGTGATGTATTGTGATAGTCAGAGTGCTCTTGCATTGGAAAGGAATCCCGTGTTTCACTCCAAATCAAAACACATTGAAGTCAGGTATCATCTCGTGAGAGATTTCTTGGCCAAAAAGCTCATGGATTTGGTTAAGGTACACACTGACGATGACAACCCAGCAGATGCTTTGACAAAAGGCTTAGCTTTGGAGCGGTTTACACATTGTAATGAGTTGATGGGTATATGTTGAAGCCACTAGATTGCTTCATTGTTGTACACACCAGGTCACTTGGGCTGCGTTGGCCTTCAAGTGGGAGTTTTTTTGGGATTTAGGCCAACTGGTTGGACATCCCACTTACTACTAACCCATCAACTAAATTAACCCATGTATACACTTATTATTTAATACAAAAAATAATAAGGAGCTACAACACGATAACATTGCTATGCACTCCACCCAAAGCAGGTCTCTCTCTCTCTCTCTCTCTCTCTCTCTCTCTCTCTCTCTGCTCTTGCATTTGCATTTGCACACGCTTCCCATGGAACCTTCAGGTCATGGGATGCTTTGGTTGATGTTGTTCTCTTGTGACTCAAATAAGATTGGAAAATTAGAGTTTGGTGGGTTTGATGCATGTAGGAGTTTCTTGGTTAGTGATTAGAGTGTGATTAGAGTTAGGGTTGCCATGGCTAAGCTCTACCTACATTGGAGAGGCAATCTCTTGAATCCTCTTATTCATTGTGTCTGATGATGCTCTCACACTTAGTTGTGTGATGTTTCAATGCCCTACTTGGGTGATGCTCTCTCCGGATTGATGATTTTGTCGGAGTTGGTCTATGCTATGACTACTTCCTTACACTCCTTTGACCGCTATACCTACTCACTTGGGAGATACACTTGCTCAAGCCATCGATTGATCTATTGCAGAAAATATGTATAGTACACCTGATAGAGAGCCTAGAAGAAAGGCAGTACAAGTGGCCAAGCTCACACAAAAATTTAGTGGAGATGGAGATGTAGAAAGCATATTGAGGTATTTGAACATGTATGTGATTCCCTTGAAGAGCACACTGGACTACATAAGTGGAAAGATTTAAGATTGACTTTGAGTGGAAATATTGGTGATTGGTACAGGACCTTGAGGGTCAAAGAGTGCATGCACTACCCTACTCTTAAGAGATTGTTCTTGAAAGAGCACGTACAAGAGGGACTGACTTGGGGTGTAGCATCTCAGCTCCAAAAGCCCAACAAGAGGAGGGAGAGTCAATGAGACGCTTAAAGAATCTAAAATTATTGTTGTACTCCAAATGATCGTTCAACCAATAACCAACTACTTGATAGATTCATTAGGGACTGTGACATGAAGATATCTATAATGACCTAGTCATTAGCGATATTACTACTCGGGAAGCAATCATCACCAATGCAATCCAATTTGAAGACAATCTAATGATTTCCAAAGAAAAAGTGTCGGGGGCCAAAGTTTGCTAGCTTGTAAGAATTTGGGCATGAACCAATGATCATAAAACCTATTGTTAAAGGAAAAAAGGTATTTGAGATGACTTTGGTAGACCTCACCAAGTCTATTTAAGAAACTCTTAAAGATAATCGTGCTTCACAAAACAATCATATGTACCCAAGAAGGGAGCAACAATGGTGTTTAGTTTTCTTTGGTCCACATAGCACCAGTGAATGCCGTACATTTAGAGTCGAATTTAACAAGAGTTGCAATGCATGTGGGAGGTATGGTAATCAAGCAAAGGGTTTCTTAGTGTTTAAATGAACAATGGAAAATAGACCATCTTTGCGTTGGATAGACTCACCTGAAGTTCCTCCATTGATGGCTACCCCACATGTTGAGAAACCATCACAACACATGGTTCTTAGAGCTCAACATGTTGCTCAAATGACACTATAACCACCTCCAGTGTTAAGACCACAACCCCCACATCCAAGAGTCACCCCTATGAACCAAGTGGGGTGCGAGTCATCTAGTGCTTGTGTGAATTGTGAGGATGATATAGACCCTAGTATTTCCTATGGAGTTGATACACTTGAGAGTGGTCCACAATACTACATGGAGGACTATTGGGGACAAGTCAAGCTTGTTCATGAAGTAGATTCACTTGCAGCAAGAGGCCAAAACGTCAATGTCACTACCAAGAGACCAGATCTTCAATGCTATGAGTGTGGGCAACCACATCATGTAGCTGAGTGTCCAATTAGACTACAAATAATGCCACACTAGTGCAGAACAATCCAGGGATCACATCTACAATGCCAATACTCATGTGTAATTGATGTGGTATTCATTTGATTGCCCAATGTCCTAATAATCCAAGTGCACCAAAGATCATGCCATTGAACTTAACAGAGATTACTAAGGTGACATCACAACTACACTTGTGGTACCAGTAAATGTACTCACATGGTTGATGCTCCAAAACCAGAATTATATCCCGAAGAGAGAGACACGACATTAATTTCACATTTAAAGAAGAAGCAAAAAACACAAAGAAATAGATTGCAAAAAGTAGCAAAGTCAAACCCACGTTCAAAGAACAACATAGGGACTGCTGATGACCATGTACATATGAACGACCCTGAAGATGAACGACCCACGTTCAAAGACCAACATAGGGACTGCTGATGACCATGTACATATGAACGACCGTGAAGATGATTTAGATTCACATGAGACCATGGAGACTAAGACAACCATTATGAGTGGGAAAGCCGATGAGGATCGTCATGAGCCATGAGAACCAAAACCCAAGAAACCCATGAAGAAGATTAGGACTTACCCAAACCCTATAGAAGAGATTAAGCGAGTCAAGCACTTAAGGAGTTTAATAGAAGAGACCCAAAGGGAGCTAAAGCTAGCAGCTAGGCAGATCAAGACTACAGACACAATGTTTCCTATGCCACTTCGACCTCACAAGGACCACAAACTTCTAGTCATGCCTAGTATCATCCAGGAAGAAAGTGGCTTTAAGACCTTTGAAAGTGGGCATACTCCTTTCTTGTTGGAGAGAATGTTCAAGGAGGGATTTCCTAACCCTATTGAGAAATGGAGATTCCATCTTTCCCTTGTCAAGGAATCATTTCCTAAAATGCGCCATTAAATGATGCCAAATGAATGGATTTCATGGCTTTTGAAGCTAGAACCACCATCATGCCTAAACTATATCAATACTTTAAGCTATTTCTGGCTCTTTAAGTATTTCTCAATGGAGAATTGAAAGTTGGGTTACCATGATTTGCGTGGATAGATAGGGCTAACAAAGTGAAAATTGAGGAGGAACACTTAGATCCGCAACCCAACCTAGATGAGAACTTTGTTATTGAAATACCTATTAACAAGTTGGGACACTACTTTTTGAAGGTAGTGAATCCAATGCGACCCTACCAATCACTACTAAGGATTAATCATGAAGAGAATTCTTGATGGTGGTGTTTGAGTTAGCATTATAACTCAAAATTGTTGGGAATTTATGGGAAGATCTCACCTTTTGGGGTCACAAACATAGTGGTAAAAATGGCTACTGGGACTTCGTTAAACCTGTGAGAATGCTTAAAGATACCAAGATCAAGGTCCTTGGACACAAGGTAAGGCATGCCTTTATTGTTATGGATTTTGTAAAGTATCCTATGTCATCTTAGATGATCTTAGGAGGTCCTATCATGAGGGAAGAAAAAATGGTACATGGATAGTCTAAAAACCATGTCTACCTGTAGTTTAAAGACTATGTCATTCAAGTTGATAATGTAAACGGTCGGGTGCATCCTCTAGAAAATAGATTTATAATTGACCATTGATTTGACACTAAAATCCACTCAATCCCATAGCAGTATTATTACACATGTAAAAAGGGAACCAAAATTGGGAAAGATTCCCCTTATATGGATGTTTTATTTGGAATGACTAAGCTAGACACCATGGAATGGGTCCACCTAGAGGCAGCCATAAACACTTTGAGAAATAGAGGTACAACTTGGGTGATACTTGAGGAGAATGAAGTGCCACAACTTGTGCCGTTAAATATGATAGGAGCAATGCCTATAGCTTTTGCTGACATACACAATGAAGGATTCAAAGACATTGAAACTAGTACTGTCTCAGAAATTTGTAGCACATGATTTAGAGTTGGAACCATCAATTGAAATTGACATTGAGCTTGATGGAGAATTTGAATTGAATATTGGCACAAATATGGAAATGGGAGCTCAAGAAGCTTCTAAAATGTTCGACAAGGTTTCTTCTATCTTCAATGCCCCATTCATTCTTGATGACCTTAGAGCTCAGAACACTGATTTCCTCAAGTCTGAAAGAAATAGGTCTGAGCTTGAGGTCCAAAGGAGCAAGGTGCTTCTTGCTGACATGGTGGTGGTGCACTTAAAAGATTGTGATTCCACACGACGGTCATACAAGAAGTACCATCAGATGTCTATCATCTATAGACCTTCCTTGTGTCCTATGCAGGAACAAGATTGCAAGCTAGTCAATGAATCCTTTGGGTTCCTTCTATTCTTAAATTCTCAAATTGCTAGTCTCTTGAAAGATGCTTTAGAGGTAATGGAGGAGGAGGATCTACCGCCCAATGAACAAGATGATGAGGACATGGAGTCCACTGAGGTTCTTGAGCCTTTGAGGAGGATATTAATCTTGAGGTGGAGGCTAAAGAGGTGTAACAAAGCGAAATACTTTCAGTCATCAAACTACCTTTAGATGTGTTTGGCTTTAATGAGAAGCAAGCCACATTGATGCTTCTTGGACTGCAGTAAAGTTCAAATTTGGTGAGAGATCATACATTTTCCTCCATGACATTCAAAGTATATTTTCTTTAAGGGAGGACTTTGCACTTGCGACCATCTCCAAATTTCAAGAGGAAGGAGTGGATTTGTATCTGATGACAACAATGACAATGAGGCGATGTAAACCTCTAGTAGCCCAATGGAGTGCCTCAAACTCTGCTTTGACAAGGCAAAGAAATATAGAGAGACACTCCCAGATGAGGCTACCTTCCAAGCTCTCAGAAACAACCTCACACCATCAGCTAGTATTCAAGAAGTAGAGGACTGGTTTCAGTGTCCCTCACAAAGGTCCTTGAGGTCAGTGGACCTATGGAAGGATGAATTATATATGCAAGATGAGAGCTATGTAGTAGGACTCCCCCCCCCCCAAAAAAATAAAAATAAAATCTAGTTGTCACTGTCTTTCTCTAACTCATCCTTTTGTGTACAGTCATGGATTACTGAAAAAGATGACTTCCTTTGCCATTGGACAAGAGAGTATTGTGGAAGGGATGGAGCACTAGGACAATACCTTGCCAGACACTGTGAGGCACCCATACCAGTCTTTCACAATGGAATGTCCCAAGAGATAATTACTGCAACGTACACCCTCAAGATGCTCTCACACTTCTTAGCTGGACCAATGCTACCACAAAATGTAGACAAAGTTATCCTCGTCTCGACAAAGTTTTTGCTACAAAATGTTTGGATAATGTCCGGGGTATATTGGTGGTTGTGAAAATTATTATTACACATACACAACAATGACACTCACTTTGGGGAAACAAAACCCAAATTAACTCTTAGATTATGGCAAACATTTAATGATCTGATGCAAGGGTAATGTGCCAAAAAATATCCACTATCTATCATCAAGTTGAGAGCCTTGTGACTTGTATTGTACCTATTATAATTAATATCATTAGGCATCTCTTGTACATGTTGTGACCTAAAATCTAAATCTCTTGATCCACCTATGGTTAACATATTTCATTGTCTCTCTCCACTTTCTCTAGCCTTCATGAGCACTGGATTTGTTGAATGCCTCTACTCATTTCCCTTTCCTTTGTTGCAAATTCCTAATTGCTTGTGTTGTTGTTGAACAATCGAATACATGTTTTTGCTGCATTCGGTGAAGGAACTCTTTCAAACTGTTTGCCTTATCTCAAGAGCCACCATGTTGTGTGTCTCTGAAATATGCATTCCTGGCCATGTAATGAGACTTTTCCAAGACTTGGGTGTTCCATATGCCTAGGTTTCCATACTTTTGAATGAAGTATGGTAAGTGATTGAAAATGATGTGATCCAAATAAAACCAGTTGTCAAGAATTTTAAACATACTTTTAGTCCTTTTCATTTAAAAGGGTGCTTTAGCAATACCATGTAATGAGTAATCTGAGTTTCAGTCCATGCTATCCTAAATGATTTCTTTAGTAGATGAAGGTTCTCCTTAAACTTGTTTAGATCATTTTGTGTCCACTCATTTTTGTCACACATTTGAAATAGCAGATCAATGGAATGACACACTTCATCTTGGCATTGCAAGTTGTGGGTTCCTAGTCCTTCACTACCATATGGAGTTTTTTCCATTGTTGAAACTCAATTTTGCTGACATAAGTGAAATGATATATACTTCCAGGCTTGGTTAGCTTCTTATCTTTCATGCTTGTTGGTTTTGATAAAAAATGACGTGCCTTGACCCCACCAATAGATGTTTTTCAAGGTGCATCTTTATCATTGGTTGACC
The DNA here is from genome assembly GCF_014529385.1 of Adiantum capillus-veneris. NCBI lineage: Eukaryota > Viridiplantae > Streptophyta > Polypodiopsida > Polypodiales > Pteridaceae > Adiantum > Adiantum capillus-veneris. Next base: position 12,434,920 of record NC_140946.1, on the reverse strand, counting down.
TTTTCTTGTCCCACTGGATTTTCACATTGCCCCCATGGAGACCCATCTCTAAGAAAACTAGTTCAAGCGCCTCTATTGTAACCTTCTTTTCTTTTGAGTTCTTGATTTTCCAAGCAAACCCAATGTACAGATACACCAACTTCTCCACAAGTTGCCAAAGAGAATTCATTGTGCAAATGTGGACATTGACAAGTGGAATATCCAAAACTGGGTGGAAATTAGGATCCTCATTGTGGCAAGTAGGAGCCTTCCTCCACCATTTTGGGTCCATCATCTTTGCACGCTCCATGCAATACAATCACGGAGCCTTTACCATAGCACCCATTCCACAATTATACATACACTTCAGTGGTTTTAAGGTCACCTGCAAGATGCCATTAGACTTGAAAGTCTATCTACCCTCCCATTTAACTTCAAGATGAAATCCACATGAGATGTGAAACTAAATCTAAAATTAAATCTGAAGAGGGATCACCAAAGCTCAAGAGAAGATGGAAATAGAATACCTGAAAAGGACCAAGCCACCATATGTCTCTTTCTAGTTGAACACTGTAAAGTATGAAGGATCATCAGTGGAGAATTTTGAAAGAGCCCTATACATCAATGTTATTTTGACTTGTTCTAACTTCTTGTCTTTGATTATCTCACACTCATCTATCTTCAAAACAAATTGTAGAATGCCACCTGTCTCTTCAAATGTTACACCATTCTAGTTTGCAACAAAAAGAGGTCCATGAAGATATTGTTGTTCTGATTGTAGGTTACAATTTTTCCTTGAGATCTATAAACACCATCAATATGAAATGGACATCCAATGAAATTTGTTTGTACATGGTTGAGTTGAAGTCTCTCTTTCTAGACACGTGCTATTGATGATAGAAGTTTAGATTATATTCCATTCTTCACAAAAAATGGAGGGAATAGACTGCTGAATAGTTGAATATCCTCTCTTACTCATGCCAAGGGAGTCAAGTGTGCCCTGTATTTCACTGGCAGACAGTGCACTCTTTGTAATAAAATAATCAGCAACATCCCACTGCAAACCTTATACTTTTTGTCATGCATTATATCCTTTGCAAGACCACTTGTTATCAAAGGCTTCAACGACTTTCCTACCCCGGGGGATTCACCATGGAAAACGTATCACACCATGTAAGTGCAGGGGAGGGTTTTTTTTTTACAAGTTACATAAGCTTACAAGTTAGGGGCAAGCCCCCAATAATTTATCTCCCAAGCTAAAAAATGAGGGAGGGGGTATCATATTTATTGGGAGGGGGAACTTGACCCGGGCTGATTACTTGTAATGATTGGTCACCAAAGCGCACTAGAACTCTGATGATTTTAGGGGAAGTTTTTTATCAGTCACACATCAAATTTTGCATCAAGACGGTCATAGATAAGGTTTGATTTGAAGTAGGTCAAGGTTTGAAGCATGGCTAGATGTTATGGATGACTATTTCAAAGCAGTAAAATTGCTTAGGAAAACCAAGCAATGCTAGGCATGTTCCGTCTCAGCGCGGAGATGTCAAACTTTGGTGGAAACGACACTGCAGAGATAATCCCATCAATAAACCAACTTGGGAGAAGATGAGACAAGCCATCATAGAACGCTATCCTCCTGCTCACCAAGCCATTAAGATAAATGAATTCTTTGACCTACGCTAGTTAGTACTTTCACTGGAGGAGTACTATACCAAGTTTGTGTCTTTACGATGTTATGCTCCTCAGATGACAAGGAGAAACAAATTTCCCGATTATGGCAAGGTCTCAAAAAACCTCTGAGTACATGTCTCAAAGCCATGAGACCTATATTGATTCAGGATGCTCTTCTTAGGGCCAAGCCTCTTGCAATTGAAGGAACCAACCCTACCAAGAACTATAATAATTATAACAATTATAGAGGAAGAGCTAGAGGAAATTTTAACCAAGGGTCAACAACATACAGTAACTGTTGCAGCAACCCTAAACCAAACCTTCCCTGATGTAAGATGTTATGGATGTGGTCATATGGGACACTATAAGCATAAGTGTCCCCAAGAGTTAGATCCTAGAGCTACAATTAGACCTAACCGCCAACATCAAGTCAACCAGGGTAACTTACAAAGAGGAGGAAGAAATGGAGAACGTGGCAAGGGAAGAGGAAGAAAAGCCCAAGCATATGTAGCATTAAGAGAGCCTACCCTAGTGAACGAGGAAGATGAAAGAGAAACCCTGTCTCCTGCAATTGACAATCTTGGAGCATGCCAGTAATATGCGGTCATTCAAAGTACTGCAAACCGACAAGGTGAAAAGTTTGACTTACTTATAGATTGTGGTAGCACCCATTCTTTTATTTCTTCAAAATGTTTAAGGAAACTTAAGTTGAATCAGTATCCATTAAAAAAAATGGTAGTGAAATTAGCAAACAAAAAAGAAGTCCTTTCTCAATATTCAACTGACAAAGTAGAATTTGAACTAGGAGGAGTTTTCACCTCATCATACTACACCTTACGTGTAGGAATCTAAAATGGTATCTTGGGAATGGCATTAGGAAGAGGATGGAGTATAGGAGGGCCTCTTTATTTTCCATGAGCTTATGGAAGTGATTAACATTTTGACAAATGGGTATATGCCATGTGTGCAAGAATGGTGGGTGTGTAAGAGATGTGTAAGAGTGGTCAAAGGATGCACTTTTCCCCCCAAAAAGGAGGTGGAAATTTTTATGAATTCCGGCCTTCCATAACTCCCACACATGATCTCCAATTTGAGCGGAGATCATAGATCTACAATCTATGTGTCGAGATCTTTCCATAGATATACTACATGATATGATTTTACCCGCCACCAGATTTTAAATTCCATTTTGGGAGGAAACTTTAAGTTCAAATAAACTAGCCCTTTTGCCTATTTGAATTCAAAAGCTTTCCTTTGATTACTTTCTTAATACAAAAGGTTTGACTTCCTTAAAGTGCCAAATAAAGAGGCCCTCCTAGACCCCATTCTCTTCCTAATGGATTGGCTAATAAAAAATCAAGCTCACGTCCATTGTGCGTATCCTTTAGGAATGAGTTAGGAGAGGAAATTTATTTCAGGGATGTGAGAAACCAAAATCCTATCTAGATAAGGCTAGTAGGCTTATGAGAATCTTTAGACTAGGTTCCCTTGCTTAAAGGCAGAGTCGCCTTTAAGTGGGAGGTTGTTGGGGTATAGGCGCCTGTGCCTTGCTCGGACGCCCATAGTCTGGGCGCCCACTGACTTGTATACCTTATACATAGCATAAGTGTATAGGGGGCTACTCACTCATTGAGTCTCCCCACCCATATCTGTGTGTCGTGTGTCTCCTTCTTACTCTCCGTCTTCGTCTGTGGTGCTCCCCGATCCCCTTCAATCACCGCTCTCTTGCAGCAAAGAAAAAATCATTTTGACAGTCCCTAATCAATTCTAAAGCACGATGAGAAGCTTTAAACTCCATAGCTATCTTCATCTCTCTCTCTATGTCATTTTTTTAAGTATATACCCTCTCGGTGGTTAGTCTTTCATATACGAGTGTATATATGGATTTTTCGAGTGCGTATGAAATTACCTCATGATTATTTCATCATTTTCAACACGTAGATTGATGATACGATGTGTTTATGATCACGTGCGTGCATAAAAAGCGCTTTTTGTTTTGCGTCATAGAAGCGGTACGAACACTATTTTGGTCATAACTCACGAACTATTATGAATCAGCCCGAACCCTTTAAACCAGAGATGAAACACATCATTTATAAAATCTTTTCTCTTGGGTGTCATGTGAAAATCACGCATGAGTTAAGAGATATGGTAAAAAAACAGCTTGCTGCCCACTACACGATCAAAATTTGGACCCCATGCTCCTTGGATAACCATTATATAGATTCACAGATGGCAAACCCACTTATCCAAATGAAAATCTTGATTAAACTTGATAGTAAATGTATCTAGGTCTCCGTTGTCACCTTGGGTATGCGAATTATTAATCATTCCATAACCGGATTTACCTAGGCGTGTACCATATGACGTGATGAGTTAATCGAGATGTTTATATATGATTTATGGTTTATTTTGGTGATTTGATTTCAAGTATTATATTTCCATAAACTTATGTGAGGGTATATGGTTAACCCGAACGGCACAGACAGATATGAATAAAGTGGCTTTCTTTTTGTGTTAGTGTTTTTTGTATGAGTATCATATGGATAAACTGATGTGATGGAGTGTTAGTCTACATTATCGATCTAGGACTGATGCATTGGTTTGAGTTCAAACACTTTCATTTGCATGTTATGTATGCTCCCAAAAATGGCAAAAAGTTGTTTTTTGCATATGTGTGAAGTTATGGTTTATGGTCGACCTAAGGGTTCGAGCAGTTTTGCATCATGATTATGGTGATGAAATAATATTACATGATATATGGAACCTTATGGATAAATGTGGATGCCTCCTATGCATGGATATGATTGCTTTCCACCTTTCTAGGTCAAAATTAGGTCTATGTGCTAGAGAGGTGAAGTGCAAATATGATGCATCAACTTTGCATGATTAGATGTTGTCAAAATTGGATTTTTATCTCTTGTTTATTTGCTGGTTGGACTTATTTTATGCATAAAAATCTCATGTCTTAAGGACCATGTCTGTGGACTCTGAATGATTGCAGTGGATATGCCAAACTCCAAGTGTGGGAGTTGGTTCAATATGAATATGATTTGTGGTTAAGGACTGAGATACCCTCATGGATTATGGTTGTGAATTTTATGGTGGAAGCCGATGTCGCTCTTGTTTTTTTTTTATAGATATGGTTATGCTACCAAATTTTTTGCAGCCATGTTATGTTCTAAGGTGGTTATGTAGGATTGGTGCCTTGCCTCGAGTTGGGTAGAGTGCTCACCCGTGTGATGTGATTGGGTTATGGGTTATGTTTTGGAATTGGATCATGAAGTGAATTGGATGGTTTATGGTAGACCTATAAGGGTAGAGACCCTGTATAGTTTAGCTGCTTGGAAAATATTATTTGTGCATATGGAAGATGCTATTATGACCGGACTCACATGTTATGTTTCTCATGGAAACATCGCTACAAGACTAGAATCACCTACATCACTTAGCCTTATATAAAAGGGCCGCTGACCTGGGGCTTTGCTAAATCAAGTTTGTTTCCTAGGTCTTCTTTTTTGTTAGGCTCATCTACACGGTTAGTGCATCGGGGGTTTAACGACCTACACGGCTAACCTGTCGGGGATTTTTGCCTTGGCTTTTCTTAAACACCCCGCCAATGTTGGGCATAGAAGAGGCATGGTGCCTAGACTGGTATTTTTGGTGTTGATATCATACCACCTACTGGTATTTGGGATCCTTTCAAAGCTTGGGTTCATGGAGGGAGGCAAAGCGGCCTCAACTTATGTCTGGCTCAGGTGGGTTGGAGGTGTTCTGACACTCTCCCGATGAAGTGAAATTCTCTCTGTCCGCAGTAGTAGAGCGGAAGTGGATGGGTGGACCGGTCAATCCCTACACAGGGTCTGGTGCTCTGCTAGTTTTCTTTTAAATTCTTTTTGATGTTATGGTATACCTAAATTTTATCATTGCATTAATACATGGTTGCATGTTTCATTTAGATGGGGCATTTAAATATTATCTGTTGTCATTGTCTCATGTCTCTACAACACTCTATTTCATCCTCCAATATATTCTCTCTCTCTCTCTCTCTCTCTCTCTCTCTCTCTCTCACTCTCACACACACACACACACACACACACACACACACACACACACACACGCACACACACACACACACACAATGCGTTGTACACATATATTCGCCCTCCACAATGTTATTTTTTCTCTTGAGTATGCTTTCATTCATCACACACATTCAAGGGTAGCACCAGCCGCTAGGTGCCTCTAGATGCAATCCCCGGATCATGGCCTAAATTCCATGCTTGGTAGGGAACTGAGAACTCCTCCCCTATGAAAACGCTTCCACAGCTCTAATGTATATTTTAATGGAAATGGCCTATGAACTTTGAGAATAGCGAAATTAAAAGAAATAGAGTGAGCATTTTTGTGAAACTACTTTGAGAACATAGAGGGTGAACTTAATTAGCGGTAGCGACATAACCATAGTACTTAATTAACTTGGCATGAACAATACTTTTGGAAGTGAGAGAGAGTTTAGAGAAATTGACAACAGTTGAGGACTGTATTTATGTGGAGCCTGCGGTCCCCCCTCCAATAGGCTTTTGTATTATAGATTCTTCCATCAAGAGAGACTTGGTACAATACAATCTTTGTGTTCCTTGTGACCTAGGTGATGCAATGAATATGGAAAGCTTCATGCATCATGAGCATAAGATAGAATTTTTAAAAAGCATCAACCACCCCCGGCCTCAGTCCCAAGGCCTCAAACACCTTCAAAGGTGGAGAGAGCTAGCAACGAATGAGGATTGGGAAGAGGAAGAAGAAAAATTTATAGGAGAAAGAAATAGTTCATCACTTTTCTTTCTTAGCATACATAATAGCATAGTAATGAAGATGGGGAAGATGGAAAGCTTAAGCATTGGAGCATGGCTCTTGGTTGGATTTGTAGTCCATAGCCAAGAGTGTTGGTGTAGGCTGTCAACTTTTGTACAAGCTCGGAGAAGGAGATGGAGCTCTTGCACTTTGCAACTCCCACAATGAGAGCGTGTGTGGGAGAGTATACCCCCCAAGCTAGCCCCCTCCTTGCTTTAGTCGACCTCCTCTTCTAGCACTAGATTGCATTTGATTGGTCCTCCTTGAGCTTGGCCAATCACATGCTTAGTGCATATCAAGCAACAAGGGTAGCCTTTTCAAGAGGACTTGATTCATGCATAAAAAATTAATTAAATGAACTAAAGGAGCATTGGAACCCTTGGGAGGCCAACCAATAGGCTTTAGGCACACTATGAGGTCAACATGAAGAGGATATTGACAAGTGTCCTATTTTATTTCTTTGTACTAAGGTTGCCTTGTGTGAGGGTGTGTGTGTTCTCTCTCTAGCTCCTACAAAGAGGGCTCACCCCCTCATGAGTAGGGATATGCTTTGACTTTTGAAAACTTTAACCCCTAAAGCACCTTAGTCATGGAGCACCTCACCACCTTAGTCATTAAGCACCTCAAGCACCTTAGTCAGAAAGCACAACAAGCACCTTCGGTAGCAAGCACGACAAGAACCTCAAGCACCTTATTCAGCAAGCACCTCAAGCACCTTAGTCAGCAAGCATGACAAGGACCTCAAGCTTGGGCCGAGTTCCCACCTCAAGCACAAACATAGCTTGCGTAAGGTCAAAGGAATTTTAACACTAACCATTGGAGGTCTTTAATGAAGCTAACCCTAAGGTCTTTAAGATCCAATAGCTAGCCTTGCTCTTTGACAGATCATCTCTCATTTGGACCTCTTTACCATTGGCCCCGTGTTGAGATAGATCCGTAAGCACATATCTATATTGTAACCCTTGTTCTCGTTATTCTCCCGCATTAAATGATCAATTTAATATGAGAGAATCATTTGGGTTGGTTAGATATTAGATTTTATGACATATATTGAAAATTGTATAAAGGTGTAAATTGTATATTTTGTGCATAGAACCCCGAGGAGGGATATCTCTCACTTGGTATCAGAGCCTATGCTTAAGGTTATGGGGATATCCTAAAGCCTGATACTAGTCGGGTTAGTTATGCATCATGCATTCATTCATGCATGCTGTTTGGAAAAGGCTATTGTATTCATGATGCATCTATAAGTGACATTGATTGGGGGAATTTGCTTGACTTTTCTTCACGAATGAAAGTATGTGATTTGACTTATATTGAAGTGTTCAACAACGACATTGAATTTTTTTTGAATATTTGTTTTGTAGTAACAAATGGCTCCCAAAGTGACGTCTGAATTCTTTAGCACCGGGAATGAGGTTTTGGCCATAGTGTTTAACAATATGGCAACACGGTTATCAATGGATGCAAGGAGACTCTTTTACTTAGAAATCACAACCAAAGTCTTTGCCATTCTAGGGAACACAGATTTACCTTACCTATCACCAAGAACCCTTCCGTCAGTTCTTTATTTACATTGACGATAGTCCAAGAGACTGGTTTGCCAACCTCAGACTACTTCAACTCACAATGTGGTTAGGTCTAGAAGATATGTTTTACTACTTGGAAATGCACTCCCAAATGTTAAGGATTGTCGAAGTTGCCAAGAAGTTTGAAGCTCTTGCAACTGTCATTGGGAAAGAAGAACTAGAAGATAACTATAGACCACTTTGTCGCATGGGAGGCCTAAGAGAATACCCAGTCATTAGAGCTAAGAGAATATTTAGATAATTGGATTTGAGACACCCGTAGTATTATAATGGGATCATAAAAATCAAATTTTGATGAATAAAAAGGATAGACTCAGTTTTGGTTCACATGTGTACTAAGTTTTCTCTATTCTTGTGTTGGTTTTAGATGGATATTCTTAATTGTTTCAATGAACCCCCAAGTGATTTTACACAAAGGGTCTTTTTCGATTATGCAGTCGAATTCAATATTCATTAGGGAGTTGAAGTGGTTTGAGCATCAAAGGGGGCTAGAGACTACTTTGTTCCGAACACTTACGTAGCATGGGAGCTGTATGTTGAAGCCCCACCTGAACATCAAACACTAGTGCCCGATAGGTATATGACCGATCCACAGCTCTGGGTCAAGGAAAAGATCCAAGAAGGTGACATCAAAATATAGGAATATGTTCTTTACCTTAACTTGTGCTCGCTTGTGGACATACCAAGTTGAGAGATCGCTCTTAGTAAGAAGGCCCTCATGCTAAACCAAACATATGGCTTCTATAAAAAAGTCATAATCAGAGTTTGGAAGAAGTCAAATGGCGGCACCCGATTCTATTGTGTACCTCAGGACTTGTTCAATAGAGTCTACGAAACTATTCTTAAATACAATCCTCACAATGTCACTATTACCTTTGATGACCATGAGAAGTCCAAATGCATTAGTGACTTTGCTCAGGCACATCCAATGGCAGTGAACTTGAGTAGATATATCTACAGAGATGATGTAAATGAACGGCACGCTCATGTAAACTGCTTTAATGCAATACCACCCACGGATGTATCTCGAGGGGAAGAATGGTGTAAAAGGGAAGACATGAATTTTAGTGCCTAAGTTGAAGTTCTAGACTTTGAAACTCGAGATATGAACAAATATAAGGGTAGGACCTCAGTTGTAGGAACCAAGAATTGGTTCATAGGGCCTTTCGTATTCATGTATCTTAGTAAAGACACTATGTATCTTTTTTTTGGCTTTTACGATTATAAAAAATTGATCTTTATATGATTCATATTGTTTTGAGGTCAATATTTGAGTTTGGATCTTTGGTTTTACCATTCTAACTAACTTAAGTGATAGGGTGTGTGTATATATGAATGACACCTTAGCTCAAGGAATACGAACGAATATACTCTCCTGTCTTACGGTGGAAGAGCATCTTCAAACAAGAGTGGAAGTGCAACGGCTTGTCACTACCACACATAATGGGAGAGAGAAGAAAAGGTTACTGTCCATGAATTGTATTGTACCTAAAACATTCCAAGCTTGGTACCATTATGCTGCAGACATTAGGGAATTTGGGAGTCATTTGGAGACCTTCTAAGAAAATAAATTTTTTTCTTCTCTCTAGAAAATTGGTTTGGTAAAAGAAAAGGTGTCCTCATTAACCGTTCAAAAAGTGTACTTCAAAGTTGATTCTTTTTATAGAGTCATAACGGTCGTAATGATTGATGAAATGTTCCTTTTTAGTTATATTGAATGCACCTCGTCATATAGGAGGGAAGTTCTTCTCTATATGACGTATGCAGTAGGGAGTCTAGGGAGTAATGATATTATACTCTTTTGTTTCTTGATTTTCTTGACTATGTATTCATGGCTTCTTCATCCACCCCTCAAACCTTCTCACTAAAAATGACATAAATATCATTTACACATTGATTTGAATCTTTAATATGAGCCTTTATGCAATTGAGGTAAAACAAACACAATAGTAACACCCACAGAGAAAGAAAGACTCAGAGTAGAGGGAGAAAACTACATAGATTTATGGAAAAATGGCTCACGCTATCCTTTGAATCCTATGACCAATGCCTCCTCTATATTTACAAATCCCACTACTTTATTGATCTTTGTAGGTGACGGATAGAATGGTTTACTTGGCTACTGCAAAGCTCTAATTGGGACATCGGAAATTCAAAAAATCATGGCTCACCATCAAGCAAATGAGATTCTAGGACTTTTTAATTTGCATTGTGAGGACCAAAGAACCCTTTTGCAGTGCACACAAGAAATACAGGTCTTGCAAAAAAAAGTATAAAACTTACAAAGGAAAGATACAAGCTTAGGTGCTCGTGTGCAAAAGAAGAGACTATGGAATCTTGACACCTTGAAGGTTCGCTCTCTCAAGAAAAGAATCCAAGCATTGAATTCACGATTGTGAATCTTTTAGTTTGTTTCACCTATACATAGTTTTTTCTTATGTTTGTTATACTTTCTATGTAGACATGCTATATATCCAGACAAAGACAACATAGATCCAAAGGCCAATGTAGGAGTAGTTGAAGCCTTTAATAACAAGTGGCCTTGCCAAGGATATAATGCATGACAAAAAGTATAAGGTTTTGCATAAAGATGTTGTTATCATTTTATTACAAAGAGTACAATGCCTGCCAGTGAAATACATGACACACTTGACTCCCTTGGCGTGACTAAGAGAGGTTACTCCGCTATTCAACAGTCTATCTCCTCCATTTTTGTGAAGAATGGAATAAAGTCTAAACTTCTACCAACAACATCAAACGTCTGGTAAGAGAGACTTCAACTCAACCATGCATAGACAAATTTCATTGGATATCCATTTTATATTGATGGCATTTATAGATCTCAAGGAACAACTATGTGCATTTTGTTGCACGTGTTGGAGACTGGTAACTTGCCAAAACACCGTGTGTGAGCCACGAATGGATGCAAGCACACAACTAGAAGATCCTAGCAAGCTCAAAGGGGCAGGTGTAAGACAAGGGGAACTAGAACCTAGGAGTCCACCACCCAACCACCCACTATATAGCATAGCCCCTAGCCCTTTGCCCTAGCTGGACTCCCTTTCCACACTGCCTAGCCCGGCCCTACCTTTGTCTAGTCCGGCCTTGCTGGTGTCCTGACATTACTCCCCCCTTAAAGAAGATTTTTCATCCTCAAAAACAAAAGTGGGAACTTCTTCTTTAAGAACACTAATTTCTTCCCGTTCCTGGATCCAGCTGTTTGGTTGACCGGAACACGGTTCAGCAGGAGGTTCAATGAAATCAAGAGTAACATCTTGATTTTTCACATTGTTGTCCATTTGCAACCATCTTGTGTTATGGATTCCTATCCAATCATAGTGTGTAGACTCCATTTAGAACACACATGAGTATGCAAAACGAGTTATCACACAAAGATGTACCCTAAAGAGTACCTCTTTTCACTTTCCATGAAATTAACTTGCTAACATGACTTAGAAGTCAAGTTTAAGTCCTTGATTTTTTTTCCAAATTCAGCAGTAAACAACCCCACCATAACTAGTGTTCAAGGTTGAGAACCTGATTTAAACATGAAGAGACTAAACTTAGTCGCAAACATGTGTTAACTGAGAGTAAGTAAACTCCAAGTAGAGCAATAAATGCTTATTAATTGGAGTGCTTGGTGCTAATGTATGCACGTTGCATATCTTTTAGCCCAAGATTACACTTTGTAATCTGCCTATCCCCATGGATAACTGACAGTACTGAGGTGTGTTTCCCCCATGGTTTACAGACAGTCTTCCCAGATGATTGGTAAATGGGAATCACAATATTGTAGAACATTGCTGAGGAATCAACAATGTCCGGAATAACCATCATGGTTAACTTGAAAGAATCCACAACACCCAATCAAGCCATGACCTCTATTGGTGATTAGTAGACCCAAAAGTAATCTCATAGAGATACTACACACAGAGTGAAAAATACTTCATAAGCAACAACTTGATGAATACGCATGCCGTTCCAAATCAGCCTTTGCTAAACACCAGGGCCCATAACACCTAGTGTGCATGCATTTAGCAAAAAACAGATCTGAAATCCATGGTGATCCTTGCCAATACTTATGGAAAATGTGATGCGCCTAGCACACATTAAAAAGGAATGTAAATAGTTCTGAAAAGAAACTAAATACTTTCAGTTGCAATCTTTTGCAAGCCTTGCTGAAACGTCTGAACCATAATAGAAATTGAAACATTGATCACTTCTAGGTACAAACAATGAAACTTTTTCATTAACAACTTAGAGCCTTGCTATATGTATAAACAACCATTTGTAATGTTTTTTAGCAGTACTTTTAGTTGAACAAGTCATTCTAAGTATTCGACAATTTTTGGCCATCGAAATTGCTCCTGATACGACGTGTTGAAAATGGTTTAGAAAACAGATTTGACTAGCACCTAGGGACTTTGTCGTGACACATAATTGAGATAATGGAGCCAGTGTCAGTCCAGAGACTCATATTCTCCACATGTGGAATATGTCTCATGTAAGGATATATATATATATTTTTAAAAAGCCTTCAAGTACAAGATGTACTTGTGTGTGGAGGTAACTGCAAACACTCTACGACGGGTGTCAGGACAAGGTTCCTATACCCTAAGAACTAGGATAGTCATGGACTACGGCCAAGGGTCGGTCTAGGCAGTGTGGACAGGGGATCCGTCTAGGGCAAGGGGCTAGGAGCCCGCCTATATAAAGGGAGGTTGGGAGGAGGATCCTAGAGTTTAGTTCCCTAGTTCTTACACTGGCATCAAAGCTTAGGAGTCTCTTCCACTCTCTCTCTCTAGGCGTGGTCTCTTTAGGTCCCTAAAAGCAAGCTCTTTCGGTGAGAACCGTGGCTTTTTTGGGCCTTTTCCAAAATTAGATAATTTTCTTGCCAAATCGGGAAGCTTGTCTCATTTTGGAAGTGAGTGTGTGGTGGGTGATTTCGCGAGGGGATTGGCTTGGAAGCAGCGCCATGGGGAGGTAGAGACTTGCGCCATCAGCTTGCGGCCATAGCCGGCCTCACCTAGCAACACCATCGTCATCTTCTTGCTCGCAGAAATCAACACGCTTCCTGTGAGGTTTGGCTTCAAAAAAAAAAACACTATTTTCACATTGTGAAGCCCTTTGGCCATTAGCCTTAGGCCTCGGCCACTACTAGTGGTCCTTCCCACAGGCAAGGCAGCGCCTTCATGTGTCGGCAAGCCTACCCTAAGTTCGGGTGTTCTGGTGGAAGGAAAACGACCGCAAATCCTGTTGAGAAGGAATAGCTTATCATTCCGAACCGACTGCAAACCAGATTTGGCAGTTTCGCACACCATGAATTCCAACCGATTTTCCGTTTGCATAAGATGCAAATCCAGTCGGCTGCTACGCATTGATCCGTGTTTTCAAGTACATCCTCGGTTGCGAATCAATTGCTAATTTCGCAGTTGCTTGGGATTTACATTCTGACTTCGAATTTGGCGTTCGGTTCATTTGAGACATAATTACCCACTTAATTATCACAACTTGATATGAGCTAGTGCTGAAGTTCCTTGGTGATTTCACCTCTTCGCCAATTCTACCGGGACTTGAAATTCACCTTCTTTACGACCACCGGCGAGGTTAGCACGGCTAACTACCTCTGTGTTTGATACGGCTACAAGTTTTTGTTGCACTCCAAGGTACTGTTTTCTCTTTTGTTCACACAACACAGATTCGCCATGAGTGCGGAAATTGATGATCAACACATGTTTGACTTTGAATACCTGGAATTGGCTACACCAGTGGATGTCATGGGGCTGGATACTCTCACGGAGGGTACCATCGTGGCAACAGGGATGGATGGTGGAAACCCAGGTGATCAATCTCTGTCTCCTCATTTATCAAACCCTCCTCCTCAGAGCGTGTTGGATATTCTAGATGATGACAATCAATTGCTAGATGCCAGTGAGTTTGTCACTCGACAGGACTGGAAAACTTTTGATGCCCGATTTCGTAAGCTCGCTGTCAGGGTTCAAATCTTGGTTACACAAGTAGAAAATCTTACACAACTAATTTACAGAATGCTACCAGAATCAGCTCTCCACTTGCCAGCAACCCAAGGGGTTGCCAATTTACCAGTTTATGACCAAAGAGGTCCAACATGTCCAAAATAATTTGGTTGTCAAAACAAATCGGGGCACAACCAACGTGGTCAAGAAGCGCCTATCACCATCCGACTTTCAACGTGCAAAAAGTCAAAAATTATGCTATATTTGCTTAGGAACGCATCAAAAAAAGCAGTGTCCACATGTCCGATAACTTAAGCATGATGCATGAGTTTGTGATTTGACATAAACTCCAGTTTTGGTGCACGACACAGTAGTTAAATGGCTTTTGAACATGTTATGCTTAGCCATTTTCTCATACTTGAATATGGATTTTCAACGTATTGTAAGTTTTTTTTGAATTGGGTACTAGTACGCCCCAATTGTTTTTCTGCCATAGTCATTTTTGGTATGACCAGTCACATCATCTAGGCTTATACGATCTACCGAAAACATTATGAGATGCATGAAAGATCATTGAATTAGGGTGTATATGATACACATGTCCTACAACTTTACGTTTCGCATTTACTTTGGACAGTATTGTGAAAAGCCAAATGCTTAGCCCATTTCACATGACACAAGGCTTCTAATTCGTACTCCGATTAACTCGGCGACAAGAGCAGTTGGCATGCCAAGTTTGGGGCACCTACATTATTCAGGATATCATCTCATCGAATCCCTACCAGTCTAGCACTTAGGGTGTTGACTTTCATGGTTGTCACGGTAGCCACGGGCTTCCGTTTTTGTATGCAAGGCATGCTACCTAGATGGTATAAAGTACTCTCTCACACAATCACTCTCTCAAGGACATTATGCATTGTTTCCCATAATTTTCGGTTGCTATCAAGGCACACGCCACTAAAAGGAACCTAAAACTTCTACTGGATTCACAACCCATACACGGTAGACAACCAAGATTTGACTTGTGTTCCCTCTCGTGATGCGAGCATCATACAGTCAGATGGTTGCATGCTTATAGGATAAGCTACCAGTTAGGCATATGATGGATAAGCGCACACATTCTGGGCACACACAAACTAAACATTTAAGGAAAGTTCCTCAGCCCAACATGCTCTTCTGTTCGTTCTTCACCTCTTTTCTTTAAGGAACAACATGAAAATTTTCTACAAAGATTGGTTTCAGGTTTCACTACTACTGAGTTCTCCCGAGTCAAGATGCTCTAAAACTCTCAACTAGAAATTGGGCAAGGTTCTATTCACATTAGTCTTCATCGATGTGACGCTTGAACACTAATTGCCATGATGGTTATGAACCACGCACGCTGGCTAAGAGCCATTGCTAAACCAAGGAAAACATCCATTTGTTAGTATTCCTTGGACGATTGTTCTCAACATCGAACAGCTCTATACACATTGTCGTTAATTGACAAGCAAGCGTCTTGTCATTACGGATGTTTAGGGTGTCATTTTTTGCACTACATGTTTTCCAAGTTGCTTCCACTCAACCTGTACACGGTTAACTATGTTGGTTATCGTTATCTGCTCATTGAGCACTTTCTACAAAGAGTCTTATCAAGGGGTTTTGACTACGTAGATTCTAATCCAAGGGAATGGTTTGCAAGGGCAACACCTCGAGTTCCCAGTGCAATGCTGTTTGTTTTTTTTCCGGTAGGGGGCGTGCTCCTCTCCACTTGAATACGGGTAAGTGAACATTACGCTCAAATCTCCAGGTACGCATCTATTGATTTGGTGTTATTTCATTTTCAGTATGCTTTTCTCAGCTTTTCAAGACGTATAAGTATGCTTGAATGTTACAGAGCCATGCCAAGGGCATGTCGGCACAAAGTAATTTGGGCCAAGTGTCCAATCTATCTTTCTGCCTTATGCTGTTACGAACCTACTTGTAGGGTTCAATTTGGCACATGTTGTTACATGGGATACAACATGGTCT
Organism: Adiantum capillus-veneris; assembly: GCF_014529385.1. NCBI lineage: Eukaryota > Viridiplantae > Streptophyta > Polypodiopsida > Polypodiales > Pteridaceae > Adiantum > Adiantum capillus-veneris. Next base: position 12,418,839 of record NC_140946.1, on the reverse strand, counting down.
AGGAACTCAAGGAGTTCGGTTTAGCCAGTGGAGCAAGACTAATGAGGGTCCCTCTCACTCCTGCCATAGAGTGTTTGCAATTACCTCCACAAATAAGTACATCTTGTACTTGAAGGATGTTCCTTTTTACACATCCTTACATGATACATATTCCACATCTAGAGAATATGAGTCTCTGGACTGACACTGGCGCCATTATTTCAATTATGTGTCATGACAAAGTCCCTAGGTGCTGGTCACATCTGTTTTCTAGACCATTTTTAGCACGATGTATTAGGAGCAGTTTCGTGGCCAGAAATTGTCGGATACTTAGAATGACTTGTTACGGTACAAGTACTACTAAACAACATTATAGATGGTTGTTTATACATATAGCAAGGCTATAAGTTGTTAATGAAAAACTTTCATTTTCTGTACCTAGAAGTGATCAATGTTTCACCTTCTATTGAGATTCATACGTTTTAGCAAGGCTTGCAAAAGATTGTAACTAAAAGTATTTAATTTCTTTTCAGAACTATTCCTTTTAATGTGTGCTAGGTGCATCACATTTGTCATAAGTATTGGCAAGGACCATTATGGATATACAGGTTCGGGTTAGTTTCTGCTAAATGCATGCACACTAGGTGTTATGGGCCCTAGTGTTTAGCAAAGGCTGATTTGGAACAACATGCATATTACTCAGGTTGTTGCTTACGAAGCATTTGGCACTCTATGTGCACTATCTCTATGAGATAACTTTTGGATCTACTAATCACCAATAGAGGTCATGGCTCGGTTTGGGCGTTTGTAGATTTTTTCAAGTTAACCACGATGGTTATACACTATTGTGATTCCCTGTTTACCAGTCATCTGTGACGACTGTCTGTAAACCGTAAGGAAAACACACCTCAATATTGTCAGTTATCCAAGGGGATAGGCAGATTACAAAGAGTAATCTTGTGCTAAAGGATATGCTGAAACTTGCTCGTCAGAATGTCCGACAAGCATAGGATCGGTATAAGAAATACGCGGACGAGAAACGTCGGCAAGTTACCTTCGAAGAAGGGGAGGAAGTATTTTTACGTGTGCCAGAACATTTAGAAAGTCTGAAAACTAGACCGACACCTAAATTATCTCCCCGATATTGTGGGCCTTTCAAAATACTCAAGTGAGTTGGTGATAGTGCCTACAAACTACTACTACCATCACATTGTCGCATTCATCCGGTGTTTCATGTAAGCCGTCTACGAAAGCGGTTACATGGGGACGACAACGTCATTGACCAACAGGTTTTGGTTGATTACATTGAACCTCCTATGTCACCGCATGAACCTGAACGTGTTATGGATTATCATGAGTTGCATACACGCCATCATGTACGACAACAAGCCTTAATCAAGTGGAAAGACCGACCTAAAGAAGGTGCCACTTGGGAAAAAATTAGTGTTCTTAAGAAGAAGTTTCCCACTTTTGTTTTCGAGGATGAAAAATCTTCTTAAAGGGGGGAGTAATGTCAGGACAAGGGTCCTGTACCCTAAGAACTAAGATAGTCATGGACTACGGCCAAGGGTCGGGCTAGGTAGTGTGGACAGGGGATCCGTCTAGGGCAAGGGGCTAGGAGCCCGCCTATATAAAGGGAGGTTGGGAGGAGGATCCTAGAGTCTAGTTCCCTAGTTCAGTGAGAGGGACCCTCATTAGCCTTGCTCCACAGTGGCTAAATCAAACTCCTTGAGTTCCTAGACCATGTTGTATCCCATGTGACAACATGTGCCAAATCGAATCCTACAAGTGGATTTATAACAGCATAATCTACATTGGACACTACGGCCCAAAATACTTGTTTCAACATGCCCTTGGCATGTCCCTGGGAATTGAACCGAAAGTTCAGTTACCATTCAAATGCACAGGAGTATGTCTCCCATGTGTAAAAAAAACCAAGCGACATTTCACTGAAAACCATGGGTGTTGCCTTCACAATCCAAACCCGTTGGGTAGAATCTATGTAGTCAAAGCACTTGGTAAGACCCTTTGTAGAAACTGCTCAACTAGTAGTAATGGTAACCAACATAGTTAATTGTGTATAGAATGATGAGAATCAAGTTCAAATGTTGAAGTTTTCCACTACCCCCTGGTAGATTGCAGACTTTTTTCCTTGAAAGTACAACTGGGATAGATCAAAATGTGATCATGAATGCCTATGGGGTGATTTATAAACACCCGTGGGGTCGTACCCCAAAACTCGGATGCCATAGACACTCGGAGTGCGATAGAGAGAGTAAGAAAGCCACACAAGTGATATTCCTAGCTTGTAAGAACAGCCATGATGTCTCTACTATTTGTTTCATCGATACTGCCTTGTAGAGATCAGCTACTCTGCGTGGAAGATTATCAAAAACTGAACTTGAGTGTCACACTGAAAACATGTAGTGCATAAATGACACCCTAGACATCCGTACTGACAAGACTCTTGCTTGTCCAATAACATCAATGTGTACTGCCCTGGGTAGAGCTGTTCAATCTTGAAAACAATCACCCAAAGAATGCCAATAGTTAGGTCTTACCCTTGGCCTGACAATGGCTCGCAATCAATGTGGCTCATAGCCATTATGAAAATTAGTGTTCAATGGATGAACCGATGAAGACTAATTTGAGTAGCAGCTTAGCCACATGGTGGCTGAGATGTATAACACCTTGGCTCATGCTGACTCACGAGCAAAACATGTATCAAAAGCTTCTTAGAAGTTTTTCATTATTCTCTTAAAGAGAGAGAGAGAACAAGAGCATGCTGGGCTGAGGAACTTTTCTTAAGTTGTTAGAGTGTGTACGCAAGCTGTGTGCTCTTACGCATCTTATGCCTAAATTGCAGCTTATCGTATAAGCATTCCACAATTTTCTGGCATGACTCTCTCATCGAGAGAGGTAATCGAAGAACAAAAAACTCATTGCGACCCACCTACTATGCAGGGGTCGTGATTGTATGAGGACGATTGAGCATTGGCACTTTGCCCATAAAATAAGTCCTAGATTTAGGTTCCTTTTAGTGTTGTTGTGTGTTGATAGCAACATCATATTAAAAAAACCATCCTTAGTCTATCCTTGACAGAGTTGCGAGTATGATAGTGGAAGTGTAATCTTTGAAGCGGTGGAATTGATGCCACATGGTTAGCATGCCTTGCATATGGATTGTTAAGCCCTTGGTGAGATTGATGGCCTCAAACGTGAGAGCCAAAACCATTAGTGCCTTGCATAGTCTAAACTTGTGATAATCTCTATTTTGCCAGTTTTTCAAACTTGTGTGCTACTGGCCGTGATTCCAAGTCATTGGGCAGTACCTTGGCACAAGAGAGAAGCCTTGCTTCATGTAAAATTGTCAAAGAACTTTTCTTTTCACGAAAGAATTAGTTTCCAACGTAAATATATAAACATGGAAAAATAAACAATATTGAACATGCTCTAACCTGGTCATTCTGTTGTAACCAGTTGTCTAGAGATGTCGAAAGAAAAACTCGCTCAAATGTAGATCATATCCATATCTGTTGCGCTAGAGAAATTTGGCCTGAAATATCCTGCAGGAATATGGAGAAATTCCCCAAAGGCGTGTGCTCATAGCATACCCCAAACGGAAAAAATCTCAACTTAAGAGTTGTAGATTGAAGCCTTGCTTCACATAACTATGTTTGTGCTGAAAGCCTATGGCGGTAGATATCATAACAAAAATAATCGACCGTGTCGAGCAATTTCAATTGAAATTAATCAGTACTGTTTGGTAAGCATCCTCCGTCAATGTGTAAAAATCGTGACAAAGAGTCGGCCATGCCGAGGAACTTGCTTCCTTCTTCAAGTCGAGTATTGTAAGAGGCCATGCAGGTCTCCTTGAGATATTAAAAAATAAGCCCTTGCCATTTATGTATGCAGCAAAATGTGAGTGCTTATGTGATGTCAAAGGCCGTGCCTGTGCTTGGAGTGGAGAAAAGTGCATTACCTTTGATGCATGTTAGATATATGCAATAGAGGTGATGCATGTTCCATCTAGGTCAAATGCTTCATAAGACATTGACAGCCCTGTTGTTGTTACATCAATTCATGGTCAACAATCAAAAAGATGTATGGTAAGTGCATCATGCCATTCTCATACATTACCTTATGTAGAGATACAACCAAAATTGTGTAACCAGTTATGCAACTGACAATAAACAAAAATCAACTGCATACCTTCTTAAGTACACCTGCCGACCAACCTTGCCAACCCCAAAAATCGGATGATTTGGAAGTAGTAAGAAAAGCGAAAAATGTTTTTCTAGACCTTGTTGCTTAGTGCAATAGAAGATCTACTCCTGCTATCAAGGGCCTTGCCCGATGTGCAAGAAAAGTGGACATAATGAACATGGGCATAATTGACCCATAGGTAGTCTCGCAAGGAAACATAGCCAAGATTAGCATAATTACATGTTTCTTCAATACTCTTGCACACATAAAACTGTGAAATTGCAAACCTGACAATCCGTTTGTGTCCCTGTCAGAGGTCAAGCACTTTTTTCACCATCATTGCCTTATGTGATGTCTGATGATCTTCTACATATGTCCTTGTGAAATACTTGCATCAACATGCATGATCGTGTTTAGATGCCTTACTTCTTGCTGTGATGGCCTTGCCCGAGTTGCACCAAGAGGATTGCATGATTTGCCTACATGCCCTTGCTTGGCACAATTACGGCAGTCTTGCATGTGTGTGGTCTTATATCCTCACTCCATCCGTGAATTCCATCATAGGAGCGTGTCGGTTGTACTCGATGATGCTCGTGCTTGTTGAGATTGAATCACCATAGTTTTGCATGGTATGCAAGCTTGCTTCCATGAAAGTCATCTTGCCTCTTTCGATATCTTGTTCCACCTGTACACCAAAGCCAGTTCGAAGGCGCATGTCAAACGCCTATCCATGCTCAAGAGTACCCAAGTTCAAAATCGGGTTGACACAATGGTGTCATCTTTGAAACCATTGTGGGTTAGAATCTGTAGAAAATTGCAAGTTTAGAGAAGGTGCTAGCTTTTATTGTTGCAAAGCTCTCCCAATTCCAATCTTTACTTGCATGCACGTCTGTGTTGCTGACATGCATGCACAATCGACCCGCCATGGGTCTTGGCCCTTACCAAGGGGAGGGTGCCCCAAAATAGGGCGCCCACCCTAAATGTAAAGACAAGTCGAGCTTAGCGATGGTGTGTTCTGTAGACAGCGAGGAAAACGCTTGCGCTGGCTTATGTTGGCACTGGATGCTTTCGGCCATGAAACTAAAACTGATGGCAACATGAAGGCGCACTATTTTGGTGCCAGGCGTGCCCAAAATGGTGCAGGTCGATCTTCCTCTCCCCCTCCCGCAAGCGACCCTTCCCGCCATTCGCTTCTCAACTTTGGTTCTACACAAAGCCGATTCTTGCGGCCATGGTGGTGTCAAAAACTCTGATCATGAGAGAGAGAGAGAGAGAGAGAGAGAGAGAGAGAGAGAGAGAGAGAGAGAGAGAGAGAGAGAGAGAGAGAGAGAGAGAGAGAGAGAGAGCATCCGTGAAGGCATGCAAATCCATGCATTGCCATGCACAATCACCATCTCTGTCTTCTCTGCTTCTCTTTCCTCTCAACCTTGGTCTTGATACCAATGTAAGACAAGGGGAACTAGAACCAAGAAGTCCACCACCCAACCACCCACTATGAGCATAGCCCCTGGCCCTTTTCCCTAGTTAGACTCTCTTTCCACATTGCCTAGCCCGGCCTTGCCCTTGTCTAGTCCGGCCTTGCCGGTGTCCTGACAGTAGGGGTGTGTCACTCACCACTCAATGCTTTCGTTGTCGTGAAGGATCATGTGTTGCAAATAACAAGGATCTGCCACCATCACCTCAATGATCTCTCTCTCTCTCTCTCTCTCTCTCTCTCTCTCTCTCTCTCTCTCTCTCTCTCTCTCTCTCTCTCTCTCTCACACACACACACACACACACACACACACACGCACACCCGTGAGCACACGAAGGAGAAAGAGACAGAGATGGAGTAAGAGCATTTCTTAGCTTACACCTCAAAGAATGAGGATTTTTAGGTCAAATGGACCTTTTATAAGAGTTTGACCCATTCACACATGGGCGCCCACAGTGGCCGATCGTTGCAAAAATACTTAAAACATAAGATAAGTGGTGTGTCTCTCATTGGAGATCACCTACACAGCTATTAGAGCGACAAGCCCGGTCCATGAATCAATCAAATAAATAATAAGGCATCCATTAAAGGTGATAGGGTTTTTGTGAGGGTTAACATGCCCCCTTTCCTGATGTAGATTTTGTCCTATAAAGCTATTGAGATGAAGCCCGTTCGTCAAGGTGGAAGAGCATCTGAGATTGAATGTTCCTAGCCTTCTTCAAACACTGCCAAATCCACCAAAATTGGCACAGTAATTGCATTCTCATATACAATAAAAAAGCATATGTTGTTGTAGGCACACAAGTTGATTGGTAACAGAATACTAAACAATTTCTTAGCAACAATAAAATATTAAACTGTAATATAATCAAACGCATAAGCAATTGTAAAGGTCACAAAATAAACAAGTTTGGGGTCACTAATTTAACGATCGAGAGGCACTAGAGGTCAACTATTAATACAATGGGCAAGCTTCTCAATTATCTCTGGTCAATTAAGCTATTTAATCACGAGAGAATAGTATCTCATGTCCGAGGGCTGACTAGAGACTCTACCTAGAAGACCTTGTAGTTAAGCTACAATAAAATAAATTTCATAGCCTAAATTATTCCCTTCGTTTGACCCTCCAAAGTTTTTCACACTGATTCAAATTTTTATGTGTGTGCTTATTTTGTATGCCTTGGGCTTTTGCTTTTCAAGGAAAAGCGTCCACACTGGGAACCTCTAGGGCTCTAGTACCAGACAATACATGTGAGTGAAGTAGCAAATTAAGATTTTACATTGTTGGCACCTTTGTTTTTTGTTTTTTTGTTTTTCAAAGTCTTTTAATTTTGTAACTTAGGGGGTCATATTGCACGGTTACCCTCCCTAGGCTCATCACAATAGTAAACTTCCTTTATAATAGTTAAAATAAAGGTCAATAGGTATTAAGCCCACTAAAAATCACTAGTACATTGCACACAATGCTGCCTAAATTGGATTAAGAACCTAAAGTAACCTTTGGCAATTAGGAAGTCATTTCCCATGGTATTAAGAGAAGATCTCTAATGCCTATCTTGGTTAAACTAGCTTAGTCAAACTTCTTGATTCTTAAAACTAGACAAGGAATTATGACAAAAAATTATATTGAATTCAATGTTTAATACTAAGCAAAGGTGTTGAATATTATGCTACCAATCACAGTTAAATCAAACAAACATGGATGCTAAAAAAACAAGAGGCAATGCTAATGGTCAAGAAACACCTGTTTGTATTGATGTTATCCACTCGATTCAAAGAGTGAACGAGACAAGAATTCCATGAGGTAGCCTGCCGACCTTCAGATGTCCATTGAGGAAAGCTCAAACAGCTAAGAATAGCTCGGGGTCTCCATATAGTTTAGACATGATGGTGGTTCTAACTTTTGCAGCCATGAAATTCATCAATTTGGAAATATTTAACGGCACTTTTTGGGCTTCAGTCTCTTGAGGTGGGGAAGATGGGATCTCCATTTCTTCGGTCAAGTAAACCCTCTGTAAACATTCTCTCCAACAAGAAGGGAGTATGCCCACTTTCCCATGACTTAAAGTCACTTTCTTCTTGGATGACACTAGGTATGGCTAGTGGTCTATGGTCTTTGTGAGGTTTCTTTTGCATAGGGAACACTGTGTCTCTAATCTGGATCTCCCTTTGGATCTCTTCTACCAAACTAATTGCTTGACTCGCTCGATCTCCTCTGTAGGGTTTGGGTAAGTTCCTATCTTCTTATTGGGTCCTGGCCATTGTGGCTCATGATAGTCTTCCTTGTTTTTTTCTTTTCTAATGGTTGTTTTAATCTCCATGATTTCACCCGAATCAGAATCCTCTTTAGCGTCGTTCATATATACGGGGTCTTCTATACTGGTCTTTGAACTACGGTCTAACTTCGCTTCTTTTTGCGACCTCCTCCTTTGTGGTTTCTTCTTCTTTGGGATTAGGCAATTGATGCTGTGTCTCTTCCTTCATGAATATAATTTTGGCTTTGGAGCATCGATCGTGTGAGTACATTTGCTGGTACCACATGTGTACTTTGTGTTGGCTCCTCTTTAACCTCAATTAGATTCAATTGCGTGATCTTTGGCACATTGGGATTATTAGGAGATTGGGCAATCAAATGATCTATGCCACATTGATTACACATGACTATTGGCATTGTGGGTGTGCTCGCTTGATTGGTTTTCATTAGTGTGGAATTCTTTTGTAGCCTAATATGACACCCAGCTACACGATGTGGACCCCCACACTTGTATAATTGAAGAGGTGGTCTCTTAATAGTGTAATTGATATTTTAGTCTCTTGCTGCAAGAGCAGCTACTTGATAGACAAGTTTGACTTGTCCCCAATAGTCCTCCATATAGCATTGTGGAATTTCTTCAAGTGCATCAATCCCATACAAAATATTTGGGTCTAACGCATCCTCGCAATCCACACAAGAAATAGATGGCTCACAATCCACTTGATTCACAGGTGATTCTTGGATGTGGGGGTTGCAGTCCTAACACTCAAGGAGGTGGTAAGGGTGTTGTTTGAACAACATTTTGGCCCCTAGGGACCGTGTGTTGTGACGGTTGTTCAAGAGGTGGGGCCGCATCAGTGCAGGCACTTGAGGTGTGTTCATCCATGCTAAGGTTGGTCTATTGGCCCCATCGCACGTTTAAATACTATACAATCCTTAGCTTGATGACCATACCTCCCAGATGCATTACGATTCCCATTAAATTTTACTCTAAAAGTAGGGCATTCATTGGTACTATGCGGACCATAGCAAACTGAGCACCATTGTTGCTCCCTTCTTGGATACATATGGCTTTGTTGTGGAGCAAGATTGTCTCTAAGACTTTCTTGAATGGCCTTGGTGAGATCTGCTAAAGTCATCTCAGATATCTTTGGCTCTTTAGCAATAGGTTTTATGGTCATTATCTCATGCCCCCATGCTTGCGAGCTAGTAGATTTAGGCTCAATAGACACTCTTTATCCTCGAATCATTAAGTTGTCCTCCAATTGGATCGCATTGGTGGTGACTGCTTCCTAAGTGGTGATACCTATAATGACTAGGCCATTGTAGATATCCTCATGTCTTAGTCCCCTAATGAATCTATCAAGCAATTTGTTATTATTGAAGCACTCATTTGGATTACAACAAGAATTCAAATGCTTCAAGCGACTAATAAAGTCTCTCACGGATTCCCCTTCCTCTTGTTGGGCTTTCTGGAGTTGAGATGCTACACCCCAAAGTACTCCTTCTCATATGTTCTCTTTCAAGAACAGTCTCGTGAGAGTAGACTAAATCATTTTTTCTTCCACCCTTAGGGTTCTATACCAATCCCTAGACTTTCCACTCAAGGTCAGGTTTAAAGCATTACTCTTATGCAGGTCATTGTGTTCTCTTAGGGAATCGCATATTTGTTCAAATAATTCAATATGCTTTCTCACATCTCCGTCTTCGCTAAATTTTTGTGTGAGCTTGTCTATTTGTACTGCCTTACTTCTACACTCTTTATCAGGAGTGTTACGCATATTGTCAGCAATAGATCGACTAATAGCTTGAAAAAAAAATTCCAAGTCACCTAAGTGAGCAGGTATAGTGGGGACAAGCGCTCTCGAGACTGTATGTGGAATGGGGGTTGGCATTGGGTTTGGCGTATATGTAGCCCTTGGGTTCTAGGTTTGGTACTGTGTTGTGCCATCATGTGGTGGTCCAAAGTTCATATGTGTGTCCCTGGGCATAACAGACGTTGGTTGTGACATGCTAATGCTAGCTAGTATGGTCCCATTGAAATAAGAGCTTGGATGTTGTGGTTATGGAGCATAAGTTGTTGAAACAATGGGAGGGGTAGGAGCTATATGAGTACGAGGACCTATAGGTGCATATGATTGATACACACTTGTAGGTATTGTTGCAGGCATTGGGCTACCATGTAGTGGTGCTTTACTAATGAATGAGATCCATGGAGTGTTTTTTGTCATGCCCATCACTGGGGTAGGAATAATAGCCATGGTGTCATCAAGAGAAAGATGAGCTAAACTTGGAAAGGTAAATCTATCACTTGTGGGCTCAGATTGTACTGAGACCCCTGGCAAAACAACATATGGAGGATCCATCGAGCTCACCGAGGGAGTCTCCAATTGTGATAAAGCTGGTTTATTAGCCTTCCCTGTATCCAAGAATCTCATGAGACCCATTGAAAGCATGTGGATCCCTTTGTTCTGCCTCTCCAGGTCAATAACCCTATGGTTGACATCACAAACTCTTTGTTGTTTATCATCTACTCTAGTAGCACCCGTTGTGGATTGTACGACATCTAACCAACCCACGTAATAGGTGTGACCTATGTATAGGTCGGTTAAAGTCTCCATTTGTAGTTTATACTCCCATTTCTCATCCTCTAAGATTAAAGTGCTAGGGGTGTCCTTTGAACTAGATGCAATGTGGCTCTCTATGGGTTCGCCTTTAGCTCTTTCCATTTCTTTGCCTTGCGTAGTCTCTCAATTTCCTTTTCCCTAGCCACAATGACATAGCACTCAACCTCTTCAGCAAGGCTTCTACCATCAGGTAATATAACCTCAGAGGGGAATTTCTCTGAAGAGTCAGGCGGTGTAGTGAATGGAGTATTCACATGCACACTCTCCAGGAGCATGGGGTCTATGTTGGTCATGAATGGTGAATTTACTTCCCTACCCCCTTCATTCACATCGTTAGCTCCATGTTCAGAGCGAGTGACTCTACTCCTTCAAGTGACTAAGCATGCTCGTCCCGGAGCGTGGGCCCATGGCATGCATGTCTTGGCTTGAACTATTGGGATTAGGCATCGGGTAACCTTCCATGACATCGTAGTCAGAGGAAGAGTCACTAGAGGCAATATGTGGATCCTGAGTGGTACTACCTTGGGTTCCTGTTGAGGACCTAGAGCCTAATGTGGAGGAATAATGCGTGCCCGCATAAACGGAGACACTCTCTATGTTATCATCCTCTCACACGATCAAAGTGTAGGTGCATGTGACCGCAACACTCTAGAAGTGGTGGTGAGTGCCCGTGAAGGTCTCTCACCTAGTTTTCTGGGCGTTGCAACCCAAATTTACCCTCAATTTTTTGTTTTTATGCTCTTTCTTCTAACCAAGCCACAAAATATGGTGTATGATAGCTCAAAACAAGCGTCTTTGCAAGAGGGATGTGCCGTGCTTACAGCCCCTGATTCGGTTACGTAAAGCCCTCGAAATCTAAAAAATAGTCTTTTCCTAGTCGAAAAGAAGACTAGAATTAGTAAGTCCAAAGGGTGAGTGTGAAGGGAATGGTGGAGGACTTGAGGAACTTGTCCCACATGGCCTCCCTTCACTTGAAGTCCTAGTCTTTATATATATAGTAGTGTGTATACTATATCATAAGACTAAGGATTGAGGCATGGGCCTCGGCTCGTCGGCTCGGCTTGGGGCTTGATCCTGATCCCGATCCTTCCTTTTAAAATCATATCTTTTTATTCTTTTTAGTTTTTAAATTTCTTTTTGGTCCCTGATATTTTGAGCTCACACATTGTCTAACACAGAACTGCACATTGTTTACACTAACTAATACACACTGTCTACACTTCCTCACACAACAAAACTTCTCACTCATAGAGTACTTAATCTACTCACTGTCTACTGCACATTACAAATTTACACTTACCAACAGATCTGCTAACACCTACACATTACAGATCTAACAAAATATGTACACTATAGCAGTTGACAGATCGAACAAATCCTGCTAAACCTGCACCTTACAGTCACTAACAGATCTACAGAACTCAAACAAAACCAGTAATGACAGAAGTGAATAGCTTCAAGAGGTAGCACTAAGTGCTTCTCAAGCTTAATTCAAGGTAGTCTCCGACAACAATGCCAAAAATGTGCGCTTTTCCGCACGTGTCAGAGGCTAGTAACTTGCCAAAACATCATGTGCGAGCCACAAATAGCTGCAAGCACACAACTAGGATATCCTAGCAAGTTCAAAGGGGCAAGGGTGTGTCACTCACCATTCAATGCTTCCATCATGAAGGATCCTACGCTGCGAAGAAGAAGGAGCCACCACCATCGATGCCGCAATAATGTTTGATAACTCTCTCTCTCTCTCTCTCTCTCTCTCTCTCAAGCATACACACACACACACACACACACACACACACACACACACACACACACATACACACCCATGAGCACATGAAGAAGAAGGAGATAGAGATAGAGCAAGAGCACTTCTTAAATTGCACCTCAAAGAATGAGGATTTTTTAGTCAAATGGACCTTTTATAAGAGTTTGACCCGTTCACACCTGGGTGCCCAGAGTGGCTGGGCCCCACATAGCCTCCCTTCACTTGAAGTCCTAGCCTTTATATATATAGTAGTGTATATACTATATCATAAGATTGAGGACTGAGGACTAAGGAGTGAGGCCTAGGCCTAGGCTCTGGCTTGGGGCTTGATCTTGATTCCTATCCTTCCTTTTCTCATTAAGGCCAAACACATCTGAAGGTAGTTTGATTTCAGATGTTTTAACAATAAGTAGTTCGCTTTGTTGCACCTCTTTAGTCTCTACATCAATATTAATATCCTCCTCAATTTTGAGAACTTCATTGGACTCCATGTCCTCATCATCTTGTTCATTGGTTGGTTGATCCTCCTTCTCCATTACCTCTAAAGGAACTTTCAAGAGAATAGCAAATAGAGAATTTAAGAATAGAAGGAACCCAAAGGATTATTTAATTAGCTTGCAATAATCGTGTTCATCATAGGACACAATGAGGGTCTATAGATGATAGGCAGTTGACGGTACTTCTTGTATGATGGTCTTGTGGAATCACAATCTTTTAAGTGCACCACCACCATGTCATCAAGAACCACCCTACCCCTTTGGACCTCAAGCTCAAACATGTCTCTTTCAGACTTGAGGAAATCATTGTGCTGAGCTATAAGGTCATCAAGAATGAATGGGGCATTGAAGATATAAATGAACTTGTTGAACATTTTAGCAGCTCCTACACATATTGCAAAATCAAACAATCGTTCATTCATACATGCAAGATTTTGAACACCATCCACCCCTTCCTCCTTATTTTGTAGCTAGCTCACGGGTAGAAGAAAGACCAATGTATCTCTTTTTGGTGCCAATCACGTGAAGCTTTAGGATTACATCCACTTTATCATGTATTGATGCTTTTGAGTCATTGGGGGGATCCTCTGTCCCCATAACATCCTCTCTAGGAAATATATATTTGGCCTACTCAAAGTCCACGTCTCTCTTTAAAGAGCCTCTCAGCAACTAAGGTGGTATCCCTTCTGCTTCCTTTTCACCTAAGACAATTTTTGGATTGACCCTCTGCCTCTTCATTTTGTGAGATCTCAATCCTAAGAAAAACATAATACATGCAATAATAGGTAAGTATTGGGACTAAGAAGCTTCAGCCACATACCATAGACACACCAGCATTTGACTTTTTTATTAAATATTATAACACATTTCTAAAAAAATTGCAAGCTATTCTCTCTCTCTCTCTCTCTCTCTCTCTCTCTCTCTCTCTTTGTGACAGATTGGTCTCATAGATCATGTTGGTATTTAAAAGAGGTTAATAGAGTAGCTCATTTTATTTGAATTCAACTCCTCTCTCTCCCTGTTTTGCTACCCTTATATACTCCACGGGGTGTGAAGCACAATCAACAGACCGATACTACATATATGCGCACCATAGGACAACAACAAAGTTTCACTTCTCTCTCTTTGTGTGTTAGTCTGTGTGTGTGTGTGTGTGTGTGTGTGTGTGTGTGTGTGTGTGTGTGTGTGTGTGTGTGTGTGTGTGTGTGTGTGTGTGTGTGACAGATTGGTCTCATAGGTCATGTTGGCATTTAAAAAAGGCTAGTAGAGTATCTGCTCTCATTTGAGTGCCTACCCCCCTCTCTTCATGATTTGCTACCCATTTTGTGCTCTACGGTGTGCGAAGGGCAATTGAAGGACCAACAAACCCTATCCGCTTGCCATTAGACAAGGAAAAGTATCCTCTCTCTCTCTCTCTCTCTCTCTCTCTCTCTCTCTCTCTCTCTCTCTCTCTCTCTCTCTCTCTCTCTCTCTCAAAATTAGCATCAAATCCCGCATAGAAGAAATAAACAACAGTAGGTGCTACCTTTTCCTAGGCTTGGCATGGTAACCTTCCAAAGATGAAAACCTCACTGGTACCTTAGGCATAGTTCAAGCCTTCACTCTCTATTATCTCACAACTTTTTTGCATATCTCTCTCTCTCTCTCTCTCTCTCTCTCTCTCTCTCTCTCTCTCTCTCTCTCAACTACCCTCTCACTTTGTCTATGTGTGTGTGTGTGTGTGTGTGTGCACACGCGTAGAACCTCTACCTAAGTGTATCTCTCTCTCTCTCTCTCTCTCTCTCTCTCTCTCTCTCTCTCTCTCTCTCTCTCTAAGGTGCTACAATAAGCATGGAAACAAATGTTGTACAACCTATTAAGATTGAAAGTGACCTCTCTATCAAAATCATACAGTGCAATAAATGCCCACTCGTAAGATACTCCTTCTTCCTCTCAATCTACTCTCATACTCTGCTAGCTCTCACCATCTTCGAAGGTGTGTCAGGCCTTGGGTCTGAGAACGGGGACAATTAATGTTGTGTTTGCTAAGTGTTTTGCTTAGTGCATGAAGCTTTCATCTTCATTGCACTAGCTAGTCTTGAAGGAACACAAAGAATTGTATTGTACAATGTCTCTCTTGATGGGAGAAACCATAATACAAAGCCTTTTGGAGGGGGGACCGGCTCCATGAAAATCCGGTCCTCAACTGTTGTCAATAGCTTAAATTCTCTCTCTTTTGAAAGTATTGTTCATGCTATCTAACTAGGTGTTATGCTTTTTGTTGCTCTCTCCACCCAAGCACTCTTGTAATTCTCATTAGGAATCTATTCTAATGAAATGCCCACTATGTTCATGCTAATTTCCGCTACACACAAGTTCTTAGGCCATTAAATGTTACATTGGTATTAGAGCACAAGGTTTCTCTTTTCTTGCTCAAGAAGGGAGGTCCTCAAGCTAGCTATAAATGGTTGGTATTATTAATTGCATGTGAGTAAGTAGAATAGGGATTTTTCAGCCTTGCAGTGCGCCTGCCTTCGTGTAGTTAACGGGGCATCACCGTCGAGAGCTACGGTCTTAATAGTGGAGTCCTACGAGGCTTGCCTACGGCTTAACCACTATTGAGCTATTAGAAGCTTGACAAGAGCCGGTGCTGTTTTGGTGTTGAAAGACCCTCTCTTATATTCCTTGCAATTAATGGTATTCGAGCCACGGGTACATTAGCTTGAGTGCTTTTTCTAAAGGGGTGAAGAGGAGTAGCAACTAGGGCTTGAAGTGTCAAAGTACACCTTAAAATTTTACACCTAAAAAGTTGTTAGAATGGCTGACAATAGTAAACAGAGTGAAATTAATGTTGATAACTTTGATTTTGCTAATGAGCAAGCTACTAATGATGCTTCGATGCTTGTTAACTATCTTCTTTCTAGGCTTCAACAAGCCATGGGCAACCCATCTCTCCAAAGTGAAGTGCAACGGCAGCTCCGTGGTGCTCACGGGATTCTCCAAGCTCATCACCATGATGAGAGAACACCTAGGAAGCCTCCCAAAAGAGGTCTCTCTCCGATTCGGGAAGAAGAAGAGAATCCATACGAAGCGCTCAAGAATTTACTTATTGATGATGCATCTCCTTCCCAAAGGAGAAATCAAGAGCCTCCACTGAAGGAACGAGAAAGAAGTGAGTCTCCCGCCACCTTGGCGGAGATGGCTCCACGAAGACGGCGGGCTAAACGCTCTCCATCGCCTCCAAAACGGAGAAGACCATCGCATACTTCTCCACACCATACTTCAAAGAGGGATAACAAAAAGCAAGAGAAGAAAAAGGCGAGAAAGAGGACACCCTCTTCTCCATCTTCTTCATCCTCTTCTTCTTATGAAAGTGATGGTGAAGAAAAAGAAGATCAAGGAAAGAAAAAGGCAAGAAAGAGGTTATCCTCTTCTCAATCTTGCTCAAATTCTTCATCTTCTGAAGAAAGGGATGGTGCAACCTTTGAACCATCAAAAAGAAGAGGCCATAGGAAATGCTATGCCGCGTGGAAGAGGTCGTCCAAGCTCAACAAATTTAAAGAGGGAGGGAAGAGCATCTCTTTCCTTACCTATGATGGCACCTTTGGTGCTACGGACAAAGTCTTGGCCTTTATCCTTGGGACCTACAACTCAAAGACACTGCCTTCAAAAAGTTGGATTTTGGAGAGCAAAAGAAACAATTTTGTGCGGGCTTAACCGAAGAAATGGCGAAGTATGTCAACTCCCAAAAGCCACGTACCATATCGGCGGTAATACACCATACTATGGTGTCCTCTTGAATCAATTTCCCAAAGGGGGCTAAAAGAAATAATAAGCCCATGGAAAACAAGGGTTCCAACGAGCCTAAGGGGAAGGACAATGTCCAAAAGTCTCCTAAGGGCAACTCCCACAAAGCTAAACAGAAGGGAGTTTACAAAGGTTAAAAAAAACTCTCTCCTGAAGATCCTTAGCGTTATTGCAAGGATAACCGGTGTTTCAAGTGCGGCGAACAAGGGCATGCGTATCGCGCTTGTCCCCAAAAGAACAACCGTGAAGATCCTCCTAGAGCTTCCTTGGTTGAAATCCAAGATGAGGAGACTCACCAAAATCACCACAAAGGATCTCCTCTATGCCATGCTTGGGGAAAGGTAAGAGAACATGATGCTTTTATTCTCTTTGACCCTCGTTCTACTCACAATTTTATATCTATAGAGTTGGCCACCAAGCTTACGAGATGGGAGATGTCCTACCCGCCGCCGACAGTGCCTTCAAGGGGCAAGAAGCTTCAGTCACTCCCTTAATCGGGAAATTGAGGCTTCATGTCCAAGGCTATGTGGACAAAGAGGACTTCTTTATCTTTCCTCTCAAGCATGAGGATGTAATCCTAGGGGCACCATGGTTTGATCGCCTGGCTGCCAATGTTAAATTCCCTGAAAGGAGAATCTCCTTTAAGTTCAGGGAAAAAGACATGTATATAGATGCTAAGGAAATGGGTAAAACTATCCCCATTGTACATACACCAGCTTTCAACAAGTCAATAAAGAGCTCTATTCCCCTGTACATGATTTTTGTTAAAGATTCTCAAAATGAACCTAATGCTTTAGCAAAAGAAGATAAAAGCGACCAAAAGGAATTAGAGTTATCCAATTTTCTCAAGGGGTTTCAAGATGTTTTTATTGATGACATCCCTTGTGAGTTACCTCCTAAATTTCTCAAGCTCAACAAGAGGAGATTATGCGGCAAGTGCATGAGTTAGTTGAGAAGGGCATGGTTAGTAGGCCTAGCTCATCTCCATTTTTCTCACCTGTGCGACACATATAGTATGTGTGTCGACTATAGAGCACTAAATAGGATCACTATCAAGAATAGGTTTCCCGTTCCACGGGTAGAAGACCTATTTGATAAGCTACAAGGATCGACCTACTTTAGTAGGATTGACCTAAAAAGTGGCTATCATCAAATAAGGATAGGTTATCAAGACATTGTAAAGACCGCATTTCGCACCACATTTGGTCTTTATGAATACATTGTCATGCCTTTTGGCTTGACCAATGCACCAGCCACATTCAACCGCTTGATGGAGAAGCTGTTCAGGCCTCATCTAACCTTCACTGGAGTGTTCTTTGATGATATTATCATCTACTCTAATTCATTAGACGAACACAAGCAACATCTCCAGGTAATATTTGAGGTTTTGAGAGAGAATAAACTTGATGTTAATCGAAAGAAAAGTAAATTTTTCTTGCGAGAGATTCAGTATTTAGGTCACATTATCTCTCAAGATGGCATCCAAATGGATCCATCAAAGTTAGAGGTAATAAAAGGATGGCCTAAACCAAGGAATCTTCATGAACTTATAAGCTTTATAGGTATGTGTGCATACTATAGAGGCTTCATAGAAAAGTTCTCACAAATTGCGGGACCATTACATGACCTAACAAAGAAAAGCGTTAGGTATACATGGTCTGCTAGGGAGAACAATTCTTTCAAAAATCTTAAAGAAAAGCTTATCTCTCAACCTGTGCTTACACTACCAGATCTCTCAAAACCATTTGAGGTCCAATTTGATGCTTGTGGTGATTGCCTTGGAGCTGTTTTGCTCCAAGAAGGGCACGCCATAGGCTATGAGAGTCGAAGGCTTGACCCTGTTGAGCAAGCTCTAGGCATATATGAAAAGGAACTCCTTGTATTTCTACATGCCCTAGACTCATGGAAGCACTATTTATTGGGGACTCCTTTCATTCTGAGAAAGGATCACCAAAGTCTTAAGTACTTCATGACGCAGACCAAGCTCTCCGACAAACAAATGAGGTGGTAAAATTGCCTTTCGCAATTTCATTTTCATATTGCTCACATTGCTAGCAAGCATAATCAAGTAGCTGATGCACTCTCAAGACGACCGAGAGTGAATGCGGTTTCCATAGCCACTCACTATGATCTATCTTCAATGATAGATGAGTACGCTATTGATCCCGATTTTAGAGATGTGATTTCAGCCCTTGCATTAGGGAAGAAAGAAGAACCATTTACTTTACAAGATGGTTATCGTCTCTACAGCAATAGACTATGTGTTACTAACTCACTACGTGAAAAGTAATGTACGAATCACATGCTCCACCTTATTTCTATTGGCCTACCATGAAAGTGAACATACAAGATTATGTTTCTAAATGTGTGTTATGCCAAAAGACAAAATTTGATAGAGGGAAGCAACTTGGATTGTTTCAACCCTTGCCATACCCTAATTCACCATGGGAGAGCATATCCATGGATTGCCTAAGTCTATCCATGGGAATACGGGAATATGGACGATAGAAGACAGGTTCAGTAAACAAGCTCATTTTATACCTGTCAAAAAGACTATCAAAGCCCATCAAATGGCAACCCTCTTCATTTCACAAATTTTCAAGTACCATGTCTTTCCAATGTCCATAGTGTCGGATAGAGATCCTAGATGACCAGTAATTTTTGGAAGGGTCTCTTTGAGAATTTAGAACAAGGCTAAACTTCTCTTCGGCCTATCACCCGCAAACGGATGGCCAAAGTGAAATAGCTAACCTAACAATTCTCGATCTACTAAAAGCCTATGTAACGGAAGTAGATCAAAGATCCCAATGGGAGAAGTACTTACCCTTAGTGGAGTATGCCTACAATAACACTGTACATACTTCCACAGGAAAAGCACCTTTCGAGGTAATTGAGGGAAGATAAAAAAGTCCCTTGCTACTTAAGGTACATGGGAAGATCTTCGTTGCAAATGAGTATAGCCGAGACCTACAAGAATCTTTCCAAAAGATTAAGGATGCTATCTCCATCTCACAACAAAGGAAAAAGGCTACTACTGACAAGCACAGAAGAGCCCAAGCCTTTAAAGAAAATGATTGGGTCTTATTAAAGTTTCCCAAGGCTCGATTAAGGCGCACGACGGGCAAGAATCCTACGGGACACCAAAAGTACTATGCTAAACTAGCAAAAAGGTACTATGGTCCCTTCCAGATTCTTAGGCCAATCAATGAGATAGCCTATCAACTCAAGTTTCCCAATCATTGGCTCATACACAATGCTTTCCATGTGAGCCTATTAAAGCCTTACAAAGGAGAGCCATCTCAAGAACCAACTATTGAAGACCCACCGGAGATCGAGGACCAAGAGGAGGTGCTACAGCTCGAGTCCATTCTCCGACATGAAGACAAGGTATTAAGACGCGCTAAGACTATCCGATGATATCTTATTAAGTTTAAGAATTATCCTTTTGAAGATGCTAGATGGATGCAAGTAATACAATTAAAGGATAACCTAAACCTTGTCAATGCTTACAATGCTTCCCAAGAGTAAGCAAAGGTACAAAATGTTAAAAATGAACAAAGTCTTTGTCTTATAAGACTCTCTTTTTCTTTATTGTGCACAAAAATGAAGAAGTATAAATGCTTAAATCAAGTTTGTCGAGACGACGTCTCCCAAACACCAAGTACAGCTTGTCACTCTACTATGGAAGATTGATAGGACTAATGTGCAGACATGCTTGCGGCAGCCTCACGCTCTCAAGCGCCAAATGGAGTAGTCATCCATTGTGGAATGATGTCGTAGGGTAACATAGGGATCCTCTACCCGCTAAGAAAAGGACTCATGAAAATGCTTTATCTTCTCTACACCATAGTCGAGGACGACTATGATTTCAAGAGAGAGGTAATGTCATAATAATAAATATCTAATTCTCCTAAATGATTTTCTCATGTTAAACTGATCATTTAATATGGGGAGGTGCCAGGGGAGAAAAAGCTAGAATATTGGTTAAGCTAGAAGACCGGCCACAGTAGGGATCCAAAGGAGGGAAAATAGGGATCCAAAGGAGGAGCCATCTGCAAAAGAGCCATGTGCAACAATGGGCTAAAAATACCCTAAGGTTCAACCCATTAAGACTTCCAAAATGCTAAGGCTCCAAAATTCAAAGGTTGTGTCCAAAGGTCAACCATAGGGGAATTGGATGCTTTGTGTGTGGCCAAAAAAGTCTTTGTACATCCCTACATAGGAGGGGGCGAGCCTAGCATGTAGGCGATGAGAGAGAAATCCACACTCACACACCCAAGCTCCCTTTACACAAAGGGAATGAGGGACACATGTCAGCTCCCTAGGCCAGATGCCCACAAGGTGTACCCAATTCCTATTGGATGGCCTTGGAGGTGGACCAATGAGAATTCGGCTAGAGTAAATCTAGCTTAATTAATTTAAAAACACTTAATAAAAGAACCAATGAGAATTAAGTCCTCTAGAAGACTATTGGACAGTCTCCCAAGGGGTCCAATGAGCATTCAACAGCCCAATGGCTTGCCTGATTCCTATTGGCCAGGAGGAAAAGGGGTCCAATGAGAGTTTAGTTGAATTATTAAATTACCTAAAGCTCTCACAAAAGGGGAAAGGGGGACACATGTCAGAAGGCTATCACTTATGCTGCTTAATAGTCATTGGCTAGCCCTGGGGAGGTCCAATGGGAGGATAGCAAGAGGGCCCGCCCAAGAGAGAGAGGGGGGGCTGATTTTTGCAAGAAATTATCACACACACACTCTCACACAATCTATGTGAGAAGCAAGAAAAAGACTATCTCTTCCCAAGCTTTAATGGAGAGCTCATCACCTACTTCAAGCTTGTGAGATAAAAGCCTACATCGACACAATCTTGGCATGTGGATGCAAATCCAACCAAGATCCAAGTTTCAATGCATGCTCATCTCCTCTACCATGCTAATTACTAAGCTAAGCTATGCTAATATGAGTGATTATGTGAGGAGATGTACATCTTTCTCGTAAGATACTCCTTCTTCCTCTCAATCTACTCTCATACCCTGCTAGCTCTCACCATCTTCGAAGGTGTGTGAGGTCTTGGGTCTGAGACCGGGGATAATTGATATTGTGTTTGCTAAGTGTTTAGCTTGGTTCATGAAGCTTTCATCTTCATTGCACTAGCTAGTCTTGAAGGAACACAAAGAATTGTATTGTACAATGTCTCTCTTGATGAGAGAAACCATAATACAAAGCCTTTTGGAGGGGGGACCGACTCCATGCAAATCCGGTCCTCAACTATTATCAATAGCTTAATTTCTCTTTCTTTTGAAAGTATTGTTCATGCTATCTAACTAGGTGTTATGCTTTTTGTTGCTCTCTCCACCCAAGCACTCTTGTAATTCTCATTAGGAATCTATTCTAATGAAATGCCCACTATGTTCATGCTAATTTCAGCTACACACAAGTTTTTAGGCCATTAAATGTTACATGCATGAAGTTTCCATCTTCATTGCACTATCTAGTATTGAAGGAACACAAGAAATTGTATTGTAAAATGTCTCTCTTGATGGGAGAAACCATAATACAAAGGCTTTTGGAGGGGGGACCGGCTCCATGCAAATCCGGTCCTCAATTGTTGTCAATTGCTTAATTTCTCTCTCTTTTGAAGTATTGTTTAAGCTATCTAACTAGGTTTTTATGCTTTTTGTTGCTCTCTCCACCCAAGTACTCTTGTTATTCTCTTCAGTAAGTTATTCTAATGAAATGCTCACTATGTGCATGCTATTTTCCGCTATAGACAAGTTACTCAAGAAGAGAGGTTCTCAAGCTAGCTATAAATGGTTGGTACTATTAATTGCATGTGAGTAAGTAGAATAGGGATTTTGCAACCTTGCAGTGCACCTGCCTTTGCGCAGTTAACGGGGCATCACCGTCAAGAGCTATGGTCTTAATAGTGGAGTCCTATGGAGCTTGCACTATTGAGCTATTAGAAGCTTGACAGGAGCCGGTTCTATTTTGGTGTTGAACGACCCTCTCATCTATTCCTTGCAATTAATGGTATTCAAGCCACAGGTACAATAGCTTGAGTGCTTTTTTCAAAGGGGTAAAGAGGAGTAGCAACTAGGGCTTGAAGTTCCAAAGTACGCCCTAAAAGTTTACACCTAAAAGTTGTTAGAATGGTTGAAAATAGTAGAGAGAGTGAAATTAATGTTGATAACTTTGATTTTGCTAATGAGCAAGCTACTAATGATGCCCCGATTCTTGCTAACTATCTTGTTTCTAGGCTTCAACAAGCCATGGGCAACCCATCCCTCCAAAGTGAAGTGCAATGGCAGCTCTGTGCTCATGGGATTCTCCAAGCTCCCCACCATGACGAGAGATCACCTAGGAAGCCTCCTTGCAAGACTTCCAAAAGAGGTCTCTCTCCGATTCGGGAAGAAGAAGAGGATCCCTATGAAGGGCTCAGAAATTTTCTCCTTGATGACACATCTCCTTCTCAAAGGAGAATTCAAGAGCCTCCACCGAAGGAACGAGAAAGAAGTGAGTCTCCCGCCACCTCGACGGAGATGGATCCACCAAGACGACGATGGATCCACCAAGACGGCGGGCTAAACGCTCTCCATCGCCTCCAAAATGGAGAAGACCATCGCATACTTCTCCACACCATACTTCAAAGAGGGATAACAAAAAGCAAGAGAATAAAAAGGCGAGAAAGAAGACACCCTCTTCTACATCTTCTTCATCCTCTTCCTCTTATGAAAGTGATGGTGAAGACAAAGAAGATCAAGGAAAGAAAAAGGCGAGAAAGAGGTCACCCTCTTCTCCATATTCCTCAAATTCTTCATCTTCTGAAGAAAGTGATGGTCCAACCTTTGAACCATCAAAAAGAAGAGGACATAGGAAATCCTATGCCGCGTGGAAGAGGTCGTCCAAGCTCATCAAATTTAAAGAGGGAGGGAAGAGCATCTCTTTCCTTACCTACGATGGCACCTTTGGTGCTATGGACAAAGTCTTGGCCTTTATCCAACAATTTGATGCGGAGTTCGAAGATGAGGGCTTCACGGAGTCCTCTAAGGTATGCCATGTAGCTATGCACTTTCAAAAGTCCGCCAGACAATGGTGATTTAGCCTACTGTCAACAGTGAAGCTCCACAATCATGCAAAGCTTTAAGAGCTTTTATTATGAAGCAATTTTTGGTCATTGATGCCAAAGACAAAGTACTCACCGAATGGCGAAGCTTGAAGCTCTCTCCCTATGAATCCATCCACAAATATGCAGACAAGTTTTTGGACCTACAACTCAAAGCCACTGTCTTCAAAAAGTTGGATTTTGGAGAGCAAAATCAGCAATTTTGTGTGGACTTAACCGAAGAAATGGCGGAGTATGTCAACTCCCAAAGGCCACGCACCATATTGGCGGTAATATATCATACTATGGTGGCCTCTCGAATCAATTTCCAAACACGGGCTAAGAGGAATTCTAAGCCCCTTGAAAACAAGGGTTCCAATGAGCCTAAGGGGAAGGACAATGTCCAAAATTCTCCTAAGGGCAATTCCAACAAAGCTAAGGAGAAGGGATTTTACAAAGGCAAAAATAAACTCTCTCCCGAAGAGCTTGAGCGTTATCGCAAGGATACGCTCAAGGATAAAGCTTGAGCGTTATCGCAAGGATAACCGGTGTTTCAAGTGCGGCGAACAAGGGCATGCGTACCGCACTTGTCCCCAAAAGAACAACCGCCATGATCTTCCTAGAGCTACCTTGGTCGAAATCCAAGAGGAGGAAACTCACCACAAAGGATCTCCTCTATGCCATGCTTGGGGAAAGGTAAGAGGACATGATGCTTTTATTCTCTTTGACCCTAGTTCTACTCAGAATTTTATATCTATAGAGTTGGCCACCAAGCTAGGCATACAAGCCTACGAGATGGGAGATGTCCTACCCGCCGCAGACAGTGCTTTCAAGGGGCAAGAAGCTTCAGTCACTCCCTTAATCGGGAAATTGAGGCTCCACGTCCAAAGCTATGTGGACAAAGAGGACTTCTTTATCTCTCCTCTCAAGCATGAGGACCATGGTTTGATCACATGGCTGCCAATTCCCTAAAAGAAGAATATCCTTTAAGTTCAAGGAAAAAGATATGTATATAGATGCTAAGGAAATGGGTAACACTATACCCATTGTACATACACAATCTTTCCACAAGTCAATAAAGAGCTCTATTTTCGTGTACATGATTTTTGTTAAAAATTCTCAAAATGAACCTAATGTTTTAGCAAAAGAAAATATACACAATCAAAAGGAATTAGAGTTATCCAATTTTCTCAAGAGGTTTCAAGATGTCTTTATGGATGACATCCCTTGTGCGCTACCTCCTAAACGAGGCAATGATGACCATGCAATTGAACTTCTTTCTGGAAGTTCACCGCCTAACAAACCTCCTTATAGAGTTTCTCAAGCTCAACAAGAGGAGATTATGCGGCAAGTGGGTGAGTTAGTTGAGAAGGGCATGGTTAGGCCTAGCTCATCTCCATTTTGTTCTCCAGTGCTACTAGTGCAAAAGAAAGACGGCACATATCATATGTGTGTCGACTAAAGAGCACTAAATAGGATCACTATCAAGAATAGGTTTCCCATTCCACGGGTAGAAGACCTATTTGATAAGCTACAAGGGTCTACCTACTTCAGTAGGATTGACCTAAAAAGTGGCTACCATCAAATAAGGATTGTTGATCAAGACATTGTAAAGACCGCATTTCACGTTTGGTTTTTACGAATACATTGTCATGCCTTTTGGCTTGACCAATGCACCAACCACATTCAACCGCTTGATGGAGAATCTATTCAGGCCTCACCGAACCTTTATTGGAGTGTTCTTTGATGATATCATCATCTACTCTAATTCATTAGATGAACACAAGAAACACCTCCAGGTAATATTTCAAGTTCTAAGAGAGAATAAACTTTATGTTAATCGAAAGAAAAGTGAATTTTTCTTACAAGAGGTTCAGTATTTAGGTCACATTATCTCTCAAGATGGCATCCAAATGGATCCCTCAAAGTTAAAGGTAATAAAAGGATGGCCTAAACGAAGGAATCTTCATGAATTAAGAAGCTTTATAGGTATGTGTGCATACTATAGACGCTTCATAGAAAAGTTCTCACTAATGGAAGGACCATTACATGACCTAACAAAGAAAAACGTTAGGTACACATGGTTTGCTGAGGAGAACAATGCTTTTGAAGAGCTTAAAGAAAAGTTTATCTTTCCACCGGTGCTTACACTGCCGGATCTCTCAAAGCCATTTGAGGTCCAATGTGATGCTTGTGGTGATTGCCTTGGAGCTATTTTTCTTCAAGAAGGGCACGCCTTAGGCTATGAAAGTCGAAGGCTCGACCCTGTTGAGGAAGCTCTATGCATATATGAAAAGGAACTCCTCGCAGTTCTACATGCCTTAGACTCATGGAAGCACTATTTATTGTGGACTCCTTTCATTCTGCGAACGGATCACCAAAGTCTTAACTACTTCATGCCATAGACCAAGCTCTCCAACAAACAAATGAGGTGGGCAAATTTCCTTTCGCAATTTCATTTTCATATTGCTCACATTTTTGGCAAGCCTAGTCAAGTAGCCGATGCACTCTCAAGATGGCCAAGAGTGAATGCGGTTTCCATAGCAACTCACAATGATCTATCTTCTATGATAGATGAGTATGCTATTGATCTCGATTTTAGAGATGTGATTTCAGCCCTTGCACTAGGGAAAAAAGAGGAACCATTTACTTTACAAGATGGTGATCTTCTCTATGGCAATAGACAATGCGTTACTAGCTCACTAAGTGAGAAAGTAATGTATGAATATCATGCTCCTCCTTATGCAGGGCATAGAGGGATTCAGTCTACCCTAAAGGGGATTGAAACATATTTTTATTGGCTTACCATCAAAGCAAACATACAAGAGTATGTTTCTAAATGTGTGGTATGCCAAAAGACGAAGTTTGATAGAGGGAAGCAACCTGGATTGCTTCAACCTTTGCCAATCCCTAATTCACCATGGGAGAGCATATCCATGGATTTCATCTTTGGATTGCCGAAGTCTATCCATGGGAATACAGAAATATGGACGATACTAGTAGACAGGTTCAGTAAACAAGCTCATTTTATACCTGTCAAAAAGACTATCAAAGCCCATCAAATGGCAACCCTCTTCATTTCACAAATCTTCAAGTACCATGGCTTGCCAATGTCCATAGTGTCGGATAGAGATCCTAGATGACCAGTAATTTTTGGAAGGGTCTCTTTGAGAATTTAGAACAAGGCTGAACTTCTCTTCAGCCTATCACCCGCAAACGGATGGCCAAAGTGAAATAGCTAACCTAACAATTCTCGATCTACTAAAAGCCTATGTAACGGAAGTAGATCAAAGATCCCAATGGGAGAAGTACTTACCCTTAGTGGAGTATGCCTACAATAACATTGTACATACTTCCACAGGAAAAGAACCTTTTGAGGTAATAGAGGGAAGATCAAAAAGTCCCTTGCTACTTAAGGTACACGGGAAGATGTTCGCTGCAGATGAGTATAGCCGATACCTACAAGAATCTTTCCAAAAGATTAAGGATGCTATCTCTATCTCACAACAAAGGAAAAAGGCTGCTACTGACAAGCACAAAAGAGTCCAAGCCTTTAAATAAAATGATTGGGTCTTACTCAAATTTCCCAAGGATCGATTAAGGCACACGACGGGCAAGAATCCTATGGGACACCAAAAGTACTAATGGTACTATGAGAAACCCTAAATGATCGACTAGACTCTTTGCAAGAATCCTATGGGACACCAAAAGTACTATGCTAAGTTAGCAAAAAGGTACTATGGTACCATGAGAAACCCTAAATGATCGACTAAACTCTTTGAAGAGGACGATATGGTATTTTTGAGAGTGAAACCCAAACGTAGCTCCTTATCATGGGTAAGTGTAAGAAGCTCAGTGCCAAATATTGTGGACCTTTTGTAATCACAGAAAAGGATTAATGATCAAGCCTACAGACTCTTGTTACCACCAAACATAAAAGTACATGATGTTTTCCACGTCAGCTTACTCAAGAAGTATGCATCTAATCCACAACACATTCTTGATGATTCTCTATTCTCTACCTCTATCGATGGAAATTTTTTTGATACTTCAAAGTAGAATTAAGCCTCTACATAATCATACCATTATTGAAGACCTTGTTAAATGGTGAACATATCTTGAGGAAGATGCTACTTGGGAACGTGATGCTGTAATGAGACTAAATTCTCCAGATTTCATGTCAAGATGAGGACACCTCAAATGTTTGAAGTGTGGGAGGATGTAAGACCCCCGAATTTTTGGGTCTCTTTTGAAAATAAGAAAATAGATTTCAATGTTCGTTTTGTCATATTTTGATTGAAGGTACTTATTTGATAGTATTGTAAGGTTTTAAAGTAAAAAGAAAGGTCATTCCCATGTTCAGGTAGGTCAAAGGGACGTTTGGTTCAATTTTGAGAAAATCCGCTTAGTTTTTTCATGCTTTTTATGCTTTTAGGTGCTTTTTCGCAAAAAGTGGGGTCGGATCCTTAACTAAGAGTTTCGAGGAAGCTATGGTTCAATTTTGTAAAAATCTGCTTTTCGAGTGCTTTTCACACTATATTTAGCTTTTCATGATTTTTAGTGCTTTTCAGTGATGAAAAGCCAGTCTGCTTCCTTATTCCAATGGACAAGGAAACCCGTGGTTCGATTTAAAATAAATTTCTTTTTTGACTTTTTACGCTATGTATAGCTTTTCCTGTTTTTTGGCATTTTTGATTTATGGTTTATTTTGGTGAGTTGATTTCAAGTATTAGATGTTCATAAACTTATGTGAGGGTATATGGTTAGTCAACCCGAATTGCACGGATAGGTATGAATAAAGTGGATTTCTTTCTGTGTTACCGCTTGCTATATGAGTATGATATGGGTAAAGTGATGTGATGGAGTGTTAGTCTATATTATAGAGTTGAGCTTGATGCATTGGTTTGAGGTCAAACACTTGCATGTTATGTATGCTCCCAAAACTGTTAAAAACGTTGTTTTTTGCATATGTGTGAAGTTATGGTTTATGGTCTACCTAAGGGTCGGACCTGTTTTGCATCACGATTATGGTGATGAAATGATATCACATGATATATGGAACCTTACGAATAAATGTGGATTCCTCATGTGCATGGGTATGATTGCTTTCCACCTTTCTAGGTCAAAACTAGCTCTATGTGCTCGAGAGGTGAAGTGCAGATATGATGCATCAACTTTGCATGATTAGACGTTGTCAAAGTTGGATTTCTATATCATGTTTAGTTGCTGGTCGGACTTATTTCTACATAAAAAGCTCATGTATTAAGGGCCATGTATGAGGACTCCGATTGACTACAGCGGATGTGTCAAACTCCAAGTGTGGGAGTTGGTTCAATATGTATATGATTTGTGGTTAAGGGTTGAGATTCCCTCACGGATTATGGTTGTGAATTTTATGGTGGAAGTCGGTGTGGCTCTTGGTCTTTTTTTATGGATATGGTTATGTTGTCGAAATATTTTCAACCATGGTATGTTCTAAGGTGGTTATGCAAGATTGGTTGTGCCTCACCCCGAGTTGGGTAGAGTGCTCACCCATGTGATGTAATTGGGTTATGGGTTATGTTTTGGAATTGGATCATGAAGTGAATTGGATGGTTTATGGTAGACGTGTAAGGGTAGAGACCCTGTATAGTCTAGCTGCTTGAAAAAGATTGTTTGTACATATGGAAGATGCTATTGTGATTAGACTCACGTGTTATGTTTCTCATAGCAGCGTTGCTACAAGACTAGGATCACCTACATCGCTTATCCTTAGATAAAAGGGTCGTTGACCTGGGGCTTTGCTGGATCAAGGGTGTTGCCTAGGTCTTCTTTTTTGTTAGGCTCATCTACACGGTTAGTACATCGGTGGTTGAACGACCTACACAGATAACACGTCGAGGATTTTACCTTGGGTTTTCTTGAACACTTGATGTTGGACATCAAAGTTGCATGGTTCCTAAACTGGTATGGTTAGTGTTGATACCATACCATCTACTTGTATTTGGGATCTTTTAGAGCTCGGGTTCCAGGAGGGAGGCGAAGCGGCCTCAGCTTATGTCTGGCTCACGTAAGTTGGAGGTGTTCGGGCTCTCTCAACGAAGTGAAAGTATCTTTGTCCATAGTAGAGCGGTGGGTAGATCTATCGATTACTACACAACGTCTGGTGCTCTGCTAGTTATTTTGCTATATTCTTGTTGTTGATGTTTTGGTATACCCAGATTTTTTCATTGCATTAATACATGGTTTCTTGTTTCATTTGGATGGGGCATTTAAAGATTCTCTATTGTGAGTCTCTTGTGTCTCTACAACACTCTATTTCAGCCTCCACTATTTTCTCTCTCTCTTTTCCTGCAATGCGGTGTACACATATATTCACCCTCCACAATGTTATTTTTTCTCTTGAGTATGCTTTCATTCAACACATCCATTCAGGGGTAGCACTAGCCACTAGGTTCCTCTGGATGCAGTCTGGCTCATGGCCTAAAATCCATGCTTGGTTGGGCGTTGAGAACTCCTTCCCTATGCAAACGCTTATGCAACTCTGATGTATATTGAAAATTGTATAAAGGTGTAAATTGTATATTTTGTGCATAGACCCCTGGGGAGGGGTATCTGTCAATAAGGTGAGAGAATGATCACAGAAAGATGAAGCCTATCTTCAAATCATTCAAATTGTCATCCAGGTATATGCAACTAGAAAAATAAAAGGCCCTAGTTAAGGACCATTCTATGCAGGATGGCCTTCTTTACTACAGAAATCGACTTTACATTCTTAAGGATACCTCCCTGAAGTAGCTAATTCTTCATGAAGGACATGATATCCTAGTAGCAAGACGCCTGGGATATGCAAAAACTCTTAATACCTTGAGAAAAAACTATTTCTCAACCAGAATGAAGGGGGGTATACTTTGATACATCAAACAATGCATTTCTTGTCAAAGAAACAAGGCTGAATGAGAAATGATGCCAGGAAAGCTGCAACCCTTGGACATACCTCAAATGAACTGGAAATTCATTAGCATGGATTTCTTTATGGGTCTTCCCAAGATTTAGGGAGGGTATGACTCCCTAATGGTACTCGTGGATACTCTCACCAAAGCATTTCACCTAATACCAATAAAAACCACTTACACCATATGAGATATAAGCCGGCAGATCTTTGTTAAAGAGATCTTTAGACTGCATGGGCTTCCAAAGAGAATTATCAGTCATACAAAGATGCAAAGTTCACTCCAAGTTTTGGAAGGCTCTATTTGAAGTTGTAGGAACACAAATATGCTGTAGCTCGTCATATCATCCTTAGACGGACAAACATATAGAACAGGTAAACCAAGTAATTAAAGATATCCTTTGAGCTTATTACAGTAGAGAACCCCGCAAGTGGATTCAATTTCTTCCCTTGGTAGAATTTTCCTATAAATCCTCTTTACATAAAAGCATTGGGATGTCACCTTTCAATGCTCTATATTGGCATGAATGCATATCTCCATTGATTTTTTTTAACCCTACTATAAGGGTAGAGGCCTCAAGAAAATGTTGGAAGAAATAGAAGCCCCGACCAAAGCCATACAACAAGATATTTAGGTTGCTAAGGATCGTCAAAAGCATCATGTGGACCAAAAATGATCTGATCGAATCTTCAAGCAAGGAGACAAGGTCTTTCTTCGAGTGCATCCAAAAAGAAGCAACCTATCGTTGGGAAAATGCAAAAAGCTTAGTCCTAGGTATTGTGGTCATTATGAAATAATCAATGTCCTCAGTGATCAAGCCTACAAATTGAAGCTGCCTAAACATATCAAATTTCATGATGTATTTTACCTCAGCCTACTAAGACCCTACATTCCAAACCCAATCATGCATTGGATGACATAAAGATTGTAATGGAACAACAAGGAGTGCTTGAACTTCAACCAGCAGATTGTATCCTTGAAACTAGAGAAAGAAATCTTAGAAATAGAGTAATCAGGGAGCATTTGGTAAACTGAAAAGATTATCCCACTGACAATGCCACTTGTGAAGATGAAACTTTTCTTCTCAAAGACTTTCCCAATTTCGGTTGAGATGAGGGCATCTCCAATTCTTAAGTTGGGGTGATTGTAAGGTTTCCGCCTTTCTAGCTACAGGATGAACTCAAAGCTTTAGGAGAAAACTTTGGGAGTACAAACAGGTAAAGCACTATCTCAAAAGCAGTTAAAATTTGTATTTTTAAAATCTTAAGCATGACAAACATATAGCTAAGAACTCTCAAAACTAAATTGACTAAAAATTGACACCGCTATCTTCTTTGGAAGATTCAGTGCCTTTTTAAATTGCAAAAAATAATTGGTTGGTTTTTAGTAATCATTAAAGCTTAGAAGTTTCATTATAATAGCACAAAAAATTAGCAAGCTTGATTTTCAAAGTAGGTAGGTACTGGGAGAGAGTATCTAGACTTGCCCAGGCTAGATTTAGCAGTAGATGGTGCCTTCTTGAGCCTGGGGCTTGCTTGAGATGCAAGCAGCTACCAGCTTCAATATAAAAGAGACTGTGAGTGCCTAGAAAAACTATAAATAGGACCTGTTACCTCACAAATCAGTCAGACTCAACATCCTGGCCATGAATCTCTTGTGTGAGGGATACTTCATACAAATCACTAAGAGAGAAAAATCTAAGTGATTAAGCGTGGTAATTATGCTAATCTTAGTTAATTAACAATTAATATTGATTGACATCTAATTTTTCTAATTAGTCTATTAATTAAGTAATATTAGACAACCCTCTACTATTAATCACTCTCTCATACATTATTAAATTGCTAATTACTTAATCTTAATTAGTATTTAGAATTGATTAATTTTGGTGTTAATTAATGAATATTATATTCAACAAGCTTAGTTAACTCTAAGATAATTATAAGAGCTTAAGTATATCATTAAAAAGCTTAAAAAATTATATCATAATTTTATAATTTATTTTTGTAATTAATTAGACAAAAGTTAGATGTTTCTAATTGTAAACTGATGGGAAACTTAGTAAACCAACTTAAATAATTGTAAGATAATTATCACAGTTAAAAAACATTGTTAGGAACATAGAATAATTATGTCATTAATAGAAAATTAGTATAGTTATTCAGTTAAGCTAAACTTGATTGATTTTAGTTGTAAATTAAAGGAGGAGATTAGTTAATTAACTGGATAATTACGAGGTAATTACCAAAGTTAGTTATATGTTATAATTATCTCATTTACGAAAAGTTTGTTTAGTTATTTAATTAAGCTAAAACTGATTGGATTTTAATCGTAATGTAAAGAGGGAAATTAGTTAAATAACTTAGATAATTGCAAGGTGATTATCAAAGTTGCAAAACATCATTAAGTAGCCGTGATAATTATATCATTAACAAAAAATAGTTTAGCTAATTAATTAAGCTAAAATTGATTGCAAATAAAGAGTGAAATTACTTAACTAACTTGAATAATTACAAGATAATTATTAGAGCTAGAAAACATCATTAAGCAGTCGTGATAATTATCTCATTAATAGAAAATTAATTTATCTATTTAATTAAGCTAAAATTGATTGATTTTAGCTATAAATTAAAGGTGGAAACTAATTAACTAACTTGGATAATTACAAGACAATTATCAAGGTTAGGAAACATCATTAGCTCACCATGATAATAAGTTCATTAATAAAAAATTAGTTAATCTATTTAATTAAGCTAAAATTGATTGATTTTAATTGTAAAGTAAAAGGAAAAAATTAGTTAATTAGCTTAGATAATTAAAAGATAATTAGTTACTTAGTTTAATTAGTTATAATAGATCAAAAACCCTATTTTAAAATAAATTTTTATTAGGATAAATAGAGATTACAATTATTAGTTTCTAGAAAAACTATTGGAAGCATAAACCATTGACAAGAAGCTGAGGAAATTAAATCTTTAGAAGATAATGAATCTAATAAATATTAAGTAAACAATAAGCAAATTTCAGATTTAATAAAGAAGGGAAAATTAGAAAAAGGTGCAAAATTTTATAAAATAGTAACGAAGGCCCCGAATACCCAAAATGATTCTATGATAAAAATGTCTTAGCTATATGAGTAATTAGAAAAAACTTGTACTGAGAATCTACCGTTTTCTAGTACAATTTGAAGAAAACACCAAGGTATAAAGAATTACAAAAATGACATTAAAAACCCAAGAATCTTCTGTAAACAACTAAAATAATCCAAGATCTAAGCAATTATGCTAAGAAATGGAAATACACTATAGAATGGTAAGAATCTAAAAATTTATGATCTACCTAATAAATATTCATCCTTTTCATAAGGATATAAGTCATGGCACCAAAGAGGACCTGAGAAAACCCTCAATATGATGAGGAGGACAATGTTCCCAAAAAGGCTAAAGTGTCATATGACCACGAGGGCAGGCCAAGTAGTAGGCCTATAGATGAAAGCATTCAGGTCCTAGCACTGTAGCAAATGCCCGATCAGTCCCATGTGGGTCTTCATTATAAGTTAGGATGAATAATTCAAGTTCTTCTTTAACATTGCATAGGTAAAAGAGAGTGTAAAGAATTAGGAAAAGTGAGACATGCTAAAAATAAAAGGCATCTTTCAAAAAACCAGCGTGCATTTGTTTGTAGATTAGGAAAGACTTATTTAGGTTAAAGTTGGTTGACTTAGGAAAGAATGATTGGTCATCCTTAAGACAGCTTGTCTCAATACACCTATGATTCCTTGGAATATTTTCACTTTTGGTGATGAGTAATGATGGCTTGTCAACCATGGATGAGTCAGTTGTCCCCATGTATATGGCGAAGTCTTTACCCCCTATACGTGTATTTTTGTGGATACTACTAAGGATACCTTTTTTATCCCATGGGAACCTCCCGATTGTATGGGCAATTGGTTTGGCGTATAGACATCCAGAACTTTGGGTGATGGGTTTCCGTTCATATTATAAATAAGGAAGGGTGTTGTTTGTTTCACCTGTGTATAGGTGTGCTTGAGAAAAGTGGAGTACATGTCAGGGCTCTCAAGAAATATTATAAGTGACTGTACTGTGTCTTAAGTCTAAAGATGTTTGTTTTTTGAAATATTGTTTTTAATGTTAATTTTCATGACTTGTCTTAACAAATAAATGTATGGCCCAAAGCTAAAAAGAAACCATTATTTTAAATGTCTTGAAAGAATGTGATAGTAATTAGGAAAAAAAATAACCATGTGTGACTGTTGGGTGGTAAGTGGGGATTGACTAAGGTTGTCAATCATGGACTCGTGGACCTAATTAGTCAAGTAACTATCTATCCCCGCGCACTAAAAACATTTAGAAAACTTCTTCACTTGGAAAAGGAATCCACCAGTGGATGTTCATTCACATTTGGTAGAGGGAATAAAGCGTTGTTTGAGGATACCTTAGCCCAATTTGTGGAAGTTATAGGGCCAAAAGAGTTTTGTACTTTTAACATATTATCTCGTTTCCATTGCGAGAGAGGACTAGGTCTTCTTCTAGGGCTATAGACCCAAGCCATTGTTAATGGTAAACATCTATTCCTTGGACCCTTCTTACTTAGAGACTCTGAATTTTGATAGGCCCAGAGACCTGTCAAGGACCCCATCTCGAGTTTGGCATCGGTGGGTTGGGGACCTTTCAATGGCTAGGAGAAAGTCCTCAAAGCTATTTCTAGAATTGAAGAGGATGAGTCTTGGCTCCAAGGCGAGCCTCTCAACCTCAAAGAGTTCAGGAAACTATGTCCAAACCACTTTGTGCATCAACAACTATTTTGAATCAGTGGCCATGCAAAGGATTTGGCTCGAGTAAAGCTATCATATTTACAGCACAAAGGGCTAGCACAAGTACTGCTACAAAGATTCATATGACGGGAGAGTTATGTCAAACAATAACTAAATGGCACTCTACTTCCTACAATAGTGCTATGTTTACGATATCCTTGGGAGGTGGGTAGATTGGTCAGATTGCCCAAAGAATTATGGCATTGGCCATGGTCAAATTCTAGAGAAAATGGCATCAAGTAACACCAATAACTTAATGCCTACACACAAACGCTATATTAGGGAATTGTGGAGGTCACTTGGAGGGCTTTATTGAGGAGAGAGAAAATAAGGTGCATCCAATGAACAACAAGCCAACATAACGTAGAAATGGGAAGAAATAAATGAAAAAATTCAAAAGAAAGAGAAGAAACATGAGGTAAAACCTCATTTTTACGACGTTTACGGTATCCATATGTGGCCCCAGGGTCTAAAAGTAGTTAAGGTATTGAAAGGCAGCTACGATAATTTATCATAGTCCGGCCACCAAAAGCTCTTGCTCCATTAACCAAGTGTTCAAAATTGAAATTCCCTCCATTAGGAAGAGAATGGTGTCTAGGAGGGCCTCTTTATTTGGCAGTTTAACGAAGTTAAACCTTTAGTATTAAGAAAGTAATCAAAAGGACAACTTTTGAATTTAAACAGGCAAAACGACTAGTTTATTTGAATTCAAAGTTTCCCCCCAAAATGGAATTAAAAATCTAGCAGGTAAAACCATATCATGTAGCATATCTATGGAAAGATCTTGACGTGTAGATTGTAGATCTATGATCTCCGCTCAAATCAAAGATCATATGTGGGAGTTATGGAAGGCCAAAAATCATTAAATTGTTCACCTCCTTTTTGGGAGGGAAAAGTGCATCCTTTGACCACTCTTACACATCTCTTACACAACTACCATTCTTGCACACATGCCGTACAGCTATTCTTCAAAATGTTGATCACCTCCATAAGCTCATGGCAAATAAAGAGGCCCTCCTACACCCCATTCTCTTCCTAATGCATTCCAAGTAAGTTCAAGCTTTCTTCTTCCACTCAGAAAGAGCCATGGTTGCTTCTTCTTCTTCTTCCCACCCTAATAGCTTTAGGGATTGTTGTGCTCTCTCCTGATCCAACCTCACCATTAGTATCCCAAGGAGGCCAAGTAGCACCATAAGCTCTATCACTATCTCAAACTCCATCAATATAGATAGTCAATGGCAATAATAGACAATATACAAAGGCTCTTCAGTTCTTATGCAACCAAGAAGGAGGAAAGATACTCAACAATAGATCTATTTTATTCAGCATGGGAAGCACAAGTACTAGATTTCATAGTGGAGGTGGAAAAAAAGCTGTTAAGTGGGTTTTGGTTCAGCATGTCTACAGTCACTCTGATGTGATTGCTAATGGCGGAGATGTCTCGTTGGCTTATCATCCACAATGCAACTGTAAGTGTGTTCATAGCCTTCCATCTCTATTATTTCTTTTAGACCTTGTTGTTCTCTTAATTTCTTTTTTCTTTTTGAAGAGGCAGAACAATATTAAAAGAGGTAGCTCAAGTTCTCATACATTGGTTTTTTACAATATGATGGAAGAACTAGCAAGAGCCTTGCAGATGAGGGAATTATTTTCTACGAGAATTTATACCAGCTCAACCATACCAGTTCAACCAAAAAAATAAAAAAGGTACTCTGATTAAACTCCCTCTCCCTACCAATTGGAGTTGTATTCACTGGGCAGTCCCGGACAGCACAATGTGTGAAGCTCTCCAAAGCAAATTGTTTAGGGATGTGAAGAGGTCCATACAAAATTCTATGCCCACTAAATTGGTACAGATTGCTAATTTTGGTCCTATAAGATTATTTGTGGAGCTATTTCACACCTGCCACATACAGTTGCAAAGACAATGCTGGTATGTAAATCTCTAGGCGCTTGCTTCTGTGATAAGCTTCTTGATAGAGGGTGGTATGTTAAAGAGGTGGACGGAATACATTGCAAGGTTTCATTAATTACTTGGTGGCCAAGTACATGATCGGCACATAGTCCCTTCTCATCTCCTTCTGGTACAAACACTCTCAAATTGTTGCAGGCTGCTCTAAGTTTATTTCTATTGACCAAGAGTCAGCAAGCCTGGAGAACAATGGTGCCATAGATGTGGAAGTATTTGACAAAGAGCTCAACCTTATGACAGTGGTCACAATAAGAGAGCAATGCACCTCACAGTTCTATTTCTTAATAGGTGGGTGCAAAGTAATGCAACAAAGGGAAAAAGATATTGTCTATAGAGATATAAATGGCCGAGTCCAAATCATGCCAATGTAACTTGGATGAATTGCATTGGGCGTAACTTCTTCTTTACTTGAAATCTATATTCATGACTTCCATTGCAACATTTCTTTCAATCTTGTTTCATTTGTGATATGATTCCCACCATTTGGTTATATCTTTATTATAGTAAGATGAAACTATCTTGCTATATCTCTCCCTTTGTGAAAGTATGTGTGATTTCTGTATATTTTGAACAACATATGCGGAGTTTGATGTCTAATCTCTCTACCTCTCTCTCTCTCCCTCTCTCTCTCTATCTCTCTCACACACACACATTTCCATGGCACCACATTGAGAAGTACAAAGAATCATATTAATGTACATAGTTAGCATTTTGAAGAGTATTTGTCAGTACAAATTTTGAAACAGTCAATGGGCCGAAATACAATTTCTGGAGATAAGGGATCAAAATGTCCTCTAGATAAAAGTCATGCTCTAGTGGTGCCTGGTGGATTTAGCAAGCCTTATGGGGTGTGTCACCTATCAACAAAGTGTTATATCATCATATGGGACATGGATTTGATAGAAAGTTTTATAGTATAGGAATACATCTGTTTTGGTAGGGTGGCAGTGGCCGTCAGTGAAAACACACTACTTATGTGAATACAAAAAAATCAAATTGCAAATGTTCGATTCCTGCTATGTTGCAAACCATCGTTACAAGGGGATTGAGGTTTCTCTACTGCACATAGGACCATATTGCAACCCAAAACCTTGAAGGTAGAAACTATATAGATTCCTTGGTTCCTGGCCGCACAATGTCTCTACAAGTGCCTATCCTATAGTTGTGTAGGTTGACAAGTTCTACGTTGGGATCATACGGTGCCCGAAACAACAACAATTCATTGACGTCCAAAATAATTAATCTTTGAAAAAAAATCGTAAAACAAATAAGTAGTTAGACAATAGACTGATTGTCATATTCTTTTACATTGGTTATTACTGAAACAATCATGTCAATTTCTAGTAAAGGTCCATACTGGGTTTGCCTATTGTGGAGGTTGTCTTGTCCAGTGTTGACGTCCTCAAGCTTGCTCTCACCAGTCCCTTGTTCTTCTATTGTTCAAGACTCTGTGGTTCCATTGTTGAGGGATCCATTGCATCTGAAATAGCTTCTAATGTGCTATGATCTGTTTGTTTGTTGGGCATAAATGACTCTTGATTTTCAAGCTCAGCAAGTCACGAATTGTGGGAGAGGTGTGCTCTGCTTGAGGGTTAGGGTGTTATTTCTCAATCCCTCCCTTTGCATAATCTTCTTGCTTCTAAAACCCTCCAAGCACAGAGGGAGTTTTAACCTTTTTTTATTCCTCAGTCCCTTGATAAATGTGAACTTTCTTCTGTGTGTCCTTCCCCTCATGTGGAATTTTCTCCTTGTCAAACTCTCCCTCTATAGCATTTCTCTTCTCAAAAGTTCCTCCCTCCTCTTGCTCCTATCCTTTCTCACCTGACCTTATGAAATTTATTTGTTGGTGTCCCTCATCAATCATCATTATCTCTACAATGTGGTCATCCAATAGGGTATGTTCTTCATCCATACTCACCAATAGGGTATGTTCTTCATCCATGCTCACAGGATGTGAAATTGAAAGTAGATGCTTGATTATGGTGTCACAATATCGATGCAAATATTATATTGTGTACTTATCCAATGGACTCTGTAAAAGACAAAAAAAAAACAAAAAGAATTGAGATACATTTTTGTCCAAACAATCACCATGTTATAGTAATGCTTTGCATAATTCCTACCTATGACATGAATGGCTTTAGTGCAAAGAAGCTCTACAGTATATACTCAGCATGAAGGAGGCACCTCTATCCACACAAGTTGGCATCCATTTGTCTAGGCACTGTGACTTCCTTAATTTGTGACTTGTACAACTCTAGATTTTTGCATAGCCTTCCATATGCATGCAAAAGTCTTTTTAAAATTTGGTATGAACCCAACACAATAACTGTCTCCATACTTTATTAAAAATAAAACCAATTTCTTATTCTCAATACTTATAGTCTTCTGGATGTGTTCCTTGAATTGAGTTTATAGTCCAGATAGGTGGCTTGTCAAGTTCAATGCAAACCATGCTCCAGTGGTGGTTGCTCTCATATGGAAAAGTTATGGTTGATACTTGCATCATTGGACAATGAGCAGAACACTTCTTGAATGTGCCAATAGGGGTGTTTTTCATTATGATAAAGACATAAATATGGGGATCCAAGATATATACGTTTGCATGACTTTGTGCAGGTAGCTAGCTCTTGATCAAACTACAAGACAGTTACTAGGTGTTAGTCTCTAGCCTCAAGGATGAATAAAAATATGTTGAAGCTGGTGAAAGCATCTTACGTCAAGAAGATGTAAACAATTGAATTTGTGATTTAAGCATCTGGATCCCGCGATATCCATAGAATCTACTGCAAGTCTTCTTATACCATCTTCTACCTCTATATCTATTATTAATCCTTCCTCCATAGATGATAAGGTTTTGTTGTTGCTGACATCAATTTTGTGTGTAACAATGTGGTAGCTTTTAATCTCTTATTCTATAGAATTTGTTGCTTTTTCCTTCTCTTTCAATTTATTCATCTCCTCTGCACGTCGGGTTTCCAACTCAGCTTTGGCCCTAGTACTCACATCGTGGGTGACTTCTACAATCTTCACCTCTTCCTGTGGCCTTGATAAGCAAAATTTCCTTCATATTATTTTCTATAAATTCATTGGGTTGGAGCAGTTTATCATATCTCCACCTTACTCTTTTCAAGGTTTCACTGTCCTTGTCCATAATCATTACCTTGTATGCATATGTTGCAGCAATTGTTATATCATTGAGATATTCTAGCAAAAAATCTTATGCTGCCTCTTGAAGTGCCATCAGCTTAGCAAGTTTCCACCTCATGGTGCCAAAACATGCCTCCTCACATATTGACCTAACTAGTCATTGGAATGGAAGCTTTGGTACAAGAAGCTCAATATATTTTTGAGCCTTCTTGATTTCCTTGAACAACTTGATGTGTCTTTGTAGCCTCTTCATTGTTGGAGCTTTCAAGATTTTCATGGACTTGCCTGCTCTCTTCTTTTTACTAGCAATACTTCCTCCTACTTTAGTAGCCAAACCTGGACCTTTGCCTGCCTTTCTTGCAGTCGCCTTTGTTCTTGCCATTTACATGTAAGGAAAATGCAATGGTTATTTATAAATGTAAGCAAAATGCAGTGGTTATTTACCGAGAGCATTGCGTCTGACACTTTCTCCTTTTGTACTGCTGAGAACTATAGCTATTCTTGTTGTTGGTTATATTGAAGATCTTTGTCCTGCTTTTGCCATGGTCTCATCTTGATCTAACTGTGTCCCAATGGAGGGTGGCTTGAGACTTTGATTTCCAATCTGACTTTCATCAGCTGCTTTACCTAGACATGTTTGGATCTTTTGACTTCCTATTCCTTCCTCACTTTTTGCAACCTCATTCTTCTTAACTTCTAGCTTTGGTGGCATTCTCTGCTCAATAGCTATCGTGGTTGCCCTTTGCTCTGTTGGATCTACACTTTCTATTGCCTGATCTGCTCTAAGCTCCTCTAAAGTTCTATTCGATGGAGATGAATCATCTTCAATAAGATTTGCTTTGATATAAGTCTCCATTTGAGCTGTGCTTGAGGACCTTGTGCTATCGTCCCTGGGTGACCAGTCTTGGTCTTCATTTTTATTGTCTTTGAAGACTACATTTTGTATCTTTAACAACAACATATCTTTAACAACATATCCTCAAAGGCATTCCCATTATGATGTTATGTGGCATATCCTTTGTTGTGATCACGTGGAATTGGACAATAATGTTCTGTAAACTTACTTCAATGGTGGTGGAGATGATTCCCCAAAGTTTTGCTCGTTTATCTCTAGATATATCGATGAATTTTGGAGTATCTTCCAGCTGTGGTTGGCCACATCTTTTCCAAGTGCAAAAAGACATGAGGTTCTTGTCTAACTAAAAATCTAGCTTTACTTCTCTTGAAAACTTTTCTTCATTTTCACCAACAATGTTGCACTTGATTGTCTCAGGATTTGTGTCTGAATTGACTTCTTTTTCCATGGCAACATCCTTTGGTTGAACTTTATCTGCATTTTCTTTGCTTTGACCACCTGCTTCAATCGATGTTGACTCCATTGGCTATGATACTACACTTTTTGTCTGCAATTGTTGAGCATTGTCCACCTGCATCTAAGTAACATTTGACCTTAAAAGATCCATTGTACTTTCTGGAAGAATCTTTCTCTTTGGAGGATATTTTGGTGGTGACCTTTGTGTATCCTTTTGAACTTTATCTTTCACTGATTTTGACTTTTTTGTCACCACCTGTTCTGGCAGCTTGAGGCTTTGCATCATCTTCAGATAGTCTTTGTCTTCAGTCTTACCATCCATAGGGGTTTGTACAAGGTCATGATCTTGCTGATAGTTGTTACCATGTGCATCTCGATATGCATATGTGAGCTTGGTCACATGTAGCTGTTTGATCACTATTGGACTTGTTGGCTTTTGACTTTGACTTGTGGAGATCAACTGAAACTTTTGTCCCTGATGATCTTCAAAGGGACATTTGTCTATAGATTCTAGTGGAATCTCGATCAATTGAAAACTTCCATCAACCATATGATCTTTCAATGGTTTCTGCATTAAAGGGGTCTGTTGGTTAGAGGCTCTAGGGCTTCTAACTGGTGTAGCATTTCCTGGTACATAAGCTGAGCTTGATGGATTTACAGTTTCCCCCTTCCTAGGGTGATCACTATAGCCTGCTTCATTGTAAGAGTTCAAAATTGTTTGGCTCTGATTTAGTCTCACCTTTGGGACTATGAAGGTACACATTGAGTAGCACTATTGATGTTTGGCATTTGTAAACCTTTTGCATAGTTTCCTATGTATCTCCATGAAACATGACAAATTATTCCCCAAGTCAAGATGTAGATAGCATTATCTTTGCCCTAATATTGTCTATCCCATGGGTCTCCTATGATATGAGCTTCTATGGTTTCATGACCCAAGGCATCATAGCTGCTAGACTCTCGTCTATATCTATGACTGTTTTGGTCAAAGTATATGCTCGTTTGGTCACAACATCAAAGTTTGATTTTCAATGGAGGAGAGTTTGGCTCTAAATAGATTTCTGGGTTCACTCAGGTGATATCCTTCAGCTCTAGAGAGAATGGGCTATAATAGATTCTTTCTTTTGAAATGAACCATCTTTTCGGATCTATCACTGGATGTACTTCTATGAGCTGGTATGTAGGCCGTTCAAACACTGGTTGATCCTTTTTGTACAGTTTCCCTTTTTGGTCTACATAGTGTGCATATGAATTATGTGTACCATACAATGTTAATAGCATTCTGTTTGATGTGTCCCTTAGACTCGTGAATGATTACACACTTGTGGCCATGGATGCAAAATCGTTTGCAAACCTAATACTCTTTTCAACATTCGGTGCTGTCTCAAAACCTTGACCAAATTCATGTAGGAATTTGTTGTTCAAAGAAT
This sequence comes from Adiantum capillus-veneris, assembly GCF_014529385.1. Taxonomy (NCBI): domain Eukaryota; kingdom Viridiplantae; phylum Streptophyta; class Polypodiopsida; order Polypodiales; family Pteridaceae; genus Adiantum; species Adiantum capillus-veneris. The sequence continues at coordinate 12,375,520 of NC_140946.1, read as the reverse complement.
CAATTTTAAAGATTTTCAGATGTCTGTGCATCTTTATGCTCATTTTGAACTTGCAGTGCTTTAACTCGTGCTTCTAATGGTAATGCAGAATCATCCGATTGCATTAAAAGTGACGATTTAGATGCACTTACATCGAGATTCACATTTCCAATTTGCTTTGTACCTTGCTTGGCAGTTGATGTATCCTTGTTGTTTGGATTTGGACAATATTCAAAAAAATGTCCACCTTTTCGTCCACAATCTGCGCAATACGCCATGACTGGTGGTATTTCATTTGGTTCTGTCATGTCATGCTCTTGCTAAGGAGCTCTTGTTTATGTGCTTACCAAGTTGTCTGCATATTCTTTCAGAAGACTAAGCATCAAGTTGTAGAATGACCCATCTTGACCTTTATACCGTCTTTGGTTTGGTTCTCCAATTACACTGGCTTCTATTGGCTGATCTGTTGTATCGTCCATTTTTGGTTCTCGGCTATAGATCTGACCACTGTAATCCATGTACAATGACCCTGATTGCATATGCATTAAATGTATGTTTTGCTGGCTTGTGCAGATTTTTGAATAAACACTTGGGTCAATTTTTTGCACTTCTATCTGCACTTCATCTTTGAGTTTGCAATAACTGGCTCCATTGAAGCCTGCGAACATCTGGGAGTTCTGTGAATCTAGCTTTACTCTAATCAATAGGATCTTGGCTCCTGTGCTGCTTTTGCTGATCATAAGATACCTATGACCTTCTATATCTATGTACATAAATTTATCTTCATTATAGCCATATAGTTGCAGAATCTGGTCTATTGCACTTGTGCAGAAGTTGCCACTGCTACTAGCTTGTCTGCTGTACTTGAACTCTCGTCTCGATTTGTGTCCATGTTGGCTTGTTCTGTAAAAACTATCTCCTAGCAAATTTTTGAATTGATTAGCAAAATTTTTGCTGCTCGTTCTAGCCTAATCTGCAATCACATGTGACTTGTATCCCTGTTCGTCCGATTAGAAGCTCGATTTTCAATGCGATTGCTTGCATTAGCCAATTTATAGCATGCACGTTCACTTCTAGCTTCTTGACTGAATTGTGGCTACACTTTCCAAGCCCGAGCACAAAATTTGTTTTTGCTGCTCACAACTTCGAGTTGGTCGGTTTTACCTATTCTTCTTCTGTTTTGGTTCACTTTGCGCGGTGTGCTACTTGGCTTTGCTTTTTGGCTTTTAATTTGCTCGTGTGTGATTTTTTCTTTTTGGTTCTTTCGACGACTTCCTTTTTGGGTGAAAGCATGTTAACCTGTCGCGCTTTTTGTGTTAGTTAGCAGTTTCAAGTTAGCACATCTTCAAAAAGTTGGGCGTCCGGTAAATTTTTTACAAATAATATCAAAATTTGTCGGAGGTTGTACATTTGGGTTCCTTGTTTCAAGTGCTTTCTATTGATATATCATATGTCATAGATCTTGGAGATGTAGCTCAAGTTATTGTACTAGTTAGCATATGTCAAAATTGTGCTAGTTTGCATTGTCCGGGACATGGAAGGCATGACAAGTTAACATGCTTTCACCCTTTTACTTTTATTGATTTTTTATAAAATTTTAAATTTTAAAAATTTTTGGTATTTTTTTGAAATTCTTTTATTTTTTTGTTATTTTTCTAATATTTTATGACTTTTTAATTTATTGGGATTTTTTGATCAATTTATGATTTTTTAATGAATACCTTTTATGATTTTTTTACAGTTTTTGTGATTTATCTGTGTTATTTTTGAAATTTTAATGGATTTTCTATTAGTTTCTATGAATTTTCTAAATTATTTGTGTTTTTTTATGAGGTTTTTTTTTAAAATAAATTTTTGGTCAGTTTTTCTATTTTTTGTGATTTTTTATCCTTTTTTAATTTTTTATTCTTTTTTTGTGATTTTTTATTCTTTTAAAAAAATAAAATAAAAAATCTTAAATGGTCTTTTGCGTTCTGCTTACCTGGGGCTGACACCATTGACCTCAGGTGTCTGACAGTAGCACGCAGCGCGTTGATTTTGGAGGGCAGCAGAGAGAGGCGGCGGAGCCCGACCTGGCGCACTCACGAGGACAGTGTTGACGTGGTAGGCGTGCAAGAATCGCGTGCAACAGAGAGAGAGACGGCGCGTTAGTGTGCAGGCGTGGTAGGTGCGCAGTCAACGGGGCAGTGTGTGTGTGTGTGTGTGTGTGTGTTAATGGAGTTCACACGCGTGTTGGCGCAATCGAGAGAGAGAGAGAGAGAGAGAGAGAGAGAGAGAGAGAGAGAGAGAGAGAGAGAGAGAGAGAGAGAGAGAGAGAGAGAGAGAGAGAGAGAGAGAGAGAGAGCAGACAGCGGTAGCGTGCTAGTGGACACGAGGAGAAAGCATATGAGACGAGAGAGAGAGAGAGAGAGAGAGAGAGAGAGAGAGAGAGAGAGAGAGAGAGAGAGAGAGAGAGAGAGAAAGAGAGAGAGAGAGAGGAAGTCCGGCTTGGCGTGTAGCAACAAAGCGAGGAGAGAGAATGAGATTTAGAGAGAGAAAAATAGGGGAGTTAGTTAGTAATCGTGATTGGGAGGGGTGGAGAGGAGAGAGAGTTAGTGAGAGAGAGACAATAATCAAACTGGGGAAGGGTGGGAAGGAGAGAGAAAGTTAGAGAGAGAGTGATGGTGTGGAGGTGTGTTCACGTAGAACGAGACGAGAACGGATGGTAGAGGAAGATTATTTAAACATTGTAGGAAACTGTCCCAAGAGACTGTAAAGATCTATCCGCGGCTTCAAGCATCAGCCTAAGGAGAGAGAGAACGTCTACAAAACTCTAGCGCCGAAAGATAGTGTTCGAGAAAAGATAGGTCAAAACTCCAAATTTGATCGTCGAGTCCACACAACTGTCGAAATCTGTCGGGACGTGCGTCCAAGCCTACAATCAACCATCGGCGCTCATCAAAGTAAATTTTTTGAATTTTTAATTTTCTTAACGCTCGAAAAAACCAACTTTAGTCTGATAATTAACCGAAACGCAAAAAAAAACCCAAAAATCCAAAAAATCACCAAAAATTGTTAGAAAATTCCTTAAAAATTCTAGGAATTTTAGAAAACCATCGACAATCACAATCAAACACTTTCGACATGCAAAAGCACACCAAAAATAGCAAATTTTACCAAAAACACCAAATTTGATAAAATCGTTGACCCGGCCTCCGGAAATAGTAAAACGCTCAAAATTTGGCAAATAAAATTCAAATGCACTCGAAATCAAGTCGTAAACACACATTCAAAATAGCTCGTAAAGATTGCAAGATATCAAATTTTAATGGAATTAAACAAAAATTAGCAAAAAATACCAAAAATTTACAAAAGTTATCCGAAGAAATACCCAACTTTTGTGAAAATTCTCGACACATAGGAGATTAGTGCAGCCAAATAAAATCATAAAAATCTCCTCAATTCAATCGCCAAACAATTTCATCAATAAAATCAAGACTAGGCAATTAAACCGGCAAAATTAGTAACAAAATTAGGTCAAAATTCGACGCAATTGGAGTGTGTAAATCCTTGTTTTGAGCTAAAAAATGTAGTAATTAACCATTACACACATCAAATATTCAATCAAAAATGAATCAACCATGCACATTAAGCACTTTTTAGGCACACACACTCTAATGATTGGCAGTTTTTACCAATCTTTAGGTGCGCACACAACAGGGTTAATCTTATCAACATTGCAATGTGATTTCACAAATCTCTAGTTGGGCATGACCACAACACAAATCAATCATCACATTTGAAAATCATTAAGCACACATTGATTTTTAGGCCCACAATCAAGGGCAAAATAGTACTAAAATTAAGCATACACACACTCAATTAGAATGCACACAATTAGCAATCTACAATCACCAATTAGCAATTGAAACTTGTCAAATTCATATGCCACCAAATCTTTAAAAAATTTGGCATTACAACGGCATGAAAACAAACTATCGAAAAAATTTCAATCCAACATAGCATCAACATTGCATTGCATCAACATTACATTGCATCATGGTGGGATCTCTACACAATTCTACACGTCCTTAGATTCTAAGAGGTTGAAAATACGACCTTGATTACCTTTCCATTGAAGGTCAATTGAATGTTTGAAAGCTCCAATCCTTTGTAGCAAATTAGTAAGTTAACAAAATTAGTCAAATTAGCAAGGGGTTAGTGTGAAATTAGAGTGTGTAAGCACACAATTGGCAAGATACAGTGACACACTAGGGAATTATGAACACATTGCTTCATGCACATACATCCAAAATCCACAAAAACATAAAAACACACAAGTGAAATTATTGAGGAACACATTCGATTATGCCACAATTACACTAGCATAGGCCATCTTCCTCGGCAAGAGCGGAAAATGTTGGGGGTTCCATCATTGCAATAGCTCCAATGACCAACAAAATTATCAATCCATAGGGATGAGCTACCCGGCTAGGGCATGGAAACAATCACATGATTAGCTAGCTAACCATGGCAACACAAATGGTTGACTCTATGAGGTGAGCTTCTCGGTCTATGGAGGAGCTAAGCCACAATGAAGGGCAATCTCAACATCCACTTCTCCAATCAACCCAATCACACACACTAACGATTGCAAGATGCACACAAAACTAATCCTATCATGCAGCACACTAGTTGTGAGCACACACACACATAGATCCATTGAGCACCACACTCCAACCAAACCTACATGCACACACAAGCAAAAGAGGGCAATCACACAAGATTAGAGAGGGATTAACCACTAATTAGTTAAGATCTAGCTAATCAAAGCATCATAGGCAATCATAAGAAGCATGAGAGAGGCATAGTGAGAGAGAATTAAGCATTGATTAGTGTTAACCAAGTCACCTGAGCAAGGAGAAGCTCAAGGACTCCATAGACACACACCTCAAGAGCTCTCACTAAAGAGTGCTCTCAACAAATGAGCTTGAACCCTAATTTCTTTTACACACTTCATTATATACCTAGGGTAAAAATATGCAATTTTTGGGTGCCCAAGGCCTTTAGGGCTCCACCACTTTTACTAAATTTGCTACCTAGGCACACTAGCTGACCTATTCTTTACAGCTTGGAACTCCCATTGAGCCCGTAACACATTAAAATATTACAATGGCTTGAAATAAACCGGGAATTTACAATACATGACTATTTTGGAAAAATGTGAAAAGTGTGTAACTCCAATCTTTACTGCTTTTTCATGTTGATCTTTGATGTGCATCCATACGTCTTCAATCTTTAGCAGCTTTTGTTAACTGATGTTGACTCAGTTAACATACGTGTATGATGTCTTTTTGGCCCTATTGACTTCGAAAGAAAAACTAGGACATATCCTTGCATTCTAAGGGACCTTAGAAGCTAAAAGCCAAGATTGTATTCATTTTGGAGCATGTTTGAGCCAGTAAGTGCCAAAGAACAAGAAGTGATCCAAAATCAGACTGCATCTAATTATAACTTGAACATAAGTGGTCCAATTGTCATTTTGAAAGTTTTTGAGAGTTACATGCATGGTAGAGAACATTTGGTAAAGAAATATTGCCATCTTTGTCAAATAGACTTTATACAGGTATAAAGTCTAAGGGCCAAATTTGGAGTATATTGAGTAAATTAAGCCTGCCAAAGTGTTCCACATAACTCTAATAACAGATTTCATTAGTCAATTCAATGAGAAGACCTTACACAGGGAACCAACCCTTTCAAAGGAAACTTTGGACGGGAAATACTCGTAGGTTCTTACTAATCAATACTGGATGTTACTAAAGTGAGAATCACCCCACTGACAAAGATTTGCAGAGTCTAAAGTTTTGTACAGATAGCCAGCAACAAAGTCCAGCAAGTCCATACCACTTGGAAATGCAATCATTCAACCAATTGGAGAGCTGAAATAGCTAGAGTAAGACACAATAGAGCGAACTCTAAAGGTAAAAGGTTTGGATTTGTAGTGATGTGTTAAGGGATTGATGTATTTAAGATCAAGAAGAAACCTCCAAAGAGACCAAAAATCACAAGGGGATCAGGTCAGCATAGTGTCAATGATTGGCAAGCCATGGTACTTGCAGATTTGTGATATAAAGAGGGTTGCCTTTTGATGGGCTTTGATAGTCTTTTTGATAGGTATGGAATGTGATTGTTTGCTAAACCTGTCTACCATCGTCCATATTCATGTATTCCCATGGATAGACTTAGGCAATCCAAAAAATAAAATCCATGGATATGCTCTCCCATGGTGAATTAGATATTGGAAAAGGTTGAAGCAATCCAGGTTGCTTCCCTCTATCAAACTTCGTCTTTTGGCATACCACACATTTTGAAACATACTCTTGTATGTTTGCTTTCATGGTAGGCCAATAGAAATATGTTTCTATCCCTTTTAGAGTAGACTGAATCCCTCTATGCCCCGCATAAGGAGGAGCATGAGATTCATACATTGCTTTCTCACGTAGTGAGTCAGTATTGTCTGAGAGCTTGGTCCATGAAGTAATTAAGGCTTTGGTGATCCGTCCGCAGAATGAAAGGAGTCCCCAATATATAGTGCTTCCACGAGTCTAGAGCATGTAGAACTGCTAAGAGTTCCTTCTCATATATGCCTAGAGCTTGCTCAACAGGGTCGAGCCTTCGACTTTCATAGGCTATGGCATGCCCTTCTTGGAGAAAAACAGCTCCAAGGCAACCACAACATACACCGCATTAGACATCAAATGGTTTTGAGAGATCCAGATGTGCAGGCACAGGTTGAGAGATAAGCTTTTCTAAATTATTGTTCTCATTGGTGGACCATATATACCTAACGTTTTTCTTTGTTAGGTCATGTAATGGTCCCGCCATTTGTGAGAACTTTTCTATGAAGCGTCTATAGTATGCACACATAACTATAAAGCTTCTTAGTTCATGTAGATTCCTTGGATTAGGCCATCCTTTTATTACCTCTAGATTTTATGGATCCATTTGGATGCCATCTTGAGAGATAATGTGATCTAAATATTGAACCTCTTGTAAGAAAAACTCACTTTTCTTTCGATTAATATAAAGTTTTCTCTCGTAAAACTTGAGATATTACCTGGAGATGTTGCTTGTTTTCGTCTAATGAGTTAGAGTAGATGATTATATCATCACAGAACACTCCAGTAAACGTTCAATGAGTCCTAAATAGCTTCTCCATCAAGTGGTTAAATGTGTGTGGTACATTGGTCAAGCCAAAAGGCATGACAATGTAAAGACAAAACTTAGTGCAAAATGCGGTCTTCACAATGTCTTGATCAACCATCCTTATTTGATGGTAGCCACTTTTTAGGTCAATCCTACTGAAGTAGGTCGACCCTTGTAGATTATCAAATAGGTCTTCTACCCATGGAACGGGAAACCTATTTTTTATAGTGATCCTATTTAGTGCTCTATAGTTGACACACATACGATATGTGCCGTCTTTATTTTGCACTAATAACACTAGTGAAAATGGAGATGAGCTAGGCCTAACCATGCCCTTCTCAACTAACTCATGCACTTGCCACATAATCTCCTCTTGTTGAGCTTGAGAAAATCTATAGGGAGGTTTATTAGGCGGTGAACTTCCTGGAAGAATTTCAATTGCATTGTCATCATTGCCTCATCTAGGAGGTAGTTCACAAGGGATGTTGTTAATAAAAACATCTTGAAATCCCTTGAGAAAGTTGGATAACTCTAATTCCTTGTGATTGTTTATATTTTATTTTACTAAAGCATTAAACACCATTTTAGATAATTTGGGAAAATCCCGTTTCCCAAATTCTAAATGTGTATGCTAGGATTGTGTTATTTAATGATTTCTAAGCTCTAGTTGCCTTTAATTTAGATAAATTATCATGATTGTATGAGTCTATTTTAATTTCTCTACTATAAAATTTAAGAATAAACCTCCAACATAGTTTTTGGAAAGAGGATTTGTATGACATCAATGCTTTTCAAAATTCAACAAATGCTTCTAGAAGTAGCTTCTCAAAAAATGAGGTGTCAAAAAAACCAATTGATATGATTTTAAAGCAGCATATAGATTGATTACAGTAATTAAAAAAGATAATATGTAAAGGCAAATACTATTAAACACTCTTGTCATAATTTGGTGACCTTAATCCATGTATAACAAAATACTTGGTCATGGTTTTGTAGCATGCTATCAAGTTTTAAATACACAATAATTTAAACAACATTCAAACTAATATTTCACACTTCAAAAGTCAAAATGATACTATATAGTATCCTATGGCTATAAGACCATGAGATGCCATCTATTGCACCTATGGCCTTAAGGCCATATGGTGCTCTTTGTAGACATGTCTATGCCTTTAATATGTCTCTTTATGACCTCAAGGCCATAGGGTTAGGATTGTTAGCTGGTCCCAACGTATAAAGAGATCCATTCCTTCAAAGCCATATGGGACTTTATTTATGTGCCACCCTATGTCCCTAAGGCTGGAGGTTGTCTTAGGGCCACAAGATGTTGTTTATGCCAATAAGAAACCCTTCTATGCTCTATGTTGGCACTCTATGTCCCCAGGCGCACAAGGTGTGCCTCGTATGCTAGTTAGAAACCCTTTATTCTATATGTTGTCACCATATGGCCTTAGACCATAGGGTGCCCTCTGTGCTAGTAAGAAATCCTCTATAGTCTGTGTTTGCACCCTATGGACCTAGGGCCACAAGGTACCCTCTATGCTAGTAAGAAGTCCTCTGCGCTCAATATTGAGACCATGTGGCCCCAAAGCCATAGGATATCCTCTATGGTAGTGAGGAAAACCCTCTATGATCTATGTTCACAAACAATTAAAAAATATAAACAATACTATAGAGTATCCTATGGCCCTAAGACCATAAGATGTCATCTCTTGCACCTATAATTCCATTTGGTATTTTATTTAACTATACAAAGTTAGATGAGGCACTTACTTAGATAAACTATCATAATTCTAACTTTGAAATTATTTCTTAACATAAAACTACAATATAAAAACTCCTAATATAAGTTTGTGCCAAAGAATCAATGTTAAGATGAAGATTTTTTACATCAAGTACATGCTTTAAAACTTCACTCAAAGGTTTTAGAGATGGTGTCTCAAAAAAAGGAGGTGTTTAAAAACACCATTTGATGTGAATAATACGAATTGTATACATTGATTATGTCAAAATAGTATAAAGTATAAACATAAAGATTACCACCAACTTGACAGTTTCATAAAAATGATGGTCTTCATCACATGTACAATAAAGTACTAACTAGAAAGAGTATGATATCTCCAAGATTGAGGGTGTTCAAAAAACATTGTTTTGTAACACTACGAAATGTCAAGAACATTCTGATTGTTTGGATCACTTAATAAAGACAATTAATAAGAAGAAAAAGTTAACAATACCATAGAAGCATCAAACAATGAAACCAAAGAACTTGAATGAGAGAAGTCTCCTCACAATACGATGCACTTCATTAAAAAAACAGTTTAAAGATGTTTTAAGATATCCCACAACATTCTGTCAAGTTTAAATTTTGAAAAGTACATGTTGCCAAATACTTGGTAGATGCTATTTCGAATACTTAACTAGTACACTTAAAATGGCCCCCTTCTCTTGAGATTTTGAGTCCTTTGAGACATATAACATTGCATTACATAGTGAGTCTCAGGATCAGGATGGAACATTACAAAATTTCTTATGGTATAGTCTCTCTTGTCTTTAGCATACAACCATCCACATAACCATGGAACAATTTCATCTTTTAAAAAACTTTGAAGCAATTGAGTAGGTTGGTTCCAAAACTTTGGAAAAATCATATAAGTTCCTTGCATATTCCACATCTCTCGATATGGACTATCATCAAATATTATAGTGTTGCCCCCATCTAAATAATCAAATAGCTTCCATATGGTCAAAAGATTTTTGTGATAGGCTCTTTTGTAAACCGATCATGAAATTTGAATTTTGGCAGCACCGGTTATCCATAATCATCTTGAATTTGTGACTTTGTGTAGGAAAACAGGTCTTGATTATGTGTTGAGATTTTTGTAAACGATGGCAGCTCCAAATCCAAACCTCAAAGAACTCAAAGCAAAATCTTAAGAAATAATCTGCATCTGGACGCACCGCATACACCTCATTTGTTATCTTCTACAATGCACATGTACTTGGTCCAAGTTGGCCTTGATTGAAGCTCAAATGTTGCAAGAAGCACACCCTCTAAATCCAAGATAAGCGTTCTTTTGTCCTATTTGAAAGATGTTGGTAGATAATGAAACCATTGCTCTTGGTTTGAATGTGATATTTGATGTAATATGAAAGGAAGCTCCTCTATTTTGTGATAATCTAATAGCAAAACATTTTTCTTAGAAGCCCTGAAATGATTAAAAAAAAAAAAGTTAATATAGAGATCTTAAGGTGTGTTGAAGACCTTAGGGACATAGGGTGCTAATTTGTGGTTACACTTAGTAAGTCCTATGCAAGAACACATGCCAAACTATGACCCTATGGCCTTAGATTCATAGGGTGTTGAGACCATAAAGTGAAATTCCCCCAAGGTTATAGAGCAAGATTTGACCTTATGAGAATGTAGATTGTCCTTGATGGCATAGTGAACTCAAATTTCAAAGCAAACAACTATAAAAGCTTTTTGAAAAAATAGCATTTGGCACATGAAACTCAGAAGTTACTTATAGTATTGAAAGACAATTTAAAAAACTATTAATCATTTACATATTCATATATCTTGAAACCCTAAGCACTCTAACAAAGTCTCTGAGTACATAAAGATCTTTGTAAATGACAAAATTTTACAAAACATTGCTCCATCATTTCTTGATATAGGGCTATTTGAGATCATACTGAATTTTTAGATGCTTTATATAATTCCTGGCTTCATGTACTTTGATCACAGGCTCCTTGTATCCCAATTTTTGGGCAAGCATGATTGCTTCTGTACCTTTCAAGGCTGATAATGATTTGATATTCTTTAAGACCCTTACTTTTTCTCGATCACGTGCTGAAAGTTTCTTGTCTTGACTTCGAGTGGACATTCCACTAGTGCTAGATGTTGTAACTTTCTCATCGTGAAGAGAACGAGAAACTTCTGGTAGCCTTCCCGTGGAGTAGGTTTTTCCTAGAAAAATTAGATTTCTCTCCTCCCACTCTGCAACAACCTTGTGCATACCGTTATAAAGCTCATGACCTTGAGCAATGGGTGCTTGTCCATATAAATGAGACCCTGTAACTGTGCAAATGTCATTAACATGATTGAGAGCTTTGATATATGGTAGCAGCTCCCCAAGGAGGATATTATCCTCCTCATCATCAACATTAAATGATGGTGGAAAAATACAATTCAATGCAGGATTCACACATCCCTTTAATGGTTCATCATCTACAAGAAGCAATCTTCTTGCATCAAGCCCAAATTTTGATGATGCAATAGCCAACGATTTGAAAAGTGCTTCTACTCCTGGATTATCTAAGCGAGTGATCCTTGATTATACGCATGGTTGACATTGGCTTTGCCCCTAGATCATAAAGAATGGAAATTTTTCTTTAGTTTCCTTTTCTAAAATCTTGATGATGTCCACAACATGCATGTCATTAGCAGCTGACCATATCCCTACATTGAAATTGCTAAATAGAGCCTTTAAACACTCAATGCATCCTGGACGAATTCATGTCCAAACTTTAAGCTCTTCATTTTCTTGGACTTTTACCAGCATCTCCTCAGGAACAATCCACACAAGCTCACTATTATATTCAGCATTGGTTTGTTGGTGGATGGAAGGTCTGACTCACCATGCACTTCAATTTCCAAATCCTGGGGTGCTAAAATATTTGTGTTGGATTCTCCTTCTGGCGTTGCACATGTTCTGTAACTTCCATTGCCTTCTACTTCCATTGTGGTGTCATGCAATCCAATTCCCAACTCTTGGGCTACTAGAATATTTTCATTGGATTCTTCTTCTTCCCTTGCACATGTTCTGGAACTTTCAATGTCTTCTTCCATTGGATTACTCTTTAAATTTATCTCCAGTCGTTGTAGCAGTTGACCTTCAAAGACTTGTAGATTCTTGTCATCTTCGTTAGAAACTCTTTGGTTGACATGGAGATTGATAGAATCTTTCTCAGTAGGGTCAATGGCATTAGTATCCTCTATACCAACAATCTCGAGTAAAACTTTGTCAGCCGCAATATCTTGTTGAAGGACTGCGAGTTTAAAGAACACCTAATTTTAGATTCCAAAGTATCTACATTTTGATAACTCTTTTTTGTCACACTCTTAGAAAAAATTAATCGCAAATAGAAAATTTACTAACAGACAACACATCTAAAATGAAACATTTATGCCTTTAAGCTCTAGAGCAGAAGTCTCATTTTCTATTGCCATGATCTTCTTGCATTGGATGATTTCCTTGACTAAGTTTATTATGGCCTTCAGGCCCTACGGTTCTCTTTGTAGATATCTCTATGACTTTAAGATAATCCAAAATATTTCTCTTTATGGCCTCAAGGCCATAGGGTTAGGATTTTTGGGAGGTCTCAACATATAAATAGATATATGGCTTCAAAGCCATATGGTACTTTATTTATGTGTCACCCTATGGCCCTAAGGCCATGGGTAGTCATAGGGCCACAAGATGCCCTCTATGAGCACTAGTAAGAAACCATATATACTTTATGTTGGCACCCTATGACCCGAGGGCCACAAGGTCTGCCTCTTATGCTAGTAAGAAACCCTTTATGCTACATGTTGTCACTCTATGGCCTTTGGGCCATAGGGTGCCCTCTGTGCTAGTAACAAATCCTCTATGCTCTATGTTTGCACCCTATGGACCTAGGGCCACAAGGTACCTTGTATGATAGTAAGAAATCCTCTATTCTCTATGTTTGCACCCTATGGACCTAGGGCCACAAGGTAGCCTCTATGCTAGTAAGAAATCCTCTATGCTCAATATTGAAACCCTATGGCCCCAAGGCCAGAGGATGTCCTCTATGCTCGTAAGAAAAACCCTCTACGCTCTATGTTGGAACCCTATGGAGACTTGAGGGCCACAAGGTACCCTTTATAATGCTACTAAGAAACCTTGTCTACATTGGCAACCTACAGCCCTCGGGCCATAGGGTGCATCAAATGGCTCCTAGGCCAAATGGTGCCCTCTATGCTAGAAAGGAAACCTCTGCGCTCTACATTGACACTCTATGGCCCCAAGGCCATAGGGTGCTCCTTACGCCTAGTATGAAACCATTGAAACTCTATATTAGAATCTAAAGACCGTAGGCCACAAGGTGAGCTCTATGTTAGTAAGAAACCATCTAAACTCTATATTGGTAGCCTATGGCCCAAACGCCATAAGATAGCCAAGGAACCCTTTAGGAGCATTCCCCACAAAGACCACCTTATGGCCCCATGGTGATTTAGTGGCCTAGGTGCCCTTCTTAAGACTCTTTTATCTTTCTATCATATGGCCCCAGGGAAATAAGCTATCCTCTATGCTATCAAAAAACCGTTTATGCTCTTTGTTGGAATCATATGGCCCCAAGGCCATAGGGTGCTCTCTATGCTAGAAAGAAACCCTCCATGCTATATGTTTGCACCCTATGGCACCAAGGACACAAGGTGTCCTCCATGATAGTAAGAAACCCTCTATGCTCTAAGTTTACACCCCATTTGACTATGTTGACACCCTATGGCCTTGGGGCTATAGGGTGCTCCCTAGGGCCACAAGGTTCCCTTCAACCTAGGAAGAGACCCTTTATGCCTTAAATTGGTACTCTTTGGCCTCAGGGTCATAGGGTGCCTTCTATGCTACTAGGATACATTATATGGTCTAGGTTTCCACTCTATTGCGTGGGGCTAAAAGGTTTGCTCTATGAAGAAACCATATATACTATATGTTGGCAGTGTATGGCCCTAGGGATAGAAGGAAACCCTAGGACTATAGGGTGTCCTCTATGCTACTGTCATGTGGTCCAAGGGCCAGATAGTGACCAAGGTATCATGTGTGTGAGAATTCTCTACTATATATACAAAAACCACTTTATGGCACTATGGCGTCCCAAGGGCAACAAGGTGCTAATAAAAAACCCTATATGCTCTATGTTGGCACCCTATGGCCCCAAGGCCATAGGGCGGTCTTTATGCTACTAAAATTCCCTCTATGCATTATGTTTACGTGTATACTTATAAGAAGCCATTTATGCACTATGTTGGCATCTTATGATCCTAGATCCATAAGATGTCCTCTATGGTAAAAGAGAAATTGTACATGGGATATGATGGAATACTATGGTCCTAGGGCCATAGGGTGTCCTCTATGCTAGCAAAATTTGTAAGTTAATACTGCGATAAATATGCAATCCAATATACAAAATTGAATCATTATCATACATCATACATTTGTTGCTTTTCCACACAGTTGAAGGGGTCTTTGCCTTCAAATATCATCATAACATTCAAACATTTAAATCAAATTTGCAAGTACTTTAATTCACAAATGCATTGATCTGTTGGTGGATGGAAGGTCCGGCTCACCATGCACTTTGATTTACAAATCCTGAGGGGCAAAAGTATTTGTGCTGGATTCTCCTTATGGCATTGCACATGTTTTGGAACTTGCATTGCCTTCTACTTCCAATTTACAAACTTAAACAATGGTTATACATTATACAATCATTTCTTTGCAATAAACCTTGATACAATGTTCCGATTCTGACAAGCTAAAAAATTATACTAGTCCTAGCTTCCCTCTATTGAAAAAATTTCAAGATATAAATTCCAATTCTCTACATCATCTAGAAGAGAAACAAAATCATAGTTTGGAACAAAATACTCGCACTTTATATCTTTGAATAAAATCTTGTTACAATCAAAGAACTAGATCTTCACATAATCCAAAGGACAAATGCTTCAATAACCATTTATACTCGATGTTTACTATCTAGTCAAATAATTGGCATTTACAACAAATGTTGAATATATGTTTAATCTAATTAGTTGCAATACAAAGATAATTATTTCAAAGCGAATATGTTTAATTTAGTTAGTTGCAATACAAAGATAATTATTGCAAACGCTTACACCATCAATTCACAATAAAAGAACTTACACCCAACAAAAAATGATCATACATCAATTGTTCAAACTCTCATTTTGAAATTTTGAGGACTAAATAATTTTTAGTTTTTTCTAGCTTATTTCATTCGCAATAGAATATTAAACCTTAATCACAAGATAAGAAATATATGTCCCGAATGTATATGGACACAAGATATAAGGCCAAAGAAAAATGTTCTTGAAACACTTAAAGAGTATTTAGGTGACCTAGAATAACCAACCTATGGTCTAAAGGCCATAGGGTGTAATGTGATGTTTTATAAAATGTGTCCATAAGAGCTAGGTGATTTGCATCCATGGGGTGATTTAAGTGCCCCTGTGGAGATTCTATGTCACCACCCTATGGCCCTAAGACCTTAGGGTATCCCAAATGCTCTTGGATAACTTATGTTTCCTTCTAGAATATCCCAAATACTCACGTGCTCGTTCAGATACTTTCTGTGATCTCTCTATATACATAAGATTGTAGGATAGCTGTGTTGACACCCTATGGCCTTAAGGCTGTAGACTAGCCCAAATGCTTATGTGCCCTTTTAAAGACTCTATGTAATCACCCTATATCCGTAAGATTGTAGGGTAGCCAAATGCTTTTGGGGGATTCTATGTTGACACCCTATGGGCCTAAGGCTATAGAGTAACCCAGAAGCTTATGTGCCCTTTTAGAGACTCGGTGTAATCACCCTACATCTGTAAGGTTGTAGGGTATCCCATTTTATTTTGGGGGATTCTATGGCCCTAGGGCCATAGGGTGTCATGTCTACAAAGAACTCTATGATCCTCAAGTCTACAAAGAACTCTATGATCCTCAAGTCATAGTGTATTCTTCCCAAACCTCATATGATCAATTAACTTTAAAGTATTACATAATATATATCTTATGACCATATATAAATGTAGAATTCTATTTACCAAAACATGTCCATATAATATCATACACTTAAGTCTAATTCATTTATTGTGAAAAAACTCAAACTCACAAGTTCACATTTTTTCAAAGAAAATAAATTGAGAAAAATAACGAGCCAAACATCAATGTTTTTAACATCATGGGCAGATTTGAGATGGGACAAATAAAATAAAATGACAACAATAATAATCTAAATATCAGTAATGTAATATCATGGGTGGCTAGCTTAACCTGTTTCCTGTAGAATTTCTAGAATGGCCTCAGTACTTGCATCCAATGGTTCTTCAATTTCTTCTTCCTCTGAATCCTTGGCATTGACTTTCTCTGTGTTATCCACACATGCCCACCTTCTAAGATCAAGGTCTTCTTCCACTATGGAATGGCAAAGAGATTCCAATTGCGTCATTTGATCACTACTACATGCAACTGATATCACCTTTCTCTGTTGTTGTAGTGCCTCTTTAGTCCCATAGCCTAATGAGAAGATGTCTATCACTTGATCATTTTCTTTGAGACAGATGCATTTGATTGCACGACGTACAAAAAAGGATTTGGCCGTGGTCACAGCATCATACTCGTCGTCATTGATGCAGAGAGTATGCATTGGCTCCAACAATGACTCTTTAACACTAGAGTAGTTGGTGTACTGCTCTCCTTGACTGAAAAATGCCCAAACCCCAAAAATTACTTCGCGAAGAGCACATGTTTGGATGGTCTCTGATCCCATTAAGGAGATCAAAGGTAGAACATGCATTTCATACCATTTAGCTTTTTCAGAAATTGCCTTCTCTAGGGAAGCAGCATCCTAATACTTGACTAAGCCGGCAATTAAAAACTCTGATGGTTGATGTTCTACCCCACATACTGCATCAATTACTTTACCAAATTGGGCAGCACTCCAACCACTAGATGTCATACTTTTGTGTGTTGTGTCTATGATGCAAACACCAACACGAATTTTAGAGCTATTCTCACTGTGCAGAGAAACTCAATGCCTTCCAAATTCTTTCCAACACACTTGATTGTCCATGGTAAAATGAATTGCAAACTAGAAGTGCCATTATTTTGTGCAATTATCCACTGCACATATCTCCTAGTGATCTCAGGAATTGGCTCTTTCTCCTTTCCTTTTTGTAGTAGGAGATTTAGCCATTGCGTACAACTCGTGAAGAGAGATTTGTAAATCTCATATGTAATGTTATAATGAGACTTACATTTATCCCATGAAGTAACTGCTATTGCTGATGGATCTATCTCTTTAAATTCCATCAACATTTAAGGCTCAAAAACCATGGTCTTCTTTAAGACCGTTGCACGTGCAGTGAGGTCGAGCATGCCCGCTTGACGTGGTTACTTCACTAAGCAGATCTTCTCATCTGCCAGCTCTTGTTGTAGTAGCTTGACATCATTATCTTCTAAACCATTTAGGCATATAAAGGTTGTTATGCTTGGTTGTCGCCCACAAGCAGTTGATGTCTGATGCTTCTCCAAGATGTGTATCCACTGATCATAGATTTCATCATCGTACATGACCATGTGTGCTTCTTTGTTGGCAAATGATTTATGGTTGAACACGATGTTTGCCACATTTACAAAGGCCTTCAAAATAAAGAAAAGAAAATTAACTTTATTTCAAGACATATTTGTAACAAAAACAAGCATAGGGAAGTGGAACTTACATCCCAACCTACTCGACTCGGATGACCGACAGGAACACCTGCCTTGGGTTTTGTTGGTTTAGAATATGCAAGCCATTGACTACGGCCATTCTTCAAGACCTCCACATAAGGCTCGTGTTTCATTGCTGTTATTCTCTCCATGTTCTCCATTTTGGAAATTCGAACAGTAACCTCTTTCGGAGCGTCTACCACTATCCTTGGAGTTCTAAAGTTGTAGAACTCTTTTCTCAAAGCATACTTAGTGCTGTTGTTATGCAAAAAATCTCTAGCTGTTGTGATGGAATACTGACTAGCTAGAATCCAGTAGTGGTATGTTGATATCTTGTCTCCATGCGCTTCAGCTGTTTGTAAAGGCATTTTTGTAATTGGGTTATACGGCATCAAGTCTGTTGCACTGGAGACTGGCCTAGACTGCCCTGCAAATTGCTTCAAGAGATATTTCACATATACATCTGACAATGGTCTCCATCTATAGCCATCTGGTGCAAGGTTGCATTGCTCAATTGGGATCAATTGGGTAAATTGTACACCAAATTTAAAATAGTGATCAATTCCGACGTATCCATCTAGCCCACTCTTAGAAGTTTTGGCAGCTTCTTTATCAAGATCTTTTTCTTTGGGCTATATAATAGAGTCCAACACAGCTAAGGATGCTGAGTCCACAACCACTGCCACTGAGGGGGTTCCAACTGTTAGGGTTGCAAGTCCACTAGAATCTCCTGCTTCTTGAGTCTGTAAGGGTATAACTGAAAGATTTTCTTTGGCCACATTTCCTCTATTTTCTCCAAGTGAGGGAGTCTGTTGACGCTCCTTGAGCGTCTTAGATTGATTTGCTGTACCTGTGTCTTCATTCTTTCGCTTCTTATTCTTCTTTGTGCTGCTCAATTTACTTAAATATTGATTGACTTTCTTAAAGCCCTCAATATATAAGTCTATAAAGTTCTCACTTGGAGTGTCGTCTTGAAGCTCCACCCACCATGCTTTTGTCATTGTCACTCCTTCATAATCAACCTTCACCAATTTTTGAGCAAAGGCCATAGGCTCCAACAAGTAGGAGTCACCATTGAGTAGTTTTACTCCAAGGCATGGAGACATTTCAAGATCTGAACAATCTTTCTTTATCTCCTTGACAATACCACAGTCCTTGAAGGGCAATTTCTCTTCATCTTGAAAGAACAAGTGGACTTTCTCATCACTTCCACCATTTGGTAAGTAAATCTAGATACTAAGAACTTGGCGTTGAGCCTGTTGCATCAACTAACTTTGACTTTCTCTTCAGAGACATTTTCTGTAAAAAGAATGACATATATTTAGACAAGATGGATATTATTACATCCATATAGACCTAGGGCCATAGAGTCACCTCTATGTTAAACCATGTGGTCCTAGGTCCAAAGGGTGCCAACAAAATGGTTCTACAAGTGTACCTAGGCCACTCTATGGTAGTGTGATTACATGTTCCCTTATGACATTAGAGGACCCTCAAAGAAGTATCCCTTGAATGGCCTAAATACCCCTTTAGAGCCTCTACACCAACACCATATGGCATCATGTGGCCTGAAGGCCATAGGGTTCCCTGCATGCTAGTAAGAACCTCTCTATGCTCTACATTGGCATCCTATGGCCCCAAGGCCACAAGGTGGCCACAATGTTTTAAAGAAACGCTTCATGAGGGTTTTCTGGTAACCTATGACCCCAGGGCCATATGGTGCTCTCCATGCAAGTAAAAACCACTATTTGCTCTATATTGAGGAGACCTTGTGGGATGAACTCCATAGGGTCCCCTCTATGCTAGTAAGAACCTCTATTTACTCTATAATGGCACCCTGTGGCCTGAAGGTCATAGGGTTCCCTCTATGCTACTAAGAATCTCTTTGTGCTCTATGCTCTATCGTCTATGCTCTATGATCTATATTGACGTCCTATGGCCCCAAGACCACAAGGTGCCCTCATCGTTTCCAAAAACACCTCATTGTTTTGCTATGGCCCTAGGGCAATAGCTCTCTATGCCGATATAAAGCACCATGCTCTATATTAGCTCCCTAAGGCCTGAAGGCCATAGGGTTGGCCTCAAGGGCCCCAAGGGTGCTCTGTATGCCAATGAAAAATACTATTCGCTCTATATTGAAAAGACCTTGTGGGATGAAGGCCATAGGAACCCTTCTATGATGGATTTTGGACAACCAATCCCCCTAGGTCAGGATGTTCTATATGCTTGCTCTATATTGGCGCCATGTGACTTGAAAGCCATATGGTCCCCTATATTCTAGTAAGAGCCTCTCCATGCTCTATATTGGCACCCTTTGGCCTGAAGGCTATAGGGTCGGATCTTTGCTAGTAAGAACCGATCTATGCTCTATATTGGCACCCTATGGCCTGAAGGCCATAGGTTTCCATGTATGCTAGTGAGAACCTCTCTATGCTCTACACATCCGATGACCCCAAGGCCACAAGTTGCCCTCTATATTTTGAAGAAACCCTTCAGGAGGGTTTTTTGGCAACCTATGGACCCAGGGCCATAGGGTGCTCTCTATGCCATTGAACAACCCTCATTGTTTTGGTACCCTATGGCCCCAGGTATAAAGCACTATTTGGTCTCTCTATGCTAGTAAGAATTGATCTTTGTTCTATATTGACACCCTTTGGCCTGAAGGCCATAGGGTCCGCTCTATGCTAGTAAGAACCGATCTATTCTCTATATTGGCATAGGGTCCCCTGTATGTTAGTAAGAACCTCTCTATGCTCTACACATACTATGACCCCAAGGGCACAAGGTCTATGTTTTGAATAAACCCTTCATGATGGTTTTTTGGCAACCTATGGACCCAGGGCCATAGGGTGCTCTCTATGCTAGTAAAAACACTATTTGCTCTATATTGAGGAGACTTTGTGGGCTGAAGGCCATAGGTTCCCCTCTATGCTAGTGAACCTCTGTTTTCTCTACTTTGACACCCTGTGGCCTGAAGGCCATAGGGT
Source organism: Adiantum capillus-veneris (assembly GCF_014529385.1). Taxonomy (NCBI): domain Eukaryota; kingdom Viridiplantae; phylum Streptophyta; class Polypodiopsida; order Polypodiales; family Pteridaceae; genus Adiantum; species Adiantum capillus-veneris. Next base: position 12,354,834 of record NC_140946.1, on the reverse strand, counting down.
TCCTTGTATGCTAGTAAGAAGCTCTCTATGCTCTATGCTCTATGCTCTATATTGACATCCTATGGCCCCAAGGCCACAAGGTGCCCTCATTGTTTCGAAAAAACCCTCAATGTTGTTTTGGCACCTTATGGCCACATGTATAAAGCACTATTTGGTCTCTCTATGTTAGTAAGAACCGATCTATGCTCTATATTGGCACCCTATGGCCTGAAGACCATAGGGTCCCCCCTATGCTAGTAAGTAACTCTCTATGTTCTACACATCCTATATGTTTTGAAGAAACCTTTTATGAGGGTTTTTTGGCAACCTATGGACCCAGGGCCATAGGATTCTCTCTATTCCATTGAGGAGACCTTGTGGGCTGAAGGCGATAGGGTCCCCTCTATGCTAGTAAGAACCTTTTTTTTCTCTACGTTGACACCCTGTGGCCTGAAGGCCATAGGGTTACCTCTATGATAGTAAGAAGCTCTCTATGCTCTATGCTCTATATTGACATCCTATGGCCCCAAGGCCACAAGGTGCCCTCATAGTTTTGTAAAAACCCTCATTGTTTTGGCACATTATGCTCCCAGGTATAAAGCACTATTTGGTCTCTCTATGCTAGTAAGAACCGATCTATGCTCTATATTGGGACCCTATGGCGTTCAGGCCATAGGGTCCTACGTATGCTAGTAAGAACCTCTCTATGCTCTACACATCTTATGACCCTAAGGGCACAAGGTGCCTTGTATGTTTTAAAGAAACCCTTCATAAGGGTTTTTTTGGCAACCTATGGCTCCAGGGCCATAGGGTGCTCTCTATGCCAGTAAAAAACACTATTGCTCTATATTGAGGAGACCTTGGGGGCTGAAGTCTCTATATTGACACCCTGTGGCTTGAAGGCCATAGGATTCCCTCTATGGTAGTAAGAAGCTCTCTATGCTCTATATTGACATCCTATGGCCCCAAGGCCACAAGGTGCCCTCATTGTTTTGACACCTTATGGCCCCATGTATAAAGCACTATTTGGTCTCTCTATGCTAGTAAGAACCGATCTATGCTCCATATTGGGACCCTGTGGCCTTCAGGCCATAGAGTCCCATGTATGCTAGTAAGAACCTCTCTATGCTCTACACATCTTATGAACCTAAGGGCCCTGTATGTTTTAAAAAAACCATTCATGACAGTTTTTTGGCAACCTATGGACCCAGGTCCATAGGGCGCTCTCTATGCCAGTAAAAAACACTATTTTCTCTATATTGAGGAGACCTTGTGGGTTGAAGGCCATAGGGTCCCCTCTATGCTAGTAAGAACCTATGTTATCTCTATATTGACACCCTGTGGCCTGAAGGCCATAGGGTTCCCTCTATGGTAGTAAGAAGCTCTCTATGCTCTTTGCTCTTTGCTCTTTGCTCGTTGCTCTTTGCTCTATGCTCTACATAGAGATCCTATGGCCCAAAGGCCACAAGGTGCCCTCATTGTTTCAAATGGAATGTAGGGCACCTTGTGACCCTAGGGAACATAGGGAATCCTATGGCCCTTGAGATTGTAGATTGTCACCCTATGGCCCTTGGACCACAAGGTCTTTAGATGGGACAAAGGGCATCCGCCCGAGGGTGGCCTACGTACATAGGGTACACCATGGTGCATATTAACGGGCACCATGGCAGACCCATGCACCTAGGGCTCTAGGGCCATAGGATCTCCAAAAGGAACATAGGGAATCATATGGCCCCTACGATTGTACATTGCCACCCTATGGCACTTGGGCCATAGGGTCTTCAGATGGAACGTAGGGCACCTTGTCACCCTAGGGAACATAGGGAATCTTGTGGCCCTTCAGATTGTAGATTGTCACCCTATGGCCCTTGGGCCACAAGGTCTCTAGATGGGACGTAGGGCACCCTGTGATCCTATGGATATAGGGCCATAGGATCTCCAAAAAAAACATATGGAACCCTATGGCCCTTGAGATTGTACAAATACACCCTATTGCCCTTGGGCCACAAGGTCTCAAGATGGAACATAGGGCACCTTTTGATCCTATGGCCATATGTTCCTTATGTTCCTTTTGGAGATTCTATGGCGCTAGGGCCATAGGATCTTCAGAAGGAACATAGGGAACCATATGGCCCTTGAGATTGTACATTTCCATCCTATGGCCCTTGGGCCACAGTGTCTCTTGATGGGACATAGGGCACCCTGTGATCCTATGTCCGTAGGACCATATGTTCATTTTGGAGATCCTATGGCCCGAGGACCATAGGATCTCCAAAAGGAACATAGGGAACCCTGTGATCCTATGTCCGTAGGGCCATATGTTCATTTTGGATATCCTATGGCCAGAGGACCATAGGATATCCAAAAGGAACATAGGGAACCTTATGGCCCTTGAGATTGTAAATTCCTACACTATGGCCCTTGGGCCACAAGGTCTCCAATAGGTCACCCTTTGATCCTATGGCCCTAGGTTCTTTATGTTGCTTTTGGAGATTCTATGGCCCTAGTGCCACCCTATCTCCAAAAGGAACATAGGGAACCCTATGGCCCTTGAGATTGTACATTGCCACCCTAAGGCCCTTGGGCCAAAAGGTCTCTAGATCGGACATAGAGCACCATGTGATCCTATGGCCATAGTTCCATATATATGTTTTAGAGATCCTATGGCCCTATGGCCATAGGATCTTCAATAGGAACATAGGGAACCCTATGACCCTTGAGATTGTACATTGGTACCCTATGGCCAGATGGGACATTGGTCACCCTATAGTACGATGTGAGACCACCCTATGGCCTTATGGTCATAGGGTGCCTTAGGGCCATATGTTACTCTTTAGTATGATGTGAAACCCTATGTAGCCACACCATGTCTGCCCTTCTAAAGATGGGACATTGGTCACCCTATAGTACGATGCGAGACCACCCTATGGCCTTATGGTCATAGGGTGCCTTAGGGCCATATGTTACTCTTTAGTATGAGGTGAAATCCTATGTAGCCATACCCTGTCTGCCCTTCTAAAGATTCGATGTCTAGTTTTATTTTAGTGACTACAAATGAATTTAAAGAAACTATATTACACCATATCTTACAAACACATATAGTGTACACTTTCTTTCCCACCTTTTTGCCTCTTTTTTTTCCCATCCTCATACCATCGCGCTCTACTCGTCCTCTTACAACGTGTGCCCAACTCCCCACAACCCAATTACAGGTATCCATAGTTGCAGCATTTTCTGCAATTATTGTCTTTTGTATTTGCAGGTTTATAATTTTTTTTGTAATTAGAGATTTTTGCAGTTAGAGTTTTACAGTATTAGGTCACTTATGAGGAGTTTTTTGTTTTACAGATTTAGGTCCCTAATAAGAGTTTTTCGTTTTACAAATTTAGGTCCCTAATTAGTGTCTTCTGTTTTATATTTTTAGGTCTCTAATTAGAGTATTCTGTATTACAATTTTAGATCTCTAATTAGAGATTTTTCTGTTTTATAGTTCTAAAGTCTACAGTTTTATAGTTTTAGAGATGTAATTAATGATTTTTGTTTATTGTTTTAGAGAGAGGTGATTCACAACTTAGCTAAAACGTAATTAGATTAAGAACAGTTATAACCGAATTAAGAAAAAGATTAGGGTTTCTATAGGTTACCTCTCAGTAAATCTGTGTTTGATGAAAACTGACTGCAGCAGTAGCAAGCACTCACTTAGGTGTGTTGAGGCCGCGACGATGATGGTAACAGATCTGTGTTTGGGAGGTCGCGACAGCAGTCCTTCTGTTGAAGGTTGTGACGATGGCTTCGCGTAGATCTGTGTGCGCGTCGCAACGATGGCATAGAACTGTATGCGTAGCGAGAGAGGGAGAGAGAGACAGAGAAAGACAAGCTCTGTGCAGGTTTCTGTGTAGGTTTCGAGCAAGAAACGAGAGAGAGAAAGAGAGCGACAGCACGAAAAAAATTATGGTAGAGAGAGAAAGAGAGAGATAAGGTTAGTTAGGTTAGGTTAGAAATTCAAAATTCGAATTTTGAATGTAGGGGCTGTTCTCACGGGTTTGCAGTCGAGATTACTAGAGTTCTAAGCTTTGTGCGAAAATGAGACATAGCTCATTGGCTCCGATTGAAAGAGCTTTTCAGGAAAAAAAAAAAAGTTGGTGCAAGGCTTTGTCAATGTCCATATCTTTGTAGTACGAGTGGAACGACACCCATGAAGCAAAATTTGACTCCATAATCAAAATCTGCATAGTAAAAAATTACACTAAAAATAGCTAAATTTTAAAAAAATTATCCCGAAAATTGTGCGCTATTTTTTTGTTCGATATCAATAAGTGTATTTGAAAACCCATTATGACAAAGTTTGTCATAGCGTAAAATTATTTTTTAATTATTTTTAATTATTTTTTAATTATTTTTTGGTTATTTTTTAAATTTATGCCACTTGCGGATATCCCTTGAATGGCCGAAATTATTATGAAGACACCTCAGCCACCCCTTGGCTCACACCATAGGATGGCAATGTTGGAGGTCAAGGATCAAAGCGTGCACTCAGTTCCATTTGAAAATCCTATGTCCTAGGGTTTTCTTCTTCTATCTTGTGAGATCCTTGTGGCCCTACGGTGGCAATGTGAAAGCTTGTGGACCTAGGGCCATAGGGTGGCAATGTATAAGCTCAAGAGCCATAAGTTACCCTATATTCAATTTGGAAATCCTATGGCCCTAGGGTTTAGGGGCGACAATGGATAAGCTCCAATACATAGCCCTATGTTCTAGTTGGGGATCCTATGGCCCTAGGTCTAGGACAATGTATAAGCTCAAGAGCCATACGTTGCCCTACTTTCTAGTGGGAGATCCTATGGCCCTAGGGTCATGGGGTGGCAATATGTAAGCTCAAGGGCCATAGGGTGCCACATGTCCGATATGGAGATCCTACGGTCCTAGCGCCATGGGGTGGCAATGTATAAGCTCAATGGACATACATTGCCTATGTTCCATTCGGATATCCTATGGCCCTAGGGTAATGGGGTGGCAATGTATAAGCTCAAGGGCCATACATTGCCTATGTTCCATTTGGAAATCCTATGGTCCTAGGGTAATGGGGTGGCAATGTATAAGCTCAAGGTCCATAGGGTGCCACATGTCCCATATAGAGATCCTATGGCCCTAGGGCCATGGGGCTGTATTGATATCTTGGCCACCCTTGAACCCGCACCCTTGAGCTTAGGGGACTTAGATTCTCTTATTGTATGTTGGGAGATCTTGTGGCCCTAGGGCCATAGGGTGGCAATGTATAAGCTCAAGGGCCATACATTGCCTATGTTCCATTAGGAAATCCTATGGCCCTAGGGTCATGGGGTGGCAATGTATAAGCTCAAGGGCCATAGGGTGCCACATGCTCCATATAGAGATCGTATAGCCCTAGGGCCATGGGGCTGCATTGATATCTTGGCCACCTTTGACATCTTGGCCATAGGTTGTCTTTTTGTATGTTTTGAAGTCTTGTGGCCCTAGGGCCATAGGGTGTCAATGTATAAGCTCAAGGGCCATACGTTTTTCTATGTTCCATTTGGAAATCCTATGGCCACAGGGCCATGGGGCTGCATTGACATCTTGGCCACCCTTGAACTCACACCCTTGGGCTTAGGGCCATAGGTTGTCTTTTTGTATGTTTTGAAGTCTTGTGGCCCTAGGGCCATAGGGTGTCAATGTATAAGCTCAAGGGCCATATGTTGCCCTATGTTCCATCTGGAAATCCTATAGCCCTAGGGTCATGGGGTTGCAATGTATAAGCTCAAAGGCCATACATTGCCGTATGTTTCATATGCCGATCCTATGGCCTTAGGGTCATGGGGTTGCAATGTATAAGCTCAAGGGCCATACATTGCCGTATGTTTCATTTGGAGATCTTATGGCCCTAGGGTCATGGGGTGCCATAGGATGTATATATACTTGACATGAAACTCCCTATGGCCCTAAGGCCATAGGATGTATATATACTTGACATGAAACTCCGTGAGGTGATCTTGAAGACAACCCTATGGCCTTCAGGCCTTAGGGAGCTAATATAGAGCAAATATTCTTTATACCGTCATAGAGAGCTATGGCCCTGGGGCCATAGCAAAACAATGAGGGTTTTTTGGAAACAATGAGGGCGCCTTGTGGTCTAGGGGCCATAGGAAGTCAATATAGATCATAGAGCATAGACGATAGAGCATAGAGCACAAAGAGATTCTTATTAGCATAGAGGGAACCCTATGACCTTCAGGCCACAGGGTGCTTCTCATGAAACACCTACATACATACTTGTTATGCTTTATGCTACGTAAATCAATATATTCTGCAAGCGGTTTGTTAACAATTATTCTTGCAAATCTTCTTGCAGGTATGGCTAATTTCAATCATGGTGATAGAGTGTGCATGTTTGTAGCGACACAAAAGGTTGCCATTGGGACTGTATTTGAAATAAATCCAAGTGCATATTGTTCTGGCATGCTTATTGGGGAAGGCAATGTATCGGTGTCAGTTGATTTGTGTTTCGAAAAGAAAGCACTCATCCCTTTTCCAACAATGGATGCATTGACAGTGGGAGATGCTTTTCATAGTATTGTGAAATGGAGTAGTGGGTTGTTGCAACATATAAATGAGATGCAGTACAAAGGGGCTTCTATGCATGAGGCTGACAAAGCAGAAGCAGCATTGGATGCACAATGTAATGGAATGAGCTACAGAGAGGTTTGGAATGATAAGAGGGTTCAACTTTGGGATGAAAGCAAAACACATGTAGTAGCCGAAGGGGTTGTCATGTATGTGTGTCCATTTGACTCTGTAAACTTTGGTGAGCTAGGTGAATATAACATTGGTATTGGTATCGAAACATCCTATGCAGATGAGGCTACCATTTTTGCAGAAGCTAGTGTATGTAGCATTAATCTAGTTTGTTGGCCTATCAAGAGAGTGACAACTATGGATGGAAAATAATTGTTGTGCTATGAGGATCTACATGCAATGCATGCGTTACAAGACACATGCATTGAATCAGCTTATTTGGTAGAGCCTATTTCAAAAAAGCGGAAATATTGCTTTGTAAATAGGAAGCCAAAAATGTCAGTGAAAGCTTATAAAAGATCCAATCAAGCATCTCTAGCATCTGTCCAGCTTGTTTCAACCATAGATTGTTGTTCCAAAAGGTGTTGTCAATATGCCAAACGAGATAAGATCATGGCTATGCACAATGAATTTTGGGGACAGAGTTTCCAAAATAGAACAAACTATGTGTATGATACAATGTTGACTGCATGGCGTGAGAACAAAACGACTACAAAGACATGCTATGTGTTTTCTTTTAATGGCAGTGAGGTTTGCAGTAGAGCTTGGTATGAAATTCATGGCATTCCAAAAACTTCATTTTATCGTTACCATGAACATTTTGAGAATGGGGTTAGACGCTCAGTGCATGGTAATGATGGTGTCATGAGAAAAGGAAGAGACCATACAGAAATGGGAAGGGCATTGATGCGCTCTTTTGTTGATGAAAACTCGGAGAGAATGCCACATAAGAGTAGAACCATGGAAGATGGTACTAGGGAAACTTTGCTTGCAATACCAAACACGTACAAGCAAGTAGACATTTTACAAGATGTCAATAAAACACTTGACAGTATGAGTCTCAAGCCAATGTCTAGCATGACATTCAATAGGATTTGGAATACAGAGTTTGCTAATGTGACATTGTCAAAAACAAGTGAGTTCTCCAAATGTGTTGTGTGTAGTCAGATAAAGTCTCAACTAGAGTCAACAAAGGATGACGAGATGATTGCACGTTTGAAGGATGAACGTTGAATTCACATGTTACAACAACAAAGTTGTAGGAATGTGTACTACACCTGGCGTAAGTTCTCCCAGTTGCAAAAGGATAAGTATTTATGCATTATACATGATAAAATGGATCAAAAAAAGACAGCAATACCTAGGTTGCGTGTGAACTCAAAAGATTATGCGAATGCATATCAGTTGCAAGTATCATTAACACTAGGTTGGTAACCTAACAGGACATAAAAGTGTCCTTTCAGGGTTTTGAAAAAAACCTCCAAAACCATAATAGATCCACTCATTTTGTAAAATCCTTTCATGAGGTTATAGTTCAAGGCCTACTACACATGGAAAAAATAAGAAACTTGTAAAATTTCTCATCTTTTGGTCACACCAAGCCTCCAAAGTTGATGGAACAGTGCATTTTCATCAAAACAGTCATTTCTTACGTTTTGTTGCATAAAAATAAGATTAGGGATTTTTGTAGGACTTGATATAAATTCCCTAGTTAACTTCAATGGGTTGGTGACCAGAACATATGATTGCTTCTCACTCACTATTTTTTGTTTTGCCAAAATAAATAGGTACAAAAAAGTTGAATTTTTACCATTCTACAAACCTATCATCAAAGTTTCTATAGCCACACTCAATACAAATAATATATGCATGTTTTCTTAGTTCCCTATTGTCCTTTATGTTCATAAGGAGCCATGGAGCATGTCAAAATAATAATACATCTCTTACCAAGGGGAATCTTGGGGACAAAGATGAAGTGCTAAATACAGCAAACATGAAAAAACTGGGTTCAACATTATGAGTTGTAGCATCCCATAGAAACTATTCAATATCTAGCCAAATTTGATCCTTATGACTAGATATGTTTACTACCTACAAAATGCATGTAGTTGTCACAAGAAACTAACAATATTGAAAAAGCTATACTTGATATACTAGAATGTTTCGTTTCTTCTATAATTGAAAAAATCAACCATCGTTGTGTACTATGCAAAATAGGGTATTAGGTGTCCCAAAACTCAAGGAATATTAGATTTATGTTACAATATGCGGCATAGATTAAAAAAAATGCATTTGGATATCATGAAATCCACGAAAAAAATCATAGAAGAGCTAAAATTGGCTAAAAAACAGGATTTGACAATTTTTGTAATTTGGTCATAACTTACAACTTTAATATTTATTTCTCTCTACAAGCATCAGGATATGTTGAGGACTACTAAAGATAGTTCTCTAGCATTATAGACCTCACAAACATGAATTCTAGAGTGGTATAGTTGCAAAAAGTTGAAAAAAGGCAAAAACAGGACCCGTTTTTTTACACAGTTTAGGTTGTGAAATGTTGTGCAAGGACAAGGTTAAAGATGGAATTGATATTCCAAAAAAATGTCGAGTTTTTTTCAGCTCATGAGACAACTTTCTAGATAGATAGCACCTCAAAATCCATTTTGAAACTCTTGACATAATTCAAGAAAAATGGTCACTAAACAGGACATAAAAGTGTCCCATTACCAACCTAGTGTTAACAGGTATGATAACACATGGACATGGTCATGGAATGTATGGTCACTTCTCACTTAATGGTCTATGGCCTTCAAATCCCAATGCTACAATTGGTTCCCTTGCATTATTCTTACAGAATCTGGAAAGAACAGAAAACCATGGACTAGGAGATTTATGCCATGATGGTATGCCACATAGCAATGTAACGTTACTCAATGCATTGAACTCAAGGAGAGCTCTAGACCTCCAAAACAGAATGAAGCAACAGCGTGAGAGGAATGCATCAACAATGACACCACCGTTGGCCATCCAAGGATGTAATGAAGAGATTGTACACATACAATCGACTTCCTCTCAATGTGTTGTGATACCATATCCACTCCTGTATTTCAAAAATTTCCTGAGAATCTTTTGCTACAGCTAGATAATTGTGCAGGAGAGAATAAAAATCGACATTTGTTTGCATACTTATCCTTGTTAGTAGCAAAAGGAGTTTTCAAAACCGCGCATTTGGGATTCTTAATGGTGGGTCATACACATGAGGATATAGATGCAATGTTTAGTAGGTTCTCAGAAAGATTGCGAATAGGAATGACATTCACTTTTCCACATCTGATGGAACATTTTCAAAAATGTGAAACCTCAGCTCCAGCACCATTTTTGATGACACAAGTTTCCGACTTTAAATCCTTTGTGCAAGGGTACATGTGTGACGGACGAGATGCTCTAGTCGGACGCTCTAAGCCACTTCAATTTTGTTTCTATATGCAAGGTGAAGTCCCAGTAATGCAGTACAATCCCAAATCACCCGATTGGATGCCAAAGGAGTCGGGAATTGAGTTGTGGAAAAAAGATGAGCAGGGAAAACCAAAATTACCAACAGGCTGTCCAGATGTGGTACCTATAGCAGACTATGTGAGAGATAGTCCGCTTGTTATTCAAGGGATTAAGTCATATCTTGAATTTTGGAAAAGATGTTCTCTATTAAAGGGAAAGGACCATGACTCCACAAAATACATGGAGCCTGTTATCACTTATTGGAAAAACATAATCAATGAGCTTGAACGACCAACCAATAAACACATTGGTGAATATATAGCATTTTGGCCAAAGACTATAGGGAGTCATCGAATGCAAGATATAGAGAAAGACAGAGATGAGTTTCAAGGATATGAAGAATTGAATGATCACTATGTTGGTCCTCAAAGTGCAAGGCCAAAAGAGGCCTTTAGGCCTCAAATTGATGTAAGAAAGGGGATCTTGTTCTTGTGAGACCCGCAGATCTTGAATATCCGATATGGCTAGGAGTGGCAGAGTCAAACATTGATGTAGACAAGAAAGTTCTGATTCAGTATTGGGCACCAAAACATCAAAAACGAAATCCCACAATCCAAGAACAGTATGAGGATTGTTGGAAAAAGAGTTGGTGTTGCAATCTTGCTGACCCAAAGCGCTGGGAGTGTGTTGATACAATTGTATGGTCATGGACTCCAAGTGGTGGAAGAATTGCGAAAACAATCAAGATCCCATCAAATGTCATGGAGAAGGCATAGGCTAGCTTAATAGGAGAAATTGAATAGCATTTCATATCTTGCTCATTGTTTTATTTCCCCAGCTTATGTATGATTTTATGAAGTATTTTTAAACACCCACATAAAAATAAAAATTATAAAAGGTGTTTCTCAACACCACCATTTTCTTGGGAATCTATCTCTTTTATGAAGTGTTTTGAAACACCCACATAAAAATAAAAAATTTAAAAGGTGTTTCTCAACACCACCATTCTTGAGAATCTATCTCTTTTATGAAGTGTTTTGAAACACCCACATAAAAATAAAAATTTTAAAAAGTGTTTCTCAACACCACCATTTTCTTGAGAATCTATCTCTTTGTCACATTCCCAAATTAAATGAAATTTTTCCAAATTAAATGGGAAATAGGAATCCATAGGCGTTGAAATTAGTCCCAAAGTTGTGGGATTTTCCCATTTCATCTAAAATGGTGTTATTAGGTTCATTTTGAGAATCTTTAACAAAAATTATGTACACAAAAATAGAGCTCTTTATTGACTTATTGAAATCTTGCTTATGTACAATGGGTATGGTTTTACCCAACTCCTTAGCATCTATGTACATGTCTTTTTCCCTGAACCTAAAGTAGATTTGCCTTTCAAGGAATTTAACATTGGCATCCGTGCAATCAAACCGTGGTGCCCCCCCTAGGATTACATCCGCGTGCTTGAGAGGATAGATAAAGAAATCCTCCTTGTCCACATAGCTTTGGACATGGAGCCTCAACTTCCCAATTAAGGGAGTGATTGAGGCTTCTTGCCCCTTGAAAGAACCATTGGCAGGTAGGACATCTCCCATCTCATAGGCTTGGATGCCTAGCTTGGTGGCCAACTCTGTGGATATGAAATCGTGAGTAGAACCAAGGTCAAAGAGAATGAAAAATCATGTTTTCTTACCTTTCCCCAAGCATGGCATAGAGGAGATCCTTTATGGTGAGCATCTACTTCTTGGATTTCGACCAGGGTAGCTCTAGGAGGCTCATTTTGTGTATTCTTGTGGGGACAAGCACGATAGGCATGCCCTTGCTCCCCGCACTTGAAACAACGATTATCTATATGATAACACTCTAGCTCTTCAGGAGAGAGTTTATTTTTGCCTTTATAAACTCCCTTCTCCTTAGCTTTGTGGTTATTGGCGTTGCCTTTGGGAGACTTTTGGACATTGTCCTTCCCCTTAGTCTCATTACGGTCCTCTTTCCATGGGCTTAAGATTTCTCTTAGCCCCTTGTTGGAAATTGATTTGTGAAGCCACCACGGTATGGTGTATGACCGCAAATATGGTGTGTGTCCTTTGGGAGTTGACATACTCCACCATATCTTCAGTGTAACCCACACAAAATTGTTGTTTTTTCTCTCAAAAATCCATCTTCTTGAAGACAGTGTCTTTGAGATATAAGTCCCAAAACTTGTCTACATATTTGTGAAAAGATTCTTAGGGAGAGAACTTCAAGGTTTGCCATTCGGTGAGTACTTTGTCTTTGGCATCTATAGACAGAAACTGCCTCATGATGGAAGCTCTTAAAGATTTCCATGCTAGTGGAACTTCACTGTTTTCCCATAGGCTAGACCACCATTGCCTGGCTGACTTTTGAAAATGCATAGCTACATGGAATAGCTTAGAGGACTCCTTGAAGCCCTCATCTCCAAACACCGCATTGAATTGTTCGATGAAGGCCAAGACTTTGTCTGTAGCACCAAAGGTGCCATCGTAGGTAAGGAAAGAGATATTCTTTCCTCCCTCTTTGAACTTTTTGAGCTTGGAAGACCTCTTCCATGCGGAATAGGATTTCCTATGGCCTCTTCTTTTAGGTGGTTCTAGAGTTGCACCATCACTTTCTTCAAAAGAGTAAGAGCATGAGGAGGATGGAGAAGAAGGTGACCTCTTTCTTGCCTTTTTCTTCCCTTGTTCCTCCTTGTCTGCACCATCACTTTCTTCAGAAGAGTAATAGGATGAAGAAGATGTAGAAGAGGGTGACCCCTTTCTCACCTTTTTCTTCTCTTGTTTTCTCTCATTCCTCTTTGAATTATAGTGTAGAGAAGTGTGCAATGGTCTTCTCCGTTTAGGGGGTGTTGAGAGCGTTTTTCCTGCCGTCTTTGTGGAGCCATCTCCATCAAGGTGGCAAAAGACTCACTTCTTTCTTATTCTTTCGGTGGGGGCTCTACGATTGAAACTTGAGTTCTCCTTTCGGAAGGAGATGCGTCGTCAAGTAGTAGATTTTTGAGCCCTTCATACGGATCATGTTCTTCTTCCCTTATCGGAAAGAGGCCTCTTTTGGAAGTCTCACAAGGAGTCTTCCTAGGTACTCTCTCTTCTTGGTGGAGAGTTTGGAGAATCCCATGAGTACGTAGTTGTCGTTGGCAGTTGCACTTCACCTTGGAGGGATGGATTGCCCATGGCTTGTTGAAGCCTGGTAACAAGGTAATTAACAAGCATAGGGGCATCATTAGTAGCATGTTCATTAGCAAAGTCAAATCTATAAACATTAATTTCACTCTCTTTATTATTGTCAACCATTCTAACAAATTTTAGGCGTAAGATTTTTAAGTGTACTTTGGCACTTCAATCCCTAGTTGCTACGCCTCTTAACCCTTTAGAAAAGCACTCAAGCTCCTGTACCCGTGGCTCGAATATCATTAATTGCAAGGAACAGAAGAGAGGGTCTTTCACCACCAAAATATCACCGGCTCTTGTCAAGCTTCTAATAGCTCAATATCCCCGTAGGACACCACTATTAAGACCATAGCTTTCGGCGGTGATGCCATGTTATCTGCACAAAGTACATGCATTGCAAGGCTGAAAAATCCCCATTCTACTTACTCAATTGCAATTAATAATACCAACCATTTATAGCAAGCTTGAGGACCTCTCTTTTGGAGCAAGAAAAGAGAAACCTTGTGCTCTAATACCAATGTAACATTTAATGGTCTAGTAGCTTGTGTGTAGCAAAAATAACATAGACATAGTGAGAATTTCATTAAGAATAGATTCCTAATGAGCATAGCAAAAGTGCTTGGATGGAGAGAGAAACAAAAGCATAACACCTAGTTAGATAGGCATGAAAAATGCTTCAAAAAGAAAGAGAAATTAAGCTATTGACAACAGTTGAGGACCGGATTTACATGGATTCAGTCCCCCCTTCAAAAGGCTTTGTATTATAGGTTTCTCCCATGAAGAAGACATTTTACAATACAATACTTTGTGTTACTTCAATAACTTGTTGGTGCAATGAAGATGGAAGCTTCAAGCACCAAGCTTACACTTGTAAAACACAACATCAATTCCTTCACGGTCTCAGACCCAAGAACTCACACACCTTCGGAGATGGTGAGAGCTAGCGGGGTATGAGAGTAGATCTATAGGAAGAAAAAGTATTCTTATGAGAAAGAATTATTTCTCCTCACATAATCACTCTTAATAGCTTAGCATAGCTTAGTGATCAGCATGGTAGAGGAGATGAACATGCATTGAAGCTTGGATCTTGGTTGGATTTGCATCACAAAGCCAAGAGTTGTTGGTGTAGGCCTCCCTCTCAAAAGCTTGGAGAAGATGATGAGATTTCCATTACAACTTAGAGAAGGAGAGAGAGTTCCTTGCTCCACACATGAGTTGTGTGAGTGTGTGTGTGATAATGCCTATGAAAATTCAGTCCCCCTCTCTCTCTCGGTCGACCCCTCTTGCTATTTCCTCATGCTAGCATCCCATTGGCCCCTATAAAGCTTAGCCAATCATAAATTACAATCATATTTGCTAGTCTTGTGACATGTATCCCCCTTTCCCCTTTTGTGAGAGCTTTAAGTATTCAAATAATTCAATTAGACTCTCATTGGACCTCTTAGTCTTCTGGCCAATAAGAATCAGGCAAGCCATTGGGCTGCTAAATGCTCATTGGACCCCTTGGTAGACTATCCAATAGTCTTCTATCTAGTGGTTCTTATATCAAGTGTTTTTAAATGAATTAAACTAAATTTACTCTAACCTAATTCTCATTGGTCCACCTCTATGGCCATCCAATAGGATTTTAATGGGAATTGGGGGCAACTGGGCTAGGAATTTGGCATGTGTCTTCTATGCCCTTTGTGTAAAGGGAATCCTTGAGTGTGTGTGTGTGTGTGTGTGTGTGTGTGTGTGTGTGTGTGTGTGTGTGTGTGTGTGTGTGTGTGTGTGTTCTCTCACCTCTTCTCTCTCTTACCCTACCTTTAGGGCTCGCCCCCTCCCATCTAGGGATATGTGAAGACTTTATGGTCTTCACAAAAGCATCCAATTCTGATAAGCTTCACCATTTGGACTTTACCTTTAAATTTTAGAACCTTGGCATTTTGGACGTCTTAATGGGCTAAATCCTAAGGTCTTTGAAGCACCATTATGCGCATTGGTCTTTTGCAGATGGCCCCCCTTTGGATCCCTATTTTCCCTCCTTTGGATCCCTACTGTGACCGGGATGCCAACCTAACCAATATTCTAGCTATTTCTCCCCTGGTACTTCCCCATATTAAATGATCAGTTTAACATGAGAAAATCATTTAGGAGAATTATACATTAGTTATTATGACAAAACCTAAAGAATGGAAACAAAATTGGACAAATTAGAAGAACCGAAATTGACGAAACTTGAATGTAAGAAAAGGTACCAAGAGATCAAGAAGACTTTGTGGGAAGTATGGACAACCGAAACTGACAATAGAGAGGATGAGAAAGATAATAGCAAAAACCATATGAGTGTACCATCCCATTAAAAAAAAAATCACTATTCAATACCGAAAGATAGTATTGACACAGCCCAGAAGAGAACGATGGGAGAAAGAGTCTTGTGATGGGCCGGAAGATGCAAAGAAAGTAGACCTAGCACAACCTGGAGAGAAACTGCAACCCGTCTATATAGCCACCGACCTGAGCCAAGAAGAGTAAGAGGAGCTTCTCAGCCTTCTTTAGGAATATAAGGATGTGTTTGCATGGTCTTACAAGGTTTTAAAGGGAGTGGATCCGACAATATGTCAGCATACTATCCCTTTAAAACCTGATGCAAAACCTAGCAGACAAAGGCTATACACGTATAATGATACCTTTGCTAAGCGTATCAAGGAAGAGATTGATAAACTGAAAGAAGTGGAGTTTATATATGAGATAGAACACATTGGTTGGGTATTTCCAATCATTGTTGTACCCAAAAACAATGGTAAACTCCGAGTTTGTGTCAACCTCAAAAAAGTCAATGCATCCACAATAAGGGATAACTATCCCTTACCAATTACGGACCATGTCCTTGAATGAGTGGTAGAAAAGCATTCATATTCCTTCTTGGATGGGTTCTCTGGTTACAATCAACTTGCAATTACACACAAGGACCTTGATATAAAATGGCATTTGCCACAGAATGGGGCATATTTGCATATTGGGTCATGCCATTTGGGTTGACAAATGCACTTGCAACATTTCAAAGATTGATGGCCCATGCCTTCAAGGAGGAATTTCTTGGAAATCTATATGGATGACCTATGTGTACACTCTCTGCAAAGAAAGGAACATACACAACACCTCAAAAAGATATTTGAGAAATGCAGGACATATAGGATTTGCGTAATCCAAAAAATGCGTTTTCATGGTAAGACAAGGACGAATCTTGGGGCATATTGTCTCGAAACATGGCATTTTCACATATTTGGATGAGATTAAGGTGATTATCAAAATGCATAATCCAATAAATGCAAAGCAAGTAAAGTTCTTCATGGGACATTGTGGTTATTACAAGAGGTTAGTACATATGTATGCAATTATTGCACAACCCCTATATAGACTTATAGTGATCTTTGAATGGACAGATGAGTGCAAGGAATCATGCAAGAAATTAAAAGATGCCCTTGTATCTGCTCCAGACTCCAGTGCTATAATCACTTGATTGGGAAAAAATATTTCACGTCCATATAGATGCATCTGCATTTTCTATTGTATGTATTCTAGCTCAACCAGGAGAGGGAACCATGGATTTGCCAGTCAGCTATTCGAGCCGGCAACTAAATAATGTTGAAAAAAAATACACAACCACTGAGAGAGAGGGGCTTGGGATGATTTATGTTGTTAAGAAATTTTGTCATTATCTCCTCGCAAATAAGTTTGTGTTTTTCACAGACCAACAAGCACTTTTATACCTTGTCAACAAACCATGCAACACCGGGAAAATCGTAAGATGGTTCATCATATTGCTGGAGTTTGACTTTGTGGTAGTGGTTAAAAAGGGGAAGACACATCTTTGAGCATACCACTTCTCTCAATTACCTAATGGAGACAATCCAACAAACAAATATACAAAACAATGCGAGTCTTGTCAATGAACCAACATACCAATAAAGTGGGATGAGATGTCCTTATGGCCAATGATGGGAGCCAAAGCTTTTTCCAAGTGGGTAATAGACTTTGTAGGACCAATCTCACCCCCCGCTTACAAAAAGCATGCCATGTACATCATCTTAGCCACAGATTATCTCACCAAATGGGTAGGCTGATGCCAAGCAATTTCTATACAAAAATGTCTTTGCTAGATATGGTCTATCTATAGAAATTGTCAATGATCAACGCACACATTTCATAAATGAGATAATGAAAAATCTTTTTTACGACTTCATGATAGTTCATAAGAAGTCAGCTCCCTACCACCCACAGTCTCATGGCCAAGCAGAAGCTACAAATAAGACTCTATGCACAATCTTAACTAATAGTATCAGAGTCTAGAATGGATTGGAATTTGGGATCAGAATCTACACTCAAATTTATGGGCGTATAGGATTGCTTACAAAACCTTGATAGGAACAACACCGTACAACATGGGCTTTTGGACTTAATGCTATACTGCCTATGGAATTCTTAGTCCCAACACTAAGAGCAGCAAAATGTCTAGAGTGGACAGATCATGAAATGTCTTCATGAATAGGTGACCTTGAAAAGCTAGATGAGCTTCACTTGAAAGTAGTAGCTTCTATCTATGCACAAAAACAAAGGCAAAAAGAATTTTTTGATAAGCATGTATGCTCCAAAAAATTCAAAATAGGCCATTATGTCTTGGTTTACGTGTTAAAACAACATGCAAAGAAACTTAAAAAGCGAGGGACGAGACCCTTTGTGATCAAAAACTTATCATCAAGTGGGGCCGTCAAGCTTGCTACATTGGATGGGGAGGAAATTGACATAATAACTAATATCTAATTCTCCTAAATGATTTTCTCATGTTAAATTGATCATTTAATATGGGGAAGTACCAAGGGAGAAAAATCTAGAATATTGGTTAGGCTGGCAAACCAGTCACAGTAGGGATCCAAAGGAGGGAAAATAGGGATCCAAAGGGGGGGCCATCTACTTAGAGCAATGTGCATCAATGGGCTTCAAAGACCCTAAGGTTCAGCCCATTAAGACTTCCAAAATGCTAAGGTTCCAAAATTAAATGAAATCTTCAATGGTCAAACCTTAGGGAAAATTGGATGCTTGTGGCAAGACTCAAAAGTCTTCCCACATCCCTATCTAGGAGTGGGCGAGCCATTTTTTTAGGGGATGAGAGAGAAACACACACACACTCTTTGAAGCTCCCTTCACACAAAGGGCATAGTGGACACATGTCAGCTTCCTAGCCCAGTTGCCCCCAAGGTACATTCAAATCCTATTGGATGGCCATAGAGGTGGACCAATGAGAATTAGGCTAGAGAACATTTATTTTAATTCAATCAAAAACACTCGATAAAAGAACTAATATAAATTAATCTCTCTAGAAGACTATCGGACAGCCTCCCAAGGGGTCCAATGAGCATTCAGCAGCCCAATGGCTTGCTTGATTCCTATTGGCCAGAAGAATAAGAGGTCCAATGAGAGATTAATTGAATTATTTAAATACCTAAATCTCTCAAAAAAGGGGAAAGGGGGACACATGTCACAAGGCTAGCGATTATGCTTTTAATTTCCTATTGGCTAAGCCTGGCATGAGCCAATGAGGGGCCAGCAAGAGGAATTAGCAAGAGGGGTTGACCAAGAGAGAGAGAGGGGGGGCTGATTTTTGCAAGGCATTATCACACACGCACTCACACAAACTCGTGTGGGAAGAAAATAAGACTATCTCCGTCTCAAGCTTTAATGGAAAGCTCATCATCTACTGCAAGCTTGTGAGAAGGGAGGCCTACACCAACAACTCTTGGCTTTGTGATGCAAATTCAACCAAGAGCCAAGCTCCAATGTATGCTCATCTCCTCTACCATGCTATGCTAATCTATTAAGAGTGATTATGTGAGGAGACATACTTTTCTCGTAAGAATACTTCTTCTTCCTCTAGATCTACTCTAATACCCCGCTAGCTCTCACCATCTTCAAAGGCGTGTGAGGTCTTGGGTCTAAGACCGTGAGGGAATCGATGTTATGTTTTACAAGAGTAAGCTTGGTGCTTGAAGCTTCCATCTTCATTGCACCAGCAAGTTATTGAAGGAACACAAAGTATTGTATTGTAAAATGTCTCCCTTGATGGGGGAAACCTATAATACAAAGCCTTTTGTAGGGGAGACCGGCTCCATGTAAATCCGATCCTCAACTGTTGTCAATAGCTTAATTTCTCTCTCTTTTTGAAGTATTGTTCATGCCTATCTAACTAGGTGTTATGCTTTTGTTGCTCTCTCCATTCAAGCACTCTTGCTATGCTCATTAGGAATCTATTCTTAATGAAATGCTCACTATGTCTATGTTATTTTCCGCTACACACAAGTTACTAGACCATTAAATGTTACAAAAATTCCTAACTAGATTAGTGGTTGTCGATTAAAAAGATTTCACCTACCACTAACCCCAAATATGCTCCAACAAATCTATCACGCAAAGAAATGGAAGCAAGCAAAACAAAACATTTTTGCAGAAGCTCAAGTAGAAGCCAACGAAAGGATAGCAAAAAGGAAGCTTCTTCAATGGCAACAACAACATGGACCACCTCTGAATGTAAATGTAGTTCAAGTCACAAACTTTGCCAAAAATACCATACAAAAGCCCGAAAATCAATGTCAAAATAGAACACAATCAAGTGAAGGCCACAACGATGCTTGATTCGGGAGCTCAAGGCAACTTGATCTCCTACAACCTTTACAAGCAACTTCAACTTGACAACCGCTTAACAAGACAAAACACAAACTCCAAAGTTATTTAGAATAGTCGATTAAGGTACTAGGATGGACAATGCTCATAGTACAGTCAACCAACATGTCTATCCGCATAAATTTTATGTGGTAGAAGATACGCACACACAACATGCCTTATTGCTAGGGCAATCTTCGTAGAGAAGATATAATGTACAACTTGACTGGAGTCAAAACACTGTGAGTATACAATTTTATTTTAAAAAATAGCAAGTTCCTTTCACTACAAGAGCTGAAAACAAACAATCAATACTGCAACCGACGGACAAAGGAAAGCAACCCTTACAAGCACCCATTGTCCAACAGTGGATTCCAAAGAGCAATTCAAGGCAAGAAGAGCAAGTCCATAAGGCAAAGAATCTAGTCCACAATGAGAGCATGATATATCATAATCCAAAGAAAAAAAGTCACCAAAGAGCACCCAAACAAAAACAACATAGTTTGTACAACAAAGCTATCAAGCAGAGTTGGGTCAGGAAGGATCAAGTGGCCAAGGAGGAGCAACCAGAAATTGCAAGTAACTCTCCAACGACATCTCATACAAACAAGAAGCCAAAAACAAACTCTTGCAAAAAATAGATATGGATACCAAAGAAGATACTCATAGCTCAAAGCTAGCATACAAGATTCTGGATTCGAAAGCAACAACCTCAAAAACTGCAAGTACACAATTTCCACAAGCAAAAAACGGCAAGTTCCAGTCGATTAATACCCAAAGTTCAGATTTGGAAACCAAAGCAAAGAACAATCACAGATATGAAAACAATGAGCAACCTGGCTTCACAAACTCTATTGACCATCAAAGAAAGAGAAAGAATATTAAAGAGCTTATTGTTTAGACGACTTCACCAGGAGCATAATTCCATACAAAGCTTCAACATCGAGTGTCAATAAGCATTAGGCTTATACCTTCCTCTTGCACAACACTAATTTTTCCATGCCTTGCTTGAGTATGCATATATGGCCACATTACATGGCCAACATTAGCACTTTTTAAAGTCTCATACACAGCACATGCATGAGGGCACAACATTGTCGTCCAGGAGGACTTTGACTAGGAAGGGGGGAGGAACCGACATGCTACAAGTGTAAAAACGGGCATTATTTTCCTTGATTTTACGAGTTTTTGCATTTGATTACAAGTGTTTTGGTAAACTTGAGTAGATATGCCCTTAAATATTTTGTAATAACAGATGACAGAGGACAAACACCAAGATGAGCCTTTAGGTGTATGTATATATGTAAAAATCGCAATTTTCATGCAAAAAAGTGAGAAAATGGAGCAATCCAGCCAAAAATACTACAAATAGATATATATAGTGGTTTGTTATGCTAGTATCTATATTATCTTTATTTTTTTATAATTTTTGGATCAAGTTAGATATTTTTCTTTATTTTTGATTATTTTTCAATAAAAAACAAAGAAAAATAGGAAAAGCAGGTGAAATGACGATATGGGGACGAAAGAAAAATATGGGAGTGATCAATAAGTGAATGAAAGCTTATGGTGAAGACGGGGTGCAAATATGTGAAAAGTTGCGGAAAGCCAAATTGTCCGGTTTTTTGTCTAAATGACAAATTTTTCAAAAACAGAGAAAGCGGAATCCAAATGAAGAAATTTTTGAGCCTAAAGTACATTTCACAACAAGATAGGAGCACATGTCAAATTTGGTAAAAAGTGGTCCAGGAAACCCGATATAAGTTTCTTTGGGTCCACTTAATAGCTCATTTTCACTATTCACAAGTGAGAGAGAGCTTGAGAGACCTAGAGCGATCCGATATTTAGCGACTCCGTACGACGCACACAACACATCGATCGATGCCAGATATGAGAGGTAGACTCATTACCATGAGCTTTTCTTGTTCTACACTTTCTTTGTCGCGAAAAACTGCAAAAAATGGCAATGTGGCTTCGCGGGGAAGAAACTGAAAAGGGATCATAACGCATCAAACGCCCAACTGGTTGCTACAAGACTTCATGGGGGGTTAACCCTAACCTAAAAGAACACCTCTATGAACTCCAAGGCGGGTTTAGGTCAACCAAACAGACCCTAACCTCTTCGGGCACGACAGAGATTGATCGAGAAAGAATCGCCGGAACGACGCAAAACTTCATGAGAAGATATGTCTCAAGCATGTCTATAAGCCAAGTGAGCCTCCTCCCGAATTGATCATCAAAAAGTTGTCCAAAATATTGGGCAAGGCTTCGGAATCGTAAAGCATCATTTGGGCCTCACGATCAATCTAGGTGTCCATTTGCCACCAAACTTCATAGGCGTCATCAACAACAGCATGTAAGCTCAAACGTCAAGAAAAATTATCGTTGACAATCTCCTCTGTAAAAGACGCCATTTGAGTGACAAATTGCAAAAAAGGGCATCCATGAGTTCAAATTATTCATCATGGCCACGAAGGGTGCCCAACAGCATCCACATGCGGGGGAATTAAAGATGAAGAAGAATCTTTGCGGAAACATGGCCACAATGAAGAAATCTCTTTCGGAGACTGAAATGCCAAGCAGGGAGTTTCAAAACTGAAGAACTGACTTTTTAAAGTGAAAACCGACTAGTAGGGCTTAGGGCACAATCACAAAACACCTCAAGGCATCAAAACCAATTTTTATTATTGAAGACGTCATGCACGTATGATGTCTCATAAACAGATTTGGCACAAGAAACACTCACATGGTTTCACCAAACCATTCTGCATACCCTCCACATGGAGCACGTAAGATTTTATCAGATTTGGAGCCAATAAGGGTAATCAAGAACCAAAAAAACGCAAAGTCTCAATCTAATTTCATTTTTGGCTTTAGACTTATCAAAAGAGCTTCAAATCATGTGAAATTTTATACATAGCATGGACATAGCATAAATATCACATGCCTATGCTCAAAAATGCATTTTTTAAAAATAGACATTGTACGCGTATAAAATCTAATTCTTCCATAGAGGAGTACTGCCAACATTTTGATCATCCAGACTTGTCAAGCATATCACAGCAAGCCTCTACACCAAATTTGGACAAAATTGGGAATGTATTGGTCACTACTCACCTCATTTTTAAAAACAAAGTGTCATAACTTGTTTTTATGGCCTTGAGCTTGAGCACTTATCCAATTTAATGTGTGCACCGATCAAAGCCTTAAACAACATGGATTGTATCTACAACAAGTCTGGGCCAATAATCCTTAAATAGACATTCTACGTGTATAATGTTACTAGCCGTGACATGACAGGCTATCTTGGTTTTGAAGCCTCTATCTCTTTGAACACATCATCTCATGAGCCCCCTAGCACACATCAATCACAAATGGATGTGTTTTGACCTTCATTCACTCAAAAGAGCAGAACCGTGTGTGATGACACCTCTTCAAGCCTTTTTATACACTTCACAAATTCAAAATCATATCAGAGGTCAAGGACACCTTACACAAGCCATACACAACCTGCCTATGGAATTTCAAGCTATTTTGCATCAGGAGACTTTATACGCATATAATGTCTAAACTATTATATAGAGGCCAAACCAAGAAATTCTCAGCACATGCTTATGCACCATGTTGTATACAATTCATACCTTCAAATTGGACAAGTTTGGGCTAAGTGATGACCACTTGGAGCACAAAATCAAAAAATCCCTCCAAAGGAGTATTCTAGGCCCCATCCATTTAACCCACCTCCAAATAAGAATCAAAGTTGATGAAGGGAGTCCCAATCACCAAAGGAGGCTACAAAGGAAGTCTAAGCCAGAAATTCATTGAAGACATTATATGTGTATAATGTCTCCCAATGGCCAAATGGCAGTTTTGGGCAAAAAACTTTCACTTCAAAGGCCTTTAACCCAACAATATCAACCCAAATCTCAAGTCCCATCAAATTCTGTAGCTTTTTACTCATCTTAACCCCAATATCGGAACCCAAGTCTCCATAATTGAAATTTGGCTCCAAGAACAGGAGGATAATCCAAAATCAAATTCTAATGTCACAGGAGGTATCACATGCCAATAACCACTTACACTTCAAGCCTGAGTCATTTTTAATAGAGTAGACATTATACACGTTGATGGAGCAAAAGACGCCGTGCGCACACTCACAACTCAACACCACACAAGGAATTTTCTTAAATTCCAACCCACACACACCACCACTGAAGAGCTCAATAAAAACACTACCACAAGCTCAATTCAAACTCCAAACACCTCGACCTACAAGCTCTTGCCTGGCCGCGGACACTACAAGGTGAGTTGAGTCAAGCAAAACTTGAAATCACATTTGGTGGTGAAAAAAATATACAAGAAAAAACATCAAAAACTCCAGCCACAAAAGGCCTCTCACAAACCATTGCAAAGCCTTCACCAAACTGCACTCTGTTGGACTCTTTGGAGTAGCGCCAACCCTAATGGCACTAATACAGGGTCACATAGTCTTGCAGACAGCCACACCTTCTTTCCTCAATTCCTTGCACACACACATCCATGGAAACCTCATAACTTACATAGACTCTTCCAAGTGAAAAATTGAACAGAGAAAGCTCTCAGTAACTCCTCCACACACTCGAAAACAGACATGAACACGATGGGACTGCACTAGACCACCTATAGGAACCCTGCTTCTTTCCCCACACAGAGAGGTGAAAGTGTCAAGACTTGGCTTCAAAAACACTCCCTTAGCTGGAACACTCATGGCACTGTGAGTGATGTGGAAAATTGAAGTCTTTTCACACCATTTTTGGTCATTTTTGACCCTTTTTGACCCAGTTTTGGCCAGTATTGATCCCAAACGGCCATTTTTTGTGGGAAAAAACCCAAATGGACTCCAAAATTCACCAACCATCTTTCGCATCCCCACATTCCCTTTTTGACCACTTCTAGGGTGGTGCACGCATCACCGTAGATCAGTCACCGCAAATAGACAGCTACTGCATGTCCCAAACTTCTCGAGCGGGATGAGAGTACCCACACTTATCACTTGCATTATTTACATTCTAGAAAGCTCAAAAACATTCTCTAGAGCCAAAAGAGGCCACCAAGAACCATATCCAAGGCCCTGATACCCTATACATGCACCTGCTGACACGCGAACCTGACTATTCACAATGTGTACACGTTGCATCTTTTTTAGAACTTGAAACCACTTTTCAAAGCTCCCAAATGCATGTATTTACATATTTTTATATATGACCATGCATATACGCACTACTTTGTACATACCAAAAGTGGTTTATCATCATTGCCCACCCTCTAGGTAGAGCATTTGTGCTCAACCAAGAGACTATTTGCATCTGGAACCACATCCCTCGCAAAATATTTCTTCCACCTATAACCATTTATTCTATAGCGCAAACGTTCCCCTGACAATTTTTCCAACTCATAGGTGCCATTAGGAAATACATGCTTCACTCTTTGTCTGGACCCAACCATTTGTCCCTCAACTTCTTTTGAAAAGTAAAATCCAAGCGAGAATCGTACTTCATCACCAGATCTCCCTCTTTGATCTCTTTCTCTGGCAGCCTCTTATTCATTTTTTCCATCCTTGTCTCTGCTTGTTGAAGATGATAATCACTGGCTTTCTCTCTATTCATTTGCAACAACTCTAGAGAAAGATTTCTTTCCTGCAGCTTGTCATTATGTGAACCTTGCATTCTGCAAAACAACTTCAAGGCGTCCAACTGCACATGTATGGGCATAAGAGCTTCCTTTCCATAAACAAGCTCATATGGTGTAAACTGTAATGACACTCTATATGCAGTTCTATAAGCCCACAAACACTTTTCCAAGTCCAAGTCCCACTCTTTAGGATGCTCTCTAGCATACTTTGATAGCATCTTCACAATTTGACCATTGTAATTTTCAACCAGCTCGTTGCATTGTGGGTAGTAAGGAGAAGAATGCCTATGCTAAATTTTTTATTTCTCCATGAGAGCAGCTACAAGTTTTCCTCTAAGCCCTGGTCCATGATAAAAAATGATAACCATGGGAGCTCCAAACCTGCAACACACCTGCTCATACAAAAAAGAGGCCACTCTTCCCACTGTTACATCTTTTACCGCTCTTGCCTCCACCCATTTTGTCAAATAGTCCACAGCCACATGGATATACCTTTTTCCATTGTTGGTCCTTGGCATTGGCCCTATAGCATCCACTCTCCATTTTGCAAATGCATCAAAAGTCATTATAGCTTTTTGAGGCTCAGCCAAAAGCTTTCAATTTGCAAACACTTGGAATTCATGGCATGACTTGCACCAAAAATAAGCATCTCTCATCATAGAGGGCCAACAGTAACCTGCTCTCAAAATACGAAAGACAACCTGATCCTTGCCTTGATGGCCTGTTTCTTCATGGTAGTGCTCCAAAATCAAGCCTATCTCTTCTTTGTACATCACTTTTCTCAAAATTCTATCCTTGCCATAAAGCATGAGATCCTCACCTACCAATGTGTAGTTTCTTGCTTTTGCAACTATTCTCTTACGCCGAACCTTTGACATGCCCTCTAGACATTGCCCTTTACCAAGAAATAATTCTACATCTTGCAATGATTCCCTTCCTGCATACAAGACTTCCTTGACCTTTAAAGGAGCTACCAAGGCATCCAACTTGTCCCTAGCCAACTCATCAGCTTCTTTATTTTTCTCACAAGGAACATTCTTAAATTGTATATTCTCAAACTCATGCAAAAGCTTCTTGATGCCATAGAACCACTTCTTAAAATCTTTCTTAACATTCCACAAACCAAGCAATTGATTCATGACTAGCAATGCATCCCCTTTTGCAATGACCCTCTTCAATCCAAACTCAACACACTGCTTCAACCCAAGGAAAAGCGTGAGATACTCAGCCTCATTGTTAGTTTTAGCTTCATCAAGATTGTAAGCTCTAGAAAAGATTACATTGCCTTTTGGGTTCTTAATGACTACCCCACCACTTGCCTTTTGAAGAACTTTCTTGTATGCACCATCAAACATCATTGTATATGCATTTGTAATATCTACTTCCTCTTCATGATCATCCTTGTCAACCCTTAGGTAAGATGGAAGCTCCCCTCCCTTATGTACCACTATGTATGCCGGGTGAGCTTTAACAGAATGATCCACTTTAAATTCAAACTCATACTCTTGAAGCTCCAAAGTCCACTTTACGATGCGCTTGCTAGGTCTTAAATGTTGTACTACATCCGCCAAAAGGTTTGATGCGGTGAGCACATAAAACTTTTGGGGCAACAGATAGGTTTTGAACCTGCTGACAAGCAAGAACCAAGGCAAATACCCACTGTTCCATTTTCGTGTAGGAGAACTTGCTTACATTCTTCATCTTGCTCACAAAATAAACTGGCTTGAAGTTCCTTCCTTGCTTTTGTAAGAGAACCGACCCAAAAGCTATTGACCCCACACTAATAGATACATAGTAAATCAATTGCAAGTCGGGAGGACTCAATGTTGGTAAAGCACACAATACATCCTGGATACCATCAAAAGCCTGTTGCATGTCTTCATTCCACTCAAACCCTCGAACTCTTTGACTCAATTTTTGGAGAGGATACACATAGTGACATAGCATCCAAAAAAAACGTGACAAGTACCTGAGCTTATGCACAAATGATGCCAAATCCTTTGTGTTGGTGGGCGGATCCATAAGCAACAAAGCTTAGCTTTCTCTGGGTCGGCTTCGATTCCATTTTGGGAAACCACATGTCCTAGCAAATGGACTCTGGCATAAGCAAACTTACACTTCTGTGGGTTGAGTTGCCCACCCTCTTGTTGAAGCCTTTCAAAACTCAACCTCAACTTCTCCAAATATGTGACCCTTGAGCTATAACACCCAAGGTCATCCATGAAAACACAAATGAACTTACCCAAGTAGGGACCAAACACTCTATTCATCCATCTTTGGAAGGTAGCATATGCATTAACTAGCCCAAAAGGCATTATTTTGTACGCAAAACAATCCAAGGAGTAATGAAGGTCGTCTTCAATCGATCTTTAATCGCTATCAAGATCTGAAAGTAGCCAAAAAATTTATCCATAATTGAGTATCATCCATGACCTGCAACCTGATTGAGGATTTCATTTAGGAAGGGTAGTGGATAATGATTCCTTTTTGTGGCAACATTCAAAGGTTTGAAATCAACACATATCCTAAATCTTCCGTTCGTCTTGGGCTTAATAACAACTAGAGAGACCCATTTGGACTCCTCCACTCGAAAGATAAAATATGCTTCCAAAAGCTTTGTCACCTCTTCATGAAGTGCCTTCTCATGAATGATCCCCAAACTCCTAAGCTTTTAAACCTTTGGCTTGGCACCTTCTTTTAGATTGATTCTATGTTCGACTCCTTTAGCTCCTTGCAACTCTCTATATTCAGTGTGGCAAATAGCTTTGGAAACTCTGTGAACATGTCTTCATACTCCTTCTTTTCTTTCTCTGTCAAGTCCTCTCCTAGCATGCTCCTTGCGTTCACTTTGGAAGTCTCTACAATTGCTTTTATATTTTCCTTCTCCTCCTTGACCTTCACATCATGCATCGATGCTTCCTTTTCAACACAAACCCCAAATAGATCAGGACATAATTGCATCAAGCCTTCCTCTACACTTTCTTCTGATGATGTAGACAAAGCATCATTATTGTATGACGTAGTTTCTGTCGAATCTGTATCTTGCATCTCCAATAGGGGCTGTGTACGTCTCTCGTGTGTCTTCATGTTGTAGAAAATGGTCCTTCCTTTCTCTTTGTTGGGGATGGTGATCAAGCCCATGCCCCAATCCTGCTTAGCACCAAGGGTTATAAGACATATCCTCCCTAAAATGATTGGATAAGCATTCTCACCCACTTGCATCACGTAGAAATCAACCAAGCACTCAATCCCCAAGACTTTTATCTTCACATCTTCAGTATTCCAAGACACCTTGCCTTTTTGTGGTTGGCCATCCTCATACGGATTGAAGCATTCACTGACATCTTGACACCTGTTTCTTTCATGATAGCATCGGTCATGACACACACTTGGGCACCACCATCCACATATGCTTGCACTTCCGTCTTCTTTCTCAGCATAGCTTCAACTATTGGCACCATATCCACTGGGTGACCAACCCTCAAAGATGACACCATGCTTTGATGCTTTTCCTTCTTGGAAGTAAGCCGCGTACTCACACACTTAGTCCATTGCCTCCTCAATTTAGTGTTCAAAGCCACCAACTGACCAAAAGATACATTTTCCTTTTGATTTTGTATGTCGTCTCGACAATATCATAGTCTTCAACACCTTGTCCAAGGAGGTAGTCCTTTGGACCAATTCTCCTTCTTTGCCGCCTCTTGCTACTCTCTGGTTTGTCTTCTACCTTAGCCTTTCCTTTCCTTGCTCTTGTTTCCCTCTCTTCTTCTGTCTCTTTCTCCCTATCATGCCTAGCTCTCTTATTGGCCAAAACATCCACATCTTGATGCTCAAGGGTAATGATGTTAATAGCTCTACCTTCTCCATTTCCAGGCAACGGTTGCGGTTGTTGTTTCGGTGGTGGTGCTTCTAGTGCCCTCTCTTGATGATATTCTTCTATTCTCCCTCGACCACATCCATATATGGGGTATATCCCTCCTCTCTCTCTCTTGGTGGTTCAGGACAATCAGGGTTGTAGTGACCATCTTCATCACAATGGTAGCATCTACCTTGTAGCCTTCGTCCACTACCTCTCCTAGCTGGCCGCTCTTCTCTTTGGTTCCTATTCATTATGTTAATTCTTAATTCTTGCAACTAACCGGCAAGATCATGCAAAACCTAGGCCGTATCCGGCCGCTCGCTCCACTCTATCATCCGTTGCCACAGGGACCATTAGTTGCACCACAATTGGCTCAGCGTGTGTCATGCCTTGCTCCCACCTTCTCTTGATCTTCTTGCTCTTGGCCTTGGCAATTTCCACAGCTCTCGCAAATGTAGCAGGCTCCTCTTGATCGACCTTCTCCCTTACACTTGGATCAAGACAATCCACAAACTGCCACACTTTAAAGAAATCCCTTGGAGGTACTTGGGATGCCACCTCCAATTGCACCCATAGTCCTTTGAAGTGTTGCAAAAACTCTTTAAAGTTATCATGAACATCTTGCTGCAAACCTCTCAATTTTGTTGTCGCTTCTGTTGTGGTTAGTTTCTTTCCAAACCTGTCAAAAATTGCCAGCTTCACCTGCTCCCATGTTTGCTTTTTGTCTTCCTCTAAACCTTCAAACCACTCCCGAGCTTCTCCTTTAAGTGCAAGAGGAAATACATGAAGCTTTGCTTCTTCATTCACAATGTGCATACCAAGCATATGCCACTCAAAGTCCGCAATCTAATCCTTCACGTCCTCCTTCCCTGTGAACACTAGCCAACTATATGCCATCCCTTTGAAAGTGCTTCTCCCTTGCGTGAGTAGATCTACAAAAGTTGAAGTCTTGCACCTCAACCAAACCACCAATTTTCTTCAAAGAAGCTCAAACTTCACAACAAACCCGCTTCACCTGGGTGCACAACCAACAAATTTCCGCTCCCCAGTGGGATCGCCAAAGGATGATGGAGCAAAAGACGCCGTGCGCACACTCACACACCCAGACAACTCAACACCACACAAGGAATTTGCTTAAATTCCAACCCACACTCACCACCACTCAAGAGCTCAATAAAAACACTACCCACAAGCTCAATTCAAACTCCAAACACCTTGACCTACAAGCCCTTCCCTGTCCACAGACACTACAAAGTGAGTCGAGTCAATCAACACTCAAAATCACAGTTGGTGGTGACCAAAATATACAAGAAAAACCATCAAAAACTCAAAAACTCCAGCCACAAAAGGCCTCTCACAAACCATTTCAAAGTCTTCACCAAAATCTACTCTGTTGGACTATTTGGAGTAATGCCAACCCTAATGGCACTGATATAGGGTCACATAGTCTTGCAGAAAGCCGCACCTTTTAGACCCAGTTTTGACCCCGAGCGGGCATTTTTCATGGGAAAAACCCCAAACGGACTCCAAATTTCACCAAATTTTGTAAGCTTGATCCTTGATACCCAAATAACTTTTCCACATCCGCACATTTCATTTTTGACTACTTTTAGGGTGGTGCACGCATCATTGCAGATCAGGCACCGTAAATAGACAGTTAGTGCATGTCCCAAACTTCTCGAGCGAAATGAGAGTACCCACACTTGTCTCTTGCATTATTTACATTCTGGAAATCTCAAACACATTCTCTAGAGCCCAAAGAGGCCACCAAGAACCATATCCAAGGCCCCGATACCCTATCCAGGCATATACATGTGCTCGACTGCTGGCACACGAACCTGACTATTCACAATATGTACACGTTGTATCTTTTTTAGAACTTGAAACCACTTTGCAAAGCTCTCGAATGCATGTATTTACATATTTTAATACATATGACCATGCGTATACGCACTACTTTGTACATACCAAAAGTGGTTTATCGACGTATAATGTCTGATTGCTTTGAAAATGAACCTAGAGACTAACTTTAACCCATTTAAGCCTCCACAACATTATTATGAGAGCATCTACCTCATTTCATCCCATTTGAGCCTCATATACTCAAAACTAAGCCAAAATCCTGTTTCAAGCCGGCAAGGAATTCTAGTGTCACAGCTTGCGCAAATGATATCCAAATTGGAATCTAGGCATGAACATGATGAGAGTTGTGCACATGTGAAATATCATTTTGTTTTGAGCACTTAGACATTATACGTGTTTAATGTCTCACAGTATCAATCTGCACCGAAAAGCAATCATAACCATGTGAACTGCACCCTTAGGCCCTAACTAGCCTGTTTTTCAATTTAAAAGTCATTTGGGGAGTTAGAAACTGAGAAAATGCAAGATTAGCTAACTTTTGCACTTGAAGTGTTCGCAGGATCTATGGAGCCTAGTAAATCACCAGCAAAGAAGAAAATAATGTCCATAAAAGATAATGAACCCTACACACTACCAGAGGAGACACTCAAGCCAGGTAAGGCTTGGGTGGACAAGGCCACATTAGAAAATAAAAAAGTGACAATATATCAGGGCACTTTCAGAGACCCACAAGGCAACACAATGGATATCCCAATGAATCCACGAAGATGTTAGAATTGGAAACACGAGAGGAAACCCTCAACCAACTAGAAAGAGCAAACCTCCATAGCTTCTACACAGCACCACGAGCAGGTGTGGATGTTCAGAGAGTATATGAGCTAGTAAACTCAATTCAAAAAGACGGCAAGGCAGTGATCACGACCTTGAATGGCCAAAAAACAATGATCACACTCAAACCATAGCAAATGCACTTGGGCTCCACAATAAGGGAAGCTCAGCTTTTCAAAGAAGAGACAAGGTAAAGGTCTACACCCAAAAGAAGCCTAATCAAACATTTGAAGACCTGGTGGACTTTCTTTCTGTGTTATCATTTGTTGTATGAGTATTATATGGGTAAATTGATGTCATGGAATGTTATTATATATTATGGACTTTATCTTGATGCATTGGTTTGAGGTCAAACACTTTCATTTGCATGTTATGTATGCTCCCGAAAATGGCAAAAAGTTATTTTTTGCATATGTGTGAAGTTATGGTTTATAGTCAACCTAAGGATCGGAGCTATTTTACATCATGATTATGGTGATGAAATGATATCACATGATGTATGGAACCTTATGAATAAATGTGGATGCATTATGTGCAGGGGTATGATTGCTTTCCACTAGGTCAAAACTAGCTCTATGTGCTAGAGAGGTGAAGTGCAGATATGATGCATCAACTTTGCATGATTAGATATTGCCAAAATTGGATGTTTATATCATGTTAAGTTTTTGGTCAGACTTATTTTATGCATAAAAAGCTCATGTCTTAAGGGCCATTGTTGAGCCAGCAGAGGATCACACCCACATTTTTGCTCACACTCATCATTTTTGTAACCATTGATTGTAATAAATGTCTTTCCGACATTGATTTTTAATTGAGCCATTCATTAAGTAACGGGACTCAATTGAGTTTCCAGCTTGTAATCCTGAAGTAATTTCACTTGCTGATGTAATTAGTTAGAGATGTTCTCACCTCCAAGGCTGAGGTATATAAGCCAAAGTTTTTGTAACCTAGGGGGATTCAGATTATTAATCAAAGTGAGTTTTTGAGTGCCGTGACTGTGTCTCAGAGAGAGTGAGAGAGAGAGAGAGTCTTATCTACTTGCTACGCGAGATACGGAGCTGCCATTGGAGAAGCGACACCGCCATTGTGTTAGCAACGGCGAGAGCTACGCACAGATACCAAGAGTGCGCGCTATCGGCTTCTATGTGTGGTAAGTTCCTACGAGCTTCGGTGTGAGTTTTCTTCCAACTCGTGTGTCGGAATGGAGCGTGCAGCATATCTATAGAACCACAACGAGTAGAGCTACACATTAGTACCATCGGGGTCAAGTTTCGATCACCTGTATTTTTCGGCCTGTCTTCATACGCGTTTACCGCACGGAGTGATTATAGGTTGATTTTGCAGTTCAAGTCTTTAAGGTGTTGTTCTTACCTAGTGTATAGACTTCCCCTTGAGTTTGAGATCGATTCAATGATTCTAGATCCTGTTTTGTATAGCATTCGTTCGTAGTAAGGATTTCAGTCACTTGCGTATTTTAGAACTTAGATTTCATTTCCTTAGTAGTGATTGTCATTAGAAGGTCGAGTAGGTGATTTGACACCCACCTAGTTGTTTCCATGCGCCTGCGGGTCAAGCTCCGTCCTCGTTTGACAAATTCTGTTGTTGGTTGAGTTCTCGCTATTTAGCTTCCGCTAGCGGCGTAACCGCCTTAACATTTGGCGCCGCTGCCGGGGACGAGAGCCCTAAGTAGGTGACCTTAGACTAATCCTACGAGGTGAGTCGTATAAACTACTTTGTATACTTTAGTTAGAAAAGATCTAGGAGTGGTGGACTCCGAAGATCTCGAGAGATACTAGGAAGTGGGGTATTCCTGGGTCTTCCGCGTTGACAGTATTTTTAGTTTAGCTTAGATTTGTTTGTTGTTTTGTTGGTGTTGAGTAGTTGTTGATAGAAGAAGAATTTGCTAGTCCATGAGTGGCAGTGGATCTCTTTAAAATCACAATTACCAAACCCATTTTATGATTAGGAATAGCTTAGGTAGGACTTCATTTGATCCTGATCTGGAGCTAGTAATCATTGGAGTATTTGCTTGATATGGTTGATTGCATGTTAGATCACTAAACCGTCGAATTAGTAGTGAAACTTGCAATAAACAAAAGCCAGAGAAATTTTCTGTGTATCTGGGAGTTGCTGAGCACTTGAGAAAGCTTTAGGAAGGATTCTGTGCCAAAAAACTGGAAATCTACAACTTTAGACATTATACGTGTATGATGTCTAAATGACCAAACAGAGACCAAAACAAAAATTTTGACTTTACCAGAGTGTTCAAAAGGGGGGTTATACCCTAATTTCAACTTAAAACAAGAGCATTAACACTCAAAGAAACCCGAAAAGACAAGTCAGAGTCCAAGAAACGCAAAGAATAGGAAATTTTGGATTCAGATCTTGTTTTTACATTCAAACCTGACAAAAACACTTGAAACTCAATTGTAAACATTGGAGAAGGCTTAAAACCAAGAATAGTCAAAATCTATGAAAAAAGACATCATACGCGTATAATGTCTTTTGGCACATCCACTGCTTATTTTTTATATCTGACCTGACAATATTGTTACAAGCACTGTAGGAAGCATAAATATCAAGTTTTGACCCAAATTGATGAAAAAGACATCATACGCGTATGATGTCTTTGACCTAATTTTGGACATATTTTGATACTTTGCCAACACAGAACCATTGTAATAGCTGTCTAGAGGTTATATTTCAAGTTTTATCCCATTTGGATCACAATTGACCCAAAACAAGTCAAAAGCGGAAAATTGCCAAGAAAAGCCTAAATTAGCCATAACTTGCTCAAACAGAGTTCAAACTGAATTTTGTGAGTGGACTGAGCATAAGGGGGCTACTGAGATCGAGCATAACCAAAATAGTCCAAATCTGTGAAAAAAGACATCATACGCGTATAATGTCTTTTTCAGCATAACTGCAACAAAATTCTCACTTGATGAAACAGAAGTTGTCCAACTGACAAGATTAAACAATTGACCAAGTATCAATCAGTTTGGATCAATTCTGACCACAAAAACTTAGGAACACAAATTGCCGAGACGGAGAAGTTAAAGTCCTTTAGGGGAATTGATGAATTTGAGATCGGGCAGGAATCTCCAGAATAACCAACCAAAACAAGGGGAACAAGCAAGTGTCATATCAACCGAGGGAAGTGTAAACCAAAGTTGGGTGCAACCATTAGAGCCGATCTTTGAAGGAAGTGTTTCTGATACTTCTTCGGAGAGATCTTATGAGATTTTCACCGAACACTTGGAACACTTGAACCTGAACAACAGAGAAAATATGGCAGCAGGATCATCAAACCCTTCCGCCACAATGAAGCTATTGTTCATAAAATATCAGTACGACAATGAGCAAGGTGCCAAGATCTACAAAGATGGAATGGACTGCTATTGTGTAAAGATAGAAGAGATACCTAGTGAGTTCAAGGACTTAGTGCCAGTGAGCTATAGCGGAGATAGATATCTAGATGACGAGGGTACCATGTACTTGGTAGTCCTAAACCCTAACATTGTGGACAAGTGGGGATTGATGGGCATCAAAGCCAAAGTAGATGAAGAACTTGAGGAGAAAGCACCAATAATGAACTTCCCTGATGCGAGGTTAAGAAGAGAGAATGAAACTACAAGGATCAACACTGATAACATCTATGTGGGGCTATACAAATATAATAATGGGGAGCAGGATCTCTATTATAGATGTGAAGAACCCTACACTGGAGAGTTGACAGACCGAAAAAGACTTTATGTCTTTACCTACACAGAGGGATCGGAAGTGAAAATTGCCGCTTACGACAAGTATGGGAGGCAATACTCAACAATGGGCAAGAAAGAATTAGAAGGATATACATACTTTGGGGGACCACTACATCAGTATTATGTTACTTCTAGCTCACAAAGACCAGCACCAACAAATGGAGTGCAAAACCCAATGACAACAGGAGGACAAAGAACTCAGGTTGCTGACTCTTTTAGCCAACCTCCGTACTCGAAGCTTGGACCAATGGGATCATTACATTCCAGAGAGTCAATGGATACGAATCGAGGTAGTGCAGTTCCAATCCCCACATATACCACTCCAGGTCCAAGGTTCGAAGCGGAACCATCACATTTACCTCCTAGTACTAGATTCAGGGCAGGGGAACCGACAAGGGTAACCCATGAAGTCCATGATGCTAGAGAAAGCTTTAGCCGGGACACAGGAGCAATGAGATTGGTAGCAGACCATAGATGTATGAGACCATCTCATGTAGCGAAGTGTATGCCAAAGAAGTATGGTGGTTCAGGAGATCCGTATGCCCATGTGTCACTCTTTAAGCAAGTCTTAAGAGCTGAGCAGATAACAGATTTCCATACACAATACGAGGGATTTGGTCTTACTCTAGAAGGTACGGCATTGACATGGTTTCAACCACTGAACATAGGGGGATTCCAGGACATTGACCATTTGCTAAGAGAGTTTGCTGAGGAATTCTCAAAACGAGGGATTAAGCACAATACGGTCTCACAAATATATGCTTTTAAACAGAGAGAACACGAAAAAGTGAAGGAAGCTTCACTTCGCTTCAAACAATACATTGAGAGATGTCCAGTACGTGAACGACCACAAGATGACAGACTATCTGTTCTCTTTATTGAGGGACTGAGAAATGACACTCTCAAGAAGGACTTGCACTTGAAAGCTTGTACAAGTTTCGAGCAAGTAACGAGAGAGGCATTGTACTTAGTGGATAACTGTACGGTTTATGGAGAGGTGTCAGCGGATACAGATTTTGCATCCAGTAGCTCCTCCTCCGTAGCGAGCGAGATTACCACTAAAAAGAATGTTCAAACAACAACCATGCCAAATGTAGAGCAAATGATAGAAGATGCTGTAAAAAGGATGGCACCATACCAAAAACCATTGCCAAAAACACTGAAATGGTGTGCTATTGAACAAAAATGGACAAACCATCCAACAGAGGAGTGCTATTACAACAAAGGGTATGTAAGGGAGCGTCAGTATGCACCTCCTGCTCAATTAGCACCACCTCAAGTACATCCTGTACGTCGATACCCAACGGGAAATGTACGAGGACCTATGGGGATAGAAAGACCGCAACCGGTATTGGGACAACAACCACCTTTACCAGGAGCAAGACCAGTGGGCATTAGATATGCACCAACCTTAGAGAATCAAGAAGAACAAGCCCTAGTGCCTGTTCAAGCCTATTACGAAGAATCTGATGCACCCATGTCTCCAACTGTGTATTACCCACCAGAAGAACCCAAACAACCAGAACCATGGGGCATGATTGGGAATGTTGGAACACCAACAGTTACAAGTGCTTCTGATGAAGAGAGATACAATTTGGACGCAAGAACATTGATGTTCATAGCTCATGGAGGGTTAACAGGACAAAGACCATCCTATCCACAAAGGACGAATCAAATGGGACCAAGACCAGCACTAGGACCCTGTTACAAGTGTGGAGGTGACCATCTAATGAATGTTTGTACACATACGGAAATCATTAGAATTAACGCTTATTGCAATGAGTGTGGGGTTACTCACTTCATTGAGGATTGTTCAAAGAATACAAACAAAGTGCAAAAGACGACATTGAATATGCTAGAAACTATTCCTACCAGCAGTGGGTCTGAAAATGAAACTCTGATACCAACGCAAGTTGTTACTAGAGCTCAAGCTAAGAAAACCACTAGAGAACCTGAGAATGGAAAGTTAGCGACTGAAGTGGTTAGTCAAGGACCGCGGAGTCAGAGAAACACATGGAAAGCTAGAAAAGCACGCATGAAGTTGAGAAAAGAACGTGAAGACACTATTCTAGGTGAGGAACTAAAGCGAACTAAAGATAGATTAGAAAAACTTGAGAGTCAAAACGGGAAACGAGAGATGAGCCTGGAAAGAACGAAACAAAAGAGTATCAAAGAAACAAAGAGCTTAAGCTCAGGGGGATCAGTGCTGGTCGACAAAGTACACGAACCATTGGACGCACTAATGAGAGCTTACGAAGCTAGGTTAAAGAACAACCAAACACAAGAGCAGAGGTGGATGACATACCCAAATGCGGAATTGGAAAAGCAGAGACTTGAAATGTGCCAGAGAATGATCGAGACTGCGCAAGCCTTATTAGAACCACCAAGAGAAACAATGAATTGTGCAACGGAAAACCCAATTCAGCAAGAGACTGTCGTTTCACGGGTAGCTGAAAAGACTCCCAGTGCACAAAAGCCTGAAAATACACACAAGGATGACCGCATAGTGTTGAACACAACCGATCAGGAGATAGAGAGTTTTCATCCAGTCATACAGAGGTCTTACGGAAGAGATGAGGATTACAATGAATTTTTGAAACAAGTGAGAGAGGCAAACTTTGCAAACGAGCTAAGTTGCCAAGCTAATCAAAAAAATTGGGAAAAGGATATCAGGAATCCTCCCATAGTCGAATTTGAGGCAGGATCTCAAGTGGACTTGGATCTGCAATCTTACTGGGGAGATGGGGGCTCTGTTAGAACAATGGAGAGCAAACCTCACTCACTGAAAAGCTTACCTTCATACTTAGGAGAGTATGAAGCAAAATCCGAGATTAGAGCACTTCCCTCACGAAGAATCTCATCAGAAAAAATCATGGACTCGCAAGGATTGATAGAGATCTTGTCAACACCAGTGACATGCACTATCACTCTAGCTGAGCTTTTGAGGCTAAGACCACATATGTGGACCACTGTAGAAAAATGCTTGGAGAAATTCGGGATAAAAGACCCAACATCGAGACTAAAAGAGGGTATACAAGAGCTGAGCAAACCACAAAAGAATGCTAAGCCTGTATCCTTAAACAAGTTTGGAGAGTATTGCGAAGGTGAAGAGGGGAATACAACCTTACCAGTTGAATTCCAAGGAGTGAACACGATGGCAATACTAGACAGCGGAGCTGGGGTAGCCATCACTACAAAAGAAATCTGGAAAAAATGGTGGAAACCAGCAATAAGGAAGACTAGGTTGAAACTCCAATTAGCAGATGGACACATGGAGAAACCTATGGGGTTATTAGAGAAAGTTGTAGTGACTTCTTGCGGCATTGAATACGAACATACTTTTGCTATTGTTGATTTTGGCAAGGAGAATAACTATGATATCATACTGGGAAGACCATTCATGAGACAGTTGACAATGGTCCAGGATTGGGGCTACAATCACATATACCTGAGAAATATAGAAACCACTACACGTGTGAACCTGAAAGACCATAGCTACAAAGATGTGAACCGAACACCGGTGGAGGAGTTTGATTCAGCTACTTTGGCGGGATCCGAATTTCCAGCTTGGTTAGGTAAACCCAAGGAGTTATGGATGTGTGGAGCTTCGAAATGTGAAAGTCTGAAACGAGAAGAATGTGTTTTAGAAAGGGCTATCGAACACGAAACTTATATAGGAGAACCCTTTCCAGAGGACACACTTGAACCATTAGAATGGACACACATTCTAGCAACCCTAGATGTTTGTGCAATTCCGGATGGTCCCACAACGAAATTTTGCGACAAGGACGGGTACGACGTGGTTCCGTACTTCATGTTGAGAACTGTACTCGAAAAAGAAACTGAAAAGAATGATACACTGGAAAAGGAAGATGAAGAAGAGGTGTTTCACGACATTCCCGATCATCTAGAGTGGGGAAATGAAGCAGACAACGAGTCAACGGACAATTCAAGCGGAAACGAAGAAACTATAACGGATGTCCGATTTTATGATTTTCCGAACCAAACTAAACAACGCCAGAAACGCTATAGAGCAAAAAAAAAAACAAAGGGGGTTAGAACCAATCCGATGCCTAGAATAAGAGGAAAAAATCAATTCCTAATGCTAGTAAAGGCGGAAGATTGTGTTAAGGACAAGGTTTCTGGAAGAATGAGAGGCAATGATCAAAAGAGCTTACGAAAAAACAAAAGAGGCTCAAGAAATCGAGTTCAAAGGAATGGAACGAAAACTGAAACTGAAAAATCAGAAAAGAACAAGCGCAACAGAGAACACACGGAGTCCAAAAGATAGCTGGCCAGGATACAATGAACAGATAAATACAAAAATAACTCAGTATTAGAATTATTTAGGTACAATGATTGTAGGAAATGTAATGGATATTGACCGCACAGGAGCAATAGGCATTACGGGAATGATTACCCGCAACTACATTATATGAACATCAACATATAAAAATGACAAGAGAAGGAAGTACACAGTACACAGGCACAAAACACCTCTTGCTTCATTCATTTGTATTCCAGACACAGAGTTACAACAGTAGTTGCCATGAATATCATAGAAATTGGTTAAGTTACATCAAAAGATAGGTATGCCCATCCATATACAACCGCTACTCCAGCGCAAATCGGGAACGGTGCACACACTCCTGTCCAATGATATCCTGTGAAGAACTGCCACTACGGCCGCCGCATACCGCATACCCCTGATCTGCAGTGTCCAGACCTCCGCACGACCGCAGGACCGCATGTGCGGCTAATGCCGTAACATCTGGCACGCACGGTGGATTGCGCAAACCCACACTCAGCCCCTCCGGTTGGAAGGTTCCGATGGTTACTCTGCACCTTGTTCTGGTGAAGAGGAAATATCAATATAGCCAAAGCCTCTAAAATCTGCAGTATGTGCCCGATAGACCTCATCCAAAAGACGTGGATCTATCTCAATATGTTCCGGCCAAGGAGCCCAAGGAATAAACTGCATTGGAAAAGAAATAGATTGAGGCGCCTGTTGTTGCTCCCCTATTCCTGCTGGAGTTCCTAAAACCCCCACCGACTCCCCTTTCGGAATCAAAGAAATATCCGCAAGATATAAAGAAACCAAATCCGCAAGATATAAAGAAATATCCACAAGATATAAAGAAACCAAATCCAGATTAGCTTTGAGAAATTGTTCCTCTTCATCCTCTTCTAATCCTTCCACCATATTGACTGTTTCGGCTATCACCGGCCATGCTGCCTGAACTGGCTGTCTGCATGTTTCCAACATCACACGCACTTTTCTTCTACCCTTCTTTACTGTAAGCATATTTGCTTCCCAATTATGATTTACCCTCGCTTGTCATAACCAGGGTCTCCCCAAGATAATGTGATAATCTTGATTATGATCTTCAATATTCAAGACTACTAAGGAGACAGCAAAGGATAAGCCCGCCACATCCAAAACAATGCCCCAAAGTAAACCCAGTGGTTGCACTCTTCTTTGATCTGCCATGCGGACTACAAAGGGTGCAGGCTCCGAATCACTGAGACCAAAACACTCACAAGCTGCTTGGGTGATAATGTTTACTCCCGCTCCACCATCCAATAGTACCTTGTCAATGTATGCTCCATGGTATCGAACTGAAAGCTCCGGAATGCGGGTATCCGTGATCCTATTCGCCGGAAATGGGGTTGAATCATCCTCCTCGCTTTCAACTTTCCCAATGGCGACTCCCCTCAGCTCAGTGGTCATTTGTCGCAGCAATGCATTATGGAAATTCGGGACCAATTTCAGCAAGGAACCCAGAGGTACTTGAATTGGTGACGTGAGGACCTCTTTCCAAACTGAATTCCAATCCTCCCGTTCTTTAATATCATTCCTATTTTCAGCTTTTCCTTCCTTTATTTCCAGCCCACAGTCGATGGCATAGTCGATGGTCCTGCTGTCTTCACTGGTGGGGCGGATTGTGGCAACCAGGACACAGTCTTTTTCCGCACCTCTTCCTGAGCCGTCCGGAATCTTCACATCGGGAATTGGAA
The DNA here is from genome assembly GCF_014529385.1 of Adiantum capillus-veneris. Lineage (NCBI taxonomy): Eukaryota > Viridiplantae > Streptophyta > Polypodiopsida > Polypodiales > Pteridaceae > Adiantum > Adiantum capillus-veneris. The sequence continues at coordinate 12,312,883 of NC_140946.1, read as the reverse complement.
CCACATTTTTACCCGATCGCGTGATTAATGAAACCACTGGATCAAACTCTTCCAGCCCTTCAATATGAACCATAGCCACACTAGGCTATTTCCTTGCAGCGCATTCTTGCTTTTTCCGATCGTATTCCATAGCTTCAGTACACTCAGATCGCCAGTGTCCATCCCCCAAACAGAAAAGGCATGTCTTGGGGCGATTAGGATCTCGGCCACCTGTTCCGCGACCTCGTCCTCCCCCTTGACCCCGTCCTCCTGCTTGACCTTGCACAGGCGTCTCTGATGTAGGAGCATGAGCCATCGCCACAGCACGCTCTTGTCCCTGCCCTATCTGTGTTTGTTGCCAGGTAGAAGAGTCCCCTCGACTCTGACGACCCCGGCCATTGAAATAACACTCCACTGTATTATGAGTATTGGTGCTGCAAATCGCACACCACTTCTCATTCATTGCTCACTCCTGAGCAGAATGGCCCGAATTCCGACATTGGGTACACCATAGTTCCTTTAGACTTTTAGCCACCACAGCCGACTCCGACGATCCGGATGAAATACCTTTCCCGTGACGCTGGGATTTTTTCCGCGGTGTCTCTTCCGATTCTTTCCCCGAATCGCTGTTGCCTGAGTCCGAGGAATCTGATACTGCGGATTCCGACTCCGAAATATCACTGCCACTGTCTTGCGACTTGCAATGAGATTTCTTCCTGTCTTTTTTCTTTGACTTCTTTGGAGATTCTGTATCCTCGAAGGCCTCTCCTGCTACTACAGCCCTAGCGATTACATTATCCAGTGGAGTAGTTACCTTATCCACTGTTGCCATAGCCATTCTGAGATCCTTATTGAGCCCCCACAAAAAATAATCATTCAGCACTTCGGCTGCCGGCCTTTGTGCCTGAGGTACCCTTTGCAAAAGCATCCAAAATTTTGCAGCGTAATCCTCCACTAGCAATGACTTCTTCCGGAGCATGTGAAGCTTCTCCAAATGTTGAGGGACTGTCTTTTTCGTTTGAAACCTTTGTAGAAACGCGATGGATCCGTCAGCATACGTCTGGAAATGATCATCAGGGTATTCGGACAACCATTTCGTAGCTTTCCCTGAGAGTGTAGATTCAAACACTGATTGTTGATGGAGAGGAATCACCACCCCAGGATGATTCAATCCATAAGCTTTATTGAATTGGCACAAAATGTGCATTAGGGTCTTCACTCGAAAGACCTCGAAACCGACTATACTTAATCTGAGGATGAGCCATCACCCCTTGCCCAACTGTTCCTCCTCCTCCCGGAAAAAGCTGACAAGCGCTAAGAGGTGGAGACAGTGGCGGAGATACCTCCGGACTGCTTACCGGAGACGGTGGTGGAGCAACCTGTGTGGGTGAGGGTAATCGTACGACAGGAGGACATGACTGACTGCGCGGAGTACGTCTCGCTTGCCGCAACCGCCTACCACACACCGGGCTTGGTGATGGAGATACAAATTCCTCAATCGCGGTGAAGAAAAAACAAATTCATCTGAACCGCCTCTCCTCCGTCATCTTCCTACAATTGGAACCACAGGGTCAGGCGGACCCTGCGACCTAGTGCGCATGCATATTCATCGCAGGCCGTCCATCACGCATCGTGGTCGCCAGATGTAATGCCTATTGCTCCTGTGCGGGCAATAGCTCAGTATTGGAATTATTTAGGTACAATGATTGTAGGAAAGAGATCCTCTTCCAGTTAAACAAGTAGTAAAAGAACTTCCCCGGTCCTCAGTGAGTGCTTCATTAAAGTAGGGTAGCTTGCCAAAGAAAAGAAAACCCTCCAAGATAAGATAGAGTCCTTACCTGCATCCATCCAAACAAGACAACAATTCAGTTAGCCTTGGATGTGTTTTACAGGTATTAATGGCCCATATCAGTTGTTATCCATGTCCATCTCACAGAATTTAATTACTTTAGACAAGCTAGGTCATTTATTAGAACCTATATGTTAGCAGTCTTTACTTATTACTTCCAAAATGAGTGGTACAATCTACCTTCTAATTTGAGTGGTGAAGTCCACCAAGAATCCAAACATCAAGAGTTTTCTTTAGAAAATTTAAAATAGTGAGGTTTACTTGTTAGCCATAGCTCGGTAGCTATGCTTAATCCCATAGTAGCAACCATCTACTTACCTTCAGAAGTAGCAATCCCAAGATTTCATTGGCATCTCTTTAAACAAAGAGAGGTCATGTCCGACTTTATCTGTGTAAGATGCCTAATCATTTTATCCTTTTGTTCATCAACCAATGGTACCAGTAAAATGACAGTATAACCAGTCAGTAGAGTAGCGAGACTCCATCTTTACAAAGTGGAACCTCATATCAAGAGCCATAGCTCTTAGCTATGCCAAAGCCGAAAGTAATAGCCATATAATTACCTTCAAAATCCCAATATTTCTACAAGTTATTAGCATCCCTTAAAGAACGGTAGTGTCCGGCCCTGTTTGAGTAAGATGCTTTAATGTTTCAACAATCAAAGGTACTAGATGAGATAAATAACACCCCAAACAGTCGCCTCATATGAAATCTCAAGGGCAAGACTGTACTCATGCCCAGGTGTGGCAGCAATAAATCCAATATAACAATCTGCAGTGACAACCAGAACCTACAGGTGTTCCCTTTATCAAAACAGTCAACAACAACTAAAAACCAAACGCACTCGGTCTCAAGGCCCACCATAATGCCCAAGCACAGCAGCCTATGTAATGAAAAAACCAACCTATAATGTATATGCCAACCGGCTCCCATCCAACCATGCACAATGTTTCATAACCTATTTATACCAAAATGAAAACTCATACTGGCAGTAGAGTAAAAACACAGCACCTGCGATGTTTGAGTTGCAAGCTCCATAGCTCAGTAAGTTCGGACAGTAACGACACAGAGCAGAGAAAAAAGAACCTAATTCAAGTCTAAGTGAGGGCCAAGGTGTGCCCTCACCTTTGTTTAAATAGGTAGGTGTGCACGCATCCAGAGCAGATGAGGTGAATGGACCAAGCGGCCCTCCACTGCATGAGTCTCACAAGCGGCCAGCGGATACCATCCGCCTAGGGAGGTTCATCGTCAGAGAATAGAAGGGGCCGCCTTCATCCTTCATCATATGATGATAGAAGGGGATTTTCATGCTTTTGAGGAGAAGTATATTAAGGGCCTTGTCCCATTATAAGACAAGTTTTACACAGTAGCTGAGCAAAATAGCCCTATCATGCCAATTAGGGGGGGGGGGGGGGGGGGGGGGGGGGGGGGGGGGAAATTGTAGGGGGGAAATATAATAAGCATTCTCTAGTACCTTTGTGTGTGTGTGTGTGTGTGTGTGTGTGTGTGTGTGTGTGTGTGTGTGTGTGTGTGTGTGTGTGTGTGTGTGTGTGTTTTTTTTTCTCTCTTTTCCTACCATTAGGGCTCGCCCCCTCCTTCCTAGGAATGTGGGAAGACTTTTTAGTCTTCCCATAACCATCCAATTTTCCCCACTTTTGGCCATTGGACAATTTAATTAAATTTAGGAACTTTAGCCTATGGAAGTCTTAATGGAGCTGAACCTTAGGTCTTTTAAGCTCCATTTGTGAACATTGCTCTTTTGCATATTGTCCCCCTTTGGATCCCTGTTGAAACCGATATGGCAACATTACCAATATTCTAGCTTTTCCTCCCCTGGTACCTCCCCATATTAAATGATCAGTTTAACATGAGAAAATCATTTGGGATATTTAGATATTAGTTTTTATGACATTACCTCTGTCTTGAAATCATAGTCCTCCTTGACTATGAGGTAGAAAAGATAAAGCCTAGTCATTCGTCCATTTGCTAGCGGGTAGAGGATCCCTATTTTACCCTATAACAACGTTTCAGAATGGATGACTAGTGCATTTGGTGCTTGAGAGCCTTAGCTTCCACAAGCATGTCTAAACATTAGTCTGTATCAATCTTCCATAGTAGAGTGATAGGCTCTACTTGGTGTTCATGAGAATCCGTCTCCACAAACATGATCCTAAGCATACATACTTATTAACATTTGTGCATTATAAAGAAAAAGAGAGTCTTATAAGACAAAATCTTTGTTCATTTATACATACTTACATTTGCTTACTCTAGGGAATCATTGTAAGCATTGACAAGGTTTAGGTTATCCTTTGATTGTATGCCTTGCATCCATCTAGCATCATCAAAAGGATAATTTTTAAACTTGATAAGATATCATCGGATAGTCTTATCACCTTTCAATACCTTGTCTTCATGTCAGAGAATGGACTCGAGCTGCAGCACCTCTTCTTGGTCCTTGATCTCTGGTGGGTCTTCAATGGTTGCTTCTTGAGGTGGCTCTCCTTTGCAAGGTTTTAGTAGATTTGTGTGGAAAGCATTGTGTATGAGCCATGGTTGGGCAACTTGAGTTGATAGGCCATCTCATTGATCTGCATAAGAATCTAAAAGGGACCATAGTACCTTTTTGCTAACTTAGCATAGTACTTTTGGTGTCATTCTTGCTCGACGTGTGCCTTAATTGAGCCTTGGGAAACAATTAAGCAAGACCCAATCATTTTGTTTAAATTCTAGAGCTCTTTTGAGATTATTAACAACAGCTTTTTTCCTTTGCTGAGAGATGGATATAGCATCCTTAACCTTTTGGAAATATTCTTGTAGGTCTTGGCTATATTCATCTGTAGCGAAGATCTTCCCATGTACCTTGAGTAGAAGGGGACTTTTTGATCTTCCCTTAATCACCTCAGAAGGTGCTTTTCCCGTGGAATTATGTACAGTGTTATTGTAAGCATACTCCACTAAAGGTAACCACTTCACCCATTCGGACTTTTGATCTACTTTTGTGACATAATCTTTTAGTAGATCAAGAATTGTTAGGTTAGCTATTTCACTTTGGTCATCTGTTTGTGGGCCAAAGAGAAGTTTAGCCTTCTACCTAAATTCTCAAAGAGTCCCTTCCAAAAATTACAGGTCATTCTAGGATCTCTATCCGACACTATGGACATTGGCAAGCCATGGTACTTGAAGATTTGTGATATAAAGAGGGTTGCCATTTGATGGGCCTTGATAGTGTTTTTGACAGGTATAAAATGTGCTTGTTTGCTAAATATGTCCACTATCATCCATATTCCTGTATTCACATGGATAGACTTGGGCAATCCAAAGATAAAATCTATGGATATTTTGTCCCATGGTGAATTAGAAATTGGCAAAGATTGAAGCAATCCAGGTTGCTTCCCTTTATCAAGATTTTTGTTTTGGCATACCACATATTTTGAAACATACTTTTGTATGTTCTTCCTTCTTCCCTAGTGCAAGGGCTGAAATCACATCTTTAAAATTGGGATCTATAGAGTACTCATCTATCACAGAAGATAGATCATTGTGAGCTGCTATGGATACTGCATTCACTCTCGGTCATCTTGAGAGTGCATCGGCTACTTGATTTTGCTTGCCAACAACGTGAGCAATATGAAAATGAAATTGCAAAAGGAAATTTTCCCACAACATTTGTTTGCCAAAGAGCTTGGTCTACGTCATGAAGTACTTAGGGCTTTGGTGATCTGTTTGCAGAATGAAAGGAGTTCCCAATAAATAGTGCTTCCACGAGTCTAGAGCATGTAGAGCTGCTAAGAGTTCCTTCTCATATATACCTAGAGATTGCTCAATAGGGTCGAGCCTTCTACTTTCGTAGGCCATAGTGTGCCCTTCTTGGAGTAAAATAGCTCCAAGGCAATCACTACAAGCGTCGCATTGGACCTCAAAGGATTTTGAGAGATCCGGCAGTGTAAGTCGTTGAAGTGTTTAACAAAGGCATTGAAATTTAATTGAATGTTTGTTTTGTAGTAGCAAATGGCTCCCAAAGTGACGTCTGAAAGCTTCAGCCAGGGGAATGAGATTTTGGTCATAGTGCTCAATAATATGGCAACATGTTTATCAAGGGATGCAAGGAAACTCTTTTACTTAGAAATCAAGACCAAAGTCTTCTCCATGCCAAGCAACGCAACTTGTTGGAAGAGTGTTGACCGTAGTTACCTTACCCATCACTAAAAACCCTTCCGTTAGTTCTTTATTTAATTGATGATAGTCCAAGAGTGGTTTTCTAATCTCAAGCTACTTCAACTCAAAATGTGGTTAGGTCTAGAAGATATGTTCTACTACCTTGCAATGCCCTCCCAAATGTTAAGGATTGCCAAAGTTGCCAAGAAGTTTGAAGCTCTTGTAACTGTCATAGGGAAAGAAAAACTAGAAGATAACTATAGACCACGTTGTCATGGGGGAGGTCTAAGAGAATACCCGGTCATGAGAATTAAAGGAACATTTAGATAATTGGCTCCGAGAAACCCGTAATATTGTGATGGAATCATAAAAATCAAATTTGAAAGGACATTGACTCAGTTCTGGTTCATGTTTGTACTAAGTCTTCTCTCTCCTTGTCTTGTTTTTAGATGGATCTTCTTAATTGTTTAGATGAACTCCCAAGTGATTTTGCACAAAGGGTCTTTTTCAATTACGCGATTGAATTCAATATGCATTGGGGAGTTGAAGTGGTTCGAGCTTCAAAGGAGGCTAGAGACTACCTTGTTTTGAACACTTACGTAGCATGGAAGTTGTATGTTGAAGCCCAACCTAAACATCAAACACAAATGCCTGATAGGTAAATGACCAATCCACAGCTCTGGGTCAAGGAAAAGATCCAAGAAGGCAACATCAAAATACAAGGATATGTTCTTTACCTTAACCTGTGCTCGCTTCTATCCATACCAAGTCGAGAGGTCATTTTTAGTAAGAATACCCTCATGTTAAACCAAAGATACGGCTTCTGTGAAAAAGTCATAATTAGAGTTTGGAAGAAATCAAATGGCAGCAAAACTGATTCTAATATGTACCTCAGGATTGGTTCGATAGAGTCTACAGACCTATTCTTAAATACAATCCTCACAATGTCACTATTACCTTTGATGACTATGAGAAGCTCAGATGCATTAGTGACTTTGCTCAAGCACATCCAATGGCAATGAACTTGTGTAGATATTTCTAAAGAAATGATGTAAATGAACGGCGCACTCTTGTAAACTGCTTTAGTGCAATATCTCCCACGAATGTATCTCGAGGGAAAGAATGGTATGAAAGGGAAGACGTGAATTTTAGTGCACAAGTTGAAGTTCTAACTTTGAAACTCGAGATATGGGCAAATATACTCTCCCGTCTTATGGTGGAAGAGCATCTTCAAACAGGAGTGGAAGTGCAACAGCTTGTCACTACCATGCATAATGCGAAAGAGAAGAAAAGGTTATTGTTCACGGATTGTATTATACCTAATACATTCCAAGATTGGTACCATTACACTGCAAGAAATCACAAGTTTAGACCACCTGAACATAAACCCTCACCCATTGGAAATATCGAATGGATCCAATTTAAGTTAGAAAAGGAGATCGTTGTCACTAAACAAATGTTGTACCTAAATGTTTATGAACTTACCTTGAGACCAACAAAGAAAACATGGATATCTAGGAACATACTTCCCTTAGTAATGGCTATGGGATGTTTCAACATTGTTATTATCAATGTATGGGGTCGTCAATGCCAGACCAATGACTAACATTCCTTCAACCCGGTACCTTGGAAGTTGTTCTTGGACTTGTTTGGAAAGTCCATAGTCCACAATCCTCACCATGTAAAAGTTTTATCTAATGCCTATAACAAACCCCAGTGCCTTGCAAATTATGCAAATATACACAACTTTGATGGATGGGACACATCGAACGTGTTTCCAAAAGAGTCTGCTTATTGACGACTACTTCGGTTACAAAAAGACAACAGTTCCCAATGAAATGGGAGTACCTGTAACTAACCGATCACTTACCCAACAATGATATGATTCACACGCTAATGAGGAGATGTTTCAACCAAAGATAAAAAAGGATTATTGGGATCACCAATCCGATATACTCAAAGAATGGGATAGTTATGCTCCATTGGTGGAAGGATGTCACAATGGCTACTATCATGTGCATTATATCAGAGCTATTAGGATTTATTAGAAACTTTCAAAACACCTTGTATATTTTTGAACCCCCAAAATTTTTTATCATATAAAAATTGGTTTAATTTATTCATTATTCTTTGTCCTACTCTCGCTTATCTTATTCTCAATCATCATTTTTTTATTTGACTTAAAAAGGACTTCGAGCAATCTAGAATATTGTACTAAGAGTGAACTTGATTGATATGGTGCAGTAAGTTACCATGCCTCCTAGAGGAAATGCGGCTGCTGCTAATGCAAATGCGCTTATTGCTCCTCAACTTATCATCATTGATATAGATATCGATGCTATGCTTTGTAAGTCTCATCCGGGAAACTTTAGCAGGGAAGGAGAGATATAGGCAAAGTTCTTGAAGGTTGAATTGCAGGCATGGATAACTACTTTAATTTGGCTCATTCGCCTGCAAAAAAAAAAGCTATTACTGCTAAGTTCAAATTAGAGAAAACAGCCAAGCGTTGGTGGAGAGACCATTGCACAAAAAAACAATGTTGATCCTTGTTGAGCAAGCAGAGGATCACACCCACATTTTTGCTCACACTCATCATTTGTAACCATTGATTGTAATAAATGTCTTTCCGACATTAATTTTGATTTGAGCCATTCATTAAGTAACGGGACTCAATTGAGTTTCCAGCTTGTAATCCCGAAGTAATTTCACTTGCTAATGTAATTAGTTAGAGATGTTCTCACCTCCAACGCTGAGGTATATAAGCCAAAGTTTTTGTAACCTAAAGGACGCAGATTATTAATCAAAGTGAGTTTTTGAGCGCCGTGACTGTGTCTGAGAGAGAGAGAGAGAGAGAGAGAGAGAGAGAGTCTTATCTACTTGCTACGCGAGCTACGGAGCTGCCATTGGAGAAGCAACACCGCCATTGTGTTAGCAACGGCAAGAGCTACGCACAGATACCAAGAGTGCGCGCTATCGGCTTCTATGTGTGGTAAGTTCCTACGAGCTTCGGTGTGAGTTTTCCTTCAACTTGTGTGTCGGAATGGAGCGTGCAGCATATCTATAGAACCACAACGAGTAGAGCTACACATTAGTACCATCGGGGTCAAGTTTCGATCACCTGTATTTTTCGGCCTATCTTCATACGCATTTATCGCACGGAGTGGTTATAGGTTGATTTTGCAGTTCAAGTCTTTAGGGTGTTGTTCTTACCTAGTGTATAGACTTCCCCTTGACTGTGACATCGATTCAATGATTCTAGATCCTGTTTCGTATAGCATTCGTTCGTAGTACGGATTTCAGTCACTTGCGTATTTTAGAACTTAGATTTCATTTCCTTAGTAGTGATTGTCATTAGAAGGTCGAGTAGGTGATTTGACACCCACCTAGTTGTTTCCATGCGCCTGCGGGTCAAGCTCCGTCCTCGTCTGACAAATTCTGTTGTCGATTGAGTTCTCGATATTTAGCTTCCGCTAGCAACGTAACCACCTTAACATTTGGCGCCGTTGCCGGGGACGAGAGCCCTAAGTAGGTGACCTTAGACTAATCCTACGAGGTGAGTCGTATAAACTACTTTGTATACTTTAGTTAGAAAAGATCTAGGAGTGGTGGACTCCGAAGATCTCGAGAGATACTAGGAAGTGGGGTATTCCTGGGTCTTCCGCGTTGACAGTATTTTTAGTTTAGCTTAGATTTGTTTGTTGTTTTGTTGGTGTTGAGTAGTTGTTGATAGAAGAACAATTTGCTAGTCTGTGAGTGACAGTGGATCTCTTTAAAATCACAATTTACCAAACCCATTTTATGATTAGGAATAGCTTAGGTAGGACTTCATTTGATCCTGATCTGGAGCTAGTAATCATCGGAGTATTTGCTTGATATGGTTGATTGCATGATAGATCACTAAACCGTCGAGTTAGTGGTGAAACTTGCAATAAACAAAAGTCAGAGAAATTTCCTGTGTATCTGGGAGCTGCTGAGCACTTGAGAAAGCTTTAGGAAGGATTCTGTGCCAAAAAATTGGAAATCTGCAACTTTAGACATCATACGCGTATGATGTCTAAATGACCAAATAGAGACCAAAACAGAAAATTTGACTTTACCAGAGTGTTCAAAAGGGGGTTTATACCCTAATTTCAACTTAAAACAAGAGCATTAACACTCAAAGAAACCCAAAAAGACAAGCCGGAGTCCAAGAAACGCAAAGAATAGGAAATTTTGGATTCAGATCTTGTTTTTACATTCAAACCTGACAAAAACACTTGAAACTCAATTATAAACATTGGAGAAGGCTTAAAACCAAGAATAGTCAAAATCTGGGACAAAAGACATCATACGCGTATAATGTCTTTTAGCACATCCACTGCTTATTTTTTATACCTGACCTGACAAGATTGTTACAAACACTGTAGAAAGCATAAATATCAAGTTTTGACCCAAATTGATGAAAAAGACATCATACGCGTATAATGTCTTTGACCTAATTTTGAACATATTTTGATACTTTGCCAACACAGATCCATTGTAATAGCTGTCTAGAGGTTATATTTCAAGTTTCATCCCATTTGGATCACAATTGACCCAAAACAAGTCAAAAGCGGAAAATTGCCAAGAAAAGCCTAAATTAGCCATAACTTGCTCAAACAGAGTTCAAACTGAATTTTGTGAGTGGCCAGAGCATAAGGGGGCTACTGAGAGTGAGCATAACCAAAATAGTCCAAATCTGTGAAAAAAGACATCATACGCGTATAATGTCTTTTTCAGCATAACAGCAACAAAATTCTCACTTGATGAAACAGAAGTTGTCCAACCGACAAGATTAAACAATTGACCAAGTATCAATCAGTTTGGATCAATTCTGACCACAAAAACTTGGGAAAACAAATTGCCGAGACAGAAAAGTTAAAGTCCTTTAGGGGAATTGATGAATTTGAGATCAGGCAGGAATCACCAGAATAACCAACCAAAACAAGGGGAACAAGCAAGCGTCATATTAACCGAGGGAAGTGTAAACCAAAGTTGGGTGCAACCATTAGAGCCGATCTTTGAAGGAAGTGTTTCTGATACTTCTTCGGAGAGATCTTACGAGATTTTCACTGAACACTTAGAACACTTGAACCTGAACAACAGAGAAAATATGGCAGCAGGATCATCAAACCCTTCCGCCACAATGAAGCTATATTTCATAAAATATCAGTACGACAATGAGCAAGGTGCCAAGATCTACAAAGATGGAATGGACTGCTATTGTGTAAAGATAGAAGATAGACCTAGTGAGTTCAAGGACTTAGTGCCTGTGAGCTATAGCGGAGATAGATATCTAGATGACGAGGGTACCATGTACTTGGTAGTCCTAAACCCTAACATTGTGGACAAGTGGGGATTGATGGGCACCAAAGCCAAAGTAGATGAAGAACTCGAGGAGAAAGCACCAATAATGAACTTCCCTGATGCGAGGTTAAGAAGAGAGAATGAAACTACAAGGATCAACACTGATAACATCTATGTGGGGCTATACAAATATAATAATGGGGAGCAAGATCTCTATTATAGATGTGAAGAACCCTACACCGGAGAGTTGACAGACCAAAAAAGACTTTATGTCTTTACCTACACAGAGGGATCGGAAGTGAAAATTGCCGCTTACGACAAGTATGGGAGACAATACTCAACAATGGGCAGGAAAGAATTAGAAGGATATACATACTTTGGGGGACCACTACATCAGTATTATGTTACTTCTAAGTCACAAAGACCAGCACCAACAAATGGAGTGCAAAACCCAATGACGACAAGAGGACAAAGAACTCAGGCTGCTGACTCTTTCAGTCAACCTCATTACTCGAAGCCCGGACCAATGGGATCATTACATTCCAGAGAGTCAATGGATACGAATCGAGGTAGTGCAGTTCCATTCCCCACGTATACCACTCCAGGTCCAAGGTTCGAAGCGGAACCATCACATTTACCTCCTAGTAGTAGACTCAGGGCAGGGGAACCGACAAGGGTAACCCATGAAGTCCATGATGCTAGAGAAAGCTTTAGCCAAGACACAGGAGCAATGAGATTGGTAGCAGACCATAGACGTATGAAACCATCTCAAGTAGCCAAGTGTATGCAAAAGAAGTATGGTGGTTCAGGAGATCCGTATGCACATGTGTCACTCTTTAAGCAAGTCTTAAGAGCTGAGCAGATAACAGATTTCCATACACAATACAAGGGATTTGGTCTTACTCTAGAAGGTACGGCATTGACATGGTTTCAACCACTAAACAGAGGGGGATTCCATGACATTGACCATTTGCTAAGAGAGTTTGCTGAGGAATTCTCAAAACGAGGGATTAAGCACAATACGGTCTCACAAATATATGCTTTTAAACAGAGAGAACACGAAAAAGTGAAGGAAGCTTCACTTCGCTTCAAACAATACATTGAGATATTTCCAGTACGTGAACGACCACAAGATGACAGACTATCTGTTCTCTTTATTGAAGGATTGAGAAACGACACTCTCAAGAAGGACTTGCACTTGAAAGCTTGTACAAGTTTCGAGCAAGTAACGAGAGCAGCATTGTACTTAGTGGATAACTGTACGGTTTATGGAGAGGTGTCAGCGGATACAGATTTTGCATTCAGTAGCTCTTTCTCCATAGCGAGCGAGACTACCACTAAAAATAATGTTCAAACAACAACCATGCCAAATGTAGAGCAAATGATAGAAGATGCTGTAAAAAGGATGGCACCATACCAAAAACCATTGCCAAAACCACTGAAATGGTGTGCTATTGAACAAAAATGGACAAACCATCCAACAGAGGAGTGCTATTACAACAAAGGGTATGTAAGGGAGCGTCAGTATGTACCTTCTGCTCAATTAGCACCACCTCAGGTACATATAGTACCTGGATACCCAACGGGAAATGTACGAGGACCTATGGGGATAGAAAGACCGCAACCGGTATTGGGACAATAACCACCTTTACCAGGAGCAAGACCAGTGGGCATTAGATATGCACCAACCTTAGAGAATCACGAAGAACAAGCCTTAGTGCCTGTTCAAGCCTATTATGAAGAATTTGGTGCACACATGTCTCCAACAAGCCTTAGTGCCTGTTCAAGCCTATTATGAAGAATTTGGTGCACACATGTCTCCAACTGTGTATGAGACCATCTCATGTAGCGAAGTGTATGCCAAAGAAGTATGGTGGTTCAGGAGATCCGTATGCCCATGTGTCACTCTTTAAGCAAGTCTTAAGAGCTGAGCAGATAACAGATTTCCATACACAATACGAGGGATTTGGTCTTACTCTAGAAGGTACGGCATTGACATGGTTTCAACCACTGAACATAGGGGGATTCCAGGACATTGACCATTTGCTAAGAGAGTTTGCTGAGGAATTCTCAAAACGAGGGATTAAGCACAATACGGTCTCACAAATATATGCTTTTAAACAGAGAGAACACGAAAAAGTGAAGGAAGCTTCACTTCGCTTCAAACAATACATTGAGAGATGTCCAGTACGTGAACGACCACAAGATGACAGACTATCTGTTCTCTTTATTGAGGGACTGAGAAATGACACTCTCAAGAAGGACTTGCACTTGAAAGCTTGTACAAGTTTCGAGCAAGTAACGAGAGAGGCATTGTACTTAGTGGATAACTGTACGGTTTATGGAGAGGTGTCAGCGGATACAAATTTTGCATCTAGTAGCTCCTCCTCCGTAGCGAGCGAGATTACCACTAAAAAGAATGTTCAAACAACAACCATGCCAAATGTAGAGCAAATGATAGAAGATGCTGTAAAAAGGATGGCACCATACCAAAAACCATTGCCAAAAACACTGAAATGGTGTGCTATTGAACAAAAATGGACAAACCATCCAACAGAGGAGTGCTATTACAACAAAGGGTATGTAAGGGAGTGTCAGTATGCACCTCCTGCTCAATTAGCACCACCTCAAGTACATCCTGTACGTCGATACCCAACGGGAAATGTACCAGGACCTATGGGGATAGAAAGACCGCAACCGGTATTGGGACAACAACCACCTTTACCAGGAGCAAGACCAATGGGCATTAGATATGCACCAATCTTAGAGAATCAGGAAGAACAAGCCCTAGTGCCTGTTCAAGCCTATTACGAAGAATCTGATGCACCCATGTCTCCAACTGTGTATTACCCACCAGAAGAACCCAAACAACCAGAACCATGGGGCATGATTGGGAATGTTGAAACACCAACAGTTACAAGTGCTTCTGATGAAGAGAGATACAATTTGGACGCAAGAACATTCATGTTCATAGCTCATGGAGGGTTAACAGGACAAAGACCATCCTATCCACAAACGACGAATCAAGTGGGACCAAGACCAGCACTAGGACCCTATTACAAGTGTGGAGGTGACCATCTGATGAATGTTTGTCCACATACGGAAATCATTAGAATTAGCGCTTATTGCACTGAGTGTGGGGTTACTCACTTCATTGAGGATTGTTCAAAGAATCCAAACAAAGTGCAAAAGACGACATTGAAAATGCTAGAAACTATTCCTACCAGCAGTGGGTCTGAAAATGAAACTCTGATACGAACGCAAGTTGTTACTAGAGCTCAAGCTAAGAAAACCACTAGAGAACCTGAGAATGGAAAGTTAGCGACTGAAGTGGTTAGTCAAGGACCGCGGAGTCAGAGAAACACATGGAAAGCTAGAAAAGCACACATGAAGTTGAGAAAAGAACGTGAAGACGCTATTCTAGGTGAGGAACTAAAGCGAACTAAAGATAGATTAGAAAAACTTGAGAGTCAAAACGGGAAACGAGAGATGAGCCCGGAAAGAACGAAACAAAAGAGTATCAAAGAAACAACGAGCTTAAGCTCAGGGGGATCAGTGCTAATCGACAAAGTACACGAACCATTGGACGCACTGATGAGAGCTTACGAAGCTAGGTTAAAGAACAACCAAACACAAGAACAAAGGTGGATGACATACCCAAACGCGGAATTGGAAAAACAGAGACTTGAAATGTGCCAGAGAATGATCGAGACTGCACAAGCCTTATTAGAACCACCAAGAGAAACAATGAATTGTGGAACGGAAAACCCAATTCAACAAGAGACTATCATTTCACGGGTAGCTGAAAAGACTCACAGTGCACAAAAGTCTGAAGATACACACAAGGATGACCGCATAGTATTGAACGCAACCGATCAGGAGATAGAGAGATTTCATCCAGTCATGCAGAGGTCTTACGGAAGAGATGAGGATTACAATGAATTTTAGAAACAAGTGAGAGAGGCAAACTTTGCAAATGAGCTAAGTTGCCAAGCTAATCAGACAAATTGCGAAAAGGACATCAGGAATCCCCCCATAGTGGAATTTGAGGCAGGATCTCAAGTGGACTTGGATCTGCAATCTTACTGGGGAGATGGGGGTTCTGCTAGAACAATGGAGAGCAACCTCATTCACTGAATACCTTACCTTCATACTTAGGAGAGTATGAAGAAAAATCCGAGATTAGAGCACTTCCCTCACGAAGAATCTCATCAGAAAAAGTCATGGACTCGCAAGGATTGATAGAGATCTTGTCAAGACCAGTGACATGCACTATCACTCTAGCAGAGCTTTTGAGGCTAAGACCACATATGTGGACCACTGTAGGAAAATGCTTGGAGAAATTTGGGATAAAAGACACAACATCGAGACTGCAAGAGGGTATACAAGAGCTGAGCAAACCACAAAAGAACGCTAAGCCTGTACCCTTAAACAAGGTCGGAGAGTATTGCGAAGGTGAAGAGGGGAATACAACCTTACCAGTTGAATTCCAAGGAGTGAACACGATGGCAATACTAGACAGCCGAGCAGGGGTAGCCATTGCTACAAAAGAAATCTGGGAAAAATGGGGGAAACCAACAATAAGGAAGACTAGGTTGAAACTCCAATTAGCAGATGGACACATGGAGAAACCTATGGGGTTATTAGAGAAAGTCGTAGTGACTTCTTGCGGCATTGAATACGAACATACTTTTGCTATTGTCGATTTTGGCAAGGAGAATAACTATGATATCATACTGGGAAAACCATTCATGAGACAGTTGAAAATGGTCCAGGATTGGGGCTACGATCACATATACCTGAGAAATATGGAAACCACTACACGTGTGAACCTGAAAGACCATAGCTACAAAGATGTGAACCGAACACCGGTAGAGGAGTTTGATTCAGCTACTTTGGCAGGATCCGAATTTCTAGCTTGGTTAGGTAAGCCCAAGGAGTTATGGATGTGTGGGGCCTCGAAATGTGGAAGTCTGAGGCGAGAAGAATATGTTTTAGAAAGGGCTATCGAAGAAGAAACTTATATAGGAGAACCCTTTCCAGAGGACACGCTTGAACCATTAGAATGGACACACATTCTAGCAACCCTAGATGTTTGTGCAATTTCGGAGGGTCCCACAACAAAATTTTGCGACAAGGACAGGTACGACGTGGTTTCGTACTTCATGTTGAGAACTGTACTCGAAAAAGAAACTGAAAAGAACGATACACTGGAAAAGGAAGATGAAGAAGAGGTGTTTCACGACATTCCCGATCATCCAGAGTGGGGAAATGAAGCAAACAATGAGTCAACGGACAATTCAAGTGGAAACGAAGAAACTATAACGGATGTCAGATTTTATGATTTTCCGAACCAAACTAAACAACGCCAGAAACGCTATAGAGCAAAGAGAAAAACAAAGGGGGTTAGAACCAATCCGATGCCTAGAATAAGAGGAAAAAATCAATTCCTAATGCTAGTAAAGGCGGAAGATTGTGTTAAGGACAAGATTTCTGGAAGAATGAGAGGCAATGATCAAAAGATCTTACGAAAAGACAAAAGAAGCTCAAGAAATCAAGTTCAAAGGAATGAAACGAAAACTGAAACAGAAAAATCAGAAAAGAACAAGCGCAACAGAGAACACACGGAGTCCAAGTTAGAACGTAGAAACAAGTACAGAGAGCTCAAGAAAACTCTGAAAGAAGTTTGGACGACAGAAATTGAGAGTGGAGAGGACGAAAATGCCAAAATCAAGGAAAACGTGGATGTTCCCTCTCACTACACGAAATTCACAATAGAGGATAGGAAGGTGGTATTAACCCAACCTATTCGAGAGAGAAAGGCGAACGAATCTTATGACGGACCGGAGGATGCAAAAAAAGTTGATTTAGCAGCTCCTGGTGAGACACCTAGACCGGTGTACATAGCCACAGATTTGTCTCCAGGCGAGGAAGAGAGACTTTTGAGTCTTCTCCGACAGTACAGGGATGTGTTTGCATGGTCTTATAAGGACTTAAGGGGAGTTGACCCATTGATATGCCAACACACAATCCCACTAAAACAAGATGCAAAGCCTAGCAGACAGAGACCATACACATATAATGATACGTTTGCTAAGCGAATCAAAGAAGAGATAGATAAGCTAACGGAAGCTGAATTCATATACGAGATTGAACACACCGATCGGGTATCTCCGATTGTGGTGGTACCCAAGAAGAACGGAAAACTTCGAGTGTGTGTCAACTTAAAGAAAGTGAATGCTGCAACAATCAGGGACAATTATCCCCTGCCGATAACTAATCATGTTCTAGAGCGTGTATCAGGGAAAACAGCATACTCCTTTCTTGATGGTTTTTCAGGATATAACCAGCTAGCCATAGCACCGGCAGATCAACATCAAACAGCTTTTGCAACGGAGTGGGGAATTTATGCTTATCGGGTTATGCTTTTTGGTCTAACCAATGCTCCCGCAACCTTCCAGAGGCTGATGACGCATGCTTTCAAAGAATACTTAAGGTTGTTTCTAGAAATATACATGGATGACTTATGTGTACATTCTCTTCTGAGAGATGAGCATCTAGAACACCTAAGAAAAGTATTTGAGAAATGTAGGACATATCGCATTTGTCTCAATCCTGAGAAATGTGTGTTTATGGTCCGACAGGGCAGAATTCTGGGACATATTGTCTCACAAAACGGAATATCCACGGATTTAGAGAAGATAAAAGTTATAGTGGATATGCCTAGACCAACCAATGCGAAACAAGTACAGAGCTTTATGGGACATTGCGGATATTATAGACGATTCATTTACATGTACGCTATAATAGGCCAACCACTTTACAGGCTAATAGTGAACTTTGAATGGACAGAGGAGTGTGAGGAATCATTCAAGAAATTGAAAGAGGCACTCATTACTGCTCCAGTCTTGAAATCACCAGATTGGGAGAAGATATTCCATGTGCATATAGATGCTTCGGCATATGCAATAGGATGCATTCTGGCTCAGCCAGAAGAAGGAAACATGGATTTTCCTATCTGTTACGCCAGTCGACAGCTCAACAATGCAGAGAAGAATTACACCACAACAGAGCGAGAGGGATTAGGAATGATATATGCTGTGAAGAAATTTCGGCATTATCTTCTAGCCAACAAGTTTGTGTTTTTTACGGATCACCAAGCCTTGCTCTACCTAGTGAATAAACCATGCAATACCGGGAGAATAGTGAGATGGTTCATTATCTTACTGGAATTCGACTTCACGGTAGTAGTAAAGAAAGGAAAAACACATCTTAGAGCTGATCATCTTTCGCGATTGACGAATGGGGAAGACCCTATAGGAGTAGATGACGACATGCCAGACGCGTACTTGTTCAACCTAGAAATGATACCGAAGTGGTCTCAAAATGTCCTTAGCATATTAACCTATGGAGGAGAGTTTGATAGAAGAGAATACAACCAGAAACATATTGCTATTCAGCAATCCAAGAATCTTGAATTGGTTGCAAGAAGGTTGTATCAATTGGGAAATGATCATGTTTTACGACTATGCATCAATCCTGAGGAATATAATATATATCTGCACGAAGCACATGTTCAGGAATGTGCATTTCATTGTTCAAGAAGGAACACATATAGGAATTTGTTACAATTGGGAGTCTATTGGCCAGGAATGAAAGAAAGCGTACATGAATATGTCACTGTATGTATTGTATGTTCATCAAAACCGCCAACAGAGTATTCAACATTATATCAGATAATGATAGCTCCGGAATGGAGTTAGTATATTGTTGAATATCTCACAAATAGAACTTTCCCAGAAGGAACGTCAAAAGCTCGTCAGAAATCTGTAGAGACAGAAGCTAGAGATTACGCTTTAATAGGAGATCAACTCTATAAGAGAGGTAAAGACAACCAGCTTAGGATTTGTGCATCAGAGTCTGAGTATATGATAATCCTGGAGCAAGCTCATGGAGGAGTAGATGGAGGCCATTTCTCAGGTGATAAGACAGCAAAACTTGTCTTAGCCGCAGGAATATGGTGGCCAACATTACATATGGACGCTGAGGAATATGTTAAACGGTGTGATGACTGTCAGCGGACCAAAGTACCACTTAAAAGAGATGATATGCCGCTTAGACCAATGATGGGGGCAAGAGCTTTTGCAAAATGGGGGATTGATTATGTCGGACCCATTTCACCTCCTACATATAAGACTCATGCACAATACATAGTTGTGGCTACAGACTATCTAACAAAGTGGGTCGAAGCAAAGGCAACTCAAAAAGCAGATGCCAGGACCACGGCACAATTTCTATATGAATACGTCTTAGTACGATATGGATTGCCAATAGAAATTGTGAGTGATTGAGACACACATTTTATAAATGAAGTGATAGAGATCCTTCTAGATGAATTCAAGGTAATCCATAGGAAATCAGCCCCGTATCATCCACAAGCAAACGGACAAGCTGAAGCAACAAACAAAACCATATGCACGGTCCTTACGAAGATTGTATCTGAGTCGAGAACTGACTGGGACCAGAAGTTGCATTCAACATTATGGGCATATAGGGTAGCATATAAAACATCAATAGGAACGACCCCATATAACATGGTTTTTGGGCTAAATGCTATCTTACCAATAGAATTCTTGATTTCAACCTTAAGGGTGGCTAAGGATCTAGAGTGGACAGGGCACGAGCTTTCTGATAGAATAGATGACCTGGAAAAGCTAGACGAGCTTCGCCTAAAAGCAGTAGCTTCTATCTACGCTCAAAAAAGGCGACAAAAAGAATTTTTTGATAAGCATGTGCGGACTAAAGAGTTTAAGGTTGGGGATTATGTCCTAGTTTACACTTTGAAACAGCATGCTAAGAAGCTTAAAAAGCGAGGGATGGGACCTCTGGTGATTAAAGATCTATCACCAAGTGGAGCCGTCAAGCTTGCTACATTAGACGGAGAAGAAATGCCCAATTGGATTAGTGGATGCAGAGTGAGAAAGTATCTTTTGCCGCTAACCCAAGACATGCTTCTCAAAATACATCAAGAAAAGCTGCGTGTCCAGAAAAAGAAAATGATTTTGGAGGAAGCGCAAGCCGAGGCGAAGGAAAGAATGGAGAAAAGAAGACTACTACGTCAGAAACAGCGCAATGAAGGAGCAATATGAATAAACACAGTCAGGATAACAGAAATGGATAATGACAAAGAAGAACCCATCATTGAATGCAAAGTAGGAACCAACCAAATCAAAGCCAGAGCACTATTGGATTCAGGAGCTCAAACTAACCTACTTTCACTCAGTTTGTATAGACAATTGACAAATGACACTAAACTACAAACTGCCAAGCAAGAGTTAAAGAGTTACTCTGAGAATTCAATCAAAACTGTCGGATGCACAGTTTTACATATACAGATTAACCAGTATGTGTATCCTCATATGTTTTACGTGGTTGAAACCAAGCTACACAACATCCATTATTGCTAGGACAACCATGGCAGAAGCAATACAATGCAATGATTGACTGGAGTTCTAAATCAGTGCTTATCAAATACGAAGGTGAAAGTCAATCAGTTAAGTTCACCAAAGGAGAAGAGCCAACTCCAAAGGACGAATCCAAAGACAAAGGTAAACAACAACCAGAGAAAAAGAAGAAGCAATGGCAACCAAAAGTTTCTATACAACCGGATTACTCTTCGACGAGGAATTCTCAACAGTGGATAAGGAAGACAAGCAATAATATAACAGCTCTACCTTGGGAACAAATGGAGTCAAAGTTGGTATGGAGACCAAAAAAGGTTGTGCCAGAGAACACAAAGGTGGAAAACAGAGTCTTCAATACCAGACAACAGAGTGATTCCAGACAATCAAGGACAGTGAAACAAGTCTGGATTCCAAAGAAGTTCATGACGGCACAAAGCTATAGCAAACAAATTTGGATCCCAAAGATTTGTAAACAGGAACTCCCTTCAGTACAATCAACGGAAACTCCTAGGTATTTCAAGTCGAGGAAATCAACACAAAGAACAAAGCAGGTTTGGGTCGCAAAGAGTTTGTGGCAAGCACAAGTGAAGCGGAAGCAGATTTGGATTGTAAAAAAGAACAACAAAGTAAAGAAGAATCCATCTACTGATTCTACTACCGAAGTGCCAAAACCAACCCAAAACCCGACCACCAATCCTTCAATCAAACAAAGAGCAGCTTTATTGGAAAGACTGTTGTATCATCGCTCTACAATTGCATTGGGAACTTATGACCAAAAAAACTACAATGCTTCGCCCACAGACACTTCATAGTCGTCCGGGAGGACTCAGACTAGGAGGGGGGGAGGTATACAGGTATACAGGAGTTACAAAGCAGCTACAAGCGCCAAAAACAAAGAAAAACAAAAATTATATTACAAGGGCAGTGTCTTACATGATTTCGCAATTTTTATGTTTAATTGCGGATATTGATAATATTTATGCCCTTATATACCTTGTTTTGCAACAAGAAGAGATCAAATGATGAATTTGGGTCTCTAGACGTGTAAATATCACTAAATAAGAGTGTTTTTGGAGCTAAAAAGTGGTAATCCAAGTCCAGAAATCACAAATAACTGTATATTCATATACACAGAGTTACCAGCTATTTATTGTGTATGTTTGGAATTTTTTGGCTTCAATTTGCTATTTTCCTTTATTTTTTATGATTTTCTTGATAAAAGTAAAAGAAAAATAAAAAAACAGGTGAAACGAGATCAGAAAAAAGAAAAGAATAGATGGTGATGATCCTAATGACAAGGGCAACCCATGGTAAAAATTGAGTACAATTCGGGAAAAGTTGCGGAAAGCCCGAAATGACAGAATTTTGGCAAAGTGGACAGATTTCTCAGAAACAGGTCAAACGGAGTCCAAATTGAGAAATTTCAAATCCTAAAGTGCATTTCACGATGAGATAGGAGCACATGTCAAATTTGGTAACAAGTGATCCGGGAAGTCCGAAGTTAAGTATTTTTCACATCACTTTCAAGCTCATTTCCACTATTACCTTCTTGGAGAGAGCAAAGAGCACACAGGAGCATCCAACCTTCTACAGCCTTCTACGACTGCTACGAGAGCTCAGAGGACACCAGACATGAGAGGTAGACTCGTTGCCATAAGCTTTTGATGCTTATCATTAACTTTTGTCGCGAAAACTGACCAAAACCAAGAAACAAGAGCAGAGGGGGAATGCGGTAGAATGCTAGGTAGTGGCACAACCGCCTAACCAAACCTTGCAAGAACTTATAGGTGGGTTACCCTAGTATAGAAGATGGGTTTCTAACACTCAAAGCTCGAGAAAGAACGACTGGAAAAACCCTAGGTCAACAGAGCCTGCAAGAGGCAAACAGGAAAAAGTTGTCGAAACGACACAAAACTTCTCAGGAAGCTTAACAACATCGAGGGCAATGCAACCATGGAGTATCTCCAGGTTTGGACCACCAAAAGTGGGTCAAAACAACCGATTCGATGACAGACACACAAAGCGTCATTTTGGCATAACGGCTGAAATTGACGACCGAATGAAATGAAACTTCACAAGCAGCTTCAAATATACATGAATGACTTATGTTTGCAAGCAAAACCCAAAAGAAAGCTGATTCACTTACCGATGGTGAAAAAGACGCTTTCAGGCAACCAAAAGGAGAAAGATGGAGAACGGGGAGCCAAAGTCAAGTTCAACCAAATAGATGACTTCACAACATATCCAATGAGCTAGAAATGCAACTCTCGAGAAGAAAAGTTGAAGAAATTCAACTCCAAGGCAAAAAGACGACTTCGAAGACTGAAATGCCTATAAGGGGGCTTTTTAGCTAAACTAATGACTTTTTAAGTTGAAAACTAGTTAGCAGGGCTTAGGGCACTAGCACAAAGCATTCTCTGCACAAAAAGACCAACATTTCAAGAAAAGACATCATACGCGTATGATGTCTCCCAGCATGAATTTCACATCCATTTCAACATTTAAGTGCATAGCCTCATTCCACATGTTAATCACATCCTATGAACCAAGTATCATGAGAATTGGAGTTAGAAAACCCAAGGAAAACCAAAAAGACGCAAAGTAGGCCATAAAATTGATTTTCAGTCCTAATTTTGTCAAAATAACTCCAAACTCATTGAAACTTTGTAGGATTGTTGATTAACACATCTACAAGCTATCTGGAACCAAAAAGCACCATTTTGACACAAAAGACATCATACGCGTATGATGTCTATTTGCACTTACAGAGCCAAAACTGCTCATTTGTCATCATACATCCATTTTATATATCTAATACATGCTACATATGAAATTTGGAACCATTTGGTCAAGAGGATCACCCCAGTAGCCCAATTGAGGGAAAATCCTTCACCTAAAGCCTATTTTTGGCCCAAATCCAACATACTCAAGTCCAAACCAAGATTTGAGTAAAAACGATCCTTCACTAGTACATGGGGAGTCCACAGAACCAATCCCATGCAAAATTGATGAAAAAGACATCATACGCGTATGATGTCTCCAGAGCCATTTTTAGCCCAAAATCTATCCAAACTTCATAAATCCACTGAATAAGCCTATCTAAAGCCAAATCCAAGCTTGTAGAGAAATTTGATCCAAAAATACACTAAAAGACATCATACGCGTATGATGTCTCACTATGTGATTTTGGCACCTCAGGGCTTCAACCACCAAACAGAAGTGATCTACATGCCATTTGAACGTGAACCACCAAGTTTCATCCAATTTGGATCATAAAATCCAAATCCCTTTCAAAATTTTGCCAAGAGCCGGAACTGGACTAAACTGGCTAAAACTTGACCAAATGGGATCCAAACTCAAATCCAAGCATATGATACTCATGTATACACTATCAGCTACAAGCACAACCAATATGAAGTCATTTTGACACAAAAGACATCATACGCGTATGATGTCTCCAGCATGAATTTGAGCCCATTTTGCATATTTTTTCACCTACCTTGCATCCTTAGGCCCTGAATAGCTCATGTTTCAATTTTCAAGTCATTTGAATAGTTAAAAGCTTCACTTCGGCTTTCAGTACTAAAAAGACGCTAACTTCTGAAATTGGAGTTACAGGATCCATGGATTCCGCCAAGTCATCGGCAACGAAGAGAAAGAGACCGACAATCAAAGATGCTCTTGCAGAAGCGGAACCCTTTGACATTCCAGCAGAAACCCTCAAGCCAACCAAAACTTGGGTGGAGGAAGCAGTATTGGAGAAAGAGGGAATAAAGATCTACCAGGGGACTTTCAGAGATCCTCAAGGGCAAGCGTTGGATGTACCGATGATCCCACAGGAATTGGTAGATTATAGCAGGTCAGAAGACATCAGCAGGTACCTGGAAAGGGCAGACTTGCACAGTTTCTTCACCTCGAGACCATCAGGTGTGGACACAAGAAGAGTGTACGAGTTGGCAACATCCATTCAGAAGGATGGAAAAGCCACATTGACAGCCATGGATAGAGAGAAAGTAGAAGTACAGATCACTCCACAGCTCATTGCAGACGAATTGAAGCTGCACAACATAGGGAGCTTGGTCAGGGAAAGAAGGGAGGACATAGAGTTCTATGGGCCCAAGAAGCAAAATGCAACCTATGGAGATATGGCGGACCCAAGAGCGGCAACCCTTTGCCGACTGTACAACCAATTTCTTCATGTTTGCAGTAAAAGACCGCAAAAGTATACGACACCACCCCATGCCATTGCGACCACCATCACATGGGCATTAAAGAGCAATATGCCAAAAGAGGTGAATTACGCTCAACACATCCACGAGCAAGTAATTGCCATGCACAACGAGAAGCCAAAGTACATAGGAGGAGCGGAAATTTTGACAAGAATAGCTTATGAAGCTATTGGAGCTAGAGATCAGTGGCCAAAGGTTTCCTCCCAGAATGAGTGGCTTAGAGAAGCCGACGAGGAGGAAGAACAACCCGAAGTATCCAAGAGGGCATCCACAAGAGCACGCTGGAAACTAGAAGTAGTTTCAGAACCTGCAGAGGATGTGGACGAGCCGCTTAAGAAGAAAGTAAAGAAGAAGGTTGCTCCCAAGAAAACCAAAAGTCAGAAAGCGGCAAGAATGGAAAGACTAGTGGAGCATTTTAGAGCGGAAAGAGCTCTAAAGGGTGACTTTGAAGAAAAGTGGGTGCCAGACCCTACTAAAGTCGGAACTAGCTCAGCCAGGCCACATATTGATCAATACGATCAATATATTAAAGCTTATGAGGAGTCAGAGGCTATTCTGGAGCAGCAATCTGTTGAGCCATACACTGAAGAGGAGGTACAGCAATTAAAAGCTGAGCTGAAAAAAGACGACAAGGGGAAAAGGAAAGTAGATGAGTCTACTAAGCCTCAAGAGAAAGATGGGCAAGCCGACAAAGGGAAAGCCAAGGAAGCTGAGGACAGATATCCCTCTATGACTGATGTACCAAGCCCTAAGAAGACGAAAAAAATTGTGGAGGAGACCACAGTAGAGGTGGACACAGATGATTTGGAAAAGCCAGAGGCCGAGACCAAAGAAAAGAAGATAGATCCAGTTCAGCAAAAGAGAAATGATTATGAGGATCTGGTAGAGATAGGATACACCGAAGAAGAGGCCCTTGAGGCAGTTTATGGGATCACCCTACAAAAACAAGATGAACGGAGAAAAAAACAAAGAGTAAAAAAGAAAGTGAAGAGAAACTGGACGAACCGAAAGTACTAGAAGAGCCAAAGCCAGTGGAGGTGGTGGCGGAAAGAGCTTTATTGTTGACAGATGATGATGAAAAAGACATGCACATGGTGCATGAACTACTCAGCAAGATAAAAGAAAGGTCCAAGGCAAAGGAAGTAGAGATTGAGACAGCCAAACAAAGGAAAGCGGAGTTGCAGAGAAAATTAGTGAATGCTATGACTGAATCTGAAAGTCATAAAGCATCACTCTATGACACGGAAAACGAGAGAGACGGCTTGATACTCCAGCTAGCCGAGGCTTCAAGAGAAGTAACAAGTGCACAGGAAGCAAGGGAGCGGATAGAGGATGAGTTGGAGGAGGCCAAGGATGAGCTCATTGAGCTAAGGGAGAGAGTCGAGCTCCAAGAAAGAACAATCACTAGACTCAGGACTACCCCTAGAGCTAGCAGAGCAGGAACCGAACAAGAGGGAGCTATCATACCAGCTTTGGAGGACCAGGTCCGAAGCTTACAAAGAGAGCTGAGATTAGAGCAAGTGCAAAGGTTGCACATTGCGGAGGGATCATTGGCCGCAGAGGAGAGGCTCACATTAGAAAATCAAACAATACGGACAGAGAATGAGGCCCTCCGCAAATAGCTCCAAGATCTATAAGAGCAACAAAGAAGAGAGACAGAGACACCACAAGAAGAATCAGGTGGAGCAGCCATAGAGCTACCAGAAACTGGAGAGGCAACCACAATTGAAGATCCAGCCCCAGCTCAAGAGGTGGCCTCGACTTCAAGAATCTCTGAAGAAGAAGAACAAAGGCTCCATGACCAAATAGAAAGTTAGCAGAGAAGAGTGCCAAGGCGGAGATGGAATGGGAGAGGAGACTCCTAATCTCCATTAGACTTCAAGGACTAGACACAAAAGTGCTCCATGAACAGTGGATGCAACCTAGCCTTCCTTTCCCTTTGATGAAATTTGAAGTGCTAAAGACGAAAAAGAGAATAGAGGAGGAGCAGTATGTCGCTCTTTACGCAGGCGACATCACAAAGGAGGAACAATCAAAGAAGATAGTAGATTCACAACCTAGATGGAGGAAAGGTTGGCTGAACAAATACCCAGCCTACCTCATCTACTTAGTGGAGGCACCAAAGGAGATTCGGGAGGATGCAACCTTCTGCCCGGTGCCAAGAGTCAGAAACTGGAAAGAGCATGGCAGGATTGCAGAAAAGAAGCCAAATTGGCTTAATTATCCCAGGATGCCAAGACCAAAGGCAGGAGAGAGAAAAGTTCAAGCCTACATGGTGAAAACCCTAACGGGCACCATCAAGCTCTTTACTGGCTCTCTTGACCTTTCATGTCAGATGCTCAAGAAAATCTACAGGACTCTCTTAGCTTTCATTGAAGTGTTCACGCCAGATAAAGCCAGGACCTCGAGTCTACTATCGACGGCCGACACAGTGACTGATATGATGTACGATCTTTCATTGCAACCTTCTCCAAAAGTGTTACACCTCCTATACCAAAGGATTATGTTTTTGCCTAGCTTCCACATGCAAACATTCGAAGAAGCTTTCTACACCGGCTTTTTCACCCACGAAAGCAAAATATTCGGCCCAACCTTGACCATCGGCAACCTACGATAAGAATCACGTTTGCAGATGCTCAAGACGACAGGACTTTATTGACCAAGCATAAAAGTCATGTCAGGGACGACATGAACGCGGAGGGGGGGAGTGTTGAGCCAGCAGAGGATCACACCCACATTTTTGCTCACACTCATCATTTTGTAACCATTGATTGTAATAAATGTCTTTCCGACATTAATTTTGATTTGAGCCATTCATTAAGTAACGGGACTCAATTGAGTTTCCAGCTTGTAATCCCGAAGTAATTTCACTTGCTGATGTAATTAGTTAGAGATGTTCTCACCTCCAAGGCTGAGGTATATAAGCCAAAGTTTTTGTAACCTAAAGGAGGCAGATTATTAATCAAAGTGAGTTTTTGAGCGCCGTGACTGTGTCTGTGAGAGAGAGAGAGAGAGAGAGAGAGAGAGAGAGAGAGAGAGAGAGAGAGTCTTATCTACTTGCTATGCGAGCTACGGAGCCGCCATTGGAGAAGCAACACCGCCATTGTGTTAGCAACGGCGAGAGCTACGCACAGATACCAAGAGTGCGCGCTATCGGCTTCTATGTGTGGTAAGTTCCTACGAGCTTCGGTGTGAGTTTTCCTTCAACTCGTGTGTCGGAATGGAGCGTGCAGCATATCTATAGAACCACAACGAGTAGAGCTACACATTAGTACCATCGGGGCCAAGTTTCGATCACCTGTATTTTTCGGCCTGTCTTCATACGCGTTTACCGCACGGAGTGGTTATAGGTTGATTTTGCAGTTCAAGTCTTTAGGGTGTTGTTCTTACCTAGTGTATAGACTTCCCCTTGAGTTTGAGATCGATTCAATGATTCTAGATCCTGTTTCGTATAGCATTCGTTCGTAGTACGGATTTTAGTCACTTGCGTATTTTAGAACTTAGATTTGATTTCCTTAGTAGTGATTGTCATTAGAAGGTCGAGTAGGTGATTTGACACCCACCTAGTTGTTTCCATGCGCCTGCGGGTCAAGCTCCGTCCTCGTCTGACAAATTTTGTTGTTGGTTGAGTTCTCGCTATTTAGCTTCCGCTAGCGGCGTAACCGCCTTAACAATTCTAATGCAGCACCTTGGGATTATCTTAAGACCCAGCTCAAGAAGAACTATCAGAAAAAAATTTATCATTCAGACCGTATGAATGAGTTTCTTGATTGTACTCAAGGAACCAGAGATCTGGAATCATACTATCAACATTTCTCACCCTTGTCTAGTATGCTCCAATAGGGATGACTCAAGAGGTCAATGTATCTTGATTCATGTCAGGGTTACATAATCCTATGAAGACTAGACTCGTGAATCTTCATCTTACCAACTTTGCAGATGCCCTTAATGCAAGCAGACCATTGAACTAGAGTTATCCAATAGCGAAAAGAGGAAACCAGATACTTATCTTGTTTGTGAAATCGAAAGGCCTCATCTCGAGAAGGAACAAAGGTCTGGAAATTCACAGCAAAGAAGAGATAGCTTATTACGTATGAAGGCCAGACGGGATCATTTGTGTTACACTTGTCTTGATCCTGACCAATCCAAAGATTTTCCATTTAACAATTCAATCTTCATAGGATTGGTGGACAATTATGAACCTAGGAACTTCAACCCAAATCGGAATTTTGGAAATTTGAGACCTAGACCATCTACAATTCAAAGGAACTTCAATCAGCAGAATTTTAACCAAAGTCAGAGACAACCTCAAAACCAATGGAACTTTAGACCAGTCAATCCATGTTTTGTTCGGAATGGACCGCCTGCCAACAATAACAACATCAACAATGTAGATGTTAACCGTCAACCTCGTCCAGGAGGAGGAAATCAAAGGCCTCAAGGAAGACCTCAAGTTAACAGAGCTCAAGATGCTAGAGGTGAAGGGAATCAAGAAAATGCGTATGTTTATGTTGCAATGAACATCAAGAAGTGAATGTAAAATTTTAGTGATTCAAACCCTTGTGGAGTATCAAGGTAATCATTTTACCTTGTTGATTGATTCTCATAATACACATCTTTCATATCTCCTAGGTGCATCAAAAACCTCATTTTTCCTGAACACCCTGATACAAACCTTACATGGGAATTAGCTACGGGTAGGAAGGTTAAATATTCTACTTAAGTAGGTAACTTGAATTTTGTTTTGGATGGTCGCAATACTTCTGAAAACTTCAAAGTCTTACCCACAGGAATCTATGATGGAATCCTAGAGATGGATTGGCTTAAGGCCAATGATGCTTACATACATTGTAAAGACGCTTCATTGACTTTCCAAAATGACCGAAACTCTAGGGTTACAGTTACTGGGAAACGAAGAAATCTTAAACTCAGACTAGTGAACTTTACTAAACTTATGAAGAGTCGTAGGAAGAATGAAAGGATTTACACAGTAAAGCTTCATCCTAAGGAGAAGAAGTTAATTTCACCTAAACTCGAATGGATAACAGAATTTGATGATGTATTTTCCAAAAAAAAAACACAATTATCACCTAAGCGTGATGTTGATCATGCAATAGAACTTATTCCAGCATGTGCACAGTGTACTTGAACTTCTCCTTCAAGATCAACTTTATGCTAATAAGCGTAGTAAATGCACCTTCTTCACTGACAAGGTGGAACATTTCTGTTTATTGTATCTAAGGATGGTGTTTCTACTGATCCAAGTAAGATCAAAGTTGTTGTAGCTTGGCCTACACCAAAATTGGTAAGAGAATTACGTGGCTTTCTTGGTTTAACAGGATGGTATCATACATTTATTCAAAGCTATGCTAAGATTTCATCTCCATTGACTAATACACTTGAGAAGGCTAAAGTGTTTCCCTGGAATTTACCTGCTCAAGCTAGTTTTGAGAAACTCACTCCAATACTAAAGCTTTTGGACTTCTCAAAGACATTCACTGTGCTCATTGATGCAAGTGGACAAGAAATCGATGGCGTTCTATCTCAAGAAGGAAAACCAATAGCTTATGAGTCTTGTAACTTATGTACACATGAGTTGAACTATCCTACACATGACTTGGAATTATTGCCCCGTTGTGCATGCTCTTAAAGTATGGTGACAGAATCTTCATCCAGATCATTTTTCTTATCAATATAATCCACGATGTCTTGATTTTCTAAGGCTGTGTTGTATTCAGAAAGATTGTCTCGCAGATCACTCTGCATGGTCTCCATAAGTGCCTTCAAATTGTCTATATCCATGGTTACATTACCTTGTGGAGTTAAAATATTAGCAAGGTTATTATAGATATATCTCTTTGTAAGGGAAGCCTTCAATGCAGTGTGGGCTGTCAGCAGCATGTTAAAGTCAACCCGCTTCATTCTTAGCATAGTCTGTGTCACAAAATCTAATATCTAACCAACCCAAATGATTTTCTCAAATTAATCTGATCACTTAATGTGGGAGAATAAACTGGAACAAGGGTTAAGATATAGACATGTGCTTATAGGTCTAGCTCAACACGGGGCCAATGGTAAAGGGGTCCAAATTAGAGATGGTCTATCAAAGAGCAAGGCTAACCAATGGAGCATAAGACCTTAGGATTAGCTTCATTGAAGACCTCTAATAGTTAGTGTAAAAGTCCTTTGACCTTAGGTAAGCTAGGGTTGAGCTTGAGGTGGGAACCCGGCCCAAGCTTAAGGTGCTTGAGGTGCTTGTCATGCTGGATGACTAAGGTTCTTGAGGTGATTCAGGTGCTTGATGATTGAGGTGCTTGATATGCTTGAGGTGCTTGATGATCGAGATGATTGAGGTGCTTGACATGCTTGAGATGCTAGGGCTGTACTTGAGGTGAGAACCCAACCCAAGCTTGAAGTGCTTAAGGGCCAAGCTTGTGGTGGGAACTGGGCCTAAGCTTGAGGGGCTTGAGGTGTTAAAATTCAAAGATATAATCCCTACAAGGAGGGGGCAAGCCCTACATGAGGGGCGATGAGAGAGAACACCCACACACTCACACAAGGCCTACTTGGTACAAAGAAAGCATAAGGGACACTTGTCAAGTTCCTCCTCATGTTGCCCTCATGGTGTGCCTGAAGCCTATTGGTTGGCCACCCAAGGGGCCCAATGATAGTTTAAAAGATTTAATTATTTGATTTTTTCATTTATCAAGGCCTCTCTCTCAAAGGGGAAAGGGGGATACTTGTCCCAAGCCTACCCTTGTTGCTTGTAATGCCTAGGCCTGGAGGGGTCCAATGATCTTCAAGCATGAGCTACAAGGGGGGGTTGACCCAAGAAATCTAGGGGGTTGCTTAGGGGTGATACTCACCCACACACACTTTCATTGTGTGCTATGCAAAGTCCAAGAGATCCATCTCCTTCTCCAAGCTCCTTGAGAAGTTGAGAGCCTACACTAGCACTCCTGTCTATGAGTGCAAATCCAACCAAGAGCCATGCTTCAATGCTTAACCTTGCCATCTTCTCCATCTTCATTACTATGCTATTATGTATGCTAGTAGCAAGAAGAGTTATGATAAATGAGGAACTAATTCTTTCTCCTATGAAATGTTTCTTCTTCCTCTTCCCTACCCTCATTCCTTGCTAGCTCTCTCCACCTTCGAAGATGTTTGAGGTCTTAG
This sequence comes from Adiantum capillus-veneris, assembly GCF_014529385.1. NCBI lineage: Eukaryota > Viridiplantae > Streptophyta > Polypodiopsida > Polypodiales > Pteridaceae > Adiantum > Adiantum capillus-veneris. The sequence continues at coordinate 12,280,703 of NC_140946.1, read as the reverse complement.
AACTGACGCTTGGGATAGTTAAAGCTTTCTTCAAATTTTATGTTATGTTTGTGATGCATGAAGCTTTCCATCTCCATTGCATCACCTAGGTCACAAGGAACACAAAGATTGTATTGTAACAAGTATCTCTTAATTGGAGAAATCATAATACAAATGCCTATTGGAGGGGGGACTGGCTCCACATAAATCCGGTCCTCAATTGTTGTCGTGTTCTCTAAATTCTCTCTCTTGCAAAAGTGTTGTTAGTACCAAGTTAACTAATTGCTATGCCTATGTTGTTATCTTCAATTATGCTCACCTGGCTATGCTCACAAGTAATTTCTCAAAAGTTCTCTCATTAATTTCCGCTACTCTAAAGTTAATAGGCCAATTCAATTTACATTGGTATCAGAGAATTTGATTTCTCTTTTCTTGCTTAAGAAGAGAGGTACTTAAGTAGCCTATAAATGGTTGATGTTGTTAATTTTATTAGGGTAAGTGGAACTGAGATCTATTATCGGTTTTCTTGAGCCCACTATGTGGGATATGGTGCATACCTTGGGAGCTTTGGACTTAATAATGGTGTCTTTTAAGACTTGCCTACGGCTTTACCATTATTGAGCCATAAGAAGTCCGAAAGGAGCTAGCCCTCGGCAACTCTGCTATGTTAGACCTACTCCACTACTCTCTATCATTAACCACTTCGAGCCGTGGGTGTAGATACTTAAGAGCCGATTTTCAAAGGCTAAGAGGAGTGGCAACTAAGGTTTTGAATTGCCAAATCATACACTAAGTACATACATAATTTTTTTTAACATGGCTGACAATAATCAAGAAAGTAGATGAACATTGATAGCTTTGATTTTTCACATGAAGGTGCTAATGATGATGCCCCCATGTTCGTGAATTATCTTGTTACTAGGTTGCAGCAAGCTATGGGCAACCCTGCTTTGCAAGCCAAAGTTACTCAACAACTTCGTGCTTATGGAATTTCCCTTCCTCTCCAAGAGGGGAGATAACTTAGGGGGCCTGTTGAAGAGACCCCCAAAAGAATACTCTATCTCATTCAAGAGGAGGAATCCAAAGAGCAAGAAAGCAATGAAAGTTTAAGTTCCTCTGAAGATGTGGCTCCAGGAAGATGGTGGTCTAGACAATCGCCCACTCCTCCCAAGAGGAAAAGATCAACGCACAGTCCTTCTCCTCGTCATTCCGAAAGGGAAGAGAGGAAACAAAGGAAGAAAAGGGCTAGAAAGATGTCACCCTCTTCTTCATGGGGGACTTCTTCCGGGGAGGCCGTGACTCCAGAACTTCATTACTCCTCGCTTTTCCATCTCCACCTAAAACCAAGACCCACTCGACTTACACGCAGTTGAGCATGAACATAAGTTACAAAAATGACACTATCAATGAGCTTGAACCTACAAACTTCCTTTATGTGCTAAGATGCTTTTCCAGAACAATTCATGCGTAAAGGAGGTCTCACCATCACTCTCATCCTCTACTTTGTTAGATTCCTGCTGCTGTGAACGGGTGATATCTGCTGCTCGCACCTTTTTGGACTGTCCAGCTGCACCATAAAGGGGGGACAATAAAAATCCTTCAATGCCTATAGGGATCCAAGCCCTGTGTCCAAAACAACTTACCATCATCGTGTTTCTTTTTCTTCTTTGAGATCTTCACCATATCACTAAGGAAGACAGGGGAATCTGGATTTTCATCATCGTGAACCATTTTTTGCATGGCTTCCACTCCCTCTTGTGCTACAGCATCCGTCAAAGTAACATCAGCATTTTCCATTGGTTCAGTTACCTTTTGTTTTGGTTCACCTTCTGTCTGTTCAGAGGGCTCCACCTTAACATCTGGGGTCTTGTCACCTGCCACATGCGATCCTTCCTCGCCAGCCAAATTTTTGTCACCTTGGCCCAGAGTTTTGTCACGTGCCAAGGATGAGCCTTCCCTACCAGCTGGAGTTGACTAATCAACAGACTACATGTCTGTGTCCACAGTGGGGGCGTCAGGAGTTGCATCAACACCTCAGCTTGTAATGTTGTTGTATAAGGCATTTGACTGGAACCTACCATTACACCACAAAAGTGTGCAAAATAAGTTAAAAGCATTCTTAACAAACTCTAGTAATCAAGGCAGACATGGAGAATAAAAAACCAACCATTATGCACAAGCATTGACTTTGCTGATTCCGGAACACTCTATTTACAGGAGGGGTTGGCACATACTTTCTCTGATGCAGCCCATCCAGCAAAACGCAAAGCATGGTATGTATCACCACATTCTAGTGTATACACACACACAACGTCGTAACCCACAAAACCTAAATCACATGCAGCACAAGCTCCTGGAACAATCACTTTGGCCTGCAATTGACTCCCATGCTCGCTAGCTGTGGGACATAGCAACATTGAATCACCTCTCTTCACTTGCACTAGCAACCTCTCACAAATTTGACTTGAGTAGCACATGTAGCTGTCCGATGCTACCAGGTCAAGCAGTTCTTTCTGCACCACAAAGGGGAAGTAAATATTAGTCCATCTGTCCAAGATTAAATGAACTATCATGATTACTTATACATATAGTACTAAGGGATAGCAAGGGTATGTTGAAACCACCAGTTGCAAGTATTGTCAAAAAAGTAGCAAGGATACATTGTAGGGACTTATGACAGTACCAAGGATAAGCTCAGAGTACCAATCAAAAGAACTTACCATTGAAGGTACTTTGCAAAAAAGTAATAGGTACTTTCACAATGTACAAACACATGAATGGTGCTTTGCAAAAAAGACAAATATGTACTTTTACAATGTACAAACACATACGTGGTACTTTGGAAAAAAGGCATATGTACTTTCACAATGTTCAAAAACATGCATGGTACTTTGGAAAAAGGCATATGTACTTTCACAATGTACAACCACATGCATGGTACTTTGGAAACAAGAAATATGTACTTTGAAAGATAAATGCATATGATTTATCAATAAAACTATGACAAGTACTTTAAAATCTACCAAGTAATACAACATTATGCATAAAGAACCTATGTGGAACTCATGGAACTTGCAAAAAAGGAATAGGTACTTTGACAGTGTACAAACACATGCATGGTGCTTTGCAAAAAGGCATATATGTACTTTCACAATGTACAGACACATAGACGGTACTTTGAAAAAAGGCATATGTAATTTCACAATTACAAACACATGCATGGTACTTTGAAAAAGAGGCATATGTACTTTGGGCCCAAGAAATATGTACTTTGAAAGATAAATGCATATGATTTCTTAAATAAACCTATGACAGGTACTGTAAATTCTACCAAGTAATACAACAATATGTACAAGTGCCTATGTGGTACTCATGGTTGCACCTTCAATTTGAACTACCATACAAAAAGCTTCCGTATTAATTAGCTCCAAAAAGTACCTTAAATCATAGTCACATACATGGACTTTGTGATTTCCACCAGTATCCCTCAGTTTTGTGAAGCAGTGGACAATAAACTTCCATTGGTGCTTACAAAAAGTACCATGGTCTATTCAATCATTGTCAAGTGGTAAATTTTCAGAGCATGACCTATTTGCTACCGCACCTAAGCTCTACAAAGCACCAATAATGTCTCATTGGGTACTACAAAAAGTACCATGGTGTATATTATCGCATTCACGTGGTGAAATTTGACAATTCTATCTCGTTTCTACCATCCCTAAGCTTGAGTGAACATCTATAAGGATCCATTGGTACTTATATAAAGTGCCATGTCATATTTAACCCTTATGAAATGGTGGAGTTTAAGTAGTTCTATCTACTTACAGTGCCTTGTTAAGTACCAATAAGACTCCATTGGCACTTGTAGAAAGTACCATGTGAAACACAATTCCAGTCAAGTGGTGAATATTGAGAGTTGATCTTGTCAACATGGTACTTACACTGTCCTTTAAAATACCTATGGTGCTTAGACATAATGTAAAACCTAAATACAAGGTTTCCTTTTAATACACAATGTATCAGTCTTGACGCGTACCTCTATACGATCAACATCGGCTCTAATCTGGGAGTGGCTTGCATCAGCCCCAAGGGCGGTCAATGCACTTGAGAGAGCAAAGATCTTTGCATCAATCACCAAAACTTCAGAATCAGAGGCACCACCTGCTCCCTTCATGCTGGCCTGTAGTGTTTGCAGCTCACTCAATTGTCCTTGAAGCACGGATGCAGCTGATGATGTTCCCTCTATCTTCCTCATGCTTTGTCTTTTCTCTTGTAGTTGGACTTGGGCTGCACCTAGTGTGCTTTTCACACACTCTAGTTCTGTCTTTCTTGTAGCCAACATCTGCTCCACTTCTGCCAAAATCTGGAGGTTAACAAAGCTGGAATTCAGATTAGACTGAGGGCCCAAACTGCAAGAAATAGAGCCTTTCCCTGTCATCCTCCCATGGTCAATGAGATACTTCAGAGTGAACTCTGTGGTCTGAGTCACCTGCTCACTGCCCTCATTGCAATCAACCCAATTCTTGAGCTTTTTTTCCATCCCACCCGGGAGCTTCTTACAATGGTCTAGGACCTACTCACCAAAAACAGCCCATGCAACCTTTCGCTGACCCTTTGGACTCTGCATGGCAACTGGACATCTCTCATATACAAAAAGGGTTGAAAACTTATGCGTGATTTCTTTGTTGGTTGGCATGGCTTGATACACTTTGTGAAACAATAACCTGCATTCTTCTACATATTCTGGCCACACTTGATGCAAGAAGAGCCTGCCACTTTTCTCCCTTTTCTTTGTGAAGACTGACAGCCAATCCTCATCTGTTACATCCTCATCAGACAAATGCTGGTATAGCTTGCCTTCCAAGCTCAAACCGTACTCCTCGTGTAGGTCATGTCGTGTAAAGTAGAATCTGGTCTGCTTGGGATATTGCGCCTTCCAAGATGCTACCATTGGATTAGAAAAACAGCAAACGTGCATGTACAACAACCAGGCACAACTTTTACCACATAGTACTATCATGACAGGGTGAGCCATTTATGAGAAGGAAACGGGTGATTACCATTGCTCTTATCAGAGACAGGAAAGGTGTCCTTTGACGACAAACTTACCCCACTCTTGGGCTTGCTGCTGCTAGAATGCAAGTTGGCGGATGACACCTCAGCGGGCGATTTGTTTGGTAAGGTGCACTTTTGTGGGGGCGTCTTCATTTCTGGTGTAGCGGCATTAAAAAACATCAAATCTTCAAAAATGTATGCAACACCATTTAGAGAGAGAGAGAGAGAGAGAGAGAGCATAATTTGCAAATACATGGCGTAGCATTGTTGCAGCAGCTGACAAGCAGCATCTCTCTCTCTCTCTCTCTCTCTCTCTCTCTCTCTCTCTCTCTCTCTCTCTCTCTCTCTCTCTCTCTCTCTCTCTCTCTCTCTCTCTCTCTCTCTCTCTCTCTCTCTCTCTCAGACACACACACACACACACTTTTCTGACCAGCCTTGAGTAGTAAATGGCTTGCCTACTGGATGAAGGAGATCATGGCAGTGTCGCACAGCAGAGAGCAGCGCTGAATTTGCTCCAACAAGTCGTACGAAGCTCAGGGGCCTCTTTGCATGGAAGGCTCCTCGACGGTCACTGGACTTCCCAAGTGCCAGTATGCTTGCGTTTCAAAAAATGATGAATTCTTGAAATGAACCTCCCAAATCTTGGTACACTTAATCAAGTTAATCTAGACCCTCACCCAACGTAAAAGTACCAAAGTGATCCACCATTTTTTCCTCAAAAACTAACCACCTTTTTATGCTATCACCCTTAAGTGTTAAAACATGTGGTAGTAATTAAGAAACAAAAGGATCATGTGTGAGTGCAGGGTGGTAAGTGGGGATTGACTAAGGTTGTCAATCATGAACGGGTGGACCTGATTAGTCAGGTAATTATACATTCCCGCACACCAAAAGCATTTAGTAAACTTATCCAATTGGAAGAGGAGTTCACTAGCGGCTGTGCCCTCACATCTGTTAGGGGAAAAAAGCGTTCGTTGAGAATACCTTAGCCCAAATTGTTGAAGTTATAGGGATGACATAGTCTTAGATTTTTAAATATTGTCCCGTTTTTGTTGTGAGACGGGACTGGGTCTTTTTCTAGGGCTATAGACCCAAGCCATTCTTAATGGCAAAGGTCTATTCCCTGTATTTTTCTTATCTAGAGACTCTGACTTTCAATAGGCCTAGAGATCTGTCAAGGAATTCATCCCAATTTTGGTCTTGGTGGGTTGGGGATCTCACAATAATGACTAGGTTTGGATGTCCAATTGAATTGGTTTCAGATCAGGGAGGACATTTCATCAACAAGGTAATCAGAAAGCTTACTGAATATCACTTGATTATCCATAAGAAGTCCACAGTTTACTATCCATAGGCTAATGTCAAGCAGAATCCAATAACAAAACTATGGTGAGAATTTTGGGAAGAATTTTTTCAGAGAACAGGAAAGACTGGGATACAAAATTGGATTCAGTACTACTCTGGGCATTCAAGACAGCATTCAAAGTAAGTAGAGGGATGACACCATTCAAGATGGTGTATGGTCTGGAAGCAATTGTCCCAATGGAATTTGTTGTTACAAGTTTGAGAATTGCAATTCGATACAAATTTTCAGGAGATGAGTCATCAGTCTGTCGACAGGGGCAACTCATGAAATTGGAAGAAAGCAGAATTCAGACTACTTATGTAACTGAAGCCTTTCAAAGGATAATACATGCTTGGGTGGACCGAAATATTAAATATAAATCATTTTCAGAAGAGGATTGGGTCCTCATGTATAACAGCAGACTTGGCAAGAGGCCACAAAAACTTAAATTAAGATACTTGGGCCCTTTCCAAATTGCAGAGGAGATTGAAGATTCAACATTTTTATTGGCAGATGTTGAAGGCAAAAGTTTTCCAAAAGCAATCAATGGTTTTAGACTAAAACCCTTTGTTGGTGGGAACATTCCTTTTAAGGGTAAGGATAATGATGGTCTAGAGCATGTGGTAAATTTGATGGAGATTTACTTGATCAATTCTAAGTGGTCACGTTAGGTAGATTCAAAACTCGAATTTAAAGGTTACCCTGAGGTTATTTCTTCACAAGTTACTTTCCTTTCACGCTCCACGCGTTTTCTTCTTACAACCTTGTGCATTTTGCTGCTCTCTGTCGCCATGTCTGTTAAATTCCTCACTATATATGTTTCCTCTACTCTGGAGCAAGCTCACGTGGGGATAAGGAGATCGGCGTGGAAAGCTCTTCTTACATCTCAGGTCATTGCAGCTACAGATGTCATCATTGATGAAGAGATTTCAACACCTCTTGAGGAGTCACCACTGGCAATGGAGAGTAGTCTCGTTGACTACAACTTCCTTGACATGCGTCAGGATTTAGATTTATAGGTGGTGATACATAAAGAGTGGCTCAAGAGGATTGGGTTACTTCAATTTGTAATGTTACCCTTGAAACATTGGAAAAACAATCAATCTGTGATGACTTTGTTAAGTCATATTCAAGATACTAAAGGTAACATCTTTGGCAGTTTCTGGTTAGGCCTTGAATTGATATCTTTAGTTTTCACCTTCACTTAGAGGATGATAACTCAATGGGTAGAGCTTCAGATTCCATAATGAAGTCAGAATTTGGTCAAGCACAGGGGGACATGGGTTACTACCCAGTAAGCAAACTGCAAAATCCTACAACAAAATCAAATGGTTTTTGGAAAAGATATGTGTTTTGGTAAAGCTTGAATACATTTCTAAAGAGAATTATGCTCTTCTTCATGCTGCAGAATGTGGTAGACAAATAGGTTGGGCCAACTTATTGTTTCAAAGGATAAGTTCAGAGGTGTTTCAGAAAAATAAGAGAAAGGATAGATCCACAAAGATTGGGGATTTTCTGATTGCCCTACAGGTTCATGCTATGAGTATGACCACATTGGCGGGTTTAAGTGGCCAAGATTTTGTTTCTGGGGAACAGATTGAAGGTAACAAAGAAGAAGAAGTGGGCAGTTCTCAGGTAGAAGACAGGGCAAAGAAACTGCAGGATTTTCATTCCCAAGACAGGACACTGTGAAAGACTGAGCAGGAGGAAGAAAATTTGTGGAAAAATTTGGGAGGTCAGTTAGATATTGATCTAGATACTTTGATGCAGACGCCTAAACCCTCAGTAAATGTTGATGCAGGTCATTTTTTTCTCCTAAGCCATCCTTGAAGTTGAAGAGGAGAAAATGGAGAGCTCTGCAATAGAAGTCAAAAGAGATTTGGGGGAAGGTGTGCTTCTTAGTAAGTTTGGAAATCAAATTACAATTTCTGAGGTTTATAAAGCTCTTGACCTTGTTAGAAACTCTGTGCATTTTCATAATTTCAAAGTTATGGTTGAAAAATAGACTAGAAAACATATAAAGTGCTTAAGGTTAGATGGAGGGGGAGAATACTTCTCCAATGAATTCAATGGGTTTCTGAAAAAGCATGGAATTCAGAGGCAGTTCAATGCACGTATAATCCGTAGCAAACAGTGTTACTGAGTGAAAGAACATGCACATTGCAGAAGTGGCTAGAGCATTGATGAATGAGAAGAACATGCCTCATTGTTATTGGGTAGAGGCTGTTGCTACATGTGTTTACATTATGAACAGGACCACTACTACTATAGAACATGATATGACACCTAAAGAAAAGTTCAGAGGTGAAAAACCAAATGTATCAAATTTTAAAGTGTTGAAATGTATTGCTTATGTGCATGTGCTTGATGCACTAAGAAGTAAGCTTGATTCAAAGCAAAAAAATGCATGTTTGTTGGCTATTCCCTTGAATAGAAAGGGTACAAGTGTTACAATCCTATCACGGGTAAAGTAGGGGTGAGCAAGGATGTTGTTTTTTATGAAATGGCAAGTTAGTATGATGATGTAAAGGATGATTTGGGAGCTGATGTAAGAGAGAATGTGACTGCAAAAAAGACAAGTGCGTAGTAGCAAGTTTTGAGTGGGACTCAAGGGTCCTCTTGTGCAAGTCATGGTGACAATCCATGGAGAGGCAGGTTACATGAAAGAGTGAGTCCTGCAAACTTAAAATGTATCAAGGAAAGGAAAGGAAAAAGTTGATGATGCCCCTAAGCTTCCAAATTTGAGTGTTGGTTATGATGATGGCGATAGCAGTGGTTCTGAGCAGAGTTTGGATGAGGAGTTTGACATACCCTCTGTGAAGACTTCAGGTGCAAGAAGAATGCAAGCAAGGGAATAGGGCACCTGGAAGTGATCCTAGACCACGCATGTCAAAAAGAGCAAGAAATCCTATGCAAAGATTGACTTATGACAATTATGTGGCTCATCATTCTCCCTTCCTCTCTTCTCTCTTACTTTGTCGGTGTGGCACTCCACTCTAGGAGAAAAATTTGCACGTGCTCTTCTGCTCTCTCACGCGCTCTATCTCTCTCTATTGGCATACGACTACTATTTTGTGCTCACGGTATTTGCCAGTATGCAAATTAGTCTGTTTTATCGGTTGCAGTATGTTGTCTTTGGTATATTGCAGGGTCTTCAACGCATCTATTTGTAGCACAATGCCTCTTATCTAGTTAAGAGACTTGGAAAGATTGTGCTTACTACTGCAAACAATAGTTCTTTCACACTTGTTGATGCATCGTATGACCTGGGATCAAGAAGAAATTTTTGTCTGTATTTGCACTTGCTAGACTTGGACTTTTAGCCTAATTTGTGTTTGACACATGTATAGTACATGATCTCAGTTTTGGTGATAAAATTGTTGCATTTGGCATTTTATGCCGTGGGCTATATAAGAGAGGAAAAACATGTCTATTACAAAAATGGCATGATCTATGGTCAAGAGTCAAGCTTTGCCGCATTTGTTTTGGCTTGAGGCTATCATGTGTGCCATTATGTACTTAGCAGGTGTCCTATAAAAGCTTTGCAGTCTATAACTCCATATGAAGCATGGCATGATAGAAAGCCTTCTATTGAGCACATGTGTGTTTTTGACTATTTGGATTATGCTTTGGTTGTTACAATTAGGATTGCAAGAAAAAGCACATAGCTTAGAGAAGATGAAGGAAGCTCCAGGCACACAACAGAGAGTGTATTACCTAGTGTGTAATGGAAATATAGATAGCCCTAGAGTGATGGGCGTATATACAATGCATAGGGGAAAAACAACCTAGTGAGGAAGAAAATGTCCCGGCGGTCCTAAGTGTGTTCACACACATCACTACCACATGTATATGGTAACCAATTCCCCCTGGGAGTGATGTAGTGAATAAGCCCAAAGCTTTGCAGAAAGCTTCGAACTTCTTACCAGATAATGCCTTTGTCAAAATAATGGCAAGGTTGTCCTGCATTGGCACATAAGCCAAGTTGATCTCTCCTAATGAGATCCTCTCCCTGACATAATGGCAATGCACCTGTGCGAGCATGAAAAATTGTGTTCCTTGCCACTTCCAATGTGCTCTAACTATCAGTGTAGATAGTGTTGACAATGTCCTATCCAACACCCAAATCAGCCATAAGGCATTGGAGCCATACACACTTATTTGTAGTTATGAAGACTGCCCTATACTTAGCCTCACAAGTGGGCCACAGTAGGTTGCTTCTTGCTCAATCGTGATATGCATGAATTGTCGAGCATGAAACAAAAACCACTCGTGGACACTCGCATGTCAAAACAACCAGCCCAATCTGAGTCCAAAAAAGCGTGTAAATCTAGCGGCAATGATCCCCCTTGGGATAAAACAATCCAAGAGGTAAAGTGCCACTCAAGTAGCGAAAAGTTCTCATGACAATCTACCAATTCTTAGACCCTAGGCTATGCATGAATTTGCTGACCTGTAAGACTACAAACTGAATATCCGACCTCATGTTTCATACATAAATGAGTCATCCAATAGTAATTTGGTAAAGAGTGACATCGGCAGGACACTAGCATCATGAAGACCCAATTTCAAACCTGTTTCCATGGGAGTGGCAATAGGTTTGCAATCCTCAAGTCCAAACTTACATAGCAATGTATCTATGTAACTTGTCTCACACAAGACAATACCACCATCACATTGTGTAAACTGTATGCCCAAGTAATGATGCAACATCCCCAAATCTTTCATCTTGAAAGTAGAATTCAAATCAGTCTTAGATTCAGCAATATGTCTCTCATTTGGTCTAGTGATCAGCAAATCATGCACATGGATGACGCAATGAGAAGTACATCACCCTCATGCTTTACATACAATGTGCTTTTTGTTGGACTGTTATGAAAGTTTCTATCATGCCATGCTTCATATGGAGTCATAGACTACAAAGAAAACTAGAAAATTTTAGATGCCCCAAACGTGCATGCCAAATGCAACAATTTTGTCACCAAAACTCAGATCATGTGTACATCTGTCATCCACAAATTTGACGACAAGACCAAGTCTAGCAAGTGCAAATACAAACAAACAATTCTTCTTGATTCCAGGTACATATAATGCATCAACAAGCACAACCTTTCCAACTCCCTAAACCAAATAAGAGGCATTGTTGGCACAAGTGATTGAATTCCCATGAGGGACAAACTCAAGAGAGGTAAACAAATCACGATGTGAGGTAATGTGCTTTGTAGCATCACTGTCACATGTGAATGCGCAGCAACAACTGACATGTATGCATCATGGAAAACAAGATCATAAGTGCACTCTACACTAAAAGCCCATTTTGTATCAACATCAGCATCACAATCTCCTTTCACAGAAGACTTAATGATAGCTGCATTTGTAATGGAACCAGCCTCTTTCTTCTTAACCTCTTTTGCCTTCAACTTAGGACACTGCTCAATCAAGTGATCATTAGTTTTACAATAATGGCAACACATCTTATTTTTGCCTTTTTAGTAGAATTCCCAGCAGATGAATTGTTGTCAGCTGAAGCAGTAGGAACAGGTGATTTACCACTCATAGAAGAACCATGAGAAGTGGCTACATTGTTGCTACCACCTTTTGTTTGAGCAGCAATAAAGGCATGTTCAACTGCACGCTGTCTAGTCCTGTTTTTTCTCAAAAGTGACTCTTGCAACATTAATGTGCATAATGCATCAAACTTGAGAGCTTCTGGATTTCCTTGGGTCATAAGTCTCCAAGTACTAGCAAAAGTCTGGTAAGAATCTGGTAAAGCATCAAGAACAGTCTACACAAGGAAACTGTCTGAAATGGCTTTGCCTGCAAAAATAATTTGCTCATTGATATCCTTGACACCATCAAGGAAAGTGTCCATGTCACCTTCCTCGTGCAGAATGTTCGACTCTAGCTCTTTGACCAGCCAAAATATCCCAAGACCGTTTTGCAGATATTGTTGAATGAATGTGGGGAGTAATAGTGTGCTTCATAGACAACGGAATCACTGCATGAGCTTGCGCATCTTTTACATCCCATCAAGCTTTCTCAGCCATATGCAAAAAGCTCTGGCAGCAGCAATCCTGCCACCAAAACCTGCAGCATCCTCAATATCTCCTACATCCTCAGAACCAAGATATACATCAATGCCCTGCACAATGTTCCAAACACCCTTTGACACAAGGACATGTTGCATAATGTAAGCCCACATAGGGTAATTGTCTTCATCCAATGTGTCCTCAGCAGCAAACATCTTGAACACATCTGTGTTGTTGTCGGACATGGAGAATGCATGCACTTGATGTGAAAACTACCCAAAAAGAGGAGAAATGAAGCGGGAGTAGTACGTGCTATATAGCACAAACCATAGAAGACTGTAAGGAACCTATTATGCAGTAAACTAGACTGACAAAAACTGCACAAAATGACAAAATAGTCTGCGTAATATTTGCTATAGTGGAAACAGAGGCTGCGTAATATTTCCTGTAGTGGAAACAGAGGCTGAAATGAGCCTGAATCGGAAGTCTAAGCAAACTAAGCTCGATGAGATTAGCCAATATATTTGTTGACCTGCTGATGCTAGCCAAATCTCACAAAAATTGGAGAAAGTGAGCAGGCATATGCTTGAGTTGTTGGTGACTAAGCCCGAGAGGATGCAACCTACTTTGATACCAATTGTTGGAATTAGGGTTTCAAGAAAACACACACAGCTTGGAGAAGACGAAGGAGGCTCTAGGCACACAACAGAGAGTGTATTACTTAGTGTGAAATGGAAAGATAGATAGCCCTAGAGTAATGGGTGTATATACAATGCACAAGGGAAAAAACCTCCTAGTGAGGGAAAAAATACCCCAGTGGTCCTAAGTATGTTCATACACATCACTACCATATGCACATGGTAACGTTGGTGCCACAAATGCAGCGCAAAACATTAGATGATAAGATTGTCAAATGTATTTTTGTTGGTTATAGTGTTGAAAGCAAAGGTTATAGGTTGTACCATCCGCAAACAAGCATATCTTGGTTTCATGGGATATTGAGTTTGTGTAAGATGATGTTCAGCCTTTGTTGTCATGTACTAGAGACAGTATTGTAAGCTCACAGGACATTTATGACAGTTTGTTGCCTCTTTTCACTGGTGGAAGTTTGAATGTAAATTCCAATGAGAAAAATGTACAGCCTATAAAAATGTCACAGATTCGGCCTATGATTGATGTAGATGTACATGATGTACTTGATGAGGAAAGGGTTGAGAATGAGCAGGCTAGAGATATGCCAAAATGGTCGGTGCATACTTTTTGTGACAATAAATTGGATGCACCTTTGTCTAGTCGTACTCGTTTAGGTTCCAGCCATGCATCTTATGCACCAAATTGTTATCCTTTGGCTGTGTCTAATTTATGTGATGTTGAGGAACCTCTATCTTTTGATGAAGCACAAAATTCAAAAAATTGGATGGCTGCCATGCAATCTAATATAGAAAATGACACATGGACTTTATGTAATCTAATATAGAAAATGACACATACACTTATAGAAAATGACACATGGACTTTATGTGATTTGCCTCCCGGAAGAAAGGCCATTGGTACAAAGTGAATTTACAAGTTAAAATGCAAGATGGAAGTTGAGATTGATCGCTGTAAGGCTCAACTTGTTGCAACGGGTTATGCACAAGAAAAAGGCATAGATTATGAAGAGACTTTTGCTCCCACTTGTCAAATGACTATTGTGCATTTTCTATGTGCATTGGTAGCTCATTTTGGTTGGGATGTACATCAGTCAGACATTCTTACTACTTTCTTGAATGGTGACATATTTGAGGAAGTTTATGTAACGTAGCCTCGCCGTTTTGTCAAGAGAGGACAAGAGGATAAAGTGTGCAAATGTAAGAGAGCATTGTATGGGTTGAAGCAATCTCCTTGTGCTTGGTATGAGAAGGCTGACACTCATTTGGTCAAACGAGGCTTTCATAAGAGTCCAACAAAAAGCACATTGTATGTAAAGCGTGAGGGTAATGTACTTCTCATTGTAGTTCTCTATGTGCATGATTTTCTAATCACTAGGCCAAATGAGAGACATATTTCTAAATTTAAGGCTGATTTGAATGCTACTTTCAAGATGAAAGATTTGGGGATGTTGCATCACTACTTGGGCATACACTTTACACAGTGTGATGGTGGTATTGCCTTGTGTCAAACAAGTTATATAGATACATTGCTATGTAAGTTTGGACTTGAGGATTGCAAACCTATTGCCACTCCCATGGAAATAGGTTTGAAATTGAGTCTTCATGATGCTAGTGTCCTGCTGATGGCACTCTTTACCAAATTGTTGGTGGGATGCCTCATTTATGTATGCAACATGAGGCCGGATATTCAGTTTTAAGTCTCACAAGTCAGAAGATTCATGCATAGCCCATGGTCTAAGCATTGGTAGGCTGTCATGGGGATATTTCTCTACTTGAGTAGCACTTTACATCTTGGATTGTTTTATCCCAAGGGGGGATCATTGCTGCTACATTTACATGCTTGTTCAAACTCATATTGGGTTGGTTGTTTTGACACGTGTTTTTGTTTCATGCTCAACATTTCATGCATATCATGGTTGAGCAAGAAGCAACCTACTGTGGCCACTTCCATTTGTGAGGTTGAATATAGGGTAGCCTTCACAGGTACGGTGTGACTTGTTGCAAAGGGTTATGCACAGCAAAAAGGCATAGATTATGAAGAGACTTTTGCTCCCACTTGTCGTATGACTACTGCGTGTTTTTTATGTGCATTGGCAGCTCATTTTGGTGGGATGTACATCAATCAAACATTGTTACTGCTTTCTTGAATGGTGACATATTTGAGGAAGTTTATGTAACGCAGCCTCGCGGTTTTGTCATAAAAGGACAAGAGGACAAAGTGCGCAGATGTAAGAAGTCTTTGTATGGGCTGAAGCAATCTCCTCGTGCTTGGTATGAGAAAGCTGACACTCATTTGGTCAAACAAGGCTTTCGTAACAGTCCAACGGAAAGCACATTGTATGTAAAGCGTGAGGGTGATGTACTTCTCATTGTGGTTCTTTATGTTGATGATTTGCTGATCACTGGACCAAATGAGAGACATATTGCTGAATTTAAGGTTGATTTGAATGCTACTTTCAAGATGAAAGATTTGGGGCTGTTACATGATTACTTGGGTATACAGTTTAAACAGTGTAATGGTGGTATTTCCTTGTGTCAGAAAAGTTACATAGAGACATTGCTATGTAAGTTTGGACTTGAGGATTGCAAACCTATTGCCACTCCCATGGAAATAGGTTTGAAGTTGAGTCTACATGATGCTAGCGATCCTGCTGATGTCACTCTTTATCAAACTGTTGTTGGCTGCCTCATTTATGTATGCAACACAAGGCCGGATATTCAGTTTGCAGTCTCACAGGTCAGCAGATTTATGCATAGCCCAGGGTCTAAGCATTGGCAGGCTGTCAAGAGGATTTTCCGCTACCTTAGTGGCACTTTACATCTTGGCTTGTTTTATCCCAAGGGGGGATCATTGCCGCCAGACTTACATGCTTTTTCGGACTCAGATTCGGCTGGTTGTTTTGACACTCCACAAGTGGTTTTTGTTTCATGCTTGGTAGTTCATGTATATCATGGTTGAGCAAGAAGCAACCTACTGTGGCCACTTCGAGTTGTGAGGCTGAGTACAGGGAAGTCTTCACAGCTACGGTTGAGTGTGTATGGCTCAGACGCCTTATGGATGATTTGGGTGTTGGACAGGACACTGCCAACACTATCTACACTGACAGTCGGAGCGCATTGGCAGTTGCGACCCAGTTTTACATGCCCGCACAAAGCAAATTGAGGTGCATTACCACTATGTCAGAGAGAGGCTCTCAATAGGAGAGATCAGCTTGGCTCATGTGCCAACAAAGGACAAACTCGCATATCCTTTCACAAAGGCATTGTCTCATGAGAAGTTCAAAGCTTTCACAAAGGCATTGTCTCATGAGAAGTTCAAAGCTTTCCACAAAGCTTTGGGCTTACTCCCCTTTGTGAACTGATCATGGCCACACAGGGCATGGCACTTCCCTATACTCTATGTGCCAGCTCTTGTTCACCGTATCCCTCCCGGGGGGGATTTGTTAGCGTATACATGTGGTAGTGATGGTGTGAACACGCTTAGGACCGTCGGGGCTTTTTTTCCCTCAGGAGGTTTTTTCCCCGTGCATTGTATATATGCCCATCACTCTAGGGCTATCTTATCTTTCCATTGCACACTGTGTAATATACTCTTTGTTGTGAGTCTTGAGCTTCCTTCATCTTCTTCAAGCTATGTGTGTTTCCCTAAAACCCTATTTCCAACAGTAGTTTTAGGCTCCAAGCATCACCAAGGTCCATCTCAATACTCCAACACATGAGGCATGCGCAATATGTTGCGTTTAATTTTGGCCGATTGGATATTGTGTGATGATTATGTCAGGAGGAGAGTGGGGGGCACCTACTATAATACCTGAACTCTTGCATCTAACACATTGAAGTAAACAAGTACAAATTGCATTGGAGAATTTTAGAAAAAGAAATGTATGTGTATTTATTAAGCATACATGATGATCGATTACCTTTATAGTTGTCTATAAAATGGTCCAATTTCATGGCTTTCTCTACATTTATTTGAGCAGTGAGACCAAGGCGCTACTCTTTTCCGTCCATGTACTGATAGATTTTGGAGTTCAATTAGTTACTTGGTTAGTTGGTTGTGATTGTTGAGTTCTCCATTTATGGAAAACGAGTGGATGAGTAGAACCAATTAATAGGCAACAATAATAGCTCAGCTTGGGACTGGATGAGCATTGGAAAGAAGCAAGTTGTGTCCCATAGCGCTCACTATACAATAGAGTGCTATTAAAGGGGGTAATTGAGTTAAGCAAAAGGTTGCAGCTTAACCATTCTTCTTAAACCCTATTCATTAACCTACTTTGGTAGTTGTTTGTAGATTGCCATTCAGTCTGGTAATATTGATCATTTAGTCTCTAGGCTAGGGAACCATCTTTGAGGCACCCATCTTACTCTAAATCGAGCGTAATCGATTTTCTCTTTTCTCTCATAAAATGAGAAAGAGAGAGAGAGAGAGAGAGAGAGAGAGAGAGAGAGAGAGAGAGAGAGAGAGAGAGAGAGAGTTACATGATGTCACAGTTGAAGGGAGCAAGGAGTCTTGGCTACCGATCACAAAACCTGGTGCAAAATATATCTGAGGAGAAAAACATTGGGATAAAGGGTTGTTCTCGTGCTATAGAATGATTTTGTAGAGGAGAACGTTGGGTTGCAATATATAAGATGCATTGCCAAACAAGGATGTACGTATGAGCACTGCAATAGTTAAGTTGAAATGCCCAATTATGAGAAAAGAAGTGTGTGTCTATTTGATATACAGATACACTGATTGAGATTGAGCAAGTTAAAATAAAAAACTTAAACCATTAAAAGGAATATTAACTTTGTATTCTAGTAAAACTTATTAAACTAAAGGCGTATATGATAGTGGATTTGCTTGTAAACAGTGGTAAAGCATCCTCACTTCTTTGTAGGATAAATTTCTAGCTGCTTAAATTTTTGGAACTGTTGTCCCTTGCATTTCATTAACTGGTATCTCATTATGCTCCTAAGCGTGAACTTGTGGTGCTCCAAGTAGAGGTACGGCAGGTTCAATGGTCTTGCAAAGTTAAAATCCTCAGACCTTGGGCAGTGTAGGTGAGGATGTAAATCATGGGAGTCATCACTTGCTCCAATCCTCCTACCATTGCTTTCCTCAAAAACTCCAATTGTAGCCAAGATCAAGAAGTGGGAGAGTTATTTTGGGAGACGACTGGACTAGATGACAAAGGAAGCTACGTATTCAATGGTTTTGTCACATCTCAATAGCGGTAGCAATAGAAGTGTCTCTCCGATGCATCCATGAAGTTCTCATATGGGTGGGCATGTGCCAAGGTACAAGCTTTTTTCTACTTTTTTAAGGGCACCATTAAGGTTGTTTTCATTGAACTCTCCCCCTTCAGAAAATAAATTGCCTGCTGCTGCAGTATCATCGTCCTCACTCCCCTCTTTGTCACCTTGATCAAATCAGCCTCCTCCTCTTCTTGTATGATCTCTTCATCGTTGTAGTTTTCTTGAGAAGCTGAGAGGCACCATACCCTTCATCTAGGTCTTCCTCTTCCATCATAAGAGCTAAAGCAACAGTCGTCATCACTGATGCGGAGAAGGTGGAAGCTTGCTCCTAATCTCTATATTAGAAAACAAGGTCGACCACAGTAGACGAAGGATCAGTTGATCGCCAAGCTACGTCAAGGTTTTCCTTATATCTAGTTTTCCCTCTTTGAGCGTGTACGTTTGAGAGCACGTAGGCTAGAGATGGTGGGCGGGTTCAAACAAGTATATCTATTTTGTCTTTGAAGCTTGCACCCTCACTAATTTCGACGGAGGTGGAGGTAGAGATTGTGATGTCATAAGTAAGGCTGAATTATCTTGTTTCAACTTTAGGAGGAAGTTCTACCTATCCCTCTTGGTTGGAGCTATTAAAATCGCTCCAACGTACCAATTTCTATAGGACCTACCAATCACCTCCATTATCTCCCCATTGTCTTGGTACACACTCACATAATGACTTGATTTTCGTATTAGTGAAATCAAGTTGTGAGGTGATCTCAATTTTCTTGGTATTCTGAGCTTGTGTCTCGAGTATTGCATGCAACATTAGTGATTAATTTCAACATGGTATCGAAGCTCCACTAATCCGATTAGCATTCCCCTTTGCTCCTATAGCTACATTATACTACTCCAACTCCCTTTTTGGGATCTTATGTCAAGCATGGCTATTGACCCAAAGGCAAACAGCCCAAGGTGAGATTGAGGCATACGAAGCCTAGCAAGCCCTAGATATTATGCTCTTTTGGAGCTCATGGAGCACTACCATGATAGGCAAGTACAAATGGTAAGAAATTCTATTACCACTTCAGCTAATTGGCAATTATTAGCGTAGCTATGAACATATTGGTCACAAAGTGATGACGTGGCATATCTTTATTGAACCGGGAAGAGAAGAGCCGAGTAGGGAATGAATGCCAAGATCTAAGTTTGAGCATGAGTAGGCATAGAACAATGCGACCATCCAAATTCAGAACCGCACCATCACTTTGCAGTAGCAGAACAACAAGCCAATCGTCCTTAAAGTTTGATTGACAAAACCCAATCATGAATGATTTAAATTTTGATTTATATTAACATACTTCTTTAACCTTGTTTGAAAATACTGTCTGCAAAATTGATTGAAATAGAAAAGATCACTTTTGAACTATTTTTGGTGCCAATTTGCAATTGCTTGATTCTAAAATTGATTCTAGTTTCAATGATGTCTGAATATCTTTGGCTCGGTCTTTCTTGAGAGGATTGTTTGATGTAGAACCTTTGAATGACACAAACTGGTGGTATGTGGAGCATAAGTTATAAGCTAGAAATTTATGAACATCATTCCAGTGGTTTGTGCCATTTAGTTGTACTTGGAGCCTCCAAGTTCAGTGGTCTGGGGAGTGTTTAGTTGTACTTGGAGCCTCAAAGTGATGCAGGCTACGATTTGGAGAGTTTTTTGTTGTATTAATCCTCTAATCTCATGGCCCGGAGTTTTTTTGAGTTATTTGTAGGGTGAGTGATGAGGTAGTCGTTGAATACTTTCTTATGTGAGACCGTTTTTCTAGGAGGAGTGTTCATTGGTGCTGGTTGTTTTTATGTCTTGTAACATGGATGTGTAAGCATTTGTGTTGTATTGTGATGTGTCAACCATTGAATATTTCTAATTGGGTGAGATTTCTTGGGCATGCAACTTTAGTGCATTGAGACACCCTTTATAGACCAGCACAGTATAGGTGATGACTAATCTGGCTATGCTAGAATATCAAGAGCTTCAATATGGAAAAACTCATGTCATCATCAATTTTTATAGTGTTGAGCCATTTTCTTACATGAAAACACTTGATAACATGGAAGATAGCAAGTAACCACAACTTGTAGTCTCCGATCCACCTTATGGAGTATCATGAAAGGTACACAATACCTAGAATGTTAGGAGACCGAGTCCTAAAATTTTTGCCATGCCAGAATATCAAGAGCTTTGATATGGAAAAACTCATATCATCATCAATTCTTGTAGTGTTGAGCCATTTTCTCAAGAAACTCACATGAAAACAATTGATAACATGCAAGCTAGCAAGTAACCACAATTTGTAGTCAACCCGATCCACCTTATTGAGTATCATGAAAGGTCCACAATACCTAGAATGTTAGGAGACCAAGTCCTAATAGGTGGGATATGGTGACTACTAGGGTCTAGGAGCCTAGAGGCTATGAGCCTAAGGGTTAAGATATATCCTAGGAGTATAGAGGGTAGCTAACCTAGGAGGTGCATAGACAAAAAGGAGCCCTATATGTAGGGGCAAGGCCCATCTATATAGGGAGTTGGTTGGGAGGTGTAAATATAGTTTCCATCCACATATCTCTTATCATGTAGAGGATTTTTGCGATCTAATTATGGAGGTCATGTTATCCCTTTGTATGACAAGGATACTAGAACCACCAAAGTTTTCAGGTGATTTAGTATGGAAGAGGCTATAAAAGCAGTCTCAACATTTTGTATCTTTATTAGGTGACCTAGGGTTTAGCCCTCCCCCCTTTTGAATCTCTTTATGGAATATATCCTTAAAATATTATTTTGAGCAGTGTAGAGTAAGGTACACTATAGAGGCCTTCAAATTCAATAGGTGTGTTTTTCTTCCACTCGACTACAGTAAACACTTGCATGTTACTCTCCTAGATATAGTGGGAACACCTTGAGCATATTTGATTTGCTTTTTTTAGGCTTGTTCCTCGTTTTGAACATTGTTCTCATTGGTTCCTTTTACATTTCCTACTTCCTCTAAAGGTTGTTTAGTGTCGATTGTTGGTCTAGACACTATCTCTCTAAAAGTGGACTTAGAGGAGGTGGTTCCATAAGTTCTTGTAAAGTCTCTATGAGCTTTTTGTGCATTTCCAAGCTCTCTTTCTCTTCTTCTAGATGAGGGTATGTTAGCCATCTTTGTTCTAGAGTTTGGTTGTCTTTAAGTATTGCTTTCATAAGCTTGCAAAATAGCATCAAACGGATCCAAAACCTTATTCACGAACATTAATTCTCCATAACTTGCATTTATTGGGTTAATCGTGTCTTTTGAGTAATTCAACTTCCATTTTGTGTCCTAACTTCTCTCTAGCTTCCGCCAGATCAGTTGCAACAACCACTTGTTCACACTCTCTTTTCACTTTCATCCTTTCCTTTCTAGCGTTCCAAGAGTTTCTCTTGCTACTTATAGCTTGACTAGCAGCTTTGTTTTTCTTTTCTTCTGCATTCTTGTGTGTTTGTGCTCTCATCATGGTGTTGATGGGGGATACTTGGTAGTCTTTTATCCACTTGATGACATTACTTAAATTATGTTGACTAAATATTTTCCTTTCTTGTCTAGGAACAATCAGGTATCGTGTGTGTTTTACCGCATATAAGCTAATAGCCATCAACTGCAACAACATCCTCCGAACACACTCTCTCTCAAAAAATGGTAATATAGCATGGTCCTTTTAGCTGTGGGGCGTGATTTTGTCTTAGTGGGTATTGTTTTTGTTGAACTCTTCTATTGGAAGTGAACATTAAAGTCTTTTGGTTCATGGAGAAGTGTTCTCCCTAAGGTTGGATCACGCTTGGGGGAATCAATTTGTCAATAATCACTTAGGTCATCCTCATACATCATATGATCATTAAGTACTCCATATTTATACCGATTTCCTCATAAGATGGGTTTCACAAATACTAGAGCATGGTTTTTGTGGCTTTATGTAGGTTGTGTGTACCTAATTCACACTCTATGGTTGCTTGGTAGTGGTGGTTGTGGTCTTACTACTAGTTGGGGATTTTAATGGGTCTTGTTGGGTATCTTCAAGTTGGTGGTTGAGCTATTAATTTCGGGATAGATTGAGCATCAATGTCTGTCATTATGGAGCATTTAAAGGCTAAACCCAAAAAAGTAGTTTGAAGGTCAAACTAGTCTGCCTTGGTGGCATTGTTATTGAACATCTATAGAACATAACAAGACATACATAGAGTTACATCAGCATCTAGCACGGAACTAAACAAGTACAAAGTGCATTAGCAAACTTATAAAAAAATTGCATATGTATTTATTACTCTAAATCAAACGTAGTCAATCTTTTCTTATTTCACATAGAAACTCTGTGTGTGTGTGTGTGTGTGTGTGTGTGTGTGTGTGTGTGTGTGTGTGTGTTGGCGGATACGCTGCGACGGACGTCAGCACAACGAGAACTCACCTAACAAGATTTGTTAGCTAAGGACGAAGCTCGACCGGTTGGCGCGTGGAAGCAAGCATAGGGTGTCAATCTACACTCGACCGACTCTCGACTAATTCCTACAGAGGTCTCTACCCAATGTCTAAGCTACAACCTTCAGGAGTGCATAAGAAGAGGTTTCCTACAACGCTTCCAAGAGCCAAATACCCATCAAACATTCTCGAAACGCCACAGAACTTGAAGGAGACCCTACTATCACTAATAGATCGCTCTCCCTAAGGTCTATGAACCAAAATCCCAACCCTAAACACCTGGTGCAAAATCACGTGGGATGTCTGGTCAAAATTTGCAGGTCGTCGTTTCCAAAAACTAAAGTACCTAATGTGTAGCTCTACTCAATGCGAACGCGTGGGTATGCTGAAATGCGAAAACGGATAATGTATGCTCACCGAATCACTAGAGGAAGCTCGCGGGTTGAGATCGCAAAACCAGACCGTACGCCCGCAATGTAGGCATTGGCGCGTAGCTCTCGTCGGGGGCAGCACGCTGCAGTTCTCCGCACTGCATAATTGTCTACAAGGTAAAGAGCCTCCTTAGTTAACTCATTTAACATCGTGCTCCTCTTCATATGTAAGTCCTTCTGGAGATCTTCATTCCTCAGTCCTTGGATAAATATAAGCATAAGTCTGGACTGAGTTGGCAGTTCTTCCACAGGGCAGAACTTAACATATCTTTTTAGTCGTAGGACTGCCTTTCGCACATACTCCCCTTCTTTCTGTTTGAATTTATGGATTTGTGAGACTGTATTATGAGCTATCCCCCTTTGTGAGAATTCCTCAATAAACTCGTCAAACACCTCATCCATAGACTCAAAGTCTCTACGCTCCACAGAGTCAAACCAAGTAGCAGCATCCTCCTCTAGGGTTAGTCCAAACCCTGCAAATTGGGTAGGGAAATCTAACACCTCTTAAGCTCTAGTTACACGCACAAAGGCTGCTACATGATCTCTAGGATCTCTGTTTCCCGTGTATTTCTTGTTTACCCATTTTTGCACTTGAGAAGGTCTAATTCTACGATGGTCTACAAATCTCATCATTGGATCTCCTCGTCCCAATCTATATACCTCGTCTGGCCTTCTGTAGTGGGCGGGTTCCTCTCCTAGTGGTGCTCCTAAGCCGTAATTTTTGACGGTTTTTGCAAGAGATGGTTCATCTCTTCGAACTCACTCTATGGGTGGTCTTCCAGGCTCTGTTGACCCTTGAGTTTTTGGCTTACTCTCGCCTTCATACTGTGAATAGAGTGGTGGTTCTTGTGAATCCCTTAGCCCTCGTGCGGCTGGATAACCATCTCGGTTTAGGTCATGTTCTAATGTTGCACTCTGTCGAAGCCATGCCTGCAATGATGGTTGAGTTGCTGGTTGGTTTTGGTAGTTGAACGTCTGTTGTCAGGTAGAATGTGAGGTCGCGTTGTACTCTTCTGAAAATGGATTTGTCGAGTTTCTAGGGGTGTAGGAAACCCTTGGCACTTCTTCGGGGGCATATGTTGATACTTCTGGAACTGTTGCCTTTTCTACCTCCTCTGGGAGAATATGTTTGTATTCTCGCCCATACCTATCAACAAAAACAATATCCTTCCCCATAGCAATTTCATAAGAGAATAAGTAAAGAACCTTGTCTTTGCTTAATTCATTTGGGTAGGGTTCTTTGCAACGAAAGTAAGAGACTATTCCCTCACTCTCATGCTTGTAAATCCCCACATTCTCATTATAGGTTGAGACCCTGGTTGTTTTCTTATCATACATAAAAAGCGCTCCAGGTCGATCAATGTTTGGAGGCGGTTCTTGAGTTTCTGAAACCATTTTTCCTTTTTCCACGTTATCTCCATATCTATTGTAATCCTCAGGGTTACTAACTATCAGATAGTGGTTCCCCTTTTTGTCTCGGAATCTATCTCCATCATCATAGACTTTCTCTGAGCAGGCCTTTCTTCAATACAAATACACTTGCGTTCTCGATAGACAAAATAAACTAGGGCTCCCCTCAAGTTTGTTCCTTCTAAGAAGATTATAGTGAACTTGGAGTCGTTCAATGGATTTAGGGAGGTGCTTCCTCCTAGCATTGGTCCTTCATTGGAGAAACCTCCTGGCTGTTAACTACCCATCATGAAGAAGGACTTATCTGATGAAGTGTCAGTATCACTACCCTTCTCAATAATCGGTGCTAGTGGATCTAGCCTTGCCTGAGTTACACTCTCTTTGGTGGACACTAAGCTACCCTGATCACTTGCCACCTTTTGGTCTCTAAGAATGCGTCTTCCTGATCTTAAATTCATCAAACTTAGCAATGCAATTTAACACAAATCCAACCACTCACCTGGTAAAGAATCAGTTTCCGCACAACTTCTTGCTTTTCGCTGAATATACCTGTACACAAGCGTTTAATTTCGGCAATCAAATCAAAGCATTTAACCGCTAGAGGTGGTCTTAGTAATGATTGGTATAACTGGAGGGTTAACCTCAACCACTAGTGTATTTTATACACTTCTGATGTTCTTGATTAGGTCTGCTAATCTGGAACTGTACTTCCCTTGGATGTTGGTCAATTTACATGGAAAGTCTTAATTCCGTCTTTGCTCTGTCAAAAGGTCAAACAAGGTCCAAATTCACTTCTAAAAGAAGTTCTGGAACTCTTAAGTCAATTGGAACATCATTGTATGTCCTCAGTGAGTTTTTCACTTCCATAAGCCCCAGTAGACATCCTACGCGTAAGATGTCTCCTACTTTGTTTTGCCTGGTTTTTGTACTATAGACTCCCCTTGATGTGTTGAGTCCACATCTGTTTTTACTTTTTGATTTGGACACCTATAAGCTGGTCAATGGATCAAAAATCTGTTCTAGCAGCCTGGATGTTGTTCTGACCAGTCAAATCAATTCCAATTTGGACCAAAATTGACTAGGAGGCCTGCCTCAGGCTATACAACACCCTGCTATGCCTACAGTCAGTTTCTGGCTTCAATTTCATGCATTAGACATTCTACGTGTAGCATGTCTAATTGCTCAAAATGGCTTCAAATGCAAAGAACAGACTCCTCTTGAGCTGCTGATCACTTTGGTATGCTCAAATCTGGGTTTGGAGTGCCAAATCACACAGAACACATCATACGCGTAGGATGTCTTTTTGGCCTGTTTGACCCAGACTTGAGCCACAACTTCCCCTTGATGTCAGCAACCCAGTGCTATGCTTAGATTTTTGGTTTGGATTTCAAAAGACCCCAATTTTAGCTGTTCTAGCCCTTTTCTGTCAAAGATGCTAAAGTCTGCTTAGAACCCAATTTTCTCACCCAATTGAGATGAAACCCTTCTTAGGCACTCAATAAATCATGCAGATCATGCTCATGCAGCCACCCTATGGTTTTGGTCTTAAAAAAATGCCTTGGCACAATTTGGATAGGATGTCTGGCAATTTCTATCTATCTGGCCTTATCGTGTCAAGATATGGTCAAATTTCCACTTTCCAGGTGAAATAAGGGTAAAACCTACCTTCTGAACACACTCGTCAACTCAAAATTTCAAAATTCCCACCAGATCAACCTGTAGATATCCTACGCATCGGATGTCTCCTGGCTTAAAATTTATTTTTTTCCTGATAGAAATGCTCCTGATGCTCTGCAGCTCTCTCAGAAACACTCACAACAACTTTTGAACTTCACTTCAGCTTTCAAACACTCTTTTGCGTCTTTTACAACCTTGTGATGAACCTAACAGCAAGTATAACATGCATGAAGTGCTCTAGATCATGAATCATGATGTCCTACTTACCCTACTCCTACTCATCATGTGAAATGGTGATATTGGTGTTTCAGTTGCTTCCTGGCCTCTCCGGACTCTCAAGCTCTCCTTTCACCGCTTCTACCACTCCAACTCCTACTCATCAACTCAACTAAGGCCTAAAAACTATCTAAGTCTACCTAAGTCTACCTAAGTCGAAGGATCTAGGCCAAACACATGCTCCCTAGACTCCCTCTGAGACCTTGAGAGTCCTCCACCCACCCTCTGATCCTATCTAAATGTAAAACGAGACTCTTGCAAGCCAAAGAATCCCTATCCTCAAGGACTAGTCTCGGTCACCTACCTAGGGTTTTCGTCCCTGGCAGCGGCGCTAATGTTGGCGGATACGCCGCGACGGACGTCAGCACAGCGAGAACTCACCTAACAAGATTTGTCAGCTAAAGACGAAGCTCGACCCGCAGACGCGTGGAAGCAAGCAAAGGGTGTCAATCTACACTCGACCGACTCTCGACTAGACTCTCGACTAATTCCTACAGAGGTCTCTACCCAATGTCTAAGCTACAACCTTCAGGAGTGCATAAGAAGAGGTTTTGTACAACGCTTCCAAGAGCCAAATACCCATTCTCGAAACGCCACAGAACTTGAAGGAGACCCTACTATCACCAATAGGTCGCTCTCCCTAAGGTCTATGAACCAAAATCCCAACCCTAAACACCCGGTGCAAAATCACGTAGGATGTCTGGTCAAAATTTGCAGGTCGTCGTTTCCGAAAACTAAAGTGCCTAATGTGTAGCTCTACTCAATGTGAACGTGTGGATATGTTGAAATGCGAAAACGGATAACGTATGCTCACCGAATCACCAGATGAAGCTCACGGGTCGAGCTCGCAAAACTAGACCGTACACCCACAATGTAGGTATTGGCACGTAGCTCTTGTCGGGGGCAACATGCTGCAGTTCTCCGCACTCGATTCTGACCACCAGTGCACGCGTAGCGTCAAGATGAAACTCTCACTCTCTCTCGTTCACAGTACGCTCACTCACAGACAGAACTTTTTTAAAAATGACAAAAGGTTTTTCCATTAAGATCAGAAAGTGGTATAAATACCTTACAATCTCAAACCCTAATGTTCCAATTTAACCATCTACTCAATCTAAATGTCAAAAATGGGATACAATCTGGAAGCTTCTGTAAGGCCCACTATTTACAAAGGTGAAATGTTTGTTTTTCTCAATAAATGAATAATTACAAAAAATAATATTCCACCGAGCCCCATAGGGTGTGTCCCGCTGCTGAGAGAGAGAGAGAGAGAGAGAGAGAGAGAGAGAGAGAGAGAGAGAGAGAGAGAGAGAGAGAGAGAGAGAGAGAGAGAGAGAGAGAGAGAGAGAGAGATAGAGTTACTTGTTGTCACAGTCGGAGGGATCAAGGATTCTTGGTTGTCAATCAAAGGGCCAAAACATAGCTGAGGAGGAAAACACTAGGATAAGGGGTTGTTCTTGTGCTAAAGAATGGTTATGCAGAGGAGAATATTGGATTGCAATATATAAAATGCATTGCCAAAGAAAGACATGTGTTGACTCACATCAACCACCTAGAAATAAGTTGAACATGTACATAGTGCATTGAGCATTGCAATACATAAGTTGGATTGTCCAACTGTGAAAAAACAAGTATCTATAGATATGATGATCGAGATTGAGCATGCACTAGTGAAGAAAACATGTAGCTAAACTAAACTTAAGGAAGCATTGACAATCTCAAAAAAATGTAGAAAGCATCAACAAACTATAAGAATCAAATTGCACTATCGACCTGATAATCGTATACGGGTGTCGTCCAATTGTCCAAGCAAGAGGACAATTGTTGAGTCAAGCTACATAAAAGCAATGTGAATAGTCAAACATTTTGTCTTGCAATGAAGCATGATAAAGTAAGTATATAGTGCACGTCATGCAAAATTGCCATACAAAAGTATGGTGGAGAGTTGGCACTGTGGTCTCTCCAAAAATTATAAGAAATGGAAGTCGTGCCCCACCCCATAGGATTTATGTGTTGGACCAAACAAATGCATAAGCATGGAAAATTGGATATAGATAATGGACCTTGCAGTGTTGTCGAGTTGGATTCGTGGTTGTGTAGTCAAGTGTCTACTATTGTGAATATATGTACTAAAATAGGAGAGATTTGGTCCTTGTTTTGATTTGACACCCACCTTCTCTCTCTGTCATCACGGTTAGAAATCCCAAGGAATGGTCTCTTCATATTTTCCACCTTCTCTCACATCAATCTTGTCTACCACAATCTTCATCATGGTGTGGATCATGTCTACTACGATCTCCATCATCATCTCTTTACAAATTTTTCTATCATGTCAATTATTACGTTCACTTCTGCTACCATGTCTACCATCACCACTACTTCCGTGTTGTTCCTCTTCTTTCAATTTAGCTTGATACTCAAACTTATTTGATTCTTCCTATATCATCAAGGATAAAAAGCCGAAGGAAGGCTGAGTACTTCTGTTTCTATTTCAACCTTTTTTTATAAAGCCTATATAGCCACTAAAAGACTGGATATGGTTGTAGGAAGTAAAGGTGGTGGATGCAGATGGTTGAAGAAGTTGTCTTCCATT
Organism: Adiantum capillus-veneris; assembly: GCF_014529385.1. Lineage (NCBI taxonomy): Eukaryota > Viridiplantae > Streptophyta > Polypodiopsida > Polypodiales > Pteridaceae > Adiantum > Adiantum capillus-veneris. Next base: position 12,251,548 of record NC_140946.1, on the reverse strand, counting down.
GAGGACATGTAGCAACATGTGTTGTCAAAGGGGCCATCAAGTCCACCTACATGCACTGCTTTGGTAGCCAGAGGGATATTGGTAGTTTCTCCTTATATGCATTATTGCTTTAGGGGGGAAGACAGCTGGTCAGAAAACTTTTTTTGAAGCTGTCAAGAAAAGTTTTGATTCCAATTTCATGATTTTCTCTCACCAAAAGCTACTTATGAGCATGTGCACACTCAGCCCACATGGAAGCATGGATTCACCTTTCTCCATCTCTCGCTTTTTCAAACCTATATACTACCACTCCAATATATAGGATACATTCGACACCCTCGGCAACAACAATCTTGTCATGCTACAATCTTTGTGTTCATCATCATCATCATCGCCATCATATACATTGTATATATCCCTACCATCATCATGCTCTCTGTGAGTCCTCTCTAACATGGTCTTCATACTTTCTCTCATGTCGATCAACAATCTTCATCATGTCGATCATATTTACTATAATCTTCATCATCATCTCTTATATAAATTTTGATGACATGTCAACTTGTTGTGTGCACTTTTGCTATCATGTCTACCATCACCACTGCTCCATGTTGTTCCTCTATGTTGAGTTGAAGACTTGAAGGCAGAGAGGTAGTATGTGCTGGGAGGAACATGCAAAGAGTAGCATAACCAATAAATCACCTCTGGAGATTCTCTTGCAAAAGGATTGTGCTTTTCAACACCTTCGCGTAAATATCTAGTTGTTCACACAAATATGGTTAATTACCATCGATGTTTATTATTATTTGAGTAAGCTTTGCAGCGCTGCCATTGATTTTGGACAAGGGAAATGGCTTGGATCATGTCAAGTGGCTGCTTGTAGGCTCTAGGAACCATAGTAACACATTAGTCTTACCAAGTAACAAGTGTGGTGGTCTACCCTTAAGATGGTCCCCATGGTTGTGATCATGGTCTCAAAGTAAACTTGGCCCTCATCCAATAATCTTGTATGAATCTATGCATCAAGCACAATGCTAAAAGTCACCAAGTATGGCTTAATGATTTACTCTATCAGCTTCCCAAATAACTTGACAATGAACCCATCCTTCCTTGCCGAAGAATATCCTACTATTAATGCATTCAGGATCCCCACATTGCAATTTGGAAGCTCATCAACCAATTCATGTGCTTGTGCAAGCATTCCAAAAGTGGCATACCTGCCTACAAAGGCAGTGCCAAGAACCATATCAATGTGCAATGGCCCATTCTCCCTAGCTATGTCAGCATGTATTTTGTGACCCTTGCATGAGGCTCCTAAGATGCTGGCCCATCCTCCCTAGCTATGTCAGCATGTATTTTGTGACCCTTGCATGAGGCTCCTAGGATGCTGGCCCATCCTCCCTAGGTATGTCAGCATGTATTTTGTGACCCTTTGCATGAGGCTCCGAAGATACTGCAAGATTTTATTATGAAAGCAAAAGTGAACACCATCTGGTTTCATGCCAATCCTGCACATCTACTCAAAACATGTCAAAGCTTCATAAAAAAGCTCATGTTGGGTGTATCCTGCAATCAGTGAATTCCAAGAGACTACATCGCTGAATAGAAGCCTGATGAATATCTCTTGTGCTTCTACAAGCATGCCACTTGCAAACATATCAAGTAAGGACTTGGCAGTGATAGTGTCACTTTCTAAACGCCGATCATTCAAAATCTTAGTATGTATCTGTTGGCCCTCATGTGGAGCACATCTTTTGTATTTCCATGAAATCACATCTCAAATTTCCACATCTTGGAGCACTACCAAGTAGATCACACTTAACATACATATCCCTCAATGCATTGGAGACCAAAATTCTTTTCTTAACAAATTATCTTAAACAATTTGAGCATGCAGTTTGTGAACCTAATTTCTACCTCAGTGTTGTGTGCTTTCGAGGGCTTTGCTATTGTTGGTGACTGGGGGACCCTGTTGGCCGTACGATTTCAATCAAGGCAAGTGGCCACGTCCAAGATTTGGAATGGGAAAAATGATATAAGGCTCACCAAGTAATCAAATTGAGTATGAAAGACCATGACTTATTTTTCTCTAGGTTGAATTCAACCGCTTGTATATATTTTTGGGACATTTAAAATGTTATTTACATAGGCTTGCCTCACACTTCAAAGATAGTTTTCAATCACAATGCACGTGCATCATGTGGATGTGTAGACCTCACAACACATGTGTGTGTGTGTGTGTGTGTGGGGGGGGGGGGGGGGGGGGGGGGGTGAGAGAGAGAGAGAGAGAGGTTGGGAGGGGGGATGAGGGGACCATAGCTATTTTGAATGTCATTGTTATTATACTGGAACAATAGCAAAAGGCCTCAATATCTATGTGACAATCTTCCATTCAAGCGCACGCACACACACACACACACACATACATGTATATATGTGTGTGTGTGTGTGTGTGTGTGTGTGTGTGTGTGGGGGAAAATTACCAAAATGCCCTCCTAAATTGTGGAAATTCTTAAAATACCCCTCAAATTTAAAAAATTCCCAAAATACCTCCCATATTTTGTCAAAAAATCCCAAACTGCCCTTCAAATTTTCCAAAATTCTCAAATTACCACTGGATAGGAGACTAAACATCCCCAAAGACAATTTTTTTTGTAGATTTTCATAGGAAGATTGATTGTCTATCATTGTAAGATGTTAAAACTAGAGTTTGAGTTGGTTAAGTAGGCTTTAACGATGAATTGTAATATTATTTTTAGAGAAAAATGTGTTTTTTTGCTAGCTAATTCATGGGAAAGTATGTGTTAAGCAGTCAAAAATGAATCTCAATTGTCAAAAGGAATAAACTCTAAAAATTCCAAAGCAATTCACCCAAAAAAGACACAAGGGTACTTTGGGAATTTTTGAAATTTGAGGGGAGAGGGAGAAATAGATCAATTACATGCATGATTCAGGTCATAGCCTCAATTTTGCACCACATCCTAACATAATGGCCAAAACTCTTGCAAAAATAAACAATCGAGCGACCTTATTTTGATTTCATTTTTCACATTTTAAGATGCAAATGACATGAAAGTGTACACGAACAAATAGTGTGTTACCTTATTATACTAAGCTACTTATGCATTATTGTGATTAGCTGATGATGTAAACCATTACCATGCTTGTACACAAAACATAGATAGAGATGCAAGCGAGGCATCTAGAGAGCAACATAGAGAGGTCTTAATATTAAAAAAAAGACAACTCGTCTCTTTAGAATTTGAAGCTTTCTTGTTACATTGGAGACTATGAGCCCTAATCTTAAAACTCTACTCTTAGACATGAAAACTTTTATAATTACACAGTGTAGCAATTATGAGCCTTCATCTTTCAAAACTTGCTAGCTTACCCATTTTTTTGTACTTCTCTACTTGGTAGCACTTTTGTCAACCCTAGGTAGACTAAGGGAAAGGTGTCCTTCTTATTGTATATATGGTTATGATGTGCCGCTATTACGATGTCTTGCTCATAAGAAAGACTCAAGGATAGAAGAAAGTAAGAGAGTGCAACAGAGACATTGAATCCAATTCCTATCATTGAAACCAATTCTATAACCCACTCCATTTTCAAAAAAAGAAAATTATTACATTGACTTCTTTTAGATTTCATCTCTTCACACCATGCTAACTTATCTAATCTCTATAATCAAGCTTGGTAGCATTGCTAGATAAAGATAGACCAAAAGGAGGACTCTGTGTGTGTGTGTGTGTGTGTGTGTGTGTGTGTGTGTGCCCACCCCAATAGAAGTAGAGCACTTATAATTTTGTTGAACAAGGTCTAGCACCTCATGAAAAATAATGTCTATGAGAAGCTCCCAAGCTTGGTATCAAAGAATACCGTTTGCATCATCTTACATATATTCATGTTTGTTAGAATCTATCAAGAGGTGTCATGCATCACTTTTAGAGATGCAATAGACTATACACGTGGAAAGAGAGTATTGATAGTGTTCCACTTGGAAGAGAAGATAACCCTATGAGAATAGAGGTGATGTTTCCTTGAGTACTTGTACAACACAATTAAGCTTGTATAGCTTTAAGGAAGTACTAGGTAGGTAATATTTTCATTTACTCAATTCCTATATACACCCTATGCTAGGAGAAAGGGAACTATAATCTTTGTGCACGAAGCCCTTGTAACCACTTGGTACCAATTGAGTTTATTTTGATCATGATATGGGTGAGGAAAATAAGTGTTGCTAAACAAGCTTGTGAGGATGAAGGGTTAAGGTAATATTTTCAGACGGTCTTTATAACTAGACTTAGTTCCACATATGATTACATCCTATGATAGCTAAGCCTCTAGAGGGAGGTCTTGGTAGCCCTACCCATGGTGGCCTAGAAAAATCTCCCCCCTCCCCCCAAAAAAAAATAAAAATTTGGCTACTTGGGAGATGTTCACCCTCTTGCCCCTCCTATTGGGGGAACTAATGTGATCTAGGGTATTGTGCTCGGTCTGGCGTGGTGTTTTGCATGTGTGATAGAACTTTTCTTCATCATAGCATCATTGAGTCACTCTTTTGAAGGTGCATGGATCTCCTCAAAGGCCTAGTTTGTATTTTTTGTTGGCTACTACTCGAGCTAGACTCCGTCTGGGTGGGTGATGGTATATGGTTGGTGGAGTCCCTCTTGTTTGGTGATGGAGCTCCTAGGCTCCCCCCATATTGTGATTGTATGCTCTCAGTCTTCTTTATGTTGGTTCTTTTTTATAGGACGGCTCCCTTATTAGCTTAGGAGGGCCTCCCAATCTTAGAAAAATAAAAGTCCTTCCAAAACATCTGAAGTGCATAAGTGAAGCTCCTGAGTTTAGAAAACGAAAAGACCCATGAAAATGGAAATTCAAAAGACTTGTCATGTCCTATAAAGAGGTGGTCTAGTGCACATTGATACATTTATGTGTTTCTAATGGCAGGACCTACTACCTGGCTCTATTTTCAGTTTTCATTACATAGAATCCCCCAAGATGCTTTAGCATCTCCATTCAACTCACAATTTAAAACCAATCCTAATGGGTAGGATTTGACCTCATCCCGTAGAGAGTATAAAGCTCAACCTTAACCACTAGGCTACAAGCCCACAGTACCCTTTGGGGTGCCCTTAACTACTAAAAAAAACAACAACCCCCCCCCCCCCCCCCCTTCTCTTTTTCCTTTTTTTCTCCACCCTTCCCTTTTGCTTCCCCCCGCCCCCCAAAACTAATTAATGGGTTTCTCAAAAACAACGTTTTGGGGACCTACTAGTCGTTTCCATACTGGGTGTATTCGCACTTCCATTAATTAATTTCCAAGCATGATTCGTTTTCGAATCATTAATCAGAAGGAAAAGTTATCCTCCACATCACACGCCCGTCGGCCCCCGTGCAGGATGGAATCTGTGATTCCCATGCACCTTCCCCTGCATCGCGGTGGTTGCTGCCTTCTGCCCTCCCTCACCATCGTCCAAGCCCACAGCAAACCGGAGCTGTAAGCCCACCATCTCGCCACACTCTGCATGCTCACGATCGTGAAAAATGGCGTGCCTCCTTCATGCTTGGGTCCGTCTTTTGTACACGGGGCCTCCTTGTGAGAGAGAGAGAGAGAGAGAGAGACAGAGAGAGAGAGAGAGAGAGAGAGAGAGCGCCTTGCGTCCGCCTCTGCTTCTCCTCTACTGGGCTCCACTGCTCTTGTGTGCGTTGTTGTGCCCCGTGAGCCCTACGCCATCCCTCTCTATCTTGCTACCCTTGCGACAGTCCGTGTGTATCCAGAAAATATCCCCTCCTTTCGGGACTCACCGTGATTGCAATATAGAGAGAGGCAGCACTACGCTCCTTCGCGACAAAATCCCCCTCGATCCTCGCGCTGGCACTGACGCATGGTGCTTCTTCCACTTTCTCTCCCCCCTCTACATGCCATACTGCCCTTTTTCTCCCCAAACCTCCCATCGGCGTCTCCTTAGATTCTCCTTAAAATAAATGAGAAAAAGATTCCATGCGAAACACTCCAGTCTTCAAAGGAAAAAGGGTACCGACTCTATTGCAAGGTTCAGACCCACGCGCACAAATAGCCCCCCATGGCGATGGCGACCTCCGCAATCGCTGTAGAACGCCCATCAGGACAACCCGCCCCGCATGGCGATGGAGATCTCTGCAGTCGCTCCATCCGCGCCCAGATCTTTGCTCCATTGGAAAGCCAGCCCCCACCTGTCGCTATGTCCTACCCCCATCCCCATCTCTCCATCGTGACGCACACCATGCCTGCCATGGCCAACAGTTTGGAAGGCAAGCCCGCCCTGCAGATATTTCCTACCCCCGTCCCCATCTCTCCATCGTGACGCGCACCATGCTTGCCATGCCTAACAGTTTGATGCACGTTTGTGCCGAGAGAGAGAGAGAGAGAGAGAGAGAGAGAGAGAGAGAGAGAGAGAGAGAGAGAGAGAGAGAGAGAGAGAGAGAGAGAGAGAGAGAGAGAGAGAGAGAGAGAGAGAGAGAGAGAGAGAGAGAGATATGCGAATGTGTTCCCTTCTGGCTCCAAGCTCTCGTCCTCATCCTCTTCAAGGACTTCTTCTTCACCAACAGCTTCAAGCTGTTATAGAATTGACATTTTACTATTTATTGCAGCTGACAGGTGGAAAAGACTAGACCCAGCTTGGCCTATGCAAATGTATTTGTATATCATGTATATTTTATTATTCAAGTGCTCTTTTATGAGCTTTGGCCATTCATGACCGGCAGGCCAGTTTGTACTCACTTTGACCATTCAAGAATCTATAAATTAAATACGTGCAAGAGGGAAATGGTCACTCTTGCACGGGGGGAGATTGCACCCAATGTCTATGTTGCTCTTCCCTCCTCTCCTCTCTCCCCTCTCGACGTGCTGGTGTAGCACTCCACTCTAGGAGGTGCACCTGCACGTGCTCTCTCAATCTCTCTCGCTCTCTGTCTCTCTCTGTTCGTATTGTGCTCGATTATGGATTTGTGCGAGTCGACAGGTACGTAGATTTATTCGTTTATGTCTTGCTATGCGCTATTTTGAGTATTTTGCAGGGCGCTCTACGCTTCTAGCTGTAGCAGTGGTATCAGAGCTTTGGCTACATTCTTGGGGTTGCAACAATCATAACTATCAAGATTATCATGATCAAAGATAAGCCTTGTCTCTGTTAACCTTTATTCTTTTTTTTAACGTATTTTAAGATTTTGCATAAATTATTATCAATCCCATAAGATTTTTGTCGTGTTTGAATTGTGTAGAACTTGTAAATTCTGTAGTCAAACATATAACAGATTATATAGAGATTACTCTGTGTACAAGGATAACAGAGAAGAGAGAAACTTATGTAATCTACGTGACTTAGAATAATCTCAAATATGGGCTTGACTAAAATCTTAGGAATAACAAGGGCAGTTTTATGAAAGAGATGAAGCTCGAGTTTCAGAAGAAGAAGAAGAGTGTGCTCCTCATAGGAAGCACCCCTCTGGAGATAAGGAAAGCGGTAAGCATCTTAGCTTCAAAAAAATGATTTCGATTCACTTATATATGACATACGGCTTTCAAGATTGAAGAAGATGAGGGAATATTAGACAAGAAGAGGTAGCACTCAAAGAGAATGAGAGTAGCTTATTATATTTTTCGTCAGCAAGGTTCAACAAGGCACACTGTCAATAGTGACCACCACCATGTTACCCTACAGCATGATAGTACCACAACGTCGTTGGTCCGAGGATAGCAACTCCACAGAAACAAGCCCAAGCAGGGAGCAACTAACATGGTAACTGCAAATTTGGAGGGCTGACCTTGTGGCTGCAGCATCGATAACGGCTAGGAGCACATACCAGGACTAGTGCCACCAAAAGAAGAGGTGCTCAATAAAACTCTTACAACAAGTGAAGATCACCAAAATAATGGTGGCGGCAGCACGAAAAGGAATGGCTACGAAGACCATGCACCAACTTAGCACCACCTGGTCCTGACCTCTGCTTTTTCATGTGTAGCTCCTGTAACTTGCACTAACTCTGCCCCATCCTCCTCACATTCCCGTTTGCATGGCTACTGCCAGTTGATGGAGCCTCCCTTTTGCATGCAGCTAGTCGCCAACTTTTCTCTCTCTCCCGCCCTCTCAGTCAGCTGCTGCCCATGAGTTTTCTTTATATCTCCCCCTTAGTTGGATACAGTACACTTGTGGCCAGCGTCATTCCTCTCTCTCTTTCTCTCTCTCTCTCCAACCGCCGTCCAAAACTAACTCTCTCTCTTTATTTTTCCCCACCCCCGGCGGCTGTGGACTGCCAACCCACAAGTACACACAAGGGGCAGCCTCATCTGCAGTCCGAGTAATTGTTGTCCTCTCGCAGTTGCACACACAAACCCACTCTTAAGTTTTTCAGCCATGCGGACTTGCTCTTTGTAGTGGCCGAACTGGTGCCACCTAACTCTCTCTTTCTGTCTTCAGTTGTCCCCCCACGCTCTCAGACCTACCGCCTTTCCTATCTCTTTTGAGCACCCATGCAACAGTTGATTGGAGACCTTCTCTCCTCCTCATCCCCAGACTGGAGCGCATAGAATGCATCTATAGCGGGCATGTAGCACTCGCCTGCCTGCATTCACATGATGCCGTGGTACCACTGCTCATTGCTTCTTATGTAATAAGCTGCAATATTGGTGCAACTCCATGGGATCCATTGCACATCCATGCTCCCTCGCTCACTCGACATAGTTATTATGAACGAACAGATTCCCGGCAAGCAGTTTCTGTGGAGGAGGCTCTATGGAGAGCACAAGCCATGTCTGATGCTGATGTTGATCTTTGCGGATGCATTGTGTCCCAAATATGAGCTACACAATTTTTGTAAGATTGTACATGGTACAACCAAAATGGCAACCACACTGTAGGGATGTGGGAGAACCCCATTCTGCCTCATATAGAATTGGAGGAGTTGGGATTCACAATTGTGGCTTACCCATAATCGCTTATGGCAATGCAGGATGCTTTATGTGTTCTAAAGAGTGGTCGCATGCCACCTCCAACAAACCTCCCTTCTTTTGCGGATATCCAAAAGGTTGTGGGTTTTGAGAGGTATTCTGAGGAGCAGAGCAGCTACTCAACTTCTTCATGTCCAAAATTTGATATACAGCAAGAGATGCAATTCCAAACAATTGATGCAGACCATGGAAATTATCCTCGAAAAACAAAACCTTCTTGACCTGGTGAATGGCATCTCTGTGTGTCCAGCGTAGGTACATCCTCCCACAGTAGCCAATACTCAGGCCATTGCTGATTGGAAAAAGGAAGACCTTAATACGAGGCTTGAACTCCTCCTTCATATGGAGGACACCCAGAAACAAACGGTGAGAACATTGACCACCGCACGCGAAATCTGGACAAGACTCATGGAAACCTATGAGCATAAAGATGTTGCAAGTCAGATTATCAACCTGAAAAACCTTGTCAACATGACTATGTCTAATGATCAAGACACTCCCAAATTTGTCGAGTCTTGGTGACTCCTACTGGATGAGACAATTCTCTCCGGTGTCGACTTGACCGCTAGTGTGCAAGCAATGTTATTACTTGCTACTTTACCATCTTCCTGGCAGTTGTATCACTACAAGAACAGCGGCACAACTCACAATTCCTACGCTCATACCAGCTATTCTTCAAGAGAGTATTCTCCGCAAGTCAGTATCTCCATCAGGTGGTGGTTCTTCCATTTCTATGTTTGTTCGACCTTCACGAAAACCCTATCAAACCTGACGGCAATCTACATCATCACAATCTTATCAGAAATCATCACGATTTAAGTCCAGATCTAAATATCCTTCTACATCTGGCTTCCGTCTCGTCAAACCACATTCCAAAATTTGTGGAAAAAGTGGTCATTTAACTACTGATTACTGACATAAAAATAAAAGGAGAACATCTGGCAATCAGGCTCATTATGCCTCAGATTTAGGCTCCTCTTCCTCCTCACGAAGCCACTCAGAGTGTCACACTCCTGGCTCAGGAAGTCAATCAGATGGTAGTGCTCACATAGCATTTATGGCTCTTCACGAACCTGAAATTAACTCAGACACCACCTGGATCCTTGATACTGGAGCTACATGTCATCGTAACTGGCTTCACAACTATGAGCCACTCATCACCAATTTTTAAATTCTCTTTGGCAACAATAGTGTTCAATATGCAGAAGGCACTGGTACAGCCAACATAGAGCTCTCCGATGGAAATGTCGTTGTTGTCGACCATGTGCTATATGTCCCAAATTTAGCCAAAAACCTAATCTCTTTGAGTCGCCTCACTAGCGGTGGCACAGCCATAGAGTTTCTTCATGACTACTACCTCGTAAAGCATATCCTTCCAACCGGCCGTACCTATGTTGTCGCTTGCCCCAAAATCGGTCGGCTATATCTCCTTGGTCATTCACCGATTTTGGAAGAAGTGCATTCAGCCATCACAGACGATACTACATCTTATACCACTTCACTATCGCTCTGGGCATCTCAATGTACCTACAATGCAACATATGGTGCGAACAAAATTAGTTCAAAATCTGCTCTTTGACCCAAAAGGCGCCATTTCTCTGTGTGAAGGATGCATTTTTGGAAAAACTCTCGCATCAAAAGTTTCCTAGACGGGCTGAACGTACATCGCAGCCGCTAGAATTGGTCCATATTGACTTGTGCGGTCCAATCCAAAAGTCGTTGACATCTAATACCTACTTCATCACCTTTATTGATGACTATACGCGTTTTACTACCATAAACGTTTTGAAAGATAAAACTAAAGAAACCATTAATGATGCCTTTAAGGCATACCACACCTTAGTAGAGTCACAATTAGAACTCAGACTAAAAACATTACAATCTGACAATGGATCTGAGTTCACTAATCATCTCTTTAAGGGCTATTGTACTGCTCATGGGATACTTCAAAGGTTTACTGTGCCATCTACATCTCAGCAGAATGGTCTGGCTGAGTGGAAAAAAAAATAGAACCTTGCTGGATTCAGCTCGCGCTATGCTTCATGTTGCTAGCTTCCCCCCCCCCCCCCCCCCCCCCCAAGTTTTTGGCAAGAAGTTGTTACTACTGCATGTAAAGACATTGATACCTTTTTCCCAACACCTATGGGAGAAGGCTCTAAAGACATATGTCGGTTTAAAGACATTGATAACTTTTTATCTTGTTTACTTTCTTTTCAAATTCCAATTGTCAAGTCATTGTGCCAGCAATGTACATCTTAAAAGTATAATCACATACTAATATTAAATTGAATTCTAGATAGACTGGATATTTTTTTCTTTCATTGCAAAATACTAACACAAAATTACCAGTTGCAGTACTCGTACCTCTCCCCATATGCCACTAATGGTATAAATACAGGATACCCTCATGGAAATTTTATAGAGATGCTTTGTCAATAAGCTATGTAGCTACTCCGGTGAGCTAAGGTGCTTTAGGATACTGCACAACAATTCGTAAGTGCCTTGATATACTGCATTGTGATGTCAACAACATAGTAAATATTTTTTTTCCTTTATGTCTTGCCTAGTCCATTGGTCACAGACACACAGATTCGCCGATTTAGGCAGTGTGTAGATACTCATCTTGGTGCAGATTCGCCGATTTTGGCAGCACATTGATAAATTGTAGATTCGTGATTTTTAAACTTATACCAAATGCAGATTCTCCGATTTAGGCAGCATTAGTGCAGATTCGCCGATTTAGGCAGCACGTCTTATTGGTGTAGATTCGCCAGTTGAGGCAACACCAATCACAAAATCATGTTGCAGTGGCTGGCCACCACTGTAACTGGTATGATTTTGTTACCCGGGTACATAATAAACAGTGATTTGGATTTGGACTTATATTGTGGAATTGGAATTGGATTGGGATTTGGTATCTGGAGATTATTATGGCAGTGTTTCTGTGACGAGACTTGACATTATGATATTAATGATAAGTGTGACCAATGATATCCTCATTCACCAGGGTATGACATATACTGCTTATTCTAGTGGTATGGGACACTAGAATAGGTAGTATGTGGATGACGGCAGGCATAAGCTAATGTTGTTTAGTTTCATAAATTTTTCTTTTATTATGTGATGTTTTTGACACAACATACTAATCACTGTTTTTGACAAGTATTGTTTGCAGATTTTTATCTTCGCAACTGAGGACAGTTGCTTTCCAACAGAGAGGTATGTTATAGAATTGACATTTTACTATTTATTGCAGCTGACAGGTGGAAAAGACTAGACCCAGCTTGGCCTATGCAAATGTATTTGTATATCATGTATATTTTATTATTCAAGTGCTCTTTTATGAGCTTTGGCCATTTATGACCGACAGGCCAGTTTGTACTCACTTTGACCATTCAAGAATCTATAAATTAAATACGTGCAAGAGGGAAATGGTCACTCTTGCACGGGGGGAGATTGCACCCAGTGTCTGCATTTCTCTTCTCTCCTCTCCTCTCTCCCCTCTCGACGTGCTGGCGTAGCACTCCACTCTAGGAGGTGTGCCTGCACGTGCTCTCTCAATCTCTCTCGCTCTCTGTCTCTCTCTATTCGTATTGTGCTCGATTATGGATTTGTGCGAGTCGACAGGTACGTAGATTTATTCGTTTATGTCTTGCTATGCGCTATTTTGAGTATTTTGCAGGGCGCTCTACGCTTCCAGCTGTAGCACAAGCTCCTACAGAGACGCAGAGGAAGAGCTAGTGGCCTGTGCTTCAAGCCTCGAGCAAAATACACACAAGACACTTCCACTCCTCTCTCTTCATATCTCTCCGCCGCGTGCGCATGCACTTTCCCGCTTCCAATAAAAATAAAAAGCACCCCTTGGTCATGAGATTAAATTTCTCAAATCAAAAGATAAAAAAGTCTGCAGCTTTTCACAAGCGACTGATTGTGAAGATGCTAAAACCTGAATTCGATATCTTAACCCTTGTTTCCGTTTATTCTCCCACATGAAGTGATCAATTTAATATGATAAAATCATTTGGGTTGGTTAGATATTAGATATTAGATTGTATGACATTACCTCTCTCTTGAAATCATAGTCGTCCTCGACTATGAGGTAGAAGAGATAAAGCCTTAGTCATTAGTCAATTTTACTTAGTGGGTAGAGGATCCCTTTTTACCCTACGACATCTTTCCAAGATGGATGACTAATCCATTTGGTGCTTGGGAGACATAGCTACCGCAAGCATGTCTGCTCTTTAGTCCATTTCATTCTCCCAAAGTAGAGTGACAAATTCTACTTGGTGTTTGAGAGACGTCGTCATCACAAACATGATTCTAAGCATGCATACTAGTTAAATTTGTGCACAATTAAAAAGAGGACTAGTCTTATAAGACAAAAACATGAGTCATTTAAAAGAAATTTGTACATTTACTTACTCTAATGTAGCATTGTAAGCATTGACAAGGTTCATACTATCCTTAAGCTGTATTCCTTGCATCCATCTAGCATCTTCAAAAGGATAATTTTTGAACTTAATAAGATACCGACGGATAATATTACCATGTCGTAATACCTTGTCTTCATGCCGAAGAACAGCTTCGGGTTGTAGCACCTCTTCTTGGTCTTCAACTTCGGGAGGGTCTTCAATAATTGGTTCAGTTGGTGGCTCTCCTTTGTAGGGCTTAAGTAGGCTTACATGAAAGGCATTGTGTATGAGCCAATGGTTGGGCAACTTGAGTTGATAAGCCGTCTCATTGATGGGCTTCAAAATTTGGAAAGGACCATAGTATCTTTTTGCTAGTTTAGCATAATACTTTTGATGGCCCGTAGGATTTTTGCCCATCGTTTGCCTTAATCAAGCCTTAGGAAACTTGAGTAAGATCCAATCATTTTCTTTGAACATTAAGGCTCTTCTGTGCTTATCAGCAACAGCTTTTTGCCTTTTTTGAGAGATGGATATAGCCTCCTTAAAATTTTGAAAAGATTCTTGTAGGTCACGGCTATACTCATCGGCGACGAAGATCTTCCCATGTACTTTAAGTAGCAAGGGACTTTTAGGTCTTACCTCAATGATCTCAAAAGGTGCTTTTCCCGTAGAAGTATGTACAGTATTATTGTAGGCATACTCTACAAGAGGTAAGTACTTTTCCCATTGTGAGCGTTGATCTACTTCGGTAACATAAGTCTTGAGTAGATCAAGTATCGTAAGATTGGCTATCTCACTTTGGCCATCCGTTTGTGGGTGATAGGCCGAAGAGAAATTCAATTTTGTTCCTAGATTTTCAAAGAGACCTTTCCAGAAATTACTGGTCATTCTAGGATCTCTATCTGACACGATGGATGTGGGTAATCCATGGTGCTTGAAAGTCTGAGATATGAAGAGAGTTGCCATTTGATGTGCCTTAATAGTCTTTTTGACAGGAATAAAATGTGCTTGCTTGCTAAACCTGTCAACTATTGTCCATATTCCTGTATTCCCATGGATAGACTTGGGTAATCCAAAGATGAAATCCATGGATATACTCTCCCATGGTGAATTTGGAATAGGCAATGGCTAGAGTAATCCAGGTTGCTTCCCTCTATCATACTTGGTCTTTTGGCATACTACACATTTTGAAACATACTCTTGTATGTCCACTTTCATGGTAGGACAATAGAAGTACGTCTCTACTCCTCGGAGAGTAGGTTGAATACCTCTATGCCCCGGATATGGAGGAGCATGGGATTCATACATAACTTTCTCACGAAGGGAATGGGTAACACATAGCCTATTGCCATGGAGAAGATAACCATCCTGCAAGGTGAATGGTTCCTCTTTCTTCCCCAAAGCAAGGACTGACATTATGTCTCTAAAGTCAGGGTCAACAGTATACTCATCTATCATAGAGGATAGATCATTGTGAGTAGCTATAGACACCGCATTAACTTTGGGTCGTCATGAAAGTGCATCGGCCACTTGATTGTGCTTTCCAACTATGTGAGCAATATGGAAATTAAATTGCAAAAGAAAATTTGCCCACCTCATTTGTTTGTCGGAAAGCTTGGTTTGACTCATGAAATACTTGAGAGTTTGGTGGTCGGTTCGTAGGATAAATGGAGTCCCCAATAGGTAGTGCTTCCATGTGTCTAGGGCATGTAGAACAGCTAAAAGCTCTTTCTCATAAATGCCCAAGACTCGTTCATCAATATTGAGCCTTCGGATCTCATATGCTATGGCATGCCCTTCTTGAAGCAAAACTGCTCCAAGGCAATCACCACAAGCATCACATTCTTGAAGCAAAACTGCTCCAAGGCAATCACCACAAGCATCACATTGGACCTCAAATGGCTTTGAGAGATTCGGAAGCACGAGGACTGGTTGGGAAGTTAGCTTCTCTTTGAGCTTTTCAAAAGCGTTTTGCTCCTTAGCAGTCCACACAAACTTAACGTTCTTCTTAGTTAAGTCGTGTAGTGGTCCTGCTACTTGAGAGAATTTTGCTATGAAGCGTCTATAGTATGTGCACATATCAACAAAGCTTCTTAGCTCATTTAGATTTCTTGGGTTAGGCCATGCTTTTATTACCTCTAACTTTGATGGATCCATTTGGATACCATCTTTAGAGATAATATGACCTAGGTATTGAATCTCTTGTAGGAAGAATTCGCTTTTCTTTTGGTTGAGAAAAAGCTTGTTCTCCCTCAATGCTTGAAAAATCACTTGGAGATGTTGTTTATGTTCCTCCAAAGACTTGGAGTAGATGATGATATCATCAAAGAACACTCTAGTGAATTTGCGGTATGATCTAAAAATTTTCTCCATCAAACGATTGAACGTAGCTGGTGCATTAGTCAAGCCAAAAGGCATGACTAGATATTCATAAAGACCAAACGTTGTGCAAAACGCGGTCTTTAAGATATCTTCATCCACTATCCTTATTTGATGATAGCCACTCTTAAGGTCAATCCTACTGAAGTAGGTCGAGCCTTGTAGCTTATCAAATGGATCTTCTACCCGAGATATGGGAAATCTATTTTTGATAGTGATATGGTTTAGTGCTCGACAGTCCACACACATACGGTATGTACCATCTTTATTTTGCACTAAAAGGACTGGAGAACAAAAGGGAGAGGAACTAGGCCTCACCATCCCTTTGTCTACCAGCTCTTGTACTTTCCTCATGATCTCCTCTTGTTGTGTCATAATAATCAATATCTAATTCTCCTAAATGATTTTCTCATATTAAACTGATCATTTAATGTGGGGAAGGCCAGGGGAGAAAAAGCTAGAATATTGGTTAAGCTAGCAGACCGGCCACAGTAGGGATCCAAAGGAGGGAAAATAGGGATCCAAAGGGGGGGCCATCTGCAAAAGAGCCATGTGCAACAATGGGCTAAAAAGACCCTAAGGTTCAGCCCATTAAGACTTCCAAAATGCTAAGGTTCCAAAATTCAAAGGTTGTGTCCAAAGGTCAACCCTAGGGAAAATTGTATGCTTTGTGTGTGCCCTAAAAGTCTTTGCACATCCCTACATGGGAGGGCGCGAGCCCTAAAGGTAGGGGATGAGAGAGAAAGCCACACACACACACACACACACACACAGGCTCCCTTTACACAAAGGGAATGAGGGACACATGTCAGCTCCCTAGGCCAGATGCCCACAAGGTGTGCCCAATTTCTATTGGATGACCCTTGAAGTGGACCAATGAGAATTAAGCTAGAGTAAATCTAGTTTAATTAATTTAAAAACATTTGATAAAAGAAACCAATGAGAATTAAGTCTCCCAGAAGACTATTGGGCAGTCTCCCAAGGGGTCCAATGAGCATTCAAGAGCCCCATGGCTTGCCTGATTCCTATTAGCCAGGAGGCAAAGGGGTCCAATGAGAGTTTACTTTAATTATTTAATTACCTAAAGCTCTCACAAAAGGGGAAAGGGGGACACATGTCAGAAGGCTATCACTTATGCTGCTTAATTGTAATTGGCTTGACTTGGGGAGGGCCAATGAGGCTTCAGCAAGAGCAATTAGCAAGAGGGCTCGCCCAAGAGAGAGAGGGGGCTGATTTTTGCAAGGCATTATCACACACACACTCACACAAGCTCATGTGTGAAGAAAGAGAAGACTATCTCTTCCCAAGCTTTAATGGAGAACTCATCACCTACTCCAAGCTTGTGAGATAGAAGCCTACATCAACACTCTCTTGGCATGTGGATGCAAATTCAACCAAGAGCCAAGCTTCAATGCATGCTCATCTCCTCTACCAAGCTAATTACTAAGCTAAGCTATGCTACATATGAGTGATTATGTGAGGAGATGTACATCTTTCTCGTAAGATACTCCTTCTTCCTCTCAATCTACTCTCATACCCTGCTAGCTCTCACCATCTTCGAAGGTGTGTGAGGTCTTGGGTCTGAGAACGGGGATAATTCAAGTTGTGTTTGTTAAGTTTTTTGCTTAGTGCATGAAGTTTCCATCTTCATTGCACTAGCTAGTCTTGAAGGAACACAAAGAATTGTATTGTACAATGTCTCTCTTGATGGGAGAAACCATAATACAAAGCCTTTTGGAGGGGGGACCGGCTCCATGAAAATCCGGTCCTCAACTGTTGTCAATAGCTTAATTTCTCTCTCTTTTGAAAGTATTGTCGATGCTATCTAACTAGGTGTTATGCTTTTTGTTGCTCTCTCCACCCAAGCACTCTTGTAATTCTCATTAGGAATCTATTCTAATGAAATGCCCATTATGTTCATGCTAATTTCCGCTACACATAAGTTATTAGGCCATTAAATGTTACATGTTGATCTTGTGAGACTCGATAAGGAGGCTTGTTAGGTGGTGAGCTTCCAGGAAGGAGCTCAATACGATGGTCATCATCCCCTCGTTTTGGAGGTAAGTCCATAGGGATATCATCGATGAACACATCTTGGAATCCTTTTAGAAAATTAGACAAGTCTAACTCTTCTTGATTCCTACCATTTACATTTGATTAAACATTAGTATCTTTTAGAGACTCTTTGACAAAAATCATGTACGAAGAAACTGAGCTCTTCATTGACTTATCAAAAGCAAGAGGATTTACAAGTGGAATAGTGCCCACACTCACTAGCATCTATATACATGTTCTTTCCCCTATAGGTGAAGTAGATTCTCCTTTCAAGGAACTTCATGTTGGCAGCCATGCGATCAAACCATGGTGCCCCTAGGATAACATCCTCATGTTGGAGAGGAGAGATGAAGAAGTCTTCTTTGTTGACATAGCTTTGGACATGAAGCCTCAACTTCCCAATCAAGGGAGTAACGGAGGCTTGTTGTCCCTTGAAAGCTGCATCAGCCACTACTATATCTCCCATCTCAAAAGCTTGAATGCCCAACTTGGTGGCCAACTCCATTGATATGAAGTTAAGAGTAGAGCCAGGGTCAAACAAGATGAAGGAATCATGCTCTCTTACCTTTCCCCAAGCATAGGAAAGTAATGATCCTTTACAATGAGCATCCTCTTTTGGAGCTTCGATGGTGGAAGCCCTAGGAGTCTCATTGCGAGTATTCTTCTTGGGGCAAGAACGATAGCCATGTCCTTGATCCCCACACTTGAAACACTTATGGTCCTTGTGAAACGCTTCAAGCTCTTCAGGAGAGAGTTTGTTTTTACCTTTGTAAACTCCCTTCTCCTTGGACCGATTGTTGTTGTTGTTGGAATTGACTTGGGAAGTATTTTGAACATTGGTTTTCCCCTTTGCATCATTTTTGTCTTTGTTTTCCATGGGCTTGACATTACGTCTAGCCCCTTGATGGAAATTGATGCGTAAAACAACCATGGTGTGATGGATTACTTCGCTAATTGTACCAGGCCGTTGAGAGTTGATGTATTCGGCCATCTCTTCAGGTAATCCCGCACAGAATTGTTGCCTTTGCTCGGCAAAGTCTGTCTTTTAAAAGACAGTAGCCACACACACACACACACACACACACACACACACACACACACACACACACAGGCTCCCTTTACACAAAGGGAATGAGGGACACATGTCAGCTCCCTAGGCCAGATGCCCACAAGGTGTGCCCAATTTCTATTGGATGACCCTTGAAGTGGAGCAATGAGAATTAAGCTAGAGTAAAGCTAGTTTAATTAATTTAAAAACATTTAATAAAAGAAACCAATGAGAATTAAGTCTCCTAGAAGACTATTGGGCAATCTCCCAAGGGGTCCAATGAGCATTCAAGAGCCCCATGGCTTGCCTGATTCCTATTGGCCAGGAGGCAAAGGGGTCCAATGAGAGTTTAGTATAATTATTTAATTACCTAAAGCTCTCACAAAAGGGGAAAGGGGGACACATGTCAGAAGGCTATCACTTATGTTGCTTAATTGTAATTGGCTTGACTTGGGGAGGGCCAATGAGGCTTCATCAAGAGCAATTAGCAAGAGGGCTCGCCCAAGAGAGAGAGGGGGCTGATTTTTGCAAGGCATTATCACACACACACACACACAAGCTCATGTGTGAAGAAAGAGAAGACTATCTCTTCCCAAGCTTTAATGGAGAACTCATCACCTACTCCAAGCTTGTGAGATAGAAGCCTACATCAACACTCTCTTGGCATGTGGATGCAAATTCAACCAAGAGCCAAGCTTCAATGCATGCTCATCTCCTCTACCAAGCTAATTACTAAGCTAAGCTATGCTACATATGAGTGATTATGTGAGGAGATGTATATCTTTCTCGTAAGATACTCCCTCTTCCTCTCAATCTACTCTCATACCTTGATAGCTCTCACCATCTTCGAAGGTGTGTGAGGTCTTGGGTCTGAGAACGGGGATAATTCAAGTTGTGTTTGTTAAGTGTTTTACTTAGTGCATGAAGTTTCCATCTTCATTGCACTAACTAGTCTTGAAGGAACACAAATAATTGTATTGTACAATGTCTCTCTTGATGCGAGAAACCATAATACAAAGCCTTTTGGAGGGGGGACCGGCTCCATGAAAATCCGGTCCTCAACTGTTGTCAATAGCTTAATTTCTCTCTCTTTTGAAAGTATTGTCGATGCTATCTAACTAGGTGTTATGCTTTTTGTTGCTCTCTCCACCCAAGCACTCTTGTAATTCTCATTAGGAATCTATTGTAATGAAATGCCCACTATGTTCATGCTAATTTCCGCTACACATAAGTTATTAGGCCATTAAATGTTACATTGGTATCAGAGCTCAAGGTTTCTCTTTTCTTGCTCAAGAAGGGAGGTCCTCAAGCTAGCTACAAATGGTTAGTATTATTAATTGCCTGTGAGTAAGTAGAATAGGGATTTTTCAGCCTTGCAGTGCGCCTGCCTTCGTGCAGTTAACGGGGCATCACCGTCAAGAGCTATGGTCTTAATAGTGGAGTCCTACGGGGCTTGCCTACGGCTTAACCACTATTGAGCTATCAGAATCTTGACAGGAGCCGATGCTGTTTTGGTGTCGAAAGACCCTCTCTTCTATTCCTTGCAATTAATGGTATTCGAGCCGCGGGTACAGTAGCTTGAGTGCTTTTTCTAAAGGGGTAAAGAGGAGTAGCAACTAGGGCTTGAAGTGCCAAAGTACACCTAAAAAGTTTACACCTAAAAGTTGTTAGAATGGCTGACAATAGCAAAAAGAGTGAAATTAATGTTGATAACTTTGATTTTGCTCATGAGCAAGCTACTAATGTTGCTTCAATGCTTGTTAACTATCTTGTTTCTAGGCTTCAACAAGCCATGGGCAATCCATCTCTCCAAAGTGAAGTGCACCGGCAGCTCCGTGCTCACGGGATTCTCCAAGCTCATCACCATGACGAGAGAACACCTAGCAAGCCTCCTTGTGAGACTACCAAAAGAGGTCTCTCTCCGATTCGGGAAGAAGAAGAGAATCCATATGAAGGGCTCAAGAATTTACTTCTTGATGATGCATCTCCTTTCCAAAGGAGAACTCAAGAGCCTCCACCGAAGGAACGAGAAAGAAGCGAGTCTCCCGCCACCTCCGCGGAGATGGCTCCACGAAGACAGCGGGCTAAACGCTCTCCATCACCACCAAAGCGGAGAAGACCATCACACTCTTCTCCACGCCATAATTTAAAGAGGGATGATAAAAAGCAAGAGAAGAAAAAGGTGAGAAAGAGGACACCCTCTTCTCCATCTTCTTCATCCTCTTCCTCTTATTAAAGCTATGGTGAAGACGACAAAGATCAAGACAAGAAAAAGGCGAGAAAGAGGTTGTTACCATATACATGTGGTAGTGATGTGTGTGAACACACTAGGACCGCCGGGGCATTTTTTCCCTCTTTAGGAGGTTTTTTCCCCCGTGCATTGTATATACGCCCATCACTCTAGGGCTATCGATCTTTCCATTGCACACTAAGGAATACACTCTCTATTGTGTGCCTTGAGCTTCCTTCGTCTTCTCCAAGCTGTGTGTGTTTCTCTGCAACCCTAATTCCAACAATTGGTATCAGAGCAGGTCACGTCCTCCCGGGCTTAGTCGCCAGCTGCTCCAGCACACGCCTGCTCACTTTCTCCGATTTCAGTGAGCTTTGGCGAGCGTTCGCAGGTCGACAAATATTTTGGGCGAGCTCGAAGAGCTCGGTCTGCTCAGAATTTTGATTTGGGCTCATTTCGGCCTCCGTTTCCACTACGGGCAGTACTGCACAGGCTATTTCGTCATTTTGTGCAGATTTTCTGTCAGTGCCGTTTTCTGCATAACAGGTGCCTTATAGTCTTCTACGGTTTGTGCTATATAGCACAAGTTGTTCCCGCTCCATTTCTCCTATTTTCGGGCAGTTTTCACATCAGGTGCAGCATTTACCATGGCTGACAACAACAACACAGATGTGTTCAAGATGTTTGCTGCTGAGGACAGGTTGGATGGGGACAACTACCCTATGTGGGCTTATATGATGCAACACGTTCTTGTGTCAAAAGGTGTCTGGAACATTGTGCAGGGCATTGATGTACGTCCTGGTTCTGAAGATGTAGGCGATATTGAGGATGTTGCAGGTCTTGCTGCAAGGATTGCAGCTGTTAGAGTTGTTTTGCCTACAGCAGAACAAGCTCGTTGGGATGTTAAGGATGCGCAGGCTCATGCATTGATTGCGTTGTCTGTGAAGCGCACCATTATTCCTCACATCCGTTCAGCAAAATCTGCAAAACAGGCTTGGGATATTCTAGCAGGTCTTTATGCAAGCCGCAATGAGGCTAAAATTGCTTTGCTGCGTAAAGAGCTAGAGTCGAAGATTATGCATGAGGAAGATGATATGGACACTTTCCTTGCTAGTGTCAAGGATATCAATGAGCAACTCATTTCTGCAGGTGAAGTCATTTCTGACAGTTCCCTTGTGCAGACTGTTCTTGATGCCTTACCAGATTCCTACCAGACTTTTGCTAGTACTTGGAGACTGATGACCCAAGGAAATCCTGAAGTTGTCAAGTTTGATGCATTATGCACATTGCTGTTGCAAGAGTCACTTTCTAGAAAAAACAGGACTAGGCAGCGTGCAGTTGAACAGGCTTTTATTGCTTCTCAAAGAAAGGGTGGTAACAGTAATGCAGCCACTTCTTATGGTTCTGCTGCGAGTGGCAAAATTTCTGTTCCTAATGCTTCTGCTGGCAGCACTTCGTCTGGCAATTCTGGTGATAAGGGCAAAAAGAAGATGCGTTGCCATTATTGTAAAGCCAATGATCACTTGATCAAGTCGTGTCCTAAGTTGAAGGCCAAAGAGGCTAAGAAGAAAGAGGGTGGTTCCACTGCAAATGCTGGTTCCACTACAAATGCAGCCATTGTTGAGTCTTCTGTGAAAGGAGATTGTGATGCTGATGTTGATGCAGAATGGGCTTTTAGCGCAGAGTGCACTTACAATCCTGCTGTCCATGATGCATGCTTGTCAGTTGCTGCAGATTCACATGTGTGGTATTTCGACAGTGGTGCTACAAAGCACATTACCTCACATCGTGAATTGTTTACCTCTCTCGAGTCTGTCCCTCATGGGAATTCAGTCACTTGTGCCAACAACGCCTCTTATCCAGTTCAGGGAGTTGGAAAGATTGTGCTCACTGCTGCTAATGGCAGTTCCTTCACACTTGTTGATGCACTTTATGTACCTGGGATCAAGAAGAATCTCTTGTCTGTATCCGCACTTGCTAGACTTGGACTTGTAGTCAAATTTGTGGATGACAGATGTACAGTTCATGATCTCAGTTTTGGTGATGAAATTGTTGCATCTGGGCTTTTGTGCCGTGGGCTGTATAAGCTCACTTTGTATGACAAGTGTGGACAAAATTTTGCAAATGCTGTTGCAGATTCAAGGGCTATTTCAGATGCAAAACTTTGGCATGCACGTTTTGGTCATCTGAATTTTGCCAGTTTGCTGCGTTTGCAGAAATCTGATATGGTTGCTTCTTTGCCGCCTCTTGAAGCACCTATCAAACATGTTTGTGAAGGCTGTATTCTGGGTAAAATGCAGCGTTCTAAGTTTCCAAAGGATGGTTCAGTTAGGGCCACATGCAGGTTGCAGCTTGTGCATAGTGACGTTTGTGGGCCCATGCAAACTCCGTCCTTGGGCAATTACCTGTACTTCGTGACTTTCATTGATGATTACTCCAGGCATGCGTGGGTATTTCCGCTTAAAGCGAAGTCCGAAGTTTTTATGTGCTTCAAACAATTTTTGGCTATGGCTGAAAATGTCTCAAAATGTACTATGGGCACCCTCCGTTCCGATCGAGGGGGGGAGTATATGTCTCATGAATTTAATGCATTTCTGGCTAGTCGTGGGATAAAACACCAATGTACAGTGCCTTATACACCTCAGCAAAATGGTGTTGCTGAGAGGAAAAACAGGTCACTAACGGAAATGGCACGATGTATGGTCAAAAGTCAAGCTTTGCCGCATTCTTTTTGGCTTGAGGCCATCATGTGTGCCACTTATGTACTTAACAGGTGTCCTACGAAAGCTTTGCAGTCTATTACTCCATATGAAGCATGGCATGATAGAAAACCTTCTATTGAGCACATGCGTGTTTTTGGCTGTTTGGCATATGCTTTGGTGCCACAAGTGCAGCGCAGAAAATTGGATGATAAGGCTGTCAAATGTATTTTTGTTGGTTATAGTGCTGAAAGCAAAGGTTACAGGTTGTATCATCCGCAAACAAAACGTATTTTGGTTTCACGGGATGTAGTGTTTGTGGAAGATTCTGTTCAACCCTTGCTCTCATGTACTAGAGACAGTAATGTAAGCTCACAGGACATTTATGACACTTTGTTGCCTCTTTTCAGTGGTGGAAATACGAATGTAAGTTCCAATGAGGCAAATGTACAGCCTATGGGGGTTTCTGAAAATGTTTTAGAACAGCCTATTACTGATGCAGATGTACATGATGTACTTGATGAGGAAAGGGCTGAAAATGAGCAGGCTAGAGGTATGCCAAAATGGCTGGTGCACACTTTGCGTGATAGTAAATTGGATGCACCTTTATCTAGTCGTACTCGTTCAGGCTCTCGCCATGCATCTTATGCATCAGATTGTTATGCTTTGGCTGTGTCTAGTTTACATGATGTTGAGGAGCCTCTGTCTTTTGATGAAGCACAGAATTCAGAAAATTGGATTGCTGCCATGAAATCAGAATATGATGCACTTATAGAGAATGACACATGGACTTTATGTGATTTGCCTCCTGGCAAAAAGGCCATTGGTACGAAGTGGGTTTACAAGTTGAAACGCAAGCCGGATGGTGAGATCGATCGCCATAAGGCTCGACTTGTTGCAAAGGGTTATGCACAACAAAAAGGCATAGATTATGAAGAGACTTTTGCTCCCACTTGTCGTATGACTACTGTGCGTTTTCTATGTGCATTGGCAGCTCATTTTGGTTGGGATGTACATCAATCAGACATTGTTACTGCTTTCTTGAATGGTGACATATTTGAGGAAGTTTATGTAACGCAGCCTCGCGGTTTTGTCATAAAAGGACAAGAGGACAAAGTGTGCAAATGTAAGAAGGCTTTGTATGGGTTGAAGCAATCTCCTCGTGCTTGGTATGAGAAAGCTGACACTCATTTGGTTAAACGAGGCTTTCATAACAGTCCAACAGAAAGCACATTGTATGTAAAGCGTGAGGATGATGTATTTCTCATTGTGGTTCTTTATGTTGATGATTTGCTGATCACTGGACCAAATGAGAGACATATTGCTGAATTTAAGGCTGATTTGAATGCTACTTTCAAGATGAAAGATTTGGGGCTGTTGCATCATTACTTGGGTATACAGTTCAAGCAGTGTGATGGTGGTATTGCCTTGTGTCAGAAAAGTTACATAGAGACATTGCTATGTAAGTTTGGACTTGAGGATTGCAAACCTATTGCCACTCCCATGGAAACAGGTTTGAAGTTGAGTCTACATGATGCTGGCGATCCTGCTGATGTCACTCTTTACCAAACTGCTGTTGGCTGCCTCATTTATGTATGCAACACGAGGCCAGATATTCAGTTTGCAGTCTCGCAGGTCAGCAGATTTATGCATAGCCCAGGGTCTAAGCATTGGTAGGCTGTCAAGAGGATTTTCCGCTACCTTAGTGGCACTTTACATCTTGGCTTGTTTTATCCCAAGGGGGGATCATTGCCGCCAGACTTACATGCTTTTTCGGACTCAGATTGGGCTGGTTGTTTTGACACGCGAGTGTCCACAAGTGGTTTTTGTTTCATGCTTGGCAGTTCATGTATATCATGGTTGAGCAAGAAGCAACCTACTGTGGCCACTTCGAGTTGTGAGGCTGAGTACAGGGCAGTCTTCACAGCTACGGTTGAGTGTGTATGGCTCAGACGCCTTATGGCTGACTTGGGTGTTGGACAGGACACTGCCAACACTATCTACACTGACAGTCAGAGCGCATTGGCAGTTGCGAGGAACCCAGTTTTTCATGCTCGCACAAAGCACATTGAGGTGCATTACCACTATGTCAGGGAGAGGCTCTCAGCAGGAGAGATCAGCTTGGCTTATGTGCCAACACAGGACAACCTTGCAGATCTTTTCACAAAGGCATTGTCTCGTGAGAAGCTTGAAGCTTTCCGCAAAGCTTTGGGCTTACTCCCCTTTGTGGACTGATCCTGTCCTCAGGGCATGGCACTTCCCTTTACTCATGTGCCAGCTCTCGTTCACCGCATCACTCCAGGGGGGATTTGTTACCATATACATGTGGTAGTGATGTGTGTGAACACACTAGGACCGCCGGGGCATTTTTTCCCTCTTTAGGAGGTTTTTTCCCCCGTGCATTGTATATACGCCCATCACTCTAGGGCTATCGATCTTTCCATTGCACACTAAGGAATACACTCTCTATTGTGTGCCTTGAGCTTCCTTCGTCTTCTCCAAGCTGTGTGTGTTTCTCTGCAACCCTAATTCCAACAGAGGTCACCTTCTTCAAATTCTTCACCTTCTGAAGAAAGTGATGGTGCAACCTTTGAACCATCAAAAAGAAGAGGCCATAGGAAATCCTATGCCGCATGGAAGAGGTCGTCCAAGTTGAAGAAATTCAAAGAGGGAGGGAAAAGCATCTCTTTCCTTACCTATGATGGTACCTTTGGTGCTACGGACAAAGTCTTGACCTTTATCCAACAATTCGATGCGGCGTTTGGAGATGAGGGCTTCACGGAGTCCTCTAAGGTACGCCATGTAGCTATGCACTTTCAAATGTCCGCCAGACAATGGTGTTCTAGCCTACGAGCCAACGGTGAAGCTCCACGAACATGGAAAGCTTTAAGAGCTTCCATTATGAAGCAGTTTTTGACCACCGATGCCAAAGACAAAGTACTCACCGAATGGCGAAGCTTAAAGCTCTCTCCCAATGAATCTATCCACAAATATGTAGACAAGTTTTGGGACCTACAACTCAAAGCCACTGTCTTCAAAAAGTTGGATTTTGGAGAGCAAAAGCAACAATTTTGTGCGGGCTTAACCGAAGAAATGGCGGAGTATGTCAACTCCCAAAGACCACGTACCATATCGGCGGTAATACACCACACTATGGTCGCCTCTAGAATCAATTTCCAAACGGGGGCAAAAAGAAATAATAAGCCCCCGGAAAACAAGGGTTCCAATGAGCCTAAGGGGAAGGACAATGTCCAAAAGTCTCCTAAGGGCAACTCCAACAAAGCTAAAGAGAAGGGAGTTTACAAAGGTAAGAATAAACTCTCTCGTGAAGAGCTTGAGCGTTATCGTAAGGATAACCGGTGTTTCAAGTGCGGCGAACAAGGGCATGCGTACCGCGCTTGTCCCTAAAAGAACAACCGCCAAGATCCTCCTAGAGCTTCCTTGGTTGAAATCTAAGAGGAGGAGACTCACCAAATTCACCACAAAGGATCTCCTCTATGCCATGCTTGGGGAAAGGTAAGAGAACATGATGCTTTTATTCTCTTTGACCCTGGTTCTACTCACAATTTTATATCTATAGAGTTGGCCACCAAGCTAGGAATACAATCCTACGAGATGGGAGATGTTATAGAAATGATATTTTATGATTTATTGCAGTTGACAGGTGGAAAAGACTAGACCCAGCTTGGCCTATGCAAATGTATCTGTATATCATGTACAATTTATTATTCAAGTGCTCTTTTATGAGCTTTGGCCAATTACGACCGGCCGGCCAGTTTGTATTCAATTTGACCATTTAAGAAATCTATAAATGAAATACGTGCAAGAGGGAAATGGTCACTCTTGCACAGGGGGAGATTGCACCCAGTGTCTGCGTTGCTCTTCTCATCTCTCCTCTCTTCTCTCTCGCCGTGCCGGTGTAGCACTCCGCTCTAGGAGGTGCGCCTACATGCGTTCTTTCACTCTCTCCCGCTCTCTGTCTCTCTCTCTTCGTATTGTGCTCGATTATGGATTTGTGCGAGTCGATAGGTACGTAGATTTATTCATTTATGTCTTGCTATGTGCTATTTTGAGTATTTTTGCAAGGCTCTCTAGGCTCCCATCTGTAGCAGTGGTATCAGAGCATAGGCTATGCTCCAAGATGCAAACATTAACAAGTTGCAGCTAAGTATTTTACTTTCTTATGTTTGTAGATTCTGCTAATTAATGCCTCAATTCATAGTAATCTATGTTGGATGCATGATATAATTAGTGATTTATTTTTTGGAATTAAAGAGATTCCTTATTTGTTGTCATGATATAGTGATTGTTAGTGTAATTATGTTTATAATTAAACATAATAGTAATATGGATTAAACTAAATTATAGAGGGATACTAAACGGAAAAAAAATTATAGTAATTTCTTTAGATTCGAGGGAGAAGATAACTAAAATTGTAAGAAGAAGAAGAAGGAATTAGGAGAATTATGATGATCAAATGGCTTCAAGTTCTTTCCGACGAGTCTTGAAAACTCAACGGTAGATTGATACCAATGAGTATACGGCCAATAATGAGCATGGCGATGTGCTTGGCAGCCGCAGAGAGAACACTCCAACTAGCGGCTTCATCACCATTGTGTGAAGAAGAATCAAAATTAAAAAAAACCAGAGGTCCGATGGACCAATATCAACAAAACCCTTAAGATCTCGGGTCTACATAGGAGTTCGAGCACGAGGCTAAGTTGACATTGGAGACAAGTGGAAAATATCCCTTGGGGTCTTTTTAAATTAATTATAAGTGATATGGCTATCATCAACTTCTGTATCTGCCAATCGACAGTAGAGAAATCACGGACCAGGGTCGAGATGGGAACCCCTGTAGCAGAACACGCTGTCATCCAACACTCAGGCATCATCAACCTTGACATCACCGTGACAAAGCCGCCTCGACCTCATCCTTGGACACATCATGGAGTGGAAGCATAAACCATTTTCTATCGTTGGGCAAGTGACAACGCACACACACACACATAATTTTTTGCCTCTCAGTCTCTCAAACTCTCGCGCGCCTCCTGACACAGACTCTCTTCCTCTCCTTCTTGCATGACGGCGCTATCTTTTCCACCTCAACATGTTGGCAACAAACAACCCAATTCCAGTAGCGTTGGTAGCCACCAAAACTAAATGCATGGCCGCTGCTGTCTCACTCTCTCTTTGTCTCTCTTTACCCCTCGTTTGCTGTAGTACACGTGCACATCCACTCCCACTTATGTACGGTCGTGTCCACTCTCCCTTCAGCATGCATAGCTACTCGCATGCAACCAGCCACTACCTTTTTCTTTGGGGCTCACCAACTCGCACTGGTGCGACACTCACGACAGCCACAAGCTCGTGCATCTGCTCTCTCTCTCTCTCCTCAGCCGCCAGAAATTCTCTATCTCTCTCTTTCTCTCTCTCTCTCTCATGTTGTGGGTCACAGTCAGCCGGCTTCTATATCCTCTCTCTCTCTCTCTCTCTCTCTCTCTCTCTCTCTCTCTCTCTCTCTCTCTCTCTCTCTCTCTCTCTCTCTCTCTCTCTCTCTCTCTCTCTCTCTCTCTCTCTCTCTCTCTCTCTCTCTCTCTCTCTCTCTCTCTCTGTGTGTGTGTGTGTATCTCCCCCGGGATGACTAGGTACAGAAGCAGACATTGTCGGTGCTCTACAACGACCGCTGTACTACTTTATGAGACAGCGCCAACGACAACCATAATGTTGATTTTACCATTTATTTTGTACCCAGACATTGTAATTCGATCCACCGAGATTTTATCATTTTGATATCATCTGTAATTTGGGCTTTGAAGGCGTTTAATGTAACATTTTTTTTCATTCTCTCTCTCTCTCTCTCTCTCTCTCTCTCTCTCTCTCTCTCTCTCTCTCTCTCTCTCTCTCTCTCTCTCTCTCTCTCTCTCTCCCCCCTCACAGCAGCCATACTCGGACCATACCCCGATATGCACACGCTGATGCTGTAACGCTAAGTACTGTTTTGATGGAGATGATGATGGAATATATCATCTGCAACAACTTTCTTGGCTACATCCAAATAATAGCCCTAGAGAAGATTTCATCTTCACATGAGCTTTTGGATTTGTTACACAGATCATCTTAAAAGACTTCATTTCTTGAACTTGTTTCAATACTCTCTTTTTCCTTCAAGGAGAGAAATGGAACAAAATATATATACCACTATATAATGTATATATATATATTCAGAATTGATACCTTCCCCCTATGTTTTCAATGATTTTCATTATGAAATGCTTTCTTATTTATGTCAAAAAATGTGATTACAACTACTGTGGTCTGCGCTCACCAACTGTCTACGCATTGTCTTGTCAGGTTTAGGTACTTTGTATAAGCTGCCAACTCCCATCCTACCTCCTCCCAGTTAATATCCAAAGGCTTAAGTAGATGGTTTTGTAAGGCATTTTCTTGATGCACCAAAAATCTACATTCTCATCCCTAATTCTGGCTCTACCTAACAAATAATCTATCATAAATAAAGGCTTCTAGACAAAGGTACTTCAAGATCAAATTACTTTTGGGTTGTCTGTCCAATCAGTCCTATCTCTCTTTCTATTCGTTCCATGGCTAATCATCATAGACATCTCTCAGTCCTCAATGTAATTTTATCTCCCACATTGCACTATACAATCCAAACAGATCTCCTTACCTATATCTATATATATATATATATATATATATATATATATATATATATATATTGGCTTGTTCGTGGTTTTCGTCGATCTATCTAGGCTCTGGCTAACTTTTTATTTGTGTTCCAACTTCAATTAATTTATTTTGGGATTGTTGAATCAAAGTGCACACACTGTACGTTCTAAATATGTGATCACACACTAATCTTCAATCAAATTCGATAGACAACATATTCTTTTATTCTATTTCAAATTACTAACACAAAATTAACATATTTTGGATTTGTTAATTATACTATGGCACAAGTTTGATAGCCGCGGTTCTCCCTAGCTTGTACAATCTGTTTGACATGCCTCAGATGCAAGTTACGATCATATCTCTCTCCATGAACACGCTGGCTCATATAATTTTGATGCAATGTACCCTCAAGGTATGTACATTAACCTCACTCCCCTTTTCATAATTGCTTTACCGACAATCTTTTATAGATTAGGCAACCCAACATCTCTCATGTCATCACTAGCACTTATAAAATGGAATCTCAAATACATCACTCCTATTTTAAATTTCATTTCTCTACATTGTGTGCTCACTGAATACTCCATCAAATGCTCCGATCATGGCTTCTAATTGTACTACAAGTACTTTTTGTAAATATGATTTGTCAATAAGCCCTGCAGCTACTCATGTGAGCCACGGTGCTTTGGGATGGTGCACAACAATTTGTAAGTGCCTTGATATACTGCACTGCATGTAATTTCTATTGAGAGGATTTGATATTCAACTATGCAGCTACTCATATGAGCTGTGGTGCTTTGAGTTAGTGAACAATTTTTTTTTTGTAAGTACTCTGTTACTCACGTCTACTCCAATGTAGTGTCACACAGGTAGAAAATGTTTGTCTTTTTATGTCTTGTCTAGTCCATTGGTCACATGCACACAGATCCGCCGATTTAGGCAGTGTGTAAACACTCACCTTGGTGTAGATTTGCCGATTTAGGCAACACCAATTATCTGTGCAGATCCGCCGATTTAGGCAGCACACTAGCAAATTGTAAATTCACAATGGTAAATGCAGATCCGCCGATATAGGCAGCATTAGTGCAGATTCGCCGATCTAGGCAGCACGTCTTATTGGTGTAGATTCGCCGATTTAGGCAACACCGATCACAATCATGCTGCAGTGCCTAGCCACCACTACTGTAACTGGTATGATTTTGTTACCCGGGTACATACTGAAAGTGATTTGGATTTGTACTTATATTGTGGAATTGGAATTGGATTGGGATTTGGTATCTGATGATTATTATAGCAGTATTTATGTGATGGGACTTGACATTATGAGATTAATGATGAGTGTGACCAATGATATCCTGATTCATCAGGGTATGACATATACTGCTTATTCTAGTGGTATGGGACACTAGAATAGGTGGTATGTGGATGACGATAGGCATAAGCTAATGTTGTTTAGTTTCATAAATTTTCCTTATTATGTGATGTTTTTGACACAACATACTAATCACTGTTTTTGACAAGTATTGTTTGCAGATTTTTATATTCGCAACTAAGGACAGTTGCTTTCCAACGGAGAGGTATGTTATAGAAATGATATTTTATGATTTATTGTAGTTGACAGGTGGAAAAGACTAGACCCAGCTTGGCCTATGCAAATGTATCTGTATATCATGTACAATTTATTATTCAAGTGCTCTTTTATGAGCTTTGGCCAATTATGACCGGCCGGCCAGTTTGTATTCAATTTGACCATTTAAGAAATCTATAAATGAAATACGTGCAAGAGGGAAATGGTCACTCTTGCACGGGGGGAGATTGCACCCAGTGTCTGCGTTGCTCTTCTCATCTCTCCTCTCTTCTCTCTCGTCGTGCCGGCGTAGCACTCCGCTCTAGGAGGTGCGCCTACACGCGTTCTTTCACTCTCTCCCTCTCTCTGTCTCTCTCTGTTCGTATTGTGCTCGATTATGGATTTGTGCAAGTCGATAGGTACGTAGATTTATTCGTTTATGTCTTGCTATGTGCTATTTTGAGTATTTTTGCAGGGCTCTCTACGCTCCCGTCTGTAGCAGGAGATGTCCTACCCGCAGACAGTGCCTTCAAGGGGCAAGAAGCTTCAGTCACTCCCTTAATCGGGAAATTGAAGCTTCATGTCCAAGGCTATGTGGACAAAGAGGACTTCTTTATCTCTCCTCTCAAGCATGAGGATGTAATCCTAGGGGCACCATGGTTTGACCGCCTGGCTGCCGATGTTAAATTTCCTGAAAGGAGAATCTCCTTTAAGTTCAGGGAAAAAGACATGTATATAGATGCTAAGGAAATGGGTAACACCATCCCCATTGTACATACACCAGCTTTCAACAAGTCAATAAAGAGCTCTATTTCCGTGTACATGATTTTTGTTAAAGACTCTCAAAATGAACCTAATGCTTTAGCAAAAGAAAATAAAAGCAACCAAAAGGAATTAGAGTTATCCAATTTTCTCAAGGGGTTTCAAGATGTTTTTATTGACGACATCCCTTGTGAGCTACCTCCTAAACGAGGTAATGATGACCATGCAATTGAGCTTCTTCCAGGAAGTTCACCGCCTAATAAACCTCCTTATAGAGTTTCTCAAGCTCAACAAGAGGAGATTATGCGGCAAGTGCATGAGTTAGCTGAGAAGGGTATGGTTAGGCCAAGCTCATCTCCATTTTGCTCACCTGTGCTATTAGTGCAAAAGAAAGACGGCACATATCGTATGTGTGTTGACTATAGAGCACTAAATAGGATCACTATCAAGAATAGGTTTCCCGTTCCACGGGTAGAAGACCTATTTGATAAGCTACAAGGATCGACCTACTTTAGTAGGGTTGACCTAAAAAGTGGCTATCATCAAATAAGGATAGTTGATCAAGACATTGTAAAGACCACATTTCGTACTACATTTGGTCTTTACGAATACATTGTCATGCCTTTTGG
This sequence comes from Adiantum capillus-veneris, assembly GCF_014529385.1. Classification (NCBI taxonomy): domain Eukaryota; kingdom Viridiplantae; phylum Streptophyta; class Polypodiopsida; order Polypodiales; family Pteridaceae; genus Adiantum; species Adiantum capillus-veneris. Next base: position 12,218,103 of record NC_140946.1, on the reverse strand, counting down.
CTTGACCAATGCACCAGCCACATTCAACCGCTTGATGGAGAAGCTGTTCAGGCCTCATCGAACCTTCACTGGAGTGTTCTTTGATGATATTATCATCTACTCTAATTCATTGGAGGAACACAAGCAACACCTCCAGGTAATATTTCAAGTTTTAAGAGAGAATAAACTTTATGTTAATCGAAAGAAAAGTGATTTTTTCTTGGAAGAGATTCAGTATTTAGGTCACATTATCTCTCAAGATGGCATCCAAATGGGTCCATCCAAGTTAGAGGTAATAAAAGGATGGCCTAAACCAAGGAATCTTCATGAACTAAGAAGCTTCATAGGTATGTGTGCATACTATAGACGCTTCATAGAAAAGTTCTCACAAATTGCGGGACCATTACATGACCTAACAAAGAAAAGCGTTAGGTATACATGGTCTGCTAAGGAGAACAATGCTTTCGAAAAGCTTAAAGAAAAGCTTATCTCTCAACCTGTGCTTACACTACCGGATCTCTCAAAACCATTTGAGGTCCAATGCGATGCTTGTGGTGATTGCCTTGGAGCTGTTTTGCTCCAAGAAGGGCACGCCATAGGCTATGAGAGTCGAAGGCTCGACCCTGTTGAGCAAGCTGTAGGCATATACGAAAAGGAACTCCTTGCAGTTCTACATGCCTTAGACTCATGGAAGCACTATTTATTGGGGACTCCTTTCATTCTGCGAACGGATCACCAAAGTCTTAAGTACTTCATGACGCAGACCAAGCTCTCCGACAAACAAATGAGGTGGGCAAATTTCCTTTCGCAATTTCAGTTTCATATTGCTCACATTGCTGGCAAGCATAATCAAGTAGCTGATGCACTCTCAAGACGGCCGAGAGTGAATGCGGTTTCCATAGCAACTCACAATGATCTATCTTCAATGATAGATGAGTATGCTATTGATCCCGATTTTAGAGATGTGATTTCAGCCCTTGCATTAGGGAAGAAAGAAGAACCATTTACTTTACAAGATGGTTATCTTCTCTATGGCAATAGACTATGCATTCCTAACTCACTACGTGAGAAAGTAATGTATGAATCTCATGCTCCACCTTATGCGGGGCATAGAGGGATTCAGTCTACCTGAAAGGGAATTGAAACATATTTCTATTGGCCTACCATGAAAGTGAACATACAAGAGTATGTTTCCAAATGTGTGGTATGCCAAAAGACAAAATTTGATAGAGGGAAGCAACTTGGATTGCTTCAACCCTTGCCAATCCCTAATTCACCATGGGAGAGCATATCCATGGATTTTATCTTTGTATTGCCTAAGTCTATCCATGGGAATACGGGAATATGGACGATAGTAGACAGGTTTAGTAAACAAGCTCATTTTATACCTGTCAAAAAGACTATCAAAGCCCATCAAATGGCAACCCTCTTTATTTCACAAATTTTCAAGTACCATGGCTTGCCCATGTCCATAGTGTCGGATAGAGATCCTAGAATGACCAGTAATTTCTGGAAGGGTCTCTTTGAGAATTTAGGAACAAGGCTAAACTTCTCTTCGGCCTATCATCCACAAACTGATGGCCAAAGTGAAATAGCTAACCTAACCATTCTCGATCTACTAAAAGCCTATGTAACGGAAGTAGATCAAAGATCCCAATGGGAGAAGTACTTACCCTTAGTGGAGTATGCTTACAATAACATTGTACATACTTCCACGGGAAAAGCACCTTTCGAGGTAATTGAGGGAAGATCAAAAAGTCCCTTACTACTTAAGGTACATGGGAAGATCTTCGCTGCAGATGAGTATAGCCGAGACCTACAAGAATCTTTCCAAAAGATTAAGGATGCTATCTCTATCTCATAGCAAAGGCAAAAGGCTACTGCTGACAAGCACAGAAGAGCCCAAGCCTTTAAAGAAAACAATTGGGTCTTGTTAAAGTTTCCCAAGGCTCGATTAAGGCACACGACGGGCAAGAATCCTACAGGTCACCAAAAGTACTATGCTAAACTAGCAAAAAGGTACTATGGTCCCTTTCAGATTCTTAGGCCAATCAATGAGATGGCCTATCAACTCAAGTTGCCCAATCATTGGCTCATACACAATGCTTTTCATGTGCGCCTATTAAAGCCTTACAAAGGAGAGCCACCTCAAGAACCAACTATTGAAGACCCACCGGAGATCGAGGACCAAGAAGAGGTGCTGCAGCCCGAGTCCATTCTCCGACATGAAGACAAGGTACTAAGAGGCGGTAAGACTATCCGAAGATATCTTATTAAGTTTAAGAATTATCCTTTTGAAGATGCTAGATGGATGCAAGGCATACAATTAAAGGATAACCTAAACCTTGTCAATGCTTACAATGCTTCCCAAGAGTAAGCAAATGTACAAAATGTTAAAAATGAACAAATTTTTTGTCTTATAAGACTCTCTTTTTCTTTATTTGTGCACAAAAATGAAGTAGTATGCATGCTTTGATCAAGTTTGCGGAGACGACGTCTCCCAAACACCAAGTAGAGCTTGTCACTCTACTATGGAAGACTGATAGGACTAATGTGCAGACATGCTTGCGGCAGCCTCAGGCTCTCAAGCACCAAATGGACTAGTCATCCATTGTGGAATGATGTCGTAGGGTAACATAGGGATCCTCTACCCGCTAAGAAAAGGACTCACGAACATGCTTTATCTTCTCTACACCATAGTCAAGGACGACTATGATTTCAAGAGCGAGGTAATGTCATAATAATCAATATCTAATTCTCCTAAATGATTTTCCCATATTAAACTGATCATTTAATGTGGGGAAGGCCAGGGGAGAAAAAGCTAGAATATTGGTTAAGCTAGCAGACCGGTCACAGTAGGGATCCAAAGGAGGGAAAATAGGGATCCAAAGGGGGGGCCATCTGCAAAAGAGCCATGTGCAACAATGGGCTAAAAAGACCCTAAGGTTCAGCCCATTAAGACTTCCAAAATGCTAAGGTTCCAAAATTCAAAGGTTGTGTCCAAAGGTCAACCCTAGGGAAAATTGGATGCTTTGTGTGTGCCCTAAAAGTCTTTGCACATCCCTACATGGGAGGGGGCGAGCCCTAAAGGTAGGGGATGAGAGAGAAAGCCACACACACACACACACACACACAGGCTCCCTTTACACAAAGGGAATGAGGGACACATGTCAGCTCCCTAGGCCAGATGCCCACAAGGTGTGCCCAATTTCTATTGGATGACCCTTGAAGTGGACCAATGAGAATTAAGCTAGAGTAAATCTAGTTTAATTAATTTAAAAACATTTGATAAAAGAAACCAATGAGAATTAAGTCTCCTAGAAGACTATTGGGCAATCTCCCAAGGGGTCCAATGAGCATTCAAGAGCCCCATGGCTTGCCTGATTCCTATTAGCCAGGAGGCAAAGGGGTCCAATGAGAGTTTACTTTAATTATTTAATTACCTAAAGCTCTCACAAAAGGGGAAAGGGGGACACATGTTAGAAGGCTATCACTTATGCTGCTTAATTGTAATTGGCTTGACTTGGGGAGGGCCAATGAGGCTTCAGCAAGAGCAATTAGCAAGAGGGCTCGCCCAAGAGAGAGAGGGGGCTGATTTTTGCAAGGCATTATCACACACACACACACTCACACAAGCTCATGTGTGAAGAAAGAGAAGACTATCTCTTCCCAAGCTTTAATGGAGAACTCATCACCTACTCCAAGCTTGTGAGATAGAAGCCTACATCAACACTCTCTTGGCATGTGGATGCAAATTCAACCAAGAGCCAAGCTTCAATGCATGCTCATCTCCTCTACCAAGCTAATTACTAAGCTAAGCTATGCTACATATGAGTGATTATGTGAGGAGATGTACATCTTTCTCGTAAGATACTCCTTCTTCCTCTCAATCTACTCTCATACCCTGCTAGCTCTCACCATCTTCGACGGTGTGTGAGGTCTTGGGTCTGAGAACGGGGATAATTCAAGTTGTGTTTGTTAAGTGTTTTGCTTAGTGCATGAAGTTTCCATCTTCATTGCACTAGCTAGTCTTGAAGGAACACAAAGAATTGTATTGTACAATGTCTCTCTTGATGGGAGAAACCATAATACAAAGCCTTTTGGAGGGGGGACCGGCTCCATGAAAATCCGGTCCTCAACTGTTGTCAATAGCTTAATTTCTCTCTCTTTTGAAAGTATTGTTGATGCTATCTAACTAGGTGTTATGCTTTTTGTTGCTCTCTCCACCCAAGCACTCTTGTAATTCTCATTAGGAATCTATTCTAATGAAATGCCCATTATGTTCATGCTAATTTCCGCTACACATAAGTTATTAGGCCATTAAATATTACATGTTGAGCTTGTGAGACTCGATAAGGAGGCTTGTTAGGTGGTGAGCTTCCAGGACGGAGCTCAATACGATGGTCATCATCCCTTCGTTTTGGAGGTAAGTCCATAGGGATATCATCTATGAACACATCTTGGAATCCTTTTAGAAAATTAGACAAGTCTAACTCTTCTTGATTCCTACCATTTACATTTGATTAAACATTAGTATCTTTTAGAGACTCTTTGACAAAAATCATGTACGAAGAAACTGAGCTCTTCATTGACTTATCAAAAGCAAGAGGATTTACAAGTGGAATAGTGCCCACACTCACTAGCATCTATATACATGTTCTTTCCCCTATAGGTGAAGTAGATTCTCCTTTCAAGGAACTTCATGTTGGCAGCCATGCGATCAAACCATGGTGCCCCTAGGATAACATCCTCATGTTGGAGAGGAGAGATGAAGAAGTCTTCTTTGTTGACATAGCTTTGGACATGAAGCCTCAACTTCCCAATCAAGGGAGTAACGGAGGCTTGTTGTCCCTTGAAAGCTGCATCAGCCACTACTATATCTCCCATCTCAAAAGCTTGAATGCCCAACTTGGTGGCCAACTCCATTGATATGAAGTTAAGAGTAGAGCCAGGGTCAAACAAGATGAAGGAATCATGCTCTCTTACCTTTCCCCAAGCATAGGAAAGTAATGATCCTTTACAATGAGCATCCTCTTTTGGAGCTTCGATGGTGGAAGCCCTAGGAGTCTCATTGCGAGTATTCTTCTTGGGGCAAGAACGATAGCCATGTCCTTGCTCCCCACACTTGAAACACTTATGGTCCTTGTGAAAAGCTTCAAGCTCTTCAGGAGAGAGTTTGTTTTTACCTTTGTAAACTCCCTTCTCCTTGGACCGATTGTTGTTGTTGTTGGAATTGACTTGGGAAGTATTTTGAACATTGGTTTTTCCCTTTGCATCATTTTTGTCTTTGTTTTCCATGGGCTTGACATTACGTCTAGCCCCTTGATGGAAATTGATGCGTAAAACAACCATGGTGTGATGGATTACTTCGCTAATTGTACCAGGCCGTTGAGAGTTGATGTATTCGGCCATCTCTTCAGGTAATCCCGCACAGAATTGTTGCCTTTGCTCGGCAAAGTCTGTCTTTTGAAAGACAGTAGCCTTGAGATGTAAATCCCAAAACTTGTCTACATATTTGTGGATAGACTCATGGGAGAGGAGCTTCAAGCTGCGCCATTCGGTAAGCACTTTGTCCTTTGCATCGCTTGCAAGGAATTGCTTCATGATGGAAACTCGTAGATTTTTCCATGTCTTTGGGGCTTCACCATTTCCACGAAGGCTAGCCCACCATTGACGAGCTGATTTTTGGAAGTGCATAGCTACATGGCGTAGCTTAGAGGACTCTGTGAAGCCCTCAACTCCAAAGGCCGCATCAAATTGCTGGATGAAGGCCAACACTTTGTCGGTAGCACCGAAGGTGCCATCATAGGTGAGAAAAGAGATACTCTTTTCTCCCTCCTTGAACTTCTTTAGCTTTTGTGACCTTTGCCATGCAGGAAATGATTTGCGATGTCCTCCCCTCTTGTATTCTCTAGGAGAATAACCATAACTTTCGTCATAAGAGGAGGAAGGTGAAGAAGAAGGAGAAGAGGGTGACCTCTTCCTAGCCCTTTTCTTCCTTTGTTTCCTCTCTTGCCTTTCAGAGTGATGAGGAGAAGGACTATGTGTTGATCTTTTCCTCTTGGGAGGAGTGGGCGATCGTCTAGACCGCCGTCTTCGTCGAGCCACATCTTCAGAGGAACTTAAACTTTCATTGCTTTCTTGCTCTTTGGATTCCTCCTCTCGAATGGGAGAGATTCTTCTTTTGGCGGTCTCTTCAAGAGGCCTCCTAAGCTCTCTCTCCTCTTGGAGAGAAAGGGAAATTCCATAAGCACGAAGTTGTTGAGTAACTTCGGCTTGCAAAGCAGGGTTGCCCATAGCTTGCTGTAACATAGTGATGAGATAATTCACAAACATGCGAGCATCATCATTAGCACCTTCATGTGCAAAATCAAGAGATGCGTGGCTTCATTATTTCTAGACACGATCGCCTTCATTCTGCGATGTGATTTGTGGCAAATTACATGGCAAGCATTGAAAGACAAATTTCAATTGTAATAGATAATGGGTATTTTAGAAATTTTTGGAATTTGAGGGGTATTTTGGTAATTTTTCCAAATCAAAATCACTGCACGTCCACCGGGCAAGGCTTTTCCTTTTCACCCACTCTAGTTTTGATTTACTTTTTCAAATGGCATCTTCCTATGATTCCTTCAAAACTAATGAATCCAAAATTGGCAGGGCCTACTGGTTTAATTTTTCTTAAATGATTTCTTCTCTTTAGAGTGGCCTCTCACTATGTAGGTAGTGAATATTTTTTTGACTTTCTAAAAGAAGCCTTAGAAGAGAGTTGGGTTAGGCATACTTTCAATATTTTCATTGATTATGGAGACTTGCTTCAGATGTTATTCCAAGTTTAAAATAGTAAAAGGATCTTTTTATTGCACCTTTCATTTCAATTCCTGACATGTCTTGACTTTTCTTACTTTTTTTTTTTTGCCAATCTGTGATTTGGAGTTTGACTGGAATGCCTGAAAATGGCTCGAAAGCAGTCTCCTATGGAAATCGTATTCTAAAGGCATCTATCATACAATGATGCATAAGGATAATTGGTCTAGTCCCCTTAACAAGATATGGGAAAAACAATGGCCGGAGGAAAGGTGAGAGCAAGTAATGGAGAACATCTGGAAGCCAAAGGTTCTGCAGCACATGAAGGTATTTTTTCAGTCGCTAACATGTGTAAAAATTTAACAATATCTTCACTTATTGCCATAACGTGGAGTTCCATTTCCAAATGACGCAGCCTTACAAAACTTGATTAAATTAAGGCCAAATCGGCTTCTAGGAGAAAATAATCGCTCTTAGATAATAATTGCAATAGGTAAAGCCTCTACATAATAATTGTATGAACTCAAAGGGGAAAATAATTGCCTTCTCACTCAGTAAATAATCGCGAGCACTCTTATGCATAAGATAATAATCGTGCTATCAAAGATGAAGTCGAGACTAGGTATGCAAGGTCATCAACGTGCTTAGGTATAGCAGGAAATGAGCACACTGAAAATACAAGCTTCAAGAGCTAGGGGCAGGTGGGGGCCTTGGCGGTCAACTAAGAGACCTGCAAACACAAGGAGCCCTACAAGCAAAAGGCTCACAATACAGAGATCTTCCACAAACCTCCGGTGCAAGAGAAGCCTTTGCGTCGAAACTTTGCAACAAACTACAGGTGAAGCAGCCCCGTGCAATGCTTTTCTGTTCGCTAAAATCCTATGTCGCTTGCCGTCGCTCTCAGGTTCCATCTTGTTCCGCGTTCGTGCCACCACTTTTCTTACATTCTATTGTTTTAGGGCTTGTGGTAAGCCCTATTAATTCGTATTATTTTGATCCTCTGCTTGCAGGTGGCGCAATCAAAGCGGGGTTGAACAGAAATCGCAAGTGGCACAGTAGAGAGAGAGAGAGAGAGAGAGAGAGAGAGAGAGAGAGAGAGAGAGAGAGAGAGAGAGAGAGAGAGAGAGAGCATAGTCCGAGTCTATCACAAGATGATCAAATCTTTGATGTTTATAAAACACCCTCGAGATCACGAGGAGTATAGTCATTTCTTTCTAGTTTGAACTTTGATATGTCTGCTCCCCTCCTTCCTTGGGGGCCGACTTATAAACTGATAATGTTTTCTTAGAGTTCGTTCAAACTGCGTAGGAGGAGGAGAACCCTTTTGCACTCAGGAATCACACACTAATCGTCTTGTCCAAGCAGCTGGTTCACATTTGCCTTAGGACTTGTTACACTGTCCAGTTCCCTCTACCTGCTCATTGATTGCACAACTTGTTCCACCTACAGACGAATTGGACAGGTCGGAAGACTATCGTGTGCGGTTGGGCACCAGTCAGCATGCCAACTCATATTGTGAGGGGTTGGTGCCTGTGCAGGCTGAATGGCTTCGCAGTGGGTGCACACCAGGGCTAGATAAAAACATTTTTCCTAACCGAAGGAAATAAGGGCAAACTTGAAATTCTACAGGTTTTTTTGGTCAATGTGAAGCTTTTGCCGGTTCTTACATTAAAATTTGCCTGTTTTCTTAAAGGCAAGCTCAAAGTCTAATCGGGATTTTATGATTTTAGCTGGTTAAAATACACTGTACCCGTTTTTTTCTAACACTGGCACTGTACACTATTAATGGTCGAGCATAGCAAGAAATGCACGCGGTCATACCTTAGTACGTTCTCTTTCATAAAATAATCTGGTAGGAGATGGATAGTAGGCCAAGAGCCAATGGGAAGGGAGGTGACGTGGAATGGACCATATCCACTCCCACGAGTCGAGCAGGAAGCGAGTAGCTTCCACCACTGCGACGCCCACTTCGCAGTGCAAACTTGACGTGAAGCGTTCTCTGCGCGCCAGGGGGAAGGCAGAATAAGCCATGGCTGCCCTCGCGGGTTCCTCGCTCTTGACCAGGCCGGAGATCTTTGGGCAGGCCGTCGCCTCCTCTTCCGCCTCCTCCGCTTCTTCTCCGTCTTCTGCTACTCCTCGTATCGTCTCCCTCCTCGGCAAGAAGAAGCCCAAATCTTCCAAGGCCGCCTCCAAGGCCCCTGCCAACGAGGAGCTGGCCAAGTGGTATGGTGAGTAAGAGAGAGAGAGAGAGAGAGAGAGAGAGAGAGAGAGAGAGAGAGAGAGATGCGCACGCAGAATCGATCAGATAAGAAAGCTTCTTCTGCTTCTTCTTAAGCGTTGCTTGTCTTCTCTGTTCTTCTCCGATGACCTAAATGTACCATTACGCGCTGGTGCTACAGGTCCTGCCCGCAGAATTTACCTCCCTGAAGGTTTGCTTGACAGATCAGAAGTGCCTGCATATCTCACCGGAGAAGTTCCCGGAGAGTAAGTAGAGATGGTGGACATTGTACTCCCCCCTAGAAAATTTTGTATGCAGGGTTTGCTGATTTGTTCTTATTGCCCTGCCAGCTATGGATTTGACCCCTTCGGTTTGAGCAAGAAACCTGCAGACTTCGACAAGTAAGCGAGTCTTTGATCATGTGCATTCTTGGACAATGTATGTTATTATGTGGAGTTTGATAAAGGAAATTACTTCAGGTATCAAGCTTATGAGCTCATCCACGCCAGGTGGGCCATGCTTGGAGCCGCTGGATTTATCCTTCCCGAGGCCTTTAACAAGTATGGTGCAGCTTGCGGGCCTGAAGCTGTGTGGTTCAAGGTATGGAAGGGGCTCTTCTGTTTGTTGCCCTTGCCATGGCTCCTCCACTTTTGTGCGAGTTTCATTTTTGATTTGGCATGTTTGGTGCTGCAGACCGGTGCCCTTCTCCTGGACGGAGGATCCATCGAGTATTTTGGCGCCACTGTGCCAATCAACCTTGCCGTTGCTGTGATTGCAGAAGTGGTCCTTGTTGGTGGTGCCGAATACTACAGAGCCTCCAACCTACAGGTTGGTTCTTCATATACCTCCTATTGCTTTCTATGATGGTATAAGTTGCTTCGAGGTTGCAAAATGTCATATGGGTTACTGCATGGGCTGAAGTTGTGCAGAGTGGATTGTAGTGAGGGAGGTTTGAGGCTAATTTTACTCTGGTATATATGATCTTCAATCTTGAGAAGTCTCTTTTGCTGTAGCCACCGGAGGCCAAATGTGAAGTGTTTTCTATGATTATACTTACAGTGTGATCAAAGTTCTCGTCGGTGCTTGTGGTTTTGTGTATTAGTTGTTCAAAGCATCTACCGCAATTAGCTTTAATGTGATCTATAATTGCCTTAAGGTAGTCTCGTCAATCCCATGCTTCAGCTATGCGGATTTTTCATTGTGTGGGGCCTTATCAGTTTTTTATGCCTCTGAAGTAACAGTTTTCCTCGGCCTACTTCATTGTATTGTAACAGTGGGGTAGCTTCTCGTGCAGGGCTTCGATAGACTTCACCCTGGTGGACCCTTCGATCCCTTGGGCTTGGCAAAGGACCCCGATCAGTTTGCTCTCCTGAAGGTGAAGGAGATTAAGAATGGAAGGCTGGCAATGTTCTCGATGCTCGGATTTTTCTTGCAAGCCTATGTGACTGGTCAAGGTCCAGTAGAGAATCTCGCTGCCCACCTAAGTGATCCCTTTGCCAACAATCTCCTTACTGTCCTCTCAGGTTCTGCAGAGTAAGGGTTTTCCCCTGTAAATTAAGAAGCAAGTCTAGAAGAGGTGAATCTCCTCGGGGTGTGTAAAAGTTCCGCTTGTAACAACATACTTGAGCAACTCTGGTGTATTCTCCAACCAAAGCTAATCGCCGCGCTTACAATGTGATCATAATGACATTCTTTTATCTACTTCCACTCGGCTCTCAAATATTCTAACGGTGCACTAATGTTCCTGGTTAATTGCACCTGTGCCTTGTCCAGGGGACTAAGGTTTAGTAACGTAATCTCCCATGTTTACAGCTCTCTAGTTGCATAGCCATGTGTGTATGAAAGTGGTACTTCTAGCCTCGAGGAGTGCATCGATATTTCTGAAACAAATCTTTGAGTACTCGGTTTGCTGAGGTATAATTTCCTAGTTTTCTTGCCGTTTATTCTGATGCTCAATTGTGGTTGAAATAAGGTTATAGTTTGGAAGTAAATTGATGAATTGGAATGTGATTATTAATTCATTGGTTGGTTCAACAATATCTTTCTCTCTTTTGTATTCTCCCCATTGCTTTACGTTTTCACATCATTGACTTGAGATGTTTTCAGCGCTCAAGGCACGTTGATCTTGGCTCTCTCATTCTCTCTTGTGTATTCCTTCCATTGCTTTACTCTCTCGCATTGTCGACTTTAAGATGGTATCAGAGCGCAAGGCATGTTGGTCTTAAGAGGAGATTGCATGATGTCAAGAGGAATTGGAGAACGGAGATATTAAATGGAGAAGATTCCGTTGATTGGTGTTTTTGAAATGCAAGTGGTAGAGGTGGTACTGTTTTTGCATTGGCAAAGCATTGGAATGGCCTAGTGTTCTTAGATGCAATTATAATGCTGGGTTTATCAGCCCTTTGAGATGCCGACAAAGAAGAACATCCTGAGATGCCCTCTGTCTGCATACTTTTTGGAGGCCTCAGTCTGCTGCGATTTGAGATCCCCGCAGGGGTGTTGGCAACTTATTGCGAGCTCTTGTAGGCAAGGGGTGTTGGCAACTTACTGTGAGCCTTTAGGCAGTGTTTTTACTTGGTGAGCCGAAGATCCTTTTTCCAAAGAAGGTTACCTCATTGGCATAATCCTAAAACGGGTTCTCTGCATTTTTGTCTAGCTGCAACATGGTCACAAAACCGAAGTTTTCTGCCAGTCCTGTCAACCATCTCGTTGCAATATTTTGCATGTGACCTACAGAACTCCTTGCAATATTTTGCATGTGGCACCATGCTGAGCGTAGACTGTCCCAGATGGAGAGAGATTGTCACGGAGCAGAGACTATATTGGGTAAGGTATTAAAGATTTGATGTCCCTTCAAGAGGCATGGGCAATGATAGCGTAGCTTGGGCTGCTTTGTAGTACTTTGGAGTACGAGGCCTAGTGGCAATGGGCAAAAGAGAGGGTGGTTGAAACAGTAGGCAATATGATGGCAGCCATTTGCAGCACTGTCCGAGTGTAACACAGCTTGAGGGCTTTTGTGCATACAATCCGGTAGGGAGCGAAAGAAGGCATGGTAAAGCCAAGGTGGTGTTTAAGGGCAGCTAGAAGTAATGGCTCGCGATGATGCTTCATGAGCAAACGATGTCCGAGAGCAGCAGAGAGCTCGAGGGCCTTTTGAAGGTAGGACAACAGAGGTCAACACCATTGAGGGACCGAAGGTAGCTTAGGTTGCACAGCTGATTGAGCGCAGGAGATATCACTGCGAGGTGGCTTGGACACAAAGACACTAGAATGAATATGCAAGAGAGGGCCTGGATGAGGGGTGGCACATAATTAGGTCTATCATTAGCAGAGTGCTCTTTTGATTTGTATGGTATTGGCCACGTTGCGCAGGCCATATGCATGTTGTTCGGCACGTAGAAGCTTGTGATAATAGCTTGAAAGCTTTAATTTAAACCTCGGTCCATAATTGGTCGGAAGGAGACGAGCATGGTGGAGGGTTAAGACACTCAAAACCACTACACTCGCCCATCTAATTTGGACAGACCCGATACCCATTACCCCCTCGACCACAACTATGTTTTCAAAAGAAAACAATTACTAATGATCGATATATGTAAACTTTGCAATTTATAAAATGGTTCATGGCAACAACGTGCTTCACTTGGTTCCATTGGGGATTTTGAAGCACTAGATTCCATTGGGGCTTTTGAACTAAGAACTCGTCTATGTAATAAATCCTACACCGTCTAATATATCTAGCATTTTCACTATGTACCTAACTGCAAGACAAATATTTAACTATTCACATTGCCTTTATGTAGCTTGATTCAAACAGTCTTCCGACTTGCACAATTAGACAACACTCGTGCTCGGTTACCAAGTTGGTAGTGCAATTGAATTTTTAGTATGTTGATGCTTTTTGTGTTTTTTTAGTTTATCAATGCTTCCTTAAGTTCAGTTTAGCCACATGTTTTCTTCACTATTGCATGTTCAATCTTGATCATTGAATCTATATATAAAATAGACACGTATTTATTTTCTCACAATTCGGTAACTGTAATTGGGATAGTTGGCTTAATGGTTAGTTATGTGATGTCTATTTGATTTTACTACAAATGAGTGCATGATGATTTGTAGATTGAAATTTTGGGAGTTGAAAAGGAGACGCCGAGAAATAATAAACCTTTCGGTCGTTTTACTTTTGCAAAGTGTTTTAGATCTTTTATCAATATGCCACTATGACTGTTTTGTAAATAGGATAGTGAGAATCACCCTAAAAGAATCATGTAAACTAAAGTGGAACTAAGTGTAAAAGAGAGGCCTTCAAATTTTTGGCACCAACAATTAATATCAAATATTAAATACCAAACTCAACAAGAGGTGCCATGGAGTTTGGAACCGCAATCTTCAAGCATTTCTTGTGTAGATGTCTTAAATTTTTCCTTCTCTCTCTTTTATACTATGTTATTTTATTTTGTGTACTCCATGATTATGTCTACATCTCTTATAATCCCTGTTATACTCTTTCTTTATCAATCTATTCTCTTGTGTATGTGTGTGTTTGTGTGTATGCGCGCGATGTCATAGTCTAGGTGTGTGTGCTTGAATTTGAAAAGGAAGGTGATATGTTGATGGTGAAGTCTATGAGGAATTGTTGATTTGTTTAAGTAATTGGTCTCCCCTACTCTCAATAGTGGTATTAGAGCTTTGGTTCGAGTTACTTGGCACGAGATTTTGAATTTTGAAGGAATCCTCGAATTAGCAAATTAATAAGTAATTTGTTCCATAATTTATCAGCAACATAATTGGATATGTGCAATATTTAATTCGAGATAATTGTTAAATTTGACGGATTTGTTAAGACATGCGGATAAGGAATCGAGAAGAAGGGTCGTTTGAAGCCGAACATAGTATGTTGTCACACAGCTCGCTTTTTTTAAGCTCTCTCTCTCTCTCTCTCTCTCTCTCTCTCTCTCTCTCTCAACTCACACGCTCTCACTCTCTCTCATCCTAATATTGGGTCCGGCCAAAAACCGTATTTGCTATCTTTTTTCCGGGGTGAGAGTCAGGGTGTGAGAATCAGGGGTCGAGGAAGCTCGAGCTCTTTGGCTGTGAGTCGAGAGGAGGGGGTCGAGGGTCTTTGGTGAGAACAGACCCTTGCACACAAAAGAAAATTGCATATTGTCATTAAAAAAATTTCAATTTGGTGGCTTTTTTTGCTCGCCTTTTTTTGCTTGCTACAGGCCGACTATCGGCGTCGATTGTGTCTGTGGGAAGCACAGGACGAGGAATGTGTGTGTGTGTGTGTGTGTGTGTGTGTGTGTGTGTGGATGTCCTGTAGGGTGTGTGTGGATACTCTTGCTCGGCTTCAGCTGCTTGCTTCATCCTAGAGCTCGTCCCTCCTCATGGTGCTGCAATCGCGTGTTTGCAAGTCATTGAGTGTGTGTGTGTGCGCGCCATCACCATATTCACGCTCTCGACATCAATCCCCCCCAATTCTGATGTGCCCGGTTGCTCCATGCGCCCAATTGTGGGCTGCTCGATTTGCTTCTCCCAAGCTCCTATTGCAAAATGTGTGTGTGTGTGTGTGTGTGTGTGTGTGTGTGTGTGTGTGGATCTCTACTGAGATCTAAGCTTGATCTGGCTCCACTTAAGCTACCCAAATTGTAAGCGTGTGTGCGTGTTTAATCACACACCACCAAAAAACACAACTCGTTGATTTGGCTTCGGTTTTGCTGCCTTGCTCGATCCTCACTATATTTTTTTTTCCTGCTCGACACACCTGGCTACTCCCCCTAATGCTTCAAGGCTTCGATGGCTTCAATTCTCTCAAGCTTTGGCTTGCTTCCAAGCATGCCTTTGCTCGTAATTTACTGCCCCCGATTGGCTGCTGCTCTTGCTTGCCCGATTCCGATGCTTCAATTTGACTCGGTTCTATTTGCCTTGCAAGTCCTCCTTGGTTCTCGATTATGCCTGTATACTGCCTGCTCTATTTTCCCCCACTCAACTCAATTTGCCATGGATTGTTGCCTTTTTCTCAACTTCTCTGTAGAGACTCCCCTTGCTTGATTCAAGATTCAAAGTGGTGCTTCATGCCGTGGAGTGGGAGCGGGAAGCCGACTAATAAGCTCTGATACCAATTATTGTGCCGGTTTGCAAGCGTATACGGAGTGTGCAAGAGTGGGAAGGAGAAGGGGAAAGGGGATGAAAGAGAAGCTACATAGAGGGAGTTGGGTTAGTGGAGAGGAAAGTGAGAGAGTGGTCAACTCTCTCACTTTCTCTCCCTATATTCATTAGGTAAAAGAAAGTGGGTAAGTGTGGTTTCCCACGGCCACCTGGCCTACACCCCAACAGGTTGGCCAATTGCTTGCAATCAACGTCTGTGACAATGTGAGGTCCTCAACCCCAAGAAGATTGGGGAGACTTGATAGATGGCATTCCTTTATTCTCTTTTTTCGTTGACGACACCCTACTCAGTTTCAACAATGTAGAGATACGAGCAACAGAAGAGAGGAAGTCCTCTATCCATTATGTTCGTGGTTATAAGGGTCATACACCACAGGTCAGAACGATACATTAAAGATTCTAATGGAAGCTAATTCCTATCACATACATATGAAATTCCATTGACATACGTAGAATCCATAAACAATGCCTTTTTTTTCACGTTTAAGAGGCACGGCTACCATTCATAAACCCCGAATATGATATGAGACATAGTCTAAGTTAACTAGTAATCTTGTGAAAAGTATCTGACTAATCGGATCCATAGCTTTTAGGGGCACGCATATTTAAGACTTCTCGACTCTTGGCACAATGTGTCTTTAATTTCGCTTCTCTTAATAAGAGGGAGTAGAGAGTTTCTTGACTAATCGAGACCACCCATCCTTGACTGGTAACCTAAACTAGCCCCCACTTTCCACCCCACACTCATAATTTTTAGCTTGTTTTCTAATTACTACCACATTGTTTTACATATACAAACAATATTTTTTAATTAATTCAAAACACAGTTCTTTTATACAGCCCTTCAAACAATACCAAAACAATTCAAACAAGGCCTAAACAATCCTATATTTCAACAAAAAGAGCTTTTTTAATTTCTTATGAGTTTGTCGCTACTCGCGGACTTTCTCTGTTTAATCAATAGAGCCTTTGCAAAGGATTTATTTGCTAACCGCGAATTGCATAACCTTCCCATCTCGCTAACCGTGAGGAACAAACGAGAGTCGATAACCTCAGCTTAATCTTCGCTAACCGCAGAACCATCTTGCTAATTGTGAGGCACAAAGATATTCTTCCAGCAATTCTTCTCTTTAAATGATTCTTCAAACATGATCAACCAACTCTTCATATCAACCAGTAATAACTTATCAAAAAATAACAATTTTTCAAGCAATAACAATCTAACAAACAATGAGAGAGATAAGTTCGCGTACTTTCGCGGCTCCCAAAAAAATAAAACAAAATTTGGTACATGAAGCATTCCGATACGCGGTTTCAATTCTCTACTTTTAAAAGAAGCTTGGCTTTCAAGACAAGAAGTCTAAACTTGACTCCCTTCTCTTTCTTTTCTAAAAATACTCCTTCTACTCTTTCCCTTCTAAAGTTACTCTTCCTTTCTTCTCTCTTCCCCAAAAATACTAAAATATTGCTTCTTTCTTGAGGGTCAACTTTTATCTTTAGAAATAGACTTGAGATTAAAGTTTTCTATATCAACTTATTGTTTCCAAGTGAATAAAGACCATAACTAATAGTTTCAGAGTCCGATTAACATTCAAGCGTCGAGAAATCTTGCGCATTAGTGGCATAAACTCTTTGTGGTTGTCTATCGTTCAATTCTTTGAAGCTCATAAACTCTTTGAAGCTTTGATTTCATTCAATTCTTCTTGTAATCCCTTGTTCCTTCATCAAAGGTTTAGCTCGTCATAAAGCATCTTGTACAGTGGTAGACTTCAAGGCTTCTAATCGCGAACTAATTGGTTCTCTTAAACCTTAACAAAAATGAGCTACCTACTGCTCTATTGTCATTGGCGGTGCGTAACGTTTAAGCCTTACAAATTTTGAGCAGTACTCTTCTAAGGATAAGCTGTATTGTTTCAAGCTAAAGAACTCATTCATCTTTATTGCTTCATGGACAGGGGGTAAGTATCTTTCCTTCACCGCTTGTTTGATTTTTCACCAACTCTAAGAGTTCTCCAACACTCCCATGTCACGACAATGTTGTTTCCACCATAATTTTGCTTCCCTTTTGAGAGACGAAACATCCCTAGCATCGCTTGATTTGTAAGTGTGGCAGAGAAGTAATCATCCATAGCTTCAATTCATACTTCTGCATCTTTCTCAGTATTAGCACCCTCTCCTTTAAAAGAAGGTGGTTGTATTTGTTTCAGCATCAATTTCTTCTCTTGAATCTCCGTATAGATAGCATCGTTTTGAGGGTTTTCCATTGTAGGAGTGATTTGAGGGTTCTCTTTAGTATACACATATATTAACGTTAATGTTTATAATAACTCAAAACACTAAGGTATTTTTCAAACTTAGACTTATCCAGCCCACTAAAAACTTAATAGTATGACGATCAATCATTACTTATCCGATCTATAATAACTCAATCACATGACATAACCAATCTTGACTTATCCAGTCCATTAAAACTCAGTCACATGACTTAACCAATCATGACTAACTCAATCACATGACTTAACCAGTCATGATTATCCCATCTACCAAAAATTCACTTACATGACTTAACCAGTCATACAATTTTTTTGAAGAAAAGCAACTCAATCTTTTTATTCATAAAGTCATCAAAAGGTCATATAGGGGTCTACAAAAGATCTTTCCATGAGAAAACATAATAGAGGTTTTAACCATAACTATAGTACACATCAACTGACATGTCGTGATATTTCAATGAGTTGTGTAATGGCTATAGAAAACCATACACACGAGAAAGCTTAAAGTAGCCAAATTAAATCTTTTTGATCTAAGCTTTGATACCAATTGTGAAGTCCCCAACCCCGAGAAGATTGGGGAGACTTGATAGATTGGGGCGACTTGATAGATGGCCTTCCTTTATTCTCCTTTTCCGTTGAGTCGACACCCTGCTCCGTTTCCACAAAGTAGAGATACAAGCAACAAAAGAGAGAAAGTCCTTTATCCATCATGTTCGTGGTCATAAGGGTCATACACCACATGCCAAGTCGGTAAATCAAGGATTCTAATGGAAGCTAATTTCTATAACATAGAGATGAAATCCCATTGACATATATAGAATCCATAAACAACACCTTTTTTCCTACGTTTAAGAGGCACGGCCGTCATTCATAAACCATGAATATGATATGAGACATAGTCTAAACTAATTAGTAATTTTGTGAACAGTATCCGACTAATTGGATCTATAGCTTTCAGGGGCACGTATATGTGGGATTTCTTGACTCTTGGCACAATGTGTCTTTAATTTCACTTCTCTTAATAAGAAAAAGTAGAGAGTTTCTCGACTAATCGAGACCACCCATCCTTGACTTGCGACCTGAGCCAACCCCCACTTTTCACCCTACACTCACACTTTTAAGCTTGTTTTCTAATTACTACCACAATGTTTTATATATACAAACAGTGTTCCTTAATTAATTCAAGACATAGGTTCTTTTATACAGCCCTTCAAACAATACCAAAACAATTTAAACAAAGCCTAATGAAGACATTCCTATATTTTAACAAAAAGAAATTTCTTATGAGTTTGCCGCTACCCGTGGACTTTCTCTGTGTAATCAATAGAGCCTTTGTAAAGGATTTATTTGCTAACCGTGAATTGCACAATGTTCCCATCTCGCTAACCGCGAGGCATCCCGCTTCCCATGAGGCATCTCGCTAACCGCGCGAGGAACAAAAGAGATTCGATAACCTCAACTTAATCTCCGCTAACCGCGGAATCATCTCGCTAACCGCGAGGCATAAAAGATATTTTTTCAGCAATTCTTCTGTTTAAATGATTCTTTGAGCATGATTAACCAACTCTTCATTTCAACCAATAATAACTTATCAAACAATAATAATTTATCAATTTAACAAACAGTGATAATTTATTAAACAATTATTTTACTAATCTGGTTGAAGGTGAGAGGTTGAGGGAGAGAGGGTAACTCCAGCGTTATGGCAAGAGAGCTTCCGCTACTGAGAGCTTGTGTGCGTGTCTCCTGAAAGTGACGGAAGAGGGGTCTTTATATAAGCTCTCAAGAGCCAAAACCATAAGCTAAGAATAGTGAAAATCAGAGAGATAAGTTTGTGTACGTTCGTGGATCCCAAAAAACGCGATTTCAATTATCTAATTTTAGAAGAAGCTTGGCTTTCAAGACAAGAACTTTAAACTTGACTATCTCCTCTTTCTTTTCTAGAAATACTCCTTCTACTCTTTCTCTTCTAAAAATACTCTTACTTTCTTCTCTCTTTCCTAAAAATACTGCTTCTTTCTTGAGGGTCGACTCTTATCTTTAGAAATAGACTTGAGGCTTAAGTTTTCTATAACAACCTATTGTTTCCAAGTGAATAAAGACCATAAATAATAGTTCCAGAGTTTGATTTTCGATCCGATTATTCCATTTAAACGCTTTATGACTTAACAAAATGCGAACCTTAAATATACATGCAAAGTGAATGAAATACTTTTATTGAAAAATGTTGGGTACATTACAGACAAGCAACTGCAAGGAACCCTATCCCTCTTCGATATCCTCTTGCCGTTATCCTCTCTCACCTGGCTTGACCTCTCTCAAAACAACCTCGCTCTCTCGTTCAATTTTTCCAGTCCATCTCTCATCCTGACCTCCCTTAATTACTCTCCTCAATCTAAGCTACATTGATGGCTTCAATGTTGACAACACTCATCATGAACTATCTACCCTTCTCAGATCGCTTTTTGTAGTGCCTTTTGATTGATGGCATCCAGTTCTCTACATTAGCAACTAGGGCACGTCTTCCCTTTTCTCCATACCCTTTTCCTCAACTTGGCTCTAAAAGCAGATTGGGTTTGACCTATTGCATATAGGTGTGAAGGGGGTTGGCCTCAGGAGAGAGAGAGAGAGAGAGAGAGAGAGAGAGAGAGAGAGAGAGAGAGAGAGAATCACATCGAGCATGCTTATGGCGTCAATTCTAAGGGACATCAAAGATATGTTTGAGGAATCTTCAAGACTTGATGAGAAAAAAATAGAGAGAGAGTTTCCAACTAAGCATGTTTACTACCTCAATCCTAAGAATATGCCAAAGATCTATTCGATGAATTGTGAATCCAAGACTTGATGTAAACAATTGAGAGAGAGAGAGAGAGAGAGAGAGAGAGAGAGAGAGAGAGAGAGAGAGAGAGAATCACATCAAGCATGCTTATGCAATAGTTCCAAGTGACAAGAAAAGAATTAATTTTAGGAATTGTTTTGTACTAATGACTTGCTAAGAGAGAGGGAGAGAGAGAGAGAGAGAGAGAGAGAGTTACATTAATTAGGCTTACAACCTCAATCCTAAGAGACATTAAAGATTTATCTCACAAGTCATGGATGGCTTGATGCCATAAAAGAATTAATTTTAGGAATTGTTTTGTACTAATGACTTGCTGAGAGAGAGGGAGAAAGAGAGAGAGAGAGTTACATTAATTAGGCTTACAACCTCAATCCTAAGAGACATTAAAGATTTATCTCACAAGTCATGGATGGCTTGATGCCAGAAAAGAATTAATTTTAGGAATTGTTTTGTAGAGAGAGAGAGAGAGAGAGAGAGTTACATTAATTAGGCTTACAACCTCAATCCTAAGAGACATTAAAGATTTATCTCACAAGTCATGGATGGCTTGATGCCAGAAAATGAGAGATTGTAAGAGAGAAGAACAAAAAAGAGAATTTTAACGTTGTAGGTAACTATCAACACACACACACACACACACACAGAGAGAGAGAGAGAGAGAGAGAGAGAGAGAGAGAGAGAGAGAGAGAGAGAGAGAGAGAATTTAGACAAGCTTACATCAACTATTTTGCATTATGCTCTTTGGTTGAGCGTGATGACACTTTGGCACCATGCATGCAAAGATCCAACAAAGATAAATAACATAGCTCTCTTTTTAATCCATGGAAGCATGATTGTAGGTTAGGTTGTGCTGATATGCACATCTAATGTATCTTGCAAACAAGACTCATGGCAAGACATAAGTAGAGATGTATCGTGTAAGTGAGGAAAGAGAGAGCATCAAGCTACAAGGGACAAACACATTCCCAATGTCACATCAAACCTCATTTGTAAGACTTGAACCTCCACGAACTCAAGTCTCCTTGAAAAAGGTTTTTTAAGTACTATTGATTGTTGGCAATGCAATGGTTGATGCAGTCTCTGAGAGAGACTGAGAGAGAGAGAGAGAGAGAGAGAGAGAGAGAGAGAGAGAGAGAGAGAGAGAATTTAGACAAGCTTACATCAACTATTTTGCATTATGCTCTTTGATTGAGCATAATGCATGACACTTTGGCACCATGCATGCAAAGATCCAACAAAGATAAATAACATAGCTCTCTTTTTAATCCACGGAAGCATAATTGTAGGTTAGGTTGAGCTGATATGCACATCTAATTTATCTTGCAAACAAGACTTATGGCAAGACATAAGTAGAGATGTATCGTGTAAGTGAGGAAAGAGAGAGCATCAAGCTACAAGGGACAAACACATTCCCAATGTCACATCAAACTTCATTTGTAAGACTTGAACCTCCACGAACTCAAGTCTCCTTGAAAACGGTTTTTAAGTCTATTGACCGTTGGCACTGCAATGGTTGATGCAGTCTGAGAGAGAGAGAGAGAGAGAGAGAGAGAGAGAGAGAGAGAGTTTAGACAAGCTTACATCAACTATTTTGCATTATGCTATTTGGTTGAGCATAATGCATGACACTTTGGCACCATGCATGCAAAGATCCAACAAAGATAAATAACGTAGCTCTCTTTTAATCCACGGAAGCATAATTGTAGGTTAGGTTGTGTTGATATGCACATCTAATGTATCTTGCAAACAAGACTTATGGCAAGATATAAGTAGAGATGTATCGTGTAAGTGAGGAAAGAGAGAGCGTCAAGCTATAAGGGACAAACACACTCCCAATGTCACATCAAACCCCATATGTAAGACTTGAACCTCCATGAACTCAAGTCTCCTTGAAAAAGGTTTTTTAAGTACTACTGATTTTTGGCAATGCAATGGTTGATGTAGTCTAAATATGTGCATCTCTATCCCACTGCTAATGTGCACAATGTGTGCCATCAATATTGGTGACATTGCCAACCAAAGGTAGACCAAAGGAAGGACAACCAAATCTACTATTGTAAACTAGGCGATGAATATCACTGCTACTATATATTGATCACAAGTTAATTAGAGTTAAAGATGCAAGCAAGCAAGAGAAAACTATGTAGCTAGAAGGACCAATTGCATTCCCAACGTTGAAGCCAATGTCAAAGCAAACTCCACACAATGCACTCACATTAAGGCCAAAGCTCTATTATTACATCGGTGCTTATGGGCCTCATCTTTTGACACCTTGCTAATGTGCTAGGTTTGTGCCACCAAAATTGATAGCATTGTGAACCCAAAGTAGGCCAAGGAGAGGACAACCTCTCTATTCTAAATTATGCGGTGGTGTGCATTGCTACAATACCTTCCTCACATGAAAGAGACACAACTACATGCAATAAATAGAGAGCAACAATTCCATTCTCAATGTTGAATCCCATGTCATAGCATCTCCTTTCTAAAGCAAATCTCTATCGGTTACATTGATGTTTATGAACTCACACCATGTGGTGGATTAATCCAATCAACCTCTTTAGCAAAGAGTATGTGATATTGTACATTATCTCATGCAAAATAATGTTTCTGGCTCACAATATAGAGCTAGAAATGCAAGTAGGATAGAGTAATGGAGATGTCAAGGTCAATTGCATTCCCTAAATCCAATGTCAAAGCGAAATTCAAGAATCTAGAAGCATTGGGGGAGAGAGAGAGAGAGAGAGAGAGAGAGAGAGAGAGAGAGAGAGAGATTTATGCCATCTTTGTCTATATGGTATGGTTTGTAGGTCCTCCTTGCTTGCCATGCTATGATAGTGTTACTATCATTTATTAGATGGAGAAGCAACCTAATGGACACTAATGGAGCGTCGATTATATAGCTGATATAACATAAGGGTGTGCAAAGAAAGCAATGATATTTTTCAATTTCAGAGAGGAGAATGGTGTTACAAAAATGGATGCATTGCTTTTTCTAGCCGCAACGATGCGCGGGTCACATACTAGTTTTACTTATTTGTCAACTCTGGATAAGGTGACTAGATAAGCACACATAGCCCCCATTATATAATCATCAATTCATTACCAAGGTTGGTTGGTTTGGCTCTCTCTCTCTCTCTCTCTCTCTCTCTCTCTCTCTCTTCCTTCGTTGCTCTATGCTTCCCAATCGTCGACTTTCACATCATCATCTCAATAAAACTTGCATGCAAGGCTTGATCTTGACAGGATGCTGTTGTCAGAAAAATATATCTGTGCATGCACTTTGTGCATTACCGATAAGACAAGTAAATCCGGGTTTTCCATCAATAGTGGGCACACAACTAAGCCTGGAAGTTTGAGTGACTCATTATAGGCCACAGGAAGCAAGGTAGTAGACAAAGTAACCTCGATTCCATCTGGGATCGACAAACATGGCATTACTCATTTGGCTAGCAGAGACGCAAACCAGGGTTTTTGTGTTGCACACGCCTCCGGATGTGGGTTATCTCATCCTTCAAGAAGCCTACTTCCACAATCTGCTAGACCGTAACCAAACAGTTTGACAGCTTAAGAGCTTGATCTAAATACAAAGAAGTATACAGGAGTCTTATGTGGGTAAAACTTGCAAGCCTCTTGACCAGGACTGACTTCCTTCTTTGCTTATATCTCCTTGCTTTTCCACATCAATTTGCCTTAATTTTGTGACCAAGTTCCTTGGCTTCATTTGGGCTCTGCTGCAACCATAACATCACTAACAAAAATGCCTAGGTCCGAGGCAGCGACAACAAAGAGTTACAATCCGACCTACAAGGGAGATGCACCCAGTTTCCAGAGAAATGTCATGAATCTTTGTCTGAATGGAGTCTTATATCAGTATGGGAGAAGATGTAGACTCAAAGTGTCTTTCCATATTGTGTATGGGGCATAGATACTCTGACAAAAGCCTCAGTTTGTTGTGGCTGTGGACAGGTAAGAGATTGGCTGCACATAGATTTCCAAGGTTAGGGTGTGGTCACGCGAAACATAGTTATCAGGATGATGGTATGGGTGCAACTACGCCGCCACTCGGACCTACGGCCCACAATGCCCCCGTCGTAGATCCCACCTTCCCATGCCCGTGCCACTTAGTCCCGAGGGGGTCCAACAATGTGAGCTGACACCCACTTTGGGCATGGCAGTGCTTTATGTGTACTTGCTCCAATGTTGACTAGAACAAAAGGGGTCTGTCCCTCTTGGCCTTGGTCCTTTACTGCATTGCTGGTGATTCCCCGACATCTTCGGATGGCATGATCAACAAGGGAACATGGAATAAATGACATGGTGCAAAAAGGCAAGCACCACGCCCTCTTGGCCTTGGTCCTTTACTGCATTGCTGGTGATTCCCCGACATCTTCCGATGGCATGATCGACAAGGGAACATGGAATAAATGACATGGTGCAAAAAGGCAAGCACCACGTCCAAAACAAGGGGCCTAGCAAACATCACTTCTTGTAGCAGATAAATCCCTTCATAATCACAGTTGTTCCGACTCTCAGAGTGGCCTTGCATTGCTTTTATGAAATGTCCATATGTTGCAAGATATCCAACAGATATCTAGACATGAACACAGTTTCAGGCATGGTTTTCTCGAGTAGACCGAGAAGAAGGGGATGCGATACAATCAACAAGACACAACCTCCATGCTCTTTGTGAGCTGTTTGCCATCGTCATCTTTCAAAGAGCCATTGAGTAAGCAAGTGCAGTGACACACCTGTAGCTCCCAGGACCGCAAGCCAACGCTCAAGGTTGCGTGCTGTAAATGCAAAAGATTGTTTCAATCCCAAAGCTTGTGCAGCCATTTGTGTCGTCAGAGCCGGAAGCTGTCCACGACTTATACCTCTGCATTTTATATTTCAATGGTAGCTTTGCATTTTTGTCCATTAATTTTGAATATATAAAATAATACCCCGGCCGTTTCCAACAAGCGCCCGTGGCCTAATGGATAAGGCACTTGACTTCTAATCAAGGGATTGTGGGTTCGAGTCCCACCGGGCGTGGATTTGACATAAAGTCATTTTTCCCTCATAAAGGGACTTTGGGTTCGATTCCCACCGGGCGTGGACTTTTTATTTATTTTACTTCGGATTGTGGCCGTCTTTGCCCATCGAGGGAGTGTTTCTTTTTTCTGGCTCGCCCATACCATGGGTGGCATGTTCTGTTCTTTTTGCCTACTTTTGTTGGGCCTTTCAGACTGAGGCGTCCTTTGACTTCCACCCTCACAAAGCGGCAGGCGTGGACTTGACATTAAGTTATTTTACCCCTAATAAAGGGATTTTGGGTTCGATTCCCACCGGGCGTGGACTTTTTATTTTACTTTGCCTACTTTTGTTGGGCCTTTCAGACCGAGGCATCCTTTGACTTCCACCCTCACAAAGCGGCAGGCGTGGACTTGACATTAAGTTATTTTACCCCTAATAAAGGGATTTTGGGTTCGATTCCCATCGGGCGTGGACTTTTTATTTATTTTACTTCGGATTGTGGCCGTCTTTGCCCATCGAGGGAGTG
Organism: Adiantum capillus-veneris; assembly: GCF_014529385.1. Lineage (NCBI taxonomy): Eukaryota > Viridiplantae > Streptophyta > Polypodiopsida > Polypodiales > Pteridaceae > Adiantum > Adiantum capillus-veneris. The sequence goes on along the minus strand of NC_140946.1, from coordinate 12,192,277 downwards.
TTTCTTTTTTCTGGCTCGCCCATACCATGGGTAGCATGTTCTGTTCTTTTTGCCTACTTTTGTTGGGCCTTTCAGACCGAGGCGTCCTTTGACTTCCACCCTCACAAAGCGGCAATAGGGTATTTCACAAGCTCTCTAACGCTCCTTGCGCTTCCTTTCCAATGAATGCATGTTGTGACTACTAAGTTGGAAAGAAAACGTCTAATCATAGGGAGTGTTTTTTTTTTTTTGGCTCACCCATACCATGGGTAGCATGTTCTGTTCTTTTTGCCTACTCTTGTTGGGCGTTTCAAACCGAGGTGTCCTCTGACTTCCACCCTCACAAAGCGGTGGTAGGGTATTTCACAAGTTGCTCTAACACTCCTTGCGCTTCCTTTCCAATGAACTTATGCTGTGACTTGTGACTACTAAGTAAACATTTTGTTGTGCCTGTCAAACATGCGTGACCATCTAGTTTGAGTAGGTCACAATTTGGATTGTCTCCCTTTTACCTTCATTCTTTTCCCTTTTTTGGCCGTGGCGATCAAACATGCGTGACCATCTAGTTTGAGTAGGTCACAATTTGGATTGTCTCCCTTTTACCTTCATTCTTTTCCCTTTTTTGGCCGTGGCGATTAACTTACACTAGCTTACCAAAGGTTTTGAATGGCAATTTTATCTGGTTTCTCAAGCTCACTCATGAGTACAAATAGAAACACTGACACTATATCTCTCTCTCATTCGTAGCTTTAGGGTGACCCATCTACCTTATTCTCACACACATGTTGAACATGCCTGCTATCGAGGATATGTCATAGAAGGGAGCTGGTGCTTGTGAGAGGAGATGCTGCAATTCCAATAAATGAGTCTACTTGCTGTCAAAAGATGCAACTACCAGCATGCAAAACTACACTCCATACGGATAGAAGGGAGTGCAGGCGATGGAGCTTGAGCCAAAGGAGGTGGGTTGAGACTGATGCAATGCTGGCCTGGCAATGCTATGAGGAGATGTTCCAAGCAAGAAAGTAAGCATTTGGGGGGGGGGGGGGGGGGGGGGTGGGAGGATAATCTATAGATAGGAGAGAGGATAGGGTAGGAGTTTTACTTGGCAAATCCATTGATGCTTACATTGGCTTGCCAACAGTAGACTCAAGGATGCCAAAGAGCACATCCATGTGGTGCACTATTGGCCATGAAACCTCTCTCTCTCTCTCTCTCTCTCTCTCTCTCTCTCTCTCTCTCCACTTGATCAGTCGAATTGAAGGTGGGTCAACATGTAGAGAGTGTCAAGAAGGTCAGTTCTTTGGGCGCCACAACATTTGTTGGATTTTCTTTTGAGGATGAGGTCCAAACAATAACAGCCAACAAGCCATGACACTATGCAAGGTAGGAGGGTAATGCATGTATTAACACAACACCCATGAGAAATATTTTGAGAGAGAGAAACCTTGTCAAATGAATCAACACCGATACACATTTGTGGGCCTTAAAGTGTACCTAAAAGAATTCATTCGCTACACTACTAACATGATATGGAGGAGACAAATAGCATACAAGGTCTTAAGAGACATAGATGGATTCAATACCATAACTATTGCAAAAGCACCTTCAAAAACACTATCTATGTGTGAAATCCTTGATATCATTCCAAAATCTTTTTTTTGGATGTGAGAAGTTATATTCAATTTATGAATTCTTTGTTAAAATTGCACCAAATTTTCATGATTTTTCCACCTTCATAATACTAATTTGGTTAAGGATTCACTATATCAAATTAGTTGTGTTCTCCACCTCATAACTGAGAATACGATGCACAAGTCTTCTATTGTAGCCTTGTTTTTTGAAGTGTTAACGTACAAAATGAGCTCATGTCTTATGGTCTAGCATAGTTTTTTGAAATGTTTAGAGTTTTTAACCCCTATGTTTGTTCTAATACTGTAGTGCTATGGATTTTTTACCCGTATTGTCCGATCTAATGTTGTTTTCTTAAGGGTTTTTAATCCATATTGTCAGATCAAACACACCTTTTTGAAGTGAAAATGGTAATCAACACGTATTAATCGAATCTTACACAATGTTTTGAAGTGTTTGAGGTTATGTTCACGGTTTGTGCGACTAGTGTGAGAGTGTTGGTGCACTCTACAAATGTATCTAATATGTTGTTTTTATTGTCCAATGCAAAAATGACACCCGAGGAAAAGAAAACTAATACATGTGCTATTCGAAAGGAGTGCATCCTGGCAATATCATCATGTGCAAATGGCCGCATTCAACAAATAAATCAAAGTGTCATCATCATCAAAGATCTTACATGCACTATTTGGGAGAACATAGAGCGCAGATTGCATGCCGAATACCAGTACAAGTTGTTGTTGCCAATAGGGATAAGACAATTCGTCGTCCCCCCCCCCCCCCCCCCCCCCCCCCCCCCCCAAGATCAACACTATGCTTGGCAATATGAAAGTATGCTGCATATATTTGAAAGCAGATCTCCCTCCCACTTGGGATATGACAAAAATAGAGTTGTGGGATAAACAATGGGAGGAGAAAAGGCTAAAGATGAGTCGTGTTAAAGTCCAAGACCATTCCACTTTACCCAAGTGAATCAAGATGGCGCAAGGGGCCATGGGTGGCTGATCAGATGCCAACAACATCGTCATAGTCATGTGCACAACAATGAATGCCAAGTACACATATATGATAGGCATCCCTCACAAAGCCCTGGTAGAAGGTGCAAGGATTGGAGCAGGCTCTTTTGGTGTTTGCACATTATACACTATTAAAAGCATATCCTTCTTTCTAGAGCATATCATGTATGTAGGAAAATTCTACAAGGGAGGGGTAGAAGTGAAGTTTGATAGCTTCCATATAGAGAAAAGCATGCAAAAACTTCACCCCTCCATTTTTAGATGCATTGGATTTATCAATGAGCCCCCCTGGATCACAATATTCCCATACTACAATGGGGGCTCATTGGGAGACATGATGTGTCGTCTGCCATTTGTGCAAAGAGCGTTCATATGTTGCATGCACAGGCTTCAGTACGGCAAGAAGAATGTGCCACCTACAGATTAGGAGCTATCAAAGACAGAGACTACACGACTCAAAGCAGTGATTGAGTAGATGTCATCCATTTTACACGCTCTGATTGATGGCATTGCGACCGCTCACTCGGCTGGTATAGTGCATTGCAATATGCATCCCTACAATGTAATGCTAGATTTTACTCGTGCAAATAACCCCCACATTTATTGATTGGAATATGATGCTTAGAACCCTAGCTAAGCGTGCATCTAACAATTTTGTACACCTTGCTGCTCAATCTTCGTTTGTGCTTTTAGAGGCAAGGGAAGCGGGGGAACGTAAGCTCCCAAGGAGGCCATGGATTGCTCCAGAGATATATGATCCAGAGTGCTTAGATGCATATACAAAAGCTAGTGATATTTATGCATTAGGTTTTCTATACGATATGTTAATAGAATTTTCGAGTGCATCTAGAAAAGTGTACTTCCTAGAAGTATTTTGCCACCCAGACCAAGATGCTCTCAGAGCTATTCAACAAAAGGTGAACACTTGGGTGAAATTAAGAGAGTGGGAGGCTAGAATAAATGCCTCTGATATTTTTCTATTCTTTAAAGAGAATTTGAAGACAGACCCTAATCCTATTCAATGACCATTCATTGAACTTACGTCGTCTTTTTATTGGCTTGAACATTTTGTAAATTTCTATTGATTTGTCATCTTGGGTATCTTATTTGAATTCAAGTTTGTAATCAATTATATGTTATTCCACATGAATGGAAGTATATTTGGATCAATCTTTTTTAATCAATTGTGATATGTTGCTCACATCACTTGAAGTATATTTGGATTAGTTGTCTTTAGTCAATTATGAAATTGTTGTTCACAAAGATTGAAGTATATTTGGTTTAATTGTCTTTAGTCAATTGTGATATTGTTGTGTACATCACTTGAAGTATATTTGGATCAACTGTCAGACTAGCATGTCGTTACATGTCCATTATTGACTTGATTGCTAACACTATTCTGATATCTTTGAGAGTAGTGAATCGAGAGAAAAAATGTTTGCCCAAGATATTTAATATTCGTATATTTGGCAATTGTAGTTCTAAGATATCATGGTTGAGGCAGACCAGATGTGGTACACAAATGATGCTTTTCAACGCATGAAATCTCTAGTGCACCATATGTCAACACAACAATCGACGCGCACAACTCGTCGACTATCAAAATGGGCAAATCTAAACCACGCACAATGGAAAGACATCAACAAAGAAATGACGAAGTATATGATCAGAACAATATATCCATGTGAAGACATGGAGATAAAGAAAGGATGGTGGAAACATTCTAAGTGCTTGCACCAAGAAATCAAAGATAACACTGAGAAGATCTCATTCGAGGTTTTTGGCCATCCATTACACAATGCAGATTGTGCGCTATATTTTATGAAAATGTTCTATGTACATTTTCTCATGCAACGACCAATAGATTTTTCCTTGAAAGATACAATTGTGGCCACCCATGATATAAGAGAGAGATGTGTCACATTCACACGGGAAGAGTTGGCATTGATAGTTGAAGGTACCGACCTAACTTTGAAAAAAAAAAGATATTTTGACAACACTGCTGACAGAGAATGATGCAAAAATAACATGACTGCTTGAAGTAACCCAAACACCTCAAGCACACCATGCCAAAATGGAAAAAAATATTCATCGTGTAAGCCAAATGTTCAAAATTTGACACAACGAGTGAATCCCCCACATGTACAAGTGACATACATCAATCACCTTGTTTTGCATCCAAAGATGGTTCCTGCATCTAGTCAAATGCATCTTCATCTTCTTAGTGCCTGCTATGCTACACAAATTTGATGGATAGAGTGGATACTACACATTGGCATGTGGTTGATTCGATTAATACAAACTAATAGCTGATGTGGAATCTATTCTTAAGAGATTCCACAAGGGGTATATTATATGTTCAAAATGGAAAACGAGTATAAATTCAAGCAAGCTCGCCAAGACACTGCTAGCCCTATTAGAAATCAAAACACAACAATTGATAACAACAAACATTGTAATTTCGTAGCTAAGACACATTGCATACAATCAAAAGACATTGAATATAAAATCTTAAATTTCATAATGGCATTCTTCGCTCAAGCTATGTTGAATCTATGTAGTCATTTTTTTGTTCTGAGTCCGAGTATTGTTGGTTTTCCTCTATCTAATCTTCCACATCTATTGTGAGGTTCTCTTCCATTTTTTCTATAGTGCATTGAGATACACCGACATTGAACTCACCTTCATCTTCATTTTGACAATCATACCCCCAGCTAAGCATTTCTTCCTTGTAACCAACACTTTCAATGTGATGCAGTATCTTTTCATTACAAAATATGTTAACTAATTTTTTAGCTTCGTCTGCCAATAATTTGTTTCGAATAGTGCTATGAACATACTTGTACAATCATGATAATCCTATAGTGACACCAACAAACCCTACTATTGAATGTGCACTGTGGAAATGGCTTATAAACTCTGAGAATAACGAAATTAAGAGAATTATATTGAACATTTCTTATGAGCCTACTTTGAGAACATAGAGGGTGAACTTAATTAGCGGTAGCAACATAACCACAATACTTAATTAACTTGGCATGAACAATACTTTTGCAAGAGAGAGTTTAGAGAACTTGACAACAATTGAGGACCGGATTTATGTGGAGCCGGTTCCCCCTCCAATAGGCTTTTGTATTATAGTTCTCCCATCAAGAGAGACTTGGTACAATATAATCTTTGTGTTCCTTGTGACCTAGGTGATGCAATGAAGATGGAAAGCTTCATGCATCATGAGCATAACATAGAATTTGTAGAAAGCATTAACCATCCCCGGCCTCAGTCCCAAGGCCTCAAACACCTTCAAAGGTGGAGAGAGCTAGTGGGGAATGAGGGTAGGGAAGAGGAAGAAGAAACATTCATAGGAGAAAGAAATAGTTCCTCACTTATCGTCACTCTTCTTGCTTAGCATACATAATAGCATAGTAATGAAGATGGAGAAGATGTCAAGCTTAAGCATTGGAGCATGGCTCTTGGTTGGATTTGCATTCCATAGCCAAGAGTGTTGGTGTAGGCTCTCAACTTCTCTACAAGCTTGGAGAAGGAGATGGAGCTCTTGCACTTTGCACCTTACACCATGAGAGAGAGAGAGAGAGAGAGAGAGAGAGAGAGAGAGAGAGAGAGAGAGAGTATACCCCCAACCTACTTGGTCGACCCCCTCTTCTAGCTCATGATGGAAGCTCATTGGACCCCTTCAAGCATGGCCAATCACATGCAAAGTGCATATCAAGCAAGCATGCTAGCCTTGGAACAAGTGTCCCCCTTTCCCCTTTGAGAGAAAGGACTTGATAAATGCATAAACAATTAATTAAATTAGCTAAATTATCATCGGACCCCTTGAAAGGCTAACCAATAGGCTTTAGGCACACCATGAGAGCAACATGAAGAGGAACTTGACAAGTGTCCTAGTTGCTTTCTTTAGACGAAGCTTGCCTTGTGTGAGGGTGTGTGCGTTCTCTCTCCAGCTCCTACAATGAGGTCTCGCCCCCCTTATGTAGGGATGTACTTTGACTTTTTGAACACCTCAACCCCTCAAGCACCTTAGTCATTAAGTATCTCAAGCACCTTAGTCAGCAAGCACAACAAGTACCTCAGGCCGGGTTCCCACCTCAAGCACAACCCTAGCTTGCCTAAGGTCAAAGGACTTTTAACATTAACCTTTGGAGGTATTTAATGAAGCTAACACTAAGTTTTTTAATCTCCATTAGCTAGCCTTTCTCTTTGACAGACCATCTGTCATTTGGACCTCTTTACCATTGGCCCCGTGTTGAGATAGATCCGTAAGGACATGTTTATATTATAACCCTTGTTCTCGTTTATTCTCCCACATTAAATGATCAATTTAATATGAGAAAATCATTTGGGTTGGTTAGATATTAGATTTTATGACATGTACAAGGAGAGGAAATACCAAGCAATGCTCCTTTTAAGTACCACAATGTGGGTGGACTTAGGCAAATGCATCAAAGATCATTGCATCAAAGCTTTTGAATGTAGACGTTAGAAGAAGCACAAAATGCACTTACAAAAAGAAATTTTTTTCACTGGGAGTGCATTAGGCATGGTTGGGAAAAATCAATTTTCTTTTTTTTTGAGCCGAATGTGATTCTAAATACGGTAACCACTTCCAAAAAAATTTAAATTCTTTACCAAAAACAAAGGTACAATGCTAAACAATTTGAATCTTTGAAGAGTCATGCTCATTGCGACAAAGCCACTCTACCATAAAAGGGCTAAAGTTGGCTCTACAATATGAGAATATTTAAATAACGAGTTGATAGTCAAAGGTTGGATGCCATGTACTAGTGTACTGGGTATATAAAGATCCTTGAAGTCTTGCATTTCATGCCATCATAGGTTTGAACTAGTATACATTGTTTGTCACTACACAATATTAGAGCTATAATCCTTAATTATGTGAAAATAGCTTTTATATATTGAATCGAGTGTATAGGGGGGCTAAAATCCTTGATTTTGTACAAGTAGTCCTTAATTGTGTAATTGTATTGATGGTTTCATAGTCTTGTTTTATGCATTGATTTAGATAGAGAGTGCATTGTGTATTGTGAAAGATTGTTAGTGCACACGATAGCCAGTCATAAATATCATTGCTTTTGTTTTGTTTTGCAAATAATTATCATCATTCCAATGTTTAAGTTGACTATTTTTTGTTGCATGCAAAAATTGTTGAGAAAATTTAAAAAACCTAAACCTCTATATTTTGGCGAACCATGTAGTTTCTTCACTAGTATACCAATCTTGTGGCACCAAGTTTAAATTATGCTATTGCAACCATTGGCGTAAATGTATGGAAAACACTTTTTTATTATCTTGCCATCATTTTTACAATTCTTTGCATTGTCCATGACTACTTGACAACATGTTCAACACCGATTTATTTGATTACATTAATCAAGATCTCAGTAACATATTTGGCACTTTTGATAGCATCGAAACTGTCAATAGCTTTTATGAACATCTCCCCCCTTGGGCAAACCAACATCACCTTGATGAGTGGTCTTGTTTGAACATTAGACCACCTATCACTGACAATTGTGCATCCTGAAAGCAATATAAACTTAAGAATTATTTTGGAAACATGCTCTTTGACTTTGATGTACCATTTTTCCAAGAGATCGTTTCATATTGTGTGATACGAAGGGGCTGCCAAGCTTTTTCATTTTTCGACGGGCCCGTCGAACTTTTATCTTTTCTCGAGGACCATCAAAAAATTGCACATTAATAATTAACATAATCATGTCTTTTTCATGTGTAATTACTCAAGTTATTAACATAAACACACAATTGTGATCATTTCAGATAAATCCCTGCAAACTATGTATGCATCCCATATTATTTATAAGATCCACTACCATCTCAAATATCGTTAGATCTAACTTTTAATCTTTAGACAATTCCCTTTTGTAGAAAAAAAATTTATCTTGTGCTTTTTCTTTGAAAATGACACAAACAAAAACTATCATAGACTTATTATATAACTTGAAGTCAATATGTGGATCAAATATTTTTGAGGTGCTTTAGTTGATCTAGAATCTAAGGTGATGCTCACATAGCTTTTGGGGGGGGGGGGGGGGGGGGGGGGGGGAAGGAGGCACCAGTGAGGAATTTGTCTTTGGCATCACTTGGAAGGAATTGCTTTGTAATAGAAATCCTCAAAGCTTTCCAAGTCTTTGAAGCTTCACCTTGACTATAAAGGCTTGCCCACCATTGACGGGTTGAATTTTGAAAATGCAAAGAAACAGTTCGAAGCTTTGAAGGTTCCAAGAAACCTTCATTTCCAAAAGCCGCGTCAAATTGTTGGATAAAGGCCAATACTTTGTCAATTGCTACGAAGGTTCCATCATAGGTAAGAAAGTTGATGTTCCCAATCCCACTTACCCTATTGCAATGAACAACTCCAACCTTTTCATATGTAACTCAAGGACCTCTCTTCTTAGGCAAGAAAAGAGAAACCTCGGCTTTGATACCAATGTCAGGGAATCTAACACTTACTTTTAAATTCAATGAAATTTATCAATGGAAGGAGACAATTTTCCTTTAAGGGAGAGATAGCATTGAGAACATACGTTGTGTCGGGCTGATTTCTTTACACAAGTACACATTAAAAACACTTTAACCATGCACAAAATTCAAAGAGAATAACCAGTTAAGATTGATAACTTGATGAGGACATGGCTTACTTGGAGTCAATCCCCCCCTCCGAAAGGACTTGTATTATAATCCTTTCAAAAGAGAGCTTTGTTACAATACATGTTTGTACTCTTGTGGAGCCTTGCTTGAATCATGAAGATGGTGTCTTCAAGATTCCATGGTGTAACCCTCCTTCCCAAATCCTAAACACCCCAGTGAGGAGAAAGGAACCACGGAGAAAGAGGAAGATGGAGGTGGAGAGAAGTATTTTTCAAGCAAGAGAATTGATATTTCATGTACAATTGCTCATGGGAAATCTCTTAATATAGCTTTTTAATAGAATATTAGAGACGAGGAGGAAGAAACTTTCATTGGCTTGGATTTTCATCCATAGCCAAGAGCTTGAGCATACAATTTGTCTCTAGAGCTACAATGTGTGTGTGTGTGTGTGTGTGTGTGTGTGTGTGTGTGTGTGTGTGTGTGTGTGTGTGAGAGAGAGAGAGAGAGAGAGAGAGAGAGAGATTGTTTTGCCAACTTGGGCATTTGACAGAATGTGTGAGAGGAGCAAGAGTCTCAAAATGTAACGAGCCCTTTCTTTTATAGCTATACAGTTGTGCACCTAGACTTGAATTAGAATGACACTTGACCAATGAGGTGAAAACACCTCCTAATGCAACTCAAGGATGTTACAATAGTTGTACCTCTTGCCTTGCATGCTAGAACTTGTCCCCCCCCTTCTTGGGACTCATCTTGGCAAGTGGAGACACCACACACACTTGTTTAAGTTCACACAAAGCAAGCATGTGCTACCTTGGACATGTGGCCTAGACAAGCTAATCAACAAAGGCTAGAGTCAACTTACTAAAGGAGGAAGGGCTCATTTAACCTTAGTATTTATCTTTTCCCTTTCATTTAATAAAAACCATAAGCTTACCCTTTTATTAACTAGCTTGGGTGCACAACGTTTGCACAAACCTTGGAGGCATATGAAGCTGACTATGGGCTACAACCTACGTGCTAATTTAGGACCTGCTAAATTAGAATAAATAAAACTCACCCATTGGGCTTTAAAACTTTCACCTTCTGTGCAAAACCTTAGCATAGTGCTTTGGAGGTGCCTCCAAGCTGCTCCCAAAACCTCCTGAATTTAGACATTTCGTGGAAAGTTCGAATTTCATTCTAAGTCTTCCTAGACTTCATATTTAGATTCTAAAGAGCGATTCTAATAACTTGGACTTAGCACAACTACTTTCTATTGTTAGACTTCTATAGTTTCTCTCGGTCATCTCCTTTGTCATACACCTTTGATAAAGGCTGCCCAGGATACATTTATCCTTCCTTGTGCCATATCTTTGACTCAGATAATTATTTAGCAACTACCCTTTGTCATACACCTTTGATAAAGACTGCCCAAGATACATTTATCCTTCCTTGTGCCATATCTTTGACTCAGATAATTATTTAGCAACTACCCTGCTCTTTTATGGACTTCTTCCCTTTTGGTCCCAAGCCTTGATCGGGTTGTTCTATTAGAACTTAATCAATATCACTTGTTCTCTTTTTATTTTCATAGACTTAAGTGGCCAATTTAAGCTGGAAAATACTTTTAGAAGGCTAGAAATTAATATTCATGAAAGGAAAAAGCAAGTAGTATTAAAATTGGCTTAATGCGACAAAAGAGCTTCCAAAGCCTCTACAATAATGTTTTGCGTAAAATTCCCAACATAGAGAGAGAGAGAGAGAGAGAGAGAGACGATCATGTGTGCTACAAGTCTGAGAGACAAATATATAGAAAGGGAGAGTATCCTCTCTCCAATGTGTGTACTAGCCTCGATAATAAGAAGATCTCAAGTTGAGATTGGACACACACACACACACACACACACAGGTCTTGACTCTCCTGCAACACACACATTGACACACCGAGTAATTTTTTCACGGCAAGAGGCATTGACATAACAACGCAAGGGAAAGCAACACAATTTGAATATCTCAAAGGGAATTCACATTGCTTAGCCAGTCCCCTAGTTTGATCATTGATAGGATCACTAAGCACCTAAATAATATTGGATATTCTCTTAAAACAATCAAGTTCTTTGTACTATTTCCCACATATAAACATCATAAACATAAATTCAAATGGATATCTGATGCCTCAAATGGAATATTCACCAAAATTACCAATTACCCTCTGCCTTGACCTTATACTTTTTGAGTTTGAATGTGTGTGTGAAACTAAGCCAAAAATTTGTTCAAACTTCCTCAAGATCAATTATAACCCCTTTTGATTAGTAAAAAACTTCACTGAAGTGACTCTCAACTTACTTGGACAAATATTTCATCTCTTTACTGTAGATATCACTTAATGCTATGAAAACATACCCCTAGATGGGGAATCGGGATTGAAGTATATTCTAAAAAATATGATTGGGTAGAATTCAAACACGCTAAGGAAAATGGATTTTTTAACATCTCCCTTGCTAATAAACCTAAATGGATTAAGAAACCCCACTCATCCCATAAATACCACTTTGATGAAGAAAAATTGGTATATTACATTATTTGGATTCTTGACAACTGTTCTATCACCTTAGGAGGCCAATGTTTTAACCAAATCCTTGGCATCCCTATGGGTTTTTCTTGCTCCCCCTTGATGTGTAACTTATATTTAGCTTTCTTCAAATGCAACTAGTTTCTCAAAACCTGGAAGGATAAGGTTAACTGTCACAAACTCTCCCTGTTTAAGCATACATATAGATACATGGACAACATTCTGAGGATCAGTGATAGATCTTTTTCAAAGGAGATTAGCCTCATCTACCCAAACTTCCTTAAAAGAGAACCAACTTATGGTGAAGGTTTCACTACATCCTCTGGTTTCTTCTCCACCTTTGCTCAATTCCTCAACTTTACAATTATACTGCATAAACCGTGTAATGGCTGCTTTTGACTACCATTTCTCTTGGAAATGAGATCTTTTGAATATCTCGTCCATTGAGTTTATACAAAAGAAAAGTAACCGACTTCATAAAGCAGCTTTTAATACATGCATCAGCCTCCTTTACTTGATCTTGTATTCCTCCAATTTCTTCCTAGCTTGGGAAGACATTAGGCTTATTGTACACAAATTTTGCTTTAATGAGTTTAAAAAGAATGATCTAATTACTACAATCATCAAAATGGTTTCCCTGAATGACTTACCTGGCTTGCAATTCATCCGTTGTAATCTCATCTCTTTGATTAGGTAGTAGGCCCATGCACAATGGGCCTACCATCGACCCATGTGTATGGTGCCTGGGACAGGGCGGGCACACACACACACACAAACTTAAGTACTGATACAATTGTGACTTTACACCAAAATAAGAACAACTTACAAACTGTCTCACTACCTGACATACTCGGCAATTTTTCCCAAAAAAACTCCCATGGGTTGGGCAAGTACTCTACACACATGTGCAATCAGGATCCCTTCGGACTTAACTTAAATTTTTCCCTTAAAGGGCATCCGATTAATTTTGGTGGGAAAAACCCCTTCACTATTTGAGTTTCTTAACTCTAAGACCCCATATGATGGGGCCCTTTAATAGGCACTTGGCCTTCCCTGGTAAATTCTATGTGTAAAAATGTCTTCCCAATTAGGGGGGACTTAGCTCATTTATGAGATGCATCATATTGGTGTCTGCACACTCTAGACCTCCTATTCCCCAACTTTCTCTCTCAAAGAACTCTCTCTCTCTCTCTCTACGATACATGTGTACCGACTAAATAAAGGTCTCCACCTCTCTCTTGTTGAGGTGGCCATGGCAACTGCCGCCTATATCATTATGCCTTGAGAATTGGGATTCTAGCGTGGTTAGGGACAAAAGTGGAAGGGATTCTCATCGTTGAATGCTATTGATTACTACCACCGAAGGGGCTCCACTATTTAAACAAGGTGAGGGAGGCTCTATACCCCTCACTTAGCCTTGTCTTTTTTGTACAGTGTGTGTATGTGAAAGGGAGTTGTTTTTTAAGGGATTCCTCTGTTCAACTGATTGCTGTATAGCTATGGAGTTTGTGGAAATTGGGGGTACTTCTCAGGTCGGTAACTTACTAGGAACTTCTCATTTTTTTAAAACCTACTGTCACTTGGGTGGTAACATAATTAAACTGAGTTCGGTTTTTTCCCGCTGCACTGTCCGCTTTTATATGGTTTACCTTGGTTTGCAGGAAAACTTTTTAATTATTGGGAGGGATTGTTTGGCTAGTTGGCCACGAGCAATAGACCTGCTCATTCATTTTTTTTCATTTTCTCTGCCTTTCTTAGACAACATCGTTGTACCAAGCGCTGTAAATAAACTTATTTTTTGATAGACTTTAGCTCGATATGATTTCACTTGGGCAAAAAACCATGTGGCCTGAGTTGGTAAGTGAAGATTGGGTAGTTAGACCCTTGTTGTTGGCAAGATTAAACTAAGTGAATGAGTATCTTTGATACTGCCGGCCCAAAAAGGTGCCTGTCTCACCACGGATTTCTCATTGTTGGTTTTCGTGCATTATGTGTGTCATTTCTTGTTGTGGGTGGTTGTTTTTGCATCAAGTACAACAAGAAAAAGCAGGACAACTTTGCAAAGGGTGTTACAAAGCTGAGACATAAGTACAAAAAATATTTGGGTATAAAAAAAGGGCGGATATTAGGACACTTGGATCGGAAGGTATGATGGACTTTCGATCAAAATGATATATATATTAATATCTATTTAAGGTCTATTAAAAAATAGGGCTATATATAAAAACATTAATTTAACTACTACCATAATTCAAAAGGATAATACACACCTTGTACCTTACAAAAACACTTTGAACATTTGTTTTGAGTTAAAAAAGTTGTAAGGTGGACATGGATAACAATTGATATAGTCCATTGACACTTGTAAAATGCATTCAAGGCTAACATGCTTGGTGTGTTGTTTGGATGGATGCAGGTGAGGACTCTATCCTTTCTTGGAATTTTTTTGGCTTAAAGCAAATGTCTGCCCTTGACATACCACGCTCTTGTCACCTCATGAAACATACAATGTACTTATACACTAGAATGAGACCTCATTCTTATAGCAATGTACAAAAATAGTTCTAAGACTGAGTTATTTTATACTAACCATTATCACTTTTTTAAAGCAGCCCATTGTCCTTTGAATTGAAATGTTCATTTATGTTGTATTATTTAAGTAAACCAACTTCATACATGTCGTATACATAAGACTTGGGCCCAGTTCTTTGGGAAGCCAGGATGTTGGCTTTAGGATTATTCTTGAATTATAGTGCTAAGTTGGACCCACTGTCTATATATCCTATCTAGGTTGGCTAGTGTTAGGTGGTCCTTCATAGACTATAATTTTGGATACCTACTCACGGCTATGGTAGTCATTTTGACTTTGCCGGTTTAAGGGTTGTAGGACCAACCTACAATACTGATCTATACTTTTTATATACTTTTAGGTTCACAGAAAATATAATTTGACTGCTCACATGAGGATAATTCACAACCCAAAGAAGCATGCAAGAATTTTAGAACAAATTAGATTTTACATAAAGGACCATCCTCCTAAAAAAGCACTGGCTACTAAAACTAGACCTTTTCTTGCTAGAAAAGCCAAGAGCTTTATAACCTCGTACCCCAAGTAATCTCTTGCTAATTGAGCATTTTTTTGCAACACAAGGCCTGGAGTTAACTTTTGAAACTCTCTCTGTAGCAACCTCCCTTGTCCTCACATGTATAAGTAGCTTAGATGCTTCTCAACTTATTTATGAATCAACCTTAGCCACATATAAAAAGTCTTCTATCTTGTACATGCTTTCTTTCAACGATTGGGTCAAAGTCTTGGCAACTCTAGACAAAGACACCAAAGAAGGGGTTGCTATGATTTGTCAATACATTGAGCAACTACCCATAGTTTCATTACAATACCAGTAAGAGCTAGCTCAGTTCTCTTCATCTAGAGCGGATTTATCTAACTTTGTCAAAAAATTATGTCGACTTAACCCAACTTTTATCAGTGCCCCCACTACTCTTGTTATCCCTCAAACGGGGGGCTTCTCTGGAGGCCGTTACTTTTAAAATAACCTCTACTCCCTTAGTGACTCTAACCTTATAGAAATGGTGCCCAAAGTTTCTAAAGTTTTTCCTTTTTTACATGTTAGGAAAATTGAACTAGAGTCCTTTGGTGTGGACCATCAACTCTGGGTCCTCCCCAACAAGGCCTTTTTGGCACCAATCCTTAGCGAAACTTGGGTATATTTGGCTAATTTACCATCATCCACGGTTGAAGATTGCACACTCAGAATCTTAAAAGGAGAACAATTTTTAGACAAAGGAAAGCCCCCTTTAACCTTAACTTTGTTGACCACTCTAAGTGCTCCTCTAGTGCAGGGTTATACATTCGTACAAAAGGCAACATGGAGTTTTGCTAAAAGCAATCTTGACTTCTACACTAAATCCATCTGGAATGTTTTCTGGCCCTATCTGAAGTGTGCTTGCAAATTTCTTGACCCTAAAGCCTCTTGTGAATCCAGCATCAAGTGGTTTGACCATGCTATCTAGTATATCCTCAACCACCTTGATCAACTCTTCCCTGAGAAACCAATGGGCTTTCATTTGTCCCTCATATGCTCTTGGCTACGAGGACAAGCCAAACAACTAGTGATTTCTCAAATTGCTTTCAATATCTTTTGTGGGCTAATGATGGATATCATTAAGGAGCTCAAATCTGATGAACCAAGGACTTATCTAACTACTTATGCCAACTATAAAGGTGTCAAAATCATCACTAGTTTACTTAAACCCTGCATTGAGGATGATGATTCTCCCTCACTCAAAAGACCTAACTCTTTAACCACCCCCAATAACTCTTTTACATCTTTTTAAACCCCCAATATTTCCTCCAGCTTTAATAGGGGAAATCTCGCATCTTTACTAGAGGAAGAGGTAGAAATAATCCCATCGACACCTCCTTGACTTATGATCATCTATAATGTGCAAGTTACTTTTGGCCCATGTGGAAGGATGCATCTCACTAAGAAGACCGCTACTTCACAATATATCTATTTGCATTGTCTTTTCCAAATGAGGTTTTGGATTGGTTTCCCCCTAGAAAAATATTTTGTGAATGCTTTGATTGACTTTTTGACAACCATAAGATGCTTGACAATGTCCTTATTGGCTGGAAATATGAACAACCTATTAAGAATCTTGTCTACAGTAATGATTTTCTATGTCACAACACTATCCCAGAATGCGCTTGTGATAGATATAACATTTTTTAAGAATATTTTGGAAATTTGGGCAAACATGTCTGCACTTGTGATCTTAATATGATTGATGATATTACAATCCAAAAAATACTTTCTAAAGGACTGAATCACATCCCTAGTTTTCCCAAAAACCCATACATTTCCCTAACAGCTTTACTTAGCTGCTTAAGTGACCTTGTCAGTTCTCTCCGGCTGGAGAAGACAGTCCTACAAGACTTAACTAAATTAGTCCAACAATATTTTCTACAGAAAATCATACAAATATTTGTCCACTAACAGTACTTGGATCACACTGCACCTTGGATTGCAATTTCAAAAACTCACACATAATTGGTTCGTTGTAGAGCTTGATAAAAATTCCAATTGTCCTACTCTTATTTGCAAAATCCTGGCTTGGAAAGCAGCACAATTTCAAATTCCTAGAAGTTAATTCACGTTGCTTAGCCAATCCCCTAGTTTGATCATTGATAGGATAACTAAGCACCTTAATAATATTGGAAACTCTCTTAAAACAATCAAGCTCCATTTACTTTTTATCCACATATAAACATCATAAACATACATTCAAATGGATATCTAATGCCTCAAATGGAATATTCATCGACATTACCAAGGATATTACCCTCTACCCTTGATCTCATACTTTTTGAGTTTGAATCTGTGTGTGGAACCAAGCAAAAAATTTGTTCAAACTTCCTCAAGATCAATTATAACCCCTTTTGGTTAGTATAAATATTCACCGAAGTGACTCTCAACTTACCTAACCAAATAGTTCATCTCTTTATTGTAGATATCACTCAATGCTATGAAAATATACCCCTGGATGGGGAATCAGGGTTGAAGTATATTCTAAAAAAGATGATCGGGATAGCATTTAAACACGCTAAGGAAAATGGATGTTTTAACATCTCCCTTGCTAATAAACCTAGATGGATAAGGAAACCCCACTCATCCCATAAATACCACTTTGATGAGGAAAAAATGGTATATTACATTATTTGGATTCTTGACAATTGTTCTATCACCTTAGGAGGCCAATGTTTTAACCAAAGCCTTGGCATCCGTATGGGTTTTTCTTGCTCCCCCCTAATGTGTAATTTATATTTAGATTTCTTCGAATACAACTAGTTTCTCAAAACCTAGAAGGATAAGGTTAACTATCACAAACTCTCCCTGTTTAATCATACATACAGATACATGGATGAAATTTTAAGCCTCAACAATAGATCTTTTTCAAAGGAGATTAGCTTCATCTACCCAAAATTCCTTAAAAGAGAAACAACTTATAGTGAAGGTTTCACTACATCCTCCGGTTTCTTCTCCACCTTTGCTCATTCCTCAACTTTACAATTATACTACATAAACCCGGTAAGGGTTGCTTTGACTACCGTTTCACGTGGAAATGAGATCTTTTGAATATGTCATCAATTGAGTTCATAAAAAATAAAAGTAATCGACCTCATAAAGCAGCTCTTAATACATGCATCAGCCTCCTTTAGTTGATCTTGTATTCCTCCTCCAATTTCTTCCTAGCTTGGGAAGACATTAGGCTTCTTGTACACAAATTTTTCTTTAATGATTTTAGGAAGAATGATCTAATTACTACAATCATCAAAATGGTTTCCTTGAATGACTTACCTGGCTTGCAATTCATTCGCTCTAATCTCATCTCTTTAATTAGGTAGTATACCCATGCACAATGGGCATACTGCCTACCCATTGTGTATGGTGTCTGGGATAGGGTGGGTGCACACACACACACACACACACACACACACACACACACACACACACACACACACACACACACACACACACACACACACTCTTAAGTACCGATACAATTGTGGCTCTACACAAGAACAAGACCAGCTTACAAACTAAGTCTCACTACTTGACAAAATCGGCAATTTTTCCCAAAAAAACTCTCATGTGATCGGCAAGTACTCTATACACATGAGCAATCTGGACCCCTTCGGGCTTAAACTTAAATTTTTCCTTTAAAGGGCATCCGCTTAATTTTGCAAGGCTAGACTATGCTTGATTCAACAAGAGGTGGAAAATTATGTTATTGTTCAAAATCAACTTTATAGAAGAGGGATAGATAACAATTTGAGGGTTTGTGTGGTACAGGGTGAATACCTACCAATACTTGAGCAAGCACATGTTGGTCTAGCAGGAGGACACGTTTTTGCTGATAGAACTGTGCCAATAAAACCGCAAAAGTGATACTCCTTGTTGCAGGAATGTGGTGTCCAACTTTGCTTATGGATACAGAGCATTATGTGAAATGATGTGGTGCTTGCCAATGCATTACATTACCAAATCAATGTGATGAAATACCGATGAGACCAATGATGGGAGCATGGGCCTTTTGCAAATGGGGAATAGACTTTGTGGGGCCTATCTCACCCCACTGGCATATTGAACTCATACTCAATACATTATAGTGGCCACAACTTATTTGACCAAATGGTGGAGGCCAAGGCAACACAAAAGAACGATGCCAAAAGAACATAACAGTTCTTGTATGAGAACATTTTCACAAGATATGGCCTTTCAATTGAAATTATCAGTGATCGAGGAACACATTTTCTCAATGACATGATTGATTATGTGTTGCATGAACTTATGGTGCTTCACGCTAAATCATCCCCATACCAACCTCAAGCAAACAGGCAGGCCAAGAGTACCAAACCATCAAACAACCAATTTTTGTGGCCATCTCTCGAAGCAAGCCTCAAATGGATCCCTAAAGTCCAACCCAATCATCTATTGGCCACACAAATGGTCACCATCAAACCAAGCATTAAGGACAGGGCATCACAGCTTCAACAACTTCTGTTTGAAAAACGCGCACATAAAACCATTGAACAGTTGGTTTAGTACCCACATCTTACATAGCATTGTGTTACCCAATGCATATCTTCTATACATTGCAAAAGCCTTCATACTAGTCAACTTAGAAAGGGGGAGTAACAGTGGCTATAGTAGCTAGAGCAGCAAATTGCAAGATAATAGGTTGCAAGACTCTAAGAGATTATGTGTACAATCAAGCCAGACATGCGGCCTTCAAGTCGATGCCTTCATCCATGGGCCCTAAAATTTTGATGTACCTTCATTGTTTTTTTGAAAATCCTCATAATTATTTGATAGTCTCTGATTGTAGATGGACAATCTCTAAAAAACTGAGTTGCAAACAAGTTTGTAATCGAGTCCAAGTCTTGTAAAGCTGGCTACTAGCCAAGAGAGCCCTAGGTATAAAGGTCAAATTTTTGTAAAGTGAGAAAAGGACCCTTATCATTATCAATGGTTTAAGTTTTGGAGTATACGACTGAGAGTGACTACTCTCATGCACCTTGTAATCCTTATATCTTGAGCTCAGGTAATCACATTTTGATTGTGAAACTTGCAATGTGTTCCTTGTTTATTGCTCTTTCATTCAAGTATATTCATGATTGATTTTGCTTTGATTTTTGACAGCATGTAGGAGGAAAAATCTGTTATTTTGAGTGCATTAATGACTAATTTTTGACATTCCGACCATGGGAGAGTGTTCCTAGCTCCTACGGTGACTTTTTTGGTATGTTCTGTTGCAATGTTTAGGACCTTGATCATGATGGATCGTGAATTTTGTACCTCGTCCGATTGTGACAAAACTTGGTAGGTTAGTGCCCCTAAGTGTCTTAGACCTCCTTCCAAAGTTTCGTAGCATTTGGACTTTGTTCGAGTGACGAAATGTGTAGATGAGTGAGTGCAGTGACATAGGACATAAGCATATTTTTAGATCCAAGAGTGATAAATTTGCACGTGTTAGAGATATTGTTTTTCTGTAGGTTCACTTCTTTAGGCTGACACCCTCAAAGAAGTCTTTGTGCCCCATCCAAGTCGCTTCACTGAGTATTGACATTATGTTGGTGCTAGAAAGATATGCTATAGATGTCCGTCGTGACCACTCGCTAGCAGCATAGCAGTGTTGTAGGCGATGGCACCTCCGTCTCAATGGCAAAGGCACAACATCAACTTCCACATCTCTATTGGATTGAAATCGACACACACACACACACATATATATTTTCCAATTTATGTTGGGCATTCAAGCTTTTGAGATGGGAGATACTGTAACTGCCCATACAAATTTCAAGGGACAATAAGCCTCCGTTACTCCCTTGATCGGTAAGTTGAGGCTTCAGGTCCAAAGCTATGTCAACAAAGAAGATCTCTCCTCTCCAACATGAGGATGCTATCCTATGGGCACCATGGTTCAGACGCATGGCTGCCAATATGAAGTTCCTTGAAAGGAGAATCTACTTCACCTATAGGAAAAAGAGCAAGTATATAGATGCTAGTGAGTCTGGTCGTACCATACCACTTGTAAATCCTCCTGTTTTTGATAAATCAATGAAAAGCTGAGTTTTTGTGTACATGATTTTTGTCAAAGAGTCCCTAATAGATCCCAATGTTTCATCAAATGTAAATGGTAGGAATCAAGAAGAGTTAGACTTGTCTAATTTTCTAAATGAATTCCAATATGTGTTCATCAATGATATCCTTATGGAATTACCTCCAAAATGAGGGGATGATGACCATTGAATTGATCTCCTTCTAGGAAGCTCACTGCCTAACAAGCCTCCTTATCGAGTTTCCCAAGCTCAACAAGAGGAGATCATGAGGCAAGTACAAGAATTGGTAGACAAAGGGATGGTGAGGCCTACCTCCAGTCCTTTTAGTGAAAAAGAAAGATGCTACATACCGCATGTGTGTGGAATATCGAGCACTAAACCATATCACTATCAAAAACAAATTTCTTGTGCCTCAAATAGAAGGTCTGTTTGATAAGCTTCAAGGCTCTACCTACTTCAGTAGGATTGACCTTAAAAGTGGCTACAATCAAATAAGGATAGTGAATGAAGATATCCTAAAGACCATGTTTCGTACAATGTTTGGTCTTTATGAATATATAATGTCTTTTGGCTTGACTAATGCACCAGCCACGTTCAATCGTCTAATGGAGAAAATCTTCAGACCCTATTGCAAATTCACTAGAGTGTTCTTTGATGATATCACATCTACTCCAAGTCCTTGGAGGAACACAAGCAACATCTCCATGTGATTTTTCAAGCATTGAGGGATAACAAGCGTTTTATCAATCAAAAGAAAAGGGAACTTTTCCTTCAAGAGATTCAATACTTAGGTCATATTATCTCTCAAGATGGTATCCGTATGGATCCATCAAAGTTAGAGGTAATAAAAGCATTGCCTAATCCAAGGAATCTACATGGACTAAGAAGCTTTATTGGTATGTGTGCATACTATAGACGCTTCATAGAAAAATTTTCTCAAATAGCAGGACCATTACATGACTTAACAAAGAAGAACATTAAATACTCATGGACTGCTAAGGAGAAAAATTCTTGACAAGCTCAAAGAGAAGCTTACCTCCCAACCAGTCCTTATGCTTCCGGATCTTTCAAAGCCATTTGAGGTCCAATGTGATGCCTGTGGTGATTGCCTTGGAGCAGTCTTGCTTCAAGAAGGGCATGCCATAGCATATGAGAGCCAAAGGCTCAATACCTGTCATAATAATCAATATATAATTCTCCTAAATGATTTTCTCATGTTAAAATGATCATTTAATATGGGGAAGTGCCAGGGTAGAAAAAGCTAGAATATTGGTTAAGCTAGCAGATCGGCCATTGTAGGGATCCAAACGAGGGAAAATAGGGATCCAAAAGGGGGGCCATCTGCAAAAGATCCATCTGCAACAATGGGCTCAAAAGACCCTAAGGTTCAGCCCATTAAGACTTCCAAAATGCTAAGGTTCCAAAATTCAAAGGTTGTGTCCAAAGGTCAACCATGGGGGAATTGGATGCTTTGTGTGTGTCAAAAAAGTCTTTACAATCCCTACTTAGGAGGGGGCGAGCCTTGCTTGTAGGGGATGAGAGAGAAAGCCACACACACACACACACACACACAAGCTCCCTTTACACAAAGGGAATGAGGGACACATGTCAGCTCCCTAGGCCAGATGCCCACAGGGTGTACCCAATTCCTATTGGATGGCCTTGGAGGTGGACCAATGAGAATTAGTCTAGAGTAAATATAGTTTAATTAATTTAAAAACATTTAATAAAAGAATCAATGAGAATTAAGTCCTCTAGAAGACTATTGGACAGTCTCCCAAGGGGGCCAATGAGCATTCAACAGCCCAATGGATTGCCTAATTCCTATTGGCCAGGAGGCAAAGGGGTCCAATGAGAGTTTAGTTGAATTATTAAATTACCTAACGCTCTCACAAAAGTGGAAAGGGGGACACATGTCATAAGGCTATCACTTATACTGCTTAATTACCATTGGCTAGGCTTAGGGAGGTCCAATGAGAGTAGAGCATGAAGGGTCGACCAAGAGAGAGAGAGGGGGCTGATTTTTGGAAGGCATTATCACACACACACTCACACAATCTCATGTGTGAAGTAAAGAAGACTCTCTCTCCTTCTCAAGCTTTAATGGAAAGCTTACCACCTATTCCAAGCTTGTGAGAAGGGAGGCCTACACCAACAACTCTTGGATTTGTGATGCAAATCCAACCAAGAGCCAAGCTTCAATGCATGCTCATCTCCTCTACCATGCTAATTACTAAGCTAAGCTATGCTAATATGAGTGATTATGTGAGGATATGTACATCTTTCTCGTAAGAATACACCTTCTCCTTCTCAATCTACTCTCATACCCTGCTAGCTCTCACCATCTTTGAAGGTGTGTGAGGTCTTGGGTCTGAGACCGGGGATAAGTGATGTTGTGTTTTCTAAGTGTTTTGCTTAGTTCATGAAGCTTTCATCTTCATTGCACTAGCTAGTCTTGAAGGAACACAAAGAATTGTATTATACAATGTCTCTCTTGATGAGAGAAACCATAATACAAAGCCTTTTGGAGGGGGGACCGGCTCCATGCAAATCCGGTCCTCAATTGCTGTCAATAGCATAATTTCTCTCTCTTTTGAAAGTATTGTTCATGCTATCTAACTAGGTGTTATGCTTTTTGTTGCTCTCTCCACCCAAGAACTCTTGTAATTCTCATTAGGAATCTATTCTAATGAAATGCCCACTATGTTCATGCTAATTTCCGCTACACACAAGTTTTTAGGCCATTAAATGTTACATTGGCATCAGAGCACAAGGTTTCTCTTTTCTTGCTCAAGAAGGGAGGTCCTCAAGATAGCTATAAATGGTTGGTATTATTAATTGCCTATGAGCAAGTAGAATAGGGATTTTTCAGCCTTGCAGTGCGCCTGCCTTCGTGCAGTTAACGGGGCATCACCGTCGAGAGCTATGGTCTTAATAGTGGAGTCCTACGAGGCTTGCCTACGACTTAACTATTGAGCTATTAGAAGCTTGACATGAGCCGGTGTTGTTTTGGTGTTGAACGACCCTCTCTTCTATTCCTTGCAATTAATGATATTCGAGCCACGGGTGCAGTAGCTTGAGTGCTTTTTCTAAAGGGGTAAAGAGGAGTAGCAACTAGGGCTTGAAATGCCAAAGTACACCTAAAAGTTGTTATAATGGCTGACAATAGTAAAGAGAGTGAAATTAATGTTGATAACTTTGATTTTGCTAATGAGCAAGCTACTAATGATTCTCCGATGCTTGTTAACTATCTTGTTTCTAGGCTTCAACAAGCCATGGGCAATCCATCTCTCCAAAGTGAAGTGCAATGGAAGCTCCGTGCTCATGGGATTCTCCAAGCTCACCACCATGATGAGAGAACACCTAGGAAGCCTCCTTGTGAGACTTCCAAAAGAGGTCTCTCTCTGATTCGGGAGGAAGAAGAGAATCCATACAAGAGAGAACTCAAGAGCCCCCACCGAAGGAACGAGAAAGAAGAACGAGAAAGAAGTGAGTCTCCCGCCACCTCGACGGAGATGGCTCCACGAAGACGACAGGCTAAACGCTCTCCATCGCCACCAAAGCAGAGAAGACCATCGCACCCTTCTCCACACCATAATTCAAAGAGGGATGATAAAAAGAAAGATAAGAAAAAGGCGAGAAAGAGGACACCCTCTTCTCCATCTTTTTCATCCTCTTCCTCTTATGAAAGTGATGGTGAAGACGACGAAGATCAAGACAAGAAAAAGGCGAGAAACAGGTCACCCTCTTCTCCACCTTCTTCAAATTCTTCACCTTTTGAAAAAAGTGATGGTGCAACCTTTGAACCATCAAAAAGAAGAGGCCATAGGAAATCCTATGCCGCATGGAAGAGGTCGTCCAAGCTAAAGAAGTTCAAAGAGGGAGGGAAGAGCATCTCTTTCCTTACCTATGATGGCACCTTTGGTGCTACGGACAAAGTCTTGGCCTTTATCCAATAGTTTGATGCGACGTTCAGAGATGAGGGCTTCACGGAGTCCTCTAAGCTACGCCATGTAGCTCTGCACTTTCAAAAGTTCGCCAGGCAATGGTGGTCTAGCCTACGAGCCAACGGTGAATCTCCGCAAACATGCAAAGCTTTAAGAGCTTCCATTATGAAGCAGTTTTTGGCCACCGATGCCAAAGACAAAGTACTCACCGAATGGTGAAGCTTAAAGCTATCTCCCTATGGATCCATCCACAAATATGTAGACAAGTTTTGGGACCTACAACTCAAAGCCACTGTCTTCAAAAAGTTGGATTTTGGAGAGAAAAAGCAGCAATTTTGTGTGGGCTTAACCGAAGAAATGGCGGAGTATGTCAACTCCCAAAGGCCACGTACCATATTGGCGGTAATACACCATACTATGGTGGCGTCTCGAATGAATTTCCAAACGGGAGCTAAAAGAAATAATAAGCCCACAGAAAACAAGGGTTCCAACGAGCCTAAGGGAAAGGAAAATGTCCAAAAGTCTCCTAAGGGCAACTTCAACAAAGCTAAAGAGAAGGGAGTTTACAAAGGTAAAAACCGGTGTTTGCACTTAATCGGAAAATTGAGGCTTCATGTCCAAAGCTATGTGGACAAAGAGGACTTATGTATCTCTCCTCTCAAGCATGAGGATGTAATCCTAGGGGCACCATGGTTTGATCGCCTGGCTGCCAATGTTAAATTCCCTGAAAGGAGAATCTCCTTTAAGTTCAGGGAAAAAGACATGTATATAGATGCTAAGGAAATGGGTAACACTATCCCCATTGTACATACACCAGCTTTCAACAAGTCAATAAAGAGCTCTATTTCCGTGTACATGATTTTTGTTAAAGATTCTCAAAATGAATCTAATGCTTTAGCAAAAGAAAATAAAAGCAACCAAAAGGAATTAGAGTTATCCAATTTTCTCAAGGGGTTTCAAGATGTTTTTATTGACGACATCCCTTGTGAGCTACCTCCTAAACGAGGTAATGATGGCCATGCAATTGAACCTCTTCCAGGAAGTTCACCGCCTAACAAACCTCCTTATAGAGTTTCTCAAGCTCAACAAGAGGAGATTATGCGGCAAGTGCATGAGTTAGTTGAGAAGGGCATGGTTAGGCCTAGCTCACTCCATTTTGCTCACCTGTGCTATTAGTGCAAAAGAAAGACGGCACATATCGTACGTGTGTCGACTATAGAGCACTAAATAGGATCACTATCAAGAATAGGTTTCCCATTCCATGGGTAGAAGACCTATTTGATAAGCTACCAAGATCAACCTACTTCAGTAGGATTGACCTAAAAGGTGGCTATCATCAAATAAGGATAGTTGATCAAGACATTGTAAAGACCACATTTCGCACGACATTTGGTCTTTACGAATACATTGTCATGCCTTTTGGCTTGACCAATGCACCAGCCACATTCAACCGCTTGATGGAGAAGCTGTTCAGGCCTCATCGAACCTTCACTAGAGTGTTCTTTGATGATATTATCATCTACTCTAATTCATTAGACGAACACAAGCAACACCCCCAGGTAATATTTCAAGTTTTAAGAGAGAATAAACTTTATGTTAATCGAAAGAAAAGTGAAATTTTCTTGCAAGAGATTCAGTATTTAGGTCACATTATCTCTCAAGATGGCATCCAAATGGATCCATCAAAGTTAGAGGTAATAAAAGGATGGCCTAAACCAAAGAATCTTCATGAACTAAGAAGCTTTATAGGTATGTGTGCATACTATAGACACTTTATAGAAAAGTTCTCACAAATTGCGGGACCATTACATGACCTAACAAAGAAAAGCGTTAGGTATACATGGTCTGCTAAGGAGAACAATGCTTTCGAAAATCTTAAAGAAAATCTTATTTCTCAAATTGTGCTTACACTACCGGATCTCTCAAAACCATTTGAGGTCCAATGTGATGCTTGTGGTGATTGCCTTGGAGCTGTTTTACTCCAAGAAGGGCACGCCATAGGCTATGAAAGTCAAAGGCTCGACCCTGTTGAGCAAGCTCTAGGCATATATGAAAAGGAACTCCTTGCAGTTCTACATGCCTTAGACTCATGGAAGCACTATTTATTGGGGACTCCCTTCATTCTGCGAACGGATCACCAAAGTCTTAAGTACTTCATGACGCAGACCAAGCTCTCCAACAAACAAATGAGGTGGGAAAATTTCCTTTTGCAATTTCATTTTCATATTTCTCACATTGCTAGCAAGCATAATCAAGTAGCTGATGCACTCTCAAGACGACAGAGAGTGAATGCGGTTTCCATAGCAAATCACATGATGTATCTTCAATGATAGATGAGTATGCTATTGATCCCGATGTTAGAATTGTGATTTCAGCCCTTGCATTAGGGAAGAAAGAAGAACCATTTACTTTACAAGATGGTTATCTTCTCTATGGCAATAGACTATGTGTTACTAACTTACTACGTGAGGAAGTAATGTATAAATCTCATGCAACACCTTATGCGGGGCATAGAGGGATTCAGTCTACCTTAAAGGGAATTGAAACATATTTCTATTGGCCTACCATGAAAGTGAACATACAAGAGTATGTTTCTAAATGTGTGGTATGCCAAAAGACAAAATTTGATAGAGGGAAGCAACTTGGATTGCTTCAACCATTGCCAATCCCTAATTCACCATGGGAGAGCATATCCATGGATTTTATCTTTGGATTGCCTAAGTCTATCCATGGGAATACGGGAATATGGACGATAGTAGACAGGTTCAGTAAACAATCTCATTCTATACCTGTCAAAAAGAGTATCAAATCCCATCAAATGGCAAACCTCTTCATTTCACAAATTTTCAAGTACCATGGCTTGCCAATGTCCATAGTGTCAGATAGAGATCCTAAAATGACGAGTAATTTCTGGAAGGGTCTCTTTGAGAATCTAGGGACAAGGCTAAACTTATCTTCGGCCTATCATTCACAAACGGATGGCCAAAGTGAAATAGCTAACATAACAATTCTCGATCTACTAAAAGCCTATGTAACGGAAGTAGATCAAAGATCCCAATGGGAGAAGTACTTACCCTTAGTGGAGTATGCTTACAATAACACTGTACATACTTCCATAGGAAAAGCACCTTTCGAGGTAATTGAGGGGAGATCAAAAGTCCCTTGCTACTTAAGGTACATGGGAAGATCTTCGCTGCAGATGAGTATAGCCGAGACCTACAAGAATCTTTCCAAAAGATTAAGGATGCTATCTCTATCTCACAACAAAGGCAAAAGGCTGCTGCTGACAAGCACAGAAGAGCCCAAGCCTTTAAAGAAAATGATTGGGTCTTATTAAAATTCCCCAAGGCTCGATTACGGCACACGACGGGCAAGAATCCTTCAGGACACCAAAAGTACTATGCTAAACTAGCAAAAAGGTACTATGGTCCCTTCCAGATTTTTAGGCCAATCAATGAGATGGCCTATCAACTCAAGTTTCCCAATCATTGGCTCATACACAATGCTTTCCATGTGATCCTATTAAAGCCTTACAAAGGAGAGCCACCTCAAGAACCAACTACTGAAGACCCACCGGAGATTGAGGACCAAGAGGAGGTGTTGTAGCCCGAGTCCATTCTCCAACATGAAGACAAGGTACTAAGAGGTGGTAAGACTATCCAACGATATCTTATTAAGTTTAAGAATTATCCTTTTGAAGATGCTAGATGGATGCAAGGCATACAATTAAAGGATAACCTAAACCTTGTCAATGCTTACAATGCTTCCCAAGAGTAAGCAAATGTACAAAATGTTAAAAATGAACAAAGTTTTTGTCTTATCAGACCCTCTTTTTCTTTATTGTGCACAAAAAATGAAGTAGTATGCATACTTAGATCAAGTTTGCGGAGAAGACGTCTCCCAAACACCAAGTAGAGCTTGTCACTCTACTATGGAAGATTGATAGGACTAATGTGCAGACATGTTTGCGGAAGCCTCAGGCTCTCAAGCACCAAATGGACTAGTCATCCATTGTGGAATGATGTCGTAGGGTAACATAGGGATCCTCTACCCGCTAAGAAAAGTACTCATGAATATGATTTATCTTCTCTACACCATAGTCGAGGACGACTATGATTTCAAGAGAGAGGTAATGTCATAATAATCAATATCTAATTCTCCTAAATGATTTTCTCATGTTAAACTGATCATTTAATATGGGGAAGTGCCAGGGGAGAAAAAGCTAGAATATTGGTTAAGCTAGTAGATCGCCCACTGTAGAGATCCAAAGGAGGGAAAATAGGGATCCAAAAGGGGGGCCATCTGCAAAAGAGCCATGTGCAACAATGGGCTCAAAAGACCCTAAGGTTCAGCCCATTAAGACTTCCAAAATGCTAAGGTTCCAAAATTCAAAGGTTGTGTCCAAAGGTCAACCATGGGGGAATTAGATGCTTTGTGTGTGTCAAAAAAGTCATTACAATCCCTACTTAGGAGGGGGCAAGCCTTGCTTGTAGGGGATGAGAGAGAAATACACACACACACACACAAGCTCCCTTTACACAAAGGGAATGAGGGACACATGTCAACTCCCTAGGCCAGATGCCCACAATGTGTACCCAATTTCTATTGGATGGCCTTGGAGGTGGACCAATGAGAATTAGGCTAGAGTAAATCTAGTTTAATTAATTTAAAAACTCTTAATAAAAGAACCAATGAGAATTAAGTCCTCTGGAAGAATATTGGACAGTCTCCCAACGGGGCCAATGAGCATTCAGCAGCCCAATGGCTTGCCTGATTCCTATTGGCCACGAGGCAAAGGGGTCCAATGATAGTTTAGTTGAATTATTAAATTACCTAAAGCTCTCACAAAAGGGGAAAGGGGGACACATGTTAGAAGGCTATCACTTATACTGCTTAATTACCATTGGCTAGGCTTGGGGAGGTCCAATGAGAGTAGAGCATGAGCAAATAGCAAGAGGGGTCGACCAAGAGAGAGAGGGGGCTGATTTTTGGAAGGCATTATCACACACACACTCACACAATCTCATGTGTGAAGTAAAGAAGACTCTCTCTCCTTCTCAAGCTTTAATGGAAAGCTTACCACCTACTCCAAGCTTGTGAGAAGGGAGGCCTACACCAACAACTCTTGGATTTGTGATGCAAATCCAACCAAGAGCCAAGCTTCAATGCATGCTCATCTCCTCTACCATGCTAATTATGAAGCTAAGCTATGCTAATATGAGTGATTATGTGAGGAGATGTACATCTTTCTCGTAAGAATACTCCTTCTTCCTCTCAATCTACTCTCATACCCTGCTAGCTCTCACCATCTTTGAAGGTGTGTGAGGTCTTGGGTCTGAGACCGGGGATAAGTGATGTTGTGTTTGCTAAGTGTTTTTTCTTAGTGCATGAAGCTTTCATCTTCATTGCACTAGCTAGTCTCGAAGGAACACAAAGAATTGTATTGTACAATGTATCTCTTGATGGGAGAAACCATAATACAAAGCCTTTTGGAGGGGGGACCGGCTCCATGCAAATCCGGTCCTCAATTGTTTTCAATAGCTGTTATGCTTTTTGTTGCTCTCTCCACCCAAGCACTCTTGTAATTCTCATTAGAAATCTATTCTAATTAAATGCCCACTATGTTCATGCTAATTTCCGCTACACACAAGTTTTTAGGCCATTAAATATTTTAATACCAATGAGCAAGTCTTGGGCATATACAAAAAAGAGCTTTTAGTTGTTCTACATGCCAACACATGGAAGCACTATCTATTGGGGACTCCATTTATTTTACAAACAGACCACCAAAGTCTCAAGTACTTCATGATGCAAACCAAGCTTTCTGACAAACAAATGAGGTGGACAAATTTTCTTCGCAATTTTATTTTCATATTGCTCACATTGCTGGTAAGCACAATCAAGTGGCCGATGCACTTTCACAACGACCAAAAGTTAATGCGGTGTCTATAGAAACTCACAATGATCTATCTTCTATGATAGATGAGTATTTTATTTACCCTAATTTTAAAGACATAATGTCAACCCTTTCTTTGGGGAAGAAAGAGGAACATTCACCTTGCTGAATGGTTTCTTCTCCATGGCAATAGGCTATGTGTTACCCACTCCCTTCGTGAGAAAGTCATGTATGAATCCCATGCTCCTCCGTATGCGGGGCATAGAGGCATTCAGCCTACACTTCAAGGAGTAGAGACAATACTTCTATTGACGTACCATGAAAGTGGACATAAAAGAGTATGTTTCAAAATGTGTGGTATGCCAAAAGCCTAAGTATGATAGAGGGAAGGAGCCTGGATTACTCCAGCCATTGCCAAATCCTGATTCACCATGGGAGAGTATATCCATGGATTTTATCTTTGGATTACCCAAGTCTATCCATGGAAATATGAGAATATGGACAATAGTTAACATGTTTAGCAAGCAAGCACACTTTATTCCTGTCAAAAAGACTATTAAGGCACATCAAATGGCAACTCTCTTCATATCCCAGATTTTCAAACATCATGGATTACCAATATCCATCGTGTCAAACAGAGATCCTAGAATGACCATTAATTTTTGGGAAGGTCTCTTTGAAAATCTAGGTACAACATTGAATTTCTCTTCAGCCTATCACCCGCAAACGAATGGCCAAAGTCAGATAGTCAATCTTACGATACTCAATCTACTAGAGACTTATGTTACAGAAGTAGTTCAATGCTCACAATGGGAGAAGTACTTACCCCTTGTAGAGTATGCATACAATAATACTATCCATACTTCTATGGGAAAAACACCTTTTGAAATCATTGAGGAAAGACCTAAAAGTCCCTTGCTGCTTAAAGTACATGGGCAGATCTGGTGCCAATGAGTATAGCGTGACCTACAAGAATCTTTCCAAAAGATTAAGAAGGCGTATCCATCTCTCAACAAAGGCAAAAAGCTACTGCTGACAAGCACAGAAGGGCCTTAATGTTTAAAGAAAATGATTGGGTCTTACTTAAGTTTCCCAAGGCTCGATTGAGGAAAACAACGGGAAAAAATCCTACAAGCCATCAAAAATATTATGCTAAACTAGCAAAAGGATACTATGGTCCTTTTCAAATTTTGAAGCCAATGAGATGGCTTACCAACTTAAGTTGCTTAACCATTGGCTCATACACAATGCTTTTCATGTGAGCCTACTTAACCCCTACAAAGGAGAGCCACCAAGTGAACCAATTATTGAAGACCCTCCCAAAATTGAAGACCAACTATGACATGGTAATATTATCCAATGGTATCTTGTTAAGTTTAGAAATTATCCTTTTGAAGATGCTAGATGGACACAAGGAATATAGCTTAACGATATTATGACCTTGTCAATTCTTACAATGCTACATTAGAGTAAGAAAATATACATATTTCTTTTAAATGACCAATGTTTTTGTCTTATAAGACTAATTCACTTTTTATTGTGCATAAATTTAAATAGTATGCATGCTTAGAATCATGTTTGTGATGACGACGTCTCTCAAAACTAAGTAGTATTTGTCACTATACTTGGGAGAATGAAAGGGACTAAAGAGCAGACATGTTTGCAGCAGCTATGTCTCCCAAGCACCAAATGGATTAGTTATCCATCTTGGAATGATGTGGTAGGGTAAAAAGGGATCCTCTACCCATAGACTAATGACTAAGGCTTATCTCTTATACCTCATAGTCGAGGATGAATATGATTTCAAGAAAGAGGTAACGTCATAAAGTCTTATATCTAACCAACCCAAATGATTTTCTCATATTAAATTGATCATTTAATGTGCGAGAATAAGCGAGAACAAGGGTTAGAATATAGACTTGTGCTTACGGGTCTATCTCAACATGGGGCCAATAATAAAGGGGTCCAAATGAGAGATGATATGTCAAAGACCAAGGCTAGCTAATGGAGCTTAAAGAACTTAGAGTTAGCTTCATTAAATACCTCCAATGGTTAGTGTTAAATGTCCTTTGACCTTAGGTAAGCTAGGGTTGTGCTTGAGGTGGGAACCCAACCCAAGCTTGAGGTGCTTGTCGTGCTTTGCTGACTAAGGGGCTTGAGGTGCTTGTCGTGCTTGCTGACTAAGGTGCTTGAGATGCTTAATGACTAAGTTGCTAAGGTGCTCCATGACTAAGGTGCTTGAGGGGTAAGGTGTTCCAAATTCAATGCATATCCCTACACAAGGGGGGGCGATCCCTCATTGTAGGATCTAGAAAGAGAACACACACACCCTCATACAAGGTAAGCTTGGTACAAAGAAAGCATCTAGGACACTTGTCAACCTCCTCTACGTGTTGCCCTCATGGTGTGGATAATGCCTCTTGGTTGGCCTCTCAAGGGGTCCAGTGATAATTTAGTTAAATTAATTAATCCTTTTTGCATTTATCAAGTCCTCTCTCTCAAAGGGGAAAGGGGGACACTTGTCCCAAGGCTACCCTTGTTGCTTGATATGCACTAAGCATGTGATTGGCTAGGCTTGAGGACGTCCAATCACGTGCAGGCTAGTGCTAAAAGAGGGGTCGACCAAAGCAAGGAGGGGACTAGCTTGGGGGGTAAACTCTCCCACACACACCCACACCCACACGCACACCCACACACACTCTCATTGTGTGAGTTGCAAGTGCAAGAGCTCCATCTCCTTCTCCAAGCTAGTAGAGAATTTGAGAGCCTACACCAACACTCTTGGCTATGGATTGCAAATCGAACCAAGAGCCATGCTCCAATGCTTAAGCTTGCCATCTTCACGAACTTCATTACTATGATATTGTGTATGTTAACCAAGAAGAGTGATGACAAGTGAGGAACTATTTCTTTCTCCTATGAATGTTTCTTCTTCCTCTTCCCTACCCTCATTCCCCACTAGCTCTCTCCAGCTTTGAAGGTGTTTGAGGCATTGGGACCAAGGCCAGGGATGGTTAATTCTTTTTACAAAGTCTATGTTATGCTCGTGATGCATAAAGCTTTCCATCTTCATTGCATCACCTAGGTCACAAGGAACACAAAGATTGTATTGTACCAAGTCTCTCTTGAGGGGAGAATCTATAATACAAAAGCCTGTTGGAGTGGGGACCGCGGCTCCACATAAATCCGGTCCTCAACTGTTGTCAAGTACTCTAAACTCTCTCTCTCTTGCAAAAGTATTGTTCATGCCAAGTGAATTAAGTATTATGGTTAAGTTGCTACCGCTAAATAAGTTCACCCTCTATGTTCTCAAAGTAGTTTCACAAAAATGCTCACTCTAATTCTCCTAATTCCTCTATTCTCAAAGTTCATATGCCATTTTCATTACAGGAGGGCCCAAACAGACTCCAAATGCAGTGAAAATATCAACAAACAATTGGGATTGGGATTCTTCTTCAGCTCCAAATCTTCTGATGGTCAAAATGTCAAACAAATTGAGCACCATCAAAGATCAAAGATGACAACCAAAACCAAATACGATAAAGTCAAAACAAATTAGGCCATAACTTGGGAATTTTGGGAAAACTAGAGAGAAACTTGTCCAAATTTGAAAATACCTTCACCAGTGTGTTAGGATAGGCTATAGGAACAAGCTCCCAAAGTTTTACCCCAAAGGTCTATCTAACATGGATCGCGATCCATGACCCCCTGCAAACTGTCGAAGCAAAAACCATACCAACTGGTCCCAAATATCAAGGATAACCTAACCCTAGGGTTTTAATTCATTTGAATCTCAAAATCCTTGCCAAATTTCCAACTAATCTAAGCCCCTTTTTTTTCAAAATTTGGCATGAAATCCCAACCAGTGATCCAAATCCAAAAATAAGTGAACCATAGCATCCCCAACTCATGCTTAATCAGATGGTACCACCCAAAGTTGAAAATGTTGTCCAACTTGTTTTGATAAAGTTATGCTCATTTTTCATTTTTATGGCCAAGTTTGCGATTTTTGACTTTCTAGACAACTTTGTGGCCAACTTCTGGATCTAATCCCTTGAATTTCTGATCATAGAATGCCAAATGGCCAAGGAAGAAATGGAAAGCCCCACCCTACCAAGTGGTGGACATCTCATAAAACAATAAAGCTCACATATAAGAGGTGGAGCTTGCTAAAAGTCCAGGAAATATATTCATTGAAAGATTTGAAGCAAAAAATGGCACTAAAGTAAAGACCACAATCTTCCCAAGGGAACTTTGGACTCTACATCAACAACAAGAAGTGACTGAAGGATCAAGGTATCTTCAAATGGACATATTTTTCTGCCTACAACCATGGGGAACAGACTTCCAAAGAGCACATGAACTTATGTCATCGATTCAATACAACGGATAAGCTACTCTGACAAATAAAGATGGTGAGGCTCTAAAAGTTTGGATCATTGCAAATATGATCAATCAAGCCTTAAATTTACCACCAGGAAACCACAACCTGCTGCTCAAGACCAAAGCTACAGATAATGGCAAAGCATTCATCAAGCAGTAGGGTCACAAGTTCACATACAAAGATTTGGTGTATTCAAAGATAGAGATGCTGCCATGCCTAATGTCACAACACCTCAAGTTTCAAAAACCGCCAAGACATGGAGCCTAACTTGCACATTGCAATAGTGATGGCCATTGGACTCTTTGAGCAAAGGATGATTTTCTATGACTTGGACACATATATCTTGGAAACTCTAATTGAAGCTAATCTCAAAAACAACGGTAGAAACAAGACATACATGAAAGGTGGACTAGTGTTAATGATGATCACATATCAAGCATTGGGGATGATAGATGAGCTACCATTGGGGCTGAATCACAGCTAGATCTAATACACAAGTCCAAGCATGCGGTTAGAGACCAGTGGTGGGCGGACCTATCAGTAGCCCAAGCACCCAAGAAATTTGTCTGGATAGAGCTCCAGAAGGAAGAAGTCTAATAGCGAGGAGACATAATTAGATGTCAAGCTGAAAGGAGAAATTAATCCAATGAACATAGACACCCGTTAGAATACCAAACCTCTAAAGAGGAAGAAGACGACGAGGAAAAAGAAGAATACACACTCTGCCGGGTGCAAGGAAAAAGAAAATTTGTTGAGCATAGAGATCAAATACCGATCTCTCAGATAGGTCCATGGAAGATGCATAAACACAAAGAGAGGAACTCCACAAGAAGATAGCGAAGGAGAAAAAGACAATAGGAGCAGAGGTGGATGCTGAAGCTGAAGATGACTAGCATAAAACACTCGAACATGGAAAAAAATCAAGCAATACAAAAGAAGAACTGCTACCACTAATATGGAGCTTGCCAACACCATGCGGCAGCACATTCAAAGGGAGCTCAAATGGAAAGCCACCCAAAGAGAACATCAAGACTCTAAGAGGCGAAAAGTCAATGATCACAAATTATCGAAATAATCCTCACAATCTCAAAAAGAGGATAAGGACCAGGGTGAAGAGGAAAAGACCAAGGAGGAGAGTGGTGTGTGTAAGGTGTGAGCTTTGTCCTAGAGTACTAGAGTATGAGTCAAGAAGGGAAAAGGTGAATTATCCCACATGTAGTGGTGCAAGGATGTAGAGCTACTTCAAGCTCATTTCATGAATGAATAAACCAAGTCTATTTTGCAGTACATCTCCCTTGTTTATTGTGAGCTTGTGATGGCTTAGCAAATACTCAAGATCGTTTTTATGAGTCCAAGTTAATTGATCTTGGAACCTAATTCGCTTGAGTAATAATCTAGCCAACACACACTCACTTGTGTGCATGATGTTTATCTTTCCTCCACCCTAGCTAGCACCATCCCATTCCCAACAAGTGGTATCAGAGCACCAGGTTATTCTAGCTAGGTTTGGTCATTATGCATTTGTGTGTTAGTAATTAGCATCTCCATTAGAGTGAGTAGTATTTCTTAATCCTTCTAATTGATGCTTGATTACCAAGCATTGGGCACGTTCTTGGATCAAGTCCCTGGGCCAGTACCCTTCTTGATAATTGGCAATGATTAGTGCATTTATGTACATACATACGTAATTGCATTATCGCTTTTTAATTTTCATTCTTTGGGTGATTGCATTCAAGCCCACTTCCGCTCATCTTGCATCAATAGATTCTCTCACTTGAGAAAAATTGGCACTTGCAATTGGTGTGTCTGCATAGCACTCCTCAAGAGATTCCCATCAAGCCTATCCATGCTCAAATCGCCCTTCATTTGCACAATCTAGAGCTTGATTAATTTTTGGTCTTTTGCACAATTTTTCTCTTTGAAATGTAGATGAGGATCTTGTGTGTGTGTGTGTGTGTGTGTGTGTGTGTGTGTGTGTGTGTGTGTGTGTGTGTGTGTGTGTGTGTGTGTGTGTGTGTGTGTGTGTGTGTGTGTACCTGAAAGTCATTTAATGTCCACCATCTCTTTGTAGAAAAGAAACCCCAAATAGCTCCAAGGATGGCCCTACCCATGCTAGGAAAAGAATCTTATTTAAGGAGGTCAACCGTCAAAAGGGCATCCACACATAAGGGCAAGCCCAAGAGGCACCCGATGAACTTCAAAGCTGGCACTCAAGCATTTTTTAGGCAAATTTCAGGGGGTATTCCCATGTCGCTACTTGAATCTCCTGCCCAAACTGATCCTGCCTCTGCCCGAAGTCTGCTCGGCCTACCCAAAAGGCTGGCCACCACTTGTGCCTGCCCACGCTACCCGATGTTCCCCTACAAAGGCCCTTTCCCATGGCCTAGCCTAAACTCCCCAACTTGGAGCTCTTTCTCATGGGAGCCCTGCTGCCCACAAGCTTAGCTCACTAAAGCTCCAAGCTATATATAAAGGGAAGTTCCCACTAGCAGAAAAGCAACTTGGCTAAGCATTAAAGAAAATCCTCAACTTGGCTAAGCATTACAACAAATCCTCAAAGCTTTCACTTTGAGCATTCAAAGGGAGTCCAAAGCCCCAATTGGAAGGCATTGAGATAAAGCAAAGAAGACTTCTCAAAGGCAAAGCAAGAATTCAAAGGAAGTCCAAAGAAATCCTTTAAAATTTTGTCACTCCGTCTTTGTGAAGAGGAGCTTTACAAAAGGATATCTTTCTCCTGCAATTTAACTCCAAAAACTTTGGAGCCAAGCACAATTTTTGCAATGTATGTCACTACATCCATCATTAAAGAGGAAAATGTCATTGTGCTATTGTACGAAGTCCAAGTGCAAAAACAGCTCCAAGGCACGATGGGAAAAATTTAAAAATTCACTTTGAGAGGAGGGAATCTAGCAATAGCATTCACATCCGCGTTAGTATTTTTTTGCATCAGTATTTTCACATTGCACTTGTTTTTCAATAAAGCTCAAGACAAAGCAATGGTGACATCGACATCATTGGCACCAACAAGGTGCGTCTAGAAGACAAAGACCATAAAGCAATCAAAGACAAAGCTTTGAAGAAGAGTTGGTTTATCCATTCATGAGATGAGCTTTAAGTAGCTCTACAGCCATGCACCACTACATGTGGGATAATTCCACCTTTTCCCTCCTTGACTTATACTCTAGTACTCTAGGACAAAGCTCACACCTTAAAATCCTCCCCTTGAGGTTTGGACTAGGACAATACAATGAAGGTTCTTTATCCACTAAGGATGACACATGGTATCCACTAAGGATGTCAATACAAGAGGAATCCTCCCCTTGAACTTTGGGTTACAACTTGATGAATAAAGACAACACTCCAATCTAGGGAAATAGACAACATACATCCCCAATCCAGGGGGCAAACAACATAATACTCCAATCCAGGGGCAAAACTAGTGCTCTAATCTAAGAGAAAAATCTTGAAAAAGGTCTACTTTGCTCTAATCCAAGAGAACGTGGAGCTGGATTTGGTTTTTAAACTTCCTCCAGTAGAGGATTCGTTGTCACTAGTCTGCCTTCTTCTATGCCCTTTCTCCTTTTTTGCCTGTTGTTCCAGCTTTAGTGCTCTCTATACCAGATCATTAAATTTCCTTGTTGGTGTTGGTACTTCTTGCTCTTACAACTTCTGTAGGTCATTTAGGTTTTTAAACTTCCTCCAATAGAGGATTCGTTGTCACTAGTCTGCCTTCTTCTATGCCCTTTCTCCTTTTTTGCCTGTTGTTCCAACTTCTGCTGGATTCGGTTTTTAAACTTCCTCCAGTAGAGGATTCGTTGTCACTAGTCTCCCTTCTTCTATGCCCTTTCTCCTTTTTTGCCTGCTATTCCAGCTTTAGTGCTCTTTGTACCAGATCATTAAATTTCCTTGTTGGTGTTGGTACTTCTTGCTCTTACAACTTCTGTAGGTCATTTAGGAACCAAGCTCTCATTCTTTTTTCTGATGGAGGATCTTGTAGGTGTCTGGCTAGTTCTTTTATCTTTTCCACATAACTTCTTACTGATAGCTTGCCTTGTTTGATCTTATCTAGCTCACATAAAATTTCCTCATCTCCCCTATTGTCTAAGTATTTTGCATTACATCTCCCTTATTTATGGTGAGCTTGTGATGGCTTAACAAATACTCAAGATCATGTTTATAAGTCCAAGTTAATTGATCGTGAAACCTAATTTGCTTGAGTGATAATCTAGCCAACACACACTCACTTGTGTGCATGATGTGTATCTTTCATCCACCCTAGCTACCATGATACCATTCCCAATAGTGTGGAGCCCTTGGAGATACATATTGATAATATTCCACTCCTCTCAAACCAATCAACTACTACTAATCCGACTCAAAAATCTACTAAACAAGCCAAAAACAAAGAGATCGACAAGAAGCAGGTAGAAGTACCAAAGACAACATAAGAGCAAGTGCAAATGAGGCCACCAATAGTCGAGGACATGGGAAAAATGAAGGAACAAGAAAAGAAGGAGCTAGCCCCACTAACAACATAAGAGCAAGCACATGAAAAGATTAAATATGGGACACAAAATAAAAATGAAGAAGCGGGCACATCCAGCAACACAAGAGCAAGCACATGAAAAGATTAAAGATGTGACACAAAATAAAAATGAAGAAGCGGGCACATCCATCAGACCGCATGTTTAAGACAAGAAACCGATGTCGTCTCGCTCACAAGC
The DNA here is from genome assembly GCF_014529385.1 of Adiantum capillus-veneris. Lineage (NCBI taxonomy): Eukaryota > Viridiplantae > Streptophyta > Polypodiopsida > Polypodiales > Pteridaceae > Adiantum > Adiantum capillus-veneris. The sequence goes on along the minus strand of NC_140946.1, from coordinate 12,152,355 downwards.
AATAATAGAGGATGGAAAAAGGATAGTCCACCCGCTTGACACACCCACTTGACATTGATGAGCATCTCAAACATATCAAACTGCAGTTACATTGTCAAAGGGCTCTCAACAATGTCAGAGAGTTGGACTTAGAAGAAGCCAAAGCAGAAGTAGAAAAAATAAAGGAAGCAAACCAAGAGCTACACTTGGAGAGTGCACCTTTAGGAAACTATTTATATAACATGCATTCACAGGGTATTAAAAAAAACCCTTTACTTACATGATGCTAAAGGTAATAAAATGATCCCTTTTTCTATGAAAACTTACGGTTTTCTCTCGAAAATCAATTTAAAAAGCCCTTTTGTTAATATAATCATGTTAAAATTTTAAAATTTTGGCAATTAAAAAACCCATTCATTTGAACTCACATGGTAACGTACATGTCTAAGCGGTGAACCCCCCCAAGAGCCACAAAGCAAGATTGAAGATCTCCAAAGCATGCAACTGGAACTACAAAAAAAAATTACAAAAGGAAAAAACTAATGCTACCCATTACTATAAAGAAGCTCAAGACTTCAATGAGGCAAACACCAAGTTACAAGTCAAGCAACAACAACTGGAAGAGAAGCTTGATAAAGAACGCCAAAAGACTGTGATGCTAGGGGAGTCATATGGGGTAGTCAAGAGCACACTCACACAGCTTTTGGCAATTCAAGACACTCAGCCCCAACTTCTACTTCATCAGCTCCTGCCTCGACATTGCAAGAATTCAAAGATCTCAATGAGGCTCTGGCTCAAGAAGAATATGACCGTCAGATCATGACTGCAGGGCATAGAGCAAATTAGAGTCAAAAAGATGACGAGATCAAGCAGTTGAAAGAGAAACTGGCTAAAGAAAACAAAGAGCTAGTGGCATAGAACGTAGCACATGCCCTTGCACTACAACAAAAAGATGTGGCCAGTGCCATAAAGGCTCAAACAGTCGTGGTGGAATTTCCACCATCGATAACTGGCAATGAGCAGAGCATGTACCTTCCCCCTATAGATCTGCTCAGCACTTCTATAGAGGATGAGTTACCTGACTTTGACAACAACAAAAAATAGGACATATGCAAAGGAGGAGACTCAAAGATGGATCTCAGAAGTGCGACCCATCACACAAAGAATATATGCAATATGAACTCAAGGTATTGGAGTCGGTGGCACTTCTGATGATCACCCCAGATGAGGTAGTCAAAAATCATGGGCATGAGATGATTGCACTTCCACTAATGAAGCAAGAATTCCTCCTTTGGAAAAAGAAAATGCTACATAATGTCAAACCCAATCAAAGAGGGGATTACAATGATGTTTATAACTGCAGCTCAAGTATTGGCCATCCTTGAGACCCAACCCCTATGGTGGAGAAGTGGTTTAAAAAGCATCCAAATGATGAAACATATAAAAAATGCACCCCAACATCTCAGGATCAATCCCAATTTTTGTCCAATCAATAGAAGGTGATCCTGTGATAATTTATATGCATGACATAGCAATGACCCGTGGTGCTTAACTACCTAGTTCTCACAAAGCCAATGAATGATGTTCCTCCATCGAAAAAGTACCAAATGAAGGATGTTCCTGATTTGACATGCCAAATGATGATGAAAATTGCCAAAATGATCATCACATGCATCACCACATTTGAAGACATAGAAGCAGTGGAACATCCTTGGCAGGTATTCCTAGATGTAGCTAAGTAGATATTAAAGTAGTTTACCTAATGGAGAGAGATAATTTTTACACATGAGAGATTATAGAGTAGAGAGAGGGAGCACACATGATATATGTGGTTCACCCAATGTGAGCTACATCCACATGAAAGCAACCACTCAATGGCTTTAGTACTTCAAACAAGAAGTAGGTTACAAAGGGATTATACCCTTGGTAGAGCTCCTGCCTTGCTTCACTCTCACCACCTCACATCAACTTCACAATGCACCACAATGGATTTTGTGTGCAAAAGAGGCCTCTTTTATAGGCCAAAAGGGCTTCCCTCTCTCATGAGAGGCAGCCGTCTGCGCCCTAGTGTAGACAAGTCCAAGTTGAATTCTCCAATGCGCCCATGTATGGCCTCCCTTGAGAAGACAAGCCTGCCTTGAATTTGGCCATCAGCCATTGACTTTCAACCACCGACCAACCACCAACTGTTCGATCGTTTTTTGATCACTTTTTTACCGTCGTCTGGCCATAATATTTCGATGAAAAGGGATATTCTGGCGTGGTCGTGAATTTTTGGTTTTTCGACGAGTGATTTTTCTTCATGCACGATGGCTTCTCCTCATAACGGGGACCTTACAAATGTGCATTTTAATACTAAAAACTACAAGGGGTAAATCAGGCTCCATACTTAACAATCTCCCACATGGAGACTGATCTCCACACCAAACATGTGACTGCTTTCCATCTTGGCTTCTTATCCTTGAATGCCGATTGAAGATGAGAAAAATCTCAACTTCTCCTTGTTGATTACCTTTGTAAACATATCTGCAGGATTTTCACTTGTGTGCACCTTTCCTAGCTTTAGTACTCCCTCTTCCAAAAGAGTACGTATGAAGTGATATCTCACCTCAATGTGCTTTGTCCTTGAGTGAACGGATGAATTCTTTGCAAGATGAAGGGCGTTTTGATTGTCACTGTACAAGACACGATTGTCTTCCTTGTATCCAAACTCCTCCAAGAATCTGTAAAGCCATATAATCTCTTTGCTTGTCTCTATCATTGCTACATATTCTACTTCCGTGGTAGAAAGTGAAACCACTTTCTGCAGCTTTGAAGCCCAACTTATTGTTGTGCCTCCAACAGTGAATACATAGCCAGTACTGCTCCTTTGAGTATCTTTGTGGCCTGCCATATCTGCATCAGCCTTTAGGCAATTCAACAAACTCCCATGTTTGGTTGCAATGTAATGAGTTCATCTCCACTTGCATGCTCTTTATCTATTCTTCTTTGGATTCGTGTTGCATAGCTTCTTTGTATAATTCCGGCTCTCTAGAATCTGAGACCAAGAGATGGTTGAAGGAAGGAACAAACCTTTTTGGAGGTCTACTTTCTCTTGTGGATCTCGAGAAATAGGTTGAGGCTCCTCATTTGGTTGACGTTATTGCACGTTATCACCGTTTGCACTCCTTGAGTCATCACCGTACTCAAGCTCCATGTACTCATCACCATTTCTTTTGTTTGTTTTCTTTCCAAGTAATCTTGTATATAGTTTGTTCATTGAAAATTACATCCCTACTTCTAAATATTTTACCATCTTCAAACCAAAAGGGTTGTCCTCTCTCATGAGAGGCAGTCGTGTGTAGCCGCCCTTGTGTAGACAAGTCCAAGTTGAATTCTTCAATGTGCCCATGTGCAACCAATTTTGAGAAGACAAGTCCGCCTTGAAATCGGTCACCAACCATGACTACAACATGTTATGCGCTTTTCGACGCGCCGTACCTTTCCATGTGCATTTCGATGGGCATACCCGGCGTCGATACATACGTGGTAATACGTGTGGCAATGTCTGTCGAAAGGTGCGTATTTCCACGTTTATTTCCACGTGTATATCGACGAAAAAAAAATTGGGAAAAAAAACAAATCCGAGCGCAAGCGGTCATTTTCGTTTTCTAACGCACACAGATCTAGCCCCTTCTTGGAAACCCGCAGCGCAGGTATTGTTCTCTCCCCCCATCTCCCTCTCTCTCTCTCTCTCTCTCAAGCTACATTGTTGTGTGTTATGTAGCTTGAGAGAGAGCTCTCTCTCTCTCTCTCTCTCTCTCTCTCTCTCTCTCTCTCTCAAGCTACATTGTTGTGTGTTATGTAGCTTGAGAGAGAGAGAGAGAGAGAGAGAGAGAGAGAGAGAGAGAGAGAGAGAGAGAGAGATGTGTGTGTGTGTAGGAAATGAGAGAGAGAGAGAGAGAAATGTGTGTGTAGGAAATTAGAGAGAGAGAGAGAGAGATGTGTGTGTGTGTGTAGGAAATTAAAGAGAGAGAGAGAGAGAGACAGAGAGATAGATAGATTTTATTATCGTCCTCGAAGGTCAAATATGACCTATGGGACCAAAGTTACATGTGATGTAGTATGTGTATGGCTGATGAGTGACTCTCGATGCTCCAAAATTGTAGTGATGAGAGTCGCAATGGAGAGCCCACACTTTGGCTGGGAGAGAAAAGTGTGTAGGTCTAAGTTATGGCTGAAAATGTGAGAGAAGCAAGTTCGGATGTGACCAAAAGCTGAGCACTCTAGTAGTGTGTGGTACTCAGACTCTCGAACTTGCAGTGAGCATAATGTGCACAATCGATTTGACTCTTCTCCATTGCCCCAACGCCCTATCTCGCATCGAAGGAAATGGGAGCTAAGCCAAATCGCTGCGATAGTGCGTATCGCGGACAAGGGAATAGGCTCAAGCATGTAAGTGTGAGTACGGTTTCCTCTCTCAGCGAAGAACCTGGTTTTGTAGTTAGGGGCAATATAGGTGGTGTAATGTATGAAGCGTGACCCACCGAATTTCTCCCAAGCCGTAATACATTGGCGTTGTAGAAAAGCTTCATTCACTTGAGAGTCAATTGAAGCATCATGTAGCAAGTGTAATGCATCCCATCTCCCAAACCACTTCTTTATGTCTTGCATCCATCCCGTGCTCAAGATCTTGCTTTTATGCGTCTTTTGAACTTTTTTGCTTGCTTCCCATGCAATTGTAGGAAGTCGATGTGAGGGGTTTTGACGCATCTTTATCATGTACTCCACAACCCTTTCCATGCCCATAACCTCAATTGGAAGAGATCGCGACTCAAGAAGTAGGAGCATATATGGTGTTTGTGTCTTAACTTGGAGAAAGTTTGTAAGAAAATGCTTTTGGACATTCTCAAACTCTTTCCAAGTAGACTTTGAGATGCTCCCGCCCCACACTTCAACTCCATAAAGAAGAACCGGTGTCACCAATGCATCAAAAAGATACTTCTTGAGAACCCAGCACTTGATGTTTCCCGCATTACACATGTTCTCAAATGCATAATATGCTCTCTTTCTCGCTTCCAAACGACGCATAGCACATTCATGCCACTTGTGATTGGATGGAACCTCAAGGCCAAGGTACTTAAAGCTCTCAACAACTTCAAGTGTCTCATTGTTGTACACAAAGCATGGCTTCTCCTTATGGTTGGTTTTCACAAGCATAACCTTTGTTTTGGATTCATTTACAATCAGCCCACTATGCAAGCAAAAGTTCTCAAGGACAACCATAAGCTTTTGTGCATCTTCTAAAGTGTGTGCTAGAAGCACTACATCATCCGCATACAACAAAAGCATGATTACCGCATTGCAAATAGTGATCTCTTCAATGCCTTCTTCTTGCATAAAGTCAAGTACCATTTGTTCCAATTGATCGATGCATAGACCAAAGAGAGTTGGTGACAATGGACATCCTTGTTTAACCCCAATAGTGCTTACAAAAATTTCTGAAATTTCTCTTCCCATGCGCAATTGACAAATCACCTTCTCATAGATTCGAGAAACCGCAAGCATAAACTCACTTGGCACTTGGAGTTCTTCCATCCTTCTCCACAAATTGTTACGTGGAATCATATCAAAAGCTTTCTTAAAGTCCACAAAACAACAATACAATCGCTTGCCTTTCAACCGACTTTCCTCCATGAGAACACGAATAGTGACAAGATGATCAATGGTGCTATGGCATCGACGAAAACCCGCTTGTCCCTTTGCACGCTTGTCATTCTCTTCAGCCCAATCACTCAATTTCATCTCCATTATGCACCCAAACAACTTTTCCATAAGAGACCCAATCATTATAGTCCGGTAGTTGCTTACATTCTTTGCATCCCCTCCTTTATGCAAAGGCTTAACCCAATTAGTACTCCAATCATAAGGCATACCATGTTGAAGTGCAAGGTTGAACATATCACACATCCACTCATGGGTAAAATCTCCCGTCCATTTGATCATCTCCGGCTTGATACCTTGAAGATCTCCTGCTTTGCGAGTGGCCAACTTTTCAAGCCCACCGCATACATCCTCAATAGTAAAAAAAGAGGGCATACATGGGAGTGAACCATAAAATGGCATTTTTTCAGCATTTGCTTGCTCATATAATTGCCTACAATGTCTGTACATATCCACTAAACTCAAGTTACCAAAATTCTGAACCCGCTTGCCCCTCAAGATTCTCCAAAATCTTCCACATGCATGTGCCTTTTCTTGGACTTGAAATTCTTGTTGCTTTACTTCCCATCTTCTTCTCTTCTTTTGAATCAATTCCTTGTATGTATGCAAATGACTTTGATAGTTGTCTTTGTCCATAGTTGCATCAAGCTTTGTCAAGGACTTTCGAGCATCTTGACATTCTTTATCAAACCACCTTTTGCGTGATCTATATTTGTTGATACCATGGAGATGCTTTATGGCAAAGCATTCTTCCACACAAGAACAAATAGCTTTCTTGAAAGCTTCCCATTTAGTTTCCAATGGTGCATCACATTGAAGCTTTGTCATCCATAATTTTTGCTCAACCATTTCAATGTACATTGGTGCCCGTTTGAAATACATACATAGTGATAACTTCTCTTTCTTTTGGCTGAGATTATCATGCTTAGTTGCTTCTCCACATGAAAGGTCAATACATAAGTTGCGATGGTCGGATTCCCGAGTCCATTGACCAAACATAAAACTCTTTATGCGATACATGATGGCTTCAGAGAGTAGCATATAGTCAATCACACTATCCCCATTATGTCTCCTACATGTAAATCCATTGGTTCCACTCCACAAAGATACACCATTGGCAATGAGTATACCCGTGCTATTACACATGTGTAAAAGTAACTTTCCATAGTGATCCGGCTCTTTCTCATCCATTGAAGTACGATCATACAAGTGAACTTCCTCCAACTCCCTTGAAATGTATGGCATATCAAATTGTTGAGTATCATGTTGCAATGTTTTTGTGCGAGCATTCATATCCCCAAATACAATAACATCACCTTCACCTTTGAAATAAGCAATGTCCTCTTCCAAATCAAAAAATGGTTGATCTCTATCCATGCAAGCATAAAAGGGATAATCATGATGAGGAATGTAGCAACCGGCTACAAAAATGGGTGCTCTTTTTTGTGTCATAATTTTCAGCCATACATAACGTTTGTACTTGTCATCTTTCACAATTGATACAAAATCTTCCAATCCTTTCTTAACCATACATGCTACCCCTGCTTGTCCTCTTCGTTGCTTGAGATTCTTTGACCACATCAATGAATGTACATTGTAATCCTCCAAGCCGTTAATCCTTTGTGTATCATGCTCCCAAGTTTCAACAAGAAGTACAACATCGGCTTTGCTTGTTAGTTCATCAATGCCAACCCCCGCATTCCATGGGTATCCATTACAATTCCAAAAGCATATTTTCAACTGTAACTCGGTCTCATAGGTCACGCATCCCTATTTGCTTGAGAGACTTGCCTCCTCCTTGGACACATTTTCTTCATGAGAGATCTCTTTGTTTTTATTATTATTTTCCTCATATGCCTTGCGACGCATATTTTGTTGCTTAATAGTGCGATCTTCACATACAAAACATTTTGTATCCCTCAAATAGATCCAACTATTATCAAGGATAATCTTTTGCTTGGTCTCATCCGGCATGGTGCATACAATTGGCCGTTCTGCTGAGCGAGGAGCTCCTTGCTTTCGCACTCTATGTGCTCCATAGACCATAACTCCGGACATGCCAAAGTGGGTTTTGAAGAAATCTTCAATAACAATGGCAAGAGAAGGAGGTGTCTCTAACTTCTCTTCGGGAATTCCACGAATAACAATGTTCTTGGAACGTTGCTCCCGTTCCTTCAACTCCTCCACGTCCACATTCTCAACATTCTTTGTTTGAACCATAGCTTGCATGAGTGAGGAATTAGAAACCACATTGCTACCACATACATCAGCTCAAGACTTGTTTGTGCATACATTTTTCATGTCGCATACATCCCGGCTCATAGTGTCAAATTTCTCCTCTTTCAATACATGGTCATGCTCTACTTTGCTCATCCGCTCCTTCAAAGCATTCAAGTCCATAAGAGAGCGTTTACATTCCTTGACTTCCTCTTCAAGTTGCATCAAACGTGTTGTTTGTATCTCAAGTGTCCTCTTGAGATTCTCATTCTCAACCACAAGTACCCTTAGTGTGCCATTCTCCATTGCAAGTGCTCGTAAGTCTTCGCCTTATTTGTTTACGGTCTCTTGCAATGATACCAAGTACGCCATGATCATGGTTTCCGATGTCGTTGGTTGGGTGGTTGTGTTGCTATCTCCACACTTAGGAGATTTTGGATCATTTTCCACAATGGTTGTGGACCTTGTTGTAGAAGAAGAACCCTTGCGAGTGCCGGAAGACATTGTATGTAAAATAGGAGATGAGAATCAATTTTGTTGAACCTGTTCACTTCGGAAATGCTGCTACAGAAATGCCTACCATAACTTTGAAAATTTTTGTCTTTACATCAATGCGTAGAGGACTTCGTGCTCTTCGATTGAGGCTATAGATCACCCAAATCGGAGTTCGGATGAAGAAGTTATGATCAAAAGAGTGGACTACTGTCTACGAGGTCAAAAAACGGCTGCGTTTTGAGAGAGAGAGAGAGAGAGAGAGAGAGAGAGAGAGAAAGTGAGAGAGAGGGAGATAGGGAAGTAGAGAGAGAGAGAGAGAGAGAGAGAGAGAGATAGGGAAATAGAGAGAGAGAAAGAGAGAATGAGAGAGAGAGAGAGAGAGAGAGAGGGGGGGGGGGGAAATAGAGAAATGGAGAGAGAGAGAGAGAGAGAGATAGGGAAGTAGAGAGATAGAGAGTGATATAGAGAGAGAGAGAGAGAAAGAGATAGGGAAATAGAGAGAGAGAGAGAGAGAGAGAGAGAGAGAGCCAGAGATAGAGGTAGAGAGAGAGAGAGAGATAGTAGTAGATAGAGAAAGTAGTGGTGAAAGAGTTAGCTTGGCTGACCAATTGTGTGAAAAGGGTAGAAACTCTCTCTATCTCTCTCTCTCCCTCTAGAAGAAACTATGGAACTAAAAGAGGCAAAGGGGTTTTGCCCGCTACATGCATTTTCATGTACACCTGGGTGTGCACGTATGTGTCAACCCATATAGGATTTGACCAATAAAGACGAGATTTTGATCCGGTGGTCCTGATCTCTGTACACCTCTGGACCGAGGTGTGCGGAGATCGGGCAAGGCTACAGAATGCGAGGTAGTTTACATTGTGAGGAGTATATATATTGACACAACATTCATAATCATTGTAGATGGCAACGTCATCAACTAACATGGAGGAAAAGATTGTATGCTCGTGCACGCTCGGCAAGTATCAAATCTTGTGCAAGCGTAGGATATGTAATGAGCATGTGCACGAGTACGGAGAGTTTGCTAGAGAAACCGTACAGAATCTATGATAGGACTCCTACGGAATGGGCATTGATTTTCGCGACATAACACCTACATCTGAGAGAGAGAGAGAGAGAGAGAGAGAGAGAGAGAGAGAGAGAGAGAGAGAGAGAGAGAGAGAGAGAGAGAGAGAGAGAGAGAGAAAGGATTATGCGTGAAGGTCCGACCAATCCAGAGCCAAGGATGGAAGCAGAGGAGGGCTTACAGACACAAGACAACGGCATGGAGGAGATGCTGGATGCCTTCTTCCAGACAAGCGAGGAGAACGCTAACGAAGCAGCACCAGAAGACGTGCACCTATCTCCTGAAGACATGTTGAGAAAGTTGGCACGTCAACCAATCTATGAAGGCGCCAAAATATCTATGCTTCGTACTTGTCTGACGTTTTTTAATCTGCAGTCAGTGTACGGGTGGTCAGATGCAAGCGTCACTACTTTGTTTAGGTACGTAACTTACAAAAAGAGATTTTTGATTGCAATGGTGACGTGCTTGGGGAGGTTTTAATTTAATGTGGCTTAAACTGGTTGTTGCGGGAGAAACTACTCCCGGCTGGCAATGAAATGTCCCCCTCCCAGGCCAGACACAAAGCGACTATTGACCTCAGTTGGCTTGGACTACAACAAGATTCATGCATGTCCAAATGATTGCATTCTTTTTCTCAATAAATTTGCAGATTGTCTGTTGTGTCCTAAGTGCGGAGCAATGCACTACAAACAAGATGCGGTTGGCGAGTCAGTGCCAGCTAAAGTGTTGCGGCATTTCCCTATTATTCCAAGGATAAAAAGCATGTTTTGTTGTGGTTCCATTGCAAAGTTGATGCGGTGGCATTCTACAAATAGATCCACTGATGCAACATTTAGGGTGCCCACTGATTCAAAGGCTTGGAGGCACATTGAAGATACCTGGCCACATTTTAAGAGTGAACCACACAATTTGCGTTTGGGCATGGCAATGGATGGAGTCAATCCATTTGGCTTGAGAAGCTCGTCATGGAGCACTTGGCCTGTGTGCCTTGTCAATTACAACCTCCCGCCGTGGCTTCAAGAAGGGTCATTTGATATTAGGCTTGATTGTGCCTGGTAAGTTCAAGGCAAAAAACATGGATATTTATCTAGCACCACTAGTTGACGAGCTCCAGGAGTTATGGCATGGCATCGACATAGCAGATGCGGTTGAACCAGCAAGACAATAGCATGCAAGGATCCATGGACTTCTTATGTGGACTATGCATGATTGGCCAGGATACGGTGAAGCTTCTGGTAATGGTGGATGATTTACAAAATTCTCGCTATTCGCAAGCGCTTTGTGTAGTATTGAATCATGCTTTAATATATGCAGGGCTTACAACTTCGGGATATAATGCATGTCCAATTTGCGGGCCGTCTTTGGATGTGCGCTATTCTGCCTCGCTTCGAAAGACAATTTATCAAGGCCACCATCATTATCTTCCAGATGGCCATCACTTGCGCGAAGGTCAGCTTGGTCACGTTGAATGTTGTCCTATGCATGTACAAGAGTGGCGTCGCCGATGGGAGCAACATGAGGGGCAACCTGTTTCAGGAATGAAATGTTTGTCCATTCTCCATACATTGCCATACTAGGGTGATATACTAATTAACCATTTGCTGGATCCAATGCATATATTCAAGAATGTGGGAGAGCTCCTCTGGAAGACAATCATGGGAATGAAAGACAATTGAGCTTCACGAGATGATTTGCAGACAGTTGGAAAGATGCCAAAGCTGTGGCCTTTCACCAATGCAGCGGGCCAAACAAAGCTTCCAAGAGCGCCATAGATATTGCTAAAAAGCGAGGAATGACAAGTCAAAAGGGTGATTTCAAAGTTCAGGACGCTAACAGGATGCATGTGGTGTCTCAAGACAGCATTCACCCGTGACGATCAACTGTCACGACTGAAATCGCACGACTGGCATAAGTTCTTGCAATTTATTCTTCCAATTGCGATCAAGGGGTGTTTAACAGAGGAAGTGCGGTCCTGCAGATACAAGATTTCAAAGCTAGTGCGGTGGATCTCTTCCAAGGAGATACGAGAGGAATCCATTTCAGTCGCAAGGGCTAACTCCATTGAGGCAGTTTGCATGATTGAGAAGTATCTACCCACGAGCTTCTTAACTATCCAAATGCACTTGCTCGTCCATGTAGTAGATGAGGTTGCAGTGGGCAGGTACAGCTCACAGCCATTGGATGTTCTTTCTAGAGCGGTTCATGAAAACACTCAAGGGTTTTGTTCGCCAAAAAGCGCGTCCAGAGGGGAGCATAGCAAAAGGATCGCTGGTGCAAGAGTCTCTTGTCTTGACAACCGAATTTCTATCTATTTCTGACCCAGAAATGCCTCGACTATGGAGCGATGAGGAGGATGCAAGTTTGGTGGGAGAGGAGCCGCAGGGGCAAGGGGTGCTGAAGAAAATGGACGACGCCATGCGAGAAAAGATCATGAAGTTCTGTATACTATATTCAGAGCCGATGCAAAAATGGCTTGAAAGGTACGAAGAAGAGAAAGAGAGACGCAATAAGGAGCGACACGATTTCAGGTGAAGACGAACGACTAGAGGCTTACCCTTGCCAGACCATCTCGCTCCTCTACCTGAATTCCCTACAATGGCATGGTTGGACAAGACAATGAGAGCAGATCGACAGATTGGAGAACCCATATATCCAGAAGAGGAAGAGATGGCTATTGGATGTGACTGGAGGTATCATACATACATGACACTATGGTTGTATGGAAAGCGTTTCAGAACACAACAATTGACAGTAGAAGAAACACGTTTAATTGTGGGATAATGGTTAGTTTCATGCAAAAGAGCAGGGCCAGTGCCAGAGACATGAACCAGAGCACTAGCAACCTGGATTATTGTGGTCTGGTGTCAGATATCTTGAAAGTCAGCTTCAGACGGTTTGAGATGTTTTTGTTGGATGTGAAGTGGTTCAAGGTGATTACTTCTGGTCGCAATGCAACGGTACACAGAGATGGAAACAAGCTTGTGCAGATAGATTCTACAAAGGTTTGGACAAATGCGAGCGACACGTTTGCTCTCCCCGAACATTGCGAGCAAGTGGTCTTTGTACCGGACCCTCGAGAGCCACAATGGTGGTTTGTGGTTCAGGTTGCTCCAAGAAATAAACAAGTATTTGAAGGATAAGAGCTCCTGGAGGAAAGTCGGCCAGACGACGCAGATACTACTGTGACATTAGATGAGATGGACGAAGGTATGGCAGAGGAAGCTGACAGATATACGAGCTAGGATGACGTAGACGAGGCAGATATGACACTTGTAGATGAAGATGAATGGATGAAGACAATCCGCCAGAACGAGTTGGGGCAGAGTTATGTCTGCAGTTAGAGATAGACGATGATACGGTGCAAGATCTTATCGATGATGCCTCACTAGTCGAGGCCTGTAAGTGTTTATATGAAGACGTTGATTTAAAATTAAGCTCTTTCTTAATTTAAACAAAGGTGTTATGACGCTTTCTTTTACTTTCTTTGTGCAGGACTTTAGAATGGCAGACCAGTCACCAGATCCCGGTTCTATGAGTGCGGATGCATTTATGGGCTTCGTCACACGGATGACGCCCACTCATATGGCACAAGCGTCTCAGTATTGGATAGCCAGAGGTACGGATCCAACGCCTATGGGGGGGATGCCTATGGGGGGGAGACGCCTATTGGTACGACCTAAGTTTCATTATTCGTTATTCAGGAGACATATAATACGCGAATAATGGGCGTATTATTCGTTTATTTAAATTATACGGCCGTATTATACGGTGCCACATCAGCATACACGGCCAAACGTATAACTTCTTGGTTTTTCGATCGAAAAACTTTTCGAACGAAATTATTTTCGATCTAAAATTATAATGATCGAATATGTTAGTATATATAGCAACACGAGACAACCCTCACGCCATCTTTCACAGTCAGTGTTTTCCATGTGAGTATTCTCACCAAACGATCAAAAGAGTAATATGTAAACAAATAAAATAATTTGAATTAAATAAAAATTAAAATTCAATGGAATTTAAGTTTTGTGATTCAAATTTATGAATTTGTTTTGAAAAAATTAGTAAATAGTTGAAAGTTTGTATTTTGTGAAGAGTTTAATCTCTCACCTGATACAAAATGTAATTATAAGAATCACTTGTCAATGTGTTCAATTAATTGACACTTGAAAGAGACTAATTAAAAAAATTAGGATATTATCGTTATGTGTAGAGTGTACTCTCACATGAGATAATTAGTTTAAAAATATAATTACATAAAAATTAATTTTATGTAATTTAAAGTTCGATTTTGATGTGTAGAGATTTTCTCTCACTTCAAAATGAATATAATGAAATAAAATTATATTTTTACGTTTTGTGTAGAGCTATTCACACTGCTATGCTCTCACTAGAGTAAAAATTTAAGAAAAACATGTCCAAAAATATTGATATTCTCTTATCTTTATTTGGACTGCAAAATCTACCGTACTGTGTGAGAGCATACACATGCTCGCATTGTAGATAGATAATCGCTTAAAAATCTATGGTAAAGTGTAAGAACTTTTTGTTCGCACTTTACATAGATACGATAATTATCAAGTATTGTAAGTGATTATCGTTTTGACATTTAAAAATGTCACTTATAGCTCTTGTATGTATAACAATTTATAATGATAATCATTTTAATACTTGATTTAATTGTAATTATTGATTATCGTAATGTGTTAAAGCTACAAGCTTGCACTTTAGATTAATCGATGCAATTTATATGTAATCCAATGCTATTGTTTTTTATTATTGTATTTTTGTTCAATCATTGTTTTTAATTATTTTAATTTCGTTCAATCATTGTTAGTTAAATTAATTTAATGTTTAAATTGATTTTGATTATGAAAATGATCATTGACTTTGTTTTTACTAGCAAATTACTTTTGTGCATCATGGTGAAAGGACAAGAGTGGAGTTATGTGCATGAGTTGAAAGCTGGGAGAAATACATCTCGACTTAAATGTAAATCTTGTGGCCACGAGTTCAGTGGTAATGCAACCAGAATTAAAGAGCATTTATTTAAAGTCCCTGGCAATGTTGAAAAGTGTGGGGCACCACCAAAAGATATGCATGAAAAATTTGCCATGTATTCTCGCAAAGTAAAGTTGATTCTTGCAGCTAAACATAAAGGTGATGTTTCTAAAGATATTCATGCGAATATTGAACCATCTGTATGCAATGAAGCAACAGAAGAGGTGTGTACCACTCAAGTAAACGATCAAAGTTCTCAATTGAACCCTCTTCATGGACATGCTTCTACATCAGGAAGAGTTCCTAGCACAAGCAAATCCGGCAGAGCGTCATCCAATGGATAGACAATGCCTGAAGCATTAGGTAAACAATGGTTGCTTGAGTTGCATTTAAAATGGACACAAGCATTTGTTGTGTGTGGAATATCGTTCAATGCTATGTGCAATCCAATATTTCAAGATGCTTTGATGAGTACAACCAAAAAAGGATTTGTGCTTCCTGACTATAACAAGATGCGAACTGAATATCTTGATAAAGTCAAAGACAGTACTGAATCCATTCTCAAACGCACAGTTCTAGAGTTTGTTCTAGCATATGGATGCACCATAGCATTGGATGGATGGACTAACTGTCAGAAAAAACCTTTAATCAATGTAATGCTTATTAACCCTAGAGGGGCTATATTCGTGGAAGCAATTGACAACTCATTGAAAGAGAAGACTATCACCTACCTAGCAGGGGTGTATGAGTGTGCAATTGCAAAGGCAGGTGGACCAAAGAATGTGACTGCTATTGTCACAGATAATGCGGCCAACTATGAAGGAGCAGGAAGAGCTATTCAAGTCAAGTATCCGGAGATTTCTTGGGTACCATGTGCAGCTCACACTTTAAATTTTCTTTTAAAAGATATTGGTAAAATGGCATGTGTGAAGTAAACTTTATTGGATGCAAATCATGTGGTGAAATTAATTAGAGAGCATCAATTTTCGTATGCTCTTTTTTGAACCAAGTCACCAAATAAAGCTTTGCAAATATTTTGCGCGACAAGGTTTGCTACGGCATACTATGTTCTTGCTGCTTTGCAAGAGTTGAAGCATGCATTGATGGAAACCTTAGCAGACAGAAGATGGGATAGATGGCTCAGCAAGTATCCAAGTTATCAGGAAGCAGCTGGTCGATGTGCACAAATAGTAAACTCGCCAGTCTTTTGGTGTAATGTAGAAAGAATAGTAATTGTGTCAAAGCCATTTGTAGATCTTTTGAGAGCAATTGACACAGATTCTTTTATTTTTTGTCGGGTCTACTGGTATATGTCATAGGCTATACGCAAGCTAAGAGAAAATGTCAGTTTTGGTGCAAAGGATAAAGCTACCATGATTACAATTGTTAACAAGCGTTGGGTGCAGTTGCATACGCCATTGCATGGTGCGGCTTTTGTATTGGATCCTAAGTTTCAAATGCATCAGCAATCTGCCAACAAAGAAGTTATGTCCGACTTCAAAATAGTGTGCTCCCAACTCTTAGGGCACGAAGATGGAAAAGCAACTTTTCATCAGCGAGTAGATTATGCCAACAGAACTGGTATGTTTCAGGATTCGTGGCATACAAATGCCATTGGCAAAACAAGTACACCTTTATGGTGGAAGGAGTATGGTGGAGAGAAAGTGGAGTTGCAACACATTGCAGTTAGAGTTTTATTAGTAGCTGCATCAAGTGGAAATTGTGAGCGAAACTGGTCAACATTCGACTTTGTGCACACTAAAAAGCGAAACAGACTTCATACTAAACGGGCTGCTGATTTGGTTTATGTTTTTTGCAATATGA
The DNA here is from genome assembly GCF_014529385.1 of Adiantum capillus-veneris. Lineage (NCBI taxonomy): Eukaryota > Viridiplantae > Streptophyta > Polypodiopsida > Polypodiales > Pteridaceae > Adiantum > Adiantum capillus-veneris. The sequence goes on along the minus strand of NC_140946.1, from coordinate 12,136,064 downwards.
GATTTATTTATAAGCCTCAAAACATTGCAACTAGAGCCGCTCAAAAGAAATATGGAGTCTTTTAAACGCATGAAGCTATTTTTGTAGAAGTTGATGATGATGATGATATGGAATGGGAGACAGTTTCAGAATGCTCAGATATGGACGAAGTAGATGATATGGTTGCAGTTTTTGAAGATGGAGATGATTTGTGAGAGTTCCATTGTAATACTTACTCAACAAGTTTTTGTATATGATGAAAGAAAGTGTTATCTCGTTGTCGTTCACATCAAAACCTCTCTCTCTTTCTCTCTGTCTCTCAGACACACATATTCACTCACACTCAAATATAAACTGCCGATAATATCTTGTTGAATAAAAATTACATAAAGTCGATGTAGGTTTGAAATTACAACAAGGTTCTGGGAAATTACTCAATCGAAAAGAGTTTGATATAATTTTGAGATTACAAAAAGCTTCTGAGTGACTTATGAGTTTGATAGATTTGCTATAAGTTTGTCTATGGTAAAATCTGTAATTCCTAGCTCAGGGGATGGTTGAGCAACATCGTTATGTAAAGTGGTAGTATCATCTGGCAGAGGTCCATACAATGATTCATATCATTGAAGCTTTGCTTGTGTATCACTTAACTCTATTTCAAGCTCAAGAATCTGGCCACGAAGCATGTCCGGTGTTTCTCCTTGGCTGGCAAGGTCTTGTCCTTGGCTGGCTAATTCAGTCAGTGTTTCTGACTCTTCATGAAGTAAAACAATAGGACGCTTGCGAGGAGGCATTGGATTATTTGCATTGCGTGCTGCCACCTTTTCTGCAATGCGTCCACGTCCAACGCCAGCGGTGCCTGGACGATCTGACCAATCCACTCTCTTCAGCAAAACATATCGAACATAGCATTGCTGGATAAAGTAAATTGCTACTTGGTTGTTGTTTGGTAGGCATCTCTCTTGTCGTATAAACCTTTGCAGCAATACACGTGCCAGTCCTTTATGTTGCAAATCAAAGAGCTTTAACGGAGCTATATCTTTTGCATTGCCACTTATTTGAAATAGTTGATGGCGTACAAAGTGATTAGGGCAAAGCTTTTGGCACTCTTTAAGGGTTAATGGTTCACCCTGCAACTCAGATTCATCTTCTTCAATGTTGGCAATAGTAGAAAGATCTGCTTGTCCACATCTAACTTGTTCTTCTTTAAAAATTGCATGAGCTTCAGTGTGGTTGAGTTCTTCTTCCATATCTGCATATCAGGTGAACATGTCATTACTTTTAAATACCCATTCAATTAATTTGACATTGGAGAGTATATCGAATGACAAACATAGAATTTTTGCTCAATTAAACATACAATTAAATCTGACACCAAAAGTAAAACAATGATGAAATCATGAGACTGCGTTTTCATTAATCATCAACTGGTCGTAAGCCAGATGTCATTACAATGTTGTAACCCACTCTATGGGCACCATTTAAACATAAGGAGAGATCAAAAGCATTAGGCCGGGTTTTGGGGTGAACGCGCTTGCCGCTTTCAAGATGAGCAAGTACATTACTCAAAAAATGTTTCTTGCTTTGTTCTTGGGGCTGTGGTAAGCACTTCAAAATGTGTTTACATGTATGACACATGGAATAAATATCCATAGCTTTGGTCCAGGAGAGAGGATTACTAGATATACATTCGGGGGCTGCCCATGGATAATCTCTCTCATATTGTTTTCTAGTTTCTATCTGCATATCGCGTAGAGGAGGAAAATCGTATTTGTTTTGGTGTATGAATCCCAATCCACAATGCCGACGTAAACACCTTTTTTGCCAAAATGCGGCATCATATTGCGAGAGTGTAGATCATTGTGGAGGTAGATATACGTATGTATGTACTTCAGAGTTTGGAGGAGAGCATTGATGATCTACAAAATATTCTCTTGGAATAGCTCTACTGTTCCTGCAGTGAGTACGTAATCGCGAATGACAGGCTGGCTGCCGTCTGCAGTGCATTCTTTGATCCATTGCTCCACATGGACGCCATTCCAAAATCGTGAAATGAGCATAGGTCACTCCACGTGGCGCACCATGGCAAGAGGGTAGATAATACCACGGTGTGAAATATCCAAAATTGTTGCTTCATCTTTGACCTGTTGCTCCATGGTGGGCCCATGTAAGTATAATTTGAACACTTTTGCAACATACACTTGATCTTTGAAAGCGGGATGTGTGACACCCACACGCTTCACATGTGCCCATCTTCCCTCTCCCAGCTGTGGAGCTTGGATATTGAAGATGGCTGTGTCGGGTAAAAGGTGTAAAATAGGTGGTAGCTGAGAGAGGTCTAATGCATCAACGGATGACGCTACAAGCTCTGTTCTAAGAATAATTTCTGGTTCAACAGCAGCTTCAGAAGATCTGGCTTCCACTCTTGCACGCTTTGCTGCTCTTTCTAACTTTTCCTTGCTCTTGAACTCCGTATAAAGCTGTTGGACAAGATGTATGCGCTCAGCTATGTTTCAGTTCTTGAAAGGTTTTCATGATCTGTCCAATGGTTTGTTTGACCATGTTTACTAAAGCACCTGATGTCAGGAGGGCTATGTCAAAAATAGCTGGTACAAACTCTGTCTGGAGCTGCTTAAACACATACTTGGTCAGAGTCTCTGTAAGTTGATAAAAATGCTCTGGAGCGACAGGGTTTAAATAACAGCTAATCTCTGCCTCTGACGTGTAATGAAAGTGTCTCACAATCACTTCGGAGACGAACTTTCGTTGATGTTTCGCTAGCTTCGTGTCTACCATATCTGTATGACAAAATTATAAATTAAGAATCTTACGAAAAGATTGTACACCATAGTAACATAGTTATTATATAAAGAGTGTTAACCCTATATTTATTAAATGATGATACAAATTTATTAAAAAATATTAAATTATTGCAAATCAAAGAGAAAATCTTATGATTACAAACCACATTGTGCGAATTGACCGTGAGAATTAAATTAGAGAGAGAGAGAGAGAGAAAGAGAGAGAGAGAGAGAGAGAGAGAGAGAGAGAGAGAGAGAGAGAGAGAGAGAGAGAGAAACAGGCCAGGAGTGTGAGATGCTCTCAACACAAGAACTGGACCCTGCTATGTGCAGAAGTGTGAGATGATGAAAGAAATTACATCTAAAGGGTTGGAAAATCGTGCATGTGAACAGCTCAACTAGTGTGAGATATTCTCAGCACAAGTCCTGGATACTGTTGTAAACTAGATTGATAGTTTTTATCAATATAATCCCTGATAAAGTGTGTGGAACTCACAACACAACTATCAGCGACGGGGATAAATTAACAATTGCAGATGTAAGCTACCTATCGTATGTGTTTACGTCCAAAACAACACCAAGTCATTTAATGATGAAAAATGATGTTCTTTTGGAATATGAAACACATGAGTAACCAGTATGTCACATTAAGATGAAGAGGGCATATGCATCTCTTTACTCTTAATATAACGAGTGGTAACGCTTGTGTTTCTATGTAACACATATGACAGAAAAAATTAATCTAAAATTATAAATTTTATAAGCTATTTCTAATGGAGTGTGTGGAACGCACAACACAACCATCAGCAAAATAGCTCAACAATCTCAAATGTAAATCAATTGTTGTATATATCTACGTTCAGAGTAACACCAAGTCATCTACTGATGAACAATAATGTTACTATAGAAATAGAAGCACAAAAATAACGAAAGTCACATTAAGATGAAGAGGGCATAAAGTATGCATCTCTGCACTCTTAAAATGACGAACGTTAATCTTTGTGCTTCTATGTAGAATAATCAACAATGATTTACTTTAAGATTGTAAATTTTATAGGCCACTCTGAAGTGAGAGGTGTAGCATCATGCCTACTACACTCCACGAGTCGACCTCTAATCCCAACTCATCTCTATGGGGAGAGATATACTACTACACCATACGAGTGAGAATCTAAATTTACCCTAAGCCTTCCCTAGAGTGAGTCATATAACTACACACCACGGGAAAGAAAACTATATTCTACACACCTCTTGAGTGAGCCATATGGCTATACACCACAAAGTGGCCTACGACCTGCAAGCCAACTTTGTGGTGAGAGTTGAAACTACTACACCACACAAGTCTGGCACAACACAAAAAAAAAGTTAGTATTTACTGAAAATCAAAAAAATATGCCTGAAAACCGCTGTAAACCGAAGAGGCTGTCGCTATCTGCTAATCTCTCAAAAGCTCCAAGCTCTACAAACTCCCAAAAAGTCCAGAATGCTTTTCGATCGAATACGGCGACGATTGTATATATATAGAGTTTTTCGATCGAGATATTTTTCGATCGAAACTGTTTTCGATCGAAAACTATTTTATACGAGTATTCGAAAAATATTCGGAAATACGGTGTATATTGACGTTTTATACGTATAATTTTTGTTATACGGGCGTATAAATGCAGCGCAGGGTACGACGCCTGCGAAGTCTCCCATCACGGCCACTTCGGCACCTAGGGGTACGGCAGAGGCGGGTACGTCAGTATCTCCGCTTCACAGGCGCACTCGCCGATCTCGACGACGATCTTCAGGTGGAGGTGGTGGTTGCTGTGGAGGAGGGTCCACAGATGCTTCGATCCCTCCTCGCTCACCACCCCCGTCCTATGCAAGCACACCTCTCGACACACCTCTTAGCACACCTCGGATACCTTGGGGGGCACACGATCCTAGTTCCTCCAAGGTCTGTATTGTACGGCTAGATGGACAGGTTGACATGGATAGTGTCGGGACTGAGATGAGACAGCAGGTTTGCCAGCTCGCGGAGGTGCAGTTTTCTAGCACCATCATGACATCTTGGATTCATCACGATCGTAGCAAAATCAATTATATAGTAGAGACCATCACGAGAGAGTATCGGCCTACTCCGGGTTCAGCAGAGCTTCCGAGGAGGTGGATCACGAATGTTGCACGGAACACGGTGAAACATCGTCAAGATGCAACTCGTCGGGCTTTCAAGCAGGGCTCGCCGAAGCCTTCGGACATCTCACACGAGGAGGAGACAGCAGACACGAGGTTCAGACAGTAGCATCTCGCCGTGAAAGTACGTAGGGAGACTAGGGGCACATCTCATCTTGGCAGCGGAGGCTTCGACACCTTTCGCTATGAGTTTGTGAGTTTCCAATCCAATCCTAGCTATGGCGTTTTTTTCAAAAGCGATAAATCATGTATTCTTAATTACTTTGGTTTTTGTATAAATACAGAATCTTGCAATGCATGGAGCTCCGACACGCCAAGAGGAGACAAATGGATATCGGAGAGGCATTTAATGAAGTATTGAATGATCTTGCTGCCACAGGAGAGACTGTAAACTGGGAGGCCTTAAAGTCTCGCTCATCGATTGAGGTGAGACTTTTGATCGAGACAAATAATATGTGTGAGTTGATTTAATTAATTAAGTATATGTGAAGTAATATCATACTAATTTTGTGACTTGTCCCTTTATGTGCAGGTTGTGACGTGCGAGTCATCAGTGGTTTTCCTATATATGTTTTATAAGATACAGACATATCTCTGTGTTTCTTTCTTGTATAGACATGCACATATAGGTGTTGATCATGGTTTTGGTTTTGGTTTTGATTATAGTTATGGTTATGGCTAGTTTTGATCATGGTTTTTGGACATGGTTATATATTGTTTTGGACAGGTGTTGCATGGTTTTGGTTATGGTAATTATGCAGGAATTTAACGAACTTTATGGTTATGGTTATGGTTATGGTTATGGTTATGGTTATTGTTTTGTTTATGGTTATGGTTATCGTTATGGTTTTGATCAATATGGTTATGGTTATGGTTTTAATTTGGTTATGGTTTTGCACAAAATTCGTTATGGTTATGGTTTTAATTTGGTTATCGTTTTACACAAAGTTCGTTTCATTTCTTCCATCAAGTTGTGCTTTAAATCTCATGTGAGATCCTACATGGATATCATATAGGAGGCGTATATATGGTTTTTTTGAAAAGTTTATGTTAAAACGAAGGGAACTCTGCCGAAATTTCTGCAGGAGCACGGTTGATTTTGGTGCTACTCGCTTTCTTGGGCAGAGGACAGGCAGTCTGGTTGTGGCTGTGTCCATCTTTTCACTAGGCACAGGCCAGGCTGCATGTCCTCTACCCAAGAAAAAAAAATTCTGATATGGTCGTCGATATAGATGTCGATACAAGTGTCGAAATATGCGTCGAAAACTAGGACTATCGACGTAGATATCGACGCGTATTTCGACGGTTTCATCGAGACGAGGATTTCGACATGATTTTCGACGGTTGGCGTCGAAATCTGCGTCGAAGGCACCTGTTTTTGTTGTAGTGCATTAAATTCGGCCACTGGCCATTGACTTCCGACCACCAACCAACCGACCGGCCATTTTTCGATCACTTTTCGTCGACCATAATATTTTGACGAAAAGGAATATTCTGGCGTGGTCGTGAATTTTTGGTTATGCAACGAGTGATTTTTCTTCACGCACGATGGCTTCTCCTCATAACGGGGGCCTTATAAATGTGCGTTTTTAATATTAAAATTTACAAGGGATAAATTACGCTCCATACTTAACAGTTTGGCTCGGGTATGTTGGAGTTATTCTGCCGACCGATTGAAATTCTCTCTCTCAATAGTAGGAGCGGATGTGGATAGGTGAATTAGTTGATCTCAGACATTGTCCAATGCTTCTACTTAGTCATTTATGGTTTTGAACTTATAGATTTTCTTACACACTAATTCATGGTTTGTTGCCTATAATTTCATTTAGATAAGGTATTTGAAGATTCTCTTTTGTCATTCTCCTGTGTCATATATACACTCTATTTCACCCTCTACTTCTCTCTCTCTCTCTCTCTCTCTCTCTCTCTCTCTCTCTCTCTCTTCCTACAATGCGGGGCACACATATATTTACCCACTTGGTCATTTTTATGAGTATGATTTCGTTCATACACATTCACAGGTGGCACTAGTCGTTAGGTACCTCTCGATGCGATTCGTCGGCTCATGGCTTTGCTAGGTTGGGCGCTGAGAACTCCTCCCTTATGTTATGGCTTTTGCAACTCTGATGTATATTGAAATTGTTTAAAGGTGTCGATTTTATAATTCTCGCATAGACCCTTGCGGAGGGGTACCTTTCACTTGATATTAGAGCCAAAAGTTATAGGAATAGCCTGAAGACTGACACTAGTCTAGATAGTGGACTGCTTCCTCTTCAACCTTTTGCAAGCTAGAATTTCTACTTGAGGACTCCATTTGGTTTGGGCATGTTCTCCTGAAACTTAATCTCACCTGAGATGATAGTTTTTCCTAGCTTTTTTCCTGTTTGGGAATCCTCTTTTCCTACCTTTGAGACTACTTTGAAGTTTGTAAGTGTTCTCCCTTAATTTAACATTTCCTGTTTCTGTCCCAAAAAAACCCCTGCAAAAACCTCGTCAAAAACTCCCACATAGCTTCAAAGTGCAGTCATACGTGACTGCATCCATGAAGAAGCCCTCGTTCTACGCACAACACAGAGCTTCCTGGCCGCCGCGAGAAGACATTCCAGATAAGAACTTGTTCTGCTTTCACAAGTACAATCCACTATCTCACATATCAGCATGTTGGTACAATTCTTCATTCTTAGCACAGGCTTTTATTATGAGGTCACACAAATGCCATTGCTTTCAGTCCCTTGTCATTCTCTTCCTCCTTTCGTAGAGTAAGAGCTGTGTTGTGAACACAAACCAATGAAGCTTATTGACCATACATGGGGGAGAGAGCCCATGTCAAAGTTGTGCTATAATCCACGCGCGTCTTAGGTTTATATTTTCTTCCATAGTTCTAGTAGGCATGACAAATTGTTTTTGAGCTACAACCCCGCTGTCATAACTGACATTATGTTTGATATTGATAGGTAGACTAGGGCAGGGCCAGGAAGCTCCAGGCTTTCATTGGCGAGTACAAACAATGCATTCCATGCGACCAGATGTTGGAGAGGAAGCTCATCAAAAGAAATTTTTTCGGGACACCACATTTGGCATATATAACAACAAAGCTTCGCCAAACACCATGTCTTCTTCCAAGATCCCTTGACTAGCATCTTCTCATGAATTTTCTTTCAACCCATGTCAATGTCTTGCATAACGCCACATGCCTACAGGATGCAAGCCTACGTTATTACATTTGGAAAGAATCCCTCGCCTCGCATCAACAGCCCAGATCTTCCGAGCCTGTTCAACATAACCTACAGTCGATGCACTCCAAGAGACCACATTTTAGACAAGAAACATTCATGCTTTCACTAAATCAACACACTTTGCATAGATGTCGTACCAAGCAAGACCTCTGTTTTCAAGATCCCTTGACCGACAATCTCATCGTTTACCCATGTGAATTTCTTGTATAATACCACACACGTTCAAGATACAAGTAAAGGGAACTGCATTTGAAGAGCAGTTGTCACTTTGCATTTTCTTAGCCCAACAGCTTCTTGCCCCCTTCCTGGTTGGGCATATTCTGCAATCAATGCACTCCAAAGGACGATATTCCTAACAGGAATCTCTTCAAGCACCTTCTGACACAAGAAGTTTTGGACAAATTCTCACAATACTTCCCACATTGTGACTTACCTGAACATCATGAGCTTCTGTGAGGGAGGCACTGCATACCTAGCTAGGTACGATTGGGGGCAGGGGACTGCCAGCCCAGTGGGGGGGCCGGGGGTCCCCTGCCCCCAATCGTACCTAGCTAGGTATGCAGTGCCTCTCGAGAAAAAGCTCATGATGTTATGCATTGTATGAAAAACACTGAGAAAGACTCTGTTTTCCTACATGAGAAAATTTATAAATCCTCTTGTGTAAAGGCTTCTGAATTATCGATGAAATTATACCACATTTCGCATACATGTAGACCAAAGCATTTCCAAGCTCAACATTGTTTTCCAAGAGCCCCTGACTAATAATCTCTCCATGCTAACACCCACTTTCTGTGTAATGCCACAGGCCTTGAACATGCACACATAGGTGATCACATTTGAGGGCCCTCATTTCACATCAAATGAAAAAAAACTAGGTGCTTCTTTGTCGTGCCCATGTTTGTTGGGCATACCATGCAGCAAGTGCTTTCCAAGAGAGATCATTCCGGACAACAAGTTCATCAGGGACTACTGTGCTCTAACAAAGTGCACGGAACTTGCCATACATACAGACCAACATGTTCCCCAAGTATGTGGTTTTCTGAAGCAACCCATGGTCTTGAATTTCAGCATGTATCCTACTGCCTTTGCCCCTTTTAAACATAACCTGAGATCAATGTTTTCTATAAGACAGCCATTTGGGTAAAAAGCTTCTCTAGAGCGCATTGTCTGGTAGCCAATGCACTCCAATAGACAGCATTGTGAGAAGGGAGCTTCTCTATTTCTATTCAGACTATAAGTATTCTCTTTGAATGGGGCCCTTCTGTGCTCAAAGCATGTGTAAATTAGGGAGCTTAAAAACTCCTTATGTTGAGCTCACATGATTGGCTTGCATGTCTATGAGTGACCCCGTTGAGCACCAAGTACAAAACCGTGTTCAAACCCCGCATGCATTGAGATCTCATTGTGGATCTGCTTGCCCTTGTCAATGGTCCCAGCTATAGCACAAATTCTCAATGGCCCTGCCCCTGCCCCTGTCGAGCATATCCTGCAATCAATGGCGCGCTCCAACAGATGACATTCCAAGTACCTTTTGTACTTTTGAAGAAATCACCACATTTGGCATAATGCAGACCAAAGCACTGACAAGCTCACCCTTGTTTTCCAAGAGCCCCTCACTAACTATGCCATGCCCATGTTGGACATACCCCGCAGCAAGTGCATCATTCTAAGAGATGGCATTGTGGAAAAGAAGGTCATCAAGGACATTTTCTGCTCAAAAGAGCAGAAAATGTCCTTGATGACCTCCTTGGCCAGAGGACCTTGTGCCTGGGTAAGAGCACGATACTTCGCACACACGCCTGCAATCAATGTACTTCAAGAGATGACATTTCAGACAGGGAAGTCTTCAAGCACCTTTTGTACTTTCGATGGAATTATCGCGTGTTTCATAATGTACACCAAAGCACTGACAAGTTCAACATTGTTTTCCAAGAACCCCTGACTGATAACCTCACCATGCATTTGTTCGCTAACGTCAGTTTAAACATGTTACATATGTGATTGCACTTGAAGACGGACCCTCATATCACATCAAATGTTAAAAAAACCTAAGGCTTTGTTCTCATGCCCATGTTGGACATTCCCTGCAGCAAGTGAATTCCAAGAGACAACATTCCGCACAAAGTTGTCAAGAACTGCTCGTGCTTTGACAAGTGCATACAAACTGACCAACATGTTCCATAAAGTATGTATTGTTCTGAAGTGACTGAATGTAAGCATGAGACCTGCTGCTTTGGTACAAATCCCTGTTGACCTTGCCCCTTCTAAACATGGCACGCAATCAATGCATTCTTTATAAGACAGCATTTTGAGGGGGGAGCTTCTCTAGAGCACTTGCAAACAGGCTGCCCTGCCTCTTTTGAGCATACTCTCTGATTAGTGCACCGCAATAGACAACCTTGTGAGAAGTGAGCTTCTTTAGAAGACTTTGTGCCTGGATAAGAGCACCACAATTTGCATACATGTCCACAAGGACACCACCAGGTACAACATTGTGTTCAAGCAACCCCTGCCTTAAGATCCCATCGTGGCTTTGCTTGACCTTGCCAATGGCTCCAACTATAGCTCAGGCTTTCAAGGTGCTGCATAGGTCATTTTTAAAACAGCCCAACAGCTTCCTAGCTCTATCCTGCCTAATCACTCTACTCCAAGAGATAAAACATTTAAAACAGGAAGCTCTTCAAGCACCTTTTGTGCTTTCAATGAAACTAGCACATATGGCATGATGTAGACCAAAGCACTGACAAGATCAATGTATCTTTCCAAGAGCCCCTCACTAATAATCTCATTGTGCATTTGCTCAATAATATCAGCTTTTTGTGTAATGTCACAGGCCTTGCGGATGCAAACATAGCTGATTGCATTGAGTAGGGGCTTGGAGCGAGCTTTTTTCCTCTTGGAGTGAGCTTTCTTCCTCTTTTTCCTTAAATTTTATATTTAACAAAAAAAGCTCGCTTGAAGCCTTGGATGCTCGAGTATAGGCTGATTCATGCCGTTTTGGACTTGATTGCGAGAAAAGAAGCTTGCTAAATTTTTTTTGGGTTTTTTCCAAGTTGGGGCTGATTTGGTATGAGGCTGTGGACTCTTACTTACGACTTCCCTGTCTTTTACCCTTGTTTACCCCGACCTCTCTTTGAGGTGTTCACTAGACCCGAAGCCTTTCTTTGTCTTCATTGCATCTTTCGCAGTCTATTCTCACACGGTATTAAATCCTTTGGTGTCTAAGTGTATGATGATCTGGTGCCATTTTTAACTTGATTGAGAGAGAAGAAGCTCAGCCTTTGCTCCAATTCGGGGCTGATTTGGGTATATGGAGGCTACAGACCCTTACTTACGACTTCCTCGTCCTTTACCCTTGTTTGACCCAACTTCTCTTTATAGAGGGAAACCTCGTGTAGGATTCAGAATGTGGAACACTATTCTTGAGTGCTAGATTAACCTCCCAAAGTTGAGCTAGATCAGAGTCAAGGTGTTCACCAGATCAAAAGCCTTCTTTGTCTTCATTGCACCTTCCACTGCCTATTTTGACATGGTATCAGTGCCCTTGGTGTCTCGATAGCCTTGGATGCTCGAGTGTAGGCTGATTTAGTGTCGTTTCCCTCTGTAAAGAGAGTTTGGGGTAAACAAGGGTAAAGGACAGGGAAGTCGTAAGCAAGGGGAACCTCGTATAGGATTCAGGATTTTGAACCCTATTCTTGAATGCTAGAGGAACCTCTCAAAGTTGAGCCCGATCAAGTCAAGGTGTTCACCATATCGGAAGCCTTCTTTGTCTTCATTGCATCTTCTGCTACCTATTTTGACAAGGTATCAGGGCCCTTCGTGTCTCGACAGCCTTGTATACTCGAGTATAGGCTCATTTGGTGCCGTTTTGGATTTGATTGAGAGAGGAGAAACTTGTTGTTTTTTCGTGACGTTTTCTCCAATGCGGGGCTGATTTGGGTATGTGAGGCTATCGACCCTCACTTATGACTTTGCTATCTTTTATCCTTGTTTACCCTGACCTCTCTTTACAAGGGGAAATCTAGTGGAGGATTCAAAATGTGGACCACTGTTCTTGAGTGCTAGAGGATCCTCTCGAAGCTGAGCCAAATGGGAGTCGAGGTATTCGCCGCATCGGAAGCCTTCTTTTGTCTTCATTGCATCTTCCGCTGCCTATTTCTGACATGGTATCACAACCCTTCGTGTCTCGATAGCCTTGGATGCTCTAGTGTTGGCTGACTTGGTGCCCTTTTGGACTAGAGAGACGAAATTTGCTGTTTTTTTCTGGCGTTTTCTCCAATTTGGGACTGACTTGGGTCTGTGGAAGCTATGGACCCTCTCTTACGACTTTTCCATCTGTTACCGTTTATTCTAACCTCTCTTTACAAAGGGGAAGCTTATAGAGGATTCGAGATGTGGAGCACTATTTTCGAGTGCTAGAGGATCCTCTCGAAGTTGAGCCAAAATCGGAGTCGAGCTGATTTCTCCAATTCGGGGATGATTTGGATATGTGGAGATTATGGACCCGCGCTTATGACTTCCCTGTCTTAACTTTGTTTGCCCAAACCTCTCTTTATAGAGGGGAACCTCGTGGAGAATTTGGGATCTGGAGCATCGCCAGAGGATCCTCTCAAAGCTGAGCCCGATCGGAGTCGAGGTGTTCGTCGGCAGGAGCCTTTCTTTGTCTTGATTGCATCTTCTGCTGTCCATTCTGACATGGCATCCAAGTCCTTGCTGTCTCAACGGCCTTGGATGCTCAAGTGTAGGATGGTCTGCTGCCGTTTTGGACTTGATTGAGAGAGAAAAAGCTTGTTGTTGTTTTCCTACATTTTCTCCAATTCGTAGCTGATTTGGGTATGTGGATGCTATGGATCCTGGCTCATGATTTCCTCCTCTTTTATCCTTGTTTACCTTGACCTCTCTTTATATAGGAGAACCTCGTGGAGGATTTAGGATGTCCATCACTGTTCTTGAATGCTAGAGAACTCTCTCCAAGCTGAGCAGGTCTGATTTGAGGTGTTTGCCGGATTAGAAGCATTTCTTTGTCTTCATTGCATCTTCCATTGCCTATTCTGACATAATATCTCAATCCTTGGCATCTCGACAACCTTGGATGCTCAAGTATTGACTGATCTGCTGCTGTTTTGACTTTATTCAAGGAGAGGAAGCTTGTTTTTTTTCGGACAATTTCTCCAATTCGGGGCTGATTTGGATATGTGGAAATTGTGGACCCTTGTTTACGACTTCACCGCCTTTTACCCTTGTTTACCCCGACCTTTCTTTATATAGAGATAAATTGTGGAAAGTGTGGAAACTATGGACCCTTGTTTACGATTTCAGCCTTGTTTATGACTTCCCCGTCTTTTACCCTTGTTTACCCCGAACTCTCTTTATAGAGGGAAACCTCATGGAGGATTCACTATTCTCAAGCGCTAGAGGATCCTCTTGAAGTTGAGCTAGATCGACATCGAGGTGTTTTCAGAAGCCTTCTTTGTCTTCATTGCATCTTCCGTTGCCTATTTAGACATGATATCCAAGTCCTTGGTATCTTGGCAGCCTTGTTGCTCAAGTGTACGCTGATCTCGTGGAGTTTTGGACTTGATATAAAGAGAAGAAGCTTGATGTTTTTTTTCCTACGTTTTCTATAATTCATGGCTGATTAGGATATGTGGAGGCTATGGACCCTCGTTTACGACTTCCCCGTCTTTTATCCTTGTTTACCCCAACCTCTCTTTACAAAGAGGAAGCCCGTGAAGGATTCACGACATAAAGCACTGTTCTTGAGTGCTAGAGGATCCTCTCAAAGTTGAGCCAAATCAAAGTGGAGGAGTTCATTGTATTGGAAGCCTTTCTTTGTCTTCCGCTGCCATACAGGCTCTTGTAGGCTTAGGGCATGTTTCCCCGACAAGGTTTTGTCTTCCCTGGGCCCTATGGACCCACCTACTCCTCCTTTACCTACTTTTTCAATTTTGAGAATTTTTACCATGTTCTGGGGGCAAAAAAAGTGGGTCACCAAGATGGGTCTAGGGCCTATATATAGGCCCTTGGGGGAGCACCGTGTGAGTAAATTACCCAGGGCGCCCTCATCTGGGTGTGTCTTAGGGCATGCAACGTAAACAATGGCATGCAGCATAGGGGCAGCCCTAGTGCCTTGGTCCACATTTATGGAGTACTTCACAAAGCACAAAAAGTGCTTGTCTGGGACGTCGTCTCTTGGAGTGCACTGATTGCAGGCTATGCCCAACAGGGCTAGGGCCAGGAAGCTATAGGTTGTTTTCAATGGATGCGACGCCAGGGCATCTCACCAAATGAAATTACCTACACTTTCATCTGGAAGGCATGTGGCACTATGCAAGACACTGATATGGGCAAAAGAATTCACTACCATGTTGTTAGTCAGTGGTGGCTGTTGAAAGAAAATATCATGCTTGGCAATGCCTTGGTCGACATGTATGCCAAACGTGATCTACTTCATAAAGCACAAAAAGTGTGTGAGGAGCTCCCTGTCCAGGACGCCTTTCTTGAAGTGTTTTGATTGCGGGATATGCCCAAAAAACGCTGGGCCAAGAAGCTTTGGGCTTTTTTCAAAGGATGCGAAGTGAGGGCATCTTACGCTTGCATTTTGAAGGCATTGGGCACTACGCAAGACACTGATATGGGCAAAAGAATTCACGATGATATTGTTACTCAGGGGGCTGTTGAAAGAAAGCGTAGTGCTTGGCAATGTCTTGGTCGACATGTATGCCTAAATGTAGTGTACTTCACAAAGCACAGAAAGTGCTTGAGGAGCTACCTATCCGGGATGTTTGTCCAGGATGTCATCTCTTGGCCTTCATCGATTGTAGGATATGCCGAACAAGGACAAGGCCAAGAAACTCTCGGCTGTTTTCAGCTGATGCAAAGCGAGGCTCCAGATGCAATCACTCACGCTTGGATCTTGAAGGAGTGTGGTACCACTCAAGATGTTGATATGGACAAAAGAATTCACGATGATAATGTTAGTTAGGCGTTGCTGAAAGAAAATGTGGTGCTTGGCATTATCTTGATCGACATGTATGTCAAATGTGATCTACTTCAGAAAGCACAAAAAGTGCTTGACTGGTTTGGGATGTTGTCTCTTAGAGTGCACTAATTTTTGGAAATGCCCAAAAGGGGCAGGGCTAGGAAGCTTTGGGTTTTTTTCAGCAGATGTGAAGCAAGGACATCTCTCTAGTTGCAATCACCTATGCTTGCATCTTGAAGGTGTGTGGCACTACGCGAGATGTTGATATGGGCAAAAGAATTCACAATGATATTAATAGTCAGAGGCTTTTGGAAAAAAACGTAGTGCTTGGCATTGCCTTGGTCGACATGTGTGCCAAGTGTGGTGCACTTCAGAAAGCACGAAAAGTGCTTGAGGAGCTTCATGTCCGGAATGTCGACTCTTAGAATGCACTGATTGTGGAATATCCCGAAGAGGGCAAGGGTCAAGAATCTCTGAGATATTTTCAACTGATGCGGAGTGAGGACATCTCTCCAAATGAATCCACCTACATTTTCGTCTTGAAGGCATGTGGCACTATGCAAGATGCTGATATGTGCAAAAGAATTCACGATGATATTGTTTGTCAAGGGCTGTTGAGAAAAAATATCATGCATGGCAATGCCGTGGTCGACATGTATGCCAAATGTAGTGCACTTCAAAAAGCACAAAAGATGCTTGAGGTGGGATGTCGTCTCTTGGAGTGCACCGATTTCAAGCTATGCCCAACATGGCAGGGCCACAAAAGTCTGGGCTGTTTTCAACGAGGGCATCTCTCCATATGAAATCACCTATGCTTTGCTATGCTTACATCTTGAAGGGATGTGCCATTATGCAAGATGCCAACATGGACTCTTAAGATGAAATCACCGATGCTTTGGCTTTGAAGGTTATGCTTACATCTCGAAAGGGTGCCTCATTATGCAAGGTGCTGACATGGCGCTTAAATTATTTATGAATTGTTGACAATGCAGTTCTGAAATGCTTTGGGATGAGAAGAGAGGGCACCTCGCATAGAAAAAAGAAAAGGAGGGAGAAGTAGTTGTCGCAAATTACCTACCGGTTTGCTACCATGTTGTCTCCACTCTCACTCAATAGCATGTCCCCCTAGGTAATGCCTTGGTCAATACGTGTGCCAAATGTGGTCTACTTTAGAAAGGAAAACAGTGTGTGAAGCGCTCCGTGTCTGGGATGCCCTCTCTTACAGTGTTTTGATTGTGGGATATGCCCAAACAAGGGCAAGGCCAAGAAGCTCTGAGCTGTGTTCAAAGGATGCGAAGTGAGGGCATCTCTCCAGGCAAGGAAGCTCTGGGCTGTTTTCAAAGGATGCAAAGTTAGGGCATCTCTCCAGATGCAATCGCCTAAGCTTGCATTTTGAAGGCATGTGGCACTACGCAAGACATTGATATGGGCAAAAGAATTCACAATGATATCAGCACAAGGAATTTTCTCATGTAGGAAAACGGAGTCTTTCTCATTGTTTTTCATACAATGCATAACATCATGAGCTTCTGCTCGAGAGGCACCGCATACCTAGCTAGGTACGATTGGGGGTAGGGGACCGCAATCGTACCTAGCTAGATATGCGGCGCCTCCCTCACAGAAGCTCATGATGTTGAGGTAAGTCACAATGTGGGAAATATTGTGAGAATTTGTCCAAAACTTCTTGTGCAGGTAGACTGGGTAATTTGGGGGGGAGAGAGAGAGAGAGAGAGAGAGAGAGAGAGTGTGATGAAATTTTGCCGGTGGTGAAGTGACAAAAATAAGGTGGGGATGCCATGTCGTAATCACCTTCCATGTACATGCAGGCAGCGGCTTCCTCATTAGTTCATTAACATCAAAGGTATCAACCCTATGTGTGTTTTTTTGGTATGTGTCATAGTTTTTTCAGGACATGTCCGATTGAGGACACGTCCGAGTCCGATTGACGTATGATTTGGTTTTTCGGACTTCCCTAGCTAGCCCTTCCCCTCTACAATTCTACTTGTGTTTTGGAAACTGTAACCTTTATTGTGTCAAGATTTTGGCTTGCTTTTGCAAAGGGGCTTAGCTCTTGCCATGTGGCACCCCCTTTGCAATGTGCATTAGAAGAAGTAAAAAAGTTTTTCAGACTTCCCTAGCTAGCCCTTCACCTCTACAATTCTACTTATGTTTTAAAAACTATAGCCTTTACTGTGTCAAGATTTTGGCTTGCTTTTGCAAAGGGGCTTAGCTCTTGCTATGTGGCACACCCTTTTTAAATGTGCATTAGAAGAAGTATAGATTGGGATGTTCGCAATAGTAGGTACTTGTAACTGAGCTCGGATGTAACCCCCTGTCCCTCAAGGCTCGGCATGAGCTTGAGGCTGATCTGTAATCTTTTGGTGACTTTATAATACAATCACTCACAATTGTAAGTTTTGCAACCAAAAAAAAAAAAGTTAAGATGTCAATCAAAAGTGAAGAGCTCATGATAATAATCTTAATAGAAATTTATTTACCCATGTGAACTTCTTTCATAATGTCACATTTCTATAAAATGCAGCCATACTTGATTGCATTTTGGATAGAGGACTTAACTTCACACCCTCTCTAAACAACTAAGTGCTTCTTTGCCATGTGCATGTTGTGGCCATAGCTTGCAAAAAGTGCATTTCAAAAGACGGATTCTAGACCACAAAAAGGTCAATTGCAATTCAGCTCAAGCCACCATGATTGCCAAAATGGAATGACCTGGTCAATTATGATAGCTATTCCAAGTTGAGTTAGTAGAGTTAGCTAAACCAATTGAAGCAAGCAAATTTTTTATACCAGGTGAGACAAAACAGAACTGGAATGAAAATGAGAGACAAATACAAGAACTGGAACTGTAATTTATTTAGATAAGTATAATTGAAAATCAGTACAACAGCATGAGCCAAAGGATACTCTTAGTGACAAACGAGTACAAGAGCGAGATGAGCTACATGAATGGCACTCGACAACAACGGCATATTACAATAGGGGCACAATACAATACCTCTTCAAATGAAGTAATGGGCTCTATTTATAGTTGTCGCATTGGGCCTCTGACTATCTGTCCATTGTGCAGTTACCGTCAGTCATGCCACCCAAGAGAGTTGCCCGTGGTAGAAGACCATCACTTATATTCACAGAGAATTCAGATCGTGTCAATCCAATCCCAGAGGAGTCAGAGCGAGCCTGTGACACTGACACAAAGGCTTGCAATGAAGCCGATCCGAACTTGGAAGAATAAGAGACTGAGAAGCAGGAGGATTCCAGCACTCTATGGGGTCCAGGCGTTGATTGTCGGAGAGGGCGGAGAAACGCTCTCGATCTACTGGATCTCAGAAGATGGATAAGGAAAAAACCAGAAAGCACACAGATGAGAGTGAGGGTAGCAGAAGGAGTCACAGGTCAGGACACAAGAAGACGGAGCGAAAACCAGACCTAGATACAATAATTGAAACGGATGATAATGACCGATAGGAATCAGATATTGATCACTACAACAAGAAGAAGCCCAAAGAGTGCAAATCTATTTTGAAAGAAAAGACCAAGCACCATGAAAGACCTATTGATTTGAAGATCGCTTTCCCAGTGTTCAAAGAGGGAAAGAAACACGACCATATGTTCATATTCAAGCCTTCGAGCATTATGTTGACCTCAAAGACATTGACGAAGACGAATGGAGAGAATATTGATCTCAAACATTCAAGGATGCATCTCAAAAGTGGTAGTACCAGTATCTAATGTGCCAACTCAGAACATACAATAAGCTGATCAAAGCATTCAGGATTGAATATTTAGATAACAGAAGAGATCAAAATACCCTATACGAGTTGGTTAGAATAAAAGAAGGTAAATTGTCAATTCAGAGATATATAGAGAAAATTAAGGAACTTGCCAGACAGTTACATGAACCCCCATCATAAAAGTGAATGAGGGCTTGGTTCCTTAGCCGTTTCACAAGTAAACAACTAAGAGAACAGGAGATTCCGGCCCCGACAAAAGATTCAATGATCAGGTACAATGCGCTTTGAAACTTGAATGGCAAGCGAAAAAGGAGAAAGGTCAAAAGAGTAGAAGGAATTCCAGTGATACTGAGACAACAATTGAGGAGTCTGATTCTACCTCTAGGTCCAGTTCATCTGATAGCGACTCAAATGATAAGGCTAAGTACAAGAAAAAAAGGGTCTTGGACGAAGACGCTGGAGGAGATGTCCAAGCAAATTGCTGAAATGGCGAAGACTAGACTCTCAGTGAGCAAACTAGAGACCTGGTGCACATCAAGGATCACAGGTCAGACGAATACAGTCAATGTACATAATATAAAGCGTATGGCCATGTCTAGAATAACTATGGAATAATAATTCACCACTTCAAGCTTTCGGCGGTTTTTTTCTCGGGAGGCTTGGCATTGGCCTCGATCGATTTGGCGGCTATTTGGCTAGCGTACTTCCGTCCAGCGTGGCATAAGTGACATTGAGCATTTTTCTCTGCTTTGAAAGCACGGGAGAGGTCTCAGCTCTCCATTAGCACCACATCCAGAGTATCTCGGCTCCGCAACGCCCCCTCGAACCCCCCCCCCCGACTGCATTTTGGCTTCGACGGTTTCCCATTTTTCTTGCTTTGGCGGCACACCGACACATAGAGGCTCCGAGGGACCATTCCGGAGCAGGTCTTCCATGAGCACGGTTCTTGGACAACGATTTCGAGCGCATGCAGCTGATTGATTGTGCTATGTGTTTGTTTTCTGGTCGATGTGTTTTCAAACCAATGAGGTAGTGTGTCAGATTCCAGGCTTGCTCAATGTTGCACATTCTTTGTGCAGCATAGATAGTACTCATGCATGAATGTGGCATTCCAGAGAGTGGTTTTAGCACGTTTTTGTGCAATTTCATGCTATGTATGCATATGTGGATACAGATTGACCTAGTCACAAGTCTGGTGGTCGATTCACAGGTTTACAATATTTTGGACAAGTGCAATTGTCCAAAGAGCTCTTGTTCAGAAGTCGGCTTTTTTGCTAAGGTTTTGGTAGTTGATGTACTCCAAATTGTGGATTTTGCTACTAAGACACCAAGTGTCTATTTTTCATGCAGTTTTTTTGTGCGTTTTTTGAGATTTTGCTCAAAATACAAGGAAAACTCTGTCCGTTTGTCCCTGTATTCTTGCCATGTTTTGCACGTATTTGCAGTCTACTTTTGATGGTTTAGTGGTTGAATGTGACTCCCACTTTGGCAGTGAGGGGTGTTTACTCTCGCTTTGACAAATTTTTTCAGCCTTGTACACATTCTCACAAGAGTGAGAGTTGCATATGCTCGTGTGGCTACAGACAGATAGTCACAAGCTTTACAGGTTCTACAGGTTTTTTGGCAGATCTTTGCAGGCCTAGCTGGGATGCTTTTTGAGCACTATTTGCTCACTACTTGTGCATATGGTTGTGCGTTTTACACTCGGTTGAGGTGTTTGTCCGAGACTTGGCTCAGATTGGTTTAGTGATGTCATTTATGCTTGCATATTGTGGACCTTTGAAGAGTAGTTTAACGCATATATGAGCATCGAATTTGATCTGATTGATCATGGTTTTCATGATTGTGAAGCTGTCGAGTGATCTCCCACTTTGTTTCCATTTTGGCATGGTTTATGCTAGAGATTGTACTTGAGTTTTTTGATCAGTTTACAGGGGAGACTGCCAGTTTTCTCCCAAGATTTCTCGTCCTAGTCTCATGACATCCATATAGCAGATATGTGTGACAATTTAGAGTCTACAATGATGACTTGTGGGAGACACCGGTCTCATTCTTGTCGATATATGCGATGTTGGCATTGTGGTCACACAGGGCACATTAGGCGCAACTGTTTTAGACGTATGAGGCAGCAACGGAGATATATGCGAGATGCAGATGAGGTTTTGACACATGCTAGAGCGGTGGCTTCATATGCTAGCAACAGTGATCTCACGCTTCCCTTTAGCATTCCTCCTTATATATCTTCTAGAGGTGACACACCTTCCCATTGGTTGCTAAATGAGGATGCAATTTTTCACATCACACAGCATCATGAGTGGTTCAACGGTTTCTCTAGTGAGAGCTTTGGCTGTGTGCCTAGGCCAATGGTTCGGCGTCTGGCATTGTAGGTGGAGGAGATTTTTGCTTGTCATTGTCCAATGGTGCATCATACGCTACGACATGTAAGGTGTAGCAGAATGAATGTTTGAGCTTTGCTCAAGATGAGTACTCCGAACTGTGCTCAAGGTTCCTTTTTGTTCTTATGGAAGGTAGAGCCTTCCGTTCTTAATTAGAGAGTACAATGATCACAAACAAGTGAATGGACACTGTGTGTGCAAATGTATGAGACTAAGAGATAGAGAGATAAGAGAAATACGACACTAGAGACGTTGTAAAACCCTCCTCCGAAGGCCCCACTCTCGTCGACGAGAGTGGTCTACTATTGATTGCACAAACTGGTACAAAGTGGATGCATGTGACTGATGCAAGTCTATGCTAGATCGATGACGACGACAGATAATGGCGAGACCGATCTAAGGCTGAAAACTGACACCTTTGTACTGCTGTCCAAAAACGCAAATGGCTGAATTCTGCGGCGGCAACTGAAAACGCAAGAGAAAACACTGATTTTGCTGGTCTTTATGGCTGAATTTTTGTTGGTTCTTAGACTTGTCAAATGCTGAAATCTACTGGTGCTTATCTGCTGAAAATCGCCATGGAAATGGGGAGGCGATTTGGGTTCTAGAAAACGCTAGGGATGAGATGGTCTAGCGATGGTTCTGTCATGCAAAATGCTAGTGCTGAGGTCTTCTTGGCAATGAGTATCTGCTGAGGAAAACGCTAGGGGAAGTCTTCTTGCTTGGAGGAGAAAACGCCACCAAGGGGGGTTCTTGCTGAGAAGTTGCCTGTTGAGCTTGTGCTCCTGCTGCCTTTTCTGCCAATTAGTGCTAGTTTAGGTTTGCTTATATACAAACTTACTCAATTTGCCCCACCTACTTTCCAACAAAAGTCACTTAAAAATAATAAGTGAAAAATGTCAAAAATAGGTTAAATGCACTGGAAAATTTTCCTAAAGGACTCTGATGGATTCTGATGGGAATGCTTATGATCATGTTGTGTGCAACCAGAGGATATGCATCTACTCTAAGTGACTGGGCATGCACTGTCTGCGAACAGACTCACAAAAGTGCCAGAACACTTGCTAATCTAGACTGACTGGACTGATTGAAACCTTGTCGTCTTGTAGCTTGTCCACGGAGACAAAGGGTTGGATGTGTCACGTGACACCCCCTTCTTTTCAAAGTAAATTACTGGTACCGAACTGTATGGTGTCGAGGGAGATCGCCAATAGCATCCGGAATCCTAGAAGGGACTCTTCGCCGGCCCACTCTGATGTGTGGGTCGTGCAGTACTTGAACTTCATAAAGGTCTGCAACGCTTGCTTCTTTGGGCCGCACAGAAAACGACACAAAGCCTTCTGTGGCTCCTTCAATGCTTCAACTTTGTCGATAGTCAAGCTTCTTTCTTCTTCAAGAATCTCCATGGCTGAAAATTCGTGAAACCATTTCCAACACAAAACCATGAACATACCTATTCCATGGAAAAAATCATGTCGTCCTAATAGACTGTGCATGCAATGTAGGTGAACAAAGAGATAGAGTGCCCAACCGTTACCACACACACGCAAACAATGAGATCGAATCTTTCTCTTATGATCGAAAGCAATCAACTGTGGTAATTCACAACGGAAATGTCCATGCTTGGTGCTCATACTTTCATGTGCTCTTTCTACAAATGTGTCATGCCAAGGAAGAGACATGGAATGTGACTCCCTTGAATGCATACTTTTCAGCTTTTCGTGAACAATCCGCATACATTCGTGTTCATTCATGAGTGAAACGTGCTCAACATACAATATGCCATGCCTAAAAAAAGGGATCACATAAAGATGCTGACGAAAATATAAGAAACGATCACGAATGAAACACTCGTACAATGCGTGCTGACGAATCATTCGAACACATAGTACTTCCTGTAAGGGTTCTTTGGACCTAAGCTCGAGAGCCAAGATCGGTTCTTCTTTTAGGGGTTCTAAGCTCGAGAGCCAAGATCGATCCTTCGTGAGTGATCGAATTTGCAACGAGGTTAGCTTCGCTAGACAAAGCATCAACTAACTCATCATTCTTGTGAACAATCACATCATGTTCATGCAACTCATCATGCTTGTGAGAAATCACATATTGATCATCATGCTTGTCATTATCATCCAAATCATCATGCTCATCATTGGCATTCAAATCATGATGATGCGCGTGAGCAACTCATGCATGAGCAAGTGTCCCAATGTGGTGATGTAGAGGAGAAGACGCGCAGTGATGCACGAGAGAGAGAGAGAGAGAGAGAGAGAGAGGGAGCTGAGGTTGCGACGTTACAAGGACACATTAACTTGACCGCCTCTCCATCACGAATGTTGGGAACATTGAGACGAGAGAGAGAGAGAGAGAGAGAGAGAGAGAGAGAGAGGGGGGCATCAACTTGGCCGCCACTTCATCATGCATGCTCCAATATTTGTGCAACACCTTGGTGTGCTCTGGTAGAGACCTCCAAGATGCATTAGATATAGTGGAGATGTAACAAATTAAGTTTTGCTTTCTGACTTTTTTGTTTAACTCCAATCAGTTTTTGTCGAGTGGCACTGCTCTCCTTTATCCATTGTATTAGGAAATCAAGGTAAGTCGAGGTGTATGTTCAATTTACAAGCCATATGGGCACCACACATTTGTCATACAAACTTGCTACTAACAAAAGTTTATTCGTGTTAAAATGTAGCTTCACCATTAAAAATGGCTGCAGTATAAAATGTATGACCAATTAACAAGCCATTTGTGCTTGTAATTTACGGTATACCAATGGCCATGAAGAAAAATGTTCGATGAACTGCAAAGTAACTTTTCTACATGTAATTTCTGCTCATGGACAAGCCAAATTCTACTTTTGGGCATAAACAAAAGCATGCTCAAAAGTTTAAGACTGCAAACAACAAAATCCATATTTTTCCCTATTCACCTGGGCACAAGCCATTGTTTAAATCTCCAAAACCTACATATGATGGCTTTAAACCTTGGAAATTATGGTCTAGGGAAAGGTCACCAATGTGACCTTTCCCTGTAATGTGGGCGATGGCATGGTGACCGGCGGAGGCCGGGAGCCGTGCGAGAGCAGTGGGACTGTCACTTGGTGACCTTTCCTGGACGTCATGGGTCAGGGGGAGGGGGGCCGTGATGGGTTAGAGTCTTGTGGATGAGCAAAACTGCGAGATGGCAGTTATCTTGTCTGAACAGCACTGAGCTGACAATGGTGAGACAGTCTGTAGTAGTGCTGCAACGGTTTTATTACTGACGCTGATATGTGACAGCCTATGAGCATTCCCAATGCTAGCGTAGCAAGCAACAGATGCATGACAGACAGGCTGCTTCCATGCGCTGATGTGTCAGCCCATGCAATGATTCTAATAGCTGATGTGAAGTTGTTTGATTGGACGATAGCAAAGATTTTCCAAGGGCTGATGTTTCAGAGATCAAGCAGCTGCAGCACTCTGTTCCGCAGAGGAAAACCACACACATGAACGGCTGCGATGCGCTGCCCCTCGACCCCCGACCATGACAGGCTATGGCTATGACAACTCAATTGCTTCATTACCCTCCACATCCAAATTCACTTTGTCCTTAGTGCAAGCTTGTTCTGTTAGAAATCACCATGAAATACATGGCACTCTGTCCATGGCTATTCATTCAAGACCATATCTCACAAGAAGCAAAGCTCCCATCACAGTTAATTTCCCTCACTGAAAAGGAGGCTATGCTCCATCTCTCTAACCTACACTCCATAAGAGAGGTACATGTTCGCTAAGCCACTCCACTCATCTTCGGACCCGCAAGTAGATCCTTTCAGCCTAATAAAACATGGGATTATCAATCATGCACATATCCCAATCATCCCAAATTGGACGTGTTCAGCACAGAGACCTTTGCTTCCTATCCAAAAAAACCCAATAACACCAAGAGAGTCCTATGTTCTGTGCATGCCCATGCTGCCATAAACGATATGACAACACCATCATCAAGAACAAAGTGCCAACATTTATTCTGCTCAAAGAAGGAACAAATTCTCTTTTTTGGATTAAAAAATCTGGCATACAAAATGGAGGCGACCTTGGGTCGCCAAAGGTCTCTTTACATAGGGAATTTTGGAAAACGTTGTGTTAGTGTGTTAAGTTGAGGGTGTCAGGGTCCATTTCAATAGTAAGTGTGAACCACCCCCCTGAGGGGCGACCACAATGAACACCCTTAATTTATTCTGAAGGACTGATCCCATCATCACTTGTCTTGAGCTTCTTGCTAGCACTACCTGCGATTTCCTCTTCAGAGGAAGCTGCTACTTTTGCTTGAACCCTGCAAAACCGACACATCCTCGCATCATCAGATGCCTTCTCAATTGTGAAGAGAAACCTAAAACTGCGACTGGCTACAAGTGCCGACAACATGATGCATCCATTACAAAGTCGAATGGAAGGGCAAAGGCTGAATACCTGTCTTTCCGCTTTTCCAAAAAGCGAGCTAGAGAAGCTTTTCTGGCAAATGGAAGTTCTGCACATGTAAAGAAAAAATTTTAGTCAGGTAAGGACCAAACACATGTAAAGAAATGCATAAAGAAAAGCTCATGCAAACGAGGGTAACATTCTGGCATACACAGCACTCCATCATTACATATGTGTGCTATAATGTATGTTACTATGTCTGTCGGCATATGCCTGGGATATACACACGGTACATGTGCACTCGATACTTACACCCATCAAACTCAACTGTCTTCAGAGATGCATAAATGTCTAGGTCTGTTCAAGTAAGTGCACTGAGTCATGCGACCCCTTAAAGATCAAGATAAAAGAGAGTACAATTACCAGCTTGAGTTCGCTTGTTGACAATTTGGGGCTTTCTGTCTGCTTGAGGGGCCTGAAATGGCGATGAGGGAGGGGGTGTAGAAGCCCTGCTGAAGGGCTGCTTGTAGATTGCTGATGTAGGAGGGCGTGAAATGGAAGCAGCTGCGCTGTTTGTGGGGGCCTCTAAGCTAGGACCAGCAGGCCTCAAGCTCGAATCTGTGCTGCGGTTCCGTCTGTCATCACCATTTGCAAGAAGAAGCATGATTGCATGCGCCTGTGTATGCATAAAGAAGGCGGATATAAGATCAAGGCATACGAACCCATATGCAAAAGTGGCAAAGGACAGAACAGCAGCTATACATCTGAGATGCACAAATACGTCTATGAAAGCAGGATGGTGGCATCACATGAAGAATTCCAGTGAATAAGCCCTACCTTGTCTGCAGGCACATCATTGTAGACATTGACGGTCCCTGAGTAGAAGATGGTAAGCTGGGAAACCGCAGGGGTCTGTGGAGCAGCTACAGACGGATCAGGGGATGCACGCGCCAGCCCGCCGAGCAGATCAAGTGTACCTGTGGCCATGTCCTGGGCAGAGCAGAGAATTGATCGAAATTGCTCGGCACAGTAAGCTGGAGTTAACAGATCGATGAAGGCGATCACGACCGCGGGAGGTTAACAACCTGTACGAAATGTGCTAGTCGAATGCTTCTCTGTGTGTGTGTGTATTGTGGGAGAAGGAAGAGGAAGACAGAGATTGCGTGCAGAAGCGAGAAAGAGAAAATAAGCGCGTGCTTGCTGTACCTACCTCTGCCGAAGAACCACGAGCTTTATATGAAAGGAAGCAATGCCCATTGCGCGCTCCTCTCTCTCTCTCTCTCACACACACACACACACACACACACACAGTGCCCACTGCCCACCATTGGAAACCTCATTTAGATCATGTGCGCACCTCTCTCGCCAAAGGGGAAGAAACATGTGCTCAAAACAGTTTTCTTTAATGAGCATTTGAAATTCCTATAGATATCGAACGGGGTCCCTCCTCAGTGGTAGTGGGCACTGGCACAGAGCGGCAACAACTTTGCTCTCTCCTTCTTTCTGTCTTTTGCTTTTGAATGTTCCTTTATTCACACACATGTCACAATTTATCCCAAACCTATACCATTCTCCATTTTGCAATTGCCACACATGCTCATTGCCATGGCCCAACCTGAAGCATCTGTTGAAATCGTCTCCTTCCTTCATCGAGTCATGTCTAAGGACTCCATAGTCAATAGGAAGATTCATTGGAGTCAATAGGAAACTTCGTGAGTGGTTGAGCTTGGAAATGTCTCAAATTGAGGAAAGTTTCTTGTGTAATCGTTTTCCAATAGGGCACGTTTGCGGGTGCTGATTTCAAATTAAGAGGTCCTTACGATTTGAAAAAAAAAGTAAAAATCAAACAAAAATCATGAAAGAAAGTTTGAAACCTAAAAATTAGAGAGCTGTGAGTCTTTCAATTCACTAGAGAAGGTCAAACTTTGAAAAAGAATACCTAAAACATCATGTTTTCTTCCAACTTGTGGCTCTGTTTGCGCACAAGTACAAACTCATGGAGTAGACTCTACAAGGGAGTGAGCCCATGCATGGGGCGCACAATGTATTGGAGAAGCCAAAGCATGATGCTAAATCTTGTGCATGTGTCATTGCAACTATGTCCTTAGTTTACAACGTAAGTCGTTCAATGTGAGATCAACTTCTTACACGCATTGAACAAAATTTAATTGTTATGGGCAAGCATAGTTTTTGGGAGCTGGTGAACAGCTTCTATAATAATGGGCTACCAACAAATCTAAGCTTGGAGGGTATATAGTTTGACATGGATACGTACATCATTGACTATCAACCACATGCAAAAAAAAGAGTACCATAAACAAAATGAATGGAAGAAGTAAGATCAAGTGTAATACCAAGGTTTTCAAACTAGTTGGTCCAAAAATCACTATAAAACTCTGGTTCTCAACAGAAATCATTACCTTTGGCAAACCATGATGTGGAAACGCAAATTTGAGAAACAAAAGTGCAGCTTGATGTGTTGTCCGTTTTCTTGCAAGGAATGAAATATCCTTCTTAGAATAATGATCAATAATAGTCCAAATCATCTCATGCTTGTGAGTAGTAAATGGAAAACCAATAACAATAACTATCAATAATAATCCAAATCATATCATGCTTGTGAGTAGTAAATGAAAAACCAATAACAATATCTATCGAATATATTCCCAACATCTTTGAGGAATGGATAGTGGATGCAAAGATGTAATATCTTACCTGTGATAGACAACCATTTGAAAGACCAAACAAGTATCAACATACTTCTTCACATCAATGAGACATCAATGCGTAAAGTAGGACAAAAGTATAATGATACAAATTCTGGTATGCAGTAGCAAAACCTCAATAGCCAGCATATAATGGTTTGTGCAATCTTCAATGACAAGAAGACAAAGTAGCACAAAGCTTTTGCTTGAAATACAAAAATTGATCCTGAATGGTGCACTCCAAAATTGAATGAGTAGCATGCTTAGTCATATGCAACCATGTGGTCTTGAAATCATTATCTAATGCATGGATGCAAATGATGTACTTTCAATGGTAAATAGATTATTAAGATAGGGTCTTCTACTCGACGATCAGAACGATCACAGCCACGATATTTTCTTTCCAAGGTTGGTATTAAATGGTGGATTGAAAATTTTGAATAAAAGAAACCCACTTAATGTGTCTGTTAGAAATTAAATGCTGGAGAGCATATATATTGATGCTTTGTTGATCCATTTTAATGAAAAAATTCACACCTATTAAATAATTTTTCCAAATTTTAAGTACATGAACAACATCTGTGAGTTCTTTGTCATAAGTGTTGTACTTGGCTTCAAACGATCTAAATTTTTGACTTTCAAAACCGATTTGATGATTATCTTGCATAAGTGCAACATCTATGTCTTTCCCTCTTGCATCTATTACACCAAACTAACAAGAGAAATCAGATACTTTCAAAACAAGTTGATTGGTTAGTGACTCTTTTAGCGCTTGAACAGATCAACCATGCAAATAAGTCAAAACATATGGTGTTGTTTTCTTCAAAAGAAAGGTGAGATAATGTACATTGCATGCAATATTTTTCTTTCTTTGCATTATCTCACCTTTCTTTTGAAGAAAGAAAGGGAGATAATGTACATTACATGCAATATTTTTAACAAATCTCTTATGATAGCTAGATAAGTCAAAAAAAATCAACTCATGTATATTTGTAAGAGTTGGCGAGGACTTAATTGCCTCAACAATCTTAAGATCCACGAGAATACCATTTTCAAACACAATGTGACCTAAATACTTGATTTTAGTTTGAAAAAAGGTGTTGTTATTAGGATTCAAATACAATGTTTTCTTTCTTAGCATATCAAATCCATGTAACAGATACTTGATTTTAGTTTGAAAGAAGGTGCTTTTTTTAGATTCAAGTACAATGTTCTCTTTCTTAGTAGATCAAATCCATGTAACAGATACTCGATTTTAGTTTGAAAGAAGGTGCTCTTTTTAGAATTCAAATACAATGTTTTCTTTCTTAGCAAATCAAATCCATGTAACAGATACTTGATTTTAGTTTGAAAGAAGGTGCTCTTTTTATGATTCAAATACAATGTTTTCTTTCTTAGCAAATCAAATCCATGTAGCAAATATTTGATTTTAGTTTGAAAGAAGGTACTCTTTTTAGGATTTAAATACAATGTTTTCTTTCTTAGCAAATCAAATCCATTAACAAATGCTCTTGATAATCTTTCATTGAGTTTTTATACACAATAAAATCATCAAAAAACACACTCACAAAGTTTTAATAGTCAATAAAAATATGGTTCATCATACAAGTAAAAGTAGCCGGTGCATTAGTTAACCCAGATGGCATAGCAAAAAGTTCATAATGCCTTGTTTGAGTCTTGAATGCAGCTTTATAAGTATTATCTTGTATTATTAAACTTGATGATATCCTGATTTAAGGTCAATTTAGCTAAAACCTATAGCTTGTTTCAATTTATCAAGTAAGTCCACCCTAGGAATGGGAACTTTGTTCTTGATAGTGAATTTTTTCAAAGCCATGTAGTCAATATATATACAAATAGTCCCATTCTAATTTTTGACAAGAAAAAAATAAGACCCATATGGAAAACTACTAGATTCGATGAGCCCCCTATCTTGAAAATCATTAATTGTGTATGTATTTCTTTTTGAACCAAACAATTTAGTCTATAAAATACCCTACAATGTGGTTCACTACCAAGAATGATGTCTAACCTATGGTCTTCACACTATGAAAGTGGAACTCCAAGAGGCAAATCATGCAAAAAACAATCCTTGAATTGAGAAAGAAATTCATTGTGTGAATCATCAAGCGGTGGTTTTGATTTGGCAGACACTCCATTCACAAGCACATGATATATTCTTTTTAACCTTTCTAATTGCTTTCTTAGCTGGGGTGTGAGAATGAAGTTAAAAAATTTATGTTCAAGTATGGCTTGATGGAAAGAAAAGAAAAATTAGGTGTGTGAGAGTGAGTAAACATGTTTTGTTAATTAATTGGTGGATTGAATCCATGTTGGAATGGCATACCCAAAATCACGTCAATTTCAAGCAATGGTGCAGCCAAAAATGTGTGCATTTATGCAAAACCACCAATAGAAATCTTAACTTCCCTTTGATTCTTACAATTATACCATTGGTTATTAAAAACATTATTAACCTTAAACTATGATGGCACATGATGTAGAGTGAATTGTTGTGCAAGTAGTGTATAAATGAAATCATGACTACTGTCATCATTAAGAAAAATTGTGATATATGTGTCTTGCACACTACCCTTCACCATAAGCAAAGTATGAGGATAGATAGAAGTATCTAAAGAGTTTTTTTTTGCTACTGTCATAATTAGGATCGTTTCCTTCACCATAGTCAACTTTAGCTTTGTTGTCAGTTAAAGAGGCTTCTTCATTAAGGTTGAGTGTTTTGTCATTGGTATGGTTATTTAATGGATTTTTTGTTTGTTTTTATGATTGTTGCCACCATTTGATTGGCTATTGGGTTGACCATTTGATTGGTCACTACCTTTACCTTTGTTGTTGGTTGGACATTTATCAGCATAATGACCGAATTGTAAACATTAAAAACTTTTCGCCTTTCTCGGATTCATTGAAAACTTGATTTGCATCGCACTTGCTAAGGGTTGATATTTGCATGGTGAGGTTGTTGTGTTGATGTGGTGGAGAAAATTTGTCAAAATCTACACTTTGAAAAATGAATGACTTTGATTCTTGTTGTGTCTGAGACAAAAAAGTAGGCATGTTGCTCTTGTAACTTGTTAACATTTAAAAAAATCATTGTTTTGTCATTGATGCCAATTTTCTTCTCATCATTTAGTGCTAAAGTAATAGACTTTGAAAGATCTACAGTCTCAAACATATCTACTTTAACACCAAGATGAGGTGTTAAACCAAAAAAGAATTTACACTTTAATTTTCTCCTAGTGATATGATTGATGGCTTGAAAAGTTTTGAGCTAAATAATTCCAAAATCAATCAATATAGGCATGTATACCTTCATTTTTACCCTATTGTACTGAATCCCATTGTTTTTATGGTGGCAAAACAACTTGTAGACATTCACCATGTTTCTTGATACCATTCCTCCATAATGCAACACTACGAGTAAGATAATTGGATGCAGATTTGACTTTATGATGCTCAAAAAATTATCCTTTAAAAAAAATCACTTGAGTAACTAAGCCATGCCAATACAAACGGATATCAAAAGCTTCCGAATGTGAGAAGGATAACCAAAAGATGGGAATGGGAGCCAAGGTGTTATTATCCACACTTGCCAACCTAATCTATGTGGACAGGACCTAGGGTGAGTATTTTTGGAATAACTTTAAAAAAAGGCATTTTTGTAAAAAGGGTCGGAAACGGCGAGATGAACAACTTTTTAGTTCATAGTTTTTTCATTTAAGGACCGCAAGAGACAGAGATTTCTTTGTTTTTTTGCAAGGTTGCATTGAAGAGAGCAAGGAAAATTCTCTCTTCCTGTCTCATGAAGATCCATGGAATCCTCATCCAAAAGCAATCTCTCCATGCTCTTCTCCAGACCATCATCTTCTCTCTCTCTCTCTCTCTCTCTCTCTCTCTCTCTCTCTCTCTCTCTCTCTCTCTCACACACACACACACACACACACACACACACAAGTCTCTATAGCTATGGCTACTCAAGGTTATACATAATTAACTATGCAGGTTACTACTTCTTAATGCTTACATATCTTCTTTCCAAACTGATTCTTACCTAATGCGCGCAGATTCTATCACTCGCAAGGTGTTTAGGGCCTTGGGATTGAGTTCAACGAGGTGTTTTAAGTGAAAAGTCTAATTGCAAACTTTGCCAAATTTTAGAGCTTTCATCTCTTCAATTTGTGCAGTTAAAAGTGCGATTAGCCAGTTGTATTGATCGAAAGCTTTTTTGAAGAAGAAGAATTTATTAATACAAAGTCCCTTTGGAGGGGGGGTCAGCTCCAAAAAGTTCGACCCTTAACAGGTGTCGAATTCTTCTCTCTCTTGTTCTTGTAGTTTTGGTACATGTATGTGATCTGTGATTGAATCTAAGTCAATGCATGCTTTGCAATTGTCATGCTTGAATATGCTCAATGTTACACAAATAATTGATTACTCTAATTAATCTATAGATTTTGTTGCACTATAATTCCAATTATTTGACATTGGTATTAGAGCATATCTAGGTTATCTCTTTCTTTTTGAAGAAAGGGCAGTTCTAGGATTAAACAGGAAGGGTTGAACCTTTTAATTAACCAATGTAAGTGATTATGGGATCTATTAACCTATGTATTTTGCAATTTAAACACCTTGGGAGCTGTCGTACTACTAGTGGACCCTTTTGGGGGTTAACCCTATCATAGTCTACTCTAAGTCCTTAGAAGAACACAAAGAGCATCTCAAAGCAGTGTTTCAAGCATTGCAAGAGAAAACGTTAATCACAAAAATAGTGAACTATTCCTAGAAGAGATTCAATATTTAGGTCATATTTTCCCAAAGCATGGTATCCGTATGGATCCACAAAATCTTGAGGTGATAAATGAATGGCTCGAACCAAGGAATCTACATGAGCTACAAAATTTTATTGGAATGTGCTCATACTATAGAAGATTCATTGAAAAATTCTCGATTGTAGCAGGCCATTACACAATTTGAACAAGAAGAATGTCAAGTATGTATGGACTAAAAAAGAGAGAAAATCCTTCACTAATCTTAAAGAGAGACTCACGTCTCAGGTTGTCATAGTGGTGATTGCCTTGGAACAGTACTACTTCAAAAAAAGCATGTCATAGCATATGAGAGTCGCCAATTTCACTCTAATGAGATAATTCTTGGCATCTATTAAAAAGTGATTCTAGTTTTCTTACATGACTTGGATAGTGGAAGCATGAATTACTTGGGATGCCCTTCATCATTTGAATGGATCACCAGAGTCTCAAAGTACTTCATGAAACAAGCCAAGCTTTCTGACAAACAAATGAGGTGGGAAAATTCCCTTTCACAATTTCAATTTCACATTGCTCACATTCATGGCAAGCACAATCGAGTATCCAATGCACTCTCACATAGACCTTGATGCAATGCTGTGTCAATAGCCTCTCACAATGATCTAACCTCTATGATAGATGAGTATGCTACTGAACCAGATTTTTGTGATGTTATGTCTACCATAGCACTAGGAAAGACGCAAGAACTATACATGGTTCAAGATGGCTATCTTCTCTATGTCTCTTGACTATGTGTTACTAAAAGTTTAAGAGATAAGGTCATGTATAAATCTCATGCTCCACCATATGTTGGGCATAGAGGGATTCAGGCAACAATAAAGGCAATTGAGATATATTTCTTTTGTTCTACAATGAAAAAGGACATACAAGAATATTAAGGACATACATTTTATACCTGTCAAAAAGACTATTAAGACTCCACATATGGCACAACTATTCATCTCTAAAGTATCATGGTTTGCCAACAAGTATTATTTCGATAGAGATCCTAGAATGACCAATAATTTCTAGAAGGGACTCTTTGAGAACCTTGGAGCAAAGCTCAATTTTGTCATCCTATCATCCTCAAAACGGATGGGAAAAGTGAAATTGTGAACTCCATTGTGCTTAATCTACTCAAATCCTAACGAAAGTAGACCAATGCAACCAATGGGAGCAGTATCTTACCTTAGTAGAATATGCATACAATAATATTGTGAATTCTTCTACTGGTAAAGCATCGTTTGAGGTAATTGAAGGAAGGTCAAAAGTTCCCCCATTTTGAAAATGTATGGGAAGATTTGACAAAAAGCTGCCGACTAGCGAGCAGGATAGCGGGCAACGAGTCGAATGAGAGAAGAGTTTTCATATTGATGTAGACCAATTTTCACGCATAGATACAGAAGGGAAAAGTGCTGCTCTATCTTGGGTGACTGGCTTTGAAGCAATCACGCCAAGTCAATATCAAGGGAAGTATGCATGCAAGGGTTGTTTCTCACACAACTTAGCCAAGAGTGCTTTTAATCTTGTAATCACAAATTTCCTTCTTTTCCAGTCCTTGTTTTGGTGAAGTCAATCTCAAAGGAAGTATGTGTGCAACGGTTGTTTCTCACACAACTTAGCCAACAATTCTTTTAATCTTTTTAATCACAAATCTCCTTCTTCTCTCCTTTTTTTAAAGTGGCCAACCAAAATTTTCCTTGATGTAGAAAATTGTTCCTTGAACAATTTGTAGAATTTCTTTGAAGTGTGATGAACCCCAATTTCCTGGAAAAATATTTTCCACAAAGAAATCTTCACCAAAAGGTCGATTTCTTCCTTAGTCTCCTTCTTCCTCTTTGGTTCAACCACTGTGAATCTTCTTACCATAGTCTATGTCTTCAATGTATTTTGAAGAGTGGTTTTTTAAATCTTTTCATCTATGAAATTCTGCCACCACTTGAATTTTCTTTTTGTAGCTAATTCCAACTATCCCAATTTGATATAATTGCGTACAATAGATGCAAAGGGAATAGATTCAATCTCAAAACTACTCCACCTATAAGTATAGATGCAACCATGGAGGATGTGCACGTTGAAGAAAGTGACATCACATAGATCAAATGGAAAATAATTTGGTGGCCATCAATGTCAACTTAGCTACTCTCACAAATCTAGCTAACAATTGCATGATGTAGATGGCCAAGGATTGGTTGCAAAATCACCACACAGATCAAATGGAAAAGAATTTGGTGGCCATCAATGCCAACTTAGCTACTCTCAAAAAGCTAGTTAACAATTGCATGATGTAGATGGACAAGGATCGGTTGCAAAATTGTAAGGTATCCACATTTCTAGCTGCAGAGAAATGAACTGAAAGCTTTAGGAGAAGACATTGGACGTACAAACAGGTAAAACACTATCTCTAAGGCAATTAGAAATGGTTTTTTTAGACTCTTAAGCACGGAAAACCCAAGGCTAGAAATTTTCAGAATTAAGTTCGGACAAAAATTGACCCTGCTAGTCCCTCAGGAAGATTCAATGTCAATTAATTTGTTAAGAAAAATTGGATGGTTGCAATAATCATTTAAGCATAGACTTTTAGTAAGGCCTCCCAGATATTTTCGCAATTATTTATGAAAATAGCTTAGAAAATTAGCAGGGTTGAATTTTTAATCAGGTAGGACGTGGGAGGAGATAGCAAGAGATTCCACGCACTGATTCAACAGCAGGTGGACCTTCTCGAGGATGGGGGCTGCTTGAGTAGCAAGGAACTGCCAGATGCAGCCAGAGAGAACCTGTGTGTGCTTGAAAAACTAAAAATAGGACCCTAAGCCTCTCATTTTCACTTAAACTCGGAGATCTGGTCATTTCTCTCTCACGTAGAGGAAAACTCTACTAAAAAATCACTAGAGAGAAAAAACTCTAGCTGATTATCAATGATAATTAGCCTAATCTCTTTTTAATAAGTAGAATTATGTTAAACTACCTCTATTTTCTCAATTAATTTAATTAAATAAGAAGATTAAACCTCTTTACATTATAAATTACTCTCTTAACTCTTAATATTTTGTTGATTATCTATATTAAGATTAGGGATATTAATCTAATTAATTATTAAACCACATTAGGATTGAAATTAATCTTTTTAGTCTTAAAATTAAGGGTAATTATATTGATTAAACTTAGATTAGTACAAGATAATTATCAGAGCTTGATTAGATTATTAAGAAGCTAAAAAAATTATATGATAATTTTTTGATTGGTTTTTGTAATTAATTAGAGAAAAATTAGTTGTTTTCAGTCAAAAAACTAATAAAAAACCTAATTAATTGACTAAGGTTGTCAATCATGGACGGGTGGACCTCATTAGTCAGGTATCTGTTACCATATACATGTGGTAGTGATGTGTGTGAACACACTAGGACCGTCGGGGCATTTTTTTCCTCTTTAGGAGGTTTTTTCCCCCGTGCATTGTATATACGCCCATCACTCTAGGGCTATCTATCTTTCCATTACACACTAAGTAATACACTCTCTATTGTGTGCCTTGAGCTTCCTTCGTCTTCTCCAAGCTGTGTGCGTTTATCTGCAATCTAATTCCAACAATTGGTATAAGAGCAGGTTGCGTCCTCCCGGGCTTAGTCGCCAGCTGCCCCAGTACACGCCTCCTCACTTTCTCCGATTTCAGTGAGCTTTGGCGAGCGTTCACAGGTCGACAAATACTTCGGGATAGCTCGTAGAGCTGGGTCTGCTCAGATTTTCAATTTGGGCTCATTTCGGCCTCCGTTTCCACTACAGGCAGTACTGCATAGGCTATTTCGTCATTTTTTGTAGAATTTCTGTCAGTGCCGTTTTTTGCATAACAGGTGCCTTATAGTGTTCTACGGTTTGTGCTATATAGCACGTGTTGTTTCTGCTCCATTTTCCCTATTTTTGGGCAATTTTCACATCAGGTGCAGCATTTACCATGGCTGACAACAACAACACCGATGTGTTCAAGAAGTTTGCTGCTGAGGACAGGTTGGATGGGGACAACTACCCTATGTGGGCTTATATGATGCAACATGTTCTTGTGTCAAAGGGAGTCTGGAACATTGTGTAGGGCATTGATGTACGTTCTGGTTCTGAGGATGTAGGCGATGTTGAGGATGTTGCAGGTCTTGCTGCAAGAATTGCTGCTGTTAGAGTTGTTTTGCCTACGACAGAACAAGCTCGTTGGGATGTTAAGGATGCACATGCTCATGCATTGATTGCGTTGTCTGTGAAGCGCACCATTGTTCCTCACATCCGTTCAACGAAATCTACAAAATAGGCTTGGGATATTTTAGCAGGTCTTTATGCAAGCCGCAATGAGGCTAAAATTGCTTTGCTGCGTAAAGAGATGGAGTCGAAGATTATGCATGAGGAAGATGATATGGACACTTTCCTTGCTAGTGTCAAGGATATCAATGAGCAGCTTATTTTTGCAGGTGAAGTCATTTCAGACAGTTCACTTGTGCAGACTGTTCTTGATGCCTTACCAGACTTTTGCTAGTACTTGGAGACTTATGACCCAAGGAAATCCAGAAGTTGTCAAGTTTGATGCATTATGCACATTGCTGTTGCAAGAGTCACTTTCCAAAAAAAACAGGACGAGGCAGCATGCAGTTGAACAGGCTTTTATTGCTTCTCAAAGAAAGGGTAGTAACAACAATGCAGCCACTTCTTATGGTTTTGTTGCGAGTGGCAAAAATTCTATTCCTAATGCTTCTGATGGCTGTAATTCGTTTGGAAATTCTGGTGATAAGGGCAAAAAGAAGATGCATTGCCATTATTGTAAAGCTAATGATCACTTGATCAAGTCGTGTCCTAAGTTGAAGGCCAAAGAGGCTAAGAAGAAAGAGGGTGGTTCCACTACAAATTTTGGTTCCACTACAAATGCAGCCATTGTTGAGTCTTCTGTGAAAGGAGACTGTGATGCTGATGTTGATGCAGAATGGGCTTTTAGCGCAAAGTGCACTTACAATCCTGTTGTCCATGATGCATGCTTGTCAGTTGCTGCAGATTCACATGTGTGGTATTTCGACTGTGGTGCTACAAAGCACATTACCTCACATCATGAATTGTTTACCTCTCTCGAGTCTGTCCCTCATGGGAATTCAGTCACTTGTGCCAACAATGCCTCTTATCCAGTTCAAGGAGTTAGAAAGATTGTGCTTACTGTTGCTAATGGCAGTTCTTTCACACTTGTTGATGCACTTTATGTACCTGGGATCAAGAAGAATCTCTTGTCTGTATCCGCACTTGCTAGACTTGGACTTGTAGTCAAATTTGTGGATGACGGATGTACAGTTCATGATCTCAGTTTTGGTGATGAAATTGTTGCATCTGGCCTTTTGTGTCGTGGGCTGTATAAGCTCACTTTGTATGACAAGTGTGGACAAAATTTTGCAAATGCTGTTGCAGATTCAAGGGCTATTTCAGATGCAAAACTTTGGCATGCATGTTTTGGTCATCTGAATTTTGCCAGTTTGCTGCATTTGCAGAAATCTGATATAATTGCTTCTTTGCCGCCTCTTGAAGCACCTGTCAAACATGTTTGTGAAGGCTGTATTTTGGGTAAGATGCAACGTTCTAAGTTTCCAAAGGATGGTTCAGTTCGGGCCACATGCAGGTTGTAGCTTGTGCATAGTGATATTTGTGGGCCCATGCAAACTCCGTCCTTGGGCAATTACCTTTACTTCGTGACTTTCATTTATGATTACTCCAGGCATGCATGGGTATTTCCGCCTAAAGAGAAGTCCGAAGTTTTTATGTGCTTCAAACAATTTCTGGCTATGGCTGAAAATGTCTCGAAATGTACTATGGACACCCTCCGTTCCAATCGAGGGGGGGAGTATATGTCTCATGAATTTAATGCATTTCTGGCTAGTTGTGGGATAAAACACCAATGTACAGTGCCTTATACACCTCAACAAAATGGTGTTGCTGAGAGGAAAAATAGGTCACTTATGGAAATGGCACGATGTATGGTCAAAAGTCAAGCTTTGCCGCATTCTTTTTGGCTTGAGGCCATCATGTGTGCCACTTATGTACTTAACAGGTGTCCTATGAAATCTTTGCAGTCTATTACTCCATATGAAGCATGGCATGATAGAAAGCCTTCTATTGAGCACATGCGTGTTTTTGGCTGTTTGGCATATGCTTTGGTGCCACAAGTGCAGCGTAGAAAATTGGATGATAAGGCTGTCAAATGTATTTTTGTTGGTTATAGTGCTG
This sequence comes from Adiantum capillus-veneris, assembly GCF_014529385.1. NCBI lineage: Eukaryota > Viridiplantae > Streptophyta > Polypodiopsida > Polypodiales > Pteridaceae > Adiantum > Adiantum capillus-veneris. The sequence goes on along the minus strand of NC_140946.1, from coordinate 12,096,575 downwards.
AAAGCAAAGGTTACAGGTTGTATCATCTGCAAACAAAACGTATTCTGGTTTCTCGGGATGTAGTGTTTGTGGAAGATTCTGTTCAGCCCTTGCTGTCATGTACTAGAGACAGTAATGTAAGCTCACATGACATTTATGACACTTTGTTGCCTCTTTTCAGTGGTGGAAATACGAATGTAAGTTCCAATGAGGCAAATGTACAACCTATGGGGGTTTCTGAAAACGTTTTAGATCAGCCTATTACTGATGCAGATGTACATGATGTACTTGATGAGGAAAGGGCTGAAAATGAGCAGGCTAGAGGTATGCCAAAATGGTTGGTGCACACTTTGCGTGACAGTAAATTGGATGCACCTTTGTCTAGTCGAACTTGTTCAGGCTCTTGCCATGCATCTTACGCATTAGATTGTTATGCTTTGGCTGTGTCTAGCTTACATGATGTTGAGGAGCCTCTGTCTTTTGATGAAGCACAGAATTCAGAAAATTGGATGGCTGCCATGCAATCAGAATATGATGCACTTATAGAAAATGACACATGGACTTTATGTGATTTGCCTCCTGGCAAAAAGGCCATTGGTACGAAGTGGGTTTACAAGTTAAAACGCAAGCCGGATGGTGAGATTGATCGCCATAAGGCTCGACTTGTTGCAAAGGGTTATGCACAACAAAAAGGCATTGATTATGAAGAGACTTTTGCTCCAACTTGTTGTATGACTACTGTGTGTTTTCTATGTGCATTGGCAGCTCATTTTGGTTGGGATGTACATCAATCAGACATTGTTACTGCTTTCTTGAATGGTGACATATTTGACGAAGTTTATGTAATGCAGCCTCGCGGTTTTGTCATAAAAGGACAAGAGGACAAAGTGTGCATATGTAAGAAGGCTTTGTATGGGTTGAAGCAATCTCCTTGTGCTTGGTATGAGAAAGCTGACACTCATTTGGTTAAATGAGGCTTTTGTAACAGTCCAACAGAAAGCACATTGTATGTAAAGCGTGAGGATGATGTACTTCTCATTATGGTTCTTTATGTTGATGATTTGCTGATCACTGGACCAAATGAGAGACATATTGCTGAATTTAAGGCTGATTTGAATGCTACTTTCAAGATGAAAGATTTGGGGCTGTTGCATCGTTACTTGGGTATATAGTTTAAGGAGTGTGATGGTGGTATTGCCTTGTGTCAGAAAAGTTACATAGAGACATTGCTATGTAAGTTTGGACTTGAGGATTGCAAACCTATTGCCACTCCCATGGAAACAGGTTTGAAGTTGAGTCTACATGATGCTGGTGATCCTGCTGATGTCACTCTTTACCAAACTGCTGTTGGCTGCCTCATTTATGTATGCAACATGAGGCTAGATATTCAGTTTGCAGTCTCACAGGTCGGTAGATTCATGCATAGCCCAGGGTCTAAGCATTGGTAGGCTGTCAAGAGGATTTTCCGCTACCTTAGTGGCACTTTACACCTTGGCTAGTTTTATCCCAAGGGGGGATCATTGCCGCCATACTTACATGCTTTTTCGGACTCAGATTGGGCTGGTTGTTTTGACACACGAGTTTCCACAAGTGGTTTTTGTTTCATGCTTGGCAGTTCATGTATATCATGGTTGAGCAAGAAGCAACCTACTGTGGCCACTTCGAGTTGTGAGGCTGAGTACAGGGTAGTCTTCACAGCTACGGTTGAGTGTGTATGGCTCAGACGCCTTATGGTTGATTTGGGTGTTGGACAGGACACTGCCAACACTATCTACACTGACAGTCAGAGCGCATTGGAAGTTGCGAGGAACCTAGTTTTTCATGCTCACACAAAGCACATTGAGGTTCATTATCATTATGTCAGGGAGAGGCTCTCAGTAGGAGAGATCAGCTTGGCTTATGTGCCAACACAGGACAACCTTGCAGATCTTTTCACAAAGGCATTGTCTCGTGAGAAGCTTGAAGCTTTCCGCAAAGCTTTGGGCTTACTCCCCTTTGTGGGCTGATCATGTCCTCAGGGCATGGAACTTCCCTTTACTCATGTGCCAGCTCTCGTTCACCGCATCACTCCAGGGGGGATCTGTTACCATATACATGTGGTAGTGATGTGTGTAAACACACTAGGACCGGCGGGGCATTTTTTCCCTCTTTAGGAGGTTTTTCCCCCGTGCATTGTATATACGCCCATCACTCTAGGGCTATCTATCTTTCCATTACACACTAAGTAATACACTCTCTATTGTGTGCCTTGAGCTTCCTTCGTCTTCTCCAAGCTGTGTGTGTTTCTCTGCAATCCTAATTCCAACAATATCTATCCATCCTTGCACACTAAAAACGTTTCAAAAAACTTCTTCACTTGGAAGAGGAGCCAACCAGCGGCTGTGCCCTCACATATGTTAGAGGAAAAAAGCATTGGTAGATGATATCTTAGCCCAACTTGTGGAAGTTATAGGGCCGAAATAGTTTTGGACTTTTAAAATATTGTCCCGTTTTCACTGGGAGACAGGACTAGGTCTTCTTCTAGGGCTATAGACCCAAGCCATTATCAATGGCAAAGGTCTATTCCTTGGACTTCTCTTGTTTAGAGACTTTGATTTTTATTAGACCTAGAGACCTGTCAATGATCCCATCCCGATCTTGGTATTGGCGGGTTGGGGATCTCACAATAATGAAGTTAAATGCATATAGATTGAGTCTAAAATAAGCGTTTAGTGGACCATGTGAAAAATGTAGGATACATCTCAATAGATTAAAAGCAAGATATCGCACTTCAGTGAGAAATAAGCTCAGATGTCTGCCACCTACACAATCATGGGTTGATATATCTAACATATCCTACTAATGGAGTTTAGATGTTGCATGATGCCATGTATGTGGTATAGTTTTTATCCACAAAAGCGCATCCATTGACTATACTCAAGCTCCAATTGAGATATTGACTGCAATGTTTGCTAGCACTCTGTTGTTAACTAGCTTAGAGAATGCACACATACAAGTGCAATGGGTGCAATGCTCTGCTTGTGAGAGCTTAAATACACATCAAAGTTATTGTGTGCCCTTACTTCTAGAACTACTGAGCATGATTGATATATTCATCAATGTCATCTCAAAAGTGATAGAAATTGCACGGGGAATGCTAGACATGCGTTCAATATTGGATAGACCATTGATTTCGTGGAGTAGAGAGCATAGAACGAGCTTCACAGAGCAAGAACTAGCGGCATCACAACTAGCAGACATACTTGCTTTCAATCTTGAGAACAACTTCGTACTACAAAAGTGCATCTCAAGGTTGAATGGCCAAATAAGAAGCTTAAACTTTGCATCATGACTCAAAATAGTATGGACAGGATTGTAAAACAACAATGGGATAATGCACCATTTTCTCTAATGGTGCAACTCAATACAAGTTTGTTGTTTGGAATTATAAAAAAACATCCTTTAACCAACCACAACAAGAGCATACACTGCTAATGACACTTATGAATTTTCTTCTTTGCAAATCCGTGGCAGTAAATGGTTGCTTGAGAGAACAACTACTTTTAAGCTTGACGGCATGCCCACCTCATCAATCTTCACAAAAGACATTACAATAGAGGAAACGACCTTCATATTTCTATTCCCTTTTGGGAAAGGCCAATATGACAACATAATCAACTTTAGTACATATGTAAAGATGCGTGCATCAATTTTATTCTCTTTTTGTATAGTCTATACAAGCCATACCTGCTCATCATGTACCAGCTAAAAACAATCACTCATGTTAGAAAACAATACACACATGAGCTTGTTGTAGAAGGACATTGACAATTACCAGAGGAACAATTGTACAACAATTGATGAGGACACTATCAGGCATGTGCTTCAATACAACACCCCTCCTACGATGCCAGGATCTTGCTCATGGCACCGTAAGAACCTAAAGAACCTCATAACAATGGTGGATAAATGAGGAATGCTTAATATCTTCTTGAATTTTACCGTTAATGAGATCGAGATGTCTTGAAATCAACAACATTGAGCTAATTGTAGCACAACAGTTAAATACCTCCTTTACTTGGTTAGGGGGTTTCCAATCAACGAGCATAGAAAACCAAGAAAAACCAATTTCCAAGAAAATATGGGCGACCGAGCGCAAGTTTTATTGAAGAAAATCATCATGTCATGCTGGATTTGACCAACACCTATACCCAAAAGGGTTGTACATCTATAAAATCACCACAAAGCAACAGAGGCTTCAAAATCTCAATCTTAAAAACCTACCCCTTTCTCCAATGACCCAGTTATACATACATGGAACACATGTGATGCATGGGGGACCATGATTATCTCCTCCACCAATGTGGCATGCACTCTCCTTCCCTGTGCAATTTTGTTTTGAAAATCCTTTGCTATTTTTTATCTCCATCTAATCTCCTAACCATCCTTGTATTTGGCACTAGGTACAGATGCACTAGCTCTAACATTGTGGCTGCACTCTATGCTTACATTAGTGTCTTTAAGAACAAACCGATTGTGCCACAACATCTCAAATTCGGATGAGTGTAGGTCAGTGCCCTTTGCCACTACCCAAGTTCCAAGTGTTGGTCGTGGCGTATCGACAATCATGTCTCATAGTTGTTGCCATCTCATTTAAGAACCTACCATAGTGAAGCCCACTCTGTCATTGACAATGTCGAAGGTCAACCGAACACCTTGTTAGTGGATGTTGCCAAGGATAGATGTGAGCGAAGAGCTTTTGATTGGAGTGAAGCTTATGTAGATATGCTTGTCAAAAAGCCCCATCCTTTGGAGCAAAACAAGGACTTTTAGGGAGGTATATGGTTGGTGTCATCTACAAAGTGGAAAGTCATCGATGGAATTCCCCTAGAGGACTATTCTCTTGTACTCCTCTGTTTGGTATTAGCAAGAGTCAAAGAAGGGCCTCATCGGCTGGACAAAAGTGAGTTGCTTATTAGAGGCAATGGGCATATATGGCGGCCGCGATGCTGTCCCACAACTATTGTGGACAGGTCGAGGCATTTGGGTGAAGAAGCCACCAGAGTCGATGTACACTCCACCATCACCGGTGTGAGGGAATGAGAGGAAATTCTCTTGTTAGATAGATCTTTAAGGTCTCTTGGGATAGTTTCCTATGACATTAAAATTCTCTTCTTCTGGGGTGTGTGCGTGGGTGCGTGTGCTTATAAGAAGAGGAAGATGGTATAACCTTTCTATCACCCAAGTGTGGTAGATTGGTTATACCATTTCCCTCTTGAAAAATAGGTCTTGAGTTCATCTCTCCTCGTCGGATAGATCTTTAAGGTCTCTTGGATAGTTTCCTACGATGTTAAAATTCTCTTCTTCTTCTTCTTCTTCTTCTTCTCTCTCTCTCTCTCTCTCTCTCTCTCTCTCTCTCTCTCTCTCTCTCTCTCTCTCTCTCTCTCTCTCTCTCTCTCTCTCTCTCTCTCTCTCTCTCTCTCTCTCTCTCTCTCTCTCTCTCTCTCTCGCTCGGGAGGAATCTCACTATACCCACCCTACAATAGAAGAAAAAAAAGTGCACGGTTAAAGCACCCTCCAACTTTAGCACTGTTCCTGCTCCATCTCTCTCAGACACAATTCACAATGGTTCTGTTCTAAAAGACTGCTCTGACATACTCATAATGAAAAACAAAAGACAATTAGGTCAAGATCCTTTGGCAACAAAATTATAGCGGACCAGTAGATCCAAGAGGAAAATCTAATAACCTCCTTTCAAATCATTGACGACATCAACGGGATGGGGGTCATGGTCTCTAGAGTGGCTCCCTCCACAATGAAACCTGGCTTAGGACCTTCCGGGTGCCTTTTGGTGGATAATTTTTTGCCCATAGCTTTTGCTTCAGCTTTGAGCAAAGAAGAATCAAATCATTCTTCCTGACCCTCTCAATGAATCTTCTCTACATAGTGATGGTTGCACATGTTCAATGCGGACATAAATCTTCTTCCTCACAATCCTAGTGTTCACCTATTTGTTTTCCTTGACGCCAATGGCTTGCTTAGTAACATTCCAGACGACGCGCATGTGGACATGGTAGAAATTATGGGGCATGTCCTTGTGCACAACACCATTCACCTTAATGTCCACATAGTCGCCGACCCTGTAGGTGTGCAAGCTAGGTTGAGAGCGGAATGTAACCCTTGCGCCTGAAGGGATGAGAGAAAAAATCACGCGTGCGAGACCGCTACCCATGCCCTGCAGGCATCCTTGCTCGCTACTGCTGCTTATCTCTCTCTCTCTCTCTCTCTCTCTCTCTCTCTCTTTGTCTCTCTGTGTCTCTCTTTTTGCGCCTATAGTAGGTGCTGCCATAAGGAAGTTTGGTGGCTTCTAAATAGTTGTTGGCTATGGTACTCACAATGGCATTTCTTGTGTTTGTGGTGGAGTCCCCAAGTGCGAACACAGGGCTGAAGATGGGGCATGAAGAGGAGCTCAATTCATCTCTTTCTCTCTCTCTCTCTCTCTCTCTCAAATCGGCCATTGGCAGTTTCTACACCTTTGGCTAGTTACTTTAAACTAACGAAGGATATGTGTCCAAAGACACAAGAGGAGATAGCCTATATGTCTAAAGTTCCATATGCTGCAGCGGTAGGTTCTCTAATGTATGCTATGGTCTGGACAAGGCTAGACATTGCACATGCAGTGGGAATTGTGAGTAGGTTCATGGACAACCCAGGTTAAGAGCATTGACAAGCTGTGAAGTGGATACTTAGGTATCTAAAAGGGACAACAACAAATGCTTTGTATTTTGGAGGAACTGACATTTTTCTTCAAGGGTATGTTGATGCAGATATGGTAGGTGACAAAGATACTCGAAAGACCACTACGGGCTATGTCTTCATGGTTGGAGGCACAGCAGTAAGCTGGGCTTCAAAGCTGCAGAAAGTGGTCTCACTTTCTACCACGGAAGCAGAGTATGTAGCAATGATGGAGGCAAGCAAAGAAATTCTGTGGCTTCACAGATTCTTAGAAGAGATTGGATTCAAACAAGACAATTGTGTCTTGTACAATGATAGCCAAAGCTCTATCCATCTTGCAAAGAAATCATCCTTTCATTCAAGGACAAAGCACATTGAGGTGAGATATCACTTCATATGCACTCTTTTGGAAGAGGGACAGCTAAAGCTAGGAAAGGTGCATATAAGTGAAAATCCTGCAGACATGTTTACAAAGTTGGTCAACAAGGAGAAGTTGAGCTTTTGCTCATCTTCAATCGGCATTCAAGGATAAGAAGCCAGGATGGAAAGCAGTCACAGGTTTGGTTTGGAGGTCAGTCTCCAAGTGGGAGATTGTTAAGTATGGAGTCTGATTTACCCCTTGTAATTTTTGTGGTAAAGACGCACATTTGTAAGGCCCCCATTATGAGGAGAAGACATCGTGCGTGAAGGAAAATCACTCGCCAATAACCAAAATTTTCACGCCCGGAATATTCCTTTTCGCTAGAATATTATGGCCAGACGACGGCCGGAAAGTGGTCGGAAAACGATCGGTCGGTTGGCCGGTTGGTCGGTGGTTGGAAGTCAATGGCCGGTGGCCAAATTTAAAAGCGGACTTGTCTTCTCAAGGGCGGCCACACATGGGCGGATTGGAGGGTCCGATTTGGACCTATCTACACAAGGGCGGCTACACATGGTTGCCTCCCATGAGAGAGGGCAACCCTTTTGGCATATAAAAGGAGGCCATTTCTACACACATTTTATAGTGTGAAGTTGATGCAACAAGATGAGTGTGAGGTGGTGAGAGTGAAGCAAGACGGGAGCTCTATTAAGGGTATAATCCCTTTGTAAACTACTTCTTGTTTTGAAGTACTAAAGCCATTGAGTGGCTGCTTTCCCATGGATGTAGCCCACATTGGGTGAACCACGTATATCATGTGTACTCTCTCTCTCTCTCTCTCTCTCTAATCCATAATCTCTTGTGTGTGAAATCTATCTCTCTCCATGAAGTAATCTACTCAAATATCTATTTAGCTACGCCCTATTTCCTAACAATCTCGTTGCGTAATGTGCATATATATTTCACAATCCGGAGCGTTTAACTTCATTCAATACCCCCCCCCCCCCCCCCACATCCCCCCCTTGTTGTGTAGAAAAAAATAGGGGTGCAATGTATTTTAGCTAGCTAAAATTGTAAAATCCCGGCTAGATTTTGAGCTTGCCTTTGAGAAAACCGGGAAATTACCACAAGTTTTAGTATAGTTATCGGCAAAAGCTTCAAAATATGACCTAAAAACTCGGAGAATTTTAAGTTTTCACTTATTTTCAATGGCTAGGGAAAATGTTACTTTTTAGCCACCCCCCTTCCCCCTTGTATCGACTCTATGGTCTTGTGAAACCTGTCAAAACCAGTCTGTGTCGGTGCGGATTGGTTCCAGCATGGATCAAGCAAGGAAGTCTAAACAAGAGAGAGCATAATATGCAAAGCAGTTTTTTTTTTTAATAATACGGGCTCCAGCAAGCAGTCTAAAATAGTCCACGCGGGCGCGGACTGGTTCCAGCATGGAGCGAGGTAGGAGGTTTAGGCTAGAGAAAGGCTTGCAATGGACAACCAACCAGGTGAAGTAAATTGTAGAACAAGAATGAACTCATGCAGCGGTGTCGCCTACAGGAAATTCATTGACGAAACTATTTTTGTGCACTCCTTTCAACAAGGCTGTCACCAAATGTAGGAGTGCACCCGACCACCATCTTCTTTCTGCCAACCACTCCCATGTTTCCCTCTCTCTTGATCGCCCCTCAGCCCCAAGCACATACACACACACATTGTCACTCTCTCTATCTCTGTCCCCCTTGTCACAAGCACTCATATCTCAACATTTTGAGTTCAAACATGTTGTCATGCAAGCGCAAGATTCCCAATTCACCTTGGCCTACTTATCTGGGCTCTTCAATACGGACATTAGGTGTTGTCATCTCCTTCTATTTACATTGGCCACCTCAACCCCTTTAGGTAGTGTTGAGACTACCTACTCAAACAACATACACAACCACGAGCTCCAAATGGTGAGTGGCCATCAGTTTGCACAAAATTGAAAAGTTTCTGGACACACCATTCTTTCGAGCGGCACCAACACCCCACGAATTTTAGACTCTATCCTATGATTGTGCATGCATGAAATGTAACGAAAAGGCAAGAATTGTGTCAGCTTTTGTGTAAGCGCTGTGGACTGTGAAGTTCTTATGAACGTCAACCTCAAAGACCCTTTATAAAGCTTGTTTCGGCTCTTGGGCTATCTGAATAAGGCATTTTTAATTTGTTCCAGTGGTTTGAGAGCCAAGTTCGGTAGTAGATTTATAGACTTAATGGGTTTTATTTTAGAATAAGAGTCCTATATCTCTTTTGAGTCCCACTGTTCTTTCAATTTGTTATGGTGGATTTAGAGCCAAGTCTCGTAGTAGATTCATAGATTTAGTGGGTTTTATTACTGAATAAGAGATGCACTGCTCCTCCGAGTTCACTTTGATTTTTCAGGTGGAAAAATATTAAAGCCATGTGTGCTTAGCAAAAATCTCAAGCTTAACTTTTACAATCTCCAACGATCTTTCACATTTTAGCTCCTACTTAGCTAATTAGCTGAATTCTATTATGTGATAAATAATCCCCGCAATTCCTATTGTTTAATTGGTCATTGTGTTTACATCTAGACTTAGTTTTGGCTAGCTAATACTTGTCCACATTTTCACATGGTGTGCAAAAATTGAGTTTTCTTTCAAGTAAATACATATTTTAATAGTGAAAGTAAATAGATTGACAATGCATCTCATCTACAACTACTTATAATTCACAGTTTCAAGGTCTAACATGGAAAAAATTATTCACGTATAGTCATTTATTGGAGCATCATCGACATCAGTCAATCACTGGGGGAGAACAAACAAATTTTTAATGGTTAGATCCGACTAAAGACTTTCATTCGACTATACCATAGTTTAGACTTCAAAACAGAAAGTTTAAGTCCTGCATGTTTCTTTTCCTTAAGGACATCCTCCATTTCCAGCAGGCAAGTGGCAACTAAAGTTAAACAAAAAATCCTAATAGAGACTCCATTTTTTAAAAAGAAAAAAGAGCTATATCTATGAAAAAGGTGAAAGTTTTCCATATATTCATTAAGACACTTTCTTGAAGGCGTGAAAAGAAAATCTTGTGCATATAATGCTACTATTATATTATTGTAACAAAAGAATATCACTATAAGTGTATTCAATTGAGCATGCTTCATCTCCTTCCCAGGTATTAACTACCGGTTATCATATGGTATCCCATGAGCATACAATAGGGGGGGTTTTATAAGGCAACAAGGATAGATGTAACAAAGGTGAGTATTATATGTTTGGGGTGAAAAAAGTGAATTTTGTGCATGCAGGCCAGGTCTCCCTAGTACTACTAGTGAATCCCCATCATTATCATATGGCTACCCTTCATAAAAATAAATTTATTGAGGGATTTGCTCGGTATTTTTGTTGCTTTAAAAAATTTGTTCGCCATCTTGTAAGACTCCCCACAAAGAAAGAGATTGAGAATATGCTCAATGACCACATTATAAAGCCAAACAAGATAGAGCAGCACATAGATAATAGCACGACAATCATTTGTAGACATAGGAGTGATTTTTGATATTATAATAACCTTTTCTTGGAAGGATTTTTGGGACATACTCAAATAATTCAAATTAGTCTCAACACAAATGCACACAATGTGCCCAAGCTCCTAACATGGATTGAAGATCTTGACTTCCATGCAATTGACAAAATAGCCAAAGGAGCAAAGGCTATGATGACAAAGAAGGAGAAAAGGTGGGTACACTCCACTTGTGTACAATCAATGCGCAATCTAGAGAAGTTGATGGTGTGGTGTGGCATTATTGGCTTGAGCATATGAGTGCTAAAGTATAGATCTGATGTGTTTTTCATATTTCAAAGGCGGAAAGCCTTTGTGGAAAATGAAGCAGGTACCAAGCTTAAATGCCTCAGATCCGACAATGGAGGTGAATATTATAATCAAGCTTTTGAAATATTTGTGCTAACAATGGCATTTAAAGGCAAAGGAAAACCAAAGGACACCTCAAAAAAATGGAGTTTTGGAAAGGATGAACTTGAAAATCATGGAGCAAGCCTGGGCACGAAGCATGTATCTACATGAGGGCCTACCGCTTGAGCTTTGGGTGAAAATAATAAGTACATATGTGTACTTGATTAATTGATCACCCTCAACGGCATTGGACGGAGGAATTCTTGAAGAGGCATGGACAAGTATACCGATGAATTATGCGTTTCTGAAAGTATTTAGATGTGATGCTTTTATGCACATAGATAGAAGTCTAAGGTCAAAGCTTCATTGGCTATGGGGAAGTTGTTGATAGTTAACCTATTGGCCTTGTTATGCCATTTGGTATACCGCACACATAAATTAAACCATGCCACACCGTTCTCTAGATTGGCTTTGGCTATGGTTACATAGTCATAGGCTCTTCTTGTGAATGTTTTGTCTACCTCATGGAGTGCTTTCTCCCTTCTCTCATCATACACATCTCACAAATCTTCATATTCAAGGCTTTCCAAATGTGGAATATCTTTTGTTTTGCTATGATAGGCCTTCATGAACTTATCCTACAATTATTAAAGCTCTTTGATATTAAAAAAAAAAAGCCTTACAAAACAAAAAGACAGGGCCGAGCCTTCGAATTTCATAGCCTATGGCATGCCCTTCTTGAAGCAAAACAACTCCAAGGCAATCACCACAAGCATCGCATTGGACCTCAAATGGCTTTGAGAGATCCGGTAGTGTAAGCACAGGTTGAGAGATAAGCTTTTCTTTAAGCTTTTCAAAAGCATTGTTCTCCTTGGCAGACCATGTGTACCTAACTTTTTTCTTTGTTAGGTCATGTAATGGTCCTACTATTAGTGAGAACTTTTCTATGAAGCGTCTATAGTATGCGCACATACCTATAAAGCTTCTTAACTCATGAAGATTCATTGGTTTAGGCCATTCTTTTATTACCTCTAACTTTGATGGATCCATTTGGATGCCATCTTGAGAGATAATGTGACCAAGTGTAGAAAATCAAGTAGAATGAGCTGCATATTTTTCAAAAAAAGAATGAGCTAATTTTTGGTAATTATTTTGTTTATTTTTGGTAATTTTAGCATTTTTTGTGCTAATTTAGTGCTTAAAATTGTTTAACTTTTATAAAAAATTGATGAAATTGTAAAAATCTGATATAAACAATTGATCCAAAACAAAATTTTTGAAACGATGAACTCTCGCTAAGTTTCTGGTTGTTTTTAGCATTTTTGGGTAATTTTACCTTCTGAGGCAATTTTTTCTACTACAATTTCGACGGCATAAGGGCACAATTTTAGCAATCAAAAACATATGAACCATCATTGTCATAACATCATCAAACAAGTCATTTCCTTTCACAATTCTAATTGGCACCAATTAAGCCACAAATAGCACTCGAAAGTGCGCACATTGTCTACACATGGACATACTAATTGCACTAATCTTTTGTGTAATCAAACCTGCAAATCAAATAATCAATTGAGTGGGTTACCGCACTTACAATTTTATGAGCAACGCGTCGATTTCCAACTCCAATTGACGCCTACACACATGTGTGTGTACTAGCAACCGCTTACCAGCATTTCACCTACAATCAATTGAGTACAAAATCTCATGTGTAGCATCATTTTCAATGAAATTAAACACATAAGAATAATAATCACAACTCTAATCAATGATCTAGCTATGTGTAGCACAAAAATCACATGTGATCAGAGAGTAATTAGAGAGCCTAATTAGGGAAAAATCCTTAATTACACACTCAAAAATCACTCAATTTTAGTCAAAATTTTTACAATTTCATATCAAAAGAGTGATGAATCAACCTCTAATTAGGCATACACACATATAAAGCACTTGAATTAGTAGCAAATTAGTCAAAAATTAGTGATCAATTAGTGAGAAATTAGGGGTTTTCTACCTAAATTTACTCCTAAGCACTTGATTATCCTCAAAATTTCTCCTCTAGCTTAGGCTATTGTCCCCAGAAACGGCACTGAATGTTAACTCCTTCATAGCATAGCTCCAAAGAATCAACAAAATTATCAATCCAAGGATGGTAGCGACCTGGCTAGGGCATGGAAACATCACACATGGGTGATTGTGTGAGAGAAATGAGATAGAATTGAGTGGAGAAATCACATGAGATTATCTACAATAGGAAGAAGAGAGAACTAATGAAGGGGATTAGTATATGCACACACGCTAACCCTTATGCTAATCAAGATTACTAATCATTGCATTCTCTACTAATCCTAGTGGTCACATCCGAATCACAAGCTCACCAAAGATCATGGAGTTATGATTAGAGCAATGCATGCACAAATCCTTAATCTATACACTAATCTAAACATGCACACACTACTAGAATCAAACATACAATAGACAATCAATAATTAGAGAGCGATTAGTTCTTAATCTACACCATCAAGACACTAATACACAACTTAATGAAAAGCAAGAGAAAGGCAAAAGGACTCATCTTCATTGCATGCATACAATCGGTCCATGAAGAGAGTACATGCGGCTCCATGCTTCCACCTCCATAGCCTCCTTCTTCTTCCTCTCTACTCTAAGTTTCTCTCAAAATGATCTCTCCCCTTTTCACATGAGCTACATTCAATTATATGCCTAGGGCTTTAAAAGTTATGGCCGGTTGCCCAAAGTACATGAAGTGAATAAATAGATACAACTTGGAACTCAATGCAAGCCCATGAATATATACATAGAAAATGGAAAAATAATATCCATGAGAAGGTGAAAATGGCTGCTGACGTTGGATGCATCCAACACACTCTCTCTCTCTCCCCCCCCCCCCCCCCCCCCCGGGTCTCTCTTCTCTGTCTATGTGTTGTTAACTGTGTGTGCATCGAAGCCACTGCGTTACGGGGTTAGGATACAACACTCCAAGGGCCAAGAGTGGTTGTTAGGGTAAGATTAGAAGTCTCAGAACCTCAATACTGGCATAGTTACAAATTGTACGTATTAGTTGAGATTCTCCATGGAACATTGTGAGGTTCAAGGCATGGTTGGAATAATGACTCCTTATGTGACCGTGCTAGAGTTTTTTTTCAATGCTATGTTTGAGCATAGTGAGTGAGTAGGCCTACATATCTTTTACTGATAACATTAAATGCTCTGTTCCAATCCACCTATCCCGAATGGATGTGGGTAGAACGTAAATTCAACTTGGGTCAGAACCAAGAGAATAAGGCCCTTCCGAGATTCTTGGGGGCCCTATTCACCTAGTTCTGACTCTACTCACGTCACCTATTATGACATTAGCGCACGGGACAAAACCAAGCAAATAGAGACCTTGAGGGATACTCCAGGCCCAATATTTGCTTGGTTATGACACCAAATACAGACCAATTTTGAATAGTAGTTTTGGCTTGCTCTTTCTTTCAGACATGGGGATCATAGTCCTAAAGACAGATGATGTGGGCGAGGATACATGTGAAGAAAAATCATTCACATTCTTATACAACACGCGTGCTCATCACCATGCACCAAAACTATCAAGAATGTTTAATGCAGAGTTTTCTATACAAAGGATCATAGATTTCTCATTTGAGTACCTACAAACCCATTTGCAATAGTATGAGGCAGTCATTTGTGACAATTCCATGACAATTGATGACATGAGATATGTGCACCCAGCCAACCTTTACCCTCACAAGAGTGCGGCAAGGAGACTGAATCACTGTCTAGAAAAGTGTCCCTCCAATTCACTACTTGTACAAGATAGGTGTATGAAGCACTTAAAAAAGTGTCTCTTAGTGGAATTCAACCACGGGTTTGTGTATTACTTGTACTTGTAGACGGATGGTGAGTCAGAGACTTCCCAGCCATCAACTTTTGGTATTTTCCCATTGGCACCGGAGGAAGAGGTAGAGGATGTGGAGGTGCAGTTTGACCCAGAAGAAGAGCGGGTAGAGGTATTAAAGGAAACATTTGATGTAGACTTAACTCATTCTTCTCTTGCAAATGCAACATTAGGATGCAAGCAAGAAAGCCCAAATAACGAAGTGACTTTGCCTCTGAATTGCGCTCCTAGCTTTACTATGGCGAGCGACATCCACTACATTCTGCTCACAGATATCATGCATGAGCTGAATATATGAGAGGACTACTGCCTAGCTGCAATTGCAAATTTTTGTGAGGCAGACAAGGATTTGTGGATGATGATGGAGTGGACCAGCATCTTCTTGTTGACATAGCTATCCACGACTCACAGTTCACTTCAGGGTGGCAACTGATCAAAGATACATTCGATGAAGCAAAGTCTGGGGAGGCCAATTTGCCAATAGATGAGTAGTTCCAAGCGACAACAAAACAACTCGGCTTGGAAAACATGGGTAGGCCCGTGGCACCCAAAGCAGCTCAGGTACTAAATAGTTAGTCTATTCACTTGTGGGGAAGGTCGATACTGAAAATGGACGAGAATCAGATGGTAATTTTTAAAGGCATTTAGATGATATTGGAGATGGCCTAGTGTGAAATATCATGATCAATCTTTTTGTTGACAGGTGCTACTGTATGACATTTCCTTAGAAGAGTGGGAGGCTCACGACAAGGGCTTGTCACTGAAGTACAAGGCAAGGATGCTGTGTTGTCTCACTACATCGGGTGTTTCAACCACAAAAAGGTTTGTAGAAACAATTCAAGTACTTGGCAATTGTACTCATCTCACTTACGGCCCATAAATGTTTTAATATTGTTTTGTAGATCATAATATACCACAAGGAATACTTTGAGGACAATGCAAAGTTCCCACTGTTTGCAATGAATGTTAATACAAGATTGTGTGGTGGGCACACCCTCCCACTAAACGCAAAAAGACTAATTCTGTTTGAGAAACAATTTTCTCTACGCGTTTTTGACATTGGGTATGGGTGCCAAGTACTCAGAGCCCCCTATTTCAACTCCTACACAGCTCAAGATCTGGCTGCAGGGGTTGAGGACCCGGAGAGATTAGATCCATACAACAAGTGGCTGTTTATGAGGGAAAGAAGATGCCTAATGCCCGTGGGGATGCTGCCATCAACAGAGGAACGAGCTCGTCTACGGAGCTTTCACATCAAAGAGGTATAGAGTGAGGAAGAAGAAGGTGCATCGAAGAGGATAAAAATGACGGGCTTAAAATCATCTTTTCCAAATTCCCGCTCCTGACTCGTGTCTGTCGCCACCTCGCATGGTGCTCCCCCGCATTTGAATTTCCCCAAGCCATTTGTTTCTTCTCTTTGCGGATGTGTTGTAAAGACCGTGTAATTTCTGAACTCTTAAGAAGCTCCTTCTACCTTGCTCTATGAATAAGTCGTCTATAAGTCCATTGGTGTAACTCTAATAGGCTATTGGCCTTATCCTTTCCTCCCTCATGTCTAGTGTGCTTAAAGACTCTCTCTCTCCCCTATTTTCTTTGCATGCAATTATCTGTCTGCATGCAATCTCTCTCTCTCTCTCTCTCTCTCTCTCTCTCTCTCTCTCCCCTATTTTCTTTGCATGTAATTATCTGTCTGCATACTCTCTCTCTCTCTCTCTCTCTCTGTGTGTGTGTGTGTGTGTGCGTCTCTATTGATCACAACAGTGGGTATTGATTGCTAGGGGTAGCTAAGGCAGAGTCCCACAAGTCTTACGCAGGTTATAGGGCAGGTTGTCTTAAAAGTGCTTTTGGGTGGTATGTAGGGCACGAGGGTACATGCATGTTATAGGGAAAGAAGGCCAAGTAACTAGGCTGACTGTGTATCTCCTCTCCTTACATATATATTTCTAATAGAAATATATAACTAGACAACATGATTATTTCGAAGCTCGTTATTTCTAGCTCGGGTGTTTTAGCTCGTTGAACTAACATACCCATGAAAATGGACTCTTTGTAGTGCACCAAAGGACTCATCTCCTTTGCCATGGCGTATAGTTGTTTCTCATCGATTTTCTGTCTTGTACCATTGGCTCAAGAATAGTCTTCGATACTATTTCTATTGCCACACACATCTAGACTTTCTTATTGATGGTAAAAAACAAGTACCCTTTTCACCATTTCTTTGGTTTTGTCTATGAGAGATTTTGATGTGCCATTGTGAATGTCATGGGAGGTATGCCTTGATGAATTAACAACCTATTGCATGTCTCATTCAACAAAAGCACATAGTGCGCAAAACATTCACAAATTTAAATGCATAGTGTAACATTGGAACAAAAGTGATATACTACTTTGCCTGATGGAGTACAAAATACATTCACAAATTTCAATGCATACTGCAGCCTTGGAACAAAAGTGACATCCTACTTTTCTTGATGAAGTTTCACACACCTTACCGAGTGTTGGTTCCCTCAACAAACTACTGCAAAAGTGTACACAATTAGAATACCCATAATTTAGAAGTTTTGGGCAAACCTCATTGATGCACTTAAAAGAACCAACGTAATGTATTTGTCGTACAAACCCAAAGAATACTATGTTGGAGATTTGTGTCTTTGTCTAGAGATGAGGGTCATATTGATGTTCCATTAAATCCATTGCATGCACTTTCCCTTGGTCGGTGGGAACTCAAAAATGATCGTTGCCATTGTAACTCTTGGGAATCTTTGTCACCTTTACACTAAGATCAATGTCGGATATGATCTTTGTTAAGGTGTTCTATGTCATATGGAGCACTCAACAATTACATCTCCTCCACTAGAGAGTTTGAACAATAGGGTACAAGAAATCAAACTCTATCCTAGAGAATTTTACAATAGGAATAGATGCAAATGACTCTCCTTGATGAGTGTATTCCATCAAGGTTTTGGCTATAAGATGTTGGTGCTTTGTACACCCCGGCTGTCGAACGGGCCAAAAGGTGAAGCCTATAGTTTTCTATATTTTATTGTGTTATGGATGTCGGCTACAAAGTATCGTGGCCAACGAGATTTTCAAAGATTCTCCTCCTCTCCAAAAGTAATATCAAAATGGTCAAAGTGCATGAGGATTTCTTCATGGCATGTGTGCCACATTTTTTTGAAAATATATGTGAGGATGGTCTTACCTGATGATGTCAGGCAGTGTTTGACCGTTGAACAATAATTTTGTCATTTTTTGTGAAGCCGACTATGATCACGCTTTGTGTCCATGCAAAGGTTGAATGTAAAGTGCAAAGATTTTTGTGCAAGTGCTATGCAAAATAAAACTTTTAAATTATTTGGGAAAATGTTCCCCAATTTCTACTCCTTCATTGTGGCTTCCTTTGTATGGTTGTTTCTTCATATTTTCAAGAGATTGGCTCTTGAATGACGGTTGTGACAATGGTTGAAGGAGTCCATGGGAGTGTACTCTTGTAAAGAGTATTGTTTTTAGACAAAAATGAGCTACTTGTGTAGTTTGACTCAGTGAAGGTCGTGGTAGGCTAAGGATGGTGTTGACCGGCCTATAAACCAATGCTGAGCTTTTGACAGAGAGGGATGAGGTGTGTGATGGCGAGAGAGTGCAAATCCTAGGCTGGTGAGCAATCAATGACGAGCATGTCTGGAGCAAATAGCGCATTAATTGCAGGATTGTTGAGCTAGCCAAAAAATGGGCATGAATGGATGGGGCCGTGGATGCAGCAATGCTTGAACAAAATGTAAGCATATGAATCAATAGAATTGTTTCATGGAGCTAACCCAACAAATTTCTGTCAATGGGGAGTAGCAACTGCAAAGAAAATTTGGGCTAAGGTTATTGATTGAGGTTGCAAGTCTGATGAGAGAGGATTGAGGGTTGTGGACCAAGGATGAGCATATGCAGAGTGATGATCAACAATGTGTCAAGTAGCAGGTGAGGCAACATCGTACTGAGGTGTTGCTTACTCCCAAGATGGGGGGAGAGTCCACCACACCTTTAAAAATGAAGTTCCCCCAAGTGACTTCAAGGTCAGACCCGAACTCGCTATAAAATTGACTTGATACCTCTTGGATTTTACCCACCAGCAAGCACCCGACAAGCCTTGAGCTGCTAGCAACCTCCGACTCTTTAAGTAAAGTAACTAGCCTTTAATGCTTAAGGCTTCACACACACACACACACACAAGAGTCTCTTGAGGTGCTACAAGAGAAACCAGAGAGCAAAAGGTTGCACCAATTATGCAAAATAAATTAACAATCAAATGCACATATGAGATTTGATTACAAAAAAACGGATAGTCAACGGGTTGCTCTTGACCTGACCTTCTCTCACACACAATTTATGCTACAAGATCACGTGAGTGGAAAGACTAATTTAGGGTGGTCATTATGCAAAAACACAATAATTGCAATGAAGATAATGCAGAAAATTAACACATAAGTGCTACTTCCTCCTCTTTCAATTGCCAAATGGTAGTCGAGCTACTCATGCCCAAATGGCAATTAGAGAGTGGAATTAAAAGGACACTTAATCTAATGGAGATTAGTAAGCTTAGACGTAAACCATTGGCTCTGATACCACATGTTCAAGAATTGCACTATAGAAAAAATACAAGTGATTTGTTCATGGAGAGAAAAATAGTATACTAGAGTTTGATTATTGATATATATGAAAAATGGATGCATGCTATATAGGCTTGAGGTAGATCTTTATGCTTACTTCATGGATAAGGAATGAGAGAGGTCAATGATTAGCCCCCAAAAAAAAAGCAAGTGGAGAACCTGTATGCTTCATTTTGGGGTTGTTTTGACTAATCTCTTGGCTTCGTATACAATTAGAGCAAGTGTAGAAAACTCCCATGGGCCATATAATAATGTGTGGGTATTATTTATAAAAAACTAGGCATGCATAAGTGGCTAGGGAGAGGTCCCATAGTAGGTGCAAAGTATGTCATGCACATCTCCAACACCGACACAGTCCAAACTTAGCACTAGCATTGGCAATGTCCCCCATTGGAATGTATTATATGTCGAGGTCACTACCAATGTGTTTACCTTAGCTGCAAAGTTCTTATTGCCACACATGGTGCAGCTATGCTGGCATGTGAAGCAAACCACCTGGCACTTGTCACCAAAGAGGCTCGTGTGTGAAATTTTTTTCATCTCTATAGCATCATCCTTTGAATGTTCTCATGCATGTATATTGCTATCAAATATTTCACAAATTTAGAAAGTCCTAAACCATTTCTCTATGAGTTTCATGATATGTATGGTTTTGTTTTTGTTTTAATCATCATAAATCATGTTGCAGGTTGAGATGTTGATGTTGTAAGGTATGAGATTTGTCCTAGAGTCACTGGAGTATGAGTGAATGAGAGAAGAGGTGGAATTATCCAACATGTAATAGTGCAAATCTGTATAACTACTTAATGCTTCTTTCATGAATAAACAATCATTCAAGGTTTGTATTACATTTTTGTTTATGGTGAGCTTGTGATGGGCTAGAAAACTACTCAAGATTGTGTTTATGAGTCCAAGTTAATCTATCTTGGAACCTAATTCGCTTAAGTAGAAATCTAGCTCTCACACACACTCACACGTGTGCTTTATGTTTGTGTATCATCCACCCTAGCTAGCACGTTCCCATTCTCATCAAGTGGTATCAAAGCCATGGTGTGCTAGCTAGGATTATTGATATGCATTTTTGTGTTAGTGATTAGCATCTCCATTAGAGTGATTCATATTTCTTAATCATTGTTACGTTCCATTGGAATTTTCCATAACTAGTTGCATCTCTCACTAATTAAGCCCTAATCTAGCTATGTGTGGGCATGTCCTTGGCACATCCAAGAGGCCACTACCCTCCATGGCTAGGTAGGCTTGATTAGGGAGAGGATTAGTGTCCAGTTATTGAATTTCTAGTCATTTTTTGTGACAATTTTCTAGTTGTTTGCATCTTCCATTAATCTCTCTGATTTTAGATTCACTACGCATTGCTCACCTCATCCTAAAGTGCTCCTTGCAAGGTTTCCATAGAGCCTTCAAGCTCTAAATTATGATCCCAGGAGCCCCTCCAATCAGCATCCCCAACTTAGCCTATATTTAGTTGTGTGTGAGTTTTGTGTGTGTGTGTGTGTGTGTGTGTGTAAGGTCTCCGACCCCGAGCTAAAAGAACACCATTGTACCATAAATCAAACATAATGGAAAAAGTTACTATTTTTAACAGGTTTCCAAAATCTATCGATGCCATGATGTTTAGAATGTCATAAAGCTTTCAAAAGTGAATTAAAATAATTTTTCTGGAAATTTTCCAAAAATAGTAAGTTTTTGGTCACCCGACCCATCAGTTTTGACCATCTCGAAAAACTGCACCCGTACCCCAAATTTGAAACAAATGCATTTCGGACGTCGGGGGCTGCTAAATATGGCAGGTACCCACGTAAATACACCTTAGTTAGAGCTTAGTATAGCAAGTTCCGTCATTAAATTCTGATTCGTATTGCCCGTCTTAGGTTAAAATTGAATTTTCCTAAAGTTGTGCGGGGAGGCACCGGGACTCGGGGGCTGTGTGGAAACTGGCTCCATGCCACTGCAGACTGAGTTTGGCAGTAAGAGGGCGCCCTCACACACTCACAGGGCTCGTGGGCTACTTTCCATGCAAGAGAGAGAGAGAGAGAGAGAGAGAGAGAGAGAGAGAGAGAGAGAGAGAGAGAGAGAGAGAGAGAGAGAGAGAGAGAGAGAGAGAGAGACTAAGTGAGCTCTTGAGCAGGTTGGGACACTTGGTAAGTATGCAACTAGAGCTGCCATGCATGAAGTGAGTACTCCTCTAAATGCATATAGCAGGCAAATCGAAATTTTCAGCTTGTGAGCCTATACAAGAGCATGCTCACACACACACAAGCACACATATATGCTCACACACACACTAAGTACACACACACACACACACACTCCTACACACACACACACACACACACACACACACACACACACACACACACACACACACACACACACACACACACACATTGAGGAGGTGTTGCCGACAGACATAGTCTTTGGAAGAGGAGCTAGGAGGGAAGGTGTTGCCCATTTCTCGTCTCAAGGAGGCCCTTGCATCATAATTTCGAGAGAAATTCAGCTGTAACCTCGGTAATTTTTGATTTACTTCATGCTTGTTGCAATTCCCTCTCTAATATCCTCTTAATTCCGCATCTAGTATGCATAATCATAGTCAAAATACTCATTAGATACTCT
The DNA here is from genome assembly GCF_014529385.1 of Adiantum capillus-veneris. Taxonomy (NCBI): domain Eukaryota; kingdom Viridiplantae; phylum Streptophyta; class Polypodiopsida; order Polypodiales; family Pteridaceae; genus Adiantum; species Adiantum capillus-veneris. The sequence goes on along the minus strand of NC_140946.1, from coordinate 12,074,401 downwards.
CTAATTCTCCGTATCGATGATCTATTGCATAAATCTTAATCTAATCAATAAGCATGCAAGCAATTAGTCACTCTTAATCATAGTTTAATGCATGTTTAAGGAATCATCCACTAGTCACCGCTATGATTAAAAATCAAGTCAGCTTTAAGGTGGGAATGGTCCATTGCATTCTATTACTCCATAATGTGTAAATAATTAAATTAGAATCAATTGCTCATGGATTAGGATTTAATCAGGGGAAATTAATCCATCATTAATCCTTAGGAAGGGAGAAATCATCTCATCTATGCATACATTAAATCTGCAATTCTCTACTTGCATTAAGAAGTGATTAAGCACGTCTATTTCATCTCTAGTAGATTTGATTAAGTAAAAATCTGAATTTCATAATTATGTAGGCCAAGTAATTAACCTTAGGGCCTATTCCCATAGAACAAGTATGGTGCTATCGGGATTCTCTATGTCTTGAAGTAAGTCTAACCTCTCGTACAAGGGGATTTGCTTATTGAAACTAATCCGTCATCATGGTTGTATGTTACTCTTGAATGTTAGCTCTCCTTTTCCAAGTTGTCAATTAAGTAGTGAGTATAAAATGGCCACGGTAAAGAGAACTCGTTTTGGTGGTTCCCACGACCGGGAGGCGGGGACAAGCAACACTAATGGAAAGGGAAAAGCTCCCATGGTCGACGAAGTACCGGCCATCTCGCGGAGCAATGACGAGGAAATTGTGGAGGAAGGTCAAGTTTTAATTCAAGTTGGTTAAAGCAACATTGCATTCGATAAGGTAGGATGAAAAACACATTTCCCAACATGTTGGAAATCAACAAAAACCATGGCATTTAAATTAATTGTATTTTAGATTCAAGTAGGAAAGAATGCTTTCGGAATATACTGTCCGAAGTAGGAAAGATTGGTTGCTAGGAAAAATTTAGCTCAGCTAGTTCATTTTCAATTCCAATGTTGATCTAGTCCGAACCCCCTCTTGATCACAGGGGGCAGCTAGCGAAGTTATTTGCAGGAGCTAGAGTTCCTGGTTAAGGGCTCTTGAATCCACGACTGCTGGTTAAGCGGTGGACAACCTAGTTGTATGGGCAACTAGGCGACAACGGGTGGAGTAAACACTCGCTTTGGGATTTCGTGCCTCTAGACCATTGGAACTTTAAATGAATGACATTTTAAGTGAAGTTTTACTAGAATTACTGTCATGGTGCCGCTTTGCAATACTATTTGAAGGGCTGTCCTAACGAACCTTGTGAATCGGAACTTAATCAAAGAACTTATATGTTGAACAACCATTGTGGTAGTAATTAGGACACACAAAGAAGTGTGAGTGTGGGGGTGGAAAGTGGGGGCTTGGCTCGCGTTGCCAATGCCTGTGAGAAGGGTGGTCCCGATTGGTTGGGAACTCTCCGTCCCCATTGTATAAATCGACGCTAGTATTACTCATTTCCCCAAGAGCGGCGAAGCCTCAAGTGTACGTGCCTATGAAACATGGGAAAAAAGGCACTCGGGACTTCTCTCCTCTTGGAAGGTGGGTCTTAGGATCGCTAGATAAGTTAATCACGCTTCCCCTGTGGGGTGGAACTAGATCTCGATGCTAGTAGGCTCGAACTCGGCTCACTTTGTGATGAGAGAGCTTCCGCTAGATGAACCATAAACCACTTTGTTTTCTTCCACTGTAGATCTAGTGGCCACCAGGTTTACCATGAGATCCGTCATTTGAGACGACGTGGTGGGGACCTCACACCTGGTATCAGAGCTAAGCTTAGGTTAGACTGGAAAATAAAGTCGTATTGTTTGAATATTTAAAAGGAGCTAAGGGTATATAGGTAGCTGATCCGAATTCCTTGCATTGGTGTTGCAGGAAGACCCCGTGCTAGAATATTGGAAGTTCCAAGTGTTTGAGCTTATTTACAAACAAGCTCGACGATCCCCAGTTTACCAATTCAGGCGAGATGTCATGGAGATGCTGCTGAAGGTTCATACATCGCACTCCAGTCGCATCGATAGAGGATGGAGGCTCGATTGGACACATGAAGGAGGGGTTTACTACATCAACGCTCGGAAGCTAGGATGCCTGGCTGTTGATTTGAAGAAAATACGTTGGGGAGAAGAATTGAGGGTGGTGCAGATATTCTACTTGCTGCCTGCACGTACGGACATGACTGTCTCTGATGACACCAATCAAATCCTCAACGCGTGGATTTTGGAGAAGGTCACTAATGTAATCCCAACAAACAGAGTTAGAACTTTTGGAGTACCAAAAGAATTATCCCAACTCGACACCATAGTTTACTATCCACTCAAAGATGAGTATAGGAACTACTTCACGAATGAAGTAGAGTATCATGTGAACCTGACAACACAACCTACTAGGCGTATCTTATAAGCATTCCAAAAAGCCATGTAATAAATTGATCATGAGTTATCCTAAACCTTGAGGGGTTTCAATTGTAATAAATCTTCATCAATAAAGTGTTTTTGTCTCTGAGTCTCTGTCTCTTGATAAAGTGGGATCTTGAATTTTATTTAAGTCTTGAGTCTATTTGAAATCCAAGTAATCGTATCAAGAATCTCGTGTAACCCATGTAGGCACCGCCTGCTGCTCTCTACTCGACGGCGCAAGAAAAGAAGCTCCTTTTTAAGCAAGCCCAACCTCGACTCTTTAAGGGCGAGGGGGCAAATGTGGAAAGAGATGCGGAAGTATGGATGGAGGCTATGGACAACTATTTCGAAGCTGCGGGAACCCAACCCATGAATCGAACCATGCTTGCGATGTTTTTCTTGTCTGGCGATGCCAAGATATGGTGGAAGCAACATTACAGGGACTTGGATATCAAGGGATCTTCCCAGTCATGGGAAGACATCAAGGCTGCTGTGATGGAGCGATACTTACCACCCGCTCACAAAGCCTTGAAGATGAATGAGTTTTTCTCACTTCGACAACTGACTTCTTCCGTCGAAGAATACTACTCGAAGTTTATCACACTTCGGAGATATGCTCCTAGGATGACATTGGAACAGCAAGTAGCACGGTTCTGCCAAGGACTTATCGACCCCTTGAACAACTGACTAGAAGATCTCATGCTAGCAACTCTACAAGATGCCTTGCTAAGGGCCAAACCGTTAGCTAAAGAGATTCAGAGGACTACCCAAGATAGTCAATACTATTTGTCAAAGAGGGCCAGGCTAGACAACTGGAGTAATAGACCAATCAACCCTGCATACGACCATCGTCCGGTAGTAGCTACTACGGGAGTTAGGTCTTCGAGCGAGCTCAACGGAGCGAGCTTTGGAGCGAGTTTTTTTTTCTTTTTTTTTTTTGGAGTGCCGCCCTTTCTACCTCCTCTTGCCGCCCATGTGCTTCCTCCTTTTCCCTTCTTCCTCCTCCTCAGCCTCCTCCTCCAAAATCTTTCCTCTCCTCCACCTCGTCTCTCCATCTACTCCTCTAACCACCTTCCCTTCCTCTAGCTCCTCCTCTAGAAACCACCATCCCTTCCCTAAAGTCCTCCTATCTCCTACTCCCTTCTTCCTCTCTCTTTTCTTAGTCGCTCTATAACCCCTCTCCTTATCCCTCTCTCTCTCTCTCTCTCCCCCTTTTCCACCTTTCTTTGTCCAAGCTTCTGCCCCACCCCCCATCCCAACTCCAAAAACCAAACCAGCCTTCACCCAGGCATGCGTAACTAGTGCTAAATCCCTCCTTTATGATTGATGCAGGTTTCCAAGGATGTGCATGGACGCTCTCGGTTCATCCCCAAGTGCAAGGCGAAGGGCACCTTTGTACCCCTTCATTTTGTCAACCACTTGCTTGATATCAAAAATCTCACCTCTTTCTTTAGCTTGTTTTTCTTTGGGCTTGGCTTTTCCACCACTCCCCTATGGGATGAATGCATGTTTAGTTGGGCTTTTGATCCCCCTTTGAAAGTAACTCTCTGTAATGCGAAGGAAGTTTTCACCTCTCTCACACCCCATGAATGCTTTTGTAATTTGGAAAACACCGCACAACATGTAATTTCCACGAACTTTTGTGATTTTATGAGTACCTCTCTTGCTCATCTTTGTGGCCACGGTCTTGGTCACATACCAACTAAGCCACCTAATTTCATAGAAGCATTTGAGGAGCTAAATCAAGCACTCTTATATCTCATAAAATCCGGTTGCATCACTCTACCTTCTGGCCTAACACTTGCAAAATTAACTAATGCGTTCTCAGCTTATTGTGGGAAGTTCCTCCCTTCTAAAATACAACACCACATCCATAATGATCTCACAAGAGAAATCAAAGAACTAAGGAACAAATTCTTTATTACTAGCATCGACAAGACTCCGAACAATATGATTATCATTTGTAAGGCCTTTGTTCTTCTTGAAGCCCAAAAACGCCTACAAGGCAACGATTTTACACCATCTCCTCTAGGGATCGAGGGAGTTACCTCCCTTGTGCTAACATTTCTTTCTCAATACACCTTTCCAGAACACCACTCCCTCCCCTACCTTACCGGCATATACAAACTTCATAAGGCCTCTTTTAGATGGATTACATGTGGGGCTAACTGTTGCTAATCAGAAATTTCTACACTTATGGCTTGCTTGCTAAAAACTTGTCTACCACTTCTCAAGGAACGGGCCAAAAAACTTAATAACAAAGCGCTTTTATGTCACCATGTTCATTTACAATCTTGGTGGATTGTAGATTCGGTTTACGATTGCATCCTCAACCTCCCCTCTCATGCAACACAATTCTATTCAGGGGATGTGAAAAGATGCTTCGAGAACATCCCACATGCAGGGGTACAAAGCCTCATCCATCATCTTACCTTGTTAATCTCCCATGCCTTCTCCGCATCTCTAGAAACGTTCATCTCTTTCAAAAGATTCCCATCGAGTTGCATAGAGGGTACTTGGTCTTCCTATAGATACAAATCAAGCCTTTCATTTAATCTCAAGGAAGTACTCCAACTTAACGATTGGCTCATTAATAATATGTTTTTACATTGTCAAGGGAAAATATATAGGCAAACCAACGGAATCCCAATGGGACTTGCATGCTCCCCACTATGGTGCAATCTCTACCTCCACTCCCTAGAGTTTGAGTTCCTCTCTAACACTCTCAACACACATAATGCTAAAGAGATTCTCTCAACTTTAGGCCATCCCTTTAGATATTACAACGATATCTTACTCATAAACTCTACAAACCCATCATTCTTCATAGAGCAACACAATATCTACCCCAGTTGCTTACCCATTGAAACCACCTCTGGTAACTCTACCAAATTTCTAAACCTCCATCTGTATACCCAATTTGGCTATCTCACAAAAAGCCTCACGCCAAAAGAAGATAAAATCCCATGCACACCCATAAGATACCTCAAACGATCCAGCAACCGACCAACTGAATGGGCACATAAGGTCATTATCTCACAGCTCAAACCAATACTCTATTGTAACTCCAACGCTACGGAAGCCGCTAAAGACATTAAAATGCTTGTGGACTCTTTTTGTAAAAATGGTTTTGAATGAGCTAAACTTTGGAGACTTGTGAGAAGATTCCTTTCAGATTTTTCAGCTTCAAAATTCTCATGCCACCCAACTCTCTTCTTGGACTTGCTAGATTTTGGAGGGCACTAGGACCCTTTTGGGGGGCCTAGTGCCCCCTTTGGGACAAATCCTCATCCTTCCTAGTGCGGGTGGAGGAGGGTCTCTCTCTCTCTCTCTCTCTAGCATAAAAACCACCTCTAAAGACTAATCTAGTGCACACATTAGAGCCTAGACCAAGAGGCTTATAAGGTTACAAGATTTTGGATGGAAGTATCTTTTACTTCAACCTCACCCCCCAATTTATATATATATATATATAAAAGACTCCACTACCCCCACTCCACCCCTCCCTAACCGTGCACCCTTTGGGCTTCCCTCTCTTTGTTTTTGAGGTTGCACTCTTCTTTCTCTCTAGCCTATAAATATAGAGGTTTGGTTGTCCATTTCAAGGTGACATTTTTTCACAAACAAGCTGTCAAAAAAAGAGAAATCTCACCACACCCTCTCACCACTCTACTCAAATGGAATCTTCCTCTCAGGTTTGTAGCTTACTTTTGCTTTTGATTGTTCTTTTTTAACTTGACATCTATGACATGTAGGATTATCCTATGACACCTTCCTTCCACCATTTTTTACTAACATTTTTATGTTTGTTTTGATGGTGATGGTGACATGTAACAGGATCTTCCTTTGGCTAAAACATTGCAATCTAGCTCAAGCTACCAAAGTTTAAGCTTTTCTCTCTCTCCATTGTTTGTAAATAAGCATTTTTTAATTATAATGGCTTCCAATAAGAGTTCTATTGAGCATTCCTAACCTCTGTGTTTTAATGGTAAAAGTGGATCTTCATTTTGTAATTTCCTCGTAACCTACTCTCTCTCTCGTGCTGTCTTCCCTCTATGCGTCTCTCTCTCTCTCTCTCTCTCTCTCTCACCACCCCTCTCTCTCGTTGTCTCCCCCTCCCACCCCCTACCCCCCCCCCACTCTCTCTCTCTCTCTCTCTCTCTCTCTCTCTCTCTCTCTCTCTCTCTCTTGCCCTCCCTCCCTTCCTGGAGTGAGCTTCACCCCTCTCTCCCCCACGTCTTCTGTGTGTGTGTGTGTGTGTGTGTGTGTGTGTGTGTGTGACCCCTTGCCTTCCCTCCCTTCCTGGAGTGAGATTCACCCCTCTCTCCCCCATGTCTTCTGTGTGTGTGTGTGTGTGTGTGTCTCACACACACACACACACACACACACACACACACACACACACACTAGGACGAGAGGGAAGGGTAGACTCTCTCTCTCTCTCTCTCTCTATCTCTGTCTCTCTCTCTGACACATATACATACACACACTAGGACGAGAGGGACGGGTGGCAAGGGTAGAGAGAGAGAGAGAGAGAGGGTGCAGAGAGCTATTTAAAAAAAAAAGCACTAGCAGTATCTCTAGTGCCTCCGTTTTTTTGTAAAAGAGGGAGAGGGGGGGAGAGAAAGAGAGAGTGATAGCGGGAGAGGGGCATTGGGAGGGAGAGAGAGAGAGATCAAGAGAAGAGGGGTGGCAGGTGGAGAGAGAGTAGGAGACTGGGAGGGAGAAAGAAAGCGAGCACCGGGGGGGGGGGGGGGGAGGTTGTACAGGGTGAGCCCGTCTTTCTTTAAAAAAAAAAACAATACACTTCACCTCTCTCCCTCAGAATTTTGTCGCCCCCTTCTCTCTCTCTCTCTCTCTCTCTCTCTCTCTCTCTCTCCCCCTTATCGATCTATCTCTCTCCCACTGCATCTTCCTTTTTTTTTCTCTGCCTCTTGTCACATTGTCGCTTTTTGAGTCCCTCCAATCCTAATGACAAATGAAATGAAATGCTATGTTAACTGTCATCAAAAGGCGAAAATGACCCATGCGACCAAAATGATACATTCTTGGTGGATCTAATACAATGTCTGGGTACAAAATAAAATGAGAAAGAAGGGGAGAGAGAGAGAGAGAGAGAGAGAGAGAGAGAGAGAGAGAGAGAGAGGGGGGAGAGGGGTCCGCAAGGGAAGGGAAGGTTTGGGCACACCGGGGGGGGGATTGTGAGAGGGGAGAGTGGAGTGTAGTTATTTTTTTTTAAAAGGGAAAGAAAGGAAAAAACCATGCAAAGCAATATCGACCTCGCTATTGCTTTGCATGGTTTTTTTATATTTTTTTTGGGGGGCCTAAGCACTCCTCTCTCTTCCTTTCTTTCCCTTAAAAAATAAAAAAAACTACACTCCACTCCCCCCTCTCTCTCTCTCCCCCCCCCCCCCCCCCCCCCTTCTCTCTCTCTCTCTCTCTCTCTCTCTCTCTCTCTCTCTCTCTCTCTCTCTCTCTCTCTCTCTCTCTCTCTCTCTCTCACTGCAAGTTCGAGAGTCTGAGTACCACACACTTCTAAAGTGCTCAGCTTTTGGTCACATGTAAACTTACTTCCTTCACATTTTCAGTCATGACCTAGACCTACACACTGTCCTCTCCCAGCCATAGTGTGGGCTCTCCATTGCGACTCTCATCACCACAATTTTGGACCATCAAGAATCACTCATCAGCGACACAAATACTACATCACATGTAACTTTGGTCCCATATGTCATACGATAAAAAAATCTATCTATCTACCTCTCCCTCCCCCGCTGGCCCCTCCCTTCCCTCTCTCTCTCTCTCTCTCTCTCTCTCTCTCTCTCTCTCTCTCTCCCCTTGTTCCCTCTGATTTTCCTTTGTACCCATGCATTGTATTATATCCACCAAGACTGTATCAGTTTGGTCTCATATGTCATTTTTACCTTATGAAAATCCTTAATACAGCATTTCATTCCATTTCGTTTCATTTCTCTCTAGGGTTGGAGGGACTCAAGGGGGGGTGGTGTGGTGGGAGTAAAGAGAGAGAAAAGGAATAGGGGGTGGGGAGAGAGGTGGCAAGTGGAGGGGGGCAGAGAGAGAGAGGGATAGGGAGAGCAAGATAGGAGGACATATATATATATATTTATTTATTTATAGAGAGAGAGAGAGGGGGGGGGGGGGGGGAGGATCGGAGCTAGGGAAGAGGGCGGACACTGGGGGCCAGAGAGAGGACAGAGGTGGGATGGAGAGGGAGAGAGAGAGAGAGAGAGAGAGAGAGAGAGAGAGAGAGAGAGAGAGAGAGAGAGAGAGAGGAATGGGTTGGAGGGATCATGAGAGGGAGAGAAGGGGAGTGGTGAGAGGGTCTGATTTTTTTTTAGAAAACCAAAGGCATTAGCAAAATCGCTAATGTTTTAGGTTTTTTTAGAGAGACAGAGAGAAAGAGAGGAGAATTTTAACGTTATAGAAAAGTACACACACATATGTGTGTGTGTGTGTGTGTGTGTATATATATATATATATATATATATATATATAGAGAGAGAGAGAGAGAGAGAGAGAGAGAGAGAGAGAGAGAGAGAGAGAGAGAGAGAGAGCTCCAGGAAGGGAGGGAAGGAAAGGGGGAGAGAGGGAGAGAGGGGAAGTGGGGGGGGGGGGGGGGGGGAGAGAGGAGAGAGAGAGAGAGGAGAGAGAGAGAGAGAAGGGGGGGGTAGGGGGTGGGAGGGGGAGACAACAGAGAGAGGGGTGGCGGGCAAGAGAGAGACACATGCACAGAGGGAAGAGAGCAGGAAGAGGAGAGAGAGAGAGAGAGAGAGAGAGAGAGAGGAGTTCCTTGGCTACTCCACTGGAGAGAGGGGCGGCAATTGGTGGTGGTAGTGGTAGGAGTAGGGGCGGCACATGGTGGTAGTAAGTTAGCACCACTAACCACTAGTGGTGGGCTAGGGTGGTGGGTAGTGATGGTTGCTAAGGGGCGGCAATGGGAGGTAGTGGTGGTGGGATGAAAAAAAAAAAAAGCTCGCTCCAAAGCTCGCTTCGCTGAGCTCGCTCCTTAACCGTCCCCCTACTACAACAGCTACCGAGTCTCCCAATATAAGATGCTTTGAGTGCCAGGAGTATGGACATTACAAAAGCCGATGTCCAAAAAGGATTTCCCAAACATCCGGTGCTAATAATGTACCTCTGAACGTCAACGGGCGAGGTCAACCAAACGGAAGAGGAGGCCGAGGACGAGGAAACATAGGACAAGGAAGCTGAGCTTTAACTAATGCCGCAGTGAGACAACCAACTGTGGGTGACAAAGCTGATGAGAGAGAAGCTCTGTATGCTGCAACTGCTAATCCTAATGAGCAATAATTCAAGCACCAGGATCTCATCAAAGTTCAGCAGAATAAGACGCATAAAGCTAAAGACCATTCTATTATCAAAGGATGTCTTTACTTTAGACAAAGGATATATGTACCTAAGTAGTTAGCATAGAGTTTATCCAGATGTATTCTTGAGATGAGGACATCTCAAATTTTTCACGTTGGGGAGGATGTAAGGTCTCCGACCCCGAGCTAAAAGAACACCATTGTACCATGAAACAATCATAATGGAGAAAGTTACTATTTTTAGCAGTTTTTCAAAATCTGCCGATGCCATGATGTTTAGAATGTCATAAAGCTTCCAAAAGTGAATTAAAATAATTTTTGTGGAAAATTTACAAAAATAGTAAGTTTTTGGTCATCCGACCCGTCAGTTTTGGCCGTCTCGAAAAACTGCACCCGTACCCCAAACATGAAAAAAATGCATTTCGAACGTCGGGAGCTGCTAAATATGGTAGGACCCAGGTTAATACACCTTAGTTAGAGCTTAGTATAGCAAGTTCCGGCATTAAATTCTGATTCGTATTGCCCGTCTTAGGTTAAAATTAAATTTTCCTAAAGTTGTGCGGGCAGGCACCGGGACTCGGGGGCTGTGTGGAAACTGGCTCCAGGCCACTGCAGACTGAGTTTGGCAGTAAGAGGGCGCCCTCACACACTCACAAGGCTCGTGGGCTACTTTCCATGCAAGAGAGAGAGAGACTAAGTGAGCTCTTGAGCAGGTTGGGACACTTGGTAAGTATGCAACTAGAGCTGCCATGCATGAAGTGAATACTCCTCTAAATGCATATAGCAGGCAAATCGAAATTTTCAGCTTGTGAGCCTATACAAGAGCATGCTCACACACACACAAGCACACATATATGCTCTCACACACACACACTAAGTACACACACACACACACACACACACACACACACACACACACACACACACACACACACACACACACACACACACACACACACACACACACACATTGAGGAGGTGTTGCCGACAGACATAGTCTTTGGAAGAGGAGCTAGGAGGGAAGGTGTTGCCCATTTCTCGTCTCAAGGAGGCCCTTGCATCATAATTTCGAGAGAAATTCAGCTGTAACCTCGGTAATTTTTGATTTACTTCATGCTTGTTGCAATTCCCTCTCTAATATCCTCTTAATTCCGCATCTAGTATGCATAATCATAGTCAAAATACTCATTAGATACTCTCTAATTCTCCGTATCGATGATCTATTGCATAAATCTTAATCTAATCAATAAGCATGCAAGCAATTAGTCACTCTTAATCATAGTTTAATGCATGTTTAAGGAATCATCCACTAGTCACCGCTATGATTAAAAATCAAGTCAGCTTTAAGGTGGGAATGGTCCATTGCATTCTATTACTCCATAATGTGTAAATAATTAAATTAGAATCAATTGCTCATGGATTATGATTTAATCAGGGATTCTCTATGTCTTGAAGTAAGTCTAACCTCTCGTACAAGGGGATTTGCTTATTGAAACTAATCCGTCATCATGGTTGTATGTTACTCTCGAATGTTAGCTCTCTTTTTCCAAGTTGTCAATTAAGTAGTGAGTATAAAATGGCCCCGGTAAAGAAAACTCATTTCGGTGGTTCCCACGACCGCGAGGCGGGGACAAGCAACACTAATGGAAAGGGAAAAGCTCCCATGGTCGACCAAGTACCGGCCGTCTCACGGAGCAATGACGAGGAAATTGTGGAGGAAGGTCAAGTTTTAATTCAAGTTTGTTAAAGCAACATTGCATTCGATAAGGTAGGATGAAAAACACATTTCCCAACATGTTGGAAATCAACGAAAACCACGGCATTTAAATTAATTGTATTTTATATTCAAGTGGGAAAGAATGATATCTGAATATACTATTTGAAGTAGGGAAGATTGGTTGCTAGGGAAAATTTATCTCAGCTAGTTCATTTTCAATTCCAATGTTGATCTAGTCCGAACCCCCTCTTGATCACAGGGGGCAGCTCGCGAAGTTATTTGCAGGAGCTAGAGTTCCTGGTTAAGGGCTCTTGAATCCACGACTGCTGGTTAAGCGGTGGATATCCACGACTGTTGGTTAAGCGGTGGAAGTCCTCGACTGCTGGTTAAGCGGTGGACAACCTTGTTTTATGGGCAATTAGGCGACAACGGGTGGAGTAAACACTCTCTGGGGGATTTCCTGCCTCCAGAGCATTGGAACTTTAAATGAATGAGTTTTTGAGTGAATTTTTACTAGAATTACTGTCTTGGTGCCACTTTGCAATACTATTTGAAGGGCTGTCCTAACGAACCTTGTGAATCGGAACTTAATCAAAGAACTTATATGTTGAACAACCATTGTGGTAGTAATTAGGACACACAAAGAAGTGTGAGTGTGGGGGTGGAAAGTGGGGGCTTGGCTCGGGTTGCCAATGCCTATGAGAAGGGTGGTCCCGATTGATCGGGAACTCTCCGTCCCCATAGTGTTATAAATCGACGCTAGTATTACTCATTGCCCCAAGAGCGGGGGAAGCCTCAAGTGTACGTGCCTGTGAGACATGGGGAAAAAGGCACTCGAGACTTCTCTCCTCTTGGAAGGTGGGTCTTAGGATTGCTAGATAAGTTAATCACGCTTCCCCTGTGGGGTGGAACTACATCTCGATGCTAGTAGGCTCGAACTCGACTCACTTTGTGATGAGAGATCGTCCGCTAGATGAACCATAAACCACTTTGTTTGCTTCCGCTATAGATCTAGTGGCCACCAGGTTCATCATCAGATCCGTCGTTTGAGACGACGGGGTGGGTACCTCACAGTGTGTGTGTGTGTGTACTATAAGCCCTTGACAAGAGCTTCCTACAGAACCCTAAACTGTGGATTTGGATTTCCCGGGAAGGGTTCCATACATGGAAGCCAAAGCTTAGGGGCTACTTGATGAAGAAGACATTATGGGGAGTGGTCAAAGCACCATTAGATGATCAAGAAGGAGTGCATACCAGGGCATTTAGTGCACAAGACCTAGAAAAGAACAAACAAGTACTTGGGATCATTATCATCGCACTTCACGACAACTATGTCCACTTCGTTGAATGATTATACAAGTGCACATGAAGCATGGGTTGTTCTTGAAGAAAAATTTGGGGATAGAGCTAAAAGAAGTAAAGTGAGCTTTAGAAGACAACTTTACAAGACTACAATGTATGAAGGAGAGGACATAGCTAGCCTTGTGAATGGACTTAAAAGCATCATAACCCAACTTACTCACATAAAGTGTGATGTACCAAAAGATGACAAAGTGTCCATGCTTTTAAGTGCACTTCCATCCTCTTATTACCACTTAGTTTCCATCCTTGAAGAAAAAGAACAAGCTCCATTATTTCAAGATGTCATCAATTCTCTTCAAGCAGAAGAGAAGAAGCAAAAGGGCTCATTGACATCATTAGGGGAGATTTTGTCGTATCCTAACCAAGGGGAGGATATTCAACATCATCATCAAGTGTAAAGAAGTGTTATGATTGTGGGAGAATGGGACATGTAGCAAAGGATTGCTACACCAACAAATCTTGCAATAAATATGGTAAGAAGGGGCATCCTCCTTCTTGATGCTACTCAAGTGGAGGCAACAACAATGGCAGCAACAATAGAAAAAGCTACAAAGGCAAGAAACATGTAAGAGAATCAGCTCGTGTGGTGGAGGACAAAGACGAAGATGAAGACAAAGACAAGAACAACCTTTGTCTATTATGTAGACATACTCTAAAGATTGTAGCCTCTCTATTTTAAGGGGAGGACTTTTCTTTTGTCATCCATAGTGGTTATGTATCGCCATCCTGTGTGGATATTGTGTCATCCTTAGTGGATATAAGAATCTTTAGTGTATTGTCCTAGTCCAAACCTCAAGGGGAGGATTGAAAGGTATGAGATTTGTCTTAGAGTCACTAGAGTATGAGCGAATGAGAGAAGAGGTGGATTTATCCCACATGTAATGGTGCAATGTTGTAGAGTTACTTAAAGCTCCTTTCATGAATAACAATCATTTCAAGTTTGCATTACATGTCTCTTGTTTATGGTAAGATTGTGATGGGTTAGCAAACTACTCAAGATCATGTCTATGAGTCCAAGTTAATCTATCTTGGAACCTAATTCGCTTGAGTAACAATCTAGCTCACACACACTCACATGTTTGCATTATATTTGTGTATCATACACCCTAGCTAGCACGATCCCATTCCCATCAAGTGCTAGCCATATTCACACGTCAATGTGATGGGCTCCTAGTTGTTCCATTGTATGATCGCTAGGCCAAAGATGTGGTGGCCAACAATCATGGTTTTGATGCCGATAGTGATATGATTGGGAACCATTCCAAGAGTGCCATGCACTCTAGACCACATTGGAGCACCCTTTGGGCCCAATGTAGAGAAGAGAATTTTCTTTGCTTCATATATTGAGGAATGGTTGAAGCTGTAAACTATAGTCATCATTGTAGTTTCCAATAGTGTACGTGATATTCAACAGGTGGTTATTGAAGAAGGTTGGCTATGCAATTTTGAACTATTTGCTAGATACAATGGCTTGGCGACGGAGTGTGAGCATCTACAAAAAAATTGCATCAACATCAAGTGAGATTGCAATGGGTTTATGGCATGTGTGTTACCACATCAGCAACAACTTTTGAGTGGGCTAGGGTCGACTCTTGATTTCAGTGGCATTTTACGTTTAGCATAGATACAGTCACCCACATTGCATCCACCACATCCCAAGGAGTCCATGGTATCGTCTATTCAATACTTGAGTAGATATCAATCTACAATACCTGGCTGACCATGCCACAACCAACCACCCTACATGCCACTTGTTCCCTTGCTACCCATGGGGCCTCCACCAGCACGACCCCATCGGCACAGCCGTCCCCATAACTACCGCCGCCAGGAACCTGAAACCCAGTTTGTATTTTTTATTTCATATGAGCTCATTCTATATGTAATGTCACCTTTAGACTTTGTATTTGTTATTCTTTCCATAGTTAAATTTTGCAAAGGATTGCATTTTATTTTTTGATAAGTGAGACTAGTGCATTTTGTGATGTGAAATAATCCTTGGTTTATATGTAATTTAACCAAAGGTGTTTAATGTTGAAGTGACATCTTATTTAACGTTATATTTTATTCAAAAAGCAATCAAATGCATTGGGGAGATCGATATCACACCCCATAGGAGTGTGCAACCTTGTCGAAGCTTGGGTAGAAGTGTGGATGACATACATTGCTTCATAGAGGGAGAAGTCAATGGAGCTAAGAATGAAACTTAATGAGGACAATGACAATAACAATGACAAAGATGATGACACAAGCGATGATAAGTTTGTTTCACTCCATATTTATCAATCTTTAGTTGTTATTTCAATTAAGATGCTTACTTTCAAGCCTTTCAATACCACTATATGGGTATTTTTTACCAATCTTTCCAAATATTGTTCATCCATTGATTTATTGGAACAAAGTTGATTTGGATTATTTTGGTTTTAAAATCCTTCAATTTCTCTGGTTGTGAATGATCTGTGTGTATCATTGTCCTTGTGTGTGTGTGTGTGTGTGTGTGTGTGTGTGTGAGAGAGAGAGAGAGAGAGAGAGAGAGAGAGAGAGAGAGAGAGAGAGAGAGAGAGAGAGAGAGAGAGTTTTCAAAAAAGGAAGGCTTGCAAGAGAGAGAGGGAGGGAGAGTCTCAACTCTCCAAGAAACAAAAAAAGGGAGCAAATCCTTAGCACTCAAGGGTTGGGAGAGAGAAAGAATCTTTTTTGTAATATGCTTGCTCGATTCCAAGAAAGTGCTCGTTGGTAAATGCTCACCATAAAAATACATCTGCAAAAGAAGATGCTACCAAATTAAACCTGGAGAAAAATCATCAAGGTACATACAAAGGCATAGTGGTCACCCAAGAAGAAGACCAATCCATTCTAGACAATCAACCGCTATGAAGACAAATATGGGTGCAAAAGAGGAGGAAGACGGTCTACAAAGTTTCACCACAACACATTATGTTGGATCCAACCTATTGTCCAATACTAAGAAGAAGGACATGGGTTTCCTTTGCCACATAAGAAAATTAGTGCTCAGTACCCAATTCTGATCGAATCTCCAAAGAATATTATACCTTCAAAGCCCTACATGCTACAAACACTAAAGGCTACACTAGAAATATTGAGGGATGGCCCCAATTCAACATGCTTTTAGATTCTATGCAAAATTGCCAAAATGTTGACCACTTCAATCATTGTGTTTGAAGATGTGGTAGCATCAAGCCATCCATGGACTATCTACATGAAAGGAAATGAAGGCTTGTGTTGGGACCTTGCCAACACACAATTAAAGAACATAATCATGGGACTGTTTGCAAGGCTAATGCTATCTTCAACCTGCTAGAGAAGATTTTAACCAAGGAAGTCAACGGCGTACATTAATTGCTACAGCGACTCTGAATCAAACCTTCCCTGATATAAGATGTTATGGATGCAGTCAGATGGGACACTACAAGCGCAATAGTCCCCAAGATTTAGACCCTAGAGCTATGACTAGACCTAACCGCCAACCTTAAGTCAACGAGGGTAACTTACAAAGAGGAGGAACAGATGGAGGACATGGAAGGGGAAGAGAAAGTGGAAGAGGAAGAGGAGCCCAAGATTATGTAGTAGTAGGAGAGCCTACTCTAATGAACGAGGAAGATGAAAGAGCAACCCTATTTGCCGCAATTGATAATCCTGGAGCACGCCAAAAATATGCGGTCATTCAAACTATTGCAAACCAATAAGATGAAAAGTTTGAACTACTTATAGATTGTGGTAGCACCCATTCTTTTCTTTCTCCAAAATGTTTAAGGAAACTTAAGTTGAATCAGTTCCCAGTCAAAGAATAATAGTGGAATTAGGAAACGGAAAAGAAGTCTTTTCTCAACACTCAACTGGAAAAGTAGAATTTGAATTAGGAGGAGTTTCTCCCTCATCTTACTTTCACACCCTACCTATAGGATTCTACGATGGTATCTTGGGAATGGATTGGATAATAAAAAATCAAACACACATCCACTGTGCCGAGGGTAGTTTATCCTTTAGGAATGAGCTAGGGGAGGAAATTTTAGTACAGGGACATAATGGGAAGCCAAAAGCCCATCTAGTTAAGGCTAGTAGACTTATTAAAGGTCTACGTAAGGGACAACAAATCTTCATGGTCAAACTAAACAATGCCAAAGACTCAAAGGCCAACTAACTTCCGGAGTGGCTTAAGAAAATTTCAAATGTGTTTCCAGGCGACCTCTAAAATTTACCTCCCCCAAGGGACATAGACCATGAGATAGAAATGTTTCCAAAGTAGTAAACCTATTTCCAAAAGACCTTACAAGATGTCTCTATCCGAAGTCATAGAACACAAAGGACAGCTTCTATAAGTAATCTAGCGAAGGTTTATCCGACCAAGTATTTCTCCATGGGGAGCACCTGTTTTGTTTTAGAAAAACAAGGATGGATCCTTACACCTCTGCATAAATTACCGAGGCCTTAATCAGGTATCTGTAAAGAACAAGTACCCTATCCCTTGCATAGACAAACTTTTGGACAGATTGCACGAGGCCATAATGTTCACAAAAATTGATCTCAGGTCAAGATATCATCAAATCCGGATCAAAGAAGCAGACATATACAAGACTACATTCAACACTCAATATGGGCACTATGAGTTCATAGTCATGCCCTTTGGCCTTACAAATGCACCAACAACTTTTAATCGGCTCATGCACCAACAACAACTTTGGACTACATTCAACACTCAATATGGGCACTATGAGTTCATAGTCATGCTCTTTGGCCTTACAAATGCACCAACAACTTTTAATCGGCTCATGCAGGATATATTTTGAGAATACCCGGATGATTTTGTTCTGGTATTCTTCGATGATATATTGGTATATTCTAGAGATGCTAAGCAGCATGAGGAACATGCATGCAAGGTCTTGAGTATTCTTCAACAACATCAATTATATGCCAGGATGAGAAAATGTGTCTTCTACACGCCTAAAGTTAGCTATCTTAGATTTATCATATCTTCTAAGGGGATCTTAGTGGATCCTTCAAAGGCTAAGGACATTATAGAATGGCCACAACCCAAAACTATCAGTGAACTTAGAGGGTTTCTATGTATTACAAGATGGTATAGAATATTTGTCAAAGATTATGCACTCATCGTTGCACCCTTGACTCAGCTACTCAAGAAATCCTCCAAGCTTACATGGGAGAGAGAACAAGAAGATTTTTTCTAACAACTGAAACAATACCTCACCTCTGCGCCCGTACTCAAGCTACCCAATTTTACTCAAGATTTTGAGGTGGTCACAGATGCAAGTGGACTTGCTGTAGGAGGAATCTTAACACAGGAAGGTCGACGAGTTTCCTACACTTCTAGAAAATTAAGGCTTCATGAGTTGAACTATCCAACTCATGACATGGAATTATTAGCTATTATTCATGCCGTCAAGTTATGGAGACATTATCTATTGGGACACTAATTTCATCTGATCACTGATCACCAGAGTCTTAAATGGAATTTTTTCCAAACAACAATTAACATGAGACAAAGATGCTGGATAGAACTTCTTCAGAAATATGATTTTCAAATGATATACAGACTCGGTAAGGAAAATGTAGTTGCCGATGCCCTTAGCAAAAAATCCTTCCTTGAAGCCATCTCCATGGCCAACAATCCCATATTGGATAAGGTCCTGAGGGAATGCTCACAGAAAGATGAAACCTATCTTCAAATCATTCAAATTCTCAGCCAGAAAGATGCAACAAAAAAAGAAAAAGTGCTAGTAAAGGAACATTCAATGAGGATGGCCTTCTTTACTAGAGACATCGACTTTACATTCCTAAGGATACCTCCATAAAGAAGTTAATTCTTCATGAAGGTCATGATATCCCAGTATCAAAACACCTAGGAGATGCAAAAACTCTTAATACTCTGAGGAAAATCTACTTCTGGACCAGGATGAAGAGGGATGTACTTCGATACATCAGAAAATGCCTCTCGTGTTAGAGAAACAAAGTTGAACGAGTGATGATGCCCCAAGAAAGTTGCAACCCTTAGACATACCTCAAATGAAGTGGGAATTCCTTAGCCTGGATTTCATCACAAGTCTTCCCACAATTCAGGGAGGGTATGAATCCCTAATGGTAGTTGTGGTTATGCTTACTAAAGTATCTCACCTCAATAAAAGCCGCTATCACCGCATCAGATATAAGCCAGATCTTTGTTAAAGAGATCTTTAGACTACATGGGCTTCCAAAGAGAATTATCAGTGACAAGGATGCAACGTTCACTTCCAAGTTTTGGAAGGCTCTATTTGAAGTTTTAGGAACACAACTATGCTTTAGCTCGGCGTATCATCCTCAAACAGACGGACAAACAGAACGGGTAAACCAAGATATCCTTGGAGTTTATTGTAGTAGAGAACCCCGCATGTAGATTCAATTTCTTCCCTTGGTAGAATTTTCCTATAACTCCTCTTTCCATAAAAGCATTGGGATGTCACCTTTTAATGCTCTATATGGGCACGCATTGAATTTTTTTGACCGTATTATAAGGGTAGAAGCTTCAAGAAAATACTGGAGGAAATGGAAGCCCAGAACAAAGCCATATGACAAGATATTCAGGTAGCTAAGGATCGTCAAAAGCATTATGCAGACCAAACACGATACGATTGAATCTTCAAACAAGGAGACAGAGTCTTTCTTCGAGTGCATCCAAAAAGAAGCAATCTATCTCTGGGAAAATTCAAAAAGCTTAGTCCCCGATATTGCGGTCCTTATGAAATAATCAAGGTCCCTCAGCGATCAAGCCTACAAATTACAGCTGCCAAAACATATCAAAGTTCATGATGTATTTCACGTTAGCCTACTAAAACCCTACATCCCAAATCCCAATCATACATTGGATGATGAACAGATTGTAATGCAACAGCAAGGAGTGCTTGAACTTTAGCCAAATTGTATCCTGGAAAATAGAGAAACAACTCTTAGAAATAGAGTAATCAAGGAACGTTTGGTAAAGTGGAAAGATTATTTCATTGAAGATGCCACTTGGGAAGATGAAACCTCTCTTCTCAAAGACTTTCCCAATTTCAGTTGAGATGAGGGCATCTCAAATTCTTAAGTTGGGGTGATTGTAAGGTCTCCACCTTTCTAGCTATAGAGAAATGAACTCAAAGCTTTAGGAGAAAGCATTGGACATACAAAAGGGTAAAACACTATCTCTAAAGCAATTAAAAATGGTATTTTTGGAATCTTAAAGCACGACAAACCCAAGGCTAGAAATTTTCAGAATTAAGTTTGGACAAAAAATGACCCCGTGAATCCCTCCAAAAGATTCAATGTCAATTAATTTGCTAAGAAAAATTGGATGGTTGCAAAAATCATTTAAGCATAGACTTTTACTAAGGCCTCCCAGATATTTTCCCAATTATTTATGAAATAGCAGAAAATAGCCTAAAAAATTAGCAAGGTTGATTTCTTAATCAGACAGGCTATGGGAGGAGATAGCAAGAGCTTCCATGTACTAATTTACCAATAGATGGTGCCTTCTTGAGGATAGGGGCTGCTTGAGTAGCAAGGAACTACCAGACGCATCCAGAGAGAGCCTGTGTGTGCCTGAAAAACTATAAATAGGACCCTAGGTCTCTCATTTGCACTTAGACGCGGAGACCTGGCCATTTCTCTCTGGCATAGAGAGAAAATCAGTAGAGAGAAGAAACTCTAGCTGGTTATCAATGATAATTAGCTTAATCTCTTTTTAATTAGTGAAATTATGCTAAATTATCTTTATTTTCTTAATTTATCTAGTTAATTATGAAGATTAAACCTCTTTACATTAAAAAATACTCTGTTAACTCTTAATATTTTTTTGATTAGTTAGATTAAGATTAGTGATATTAATCTAATTAATTATTAGACCATATCAGGATTGAAATTAATCTTTTTAGTTTTAAATTAAGAGTAATTTTACTAGTTAAACTTAGATTAGTACAAGATAATTATGAGAGCTTGATTATAGTGTTAAGAAGCTAGAAAAATTATATCAAAATTTTATGATTAGTTTTTATAATGAATTAGATAAAAATTATCTGTTTTTAACTAAAAAACTAATGAAAAACCTACTTAATTAGCTCAAATATTCCTAAGTTAATTATCACAATTAGACAATATTATTAGAAACATGGGATAATTACCTCATTAACAAGAAATTACTCTAAGCATTTAATTAAGCCAAAATAATCTTTTTTTAGCCACAAATTGAAGAGGAAAATTAATAAAATAACCTAGATAAATATGTGCTATTTGTCAAAGTTATTATACATCATAATTTAGCTGTAATAATTAGCCTAAGGTCAAAAAGTCAATCTAGCTATTTATCCAAACCAAATAGACTATTTTTAGCTAAAATTAAAGGGAGGAAACTAGCCAATCAAGTTAGATAATTATAAGATATTTATCAAAGTTATTATACATCATAAGTAGGCCATAATAATTAGTTTAAGGTAAGGAAGTTAATTTAGATATTTATCTTAGCCAAAAGAGACTTATTTTAGCTGAAATTAAAGAGGGAAAATGAGCTAATCAAGTTAGATAATTATAAGATATTTATCAGAGTTAGTATACATCATAAGTAAGCCTTGATTATCAGATTAAGGTCCAAAAATTAATCTAGCTATTTAGCTAAGCCAAAAATACTAATTTTAGCTAAAATTAAAAGAGAAAAATTTGATAACTATCCTAAAAAATTACAAGGTAATTACTAGAGTTAGAAAATAAATTAGTTAATTGAATTAAGTATTTATATTTGATGAAAAATCCTATTTTATCTAAATATTAATTAGGATAAATAGAATCTTTGAAAAAGCACTGGAAGTATAAACCATTGATATAAAGTTGAGGAAATTCAAATCTTAAGAGAAAATGAACATAATAAATATTAAGCTTAAAATAAATAGATTTCAAGCTTAATAAAGATGGGAAAATTAGAAAAAAGATGTAAAAATTTATAAGAAAACTAAGAGAGCTTAGAAAATTAGAAAACCCTTAAGGAAGCTATGATAACGTTCTCTTACCCATATAAGCCGACAAGAAATTACTAGGTCAAAAAATTATCATCTAGGACTACAAAGTTAACCTTGATTGGATTAAGAAGAGGAATTAGATTGAATATGAAGGTTAAGTCAAGTTTTTGAATGATTTACCTAATAAATAGATGTCCTTTTTTATAAGGATAAGAAGTTATGGCACCAAAAAGGACCCCATCCCAATCTTGGTATTGGTGGGTTGGGGATCTCTCAAAAATCATGGTGTGGCCAATTAACAGGTTACTAGAGGACCACCATCATACAAAACTCTTCTGGAAAGGAGCAAGAACTAGAAGACCTCATTCTGGATGAATGACTTCAAGCCGCTAGTGTATAGAGGCCAAGACAGATAGCAAAATAAAGATGCACTAAATAACTTTTTGCACAAGTGGATCGATGTCCATCATCTATGTGAAACTTCGGACGTGTTCCACTCTCTTGAATAAGTTTAGTACTTGAAGAAAATGCCTATAAGTGGTGGATGCCATTAATGCCAGACAAAAACCTTACAACCTTGTAGTGATTCCACGTTATGTTCTAGAAGCAGTTCCTTCCTAGAAATAGAGATGGCATAAATTGGAAAGCTTGGGATGATTGCTTCATGCATATGTCATCTCTTACCAATTATATTTCATACTATTGCAAATTGATCCTCAAGCTAGGTAACCCACAATAAATTTCACAAAGTGCAATAATTAATATGAAAATTGCACCCAAAAGTTAAAGCTAAGATAACTTACCTACATCCTAAAACTTGGAAAGATGCAATTTCTAAAGCATTAGTGTATTATGAAGATGAAAAAGGTCTAGGAGCTAGGAAGTCTGTAGCAAATACTTGCACTTCTTCTAAGCACCACAATCACAACCATAAATGCAAAGTGTCTTCTCATGATCAAGAAGCTGCAAAGAAGTCTAAGGGCCCTCAAGGTGCTTTGTCTCTACAACATATTTTTCTAAGGCAAAGAAGAGTAATATGCACTTCAAGTTTCTTCCAAAAAGCATATGGAAAGACCAGTGGGACTACAACATGCTCATCTCCACCCATCCATACTCCTACATAGGCAGCCTGCTGACCCTTGATTAGGAGACCCCTTGACAATGCATGCATAGCCAACACTTTGCCAAGCAGCACCCTCTTAGTCCTACCCTTGGCCTGACATTACTCCCCCCTTGAAGAAGCCTTTTCGTCCTCAGAAAAAAAAGTGGCAGATATTTTTTTCTAATGTTTTCCCACTTGAACCATACCATAAAGGTCAAGAGATATGTTTAAGGAGTGAGAGGGTCAATGAAATCAACAAGAATAACTTGATTGACAACATTGTTATCCCTTACTATGTAGCACGTACAAAAACAATGCACATAACAATTGGAGAGGAAATCCATACACCGAGCAAAAAAACCGAGCGTGCCATTTTTTCGAGCAAAAGTAAACACAAATTTCTTTTTTGATTAAGCCCTTCTATTATGTCAAGTGCAGGAAGTCCAAACAAAATGGTCAATCTGTAGAGGATTGAAAACTCAAGCACATGAAAGTGATCACATACGACAATATAAATTTGTATTTGCTTAAGTAACATAAACTATCAAAACTCTAGGCACCCCTCTTACAATGGCAATTACAAGGAATCCAAAAAAATGGCGAATCCATAGAGTACCGTAAACCTTAGCTTGTAAGCCGATGTCATGCTGAAACTCTAGCCCCACCCAATCCCTGGAACCAAAAACCAACTATCTTCATTTCAGTTAGAGAGGCCACGCTTGTACGTACGAGAAGAACGATCTTTGGGGCATGTTCACACCGCAAACTATGTGTTTGTAGATTAGCGTGTGGAGCTGCAACTCTCGGATCTAACTAGGTGTGAACATGGCCATGGAGGGTTGCACAACATGGCTCTCGAGGCCAAAATCAAGGACTCGTTCCTTAGCAAGCGACCATCATTCACATAGTTGGAGTCTCTATTGATTAAGAGGTAATGGATGTTCACACTGGAGCAAGTGGGCGTAGTGGAGCTATAGGCCAACCTGCAATCAAGAAGGACACTGCTAGAGTTATAGCAAACAAGGGACCCTTAGAGGTCTTGCAGGTTTGAAAACTGCATCCTAAAGGGAAAAAGTGTCCATTCGGGCAATCTTACTGTAGAATTCGAGCCTGCTATACCATTACCAATGGACAATCGGTTGGTAGTTCAAGCCTCATATCCATGGGTGCAAAATAAAGGAGGATCTAGCCTCCTTACTCTTAACTACATTCCCACTGAAAACTATAAGGCATGCAGAGCAAAGAACACTCAACAACATGAAAAATCTATCGCGCATCAATGCAAAAGGCTCTAGGCTAGATAGAGGGGGCAGAGCCCAAGAAACGACATGTTTGCTTTATCCAAAGCCTGCTCAAATTGCCATGGGGTTGTCTCAAAGTCAAGGGAGGAGGTTCAGGAACTTTCTCAAATTTTAGCGTATAAAAAGGCACTAGGCCTGTTCATTTTAGTTGCAAAGGGAAAAACCTAAGCTCCCTCTATGTTTAAGAGGGTTTGATTATATATATATTATACAAGATTTCCTCCTAAGGATGAGGCTTTAAACTTCGAAATTCAAAAAGCAGAATTTCAAACCGAGGTTGATTTGTGATTGGTCTGTACTATGTACCCTAAAAGTGCTAAACTTCAGAAGGCGAAATTCGACGCTCGAGCAATGTTCGGAAAAATCATTTTTTCAAACATACAAAATTCCTTTCCTTGAATTTGCCAAGAGAAAATTTAAGAAATTTAGGTTTATTTTGCGGTTTTTTACACTTGTTGGGGCGGAATTTTTTGAAAATGGCACGATATCAAGTTGAGACACATTTTTTCCGAACACTGCTCTCGAGTCTCGACTCTTGAGCGCTCTCTCTCTCTCTCTCTCTCTCTCTCTCTCTCTCTCTCTCTCTCTCTCTCTCTCTCTCCCCGCACGCCGCTGCCCTCAAGGCTCAGACTCAAGTCGCAGACTCAAGTCTCACTCTGTCGTAGTGCTAAGTACAGAGTCCAAACTAGGGAGTTGACGTGACAGGTTTTTGGATTTGAACCTGCTTTTTGCTTGAGCTTTGAGCTCTGTGCTGCGCAATTGGACCCTCTCCTACCTGTCGAGTACCCTAATAGACCTAGGAAACCTCACGAAACGGTAAATAAGCAAAGCTGTTGCAATTAAAGTGGAGCAGCTGCATCATCAAAAAAGCATGCGATTCCGGTTGAATGTAGGCACCCGTTCTTGGCCCTTAAACATCCCGCGCCGGCGCGGAAGGGTAAGCGATAGAGTCCGAAGTCTTTTGAGATCATGTCTCATCCTCCACCACCTCGCATCCCTCCGCTATTGTTGCCTCGCATCTCCGAACTTAGGCCTCTCACTATTGCCTAGCATCTTGTGGCCGCCCGCTCCTTGTATAGGTCTCATGCTGTGCGAATCCGCTCATATTGTGGCAGCAGCCTATGATGAGCACTGTTGCTATGAATCCGCCATGTTGGAAGCAGTCTACGGCTGCCCCCCTCCCCAACACACACCACGGCGATGACTCTAGTCTCTGCTGTAAAACTTTCCGCGCCGATGCGGTATGTTTAAGGATCGTGTCCAGCATTAAGGTTATTTGGAATTCGCCACTAATTGTAGCCTCACAAGGAGCCGATTTCATGATGAGACATACTCTCAAAAGACTTCGGAATGTGCTCCAAATACTTCCGCGCTGGCGCGGTATGTTGAAGGACCAAGAACAAGTTCAGACCTTATTTATAGCTTTTCAAAATTCCAATAGACACTGCCCTTGATTCTTCCACGCCAACACGGGCTGGCTAATGGAAATGCACAGGTGGAGAGATGTAATGTACATCTTGATGCTTTAGTGGATTAACGTATTTAGCAATGTCTAGTCTCACTGGAATGGGACACTATCCTTAATGCTTTCCTGTCGACGTGGGATAGTTAAGGGCCATATCGGGGATGGTCAAGGGCCATGTCCCAATGGGCATATGAATCCTGTCCACCACAAAAATGCATCTATCGCATTGCACCAGCGATCAGCTAAAACGTATTGGTATACATTATAAGAGTTTGAAACTCTTCCTAACTCTTTGATTCTTACCACCCTCTCCTTGTCAGGTAATTAGAACCAGTTTATTGTTTGAAAATGGTTATGGTTTTTTCTATTTATTTGTTTTGGTGGAAGCGAAGAGCAACCTAATTTGAACTTGTGCTAGAAGTAGACATTACAAGCCTATGATTGGGAAGTCTACTTACAAGACATTGATAGGGAAGTTTAGCTTACACAATAACATTACTGAAGCAATAAAAAAATAGTTCTCTGGTCTTAGAAGCTAAAAGATTGCTACCATTATGAGGGGGTGTCTTGGCTTGTTTTCATGCATACCTGTCAAGCACTTGAGTGCCTTGATATATAGGAAGATAAAACTTTCTAGGAAGCAGTAATAGGCATGTAGATTCAATATTGCAAAGGCTATGGATTAGTGTCTATTTCTTAGGTGCTATAACATTATAGGCTATGGATTAGTGTCTATTTCTTAGGTGCTATACCATTATATTGCCAAAGATGGGCAATCTTTTCTATACATTTTTCCCATTGAGTTTGTCAATGTTGTCATAAGGTAATATTTCAAGTTGTATAGACACAATTTTCAACCTTAGGTTGGACTACATTAATATAGGAGGCTACTTATAATTTTATTTTGAGGCTACATTTGAAACGTTTGGGCTCGTCATAAACATGAGGACATGAAAAATGGGAGTGGAGTTCATGAAGGGTTGGGCATCGAAAAGTTGAAGAGGCATATCCTTCCTATATTTATTATATTCCAAAGCTTTTTGGGGCACTGCTCTAAAGTATCCCGTGTTGGCACGTAACAGTTTATGGCAATGTCCCTTTGGGTAGCATGATTGGGATACAAGGTTGGCATGATTGGACTTCACAAAGAAAGTTGCATTTGTAATGTTCAAAGTTGAGCAAAACTTAGGGCTCATGTTGCAATGTGTTATTCAAATGAACTAATGAGTGATCGTTATTTGGTGGATTGTGTATATGGTAATTAACGTTTGCTGGGTATTACTATTTAAATTTTTGATTTTCTATTAAAATGACGCATGGTCTCTTTTGACTGAATGTAGACCCTCTTCTTCTAGAGGAGGTCCTAGAAGATCCGGTAGAAGTGCATCCACTCCAGAACGTGTTTGTAGTGATCAAATAAGATTGGTTGTAAAAATAGAATTGTCGGATGATAGAAATCATCATGGCATTGGTTTAGGCTCCTTGGATGATGTTGACCAAGAGACATCTACAATTGAAGTTGTTATGGAGATAGTAGCATTTAGAATGAGAGTTGAAATACATCCAAGTGTTGTAGATGGAGATGATAACTCATTGCACATGGAAAGGGGAGAGGACATTCTAGTTGCTTTGCATGTCCTCCTATACCACTTTGCAGGCTTATACTTATTTGCTATGTATATTTATTTAATATTTTTTGAGTTTTATTGGGACATTCTAAAAGTTTACTACACTAAAGTGCTATTGTTGACTTGGATATGGTAACAAATAATTTCTCCTCCTATGGTCTCTCTCTCTCTCTCTCTCTCTCTCTCTCTCTCTCTCTCTCTCTCTCTCTCTCTCTCTCTCTCTCTCTCTCTCTCTCTCTCTCTCGTTGTTTATGCATGGATTTTGCTCGATTTTGTGTTTGCTCGGTGCTTGGTAAAACTCACAATTGGATGAATATGAGAGTGTATAGACTAGGTCTCTCCCTCTGTGTGTGTGTGTGTGTGTGTGTGTGTGTGTGTGTGTGTGTGTGTATGTGTGTGTGTGTGTGTGTCTCTCGTTGTTTATGCATGGATTTTGCTCGATTTTGTGTCTGCTCGGTAAAGTTTGCTCGATGCTTGGTAAAACTCACAATTGGATGAATATGAGAGTGTATAGACTAGGTCTCCAACTCATTTATTTTGAATGGGTTGCAACACCTAAAAGGCAATGAGATGAGTGACCAATCTTCATATTTTCTAAATATTTTGGAACATGTAAGAATCCTCTTCTTGACTTTCCATGAAAGTAACTTGCCGATGTTTCTCATCAGCATACTTCTTATATCTATCATTGCCTATCAAACATTTTGACGAGAAATGACGAGCCAACCCGACCATAAGTGGTGATGGGGGTGGTTACAAAGCGATCTTTGAAGCGAGATTTTTTTTCCCCATCCCACCATCACTACCTCTCATTGCCACCCATTGTCACCAACACCCTAGCCCACCACTGGTGCTTGGTCGTGCTAGAGCTTACTGTCACCATGTGTTGCTTGTACTCCTACCACCACCACCCATTGCTGCACGCCCCTCCAATGGAGCAACCAAGGACATCCTCTCTCTCTCTCTCTCTCTCTCTCTCTCTCTCTCTCTCTCTCTCTCTCTCTCTCTCTCTCCCCTCCCCCTCCCCCCCCCCTCTCTCTCTCCTCATGTCTCTTCTCTCCTCTCTCTCTCTCTCTCTCTCTTGTTGGGGTAAAGGCGCTACACCTTTTGCCTGGGATGGACATCCGATGTCCGGCCACCCACTGTGTATACACACTTCCTTATTCTTTATATACATAAGAATAAGGAGCACCTCACTCATACACAGAGAGTCAGTTTCTGCGACTACTCCACCTACATCCTGTGTTTTCTCTCTCTCTCTCTCTCTCTCTCTCTCTCTCTCTCTCTCTCTCTCTCTCTCTCTCTCTCTCTCTCTCTCTCTCTCTCTCTCTCTCCTTCTCATTCTCCACACAAGCACCGCATTCGCGCACTCACAAATGATATCAAAGCGCATGGCAATCGTGGAGAGCACGACGACTTCGAGAGATTTGGGGCGGTAGCTCTCTCGCTCTCGACGGTGCAGAGAAAGAAAGCTTAAATTCTTTGTGAGAATGCAATGGGAGCTTGTGGGCTCAGTTGAGAGTGATATATGCTCTTGTGGAAGCTCAGAAAGAAGTGTAAAAGATTGTGCATAGATGAAGGTGCTGCCATATAAATTGTGTGCATAGTAGCATTGTTTTCAGATTTGTTTTTCTCCTTATAGAATACAAATTTGAGTATTATTTTCTCTATTTCCATCCATTTTGATGTGATCTACAACTTTGCATAAGAAACGTTTTGCAAATTCCTCACCGTTTTGCTGATATTCACCTCAGACTAACTGTATACTAAAATTGCAGGTTTTCTATTTTCGCATAGTGTGCGAGTTTGATGCTATTTTGGAAGCATGGCATGTGCTCAAAGTTAGGTGCATAAATTCTGAGCTGAAGATGCAATTTCAGCTTGTGTAGAGCTTGTGGTTTAAGGGTTTTTGGTAGATTTGGGCAAAGAGTCACGAAGGCAATTACACACCATCGAAACGGTCTCTTGAGAGAGACGGTTTTTTGGAGCACACAGGTGGAGCTTCTTTCACAGGTTTTCACAGGATACTTTGGCACTGATTTTGTGCTTGGATTCATGGTCTTTGTGGATAGTTTGCATATGGTGGTGGCACATGGTTGATGTCCATT
This sequence comes from Adiantum capillus-veneris, assembly GCF_014529385.1. Lineage (NCBI taxonomy): Eukaryota > Viridiplantae > Streptophyta > Polypodiopsida > Polypodiales > Pteridaceae > Adiantum > Adiantum capillus-veneris. The sequence continues at coordinate 12,044,994 of NC_140946.1, read as the reverse complement.
GTACATGCATTTTGGCGAGCACTTTCAAGTGCCTGTGAGCTCTCTTGAGAGCATTGTTTTTGCATTGATCAAATTTCTGGATTGCAACTCTTTTTGTGCTTGCTTATGCGTGGTCACTTTGTTGATGTATGTTGAGTGCGGATTGCCATTGTATGTGAAAATGTGGAGCCATTTTGACATTTCTACTCATTGGCATTGAGTAGTGTTATGGTTTATGGTAGAGATTGTACTTGAGTTTTTGCTTAGTTTTTAGGGAAAACTCTATTGGATTTTTCTCAGAGTCTCACCATGGTTTGTGTATTCACAGTTTACTGTATGATGGTTTAGTGGTCGAGTTCACTCCCACTCTGGCAGTTATCTGTTGTTTTTTGGCTTGCAGTTTGCGTTGAGTTTTGACTCATTTTGCAAAGGAAATTATATTAGTTTTTCCCCGTCTTCTTTCCATAAAAGTTTGCAGTGCTATGCCATCTTGTACAATGGTCGATATATTCCCTCTTTGACAGTGATCGAGTATTTACTCTCACTTTGACACTTGGACACAAGTTTAGTGTTTTTATATCCACTCTCGCAAGAGTGCATTTATGGTGTGCTCATAGTGGTTACATGTTTCCTTTGATTTTGCATCATGTTCTCACATCGAGCATGAGACTACAACATGCAGGTTACAGGTTTTCACTAGTGAGCTACTGGTTGGTTTATGCTTGAACATCGTGATGGTCAAGTGATCTCCCACTTTTGATGCGTATGCATTGACATGATGTGTGACACAATTGTGTCTACAGTGACGGCTCATGAGAGACAGAGGTCTCAATCTTGCCGATACTTGCGTTGTTGATATTGTGGTCACACAGGACACATTAGGCGTTGTTGTTTCAAACGTATGAGACAACATGGGAGATGTATGCAAGATGCAGATACAGCTTTGACACATGTTAGAGAGGGAGTTCTAGTGGCAGTCTATGCCAGTGACGATGATGTCATGATTTTGCAGATTTTTCTATGTATAGCACACTTTCTTCACAATGGTTACTAGATAGCGATGTTTCTTTCCATGTCACACCATGTCAATATGACTGGTTTAGCATTTTTTCCAGTGGGAGACTTGGTTGTGTGCACTTGGTAGATGGTTCAACGTTTGACATAGAGGGTGTAGGAGACGTTTGTTTGTCTTTGCCCAGTGGTGCATCATACATGCTACGGCATGTTTGCTATGCTCCTCAGATGAGACAAAGTTTGATCTCAGTGAGACAGTTAGCAGATTTTGGCTGTCAGATATTTCTTAGAGAGCAGCCTTTCTAGATGCATTGCGGTTCACTAGTGATTGCCAGAGGAGCCCGTAGTGGCCTGGTATATTCTATGCATGTGTCTAAGGTTTGAGACGGCATATTCATGATTTTGTTGCTGGCATGCTTTGAGCAAGAGATGAGACGTGTCTCTTTTGCAAGTGAGCTCCACCATGCTCACGAGACAAAGCATTCATTTGTGCACGTCATGCCAGTAGACTCTGTAGAGATAGAGGTAGAGTGACAGTGCTCTAGTGAGACACATCAGGTGTTGTCAGAGTTTGTGCAGGTAGAGGTAGAGCAGATCTGCTCCCTATAGACACAAACAGAGATGACAGACATGGAGTTCTTTGATATGCTTGTGCTACGCTTATGAGCTGGTACGAGGACGCACAATTTTGCCTATGGGTGAGAGGGACGTAGCTTCCCCAGTGTTGGAGTTAACACATACATACACGATGGGTAGTCTTGATGATGTAGTGATTGTAGATATCACAAGAGAGGCAAGTACAACCATGTTTGTGCAGATTTTGTCAGCATGTGGGCATCTCATGTACGACCTACTTGTTTCGAGATCCGACCTAGCAGCTGTAGTGGGAGCATTTTTCAGTAGGGATAGTCAGTTGTACGGTGGTTGACACTAGCATGACACTTTGTGGAGCTTTGCAGACCATCAGAGTTGTCTACGGGATTTAGATGCAGGCTCTAGTGTGGGTATGCACACTCGCCTACCACCAGAGCTGATACGACTACGTGTAGATTGACAGAGTGAGCCAGTGGGTATAGGTTGCGAGATTCTCTCACCTAGTTTCTTGTACATACTAGTAGTTTAGCCAGCGTCATAATAACTAATATCTAATTCTCCTAAAATGATATTCTCATGTTAAACAGATCATTTAATATGGGGAAGTACCAGGGGAGAAAAAGCTAGAATATTGGTTAAGCTGTCAGACCGACCACATTCGGGATCCAAAGGGGGGCCCATCTACAAAAGAGCAATGTGCAAACAATGGGCTTCAAAGACCCTAAGGTTCAGCCCATTAAGACTTCCAAAATGCTAAGGTTCCAAAATTCAATGTAAAGTCAAATGGTCCAATCCTAGGGAAAATTGGATGCTTTGTAGTGTGCCAAAAAGTCTTTGCAAGCTCCTACATAGGATCCTACATAGGAGGGGGTGAGCCCTTTTAGTAGGGGATGAGAGAGAAACACACAAACTCATACAAACCCCTTTACACAAAGGGCATAGTGGACACATGTCAGCTCCCTAGCCCAGTTGCCCCCAAGATGCATTCAAATCCTATTGAATGGCCATAGAGGTGGACCAATGAGAATTAGGCTAGAGTACTTTTAGTTTAACTCATTTAAAAACACTTAATAAAAGAACCAATAAGAATTAAGCTCTCTATAACACTATTGGACAATCTCCCAAGGGGTCCAACGAGCATTCAACAACCCAATGGCTTGCCTGCTTCCTATTGGCCAGAAGACAAAGGGGTCCAATGAGAATTTAATTGCATTAATTAATTACCTAGATCTCTCACAAAAGGGAAAGGGGGACACATGTCACAAGGATATTTTTATGCTTCTTAATTATCATTGACGAGGCTTTGCAGGGTCCAAAGGGGTGTCAACATGAGTAAAAATCATGAGGGGTCGACCAAGAGAGAGAGGGGCCTGATTTTGGCAAGGCATTATCACACACACACTCACACAATCTCATCTCTGAAGCATAAAGACTCTCTCTCTCTCTCTCTCTCTCTCTCTCTCTCTCTCTCTCTCTCTCTCTCTCTCTCTCTCTCTCTCTCTCTCTCTCTCTCTCTCTCAAGCTTTAATGGAAAACTCATCATCTACTCCAAGCTTGGAGAAGGGAGGCCTACACCAACAACTCTTGGCTTTGTGATGAAAATTCAACCAAGATCCAAGCTTCAATGCATGATCATCTCCTCTACCATGCTAATTACAGCTATGCTAAGCTATTATGAGTAATTATGTGAGGAGATATACTTCTCTCGTAAGACTACTCCTTCTTCTACTCAATCTACTCTCATGCCCCGCTAGCTCTCGCCATCTTCAAAGTTGTGTGAGGTCTTGAGATTGAGACTGTGAGGGGATTGTTGTTGTGTTTTAAAGTTTTTCGTTAGTGCTTGAAGCTTCCATCTTCATTGCACTAGCTAGATACTGAAGGAACACGAAGTATTGTATTGTAAAATGTTTCCCTTGATGGGGGAAACCTAAGCCTTTTGGAGGGGGGACCGGCTCCATATAAATCCACTCCTCAACTATTGTCAATAGCTTAATTTCTCTCTTTTTTGAAGTATTGTTCATGCCTTCTAACTAGGTGTTATGATTTTTGTTGCTCTCTCCATTAAAGCACTCTTGCTATGCTCATTAGGAATCTATTCTAATGAAATAATCACTACGTCTATGCTATTTTCCGCCACACACAAGTTACCAGGCCATTAAATGTTATAGGCAGTAGGCCTCACTTATTGGTGCATCGCCTTTAAGTGGGAGTTTGTTGGGGTAAAGGCGATACGCCTTTTGCCCGGGCCGTACGTCCGGTGTCCCAGCCGCCCGCCCACTGTGTATACACACTTCCTTATTCTTTCTATTCATAAGAATAAGGAGCACCTCACGCATACATAGAGAGTCAGTTCCTGAGGCTGCTCCACCACATCCTATGTTCTCTCTCTCTCTCTCTCTCTCTCTCTCTCTCTCTCTCTCTCTCTCTCTCTCTCACCCAAGTGTAGTAGATTGGTTATGCCATCTCCCACTTGAATAACAGGTCTTGAGTTCAACTCTCCTTGTCGGCGAGATCTTTAAGGTCTCTTGGGATAGTTTCCTATGACGTTAAAACTCGCTTCTTCTTCTTCTTATTCTCTCTCTCTCTCTCTCTCTCTCTCTCTCTATCTTGTTGACTTAAAATTGAATTATATATCAAAAGACCATAATTCAAAAAGTCAATTTGTGGTCAATGCAAGACATTATCATCATTTTCTTATCTCAAAGAGAATATGACAACCCAAAAAATGCACAATTATTACAATAGCCTTCTGGCCCCCAATAGAGTTTAGAGATCATTGTCACCCAAACTAGATTGATGTATGATCATGTTGAGTTTTCAAACACTCTCAAGTAGATGTAATACAAGTGTTTGTGAGCCACGTAGGTCATTCCCTCCCCTACCCTCCTTTGGAAGTCTCTACAAGTACAATTGGGATTCTTAGCTGTTGTGACCTGACATTTATCACCACAAAACTTTGAGCTTTGAGTTTCAACAATGAACAAGTCATTTTTTCCTATCCTTATCACTTCCACTTCTTCAATGTTCATCTCTAACTCTAGCGCACTGTCTATCCTTTTGGAGGCCTCTTTACCCCTGCACTTCCACAGTTTTTGTTGCCATATATAAACCTGCAAGATCCAATGCCTTTATTTTTGATGCTCTTAAGGACATGTCTCATGCCATTGGCTAGTGGAGGCCTTGGAGGCCACATCACAATGTGTGGACATACATTCTAGACATGTTTCACATCATTGTTACAAAAACATACCTGTGTATCGGTGTTATGTCCTTCCCAATTGTGTTCTCCCAAAAAACTTGGTGTCATTGTTCCCTCAGTGCATACGTTCACCTTCTTCTTGCACTTTCCTCCTCTAATGATTCCTTGGTAGGTGAACCTACTCCCTAGTGTGCACCTATGGATGGCCCACATGGTGTCATTTATGTCAATGTCAATGGCCCAAATCATCACTCTAACTTCAGTTATTTGTATTGCACCACCAAAGAACAATTTCCTAGCCTTTTTTTGATGGATGACATTCTGAGTGACATAGTTTGGCATGTTTGAACTATTTGTCTCCACATCTTTGATATTTGTGCATGTCTTGTGCTGCTTATTTGTTATTGTAACCCTATCTCCAAAAAACACGGGCATCCTTGGAAGGCTAGCGCCTCTTATTGCATCATTCACAACATGGCTAATCTGTGATTGACTAGGTATGTGGAATTGTCATGAAGCTTCTTTGTTTCTCATATTACTTATGCTTGGGCTGCTTCCATATCATTCGTATATTCCATTTGTTTGGATTGTTGAAGGAGTGTGTTCTCAATGTCTAAAACTATTGCATCATAAAATACTTTCTTTTGCTTGTGACTTTCACCTATTATCCATGGTGCATGGCGTGACTCTGAGAGATTTGTTCAAGGTATTACCTTGATGCAGTGGTCATCTAGAGACTCAAAATGATGGAACAGTATCCCATTGATGTCATATAAGGCTTAACTACATGGACATCCTGAAACCTATCCAAAAACACTTATCAATACTTACCCCAACTATTTCCTTCCTCCAATGAGGGTTTTTTTACATACCACCAACTTAACCAACACTCCATTGGGCCTAGCTCTCTATCTACCACCTTCCTTGTTGCCCACCAAGCTCAAATGAACCAATACTAGGCCTCTACATTTTCTTTGTGTGCATTGCCACATTCGACACAGCCGCTTGTGCTCATCTTGAAATGCATTGACTACATATTTCATGGTGTGGATCCTTAGACTTTGTTCCCAATGGAAAAGTAAAGATCGCCCCCTACCTTATTCCATCACCTTATCCGGACCTCCATTGAAAATTGTGAATACCATATTCTAGTTTTTTTGAGCTTCATCTACCATAAACCCTACGAAGTCTGATGGAGGTACCCCATTGCGATCTACCACATTGATCAATTGTTGTCAAAATATCATTTGAGCTATATCGTCCTCTTATTTCATCTCACATATGGAAATCATTAACTCTTGGACACTAAATACCAACACAAACCCACATTAACATTCAATCCTTATTCGTTGTTAGAATGTCGTCTCTACAACTGCATTGATTTTGCAGGATATGCCCAATAGGTTCATGGCCAAGAAGCTGCAGCTAGCTTTTTTCAACATGTGAAGCGAGGACATTTCTCCTGATGTAATCATCTATGCTTGCATCTTCAAGCCATGTGGAAATTCAAAAGATGCTAGGATAGGCAAAAGAACTTACGATCATACTATTAGTCGTGGACTATAAAGAAAAACTTTATGCTTGACATTGCCTCGGTTAACATGTATGCCAAATGTGGTAGGGCTAGGAAGCCCTCGACTGCTTTCAAAAGATGCAAAGTGAGGACATCGCTCAAGATGCAATCACCTAAACCTTCCCCTTGAAGTCATGTGGAACTACACAAGACGTTGATATGGGAAACAAAAATCACGATGATTTTGTTAGTCAAGGGTTGTTGAAAAAAGAAGTTGTGCTTGGCATTTCCTGGGACGACATGCATGCAAAATATGGTGCTATTCAGATAGAACAAAAAGTGCTTGAGGAGGCTAAAGCAAGCACATATATGCAATCACCTATGCTTGCATCTTGAAAGCAGGTGGAAATTTGGAAGATGTTGAGATGGGCAAAAGCCTTGGTTGTTTTCAACAAATGCAAAGCAAGGGAATCTCTCTAGATACAATCACCTATGCTTTTGTCTTGAAGGCATGGGACATTACGTTGCTGCTCGGAATGTCATCTCTTTAAGTGCATTAATTGCGAGATATGCCCAACAAGGACAACACCAAGAATCTCTAGCTGGTTGTTTCCAACATGCGAAGCGAGGATATTTCTCTTGATGTAATCACCTATGCTTGCATCTTGAAAGCATGTGGCACTATGTAGAAGCAACGATCACATATGTGAGAAGTGGTGCTCTTGAGAAAGCACAAAATGTGCTTAGGAAACTTTTTTTCCGGAATATTGTCTCTTGGAACACACTGATGTTGGATATGCTCAACACAAAAGCTCTAGGCTATTTTCAATGAATGCAAAGTGAGGTCATTTCTCTAGATGCACTCACCTCTGCTTGCATCTTGAAGGCATGTGATACTATGTGTAATTGAGAGCTCTCTAGCTCAAAACATACATCCCATGTAATTAGAGACACAGTTACCTTTTGCACTCTCTCTCTCTCTCTCTCTCTCTCTCTCTCTCTCTCTCTCTCTCTCTCTCTCTATCATCGTTTTCTCACTGTAGGGGTGCTAGCTCATTAGGAGGATTTTTTATGATGTGTTCATGAATTGATTGCACATGGTAGACTCCACTTGATAAGACGAGCAAGACACCATGGACAACACAAGGCAACTAAATTAAGAGTTCTTGAGTAGACTCCACCTGGTAGGACAAGTGTGAGAGGATCACCAAGCCTCAACTCATGGTGTTGTCTTGAGCTCAAAATACCAAAAGATGATTAGTCGAGAGCTCTCTAGTTCAAAAAATGCATCCCATAACCCTTTACATAAGAGGAAAACACCCTCCAACAATCAACTTTCTTCTTCTCGAGTAGTACCAAAAACAAAGAGGAGACCCATGCTAGTTCTAATCCTGAGACTCTATCAAAATAGTCCACAACAGGCGATCCACCTCATTGGGGACAAGCAACGGAGGATCACCAAGCTTCAACTCGCAGAACGGGTTCTGGTTGAGAATACAAAAAGATGCATAATCAGGAGCTCTCTAGCTCGAAACAAAATCCCGCAACTCTTTACATGCGTTGCCCTCTCAGATTGCACTAATTGCGGGATGTGTCGAACAGGGGTGCGGCAAGACGCTGATATGGGGAAAGAGTTTACGATGATATTTTTGTCAAGGTCCATTGAAAAACAAATTCATGCTTGTAGATGCCTTGGTTGAAATATATGCCAAATGTAAGTTTACTTCAAAAAACTCAAAACAATGCTTAATGAGTTTCCTCCCTGGAATGTCATCTCTTTCAATGCACTAGTAGAGAGATATTCCCAACAAGATCAAGGAAAGAAGCTTTGGGATGTTTTAAATGGATGCAAAGCAAGGGAATTTCTCCAAATGTTATCACCTATGTTTGCACCTTGAAGGCATGTAGCACTTTGTAGGACTCCAATATGAGCAACAATCACATTGTTAGACAAGGCATAATGAAACACATGATCCCTCTTGGCATTGCCTTGATCAACATGTATGTAAAGACAAATCATTGGCTAGTTTCTTCATCTTACCTTGTGGTGAATAGGTCGTTTCCAGAGTTGAAAATGATAAACCTCATACATCCCAAATTGCCACTCAGTATCCCACATCTTCTCCATGGCCACTGCAAATGACTAGTGCTTGACTCAACGCTAGACAATGAGAATTCACCATAAGATTACTAATCATGTAAGTTGATTCCATTGTATATTTAACTCTGTTATTGCAAGAAAGCTCTGATACAAAGTCAAAATTCTATCGTTGACATTTCAGTCGTTCTAAAAAACAATGAATCTTTGTTGTGTTTGGTTTGATGCAAATGCTCACAAATTGTTTTGATTTTTATTTTAATTGTAAAACGTTCAAAGTTAGAAAAATGTTTCATGTATCCTACTCAAATTTTAGACTATTGTATTGTTATTATGTTTCATTGCAGTCAATGTATAAAGAAGCCTATACACAACTCTTGTACATTTACAAACACAAGATATTTAAGTGTGCGGTGAGTAAGACCTACCACATTTTACTCTTGATCATTGAGAACGCATAGAAATGAACACACTAAAATTTGCACACTACCATGGGAGAGGTACATTCCCTTGTATTATAATTTTGAGGAGGATTGTACAAACTCCCCCATGCAAGGACACTTGCATGTTTTCTTTTTCTTTTTTCCTATAACTAGAGAATGGAAGAATACATAACAATAATGAGAGTCCATTCATCGTCTTCAAACTATACTACTACTTATCTAACCTTTTGTACATGTTTTTTTGCAAGGCACACTGGATCAAGCATCCATATTTCGTCTCTACCCGATAACAACACCCATAGGAATGAGATCAAGCACTAGGTCGATAATTATCTCACAAGCTTCCGTTATTGTTGCTCGCTCATGACTAGTACGTGAATGTCACAATGTTCTCATCATATTTGTAAGGTTTCCAGTTTTTGAAACCTTAAAGATTGTATAAAACTTAATCAAATTGATATGATTATTGAAAAATCTATGTAGAATTGTCCAATCGTGGCAAATATTGGTATTTTTGGAATCGTAATAATGATTTTACTATGGTTAGAAATTTTCAGAATCGAATTACGATAAAAACTGACATAGTTATGGTCATTGGAAGTTTATACTGCTGATTAAATTGATTAAATAAATTATAAGGTCTTAGTAATCATGGTTGTAAAAGACTTTGATCATAAAACCCTCTAGATATTTACATATATTTTCAAAATTGAAATCCTAGGGGGAGGCTGGGGGATGCCTTGAAGTGCAAGGAATTACCAAACACAGCCTATGAGCCCTAAAAATCTATAAATAGGCCCCCCCTTTCCACAATTGAACTCAGACTCAGAGTCCTAGCAAATTTCTCTTGCGAATAAGAGAACACCTCATAGAAATTACTTAGAGAGCAAAAACTCTTTGTAATTAATCGAGGTAATTAGTTTAATTTTAGTTAATTAAGAAAATAGCTTAAGTTTTGACTAATTTTTGTAATTAAATTATTAATTAATAAGATTAAGAATTCCCTATTATTAACTTCTCTCTAAATTATCATTAGGGTGTTGATCACTAATTTCTTAAGCTTGATCAGTAATCTAATAAATTAATTACTGTATATTAAGCTGAAAATGATTTATTTTAGGTTGATTTATGAAGAAAAATAGTTTTTGAGCTTAAATAATTATAGTGTAATTTCCAAAGCTTGGTTACGCTGTCTAGAAGCCACAAAAATTAGATATTAATTTTTGAGTAATCTATCTAATTAATTAGGTATTTAACTCTTTTTAAACATTAAATGAAGGAAAAATTAGTTAACATACTTAGATAATTACACAGTAATTATAAGAGCTAGGAAACCTTGTTATAAAGCCAAGGTTATTTGGCCATGCGTAGAAAATTTGTTTAGCTAATTAATTAGCATAAAATTAATATTTTTAAATCATAAATTAAAGAGAGAAATTAGATAAATCAACTAGATAGTTATATAATATTATCGTAGCTAGAAATCACTACTAGAAAGCTTGGAAATTAGGCCATGCACAAAAAAATAGCGTAGCTAATTAATTAGACTTAAATTGTGTGTTTTTAAGCATAAATTGAAGGGGGAAATTAGCTAAATCTCTCTGATAATTATATAGTAATTATTAGAGCTATAAATCACTATTAGGAAGTTGGAATAATTAGGCTATGCACAAGAAATTAGTTTAGCTAATTAATTAGGTAAAAATTGTCTCTTTTTAAGCATACATTGAAAGGGGAAATTAGTTAGATCACTTAGATAATTATATAGTAATTATCAAAGCTAAAAATCATTGTTAAAAAATTGGGATAATTAGGCCATGCATAGGAAATTAGTTTAGATAATTAATTAGACTAAAACTACATATTTTAAGCATAAATTAAAGGGAGAAATTAGCGAAATCTCTTAGATAGCTATACAATAATTATCAAAGCTAGAAATAACTACTAGGAAGCTGTGATAATGAGGTCATGCACATGAAATTAGTTTAGCTAATTAATTAGGCTAACATTGTCTCTTTTTAAGAATAAATTAGAGAGAGAAATTAGCTAAATTTCTTAGATAATTATAAAGTAAATATCAGAGCTAAAAGTCACTATTGGAAAGCAGAGATAATTAGGCCATGCACAAAAAATTAGTTTAGCTAATTAATTAATCTAATATTGTTTGAGGTTGACTATAAATTAAGAAGCAAAATTAGCTAACTAGTTTATATAATTACATAGTAATTACCAAAGATGGAAAACAATATTAAAAAGTTGGGATAATTATCTGAAGTACAAATAATTAGTTTAGCTAATTACCTTAGCTAATATTATCTGATTTTTACTATATATGAAAAAGAAAAATTAGCTAATTAGTTTATATAATTACATAATAATTACCAAAGAAAATAGCATTAAGAAATTAGGATAATTATCTTAAGCAAAAATAATTATTTTAGCCAATTACCTTAGCTAATATTATATGAGTTTGACTATAAATTGAGAAGAGAAAGTAGCTAGCTAGTTTATATAACTACATAGTAATTACCACAGATGAAAAATATCATAAAGAAGTTGGAATATTTATCTTAAGTACAAAGAATCAATTTAGCTAATTATCTTAGCTAATATTGACTAAAAATTAAATGAAAAAAGTAAAAAATCAATTTAGAAGTTAGCAAGATAATTACAAGGCTTCTAATACATCAAAATCCACCCTGAATAAATATCCCACGAGCAGATAAGTAATTCATAAATTATTAAAGCTAAATTAGGGTAAGATATTTTTTGAAGAGAAATCAAAAAAGAAAATTAATAAAATAGCTTCAATAATTATAGGATAATTATGGGAGCACGATAATACTACCAAGAAGTTAAGATAAAAATATCTCACCCAAATATTTATAGAAGATATTTACTAAGTCCAAAATCCTTATTTTTGGATAAAAGAAATAAGAGAGATTATTCAAGTAATTTTCTAATTGATTAAGCGTCCTTTTATAAAGCTATCACTATGGCTCGGAAGAGGACCCGGGGAAATCCTCAGTTTGATGAGGACGATGCAACTCACAAGAGGGCTAGGGTGTCCCATGAACATGAGGCTAGGCCTAGTAGTAGGCCTACGGAGGAGAGTCTTCAGACGCCAGTGCAGTAACATATGGCCGGTCAGTCCCAGGTGGGTTTTCCATTATTCAATTAAGTCTTTAAATAGTTTAAGTTCTTCTATAGGTTAACATTGCATACATAAGGAGTGAGTAAGAATCAGAAAAGAATAATTGGCTGAAAACAGAAGGTAACTTCCAAGAAACCAACGTGCATTGTTTGTAATCATGAAAGAATTGTTTGGGTTAAGACTGATTGACCTAGGAAAGAATGATTGATCATCCTTAAGAAAGCTCGTCTCAAGACACCTCCGACTTCTTGGTATATTTTGACGAATAATGATGGATTTCCAGCCACAGATAAGTTGGTTACCCCCATAAACAATGATTTTATACTCCATGTCATGTCTTGATGTTTCTACATAAGTTAGGATATCGTTTTTATCCTAGGGGAGCCGCCCGGTTGTATGGGCAAGTGGTTTGGTGTATGGGCACCCCGAACCTTGGGTGGGGGTTTATCTACCCTAGATTGTGAATAAGGAATGGGTGCCATTTTTTTAGGTGGTCTTGAGACAATAAGAGTGTTGGTCATGGTTATTATGATCAATATTTTTGATTCAGAGTACCCTGTCTTAAGTTGAAGATGTATGTTTACTAAAAGAATGCTTTCCAATGCTGTCTTTAATACCTGGTTGAAGGAATCACTGTGACGGAAAGTTAAAAGATATCATTGTTTTAAATGTTAAAACAATGTGATAGTAATTAGGAAACCAAAGAATCATGTGTGAGTGCGGGGTGGTAAGTGGGGATTGACTAAGGTTGTCAATCATGGATGGGTGGACCTGATTAGTCAGGTATCTATCCATCCTCGCACACTCAAAATGTTTCAAAAAACTTCTTCACATATGTTAGGGGAAAAAAGCATTGGTAGATGATATCTTAGCCCAGCTTGGGGAATTTATAGGGCCTAAATAGTTTTGAACTTTTAAAATGTTGTTCCGTTTTCAATGGGAGACATGAATAGGTCTTCTTCTAGGGCTATAGACCCAAGCCATTATCAATGGCAAAGGTCTATTCCTTGGACTTTTTTTTTTAGAGACTCTGATTTTTATTAGGCCTAGAGACCTGTCAATGATCCCATCCCGATCTTGGTATTGGCGGGTTGGGGATCTCACAATAATGAAGTTAAATGCATATAGATTGAGTCTAAAATAAACATTTAGTGGACCATGTGAAAAATGTAGGATACATCTCAATAGATTAAAAGCAAGATATCACACTTCAGTGAGAAATAAGCTAAGATGGCTGCCACCTGCACAATCATGGGTTGATATATCTGACATATCCTACCAATGGAGTTTAGATGTTGCATGATTATTCATGCCTTTTAGCATATGTCATGTATGTGGTATAGTTATTTTATAACTTAACATTGCATATGTAAGGAGTGAGTAAGAATCAAAAAAGAAATAATTGGCCGAAAATGGAACGTAACTTCTAAGAAACCAACGTGCATTGTTTGTAATTAGGAAAGAATTGTTTGAGCTAAGACTCGCTGACCTATTGATCATCCTTAAGAAAACTTGTCTCAGGACACCTCCGACTCCTTGGTATATTTTGATGAATAATGATGGCTTTCCAGCCACGGATAAATTCTCTTGTTAGATAGATCTTTAAGGTCTCTTGGGATAGTTTCCTATGATGTTGAAATTATCTTCTTCGCGGGTGTGTGTGTGGGTGTGTGTGCTTATAACAAGAGGAAAATTGTATAACCTTTCTATCAACCAAGTGTGGTAGATTGGTTATACCATTTCCCTCTTGAAAAATAGGTCTTGAGTTCAGCTCTCCTCGTTCGATAGATCTTTAAGATCTCTTGGGATAGTTTCCTACGATGTTAAAATTCTCCTCCTCTTCTTCTTCTTCTTCTCCTCCTCCTCCTCCTCCTCTCTCTCTCTCTCTCTCTCTCTCTCTCTCTCTCTCCCCCCCCCCCCCCCCCCCCCCCCCCCCCTCTCTCATATTCAAACATAGCGAAGTTGCCAACAAATTTTGTGAATCTCCCTTGCCCACATGCAAAGGTCTCCCTCTTTTCACCTACACAATGAGACCCATCTCTCTCTCTCTCTCTCTCTCTCTCTCTCTCTCTCTCTCTCTCTCTCTCTCTCTCTCTCTCTCTCTCTCTCTCTCTCTCTCTCTCTCTCTCTCTCTCTCGGGAGGAATCTCACTATACTCAACCTACAAATAGAGGAAAAAAAAGTACACGGTCAAAGCAACCTCCAACTTCAGCACTGTTCCTCCTCCATCTCTCTCTCACACACAATTCACAATGGTTATGGTCTTAAAGACTGCTCTAACATACTCATAATGAAAAACAAAAGACAATCAGGTCAAAATCCTTTGGCAACAAGATTTTAGAAGACCAATAGATCTAGGAGAAAAATCTAATAATATCCTTTCAAATCATTGACGACATCAATGGTATGGGGGTCACGGTCTCTAGAGTGGCTTCCCCCACAATGAAACCTAGCTTAGGACCTTCCGACTGTCCTTTGGTGGATAATTTTTCACCCATAGCTTTGCTTCAACTTTAAGCAAAGAAGAATCAAGTCATTCTTCTTGACCCTCTCAATAAAATCTTCTCTACATAGTGATGCCTGCACATGTTCAATGCGGACATGAATCCTATTCCTCACAATCCTAGTGTTCACCTGCTTGTTTTCCTTGACACCAATGGCTCACTTAGTAACGTTCCAGACGATGCCTGTGCGACCATGGTAGAACTTATGGGGCATGCCCTTGTGCACAACACTGTTCACCTTAATGTCCACATAGTTTCCAACCCTGTAGGTGTACAGGTTAGGCGGAGAGCAGGATGTAACCCTTGTGCCTGAAGGAATGAGATAACAAATCACACGTGCAAGATCGTTGCCCATGCCCTGCAGGCATCCTCGCTCGCTACTGCTGCTTCTCTCTCTCTCTCTCTCTCTCTCTCTCTCTCTCTCTCTGTGTGTGTGTCTCTCTTTGTCTTTCTTTTTTCGCCTAAAGTAGGTGCTGCCATAAGGAAGCTTGGTGGCTTCTAAATAGTTGTTGGCTATGGTACTCACGATGGCATTTCTTATGTTTGTGGTGAAGTCCCCAAGTGCGAACACATGGCTGAAGGTGGGGCATGAAGAGGATCTCGATTCATCTCTCTCTCTCTCTCTCTCTCTCTCTCTCTTCCCCCCCCCTCTCTCTCCCCCCCCCCCCCTCTCTCCTCTCTCTCTCTCTCTCTCTCTCTCTCTCTCTCTCTCTCTCTCTCTCTCTCTCAAATTGGCCATTGTAGTTTCTGAATTTTGTCGAAATTGACTTTATTAATGGTAATACACAGACCTTGAGAAACCTGTCGAAACCAATCCGCACCGGCGCGGACTGGCTCCAGGAGGTTCCTAATCAAGGTTATTCAAAGCTGCATACTCAAAAGGTTTTTTATTTTTAAAAGTATTATCAACTTAAGCAAGTGTTCATATGACCTTAAATGTTTTCTTTTCGCAACACTTCATAGGAGGATTGATTCTCCTCAATAAAAGATGATAGATTCAGGATTTAGAATGGTATTGAGGCCTCTTCAGATGAAATTGTTCATCATTTTTGGATGCACATGCCTCTGTTAGTGAGCTTACTGGTGAATAATTTTGTGTAAGACACTAAATATAGATCTCCATTGTCATAAACATTAGACCATCTAAAAATTGGGGCAAATACATCCTAACATGATGCAAGGGTTAGGAATTTTTACAAACTTCAAGGGTATTTTGGTAGTTTTTTCTTTTTTTTAAATATAACTATGATCAAGTTTTATACATTCATCAAAATATTTATTATAGTTCAAGTGAAGAAAATTCTATTTGTTTGAAGCATTTATGAGAATATCATGAGCTCATATTATTGGCCAGTTGAAAGTATATGTCTCATACATGTAAAAATTAAATACTCAAACAATGAGGGCATTTAATTCTGTTGTCCAGCAATTGGCAGCAATTAGTCATGGTTCCCAAAGACAGGGAATCACTTCCTTGATTCATGATCCTCTCTACAGTGATCAAGTCAGTTTACTGTTTGTCACCAAAGATTTTGATGATTTTGATAATCATATTGATGAGAGTGAGAGTACAGACATTGGGTTGGGTTCAGTGATTCAAGATCTAGAGATAACTAGGCAGGAAGCTACTTTGGAGCTTTTTCCTTTTCACATAGTGTCCGAGGGTGCTCCATGTGTGGATGAGGGGGATGATAGCCACTTAAACGTGGAGAGAGGACGATCTCTATGACCATCTCTACGTAGAGACCATCTCTACTTCTTTGTCATACTCTACTACCATCTCTTTTCCCATATACTTTTGAAAATCTCTCTAATTCACAACTAACTTTATTGAAGGACTTTCTTTTTATCGCTCGAAAAAACTCGCTTGCCATCTTGTAAAACTCCTTGGCTAGACTACCCAATCAAATGTGCTATGACTTTCCACTTTAAGTTCCAAATGTTTTTTGTGGAAGTACATAGCCACAAAAGATGTAGTGGGCCGTGTGCAACACCACTTGGTTAGATATGAGGTCCAAAATAGAGAATTGTTGTATGCTCATGTGATATTCTAGGTGCATGAAGAAGCCAAAAATCAAGTATCTAGTGAAATAACATAATACATCCCCACAGGAAAGAATCCTTAAATTCACAAAAAATAATTGGCTTCGAGACCTTGTACTTAAGAAGCAACTCCACGAGTGTCGTACGAGCTGTTACCAAGGTCAAAGAGATGGAGTTTGCAAGCACAAACTCCCATTTCATGTACAATTGAACCCAAGTCTAGTCTTCAACAAGCACAACCATAGATGGAACTACTTTAGGCCAAGATATGAAGACAACAATGTAGTACCTTACCACCCTACATTACTTTTTCTATGGGGCGCACATGTGAATATACAATGGGTCACTAGCTCATCACTATCCTACTACCTCCTGAAGTACGCACTCAAAACTGAACTAATGGGCCATCTCAAAATTTTCTCAAAAGATCATGAGCGCTCAAGCTTGTATGGCCTTGACACTATCAGGTTGATGATCTCAGCCTCCCTACTGTCAAAGCCAATCTCAGCAACAAAGGTGGCATTAAACTGTTTGCAAATCCCAATCATTTCAAAGAGCAGTAATATCCACTATGTTGACTCCTTACCCCAGGCTCTAAGACAACAAATCATCTCTCACAATAACAGCATTGTGCTACACCTTGTTGATGTATATTGTGAATAACCACATACTCTAGAGGACCTTACATTCTATGACTTCCACAAGAATTACATAGTGGCAAAGAAAAATGAAAAGAAAACAACACTTTTAGAGGAGAGCACATATGGCCAAACTCTACAGCGATAGCACCGACTAGTCTGATTCAGAGACTATCACTTTGGCCACCACATGGAGGCGTTCTTCTATAACGTGTTGCTAAAGAACATCACATTCAAAAATGAATCCCAACTACCTTCACTTGAGAACACATCAAGGTCATACTATGTTGAGTGCAAATCAAGGCATCCAATATTAAGAGACAAGGGCCTTGAGATGTATATCACAGAGTACATGCAGCAAAACATGCTCACAATAGATCATATTCACCAGTTTAATAACATGATCTTGCATAAGACATCTTCAACAAGTATTCCTCATTTCAATATCTAAATGTGCAAACAAACTATGAGCAATAGGACACGCCATCTTGTGTTCTTCACTTTTTAACAAACTTCAAAATGTACAAATTGTGACACTGACAAAACCGAGCAAGCAAAAATCTATAAGAAGCTCACAATAGCAAATGGTGGCCTACACGTGATCACATGAACTCCTGCGTGATAAGATACATCAGAAGCCAACTCATAAAGAAAAGGAAGGCCATGATCCTCACAACTTTGCTCGGTGAAATAGCTACAAGATTGAGTACCATCACAACAACAATCCACTACCAATTCAAGATACCAATACACACACAACAATATTCACTATCAATCTCCAAAATTGATGATAGATATATCAACATTAAAGAAGAAGATGAAATCATCATAGAAGAGATCTAAATGTTGACAAAGTAGACTTTCAATATGATAGTCCGACAAGTTGTGAACATTACCAATGACACATTGTTAGACCCATTCAAACATAAAGAGGTCCTATTATTCAATGATTTAGCAAAAGTGCCTCCAATATATAGTCATCAATTTGATCAGTGCTACCCTTGTCACATCACAAAATCCACTTACTGGTCATATGCTACCATGTACAATATGTATTGCTCAATACGATATGCAAAAGATATCTCTTTCATGGAGTTCCTCAATACAATAAGGGTGAGTCTCCCCACAAAGAGGGTTTCCAATCAACGGGCAAAGAAAATCAAGCGAAGCTAATTTTTGAGCAAATATGAGCAGCACCCTTGACAAATTGATGCAAGCGCAAGGTATATTGAAGAAAATAATCATGTCATGTTGGATTTGACCACCCAACGCCTCAATGCAAAAGGGTCATACGGCTCAAATGTCCCCAAAGCTGTGCAGGCTTCAAAATCTCAAACCTCCTTACATGTTGAGGCCCGAACAAAATCCCCAAGTCTCAAAAGTATATATAAATCGGTTAATTATGCGTGCATCAAAAACACCAAAAAAATATTAGAATTAACAAACTTCTAGCAAGTCTATGAGGCCACTCGGGTACCTACAAGGCTTGAAACAACTCCATCTTTGTGAGTGCTACCTGATGCACAAACTCATGGGCAATGGACTCCAAAGCTAGAACATGAAAGAACACAAATCTTGGAATGTCTTGAAATTCTTGTATTGCATTGAATGGTCAAAAAATGTGCATACCGACCAGCAAAAAGCATTTCATATTAGAACCATATAGAAGTGAAAAGGCTTTAGGGCTCATGTTGGACCCTTTTTTGAGGCTAATGGGAATGTTCTTTGTTGGTGGATACGCCGCGACGGACGTCAGCACGGCGAGAACTCACCTAACAAGATTTGTCAGCTAAGGACGAAGCTCAACCCGTAGGCGCGTGGAAGCAAGCATAGGGTGTCAATCTACACTCGACCGACTCTCGACTAATTCCTACAGAGGTCTCTACCCAATGTCTAAGCTACAGCCTTCAGGAGTGCATAAGAGTAGATTTCCTACAATGCTTTCTAGAGCCGAATACCCATCAAACGGTCTCGAAATGCCATAGAACTTGAAGGAGACCCTACTAACATCAATAGGTCGCTCTCCCTAAGGTTCATGAACCAAAATCCCAACCCAAAACACACGGTGCAAAATCACGTAGGATGTCTGGCCAAAATTTGCAGGTCATCATTTCCAAAAACTTAACTGCCAAATGTGTAGCTCTACTCAATGCGAAAGTGTGGATATGCTGAAATGCGAAAACGGATAACGTATGCTCACCGAATCACCAGATGAAGCTCGTAGGTTGAGCTCACAAAACCGGACCTTACGCCCGCAATGTAGGTATCGACGCGTAGCTCTTGTCGGGGGCAACACACTACACTGCTCCGCACTTGATTTTGACCACCGGTGCGCGCGTAGCGTCAAGATGAAGCTCTCACTCTCTCTCATACACAGTACGCTCACTCATAGACCTCAACTTTTTAAAATGACAAAGGTTTCCCATTAAGGTCAAAAAGTGGTATAAATACCTTACAATCTCAAACCCTAATGTTCCTATTCAACCATCTACTCAATCTAAATGTCAAAACTGGGATACAATCTGGAAACTGCTGTAAGCCCCAATATTTACAAAGGTGAAATGTCGGGTTTTCTCAATAAATGAATAAATACAAAAAGTAATAATCCGCGAGCAGTCATTTTCTGTAGGGTGTGTCCAGCTTCTAACACTTCCCCCCTCCTTGTTCATGTCGTCCCCGACATGGCTGTTGAGCTGCTTCTTTATCGTAGGCTTTCTCTCATCTTAATCAGTGACTCATATCTTACATGTTGAGCCAGTAGTGTCGGGCCGAATATATCAGTGCTGATTGTGAAGAAGCCAGTGTAGAAGGATTCTTCAAAGGCCTGGAGGTGATAAGATGGTAAAAAAATAATCCTTTGATACAATGCATGTATCACCTCGTGAGGAGGCTGGCCAGACAGATCGTATGCACATCTGTATGTATCTTGAAAGAAGAAGATACTGTCTGTCGCCTGGCCTGGTTTGAATGTCTCGAAGACTGCCAAAAGGGTTTTACAAATCTTTCTCATCATTATGCAAGATTGGTCAGGCGAGCCAGTGAACAATTTGATGGCGCTCGTTAGGGTTTTCACCATGTATTGCTCACTTATTCTCTCACCTGCCTTCGAGCTTGGTAGCTTCGGGTAATTCAACCAAGTAGGTTGGCTTCTCTACAAAAACTTGTGGGCTTTCCATGTCCTCATCCTTGGTAGGGGGCAGAAACTGAGATTGTCTCTGATTACTTTAGGTGCCTCTACCAGATGGATTAGATACTGTGGATACTTTGTCAGCCATGCCTTTCTCCACCTGGGCTGAGAGTCTACTATCAGCTTGACCCCTTCAGGTTTGGAGATGCCTGCTTTGTCCATTGGCACTGTTGGCTCCTCTTTGATTCGCTTGTTGATCGTGGCAGCTTCATATTTCAGTAGAGGATATGGGAGAGAGGGCTGTAGCCATTCACACCAAAGGTTGCTGGCATCTATATTATAAATAGTCATCGACTTAAACACTCTCTGCTCCCATTCCAATGCTTCTTTGGCGGTGTCTCTCACTGCCACTTATATAGCCTTTTGTAGTTTCTCTTCTTCTTCTTGGGTCAAATCTTGTGGCTCTTGTGAGGGTCCTACAAGGATTTCCTCTTGCATGTGTCCACTGGATCTGCCACATTCTCTATATCTATTCCCTCCATGGTTGTTGGCCCAATGCTAAACTGCTGCTGGCCTCTCATCTCTTCTATCTGCTTCTGAAATATTTTCTTCTCTTCTTCCGCCTGCTCTCCCATATTCAAAAGGAGGTCGTTTAGATCGGCATTTATCTTTTCTGCCTCCTCAAGCTTTCTCTTCTTCCAGACGGTTTTGCATTACCATAGAGCCCTCAACCAACATCAGTCTTTGCCGCTTCTCCAATGTTAACTCCTTTTGAAGCTCTTTCATTTGTTCTTCATATAAATCAGTCTCTGAGGTAATGTGAGTCGAGCTAGTAGCTCTGACTCTGGCAGGAGATGTCCGCAGCCTTTGGATGGTTTAATCTTTGACTTTAATCAGGTCTTTTAGCTCGATGACCTCATCTTGGGTTGCTTCATGCTCTATATCTGCCTTCTCTTTGGCATTCCTCAGGGCTTCCACCTCCTTGGATTCTTCAGCAAGTTGCAGGGTTAGGTTGTCCCTTTCCATCTCTGCATCTGTTAAGGACTTGCTGATTTTTCTGTATTCTTCTTCAGCTCTTTGAAGTCTTTGATCCGCTACCTAATTTTCTTGTTCCATCTCCTGGCATATTTGTAATGCCGTGGCCAGACTGGCTTGCAGCTATGTTTCTTTCTCTATATGTTATTTGCTTTGTTTTTGTAGTGTGTCTACTTCAGCCTTGATATGAACTTAAGTGGTTTTGAGATTAGCAATCTCACTTTCCGTGGCCATGGATTTTGCTATGAGCCTGGTTAGCTTGTGCATCACCACATCCCAATCATTGGTTGGTGGCTGCAGGTCCACTGTATCAGTGGCCAGCTCTTTCAGTTCCACTAACCACAGGCTCTGCATCTGTTCTTTGGGCCTTGTGCTTACCAGCTCAAATGCCACAATGGCTGCCTCTTCTCGTGAATACCCCGAAGCTAGTAGATCAAGGAATGTGCTAAACATTGCTTCCTCTGGCTCTAGCTGCTCATCTTTGGGCTTAGCTGCTTCTTTCCGCTCGTGCTCTTGGCTCTTCTCTTGCTTCTAGTCTTCTTGATCATCAGATTTGTCTAGCTCCTCGTTTTGTTGGGTTTGTGGAGGGCTAAGAGGAGGTGGTGATGGTGGTGGGTTGGACTCCGGGCTTGACGGTGGAGTTGGTGGCTTATTCTTGAAGTCCTGATCCGCCTTGGTCTTTCGCTCTCTTTCTTGGCCTTCCTACTCTTCTAGCAGTTGTCGTCGTACTTCATCCACTTCTTCTTCTGTGAAAGGGACATTAGGTATATTTTCTGTCGTAGCATCCAAAATCTCAAAATTCTTGATGTAGTCTTCAAATCTATCTCTGTGCACCCTTCGGGATGATCCCAACATGGCTTCTAGTGAGGGCTTCCTCAACTCGCTCAAATCTCCTTTCAGTTCTCTCTTGGCTCTGAAGATTTCCATCAATCTTTCGAGCCGTGCCGCTTTTTGTGGTTTGGTTTCTTTGACCGGCACTTGTACACTTTTCTTCTTTCCCTTCTTTGGCTGTGGCGGCTCTTCTAGCACGGTTTCTAGCCGGCGCTTCAAACTTGTGGCTACTCTTGGTGCTTTGGGCGGTTCTTCTTCCTTATCTTCTTTCAGCCTTAGCCAGTCATTCTGTGATGGAAGGTCAGGCCAGTTTCCCTTGGCATGTAATGCCCCATAAACCACTTTCGTTATCAGCTCACCCGGCACAATGTAGGTGGGATTCTTGTTGCCCATTTCACCAGATTGTCATGGATATAAGCCGCATAATTGATCATCTTTGGCTTGCTCTTCTGCATTGCCCAGGTGAAGGTGGTAGCAATGACTCTAGGTGGCATTCTATACTTCTGTGGCCGCTTTGTACACATATGGAAGTATTGGTTGTAGAGCTGGCTCATGACAGCCACTTTAGGGTTTGCAATGTCTTCAAAGGTGTAGTTGCTCTTCTTTTAAGAGTACACCTTGACTTCATCTCTTCTCTTGGTCACACTATCTCCCTTGTTGGAGAGGTCTAGAGCAGCTTCCACCACTCTCTCTGTGATTGCAATCATAGTGTCTGGCTTGCCCTACAGATCAGCGACTCTGGCCACTCCATCTTCTTTGATAGTTGTTACGAATTCCCACACTCTTTTGATGTCTATCCCTACTGGCAGAGCTTCAAAGTAGTTATGGAGATCTATGTTCTCCAGGTACTCTCCCATCTTTCTTCTGACAAACTCATTGAGCTCCCGAGGTAGCATGGGTAGCTCTATTGCATTTCATTCAGTATCTTTGAACACGCTTGGTAGATCTTCAAGTCATTAGACTCTAGCAAGTCCTCCTGAATCCACATGCTGGTTGGATTCAGAGTTCCTTCTGGGATGACAAACGGCTCTACTTCTTCCAAGTAATCTTTTATTGTCATCCTCTTCTTCTTTGCCAGTGATTTTGCGGCTGCCATGGATCCTGTTGCACTCAGTAGTCCGAAGTTAGCTTTTTTTCCATATTAGCTGAGAAACTGAGTTTTAACTATCCAAATGACTTGAAAATTGAAAATAAAACTTAAAAGGAACTAGGGAAACTCTGCATCTGCTCACAATATCATTCTGGACAAAATTTATCATTTAGACATCCTACGCGTAGGATGTCTATTTCATCAGTTTTTGGTGAAACTTGGCATGCTGGTGGTCCTTGACCTGTTGAACATGGCTATGTGATTGGAATTGGGTTTGGGTATCAAAAAGTGCATTTCTGGGCAGATTCAGGCTTTAGGCTCATAAATTGGTAAAGATGACCTCAAGAGGCTGAAAATGATATTCAAATGGGTTGAAATTTGATATATGAGCTTCATGCACCATGGTAATGGTCCCCATGATGTCATTTCTTGCACAGAAGGTCAAAATCATGCTGAAGACATTATCACAAAAATTTGTTGTTGTACCATCTTGAATAGCACACACATCTAGAGTAGCCAAGATTCCAATTCTAGTGGCTCTAATGCTTCTTTAGGAAATGGTTCTTGGATATAATACTTATCTTTGATTGCCCTTTCTAGGATACATTCCTCTCACTTTAAGCTTCCGCATTGTGAAACACATCCATAGTTCTTTAGGCCTACCCAACCACGCTGGAAGTTTTGATCCTGCTATCATAGCGGAATCAAACTCTTCTACAGGGGTACGATTCACGTCCTTATAACTATGGTCTTTCAATCGATTGATGGCTAGAAACATCTTCAACATCAATCATTGCACTCTGTTTTCTCTTGTGTTGGGAAGATTCAGAATCCCCTGTTAGAGGAACCTGAGCTCCATACATGGGGGTTCAGGTGGAGAATGTGTTGACCATCCTTACTACCTTAGCTGGAGTGTTCTTTGCTCTATTCATGAGTGTCTCTAAATCAGGACCAGAGCCAATGTGCCTCACCAATAAGTAAGAAATTGCCTTTTTACTTTGAAATATTGCATATTCTATGCATGTAGTGCATGTGTCATATAGAGAGGTCTTCCTACAAAACCCCTCCCTTGCAAGCTAGCTACCATGCTTAGACTTTGACAAATTTTTCTGCGGCATACCTGCTTCTTCTGGACCTTCCTCTATTCTTGTGATTGTATTACCCCAATGGGCTATGCGTATCTCCCACCAAATCATCCATATATCCATTAGTGGGATATCTCAATCTTGAACATGCCCATTGCACCACCATTTTCATATTAAGCGAGCCTCAACAAGTGCGACTTCTTTGGTTGGTGGTGTTGTTCTCCAATTCTCATACATACTCTTGTGCTCTTGTTGGGCATGGGCCACAACATACTTGAAATGGATTTGTAGACTGTTTCTAGTGCCACTCGCATGAGCACTCTCTTCCAATCATCACATCTTGCTGGCCTCCATTAGAAAATTCTTGAATAGCATTCCAATCTGCCTAAGCCTCATCTACCATGAATCCATGGAAGTTTGCTGGATGATAGTGGTGTTTGATCATTACCTCGTTCAAAGATTTTCAAAAGAGACACTAAGCATCCATGTCCTCCTCCTTCATCTCACATGTTGCACCTGTTAGTAGCTCCCGCATGTTGATAGAAGCAAAAAAGGTTTAAATATCCCACTACAATGAGGTAACTATGGAGCACAAATAAGCCAAGAGATAAAGAAATAAGAAACCTTGGATCATAGACATGACATGCCATTGTCACCCAATCGCTAAAATGCCTAGTGTGATCAAATCGAATCCATGCTCAACGAAGATCACTAGTCGTGTTATGTCTCATTCAATTCACAAGATTCAAACGAGATGCATCACCCATGGTAGACATCTTAAAAACAAAACATTGCTCGGTCTCTTTGCCTTGGCCTAAAAAAAGACTACCATGAAAAAAATCATAGGTGCATTTTCTTTTGAGCTTCAACAAGGCATCAACACCATAGCTCTCTTTAGAGCCTCCATGCCAACCTGTTGTTACAGACCTTCTAAAACTATGAGAAAAAAAAAGGTCAAGAAATGAAGTAAGACTCAAGAAATGTAGCCCCATTTATCATCCATCTTCAACTAGTGGCCCCATCTCCTTAGTAGTGTTTGCAAGCTCTTCCTCCTGATGGTATTTTTTGCTCCACCTTACGTCATCATTGAGGCCATTAGAATTTCCTTGGCCACACATATTTGTACGTGTTGAGGTCTAGTTGTGCGATTAGCCCCCATCACTCAACCCACAATTGACTTTACACGATCTCTAAAACTTCTTTAAGTTCCAATTACACGTGGGATGGTCATGTTCACCGCAATGAAGCATTAATCTGCTCATAGTTTCATCCATTGGCATTTCATAGTAAACCATTGTTGAAAATTGTGTCATGCATAGTGGGACTTTCTTGCAATAAAAGCACTCTAGCCTCCCCTCCCTACCTTCACATGCTTGTCCAACTTGTGGAGCCTTCAACATACAACCAAGAAAGTGTGTGTAGTTTGCAGACCTGTAATTTTATAACTTGGGACACATTTCTTTCACACACTTTAGACTTCGAGTGCAAAGGATTTTTCTACACACTCCAAGAAAAACCACATTTGATGTTATTGCCTTTGTCCAAAGGTGTGGATCATATTTGGACTCCATTGCATTCACTCCTTTGCAGATTCCAAAAATGGGTGGGAACTCAAAGATGAAATCCCTAATATAGTGTTTATAGATTTCACAAACCTTTGCACAATATGTTCTTTTTCTCTAATCTTAAGAAGTACTCTACAACACTCTTACCATGCATGGAAGTGGGAGGAGATGGCATGTTTTCTCCAAAACTTTCTCAAGGAATTTTGTTATTTATCATGGTAGTGGATAGTGGACACATAGAGGAAGCCTCTTCCAAAGTAGCACCACACAAAACCTTGTAGCTAGAAGAAAGGGAATGGTCTAGCACAAAAAATAAATTACCATCTTGATTGGTAATGAGTGGTACCTAGATAATTGTATCCTCTTCACCAAGTTGAACCTTTTTCAACCCCTCAAACTTCTTTGGCTTTACTTTGTCAACAAAGAACTGATTGTCAATGACAATCTTACCACTACTGAATGGAATAGATAACATTTCCTTTGGAAACTCTATAGAGCAAGGCATCTTGATAGCAATTAGAATTATAGATTGCAAAACAAAGTAAAGGGAGAAACAAAGAATGAGTGATTGAGAATGAGTTAAGCTATAGAATGCAAAGCAAGGTTAAAAGAGAGTTAGAGAAAAAGTGAGAGAGAATTAATTAAATGTGGATTTTAATATTAGCCAATAGAATATCCAATGAGGGAATAAGGATATCAAGAGCATTTAATGAGAGGGATTGAGAAATTTTGTTTGTAATAATTATCTTGAAATTTGAACTTTTAAAAATAAAAGCTTTTTTTTAAACTATTGATTTTGTTTGAATTTTCTGTAGGTTTTTTCTATCTATCACTTGCCACGTGTATAGTGCCAGGTGGATTTTTGCACTGCAAGAATCCATGTGGCATCTTACGTGGACTATGGTGTGGGAAACATTTCCATGTAAATTGCCACATAGACATATTTATATATTTTGAGTTTGAAATGAAGTGATTTTGGCTTTTAAACTAAAATTTAACCTCAATAATAACTAAAAGGAAACCTTTTTATGGGTACATTGTCTTTAAATTTGAAGAGTATCCAAAAAAAAAATTCTTTTTTTTTTTTTGTTTTTTTTTTGAGATTGTCCCCTTCCTTCCTTCCCCCACCAACCACCACATGGCACATCCACGTGAATTCTCGTAGTGTAAAAGTCCACGTGGCAATCAGTGTTTTTTTTTTGGTGATTGCAAAACATGCTTTTTGAGCTCATCACGTTTCACCAAACTTGCCATGTGTCATTGATCATTTGACATGTGGCATGCTTATATAAGTGTTTTCCACATAGCACACTTTTATAAGACCTTCTTTATTAACATCTTTTAAATTTTTGCTCTCTTTCTCTCTCTCTCTCTCTCTCTCTCTCTCTCTCTCTCTCTCTCAGAGACACACACACACACACACACACACACAAAAGCACGCAATCTCTCTCCCTTTTCCTTCCCTTCTCTTTGCACCTTTGTTGCTATCTGTTTTGTGTCATTGCTTTCCTCTCCCATTCCTCTTCTTTGCTTGCATCTCCCTTCTCTTTCTTTTGTCTCCTTCGTTTCATCATCCCTCCTACACCAAGACGGTTCTTACACGTGCTATGCAAAGGGACTTGTCCAACAGAAACATCATTTCTACATCACAATACAGCCAAGCATTGCCAAATGAACAACATGAAGAAGGTGAACCTCCAATCATG
Source organism: Adiantum capillus-veneris (assembly GCF_014529385.1). Taxonomy (NCBI): domain Eukaryota; kingdom Viridiplantae; phylum Streptophyta; class Polypodiopsida; order Polypodiales; family Pteridaceae; genus Adiantum; species Adiantum capillus-veneris. The sequence goes on along the minus strand of NC_140946.1, from coordinate 12,017,376 downwards.
CAACAACATGAAGAAGGTGAACCGTCCAAGCAAGGAGAAGCTCTAGAATCTACCATTCAAGAAGGCAATAAATATGTGAGAGAAGAGGTTGGTACAATCATTGAAAGTAACTTTTTTTGCAATTGGCTTGAAGATCACTATGTCAATAAAGAGGCAAGGCTACCTCCAATGCCCATTAGAAAACTTAAAATAAATCCTACCATTCACACACATGATAATCAAATTGAACTTCTTCAAGAGAGCTTTATCCATAACTATGGGTATCAACCAAGTTTGGAGGAGTTCATAGTGTCTAAGTCCTTGCCAAGTGATGAGCCTTTTGAACAAAAATGCACACATTGTAGGGGTGCAGTGATGGAGGTAGGCATGAAGTATAATGAGACACTTTGATCCCATCCAAGGTGATCCCACATGGCAGAGAGTTTCTTTGTGTTTTGGGATGGAAATTACCAAGTGAAGGCTTAGATGGACCTTGTAAACAATGCCTACCCCAAGGAGGAAGAGGTTCCACATGTTCATTGTCATGTAATCAAATTTGAAGCTTCAGAGTTGGTTGACTTATTGATAATTCTATGTTCAATCAATAAGTAAGTTGTTTAAAGTCTCACTTTTTATTGTTAATGTTTAATGTAAATGTACTTTTATTTTATTCCTTTTTATTTATGTTTCATAGAGCGACCAAGGTGAGTATACTCGTACACCTTCCCACGACATTTTTATGATGCAGCACCTTGGCCCTATAGATTCTACTTCAATTGTGGATAGACTGGAGCTTGAGTTGCATTATTGGGGCATTGAAACACATGAATAACAAGAGGCAAGCACAAAACCATTCTAAATGGGTGTGCATTCTAGTTGCATTTATTTCCCAACTTGTTTGGAAGGTAAATTACACTTTGCAACATTCACTACCATGGGTTGAGGTTGTTCTTTTTTGTTTTGTAGTATCAAAGAGCTTTAATAATTGTAGGATAAGTTCATGAAGGCCAATCATAGCAAAACAAATTTTAAAGATATTCCACATTTGGAAAGCCTTGAATATGAAGATTTGTGAGATGTGTATGATGAGAGAAGGGAAAAAGCACTCCATGAGGTAGAGGAAACATTCACAAGAAGAGCCTATGACTATGTAGCCATAGCCAAAGCCAATCTAGAGAACGGTGTGGCATGGTTTAATTTTTGTGTGCAGTATACCAAATGGCATGACAAGGCCAATAGGTTAACTATCAACAGCTACCCCATAGCCAATGAAGCTTTGACCTCAGACTTCTATTATGTGCATAAAAGCCTCACATCTAAATAATTTCAGAAATGCATAATTCTTCGGTTTACCTGTCCATGCCTCTTCTAGAATTCCTCCATCCAGTGCCGTTGAGGGTGATCAATTAATCAAGTACACATGTACTTATTGTTTTCACCCAAAGCTCAAGTGCTAGGCCCTCATGTAGATGCATGCTTCATGCTCACGCTTGCTCCATGATTTTCATGTTCATCCTTTCCAAACCTCTTTTTTTGAGGTGTCCTTTGGTTTTCCTTTGCCTTTGAATGCCATTGTTAGCACAAAATCTTTCAAAAGCTTGACTATAATATTCACCTTCATTGTCGGATCTGAGGCATTTAAGCTTGGTACCTGCTTCATTTTCCACAAAGGCTTTCCGCCGTTGAAATATGAAAAACACATCAGATTTATACTTTGGCACTCATATGCTCAAGCCAATAATGCCACACCACACCATCAACTTCTCTAGATTGCACATTGATTGTACACAAGTGGAGTGCACCCACCTTTTCTCCTTCTTTGTTATCATAGCCTTTGCTCCTTTGGTTATTTTGTCAATTGCATGGAAGTCAAGATCTTCAATCCATGTTTGGAGCTTAGGCACATTGTGTGCATTTGTTTTGAGACTAATTTGAATGATTTGAGTATGTCCCAAAAATTGTTCCAAGAAAAGATTATTATAATATAAAAAATCACTCCTATGTCTACAAATGATTGCCGTGCTATTCTCTAGGTGCTGCTCTATTTTTTTTGGCTTTATAATGTGGTCACCGAGCATATTCTCAATCTCTTTCTTTGTGGGGAGTCTTACAGGATGGAAAACAATTTTTTTCAAGCGACAAAAAAACCGAGAAAATCCCTCAATAAATTTATTTTTTTGAAGGGTAGCCATATGATAATGATGGGGATTCACTAGTAGTACTAGGGAGAACTAACTTGCGTGCATAAAATTCACCTTTTTCACCCCAAACATATAAGACTCACCTTTGTTACATCTATCCTTCTTGCCTTATAAAACCCCCCTATTGTATGCTCATGGGATACCATATGATAACCCTTAGTTAATCCCTGGGAAGGAGATGAAGCATACTCAATTGTATACACTTATATTGATGTTCTTTTGCTACAATAATATAACAGTAGCATTATATGCACAAGATTTTGTTTTCACACCTTCGAGAAAGTGTCTTAATGAATATATGGAAAACGTTCACCTTTTTTATAGATATAGCTCTTTTTTCTTTTTAAAAAATGGAGTCTCTATTAGGATTTTTTGTTTAACTTTAGTTGCCACTTGCCTGCTGGAAATGGAGGATGTCCTTATGGAAAAGAAAGATGCACGACTTAAACTATCTATCTTGAAGTCTAAACTATGGTATAGTCATAAAAGTCTTTAGTCGGATTAAACCATAAGAAAATTCTTTGTTCTCTCCTAGTGATTGACCTTATTTACTGATGCCGATGATGCTCCAATAAATGGCTATATTTGAAGAATGCTTTCATGTTAGACCTTGAAACTGTGAATTATGTAGTTGCAGATGAGGTGCATTGTCAATCTATTTACTTTCACTATTAAAGTATGTATTTACACTTGAAAGAAAACTCAATTTTTGCACATCATGTGAAAATGTGGACAAGTATTAGCTAGCCAAAACTAAGGCTAGATGTAAATAGAATGACCAAATAAACAATAAGAATTGCAAAGATTATTTATCACATGATAGAATTCAGCTAAGCTAAGTAGGAGCAAAAATGTGAAAGATCGTTGGACATAGTAAGAGCTAAGCTTGAGATTTTTGCTAAGCACATGTAACTTTAATATTCTTCCACCTGAAAAATCAAAGTGAACTTGGAGGAGCATTGTGACTCTTATTTAGTAATAAAACCCACTAAATCTATGAATCTACTACAAGACTTGGCTCTAAAGCCAGTAGAACAAATCAAAAGAGCACATGGACACAAAAGAGATGTGGGACTCTTATTTAAAATAAAACCGACTAAGTCTATAAATCTACTACCGGACTTGGATCTCAAACCACTGGAACAAATTAAAAATGCCTTATTCAGATTGCCCAAGAGCAAAAACAAGCTTTACAAAGGATCTTTGAGGTTGACGTTCATAAGAACTTCATAGTCCACAGCGCTTAGAAGACACAAAAGCTGACACAATTCTTGCCTTTTAGTTACATTTCATGCATGCACAATCATAGGATAGAGTCTAAAATTCATCGGGTGTTGGTGCCGCTCGAAAGGATAGTGTGTCCAAAAACTTTTTAATTTTGGGCAAACCAATGGCTACTCACCATTTGAAGCTCGCCGCTGTGTATGTTGTTTGAGTAGGTAGTCTGAACACTACCTAAAGGGGTTGAGGCGGCCAATGTGCATAGAAGGAGATGACAACACCTAATGTCCGTATCAAATTGCCCAGATAAGTAGGCCAAGGTGAATTGGGAATCTTGCGCCTGCATGACAACATGTTCGAACTCAAGATGTTGAGATCTGAGGGCTCATGATAGGGGGAGAGAGAGATAGAGAGAGAGTGACAATGTGTGTGTGTATGTGCTTGGGGATGAGGAGCGATCAAGAGAGAGGGAAACATGCGAGTGGCTAGCAGAAAGGAGATGGTGGTGAAGCGCACACCTACATTTGGTGACAGCCGTGTTGAAAGGAGTGCACAAAATAGTTTCGTCAATGAATCTCTATTGGCAGCACCACTGCATGAGTTCATTCTTGTTCTACAGTTTACCTCACCTGGTTGGTTGCTCATCACAAGCCTCTCTCCAGCCTCAACCTCCTACCTTGCTCCATGCTGGAACTAGTCCGCACCGGCACGAACTATTTTAGATTGCCTGCTAGAGCCCGTATTATTAAAAAACCAAAACCTGCTATGCATGTTATTCTCTCTCTTGTTTAGACTTCCTTGCTTCATCCGATGCTGGAACCAGTCCGCACCGACGCGGACTGGTTTTGATAGGTTTCACAAGACCAAAGAGTCGATACAAGGGGGGAGGGCGGTGGCTAAAAAATAACATTTTCCCTAACCATTGAAAATAAGTGAAACTTGAAATTCTCCAAGTTTTTCGGTCAAAATAAAATTTGAAGCTTTTGTCGATAACTATACTAAAAATTGTGGTAATTTCCCGGTTTTCTCAAAGGCAAGCTCAAAATCTAACTGGGATTTTACGATTTTAGCGAGTTAAAATACATTGCACCCCTATTTTTTCCTAACAACCTTAAACGCTCCGGATTGCAAAATCTATATGCGCATTAGGCAAGGAGATGCCCTCAAATTAACCACTGAGTCAATCTTCTTACTTGCTTGAAGACATGAAGTGCATCCAAGGCATCAAACCCTTTTTTGATATGGTCTTTGTCTATGGAAGGGATGAGGGGAGGAGACTAGGGAATGCAAGATTCTCATTGCTGCCAGGTCCCCTATTCTGTAGAGCATGCTTCTTACCTCTAGCATGGAAAACTTGTAGTGCACGCACCTCCCTGCTGACATTCATCTTGTCGTCATGCACATATGCCTCAAGTTCTTCCACAATGAAACCATTCAACAAATGAGCTGGTAGAACATCCTCATGGTAGTACATGTCCTCAAGGGGCTGCCATGTTCTTCCTCATTAATTGCCTACACATTCTTGCCTTGGAGTACGTGAATGCACCCTTCAATATGAGTGCCATAAAGATGTGACATGGTGTGAAATCCTGGTAAGCTCTTACAATCTTGGTGTTGAGCTCATCTGGAGTCACTCAATGAAACCTCAATACATGCAATTCCATCTGAACTAATTCCTCGAAACTCTTGTCCACCAGTGCAAAGGTGCACCTTGAGGTTTGCAACAATGAAACTCTGTTGTGCACCTGACCACGACCACAAGTGCAACTTATATAAGAATCTCATAGAGCCTTCTTTGTTCTACTTTCTAAATAGAGTTTGTGACCTCAAGTATGCCACTACCTTCACTTATTACTTGTCTCTCAAGGTGCACTTGTGTGTGCGACAGGCACATTGAACCTACAGTTTGCAATCCCAAAGAGAGTTAAAGGAAATTGACTCCGCATCTAGGTTCCCTCAACATCAACTGTTATCGCCAGTCCCCTACATGTCCTAGTAGAAAGAATGTTAGAAGCTGGACACACCCTACGGAAAATGACTGCTCGCGGATTATTATCTTTTGTATTTATTCATTTATTGAGAAAACCCGACATTTCACCTTTGTAAATATCCCAGTTTTGACATTTAGATTGAGTAGATGGTTGAATAGGAACATTAGGGTTTGAGATTGTAAGGTATTTATACCACTTTTTGACCTTAATGGGAAACCTTTGTCATTTTAAAAAGTTGAAGTCTCTGAGTGAGCGTACTGTGTACGAGAGAGAGTGAGAGCTTCATCTTGACGCTACACGCGCACCGGTGGTCGAAATCAAGTGCGAAGAAGTGAAGTTTTTGCCCCCGACTAGAGCTACGCGCCGATACCTACATTGTGGGCATAAGGTCCGGTTTTGCGAGCTCGACCTACGAGCTTCATCTGGTGATTCGGTGAGCATACGTTATCCGTTTTTGCATTTCAGCATATCCACGCGTTCGCATTGAGTAGAGCTACACATTAGGCACTTAAGTTTTTGGAAACGATGACCTGCAAATTTCGGCCAGACATCCTACGTGATTTTGCACCGGGTGTTTTGGGTTGGGATTTTGGTCCATGGACCTTAGGGAGCGACCTATTGGTGTTAGTAGGGTCTCCTTCAAGTTCTATGGAGTTTCGAGACCGTTTGATGGGTATTTGGCTCTAGAAAGCGTTGTAAGAAATCTCCTCTTATGCACTCCTGAAGGCTGTAGCTTAGACATTGGGTAGAGACCTCTGTAGGAATTAGTCGAGAGTCGATTGAGTGTAGATTGACACCCTATGCTTGCTTCCACGCGCCTGCGGGTCGAGCTTTGTCCTTAGCCTCCTTAGTTGACAAATCTTGTTAGGTGAGTTCTCGCTGTGCTGATGTCCGTCACGGCATATCCGCCAACATTGGTGCCGATGCCGGGGACGAAAACCCTAGGTAGGTGACCGAGACTAGTCCTTGAGGATAGGGATTCTTTGGCTTGCCAAGAGTCTCGTTTTACATTTAAATAGGATCAAAGGGTGGAGGACTCTCTAGGTCTTAGAGGGAGTCTAGGGAGTGTGTATCTGGCCTAGATCCTTTGACTTAGGTAGACTGAGATAGTTTTAGGTCTTAGTTCAGTTGATGAGTAGGAGTTTGAGTGGTAGAAGCGGTGAAAGGAGAGCTTCAGAGTCCGGAGAGGCCAGGAAGCAACCAAAACACCATTATCACCGTTTCACATGATGACTAGGAGTAGGGTAAGTAGGACATCATGATTCATGATCTAGAGCACTTCATGCATGTATACTTGCTTGTTATGATCATCACAAGGTTGTAAAAGATGCAAAAGAGTGGTTGAAAGCTGAAGTGAAGTTCAAAAGTTGCCGTGAGTGTTTCTGATAGAGCTGCAAAGCATCAGAAGCTTTTCTGTCAGGAAAAAAAATAAATTTTAAGCCAGGAGACATCCTACTCATAGGATGTCTACAGGGTGATCTGGTGGGAATCTTGAAATTTTGAGTTTACCAGTGTGTTCAGAAGGTAGGGTTTACCCTATTTTCACATGGAAAGTGGAAATTTGACCATATCTTGATAGGATAAGGCTAGGTAGATAGAAATTGCCAGACATCCTACCCAAATTGTGTCAAGGCATTATTTTAAGACCAAAACCATAGGATGGCTGCATGGGCATGATCTGCATGATATATTGAGTGACTGAGAAAGGTTCCATCTCAATTGGGTGAGAAAATTGGGTTTTAAGCAGACTTTAGCATTTTTGACTGAAAAGGGCTAGAACAGCTAAAATTGGGGACTTTTGAAATCCAAACCAAAATCTAAGCATAACACTAAGTTGCTGACATCAAGGGGAAGCTGTGGATCAAGTCTGGGGTCAAACAGGCCAAAAAGACATCCTACGTGTAAGATGTGTTTTGGGTGATTGAGCACTCCAATTCTAGATTTGAGCATACCAAAGTGATCAGCACCTTAAGAGGAGTCTATGCTTTGCATTTGAAGCCATTTTGAGCAAAAAGACATGCTACGTGTAGAATGTCTAATGCATGAAATTGAAGCCAGAAATTGATTGTAGGCATAGCAGGATGTTGTATAGCCTGAGGCAAGCCTCCTACTCAATTTTGGTCCAAATTGGAGTTGATTTGACTGGTCAGACCAACAGCAGGCTGCTGGAACAGATTACTGATCCATTGCCACCGAAAGAGAGGGGTTAGGAATGATTTATGCTGTAAAGAAACTTCGGCATTATTTGCTCGCAAACAGATTTGTGTTCTTCACAGATCATCAAGCTCTTTTGTATCTGGTAAATAAACCATGCAATACTGGGAGAATTATACGATGGTTTATTATATTGCTAGAGTTTGATTTCACAGTGGTGGTAAAAAAGAGTAAAACTCATCTACGGACTGATCATCTTTCAAGGCTGCAAAATGGGAAAGCTCATGAAGGAGTAGATAATGACATACCAGATGCTTACCTTTTCAATATTGAAATGATACCCAAATGGTCTCAGGAAATTGTTAGCATTCTTTCCTTTGGAGGTAGGTTTGATAACAAGGAAGACAAATCCAAACAGCAAACAGTTCGACAAACAAAAAACTTCCAGTTGATTGCAGGACGACTATATCATCTAGGATCGGACCAAATTCTACGATTATGTATAAATCTGGAGGAATTCGAGTGTTATCTTGAAGAAGCATACGTCCAGGATTGTGAATTTCATTTTTCAACAATGAAAGCACACCAGAGACTGAAACAATTAGGGGTTTATTGGCCAACTATGTATGCTGACACACATGCTTATGTTAACAATTGTACTATATGTAGTGTCAAACAACCAGTGGATCATGCGACATTGTTTCAGGTAAACATTGCACCTGCATGGAGTCAATATATCATTGATTTCTTAACCACAAGGACGTTTCTTGAAAACATAACAAGAGCACAGAAAAGGGCTATAGAGCTGGAGGCTCGCGACTATAATTTAATTGGGGACCAACTCTATAAGCAAGGAAAGGACAATCAACTTAGAATCTGTGCAAGTGAAAGTGAATGCCTACTGATTCTAGAACACGCACATGGAGGAATAAGTGGAGGCCATTTTTCAGGCGATAAGACGGAAAAAAATTGTCTTAACCGCAGGAATATGGTGGCCTACATTGCATATGGATACCGAGGAGTTTGTAAAGCGTTGTGATGCATGTCAGCGCACCAAGGTTCCGATAAAGAGAGATGAGATGCCACTACGGTCAATGATGGGAGCAAGGGCATTTACAAAATGGGGCATTGATTTTGTGGGGCCTATTTCACCCCCCGCATATCGCACCCATACCCAATATATCATTGTGGCTACGGACTATCTCACAAAATGGGCGGAAGCCAAGGCAACACAAAAAGAAGATGCAAGAACCACTGCACAATTTTTGTATGAGAATGTCTTTGTACGATACGGGTTACCAATAGAAATTGACAATGATCGAGGAACACATTTTCTTAATGAAGTCATTGAATATCTACTAGAGGAATTCATGATCATACATAGAAAATATGCTCCATATCATCCACAGGAAAATGGACAAGCTGATGCCACAAATAAAACACTATGCACGGTTCTCACTAAAATTGTACCAGAGTCAAGAACAGACTTGGATCAGCAGCTACACTCAATACTATGGGCATACAGGGTAGCTTACAAAACATCAATAGGAACAACACCATACAACATGGTGTTTGGCCTAAATGCTATATTACCCATAGAGTTTTTAATTCCAACTCTACGAGTAGGGAAAAGATTAGAATGGACAGGGCATGAGCTCTCTTCGAGAATAGATGATCTTGAAAAGCTAGATGAACTTCGCTTACGAGCTGTAGCTTCGATCCATGCTAAAAAGAGAAGACAAAAAGAATTTTTTGACAAGCATGTGCGCACGAAAGAGTTCAAAACAGGTGATTACATACTTGTTTATACCTTGAAGCAACATGCAAAGAAACTTAAAAAGCGAGGGATGGGACCCTTTGTGATAAGTGACTTATCACAAAGTGGAGCTGTCAAGCTTGCTACATTAGCAGGTGAAGAAATGCCAAATTGGATTAGTGGGTGTCGATTAAAGAAATATCATTTACCACTAACACAGGATATGCTTCAACAAATCCATCAAGAAAAACAATGGATGAAGGAGAAACAAAGGGTATGGGAAGAAGCCCAAGCAGAAGAAAAAGAACGCATTGCAAAAAGAAGGCTTCTATGACAAAAAAAAAAATGTGGATCACTGTTGCGAATAAATGCCATTCGACTAACGAAATTTGATGAAGACACGGTGGAGCCAATAATTGCAGTCAAAGTGGGTAGCAATCAAGTTGAATCAATGGCATTGCTTGATTCTGGAGCTCAAGCAAATCTAATCTCTTACGGATTATACAAATAGCTCAAGCCCCCAGGTCAACTACATCCTACTCCACAAGTGCTGGAAAGTAGTACATCACATTCGCTGAAAACAGTGGGCTGGACTATATTGCATGTACAACTACATCAATATATTTACCCACACAAGTTTTATGTGGTCGAGGATGAAAGCATACAACACCCCATGTCGTTGGGACAACCAAAAAAAGAGTATAATGTGCAGATAGATTGGAATGTGGATGCAGTCAAGATTCAGCATGCACAAGAACAACAGGTTGTAGCCTTTGCTCAGCAACCCCGGAAGAATGAGCTGGCAGCAATGCAGTCACTGGATAAAGAACCAAAAGGAAGGGTGCTACTAAAGAACCACATGATACCCAGGGTGAACAAACAGGGAACTGCCCACCATGTTCACTACAAACATAAAACAACACAGACCGCAGTGTCAAGATCAAGGTTAGCAACACGCGACAAACAAGTATGGGTGCGAAAGGATAGAAATGACAGGGCAGAAAAACCACAATACAACAGAAGAAGTCAACCGAAGCAGACAGTTCAGCCAAAAACCAAGGGAATAAAACAGATATGGATCCCAAAGAAAAATCTCAGCAACAACTTAAATGCGACCCGCATTTGGATCCCAAAACAAAATCAAAAGGAACTCCCTTCAGTACAAGCAACATCAGAAGGCAGAGACACACAACATATGAAACCAACAAACCGATTTATGTGGGTGCCAATCAACAACAAAACACAGACAACCGAGGAAGTGGCAATAAACCTACAGAAATCTCCAAAGCAAAGCTACAAATGGAAAGCAAAAGAAACAAAGTCTATGGCCAATTCAACCACGACAATTCTGTCCATGGAGACAACCATGGCCATATCGACAATAGAGGCAAACCAAGCGACTTTTACAAGAAAGACGATCAAACAAAGAGCGGTAGAGTTACAACTTTTACTTGCAAAGAAAATCCGCCACCAAATCAACAACAAACAGGAAATCTCGACGGCTAATGCCAAAAAGCATATTGCTTATACCCTCCTCTTGCACAGCATTAATTTTTCCATGCATTGACCGAGTATGCTCCAATAGTTACAAAAAGGTGTATACACATCATCTCATGATACATATGCTATGACAAAAGGAAACTAATGCTATCTAGCTACGGCTAGATTGATGTCGTCTAATCAGACGTCTCATCGCGTCCAAGCGGCGTATCTATTGGATTTTGCAAACAAAACAATAAGACATCTTTCTGTAAGTATAAACATATAATTTACAAAACAATACAACAAATAGAAAAGAGTAAACCCTAATACTAACCATGCCGCTGCGAGAACTTAGAATGTCCATCAGGGCGTTTAAGCCCTTCCTGCCTACGTACTCGTGCTCGTACGGTGTGGGGTCACGTCCTGCCATCGACCATTGTCAAAACATACAAAGAATCCTTTATGTTAGAATTTAAAAACCCCTAAACCCTAAACTATCAAACCTAAAGAGAAATGCAAAAACACTTACAAAATCATCCTCAAATGATGCCCACCCGCCGCTCCCCAAGTGGTGCGAGCTCCTTGCCTCTACTCGTGCTTTGGCTGCCTCCTTTTGTTGCTTCCACTTGTCAGGATTCTCGCACGTTGCTTTCTTCACATTCTTCCAATCTTCTTTGGCCAGCCAATCTGGTCTGTTCCACCCATGCTTTATTGCTTCTTGCACTTCAGAATGCTTGTGCTTGCAATATTTGCGCATTCGAACCTCCATCAGGTCTTCATTGAAGCGGTCATCCCATGTTGAAACGGGAAACTCATCATGCAGCATGCTGATGACTCTGTTTTTTAAATCACTTGGTACTTCACTCAAGGTGTTTAGTATGTAGTGTCTAAACACCTGAGAGCAAAGACCCTCATGAGCGAGATCACCTTCTTGCCTTCGTCATCCAAGATGATGCCGCCGTTGATGTCGACGGAGTAAGGAAAGCCCTCTTGCTGGTGACGCGTGTACCTGGGTATCCCGGCAGGGGTCTCTAGCGGCATGTCGATGGTGGTACGGATGTGTAGCTAGGAACGGCCGTCAGCTGCGCAAAACCTGGCGTAGATGGCAATGTCGTGGCTAGTGTGGGGGCGGGCAAAGAAGGGGAAGGTAAAGAGCCTCGTTGAACACGAGGCGGTGTCAAGGCATCATCGGCAGCATCCCCACAACAACCGCCGTTGCCACCACTAGAGCGTCGGTGCAAGAGATGGTAAGAAGCATTAGTAGTGCTTCTTAGCATCTCTTTCACCCGATCAACTAGATCTAGTGGTGGGATGAGCAGCATCTATGAGCAGAGACAGATCATTTCCTTCGCAATTGTAGCTTCAGTCTCCATCGCACTTGGAGCGTAGTGCTTGTTGACCTTGCTTGTGAGAACATACAGAGCATACGTACCTAGAGTGGACGCAAAGACGATTAAATATAATGATGCAATGATGCATATATATATAAATGGACAAAAAGCCACGTGAATACAATATATATTATAAAACGGAGAAAAATTATTCAAACACAATATTTATGGCTTTAAGAGGTCTCTCTCTCATCCTCGCAGAGCTCAGCATAACTTCCTATATCTATATAGAGCTCTCCGTTTAGACAGATGTCCTCCGTTTCATTTTGTAGATCCTCTGCATGCACCCCATAGAGAGTAGCAGCTTGATGCTCGTCTGGAACCACCTCAATGGATTTTGACTGAGCATCTTCTCCGATCTCCTCCATTGATGCCATTGTGATTGGTACATGGTAGCCCACATACATCCATGGACTACGAGGGGCTACCTCTATGACGTACCACCAATTTGATGCAGACTTTGTAGGATGAAATATCACCTGCCAAAGCCACACAACTTACATGAGAGCAAGCACATAACTTCTAAAATTGGATGTTAACTTTTACATACTTACTTGTTCAGAATGCTCGGGTAGTACGAAAGTGTCTCTTAGGTCAGTCCCTTTCTTAGTTGAATCCACCTTAAGGAAACCACACTCTCCTCTACGCACAATAGTGTTGCCCTCCATGATTATCTTGAACCATTGCACGTCGAACAAGTCTACAAAAAATCCTCTATAATTGATCCTCAAAATCTCTTGTAGCGTGAAGAAGTAAGTGAGTTCCGCCACCACAGGATCTGCATCAGAGGACCGTCGTCGACTAGACTGTTCAAATTTTTCCATGACTCCACAATCTTGAGTAAAACTCTTTTTGTCGATCCATTCCACCCTAAAATGTTGACCTTTACACCATGTTGATGTGTATGACTTATACTACAACCAACAAAGATTCTGAGTGGCCGTTCAAACATCTAGAAAGTCACTAGTCATACATTGCAAACTTACCTTGTCGCGCAACCCTGAGAGTAGTCCCACTCCTCCTCAGTCACTTCTTCATGCACTGTTGTGCGCTTTTTAATTGGTTGTGCAACCATATTAAGCTCATGAATGTTGGTAGGCTCTCCAGACCTGCCCGATAATGCATCGGTGGTCGTCTTCCCCGTCTCCACTCGATTCGTGCCCTTTATCGCTCTTGCGTTGCATCCTTATATTGTGAAATCCACTTTTGCATCACTGGATTGTGAAGCATGCAAAACCGGTTGATTTTAGCCTCTAGATCTTCCATCATCTTCTTCTCAACACCGAGATTGCACATGATAATCCTAGATATGCGCTCATCATCTATGGTTCGCCATAGTGTGTCCCGGGCTTTATCAAATCCGTCTAGCCACTCTCCAATGTAAACTAGGGACTCTGATACCAGCCAACCTTCTGCCATGATACCCTCTGGACGTGCCTTCTAACGCACATATCCCTTGAGCGTTTTCATGAAACGTTCTAAAAAGAACATCCATCTGGAATGTACTGTGCCAGCTATTTCTGCCTCATCAACTATGTATTCCCCTCTGAAAAGAATGCAGTCATTAGGAAAAGCGTGAATCGAATTGTAATCCATCCCCAAGTTTTGCAAGATCTTTCTTGCTTCCTCTCTAGAATCTGGCATCACATTATCAGCTGGCAGTATGTGCTCTTTGAGAAATCTACACAACAAAAAAATGCGGTAAAATTGTGTAAGTGATCTATCAGATCATTATACATCTAGAGTTTTTTTATTAAAGTAAACACATTGTAATAGATCACCTGAAAAGTGTTGTGATGCTAGTGTCACTCCATCTATACTTTGCCTGCATGTTGAGAAGAACCAAGAGCGCCTTCAATCTAGACACATGTGCTCCATCATACAATGGTGTATCAGCTTCACTTTTCATATCATCATAGATAAGCCTCTTTGAATCCATGATCGTCTCAATCATTCATTGATTTCAGGCTCAAACATTGCCTCGTTGGGAATGTAGTCTACATGATCATCCTCTGAGTTGTCAGAGGCTACATCTTGTGGCCTCACGTATGCTGCTTGACCAAAGCGCCTGCAAACACGTCTATTGGGTTGCAAGATTGCTGCTGTTGGCCAGCGTCAGAGTCTGACGAGTTATAATTGGCAAAAACTTAATCTATAATAGATGGATCTAACTCGCCAAATTCACAAACGTGCTGCAAAGAAACGCGTCTTATCCGTTGCACAACATGCTTGCATTGATTACAAGGACATAAGATCCTTGTTGAGAGATAGGTGTTTCGGTTGGATGGCCCCACATCCTCGTCACTAATCATAATGAGGGTAAAAACCTTATAACCTGGATTAAAATTTAATCTTCTATTGGCATCCTCCGTCCTCTCTCTCTCTCTCTCTCTCTCTCTCTCTCTCTCTCTCTCTCTCTCTCTCTCTCTCTCTCTCTCTCTCTGTTCGCACTATACACTACCTCACATTCTCTAGTCATGTCCAATCCTTGCACACCTCGGTCTAAAGGTGCACGGAGATCAGAACCACCGGGTTATAATCTTGTCTTTATTGGTCAATCCCTATATTTGTGGGTATGATAAATCTACACACCCACGTCTACATGATAGTGCATGTAGTGGACAAAACCCCTTTGCCTCTTCTCTAGCTATAACATTTCACAGCATCTTAACATCTCTACACAGTAGATCTTTGTTTGAGGGATTACTTAGCACATTACATGTTGGCCTCCAATTTGAGTATCATGCCGTTGAAAGCTTTCCAACTTAAGTTCGCATCCGTAGAGAGGAAGAGAGGGATCACCGTTCATCTAACTCTAATTTTTTTACCGTAATCCCAAAGGTAGACTCTAATATAAAAACTCAATCCAAAATCTAATCTTAAATATAACTTAATTGAACATGTGGTGATTCGTGGCTAATTGAATATGGCTAGTGTACTGTGAGTTAATAGGTGTCAGATTCTGATGGGAATATACATATTGTTGTGTAACTAGTGTTTGCTCTTTGGGCAAAGCGCACCTTCACATGCACTAAAATCTAACCTAAATCTAATCTAATCTTAAATCTAACCTAAACTTAAATGTAATCTAACTTAAATCTAAATTTAATCTAGTTAAGTTTAAATCTTGTCTTAATCTTAAATCTAAATCTAATTTAATATTAAACTCAACATAAACCTAAATCTAATCCAATCTTAAATCCTAAACCTAAATGTTATCTAAATCTAACATAGCTAGCTAACCTTTAATACTTTCCTAATTTTAAATCTAACCTACCCTTAATCCAACGTAAATCTAAATTTAACCTAATCTCAAACTTAACATAAACATAAATCTAAATGTAATATAACCTAATTTAATTTAAATCTTAACCTAATCTCTCTCTCTCTCTCTCTCTCTCTCTCTCTCTCTCTCTCTCTCTCTCTCTCTCTCTCTCTCGTTTTCTCCCCTTACCTCTCTCTTTCGTCTTCTCCCCCTCTCTCTTTGGTTTTTATTCTCTCTCTCTCTCTCTCTCTCTCTTTCTCTTTGTTTTCTCCTCTATCTCTCTTTCTCTTTGTTTTATCTCTCTCTCTCTCTCTCTCTCTCTCTCTCTCTCTCTCTCTCTCTCTCTCTCTCTCTCGCTCTCTCTCTCTCTCTCTCTCTCTCTTTCTTTCAAAGACACAATGTGTGTGTGTGTGTGTGAGAGAGAGAGAGAAAGAGGGGAAGGGAACATGAGAGAGAGGAGACGGAAGGAGCATACCTGGCTCTCCTTTCTCTCCTCGTGTATGTGTATGTGTGTGTGTGTGTGTGTGTGTGTGTGGTGAAGAAAGAGAGAGAGAGAGAGGGAGAGCGCGTGTTACCTCTTTGCTTGAGCGTTGAAAACTCAGATCTTAGATATGAGTTTTTGGGCGCTCTCGGTTTATTTTCTACCCCTGTCGATGTCACTATCAGCCTCGCTATGGGCGTTGCTATAGCGTCTCTACGTAGTAAATAAAATAGCGACCTCGTGGATTTTCACTTTTGTGCGTTGCACTGTGAGCGTCGCTAATGTGAACTTGTAGTGTACTACAAATTCTAATAACTAAATCTATCTAGCCACAAACCTTCGGCAAGACACATGCTTCCTGGATGTCCACTTGATCTTGAAATATCCTCTTTCGGATCCACTTAAGAAAAATTCTCTCTTTAGTCAAAACTAAATCAAGAAACCGTCACACGAGTGTTAGTGGGATTACCTACTCAAGTCCCTGTGTCCCCAGTAGCACCAATGTTGCGGGAGCAAATCACACCACCTATAAAGTGCATGCAACACTAACTAGATCAACATAATGTCAATCAAGGACACAAATGACACGATAGGCGCACGGAGGCAATCTCTTCAGCTTGTCAAGCTGAGACCATCCCACACAGACAACACTTTGGAGGGACAACTAAACCAAAATTAGGAATCTCATTGCTCTCAACTACACCACCCAACGGACATACACACAAACGGAACGAATCTCACCAAATCATACCAAAATCGTACAAAACTTAAGGAACAGTATCCCCTCACTAGGATACACATGTCACAAAGCCTCTACACTAAAAATCCTCATTCAAAACCCATCTGCAAAAAACGCGTATAAAGACAATGCAAAATTTCAAAAGTGCCCAAAACTAAAATCTATGAGCACATATATGTAGTTTATGTCACAACTATTCTAACGACTACTCGCACACAAAAAACATACATTGTTTGATACAGTTATGATCACATATATCTCATAAATACGTTAACATGTGTGCTCTATTTCACATGGAATGCTTAGAATTCTTGTGTAGCTCTCTCCGAGCCTATCGTGATAGTCCAATTGAATCTCCAATGTGATGAGTGAGTAGGAAGTAGTGTTAGGATGATGCTCACACTCTCTCTCTTTATTTCTCACACACAGTCAACGACAAGTCAAAACTTTGATTAAGATAAAAGTTCTTTTTACAGAATGACCTAGGTACCTTATATACTAAGGCTATCATAGGTTAATTAAATATTAGAGTTCAAAAGGTCAAATGGCTTTGTTTTTACAATCTGGAAGTGCCATTGCCATAAATAAAGCAGGGGGAGAGGATAGTGTTGCTCAGCCCAAGTGGAGAGGTGGTCATGAAAGACAAGGTCAATCTAACAGTTTCAACAAGAAACAGTATAGCGGATTACAATATACTACTTCACGGTTTGAAGATGTGCATTAGTCAAGGTATACAACATCTCATGATAAGGGGGGATGCACTTCTCATTGTGAAGAAGACCTTAGGTATTTGGGCATGCAAAAATGAAAGTCTAAGGATAAAAGTTCATGCCATTTGTAGGTTGTTTAATCAATTTGAAGAGGTGCAACTATATCATATTCATGGGAAACAAAATGAGGATGCTAATTTACTTGCACAATAGGTAGTTGCATGTGTTGAGGAAGAAGTGAAGGTCATCATGGTAGCAACAACTGTCAAGCAACCGAGGTACCAAGGAATGGTGTCATTGGCTACATTTTGGAGGGCAAGTTTCTACAAGGCCTCACAAAGGCTCAAAAGAGGAGGCTCATGAAGAAGACAAGTGTTTATTTCTGTCTAGAAGGCTCCCTATATCAAAGAGTAAAGGATCATGTGTGTAGAAGAGTACCAACAGTTGAGGAAATTTCCACCCTTCTGAAAGGTTTGCATGAGGAAGCATTTGGTGGTCATTTTGCCCACTGGGAAAAATATTTTTCTTGCAGGGTATGTTTGGCCAAGCTTGCATGTTGATATTCAACATTGGTGTAGAAGCTGTCACTATTGTCAGATGAATGTAAATAGAAGATTGGTGCATGGTCCTAGGAAAATAGTGCTCACAAATGAACCCTTTGAAACGTGTGGCATTGATGCTATGGGTCCACTACCTAGAACTAAAAATGGTAAGCTCTACATTCTAGTGGTTGTGGACTATATGACCAGGTGGTGGAAGCACAAAGTGTGGCAAAGGTAAATGAGAGGACAATGAGCAAACTTGTCTACACTATAGATTTGGCACACCTTTGGAGATTACTTTTGATAAAGGTCAAGGGTTTATAAGTCTGTGAAGAGCTTCACATTCTACACCGTCACAGTACACCCTACT
Organism: Adiantum capillus-veneris; assembly: GCF_014529385.1. Taxonomy (NCBI): domain Eukaryota; kingdom Viridiplantae; phylum Streptophyta; class Polypodiopsida; order Polypodiales; family Pteridaceae; genus Adiantum; species Adiantum capillus-veneris. The sequence goes on along the minus strand of NC_140946.1, from coordinate 11,999,094 downwards.
ATCCCCAGTCAAATGGTTTGGTAGAAAAAGCTAATGGTGTCATTGTTGGCATCATAAAAAAGATGGTGAAAAACAAGACAAAGTTGTGGGATGAATTCTTGAATGGAGCATTGTGGGCATATCAAACCACACACAGGGAGGCCACAAAGTTTACACCATTTCACTTGGTCTATGGTCAAGAGTCTTTGCACCCTATCAAGATCAACATCCCAACAATGTGGCTTCATAGAAAAGGCGCACAAGATGATCAAGAGGCATGGATAGATCAACTTCTTACATTAGTGGATCTTGAGTGGAAGAGAGAAGTGGCTTATGAGTGCTACAAGAGGAAAGCTACACAAGTAAAGGGTAATCTTGACAAGAAACTGAAGGACAAAGGTATCAAGGAAGAAGATCTTGTGCTAAGGTATGACAATCGACTCGATAATCGTTTCGATGCCAAGTTTGAAACTAGATGTCAAGGGTCATACATAGTCAAGAAGGTTTTCAATTCAAGTTATTCCCAACTCATGGACTTGAATGGTAAAGAGAACTTCAAGAAGGTAAATGGATATCGGCTAAATATCTATTTAAATTGCCTTCTACCAAAGTATCTACCAAAGATCTATCAAAGAGCAACAATCTCATGTAAGTTTTGCTGCATGAAGCACGAGTTTGACAAAGATCCATGTCACAATGAAAATCTTGTCAAGGGACCAAATATCATAGAGGACTCAGAACCACTCTCTTTGGGAAAGACGCTTTATGATGGTACATGAATATACCATCATCTAGGGGGGGGGCTAATGATAGTCATTTTTTGGATCTCTGTATTTTCCATAGTGATCCATCTCACCCAAGCAAAATCACCTAAACACAGTGGCTATCCTCACCTTTTCATTGTACATAGGTATGTGTGAGCTAGGGGACTTTTCCAATATCTCCTAAAAAAACCTTAGCTACCTAGTCACTAAGCTTGTTGAGCCAAAAATAAAATAGAAAATATATTACCGCCCATTTTTGTGTAAATATTCCATTGTATATAGGGCCTAAATATAAGGGTTTTATTATTATTATTGGTTTGGTATTATTTAAAATGGCTACAATGGCTTGAAATAAATTGGGAATTACAACACATGGTCATTTTGGAAAAATATGAAAATGTGTAACTCCAATATCTAGTGCTTCTTTGCATTTTTCCTTGATGTGCATTTGCAAGGCTTGGGCCTTTAGTAGATATCGTTAACTGACATTGCCTCAGTTAACATTCCCCCTTTTTATTTTAGTGCCTGTCCTTGAGCACTGTTGAGAAGTTTTTGTGGAGGCTGAAAGTTTGTTGATTGGTTTTTGATGGGCTATATTGTCTTCATTGGTTGATGAAGTTTATTTCGTTGTAGCATCTTGAATGGTCAAATCTGTCTCTGGTGTCAGAGATGATGTTGCATTGTCCATTGTAGCAACATAATGGCAAGGTTCCCTCTTTATTTATTAAGATTACATAGAAGATAATTAGAGAAATGAGGATCTAAATTAGGGTCTAATACCTACATGGCCAAAGGAGAAAAACCCAAGGGAAGAAAAGTGCCTTTGGGATACGGGCATTATTGGAGTACTTATTAGCATGGGAAATGTTAGCATAGTATTGCAGAGATTGTTTGTTGCTAATGGATATAGAAATAAGAGGACAACAAATATAAGGGTAGAATTATGAGAAGTTTGTTTTCCTGTTGTAGTTCACTCAATGTGCATAAATAGAAGCAAAAAGAATGTCTAATGCATATGTCCAATGATGAACATCATATATGCATACACAAAAATGCATGGAAAACAATATGTTGTGCAAGAAAGATTTTTTGAAGAGTTAATGTGTATTTATTATAAAAGCATATGTTGTGGCTTTACAAGCTGGCATATCTTTAGGAAGGGATATTTTTGTTGTTGAGAATATGTGCACTCATCTTACTATGCATTGTGCGTATGTGTGAGACTTTATACCACTCCACCATGATTGAGTTAATAGAATTTGAATGTTATGTTTACCTCTTCTAGTATGAGTGACTAGACTTAGATATACTCAATTATTTTAACTTGAGCATAAGCCTAGTAACTATCAATCTTAGCATAAAGTTTAATAAACCTTGAAGCTTTTGGACTTATGCTTTGCTCATTTTGTGGCTCAGCAACCCAACTCTAACTATGCCAAAGAGTGTTTTTTGCATCTTGTGACTTGAATTTTTACATTATTATGCTTACCACTGACAACCATTTTTTGGCTCTCCTTATTTTCCATAGTGAGCAACCTCACCCAAGAAAATTCACCTAAACACAGTGGCTATCCTCACCTTTTCACTGTACATAGGCGTGTGTGAGTTAGGGGACTTTTTCAATATCTCCTAAAAAAACCTTAGCTACCTAGTTAGTAGGCTAGTTGAGCCAAAATTAAAATAGAAAATATGTTATGGCCTATTTTTATGTAAATATTCCATTGTATATAGGGCCTAAATATAAGGGTTTTATTATTATTATTATTTTGGTATTATTTAAATACTTCCATCTAAGTGTGCGTTATTTGCCTAAATATTACCATGATTTTTTTTACCATTATGCATACTCTTTATACTATAAATAAATCCAAGCCTCTCTAAGCTAGGTGTGACTCCACTTTAGAAAAATTTGCAAAAATCCTTTCACTCCCTCAAGAGTAATTTTTTTAAAACGTATTGCACCTATTTTTCTTTACAATAGAAAACAAAATTCACAATCACCTACCATCTAATCAATAATTGAGAGACACTTATTTTATTATTATTATCATTTTATATATTTTTTGCGCTTTATCCTAAAATCTTATCACAAGTCAATACACTAGTTTGTCTATTCTTTCCTCTTATATATATTTATTTCACTGAAATTTCTCATCCATACATGTGTGCATATCAATTATCAATTCCATGCCATGATGCATCAAGGGGCCACACTCTTGGAGCTACATGGAGTTTCAACAAAAAAGGGGCCAAAAAAAGGACTTTTGCAATCTTGAATTGTATATGTTTTGGTATGATTTTTGGCATCCAGTTGCACTCTGAATTGGAAGAAGTAATTGAAAGACAAAATAAAGCCCACGAGTTGAATAATCACCTTAATTTTTTTCATAATTTTTAGAGCTACCATGGGTGAGATATGGTTTTTTGGGTAGAGCTGTCCACTTTTTCTCACAAGTCATGCTAGTCTTCTCTCACGTACCTTCCTTCACACTTCCACACACACACACACACACACACACTCATTTCTCTCTATCCCTCTCTCAAACATGTACCTTCCATGGTTTCTCTCACCCTCTTCACCATTAACCTCCCCTCTCACCTCCATAGCTCTCATAGGGGCTTCTACATGTACATACATCCTCTCTTTGTCTCTCTATATCACCTCTAGATTACAATTCCTTGTTACCTCTTCTCTATATAGATAAAACTCAGCATGTAAACCATCCTTAATCTCTACTAATTGGGGATTCTCATCAGCCAACATCGGAATTTTCTTTGTGGTAATCAACCTTGACAGCAACGGCATAAAGAGGAGGAGGAAGAAAACACTGGCGGTCAATTTTGACGCTCCACACAAAGGGTGACTCCAGTCTCTTCAATGATTCACCCATGAAAAGGATACCCTCACTTCATTCACCCATATTCCTTCAACCATTCAACTCATTCTCTCCGTTTTAAATGTATCATTAACGTTTAGTGATTACTAAGACTAACTACTAACCTACTAACACAAACATCCACTGACCTAACCTTAAAAGGTACCTCACCTCAAGACATATACATAGTAAAATATCTCTCTCTCTCTCTCTCTCTCTCTCTCTCTCTCTCTCTCTCTCTCTCTCTCTCTCTCTCTGCCCTAGCTTTAGCCCGCTTCACTTTGCCTTGTGCCGACCATGTCCCCCCCCGGGCGAGGGTAGCCCTTGGGAGGGCGTTGGTGCAACCAAACATTGTTGACCATGGAGAAAGCTTGAAGCAGGTACATGGAAGATTCCAAGTGGGTGGTACAGTGATTGGAAAACTGTTTGATGCTAGATATGGCAAGCATTGCCAGGATCTGTATGCTAAATGTGGATTTTAGAAGGTCAAGGACAAATTTTAGCACTATTGATCGGGGGAGTTTAGAAGGGCTCAAAGTGACGTACTTTTTGGTGTTTTGTACAGCTCTCAATGTCCTCAAGAGTTTGTTCCTTATCGCTTTGCATTCGGGTATTGGACAAGGCTATACCATAGAGTAGCTGTGTATTGTAGATGGACGGCCTTGATGTAACCACGGTCGTGCTTTATTTTTGCTCAAGTTTTATATGAGTTGCACTCAAGGTGAACATCGACACAAGGGGGCTTCAAAAGAAGCGAAGCACATGTTTTTTTTAAAAGGGGAGAAACTCGGGAGTTGAAGGGTGTGCAGATGGGGGACAACTATAAATCTTTCGACAAGCAGCAATCGCGGGCGTGTGTAACAAGGCCAAGCTAGAGGTTTTTTTGGATAAAAAACCTTTGAAAAAAATGAATGAAGGGTGGCGCTACTGCAGACACTGCAGAGTGCATGAGGTAGCGATGCCATCTGGATGGTGGAGGGAATCCAAGTCCAGAACAGGGCCGTCAGGGCTTATTATGGAGATAGGGGCGCCATTGCATGCAGGAGGGGGGCCAGTTGCAAGAGCACGGCCAGTTTGCGACGGAGGTGACCAATAGCGAGGTCGCTATTGGCCAAAGAGAGGGAGCAAGGCTAGTGCATGGGCCGCATGAGGGGTGGTCAATAGATTGCTTTGAGGGCAGAGGTCGGGTACTACAAGCGGACCTGCAGGTTCCTGGATAGCGCAGGAAGGAGAGGGGATTTGAGGATTTGAGGAGAGTTGAAAGGAGGGGACCCGCCAATCGAATACAGAGGGAGGAGGGTGGTCCGCGAGGATGAAGGTTGAAGGACTGTCAGAGGGCTGGCCGTGAGCAGGTTTGGTGAGCACTAAGCAGGGTCTATAGAGGGGGGAGGAAGGCTGCCATTAAGGGCATGAATGGAAGTTCTCAAATGTGTCAGTGTTCAGGCATGGCCAAGAGGAGAACAATGCCACCTATCACAGGGTATTAGACGCCAAGAAAAAAAGAATAAGGGCATCGGTTGCAGACTCGTTTAGGTTGCATAAAGTATTAGAAGCACAGGGGCCTTCAAGGATTTAAGAGGGAGGTCACGCTCTTCAAGCTGCAGGAGATTTGCATGGAGGTGAGAGTCAAAGAAAAGAAAAGCATCAGAGTGCAATGGTTTGAAGGGTCGCAAGCTACATAGAGCTGAGTCAAAGTTGTGGAATAATGAGCAATAAGGAATCGGACATACCCTCTCGCTCATAATCCACCAAGAGTGATTTTAATTTTAGCAGGATTCATCAATGTACAACTTTAGTTTATGCTAAGCAAACCAGTTCTTGTCTTCTTACTCTTGTGGTTCGGGTGAACATCATCATTTTCTATCTCATTCGTGTGCCCATAAGGGTCTCCAAGTTTTGAGTGCGTTAGTCAACATTGGATTACATGTATCTAGCTATGGACTCTCTGAAGGATTGAGGCTTGATGTTATGATTGCATACTGGGTTATTGGGTATATGCACACTTTTGTGGTGTCTGTGAGTGTCAGGACTACTTATATGTGAGTGTATGATGCTATCAAGGGTCATAGATCAAGATAATTGATTGCATGCTTTACAACTGGGTGTATACAGTTAGGGTTGGTCAAGTGCGGGCTTGGACATTGATTGTTTGCAGACGGGAGTCTAGGTGTGTGTTTACCAGGGGATAGGGGTGTTGTGAAGTCACTGGGCTATAGAGAGGCATTCAGATTGTGTGATGGTGGTTTTCTCATTTCCCCCTTTCCAGCGTTAAGACCTTAGCCCTGTCCCCCTTGCCTCAGTTCGACAGCCTACGACACACATTGCCTCAGTTAATGCCTAGCTTTGTCACATCTCCAGGGTAGTGTTGTTTCAGTGTTGACTTTAGAGACGGTGCTATTTCGACCTCAGACAACAAACAAAGTTTTGGTGTTTCAATGTTGTGCACGGTCAGCAGGGCCATGCCTGTGGTCAGCAAATGGCATGCCCCTTTTGTCCAGTGAGCAGAGTCGTCCCTCTTGACTTCAGTGAGCAGCGCTCGATATGAGTTAGCACTAAGGTCACTTTGAAAAGCCACAAGAGTAGATTCTCACAGCAGGTTTTCACAGTAGAGCTTAGCCACAGATTCAAAGGTTTTTGCACAGCAGATTGAAGATTCTTCAGTCATGACGTCTTTCAACACACCGATTTCCGACACATGCAACAGTTTTCTGGCTATGGGAGCTGTGCCCAGGAAGGATCTCGCCGCTCGCCAAGACGCACGGATCAGGGCCGTAGAGGCTCAGATCCAAGAACTTGTTTTGGAGAATGAAGAATTGAAAAAATGCTTCTGTAAGCTCGAGAATACAAAGGCAACGGAGAGTGAAACTTTGCTCGCAAAGAAACTCGAAGTTGAAGCTTCTCTCACCAAGACTGTCAAGACAACTCAAAACGAAGCCAATGAGGCAGCGCATAAAAAGATTGAGAGCGAAATACAAGCAGCCTACAAGAATGCCGGATACAAGAATGCCGGTTACAAGAATCCCTTGCCCTAAAAATTAGGATTGGAGGACTCTCCTCACCATGGTGCACCGAGGAGGATTCCCTCGAAGATTCCATCGTCAAGCTCAATGGCATTCTTCAACCAATCAACATCAAGTCCAACATTGTCTCTTGGATCAACGACACACATAGGCGTGTGCCTCCTGGCCAATGCATCCTCACTTTCAAGAACAAAGAAGAACAGATGAGGTTGTTATGCCAATCTTATCACCTCAAGGGGACAAAGCTTTGGATTGCCGAGGAATTGACTGCAAACCAACTCAACCATAAAGCAAGCCAGCTCAAAAAGATGCATGAAGTTCGTAAACAAGGTAAATAGGCAGTCAATTGTGGTGATAAAGCCATCATTCAGGAGTTTCAAACTCCCAAGCCATCTCCCCCTCTATCTGATCCCCTCTAGGCTTTGTTTTTGTTCTTATCCTTTCCTTCTTCCTTTACCCCTGATGGACCCTCAGTCCCTAACTGATATGTATCTAATGCTTCCACTGCGAAAGAACAGATGTAATGTTTTATTTTGGTCCCATGGTTCATATTTGACCTCCGTGGACGATAATTAAATCTATCTATCTATCTATATATCTCTCTCCCCCCTTAAATTTTTACTTTCACTTTATCTACCATCAATAATGCTCTCTTTTGAGCCCATGTCCATGACTCAAGTAGACAAAGAAGGCCCGTAATGTTTTGATATTAAAAAAAATCATAATCTTGATTTGATTAGCTTGTAAATAAGGCTATCAATAATCTTAGTAAGGAGTATCCAACCTATAAATAGGCACCTCTCCTTCTTGTAAATCATATCCAATATCTCACAAAGCACTCCAACACTCTATACGCGAGGAGATATTTAGGTGTAGTCATCACCTTGTGAGCTTCACCCTTGGTGTGAGAGAAGCTTTGATGCTACACATTTCAAAGTGAGAGAGCATGAGTGTCCTATCTCAAATCACTATTATTCATGATCTTCCACTATCAAAAATTGAGGTTTTGGTGCTTCAAAGGCGTCCTTGGCTTCAAAATCTTCATCCTTTCACTTTTGTAAAGATCTTTGACAAATGCAAGGTGTCTTGTATCTTTTAAGTTCTGTCATTTGAGCTTGTTTTAGAAAGTGATTAGTGTGTTTCATTGCCAAATTCTTGTTTATTGTAAGAGGGTATGGTGGTGAGAGGTGTCCCACAACCCTAAGACAATGTGTGTGTGATGGCAATGTTTAGCCTTCACTAAGCGTTGGGTTAGTTTTGTGCAAGCTCTACAATAGCGTCATAACAAACCTTCTCCATTTGCAGTCACAAAGGAGGTATTACACAAGTTCCATCCCTCTCTCTTCCCTTTGCTCTAGATCTCTGTTTCTCCATTTGGTATGAGATTGTTTGTGTGTGTTTTTTGTTGCACCTCCTCTTGGTCGTGAAAAAATCTCTCTTGTGTCCTAGTTCACATCTCATAACTAGGTGGTGCCCCTTCACTTGTTTTGATGTAGGTTTGTTGTTGTTTTTTCTTGTTTGTGATGTCCGAGCCCCAATTAAGAAGCACAAAAGCCTTGAGGGGTGTTTAGAGGTCGCCTCTCTTGTTGCCCGCCCCGGACCGCCTCACCACAAATATTTCTTCTGGTAAAAGTAAGCTTAATTTCCAAAAAGTGGATTATTGAAGGACAAAGTATCGAAGGTTTCTTTCGCCATACTTGTTTAATCACCTTTGAATCTACATCTGTGCTGAATTGGTTGTCCTTCGTTGACTCGGAAGACTCCATTGTCCATTTTATTCTCCTATTAGGTCTAAAGTAAGGAGCCTTTGATGTTGTTGTCGGCCTCAGTTAGCTGTTGGCATTTGATATTTGACCTTTGTAGCCAAATATCCCAACATCGAAGAAAGACAATAAGAAACCTCTTACACAAGATTCATTCACAACAACCTTTAACAAACACATTTAGTACATACACATGAATCATGAATCTGTTAGGCATCTGAATCCGAACTGAAAATTGAATACACAGGAAAACAGGAATTTGACATTGTACAGGGCATCAATCCTCTTCTTCTTTTTCATTCAACACGTTCAAAACGTTACAACTACCAAGGAATAACCCATTTTTTGATATGAAGAGGTTTTGTCTTGTGCCCTTAGTAGATTGAGTTACTTGACATCAGCTCTGTTATCTTATAACATTTGAGAGGATATTAATTAAATTAATATTATACTGAATACAGAAAGATATTTTATAACATTTGAAAGGATATTAATTTAATATTAAATAAAATAGATGACTAATTTGACACCTCAACACTGTCATTCCTTATGATACTATGAAAAATAAATGGTTCTAAACAATGCTTTGTACAAGTGGGGGGGACAAAAAAAAAAATCTATTCTAAAAACCCTTATTTTCTAAAAACCTTCATTGATGAAATTCTAACATGGCAAAGACATTGAGGAGAGATAACAAAGGCCGTCATAGGGAAAAGCGGATCAAAAACCAGTTGGATACCTATGGTAGGATAAGTGAGCTCTGTGTTGAGTGCATCAAAGTGTTGGACCTTTCCAATAACTGGTTGGGAGATAAACATATTCTTGTTTTGGCTTAAGCCTAACACACAAAAAAATGAACTAAATGTGCTTGCATGCAAGATACAATTTCTTGCATGCCATACGATCTTGAAAATCGAGGCATGTACAAGTTGGCTCTTTGAAAATTTAAACCTCGTATATATTCACATGATTATGTTCTCCATGTGATTCGACCTTGAAAATTTTATTCACTCTTTTCACCCTACAAATTTCCTCTATCATCCTTGCCTTCAAAGCTAGAGTTAAAGCAATTTTGACTTGCCTCCAATGAGATTGTAGTGCACTACTTTGTTCTCACTTTTATTTTGAGTGTTGGAAGGACCTCTCTCCATTGGACTTTGTGATGACCCCGTCACATTCTCATTGGCACTTGGTGTCCCAAAAATATCTAGAGCACACTCCATGTAGCCTCTTCCACTTGATACCCACCTTCATACAATTTTTTCACTTCCTCCAGAGAATGTTTTGTGCCAATTTGCACTAGCCAAATAGTGGGTACTACCACAGGTGTCGATATTGCTATCCAGAATATGACAATGTAAAAAGTGCTCGAGACAAAACTAAACCATTGATGAACCATTACCCTTGGGTGTTTGTGATGTCCCTCAAAAGAGGGACCTAGAACTTCCAACTAGAGCCTGCAATGGACATGGCAGATCTTCTTCCCCTGTTAGGCATTCGACTACTTGTCACTATGCTGCATTTGTGGGTGTGCCAAATATCCCACATCTCTTTGTTGATTTTTCTCTCCTTTACCATGGACCCTCCCCCTTTGTTCCTCTTAAGAGGTGTGTTTGACGTCCCTTCACATGTAAAATATATCTTCCTTGTCCGCCAACCTAGCCATCGATCCTTTGACTAAATTGTACTCTAGGTGATGATTTAACTCATCCTCAATATTAATCTCCTTTGTTGGTAACCTCTTCTTTCAAGAAGTTTCCTTGTCCCTTGTTAAAGTCAAATGTAGCTTGTAGAACGGCGTTCCCTCGGTAGCTTCATTCACAAGGCATGTGACATGAGATGGTCAATTACTAACCCGCAAAAGTGCATTCGCTAGGTTGGTCATCCTTGCATCATTTATTCACCTCTTGAATTCCTCTCCTGCTAGCCAACCCCCATGTTTTCTTTTAGAAAGATTTGTGCATGGAGTATTGAAATCATCCATGATATTTTCAATGGATGTCATGATGTTACCCCAATGAGCAATGCGCACCTCCAACCAGCTTGCCGACGAATCCATGTATGGAACGTTTTTGTCCGTGCATTTTTTATTCGCCCCCATTTTTTTAATCAATTGGGATCTGGCAGTTAGCTACCTCCTTGGATGGTGATTGTCTCCACTTCTCACACATTTCTATGTGTGTTGCTTGTGAGGGTGCTACTATGTACTTTACCGTGTGTTGATTCATACTTTTCTTCAAATGAAATAGGCAAGAATGCTCCTGACCCTCCATCACATTGCCCTTACCACCATTGAACACATGGCGCACTGCATTCCAATTTTCTATTGCTTCATCTGCCATGAATCCAAAGAATTTGTCGGTTCACACCCCATGTTTGACCAATGTGTCATTGAGGCATTCCAAAAGAGGCACTATGAGTTCATGTCCCCTTCTTTCATTTCACAGTGAGAAAGCATTTCATGCTATCCCAAAAAAAAAACTCAAAATCAAAATCTTGCAAAACAACATGATATATAACACATGGTATGTGAAAAAAGGCACACCTTGGATCATACACATGGCACACCATTGTTACCCAATCTGTGATCCATGTAGGGTGATCAAATTTCACCCAACCAGTATGTAGATATCATGTTCCATTTTGCCTCATGCAGTTCACTAGGTCAATGCCTGATGATGGACCCACCATGGACATTTTGAAAACAAAGCACTTATCCCCTTCCTTACCCTACTCTATAAATTGGCTACCTTGGAAGAACTCATAAGTGCAATCTTGCTTCAACTTGAGAAATACATTGATGCCAATTGATTTTTTGGTTGGATCACTTTGCATCAAAGAAATAGATTGTCAAAAACTAATGGATAAATTACTATACGAAAATGGACTCTTTGTCTTGCACCAAAGGACCCATCTCCTTTGCCATGGTGTATAGTTGTTTCTCATTGATTTTTTGTCTTGTACCATTGGCTCAAAGAATATTCCCTGATACTATTTCTTTTGCCACACACATCTAGACTTTCTTATTGATGGTACCCTTTTCACCATTTCTTTGGTTTTGTCCGTGAGAGATTTTGATGTACCATTGTTAATGTCATGGGAGGTATGTCTTGATGAATTAGCAACCTATTGCATGCCTCATTCAACAAAAGCACATAGTACACAAAACATTCACAAATTTCAATGCATGGTGTAACATTGGAACAAAAGTGACATACTACTTTGCCTGATGAAGTACACAATACATTCAAAAATTTCAATGCATACTGTAGCATTAGAACAAAAGTGACATCCTACTTTTCTTGATGAAGTTTCACACACCATACTGAGTGTTGGTTCCCTCAACAAACTACTGCAAAAGTGTACACAATTAGAATACTGTGAGGTCCCCACCCCGCCGTTTCCAATGGCGGATCTGATGGTGAACCCGGTGGCCACTAGATCTATTGCGGAAGCAAACAAAACGGTTCAGGATTCGACTAGCGGACGATCTCTCATCACAAAGTGAGTCGAGTTCGAGCCTACTAGCAGAAAGATCTAGCTCCACCTCGCAGGGGAAGCGTACTCGAACTATCTAGCGATCCTAAGACCCACCTTCCAAGAGGAGAGAAACCCCGAGCGCCTTCTTCCCCATGTTTCAGAGGCACGTACACTCAAGATTTCACCGCTCTAGGGGCAATGAGTATTACTAATATCGAAGTAAGCACAATGGGGACAGAGAGTTCCCGACCAATCGGGACCACCCATCTCGTAGGCATTGGCAACCTGAGCCAAGCCCCCACTTTCCACCTCCACACTCACACTTCCTTGTGTGACCTAATTACTACCACAAGGTTGTTCAACATAGATATTCCTTGTTTAATTCTGAATCACATTGTTCGTTAATACAGCCCTTCAACCAGTATTGCAAACAGCACCAAGAAAGAATTCTAGTAAAAATTCTACTCAAACTTATTCATAAAAGTTTCAATGTTCTGGAGGTACAACATCCCCCCTCCAACGAGAGTTCACTCCTCCTGTTGTCGCCTAGCTGCCCATACAACTAGGTATGTCCACCGCATAGAAAGCACGTCATGGACACTCCCACCGCATAGAAAGCAAGACGTGGGTTTCCACAGCATAGAAAGCAAGTCGTGGGTATCCACCGCATAGAAAGAAAGTCGTGGATTCAAGAGCCCTTAACAAGGAACGCTGCCCCCTGTAATCAGTAGGGGGGTCAGGACTGATTCAACATTGGAAATAAAATGAACATGTCGAGCTAAATTTTCCCTAGCAGACATTCTTTCCTAATTGCAACCAGCATACCCATCAATCATTTCCTTCCTACTTTAGAACTTAATGTACAATGAATTCAATGTCGAGGTTTCCGTCGGATTTCTCCAGCATGTTTGGGGATATTTTCATTCCTAACTAAACGTGTGCAATGTTAAATTAAACAACTTGAATGAAATTATGATCTACCTCTTCCATTTCTTCGTTGATGGCCCGTGATATGGCCGGTATTTGTTCCTCCATGGGAGCTTTTCCCTTCCCGTTCACCTTGCTCGTTCCTGCCTCGTGGTCGTGGGCTCCACCAAAGCAAGTCCTCTTAACCGAGGCCATTTTAAACTCACTACTTTAAATAATTAACTTGGGGAAAAGAGCTAATGTCCGTAAGCGTCATAACAAGCCAAATGCTAGATTAGCAACATCAAACAATGCATGCTACATGAGAGGTTTAGATTTTTCCATATAGCAATCATTATGGATGACACATAATCCTATGGGAACCGGCTCTAAAGATAATTACTCGACTTACATGATTAAGAATAATAGGATTTCACTAATGGAATTACCAGAGAGATGAATTAAGCACGATTAATCTCTTTCCTAGCAATTCGAGGGAGCAGAATCACTGCATGCATAGGTGTGAGAAAAACCACCTCTTAGAGACTTAATGACAGATTAATCTTACCTTAATTATATCTTAATTCATAACAGAGATGAATCTAAATCGGCTACAATATTAATGCGTGATAGAAAGAGTGATTCTCATCAATCTACACAATTACCAGCTTACCGATTAATTTCTATGCTACCGAGAGAGAGAAAATTCTAATAATCGTGCACTAATCATTAATTAAGAGTGATGAATGGCTGATAATTCAGCTATGGGATGATGATTACATAATAGAATATGGTTAAGGAGAATTTAGAGAGTAATTATAGAGAATTACGACTAGGAATAAGCATAATAGACGAGAAATTTAGATGGTAATGAAAAGGATTTGCAGAAAGCATTAATTACACCGTGGTTACCGTGATTAAGGGCTGATAATCTTCTCGATTCTCTAATCTAATCGAGCTTCTTGAGGCGAGAATTCAACAGCACCTCCCTCCTTGCTTCTCCTTCAAAAGGTGTGTGTTCCGGCAGCACCTTCCCAGAGTGTGTGTAGGTGTGTGTGTGTGTGTGTGTGTGTGTGTGTGTGTGTGTGTGTGTGTGTGTGTGTGTGTGTGTGTGTGTGTGTGTGTGTGTGTGTGTGTGTGTGTGTGTGTGTGTGTGTGTGTGTGTGTGTGAGAGAGAGAGAGAGAGAGCATATGTGTGTGTGTGTGTGTGAGAGCATATGTGTGTGTGCACTGTGTGTGTGAGAGCATATGTGTGTGTGTGTGTGTGTGTGTGTGTGTGTGTGTGTGTGTGTGTGTGTGTGTGTGTGTGTGTGCAGGCCTTTAAATAGGCTGCTACAGGCTGAAAATCGACCAGCCCTGCTATTAGCATCTAGAGGAGCACTCAGTTCACTGCATTGGCAAGTCTAGTTGCCTACTTACCAAGTGTCAGGTTGGCTAGTTTAACTGACTCTGAGACTTAGTTACTGGCTTGGCAGCTTTCCCAGGACTCCCACAAGGCAAGAGGGTTCCCCCTAGCTGCTAAAGCTGGTCTGGAGTGGGCTGGAACCTGTTTCCACACAGCCTCGAGCCCCCGGTGCCTCCCCGGAGAATTTTATGAAAAATTGGTTTTAGGCTAAAACGGGCCATACGAGTCGGATTTTGATGCTGTAAATTGCTATACTGAGCTCTAACTAAGGTGTACTGGCCTGAGTACTTGCCATATTTAGCAGCCCCCGGGGTTCGAAATTGCATTTTTTCAAATTGGGGGTACGGGTGTAGTTTTTCGAGACGATCAAAACTGGATGGGTCGGGTGACCAAAAACTTGCTATTTTTGGACTTTTTTTACAAAAATTATTTTAATTCACATTTCGAAGCTTTAAAACATTCCGAACATCATGGCACTGATAGAATTTGGAAAACTGCTAAAAATAGTAACTTATTCCATTATGTTCATTTTATGGTACAATGGTGCTCTTTTGATCAGGGTCAGAGACCTTACAACCTCCCCAACGTGAAAAATTTGAGATGTCCTCATCTCAAGAATGTGTTTGGGTAATCCTTTATGAGCGTTGGTTCGTCCTCCCAAGTTGCATCTTCTTCAGGGTAATCCTTCCACTTTACCAGATGCTCCGTGATAGTTCTGTTGCGTAACTTCCTTTCCCTTGTTTTTAGTACGTAGTCAGGTTGGAGCTCGAGAACTCCTTGTGCTGGCATGACTATCTGATCTGAGTCCAAGAATTGATCAGGGTTAGGAATATAGGGTTGGAGTAAGCTGACGTGGAATACATCATGAACCTTCAAGTTTTCAGGTAACTTTAGCTTGTAAGCTTGGTCACTCACAACTTTAATGATCTCGAATGGTCCACAATACCTTGGGCTTAGCTTCTTATATCTGCCTAGTGATAAGTTGCTTTTCTTTGGTCGGACTCGTAGAAAAACCTTATCTCCTTCCTTGAAATTTCTTTCTGAACGGTTCTTATCTGCATAGTGCTTCTATCTATCCTGAGCGGCCTGAATGTCCTGGCGAATAGCTCTAGTATGTGCTTCCATATCTTCTAACATCTTTCTAGAGGCTTCTACCCTGATGGTTGGATCTGAGAAGTTCAGTGATGCTAAACAGTCCTGTCCATAAAGAGCTTTGAAAGGTGACATTCCAATGCTTCTGTGTTCGGAAGAGTTGTAAGCATACTCCACCAAAGGTAGATATTGTAACCACTTCTTTGGCTCTTGCGAACAATAGGCTCTGAGAATGTCCTCGATGACTTGATTAACTCTCTCAGTTTGCCCATCTGTCTGTGGATGATACGCTGTACTGAAGGCTAATTGTGACTCAATAGATTGGAAAAGAGAAGTCCAAAATTTTGATGTAAACTTGGCATCTCTATCACTGACGATACGCTTGGGCAGACCATGTAACCTAAAAATCTCCTTGATGAATACCCGACTAACATCTGAAGCAGTAAAGGTTGTCTTTATGGGTATTAGATGAGCCACTTTTGTGAGCATATCAACAACCATGAAAACAGAATCATACCCTCCTGTAGAAGGTAATCCTGTAACAAAATCCATACTAATGCATTCCCATTTCATCTGGGGTATGTCAAGAGGTTGAAGTTGCCCTGGTAACTTGATTCTTTCGGCCTTTATCCTTTGACAAGAAAGACATTGCCTCACATAGCGAAGTATGTCTCCTTTCATTCCATACCAAAAATAACTCCTCCTGACAGCATGAAGAGTCTTAGAATAGCCTGGATGTCCGGATGTAGGGCTATCGTGTGCTTCATACAGAATAGCCTTCTTTAGAGTTGGGTCTCTGGGTACACAGAGTCTATGTCTGTAGTAAAGAATTCCTCCCATAAGAGAGTAATCTTTAGCTTCAGGCATCTTATTCTGTTGGACTAGAGATACTATATGCTGGTATTCGGGATCTACTAAAGATGCTTCTTTGATTCTATCCCAGATAGGGTTATTTGAAATAGAGATAGCTCCGAGAAAGGATTTTTGGCTAAGACCATCTACAACTGCATTTTCCTTCCCTGGTCTATACTTTATGTCAAGGTCATATTCCTGTAGTAGCTCTATCCATCGTCGTTGTCGCATATTGAGAATAGGTTGAGTAAAAATCCATTTTAAGCTCTTGTGGTCTGTGACCAACTGAAACTCGCGTCCGAGAAGATAATGTCTCCATAACTTCAACGCATGAATAACTGCTAAAAGCTCCAAATCATGATTAGGATAATTCTTCTCATGATCCCTCAGCTTTCGCAAAGTATACGCCACTGGTCTTCCTTCTTGAGTAAGAACTCCGCCTAGAGAAAATTTGCTAGCGTCGGTCGCTACTTCAAATTCCTTACTAAAATCTGGAAGCTTTAAAATAGGAGCTGAGACCAAGAACTCTTTTAGTTTAGCAAAGATAGACTCGTGCTCGGTCTTCCATTCGATCCTCATCCCTTTCTTTAGGAGTTCTGTCAAAGGTGCAGCAATACGTTCATAGTCTTTGACAAAAATCCTGTACCATCCCGTTATTCCAAGAAATCCTCTTACTTCACTGACGGTGGATGGTTGAGGCCAATCAACGATGTCCTTGACTTTATCTGGGTCCACTGAAATTCCCTCAGCCGATATGACAAATCCAAGATAGTTGACCTGTGGTGAGCAAAAAGTGCACTTGCTCTCATTAGCGTAAAGTTGGTGTTCCCGAAGAAGATTGAGTACTTTGCGAACATGTTCTTCGTGATCTGCCTCATTCTTAGAGTATATCAGAATGTCATCAAAGAAAACCAAGACAAAATCATCCAGGTAAGGTCTGAAAATATCCTGCATAAGTCGATTGAAGCTTGCAGGAGCATTTGTTAGACCAAAAGACATTACTGTGAACTCGTAGTGCCCATACCTAGTATTGAAAGCCGTCTTTGGAATATCTAATTCCTTGATCCTGATTTGGTAATATCCTGACCTTAGATCTATCTTTGTAAATATTTTGGCGCCGTAGAGTCTGTCCAAAAGTTCATCAATCCTTGGAATTGGATACTTGTTCTTGACAGTTACCTGATTCAGTCCACGATAGTGTATGCATAGCCTTAGGGTTCCATCCTTCTTCTTCTGAAAAATAACTGGAGCACCCCAAGGAGAAGTATTGGGTCGAATGAATCCTTGCTCAATGAGTTGTCTAAGTTGTTCCTTGAGTTCGATGGCCTCTGGAAGTGACATCTTATAAGGTCTTTTGAGATAGGTTCACATCCAGGGATAGTCTCAATCTCATGATCTACCTCTCTACGTGGCGGAAGATTCGTAAGGTCTTCTGGGAACACATCGTCATATTCCCTGGCCTCAACCAGTTTGGTCGAAGTGAGGTATCCGATTGGTCCACTTTGTTGAGTTTTACCGCATAAATTTGTTGACCCTTCCTTAGTCCCTTCAAAAGTCTGCTGGCCTTAACTAGAGTAGCCCTAGGTCTCCCATTTTCCCCCTGGATTAAGGCTTCATTACCCAAGTTATCTGTAAAGGTAAAATTTCCTTGTGCACAATGTATGTGAGCCCTATTTTGCTTTAGCCAGTCCATCCCTAGTATCCCATCAAAGAATCCTAAGGGTAGGGTTCGAAATTGGGCAGAAGTTGGGTGTCCCCCTAAATCAAAGTCGATTTTTCCTGCAGAATATTGAGATATTACTTCCTTGCTATTTTCTAACTCTACAACTAGCTTGCTTGTTGGATACTTATCTAGCTTTAGCTTCCTCATGCATCGGGGTGAAAGAAACGAAAGAGTACTATCACAATCTATAAGGAAGTTAACTTGTTCACCTCTGAGAGATCCTGGCGTATGAATGACTGCGTATTGCTCGCAACCATTGGGATTGTCAATTGCAGCATGTAGGGTTGCTCTCTCCACTGCTTCGTCACCCACTGTTGGTTGTATCAGTGCGGCATTCACTCTAACGGTAGCTCCACGCCATCACCCTCTGTTCATCCTTCCTCGTCCTCCTCTTCCATTAGCTTGGCCACGCCCACGGGTATTCAAGGGTATGGCATTGGCGTTGGTTGCCTGAATGTTCCTGGGGCAATTGGATCTATAATGTCCATGCTCGCTGCAACCATAGCATCGAACATCGGGGAACTCCATGGTTGTGGTGGTAGCCACAATAGGGCGTTGGTTATATGCTTGGTTGGCTGGTCTATTATCCCAAGCAGTTGTGCTTGCCCTCTTTGCCCAATGATTCCTCCTGTTTTGATTAGCCCTTTGTACTTCGAGAGCTAGAGGTTTGGCCCTTAACAAGGCATCCTGTAGCGTCGTCGGCCTGAGAGCTTCCAACAGAGTATTCAGGAGATCAATTAGTCCTTGGCAGAACCTTGCCACCTGTTGTTCCAAGGTCATCTTAGGAGCATATCTCCGAAGAGTGACAAACTTTGCATAGTATTCTTCGACATATGAATTCAGCTACCGAAGTGAAAAGAATTCATTCATCCTCAAGGTTCTATAGGCAGGTGGTAAATAACGTCCCATTATTGCAGCTTTAATGTCTTCCCAGGACTGGGAAGATCCCTTAATATCCATGTCCCTGCAATGTTGCTTCCACCATATCTTGGCATCGCCAGTCAGGCGGAACATCGCAAGCATGGTCTGATTTACGGGTTGGGTCCCCGCAGCTTCAAAGTAGTCGTCCATGGCTTCCATCCATACTTCCGCATCTCTCTCCACATTTGCCCCCTCGCCCTTAAAGGTCGGAGGTTGGGCTTGCTTAAGGAGAAGCTTCTTCTCTTGCGCTGCCGAGTACAGAGCAACAGGCGGTACCTACATGGATTATACGAATTCTTGATACATTACTTGGATTTCAAAATAGACACGAGACTTTAAATAAAATTCAAGATTCTACTTTATCAAGAGATAGAGATTCGGAGACAAAAAGCACTTTATTGATGAAAATTTATTACAATTGAAACCCCTCAAGGTTTAGGATAACTGATGATCAACTTATTACATGGATTTATGGATTTGCGTATAACATACGCCTAGGAGATGGTATTGACATGATGCACTACTTCATTCGTGTAATAGTTCCTATACTCATTCTTGAGTGGATAATAAGCTAAGATATCGAGCCGGAGTTCCGCTTTTAGTAATCCAAAGGTTTTGACTCGGTTCGCTAAATCACATTGCTGACCTTCTCCAAGAGCCAGTCGTTGATGGTTTGGTTGGAGTTGTCTGAAACAGTCTGGTCCAATCGTGTAGGCACCAAGTAGAATATCTCTATTACTCTCAACTCTTCTCCCCAACGTATCTTCTTCAAGTCGGTAGCCAGGCATCCTAGCTTCCAAGCGTTGATGTAGTAAACCCCTCCTGGAAATGTCCAATCAAGTTCCCATCCTCTATCAATGCGAGTGGAGTGTGGCGTATAAGCCTTCAACAGTATCTCCATGACATCTCGCCTGAACTGGTAAACTGGGGATCTTCGAGCTTGCTCATAAATAAGCTCAAACACTTGGAACTTCTGATATTCGAACACGGGGTCTTCCTGCAACACCAATGCAAGGAATTTTGATTAGCTACCTATATACTTTTAGTTCCTTTTATATGTTCAAACAATACGGCTTTATTTCCGAGCCTAACCTAGGCTCTGATACCAGGTGTGAGGTCCCCACCCCGCCATTTCCAATGGCGGATCTGATGGTGAACCCGGTGGCCACTAGATCTATTGCGGAAGCAAACAAAATGGTTCAGGATTCGACTAGCGGACGATCTCTCATCACAAAGTGAGTCGAGTTCGAGCCTACTAGCAGAAAGATCTAGCTCCACCTCGCAGGGGAAGCGTACTCGAACTATCTAGCAATCCTAAGACCCACCTTCCAAGAGGAGAGAAACCCCGAGCGCCTTTTTCCCCATGTTTCAAAGGCACGTACACTCGAGATTTCACCGCTCTAGGGGCAATGAGTATTACTAATATCGAAGTAAGCACAATGGGGACAGAGAGTTCCCGACCAATCAGGACCACCCATCTCGTAGGCATTGGCAACCTGAGCCAAGCCCCCACTTTCCACCCCCACACTCACACTTCCTTGTGTGACCTAATTACTACCACAAGGTTGTTCAACATAGATATTCCTTGTTTAATTCCGAATCACATTGTTCGTTAATACAGCCCTTCAACCAGTATTGCAAACAGCACCAAGATAGAATTCTAGTAAAAATTCTACTCAAACTTATTCATAAAAGTTCCAATGTTCTGGAGGTACAACATCCCCCCTCCAGTGAGACTTCACTCCTCCTGTTGCCGCCTAGCTGCCAATACAACTAGGTATGTCCACCGCATAGAAAGCACGTCATGGACACTCCCACCACATAGAAGGCAAGACGTGGGTTCCCACCGGATAGAAAGCAAGTCGTGGGTATCCACCGCATAGAAAGCAAGTCGTGGATTCAAGAGCCCTTAACAAGGAACGCTGCCCCCTGTGATCAGTAGGGGGGTCAGGATTGATTCAACATTGGAAATAAAATGAACATGTCGAGATAAATTTTCCCTAGCAGACATTCTTTCCTAATTGCAACCAGCATACCCATCAATCATTTCCTTCCTACTTTAGAACTTAATGTACAATGAATTCAATGTCGAGGTTTCCGTCGGATTTCTCCAACATGTTTGGGGATATTTTCATTCCTAACTAAACGTGTGCAATGTTAAATTAAACAACTTGAATGAAATTATGATCTACCTCTTCCATTTCTTCGTCGATGGCCCCTGATATGGGCGGTATTTGTTCCTCCATGGGAGCTAATCCCTTCCCGTTCACCTTGCTCGTTCCTGCCTCGTGGTCGTGGGCTCCACCAAAGCGAGTCCTCTTAACCGGGGCCATTTTAAACTCACTACTTTAAATAATTAACTTGGGAAAAAGAGGTAATGTCCGTAAGCGTCATAACAAGCCAAATGCTAGATTAGCAACATCAAACAATGCCTGCTACATGAGAGGTTTAGATTTTTCCATATAGCAATCATTATGGATGACACATAATCCTATGCGAACCGGCTCTAAAGATAATTAATCGACTTACATGATTAAGAATAATAGGATTTCACTAATGGAATTACCAGAGAGATGAATTAAGCACGATTAATCTCTTTCCTAGCAATTCGAGGGAGCAGAATCACCGCATGCATAGGTGTGAGAAAAACCACCTCTTAGAGACTTAATGACAGATTAATCTTACCTTAATTATATCTTAATGCATAACAGAGATGAATCTAAATCGGCTACAATATTAATGCGTGATAGAAAGAGTGATTCTCATCAATCTACACAATTACCAGCTTACCGATTAATTTCTATGCTACCGAGAGAGAGAAAATTCTAATAATCGTGCACTAATCATTAATTAAGAGTGATGAATGGCTGATAATTCAGCTATGGGATGATGATTACATAATAGAATATGGTTAAGGAGAATTTAGAGAGTAATTATAGAGAATTACGACTAGGAATAAGCATAATAGACGAGAAATTTAGGTGGTAATGAAAAGGATTTGCAGAAAGCATTAATTAAACCGTGGTTACCGTGATTAAGGGCTGATAATCTTCTCGATTCTCTAATCTAATCGAGCTTCTTGAGGCGAGAATTCGACAGCACCTCCCTCCTTGCTTCTCCTTCAAAAGGTGTGTGTTCCGGTAGCACCTTCCCAGAGTGTGTGTAGGTGTGTGTGTGTGTGTGTGTGTGTGTGTGTGTGTGTGTGTGTGTGTGTGTGTGTGTGTGTGTGTGTGTGTGTGTGTGTGTGTGAGAGAGAGAGAGAGAGACCATATGTGTGTGTGTGTGAGAGAGCATATGTGTGTGTGCATTGTGTGTGTGAGAGCATATGTGTGTGTGTGTGTGTGTGTGTGTGTGTGTGTGTGTGTGTGTGTGTGTGTGTGTGTGTGCAGGCCTTTAAATAGGCTCCTACAGGCTGAGAATCGACCAGCCCTGCTATTAGCATCTAGAGGAGCACTCAGTTCACTGCATTGGCAAGTCTAGTTGCCTACTTACCAAGTGTCAGGTTGGCTAGTTTAACTGACTCTGAGACTTAGTTACTGGCTTGGCAGCTTTCCCAAGACTCCCACAAGGCAAGAGGGTTCCCCCTAGCTGCTAAAGCTGGTCTGGAGTGGGCTGGAACCTGTTCCCACACAGCCTCGGGCCCCCGGTGCCTCCCCGGACAATTTTATGAAAAATTGGTTTTAGGCTAAAACGGGCCATACGAGTGAGATTTTGATGCCGTAAATTGCTATACTGAGCTCTAACTAAGGCGTACTGGCCCGAGTACCTGCCATATTTAGCAACCCCCGGGGTTCGAAATTGCATTTTTTCAAATTCGGGATATGTGTGCAGTTTTTCGAGACGATTAAAACTGGACGGGTCGGGTGACCAAAAACTTGTTATTTTTGGAATTTTTTTACAAAAATTATTATTATTCACATTTCGAAGCTTTAAAACATTCTGAACATCATGGCACTGACAGAATTTGAAAAACTGCTAAAAATAGTAACTTATTCCATTATGTTCATTTTATGGTACAATGGTGCTCTTTTGATCGGGGTCAGAGACCTTACAACTACCCATAATTTATAAGTTTTGGGCAAACCTCATTGATGCACTTAAAAGAACCAACGTAATGTATTTGTCGTACAACCCCAAAGAGACTATGTTGGAGATTTGTGTCTTTGTCTAGAGATGAGGGTCATATCGATGTTCCATTGAATCCATTGCATGCACTTTTCCCTTGGTCGGTGGGAACTCAAAAATGATGTTGCCATTGTAACTCTTGGAATCTCTATCACCTTTACTCTAAGATCAATGTCAGATATGATCTTTGTTAAGGTGTTCTGTGTCAACAAATACATCTCTTCCCCTAGAGAATTTGAACAATAGGGTGCACAAAATCAAGCTCTATCCTAGATAATTTTACAATAGGAATAGATGTAAATGCCTCTCCTTGATGAGAGTATTCCATCAAGGTTTTGGCTACAAAATGTTGGTGCTTTGCACACCCCGGCTATCAAATGGGCCTAAAGGTGAAACCTATTACTTTCTATATTTTATTGTGTTGCCAATGTCAGCTAAAAAGCATCGTGGCTGGCAAGTTTGTCAAAGATTCTCCTCCCCTCCAAAAGTAATATCAAAATGGTCAAATTGCATGCAGATTTCTTCATGGAGTGTGTGCCACATTTTTTTGCAAATATATGTGAGGATGGTCTTACATGATGATGTCAGGCAGTGTTTGAACATTATACAATAATTTTGTCATTTTTTGTGAAGCCGACTATGCAAAGGTTGAATGTAAAGTGCAAAGGTTTTTGTGCAAGTGCTATGCAAAATAAAACTTTTAAATTATTTGGGAAAATGTTCCCCAATTTCTACTCCTTCATTGTCGCTTCATTTGTATGGTTGTTTTATCATATTTTTAGGAGATTGGCTCTTGAATGACGGTTTCGACAATGGTTGAAGGAGTCTATGGGAATGTACTCTTGTAAAGAGTATTGTTTTTAGATAAAAATGAGCTACTCGTGTAGTCTGACTCAGTGAAGGTCATGGTAGGCTAAGGATGGTGTTGACTGGCCTGTAAACCAATGCTGAGCTTTTGACCAAGAGGGATGAGGTGTGTGATGGCAAGCGAGTGCAGAGCCTAGGTTGGTGAGCAATCAGTGATGAGCATGTCTTGAGAAAATAGCACATTGATTGCAGGATTGTTGAGCTAGCCAAACGATGGGCATGAATGGATGGGGAAGTGGATGCATTGCTTGAACAAAATGTAAGCATATGAATCAATTGCATTGTTGCATGGAGCTAACCCACCAAATTGACGACAATTGGGAGTAGCAACTGCAAAGAAAATTTGGGCTAAGGTTATTGATTGAGGTTGCAAGTCTGATGAGAGAAGATTGAGGGTCGTGGACCAATGATGAGCATATGCAGAGTGATGCTCAACAACGTGTCAAGTAGCAGGTGTTGCCGACTCCCAAGATGGGGGGAGAGTCCACCACACCTTTAAACATGAAGTTCCTTCAAGTGACTTCAAGGTCAGACCCAAACTTGCTATAAAGTTGACTTGACACCTCTTGGATTTTACCCACCAGCAAGCATTGTGTTTCTAGCAGCCTTCAACTCTTTAAGAAAAGTAAATGGCCTTTAATGCTTAAGGCTTCACACACACACGCAAGAGTCTCTTGAGCTACTGCAAGAGAAAGTAGAGAGCAAAAGTTTGCACAAATTATGCAAAATAAATTAATAGTTGAATGCACATATGAGGCCTGATTACAAAAAACCGATAGTCAACGGGTTGCTCTTGACTTGGACTTCTCTCACACACAATTGATGCTACGAGAGCATGTGAGTGGAAAGACTAATTTAAGGCGGTAATTATGCAAAAACAAAATAATTGCAATGAAGATAATGCAAGAAACTAACACACAAGTGCTACTTCCTCCTCTTCCGATTGCCAAATGGTAGTTAAGCATGCTCATGCCCAAATGGCAATTAGGGAGTGGAATTATTAAGGACACTTAATGGAGATAGTAAGCTTAGATGTGAATCGTTGGCTCTGATACCACATGTTCAAGAATTGCACTACAGAAAAAATACAAGTGAGTTGTTCATGGAGAGAAAATAATCATAGTAGAGTTTGATTATTGATATATATTAAAAATGGATGCATGCTATATAGGCTTGAGGTAGATCTTTATGCTTAATTCATGGATGAGCTATGAGAGAGCTCAATGATTAGCCCCAAAAACAAAGCAAGTGGAGAACCTGTATGCTTCATTTTGGGGTTGTTTTGACTAATCTCTTGGCTTCGTATACAATTAGAACATGTGTAGAAAACTCCCATGGCCATATAATAATGTGTGGGTATTATTTGGAAAAACTAGACATGCATAAGTCTCTAGGGAGAGGCTCCATAGCAGGTGCAAAGTGTGTCATGCACATCTCCAACACCGACACAGTGCAAACTTAGCACTAGCATTGGCAATGTCCCTGATTGGAATGTATTATCTGTCGAGGTCACTACCAATGTGTTTACCTTAGCTGCAAATTTCTTATTGCCACGGATGGTGCAGCTGTGGTAGCATGTGAAGCAAACCACCTGGCACTTGTCACCAAAGAGGCTCATGTGTGAAATTTTTTCCATCTCTATACCATCATCCTTTGAATGTTCTCATGCATGTATATTGTTATCAAATATTTCACAAATTTAGTAAGTCCTAAACCATCTCTCTATGAGCCATGGTGTGCTATCTAGGATTATTGCTATGCATTTGTGTGTTAGTGAGTAGCATCTCCATTAGAGTAATTCATATTTCTTAATCATCGTTACGTTCCATTGGCATTTTCCATAACACCATCCCCAACTTAGCCTATTATTTAAGTGTGTGTGAGTTTGTGTGTGTGTGTGTGTGCTACGAGCCCTTGACAAGAGCTTCCTACAGACCCCCTAAACTTTGGATTTGGAGCTAATTTGCTCAGCTAACCTCCATCCTATCTTTAGGTGTGTGTAAATTTATTCCGTTTGTGTGAAGCCCTAAGCTAAGAGGTATTTATATTGACTATTTTTGGATTCATCCACAACCAAGCACCTGGGTGTAGCTGGTTTACCTCATTGAATTTGATTCATAATTGTTTGTGAGGTGCGGTGATCAATTCTTGCCACGGATTTTGTGGGGGAAAGCTGGACAGATTTGAAAAGGCACTCAAATTCACCTCATAAGCTTGGTGGGTCCATTGGAGTCCCTTCATGTGCACAAACCTATTTTTAAACTCTTTGGCGTCCTGTCCACTGCCTGGCGACCTACTCGCCTGCCCGTCAAGACCCTGCTGCACAAAAGCTGCACAGAAGAAGACATTATGGGGAGTGGTCGAAGAACCACTAGATGATCAAGAAGGAGTGCATACCATGGCATTTAGGGCACAAGATCTAGAAAAGAATGAACAAGTACTTGGGATCATTATCATTGCACTTCACGACAACTATGTCCACTTGATTGAATGATTATACAAGTGCACATAAAGCATGGGTTGTTATTGAAGAAAACTTTGGGGCTAGAGCTAAAATAAGTAAAGTGAGCCTTAAAAAACAACTTTACAAGACCACAATGTATGAAGGAGAGGACATAGTTAGCCTTGTGAATAAACTTAAAAGCATCATAACCCAACTTACTTACATAAAGTGTGATGTATCAAAAGATGACAAAGTGGCCGTGCTTTTAAGTGCACTTCCACCCTCTTATTACCACTTAGTTTCCATCCTTGAAGAACACGAATAGGCTCCAGCATTTCAAGACGTCATCAATTCTCTTCAAGCAGAAGAGAAGAAGCAAAACGGCTCATCGACATCCTTAGGAGGATCTTTTGCTGTATCATCACCAAGGGGAGGATATTCAACATCATCATCAATTGTAAAGAAGTGTTATGTTTGTGGGAGAATGGGACATGTAGCAAAGGATAGCTACACCAACAAATCTTGCAACAAATATGGTAAGAAGAGGCATCCTCCTTCTTGATGCTACTCAAGTGGAGGCAACAATAGTGGCAACAACAACAGAAAAAGCTACAAAGGCAGAAACATGTAAGAGGATCAGCTTGTGTGGTGGAGGACAAAGAAGAAGATGAAGAGAAAGACAAGAACAACCTTTGTCTATTATGTAGACATACTATGAATATTGTAGCCTCTCTATTTTAAGGAGAGGACTTTTCTTTGTCATCCTTAGTGGATATGTATCGACATCCTGTGTGGATATTGTGTCATCCTTAGTGGATATGTATCGACATTTTGTGTGGATATTGTGTCATCCTTAGTGGACATAAGAGTTTTTAGTGTATTCTCCTAGTCCAAACCTCAAGGGGAGGATTGAAAGGTATGAGATTTGTCTTAGAGTCACTAGATTATAGCAAATGAGAGAAGAGGTGGAACTATCCCACATGTAATGGTGCAAAGTTGTAGAGTTACTGAAAGCTCCTTTCATGAATAAAAATTCATTCCAAGTTTGCATTACATGCCTCTTGTTTATGGTGAGCTTGTGATGGGTTAGCAAACTACCCAAGATCGTGTCTATGAGTCCAAGTTAATCTATCTTGGAACCTAATTCGCTTGAGTAACAATCTAGCTCACACACACTCACATGTCTGCATTATATTTGTGTATCATCCATCCTAGCTAGCACAATCCCATTCCCATCAGGTGCTATCCATGTTCACACGTCAATGTGATGGGCTCCTAGTTGTTCCATTGTATGACAATGACATTTTTGATCCCGATAGTGATACGACTGGGAATCATTCCAAGAGCACCATGCACTCTAGACCACATTATTGGAGCACCCTTTGGGCCCAATGTAGAGAAGATAAATCTCTTTTCTTGGTATATTGAGGAATGGTTGAAGCTACAAGCTATAGTCATCATTATAGTGTCCAATAATGTATGTGATATTCAACAGGTGGTTGTTGGGTACATTGAAGAAGGTTGGCAATGCAATTTTGGACTATTTGCTAGATACAATGGCTTGGCGACGGAGTGTGAGAATCTACAATAGCATTGCATCAACATCAAGTGAGATTGCAATGGGTTTATGGCATGTGTGTTACCACAGAAATGACTTTTGAGTGGTGGGCTAGGGTCGACTCTTCATTTTAGTGGCATTTTACGTTTATCACAGATACAGTCACCCACATCGCATCCATCACATCCCAAGGAGTCCATGATACCTTCTATTCAATCCTTGAGTAGATTTCAATCTATAGTACCTGGTTGGCCATGCCAAAACCAACCACCCTACATGCCCCTCGTTCCCTTGCTACACATGGGGCCTCCACCAACACGACCCCATTGGCACAGCTGTCCCCATAACTACCGCCACCAAGAACCTGGAACCCATTTTGTATTTTTTATTTCATATGAACTCATTTTGTATGTAATGTCACCTCCAGACTTTGTATTTGTTATTCTTGTGATAGTTAAATTTTGCAAAGGATCGCTTTCCATTTTTTGATAAGTGAGACTAGTGCATTTGTGATGTTAAATAATCCTTGGTTTATATGTAATTTAATTAAAGATATTTAATGTTGATGATATCTTATTTAACGTAATATTTTATTCAAAAAGCAATCAAATGCGTTGGGGAGATTGATATCACACCCCATAGGAGTGTGCAACCTTCGAGAGGCATGTCGAGGCTTGGGTAGAAGTGTGGATGACATACATTGCTTCACATAGGGACAAGCCAATGGAGCTAACAATGAAACTTAATGAGGACACTAACAATGACAATGACAACGATGATGACACTAGCGATACAAGTTTGTTTCACTCCATATTTGTCATTCTTCATTTGTTATTTCAATTAAGATGCTTACTTTCAAGCCTTTCAATACCACTATATGGGTATGTTTTACCAATCTTTCCAAATATTCTTCATCCATTGATTTATTGGAACAAAGCTGATTTAGATTATTTTGGTTTTAAAACCCTTCAATTTCTCTTGTTGTGAATGATATGGGTGTATCATTGTCCTTGTGTGTGTGTGTGTGTGTGTGTGTGTGTGTGTGTGTGTGTGTGTGTGTGTGTGTGTGTGTGTGCGCGCGCGCGCGCGAGAGAGAGAGAGAGAGAGAGAGAGCGAGAGTTTTCAAAAGCTTAAATAAATAGCTAAAATATTTTTTTATTAATAAGGTAATTATTACGGCTTACTAACGATGTTTAATAACTTTGATAGCTACATTCTAATTATCTAAGCTGATTAGCTCATTTGTCCCTTTAATTTACAGCTAAAAGAAAGAGAGTGAGGGAGAGTCTCAACTCTCCAAGAAACAAAAAAAAAAGAGCAAATCCTCAGCTCTCAAGGGTTGGGAGAGAGAAAGAAAATTTTTTGTAATATGCTGCTCGATTCCAAGAAAGCGATCGTTGGTAAATGCTTACCATAAAAATACATCTGCAAAAGAAGATGCTACCAAACCTGGAGAAAAATCATCAAGGTACATACAAAGGCATAGTGGTCACCCAAGAAGAAGGCCAAACCATTCTCGACAATCAACCATTGTGAAGACAAATATGCGTACAAAAGAGGCCTAGGAATGGACGGTCTACAAAGTTTCACCTCAACACATTATGTTGGATCCAACCTATTGTCCAGTACTAAGAAGAAGGACATGGGTTTCCTTTGCCACATAAGAAAATTAGTGCTCAATTACCCAATTCTGATCGAATATCCAAAGAATATTGTACCTTCAAAACCCTACATGCTACAAACTCTAAAGGCTACACTAGAAATATTGAGGGATGTCCCCAATTTAGCATGCCAAATGCTATGCAAAATTGTCAAAATGTTGACCACTGCAATCATTGTGTTTGAAGATGTGGTAGCATCAAGCCATTTATGGAGTGTCTACATGAAAGGCAATGAAGGCTTGTGTTGGAACCTTACCTTCAAAACCCTACATGCTACAAACTCTAAAGGCTACACTAGAAATATTGAGGGATGTCCCCAATTTAGCATGCCAAATGCTATGCAAAATTGCCAAAATGTTGACCACTGCAATCATTGTGTTTGAAGATGTGGTAGCATCAAGCCATTTATGGAGTGTCTACATGAAAGGCAATGAAGGCTTGTGTTGGAACCTTGCCAACACACAATCAAAGAACATAATCATGGGACTCTATGCAAGGCTATTTTTTTTGCTAAGTGATTACTTACAAACACTAGAAGAGAGCTTTGTAGTACCGGATTCTTCAAAACTGAGTCATCTATCTTCAACCTGCTAATAAAATATCTCCAAGCAAGGCACATCTCCTACCAAAATCAAGTGGTTTCTAGAACCTTGATACACATCGCATATACATTTGACATTGAAGCAAGGGAGTAAAAGTACCACAGAGCTCTCAATGCACGTGACTTCATTAAACATCAAGAATTAGCCTAAACAATGTTGAAGGTGAGCATCATCTAGGAGAGGGGGAGTGTTTGGAGGTGCCACTGTGGATACCCCTTCTCAAGTAATATTTCCCATAAAAACACCTCTTTTCAATATCAAAAGGACCCAAGCCCAATTTTTGGGTATGTAATTTGAAAAGTCCATTTTTACTTTGTGAAGTTGTACCCCATGGGAATGGAACCTAAAGCCATTTTTTAGTAAACCTAGGAATAAATGATATTTTTGTAAAAGTAAGAAGGGTTCTTTTGGAGAAACCCTTGTGTATGAGAAAGAGAGCTTCTTGAATCAACATATCTCTACCACTAATAAACAAAATCAAGTTCTGACTATTGCATATTGTTTCTCTCCTCTTGCGATATGATATGTTATCTGAGCATAGCATAGATACATTGATTTTATACATTGTCCTTTATTTTAAGATTGCAACTATGTTATCTTGGGGGGTGCACTATGTATTCATGTTAATGTATAATGTGAGTTCAAAATGAGGGGTTTTAAAAAGGAAAATTTTTAGGTAATTTAACAGAGATACATTGAAATAAGGGGTTTTTATATTCAATTTTGGACGAAAAAAACTAAAATAAGGAGTCATTTTATTCATTCAAACATGTTAAAAGAGGGGGTTTTTAAATACCCCACGAACGCACGTTATATAGGGGGGTACTGAATGGTGAATCCCTGAGGTTAGTATGTTATGCGAGCATAAATATGCCATTTTAGCGCTATAAGTAAGTATAAATGTTGATTTTCTTATGCCCTTGGACTAACCTCTCAAAATTGAGTTCTATAGGGTTTAATGGTTCTACTAGTCCTTGCCCATTGTCTCCTACAGTTTTGTGGCATTTCAAGCTCTTTGCCCAAAGAAATCATCGATTAGTTGTATAAGCAAGGATTGAGCACATGTAGTTGTAAATTCTCTAAGATCCCGTGATTATGCTCTAGTGCTTCTCTATTAGAAATAGCTCGATGGGGTCTGACAAACTTAGTGCGTCTTCATGCCCCACCAAAACCGCTTCTGTGA
The DNA here is from genome assembly GCF_014529385.1 of Adiantum capillus-veneris. Taxonomy (NCBI): domain Eukaryota; kingdom Viridiplantae; phylum Streptophyta; class Polypodiopsida; order Polypodiales; family Pteridaceae; genus Adiantum; species Adiantum capillus-veneris. Next base: position 11,967,874 of record NC_140946.1, on the reverse strand, counting down.
GTATTGACATAGAGTATGTTAGTGCCATATAGCAAGCAGATAGCTATGCTATAGATGTGCATCGCTACAATCTCCAAACAATGAGTAAAAGAAATTTACGGTGAGAGTGATTGTAATGAAAATTGATAATTATTTATTTAATGCAACTAATAGGTGGCAAAAGAATAAGAGGGCTACATACTATGCAAAAAAATATCATGTTTATGGATATTTCATCATTTAAGTATTTTTTATGAGGTATGGCCATTTTATGTTCGGGTGGTCACACACATGTGTCCACACACACACACAATCTCTATCTTGTTCTCAAATCACTCTTGTCAACTCCCATCCCCAAATCTCTCTCTCTCTCTCTCTCTCTCTCTCTCTCTCTCTCTCTCTCTCTCTCTCTCTCTCTCTCTGCCTTTTTGGGTGAAGCATGCTATGCATGCCATATCCCAATCATAGAAAGAAAAAAATTTCACACATGTAGACACACATGAGTCCATGACACACCCACCAAACAAGCAGAGAAGAGGACAAATCGTATCTCCATACTCTTCTCTAGATTTTAAAAGCTTTCAATTTCCTTGTGCCACACGAGATCATGTTGCAGAGAATAAAGAAGGTAGCAAGTTTAGGCACACAAAAAAAGAGTGGACATGATTTTCATCAAGGGCTTTTTGTGTCTAAAGTGAAAAGTAATCATCCTATGGAAGATTTTGCATTCTCAGAAACAAGGCGTATAGATGGAAATCGTGTAGGACTGTTTGCAATTTATGACGCTCATATTGGGCATGAAGTAGCAGAGTATCTGCAAACCAATTTACTAAATAACATCCTAAATCAGCCCTCATTTTGGATAGATCCAACAATGACTACCAAAGAAGCATATTTGAAAACGAGAAAATGTATTTTAGAGAAGGTGACCGAACTAGGGACGAGTGGCTCAATTACAGTGAGTGCCATTGTCATTAATGGTTCCAATGTATATATCACAAATATAGGTGACAGTAGGGCATTCCTATGTAGAGCTAGGATTGCTACATTATCATGATCCCGTGTTTGAAAAGGATAGTATAGAAAGAAAGGGTGGCTTGGTAGTAAGTTGTAATTTTCATGACTGCTTGTGGATATCAACTATGTAGTGTGATATTTCCTTCAAGGATGGTAGCTACTACTAATGGGTTGAGCAAGGCAGGCTGTAGAACATTATAACAAATTGGGGAGCAATGTATTGATCTAGCAGTAGTGCTTGCTTGCTAAACCTGTCAAGTTTTGTACATATTCCCGTATTCCCATGGATCCACTTGGGTAATCCAAAGATAAAATCCATGGATATACTCTCCCATGGTGAATTAGGGATTGGCAATGGCTGGAATAATCTATGTTTCTTCCCTCTATCATACTTAGTCTTTTGGCATACCACACGTTTTGAAACATAATCTTGTATGTCCACTTTCATGGTAGGCCAAAAGAAGTACGTCTCTACTCCTCAAAGAGTAGGTTGAATGCCTCCATGCCCTGCATAGGGAAGAGCATGGGATCATACATGACTTTCGCACGAAGGGAGTGGGTAACACATATCCTATTGCCATGGATAAGATAACCATCCTACAAGGTGAATGGTTCCTCTTTCTCTCCCAAATCAAGGGCTGACATTACATCTTTAAAGTCAGGGTCAGTAGCATACTCATCTATCATAGAAGATAGATCATTGTGATTTGCTATAGACACCGCATTAACTTTTGGTCATTGTGAAAGTGCATCAGCCACTTGATTGTGCTTACCAGAAATGTGAGCAATATGAAAATAAAATTGGGAAAGAAAATTTTCCCACCTCATTTGTTTGTCGAAAAACTTGGTTTGCGTCATGAAGTCTTTGGTGGTTTGTTTGTTTGAGACTTTGGTGGTTTGTTTGTAAAATGAATGGAGTCCCCAATAAATAGTGCTTCTAGTGTCTAGGACATGTAGAACAACTAAAAAATCTTTCTCATAAATGCCCAAGACCCGTTCCTCTGTATTGAGCCTTCGGCTCTCATATGCTATGGCATGCCCTTCTTGGACCTCAAATGGTTTTGAGAGATTCGGAAGCATGAGAGCTAGTTGGGAGGTAAGCTTCTCTTTGAGCTTGTCAAAAGCATTTTTCTCGCTAAGTAGTCCATGAATACTTAACGTTTTTCTTTGTTAAGTCATGTAATCGTCTTGCTATTTGAGAAAATTTGCTATGGAGCGTCTATAGTATGCACACATTCCAATAAAGCTTCTTAGCTCATGTAGATTCCTTGGATAAGGCCATGCTTTTATTACCTCTAACTTCGATGGATCCATATGGATACCATCTTGAGAGATAATATGACCTAAGTATTGAATATTTTCAATAAAAATATTGAATTTGCTATGGAGCGTCTATAGTATGCACACATTCCAATAAAGCTTCTTAGCTCATGTAGATTCCTTGGATAAGGCCATGCTTTTATTACCTCTAACTTCGATGGATCCATATGGATACCATCTTGAGAGATAATATGACCTAAGTATTGAATATTTTCAATAAAAAATTTGTTTTCTTTTTGTTGAGAAAAATCTCGTTCTCCCTCAATGTTTAAAAAATCACTTGAAGATGTTGCTTGTGTTCCTTCAAGGACTTGGAGTAGATGATGATATCATCAAAGAACACTCTAGTGAACTTGCGGTAGGGTCTAAACATTTTCTCCATCAAATGGCTGAATGTGGCCGGTGCATTGGTCAAGCCAAAAGGCATAACTAGATATTCATAAAGACCAAACATTGTATGAAACTCGGTCTTTAGGATATCTTCATCCAATATCCTTATTTGATGATAGACATTTTTAAGGTCAATCCTACTAAAGTAGGTAGATCCTTGTAGCTTATCAAACAGATCTTCTACCCGAGGCACGGGAAATCTGTTTTTGATAGTGATATGGTTTAGTGCTCGATATTCCACACACATGCGGTATGTACCATCTTTCTTTTGAACTAAAAGGACTCGAGAACAAAAGGGAGAGGATCTAGGCCTCACCATCCCTTTGTCTACCAATTCTTGTACTTGCCTCATGATCTCCTCTTGTTGAGCTTGGGAAACTCGATAAGGAGGCTTGTTAGGCGGTGAGCTTCCTGGTAGAAGCTCAATTAAATGGTCATCATCCCCTCGTTTGGAGGTAAGTCCATAGGGATGTCATCGATAAAAGCATCTTGGAATCCATTTATTAAAGTAGAAAAGTCTAACTTTTCTTGATTCCTATCATTTTTGTTTGATAAATCGTTCGCATCATTAGTGGATTCTTTGACAAAAATTATGCACTAAAAAACCGAGCTTTTCATTGAGTTATCAAAAGCCGGTGAATTTACAAGTGGTATAGTACGACCACACTCATTAGCATCTATATACATGCTCTTTCCCTTGTAGGTGAAGTAGATTTTCCTTTCAGGGAGCTTCATATTGGCAGCCATGCAATTGAACCATGGTGGCCCTAGGATAGGATCCTCATGTTGGAGAAAAGATATGAAAAAGTCTTCTTTGTCAACATAGCTTTGGACATGAAGCCTCAACTTCCCAATCAAGGGAGTAACAGAGGCTTGTTGTCCCTTACAATATCTCTCATCTCAAAATCTTGAATGCCCAACTTGGTGGCCAACTCCAATGATATGAAGTTGTGAGTAGAGCCAGGGTCAAACAAGATGAAGGCATCATGTTCCCTTACCTTTCCCCAAGAATAGGAGAGAGGTGATCCTTTGTAATGAGCATCCTCTTTGGAGCTTTGAATGTGGAAGCTCTAGAAGTGTCATTGCGGGCATTTCTCTTGGGGGCAAGAACAATAGCCATGTCCTTGCTCCCCACGCTTAAAACACTTATGATCCTTCCAAAAAGATTAAAGCTCTTCATGAGAGAGTTTGTTTTTACCTTTGTAAACTCCCTTCTCCTTGGACCGATTGTTGTTGTCATCATTATTAGAATTGCCTTGGGAATAATTTTGGGCATTGGCTTTCCCTTTTGCATCACTTTTGTCTTTGTTTTCCATGGGCTTGACATTCCATCTAGCCCCTTGTTGGAAATTGACGAGGGAAGAAACCATGGTGTGGTGGATTACTTCGATGATAGAATCAGGCCGTTGGGAGTTGACATACTCGGTCATTTCTTCAAGTAATTCCGCACAAAATTGTTGCTTTTGCTCACGAAGTCTATCTCTTGGAAGATAGTAGCCTTGAGATGTAAATCCCAAAACTTGTCCACATATTTGTGAATAAACTCATGGGAGAGAAGCTTCAAACTGCGCCATTCAATAAGTACTTTGTCCTTTGAATCTCTTGCAGCAAGAAATTTCTTCATGATGGAAACTCATAGAGTTTTCCATGTCTTTGGGGCTTCACCATTGCCAGAAAGGCTAGCCCACTATTGATGAGACGATTTCTCGAAGTGCATAGCTACATGGCATAGTTTGAAGGACTTCGTGAAGCCCTTGTTTCCAAAGTCCGCATCAAATTGCTGGATGAAGGCCAATACTTTATCAATGGCACCAAAGGTGCCATCATAGGTAAGAAAAGAGATACTCTTTTCTCCCTCTTTGAACTTCTTGAGATTTTGTGACCTTTGCCATGAAGGGTATGATTGGCGATGTCCTTCCCTCTTGTATTCTCTAAGAGAATAGCCATAGCATTTGCCCAAAGATGAGGAAGGTGAAGAAGAAGGAGAAGAGGGTGACCTCTTTCTTGACCTTTTCTTCCTTTGTTTCCTCTCTTCCCTTTCAGAGTGACCAGGAAAAGGACTATGTGTTGACCATTTCCTCTTGGGAGGAGTTAGCGATCGTCTAAAAAGACCCCATTATTAAGACCAAAGCACCTAAGGTGTGTACCATATCCCACATAGTGGGCTCAACAAAATCGATAATGTATCCCAGTCCCACCTACCCTAATATAATTAACAAAATCAACCATTGATAGGCTACTAAAGGACCTCTCTTCCTAAGCAAGAAAAGACAAACCAAATGCTCTGATACCAATGTAATGGAAATGGCCTATGAACTTTGAGAATAGAGGAATTAAGAGAATTAGAGTGAGCATTTTTGTGAGATTACTTTGAGAACATAGAGGGTGAACTTAATTGATGGTAGCAACATAAACATATTAATTAATTAACTTGGTATGAGCAATACTTTTGCAAGATAGAGTATTAGAGAACATGATAACAGTTGAGGACCAGATTTACTTGGAGTTGGCCCTCCCTCCAAAAGGCGTCTATATTATAGCTTCTCCCATCAAGAGAGACTTGGTACAATACAATCTTTGTGTTCCTTGTGATCTAGGTGATGCAATGAAGATGGAAAGCTTCATGCATCACGAGCATAACAAAAACTTTGCAAAAAGAATTAACTATCCCAAGGCCTCAAACACCTTTGAAGGTGGAGAGAGCTAGCGGGGAATGGGGGTAGGGAACAGGAAAAGGAATCATTCATAGGAAAAAGAAATAGTTCCTCACTTATAATCACTCTTCTTGCTTAGCATAGCATAATAGCATAGTAATCAAGATGAAGAAGATGGAAAGCTTAAGCATTGAAGCATGGATCTTGGTTGGATGTGCATTTCATAGCCAAAAGTGTTGGTGTAAGCTCTCAAATTCTCAACAAGCTTGGAGAAGGAGATGGAGATCTTGCACTTTGCACTTCACACAATGAGAGTGTGTGTGTGTGTGCATGTGTGGGAGAGTATACCCCCTTCATGCTTGGTCTACCTCTCTCTCTCTCTCTCTCTCTCTCTCTCTCTCTCTCTCTCTCTCTCTCTCTCTCTCTCTCTCTCTCTCTCTCTCTCTCTCTCTCTTGTATTATTTAATTATATCATTTGGACATGTGTCCTCTTTTTCCTCTTTGAGAGAAAGAACTTAATTATTTATTTTTATGCATCTAAATTCTCATTGGACCCCTTTAAATCATATCCAATAGGATTCAAGCACATCATGAGGGCCACATGGAGAGGATCTTGACATGTGTCTTTTATGCTTCTTAAGATATTACACACTTCAAGAAAATTGTTTAAGCATGAAAATTGTTTATGCATGAAAATCATTTATGCCTCTTAAGAGATCATGTTTGAATTGAACACTTCAAGAACCTTAGTCATTTAAGCATGAGAAGAACCTCAAGCTTGGGCAAGGTTCTCATAAACACCTTAAGCACCTTAATTAGCAAGCACGACAACCACCTCATACTTGGATAGGATTCCCACCTCAAGATCAGTCCTAGCAAGGTCAAAGGACTTTTTAATACTAACTTTTGGAGGTCTTTAATGAAGCTAACCCTAAGGTTTTTAAGCTCCATTGGGTAGCATTTCTCTTTAACAGACCATCTCTCATTTGAACCCCTTTAACCTTGGCCCCGTTTAGAGATAGATCCATAAGCACATGTCTATATTCTAACCCTTGTTCTCGTTTATTCTCCCACATGAGAAAATCATTTGGGTTGGTTAGATATCAGATTTTATGACATGGGACACTAGAACATGTAGTATGTAGATGATGATAAGCATAATCAAATGTTGTTTAAGTTTATGAATTTTTATTCTGCTCCATGATATTCTTGACACATAATTTTTAAGTATGACTTGTAGATTTTTAACTTAGGAACTGAAGACAATTGTTTTCTAATGGAGAGGTATGTAATGAAAATTGATAATTATGTATTTATTGTAGCTGACAGGTGCCAAAATCTTAAGAGGACTACGTACTATGCAAAAAAGATATCATGTTTATGGAAATTCTATTATTTAAGTGCTCTTTATGAGCTATGGCCAGTTTCCATTCATTTTAAGCATTCAAGAAATCTATAAATAAATACGTGCAAGAGAAAAATGCGAACTCTTGCATGGGGGGAGATTGCACCCACTGTCGTGTGTCGTTCTTCTCTTCTCTCACCTCCCTTATCTACGTGCCTTTGTAGCACTCCAGTCTAGGAGGTGCAATTCTAGATGCTCTTTCCGTCTCCCTCTCGCTCTCTGCTTCTTACATATCAATCTTGTTATGGATTTTGTGTGTACACGGTCGTTCAAGTATGCGGATTTGTACTTAAGAGGACTACGTACTATGCAAAAAAGATATCATGTTTATGGAAATTCTATTATTTAAGTGCTCTTTATGAGCTATGGCCAGTTTCCATTCATTTTGAGCATTCAAGAAATCTATAAATAAATACGTGCAAGAGCAAAATGCGAACTCTTGCATGGGGGGAGATTGCACCCACTGTCGTGTGTCGTTCTTCTCTTCTCTCACCTCCCTTATCTACGTGCCTTTGTAGCACTCCAGTCTAGGAGGTGCAATTGTAGATGCTCTTTCCGTCTCCCTCTCGCTCTCTGCTTCTTACATATCAATCTTCTTACATATCAATCTTGTTATGGATTTTGTGTGTACACGGTCGTTCAATCTTCTTACATATCAATCTTGTTATGGATTTTGTGTGTACACGGTCATTGATTGCGTGCTATTTGTGTATTTTTCAAGGTCTTTATGCTCCCATTTATTGCAATCATGTCGATTGGGTAGGATATGATTGCAAGATTGAGTCAGATATTTTTACACTCGAATCATATCCACAACGACCTCAATAAGGATTAAAATGATTCACTTGTATGTTTTAAGCTTTCAAAATTCCATGGGTGGGTGCCAAATCAATGCAATGAGTGGTGAAGTTGACATAAGTATAACCACAACTAAAATTGGGAACATGGGAAACAAGATCAAGGGCCAATTGGATGTGTTTAAGGCATGATTGAGCCTAAGAGCGGTTAAAAATGCCTAAAATGGGCTATTTTTTAGTTGGTCTTCATTGATTATGCAGGTTAAAAAGAGGGGTGACCAAGTTCACCTCACATAGCCTACACGTATGATGCCCCTAGACAGGATGATGGGACCGCCATAGTCATGCTCTTAGGAGCTCCCCACGACGGTAGGGGGGCTCTATTTTGTTATACCCATGAGAGTACCCCTATTTCACTAAATACCACAAAAATTCCTCTCTTCAATCTCGCTCTGAGATTTATAGAGGCACCCCCACACTTGTTTCTACCAATGGCCATTGACAACAAATTCTATCATGGGCGGGTCATTGGCGACGCTGATATGAGGTGGTTTCAAACCTTGGGCTATCCTCTGGTCGGCCCCTATGCTTAGTGTCCATAGACATGTTGTTGTCATTGTTGCCTGACAACAAGCAAAAAAAGTGGAAAAAATAGACATCCTAAAAATATAAATAACTCTTTTTTTCTATTTTTGGGATAAGGGCTAAGAGAAGAAGGGAAGCGAGATTTTGGGCATTTTTGGCTTGGAGAAGAAGGTGGAAGAGGAGGGGGTTTTGGAGTGGAAAGTTACTCTCTCTCTCTCTCTCTCTCTCTCTCTCTCTCTCTCTCTCTCTCTCTCTCTCTCTCTCTCTCTCTCTCTCTCTTTTTCTCTCTCTCTACTATTTAAATTTCTCTCGACTTGACGTGAGTACATATTGTCATAGGCTTGTCTAGTGGTAGATTCAAAGAGGAAAAAACCATTGTTTAGCAAACCTTGCATTGACAATTGGACCTCACTAGTCAATTATCTTTTGTTTACGATTCAAAGTACATAATCAAGGTGTATCTTAATCATTTACGTCCAAGTATATGGTCAATTTGTGTTGATTAGGGTTTGGGATCTATATATTGGACCTACTTACCAATTTTTGACCTAATATATCTCTCCCTAAATCTCTTTTATTGCCTGCAATTAGTGATCAATTAGCCTAGTCTAAAATTCTATTTATAGCCAGAGGCCCAATGCCTACTTGGTCTCCCCTAAAGAATGACTTCTTTGACAGTGGAAGGGTGTACCAAGAGCAAGGCATGTGCCAGCTGTGAGGAGAGTTTGTATGATGCGGTGGAGTAGGGTCTCTCAGGAGGGTCACTGTGGCACAGAGCCTTTGTAGAACAAAGCTAGGGAGGAGTAGCGACAACATGGCATGGGGCATCTTAGAGTAGAATTTTCACCACCAACCAAACACTACATGAAGAGAGAAGATTCCTTTGTGAAGCCTTGTTATCAATATTTTCCCCTCAAATTGCAATACCCTATGTCAACAATTTTCTTATATGTTCTCAAAACAAGTAATTTTCCATTGGCAAAATTTTGAAGTAGACTTTGTTTCCAAAGTGCATGGTAAATAGGTCAACACATAAGCGGGAGGAAACTTGAGGAAACTTCTTTATACTTTGCACAGCTATTGCTTGGCTTTATCATGGAGCTTTTGTGATGCTACAAACAAAGAAGGCAAATAGACCATTCAACATAGTAAAGATAATTGACAAGAGTTTACTTCTTTTGTACATGGAAACCATGACTTAAATTCTTGGGGTATTTTCCTTTAAAATGGAAAATCCCCATGTCATGGACTTGATGTGGTTGGGTGACACCCGAAGATACTCTCTTGTATCTGCTCGGGTAGGAATGCCCCCTCTGCCACCAAAAAAACAAGTGAAAGGGTCACGGTGGCTTTCTTGAACAATAGGAAAGTGATAAAGTCATTAGGTTGAGTATAACTAGGACTATATAAGGTGAAGCATTGTTTGGGAATGTCTTGTTTATTAATTAAGCAACCAAGTTTCCTTTTTGCAAATAACCAAAAACAAAAAATAATAGCAATTTTTTAAAATTTTGTAGGATTTTTGAATTAGATTCTCACACATTTCACAGATATTACTTCACTTTACCATGGTTGCTCATTAATATGTGTGTGTGTATGTATGTATAGAATTTACTAGAATTATGTATGATGAAGCTTCACTTTAGCATTCTTAAAGAATAGAATGCAAGAGAGTCAAGCCATGTGAGGATGCCAAATGAAAGGTGAACTAAAAAGATCCATCTAATATTTTAAAATCAAAATAACATTTAATATAAGTCTCAATCATCACTAATCATCAGTGAAAACATTTAATATAAGTCTCACTCATCACTAATCATCATTGAAAACATTGAAAGTATGCCTAACTCAACTCTCCTCTAAGGCTTCTTTTAGAAAGCCAAAAAGAGTTTACTTCCTTTCTACATGGAAAACATGACTTAGATTCTTGAGGTATTTTCCTTTGGAATGGAATTCCTTGTAAATGACTACATGTTCAAAAACTTTCAAGATAGCTCCAGATTTGATAGGATAGATGGAGCTTAAAGAATAGAATGCAAGAGAGTCAAGCCATGTGAGGATGCCAAATGAAAGGTGAACTAAAAAGATCCCTCTAATATTTTAAAATCAAAATAACATTTAATATAAGTCTCAGTCATCACTAATCATCAGTGAAAACATTTAATATAAGTCTCAGTCATCACTAATCATCATTGAAAACATTGAAAGTATGCCTAACTCAACTCTGCTCTAAGGCTTCTTCTAGAAAGCCAAAAAGAGTTTACTTCCTTTCTACATGGAAAGCATGACTTAGATTCGTGAGGTATTTTCCTTTGGAATGGAATTCCTTTTAAATGAATACATGTTCAAAAACTTTCAAGATAGCTCCATATTTGATAGGATAGATGGAGCTTCACGATCTACTATCCTTGCTTGCCAATAACTTGTTATCATTGAGCAAGTATGCCAATGCATGTGAGCAATACCGGTCTAAATACCAAATTCATGATGTCAAGAAAAAAGCACCAATAAGACTAAAGTAGACAATGAAAATAAAGACGTCTTTGGTGTTTAGTTCATATTTTTTTCAAGTGTTTTGCCATGAAAGGCCGATATGTAAGCTGTGTGTGTGTGTGTGTGTGTGTGTGTGTGTGTGTGTGTGTGTGTGTGTGTGTGTGTGTGTGTGTGTGTGTGTGTGTGTGTGTGTGTGTGTGTGTGTGTGTGTGTGTGTGTGTGTGTGTGTGTGTGTGTGTGAGAGAGAGAGAGAGAGAGAGAGAGAGAGAGAGAGAGTCAGTAATGGGCTATATCAGAGTAAGTTTGTTATGTAAAGAACACAATTCATGTCAAGCACAAACTGCATTATTTTATTTATGTGAAACTTACATAGATATGTTACTTGTATCATGACTTGTACAGACCAGACCTTAAGCAAGGTCGATACAATGCAACCACCAAAAGCTAATATACTATTAGAGCATTCCAAGCCAAGATCTCCCTCATTTGTCCCTTTGTTTTGACCTATAAAGAGAAACATAACACATGAGAGATGTTTGCATCTAATAGATGGAGTTGTTATTTCTTGATTGTGTTGTCTAGCATTCTTTACATGTTCGCTAGATTTGGTGCTAGAGGTGACAGAGGGTTCCTCTCTCTCTCTCTCTCTCTCTCTCTCTCTCTCTCTCTCTCTCTCTCACACACACACACACACACACACACAATTGCCTGGTTATGAGGTGCAAACAATAAACAAAAGGCAATTTTTACTTGATCTAGATGTTAGGCAATACTAATGAAAATACTTGCAAGCTACATGGCTAGTAAATGCATGCTTAGATGGTGTTTTTGGCATAGATGGTTTTAAAGAAATCTTTAAGTTAGTATTTATGTTGTGTATGTATATGTACTTATGTATATACAAGTACATATGCTTGTATATTCATATGTACATTCATGTGCTATTAAGATACTCATGTACTTATTTGGCACACATAGTAATAATTCTTCTTGTAACCATCTCATATATAATTTCATTCAGCCTTAATTTTATAGTTCAAATTTGGAACATAGGTTTATCATTCAGGGTAAATGACATTGATTTTCATGGAGGACCCTAGCAGTGTTGAGTTTGTCCCTTGTTTGCTGAAAGATAAGAGAAAACATATCAATCATAGTAAGTAACATAGATTTCTATGTATGTCCGTGTTATTACGATGGTTTGTTCAAGGCTGAGAAAAACAAATATCTTGAGCAGAGAGAGAGAGAGAGAGAGAGAGCTGGCCTTCTATGCATTGTTCTCGTGCTTGGGGGCCTTGTCGTCACCTTCCTTAGGGGCCTTGTCATCTTCTGGTTTGGGTGCGCCCTCCTCGGGGGCCTTGTCATCACCTTTCTTAGGGGCCTTGTCATCTTCTTTTTTAGGTGCACCCTCCTCGTGCTTGGGGGCCTTGTCATCATCTTTCTTAGGGGCCTTGTCGTCTTCTTTTTTGGGTGCACCCTCCTCGGGGGCCTTGTCATCTTCTTTTTTAGGCGCACCCTCCTTGTGCTTGGGGGCCTTGTCATCATCTTTCTTAGGGGCCTTGCCGTCTTCTTTTTTGGGTGCACCCTCCTCGGGGGCCTTGTCGTCTTCTTTTTTGGGTGCACCGTCCTTGGGGGCCTTGTCATCTTCTTTTTTGGGCGCACCCTCCTCTTGCTTGGGGGGCTTGTCATCATCTTTCTTAGGGGCCTTGTCGTCTTCTTTTTTGGGTGCACCCTCCTCGGGGGCCTTGTCATCTTCTTGTTTAGGCGCACCCTCCTCGTGCTTGGGGGCCTTGTCTTCATCTTTCTTAGGGGCCTTGTCGTCGTCTTTTTTGGGTGCACCCTCCTCGGGGGCCTTGTCATCTTCTTTTTTAGGCGCACCCTCCTCGTGCTTGGGGGCCTTGTCATCTTCTTTCTTAGGGGCCTTGTTGTCTTCTTTTTTGGGTGCACCCTCCTCGGGGGCCTTGTCATCACCTTTCTTAGGGGCCTTGCCATCTTCTTTTCTGGGTGCACCCTCCTTGTTCTTGGGGGCCTTGTCATCACCTTTGTTAGGGGCCTTGTCGTCTTCTTTTTTGGGTGCACCCTCCTCGGGGGCCTCATCATCACCTTTCTTAGGAGCCCTCTCGTCACCTTTCTTAGGGGCCTTGCCATCTTCTTTTGTGGGTGCACCCTCCTCGTTCTTGGGGGCCTTGTCATCACGTTTCTTAGGGGCCTTGTCGTCTTCTTTTTTGGGTGCACCCTCGTCTTCCTTGGGAGGGATTGTGTCGTCGCCTGCCTTGTGTTTTGGGGCAGGATTCTCTTTGTTGGGGGCACCCTCTTCTTTTGTGGGCGGGTCTTCTTTCTTGGGCTCCTCTTGCGTGGGGATGCCCTCTTGTTTTTGGGGGGTGTGAGTTTTATCCTCCTCCTTTTTGTGGGCGGGGTCATCTTTGGCGGGGGTTTGCTCATCAGCGGAAGCTAGTCGCCGCTGCATGATAACCAGCTTGCGAGGGGCCTTGCCAGGGCGGACCATCTGATCAGCCTCCTGCTCCTTTGCAAGAGCGGCCGGGGCCCCAAGAAGCAACAAAAAGAGAAGAGCCACGGCCAGCGCTACCGTCACGTCCATTTTGAGCCCTCTCTTCTTCATGATTTCCTGACCTGCACGCAGCGTCTCTCACGATCACTCACTCACTCACTCACTCACTCAATGGTAGGTAGTGTGTGTGCTATGCTTGTTGGTCGTTCGAGCACATGACTTGCCGTCTCATTTTATAGGAAGACCGTCCCCGCGAGTCCCGAGCCAAATATTCCCCGCAATCACTTGCTATCCTGCACAGTGTGCCTGCTTGCCTTGCACGGCGCCACGCATACTGGCCCACTTCCATTTAAAACTCCTGCCGCCGCAGCAATATCCCACCAAAAACCTTCAAAGAGCTCTCTCACCTGCACGCCACCACTTGTAAAGTCCTCATAAGGAGCACTAGCTTGTGAAGTGGACTTAGAGCTGATCCCATCGAAGCTTCCGATTCCTGTAATTTTTATGCACTTCCATCAACTCCACTATTTTGAAAGTGTAATCTAAACAAGTGCTGTATGGGCATGTCACATCTGCGAGGCTTTTTTTTTTCTTTGGGGGCGGGGGATCGTCGACCAATTTCGAGGTGGGTCCGTGAGCTCAGATTTGAGGGCACACCGATCAAGCAGTGCCATCTTCTCTGCACGCCCCTTTCCCTGCCTTTGCCACCTGCCCATCTGAACCCAGCCTTAGGTACAATTAGGGTTACAAGTTAAGACCTCACCCACAAGCTAAGATGGCTATGTCCATTGATCCCTCAAACTGTCAACATTGATGGGAAGTTGGTATGTCAAAGAAATTTAGCACTATAAAAGGAGGGGTTATATATTTTAGCACTTTAAAAGGAGGGGTTATATATTTTTCTTCTTTGGCATTTCGAACGATATAGAATAAAATTGGACTTCTGCAAAATCCCACCATGCATTCATTAAGAAGCTGCAGTCAGCATACATGTATCTAATGTCTCACTAAGTGCCCCATCCTAGCAAGGCATCTAGATTTTAGAATTATCCTGGTTTTTCTAATTAGGACACCATAGTCTACCAATATTTTATTATGTGCAATTTTATTTGTAGACCAATAATGATTGTGCTCTACTTGAGTAAGTTTCTTACATCTCTCTAATTGATTACCTATTTAATTTTGTGCACGTGTGTGTAAGTGTATCAAAGGCATGAAGAAAAAACCCATACATTTGTATGGAGGGAAGTTGGCACAATATTTCTTCCCAAATATACATAATTACAGAGCAACAAGCCCTTCCCCCATTCTTGCAAACACCTTCACTATTGAAGGTGGCCTAGTTCCAATCCCCAAGTTACCGATGCAATTGGTCAGATGCCTTGTTATAACATGCATACTCATGTCAACCTTCATCATATGCTACCCAAGAATGTTGTGCAATAACCATTATATCCAAGAAATAGTTCAAGGACATAGTACTAGTGCTATCTTAAAAAAGGCTGCTAGCTTGCGGGTTGCATCATGAGGATGTGAACTAAGTATCCCAATTTCATGTTGACAAGGTCGTAATAGCGAATTCAAATGCTCTGATGTTTGTTGTGAGGACAACCATACAAGCCCCATACATGTCTACTTCAAATTTTGTATATGTAACTATGAAGTAAGTGTAAGAAGCTGATCAAAATGTACATACACAAGTACATGATGCAAAGCGTTATGTGTTTATCAAGCAAGCCTCTCCTACTCTAGTTTGTTTGGATCTCTTCACGATCAACCCTCTTTTTTTTGTTGAGTTCGAGTTTTGTAATGCCGAAACATGGGCTAACCTATTGAATGAAGTCTTTGTTATTGCACCAATGATTGCATTTGAAGGTAGCTCTGCTACTACATTTTTGGGTGTATAGTTCTTGTTGGAAGCTGAAGCCCTAAACCTCGTTATGAAAAATTTACAACTTGGAGGATTAGACTTTCAAAACATTGCCACTTTACTTTAAAAGGAAAATCCCCACAACTCTTGTGTGGCATTGCCAGGTGACACGAAACTCTTGACGCAATTGGTGAACGGCACTGACATCTTCAAGTAGGGATCTAGATAACACATCATTTCTAGTTCAATCTATGTATGTTCCCTTTGTTTGATATGCTTCTCGACGTTGAAAATGTAATGGGGCTAAATATCCCCTTCTATTCAACTCGTGTGCTATACTTACATATTTTTGAGTGAAACACTCCTTGGCAACTCAATTGCAATTAGCTATCCGTACTTACCCACCTTCCACCATATTCACGTTAGACACTGCTTGTATATATGCTCATATCATGGAGTTATTGTATATATAGTCCCATATGCTTGAGCCTACATTGTAACCCTTTTGTGGACTCATGATCTTAGCTTGAAGAAGACGAACCTCTCACTTCTTGTGACTTTCTTGGAGGTTTTGTGTGATTGTCCAACTTGTTAAGGCTCAAGCTCTCCTCTCCACTATATGTTTAGTCTTTGACTACTTGGCAGGAATCAAGAAACTGGACGATGATAATTGGGACCTTCATCGCATGCACAGGAAACAAAAAGATTCATACAGAGGGAGACATCTAAATTGAGCAAGAATGTTGTCATATCCAAACCAAGTAAAAGGAATAAGGGTCCATATTCTTGCCATACACTACAAACTCTTTGTAAAAGTATACATAAATGTATCACATGAAAACCTTCCCAAAGACAAAAACATCAATATTACATCTTAGTTTGATCGAGCTTGGGGGTCTGGTGAAACTAGGTCTTTATTTTTGACGCACTGCACAACACACAAGGTAAGGTGCTTATCCCTTCCAAATATTATCCATGAAACATGGTCGGGCAAGGGCCACATACCATTGGTCAAGAGCCACGGGTAGGCATCACCATGGCCACCTGATTGATGCACCAGCATTGGGAGCAACGACGAGAACTCGTAGCAAGAAGCTAGGAACCTCCTCCTAGGGTGACCTACCCTAGGAGGAAGATGCACTCGATTGTCTAAGGGCAAGAGCCATAGCAACGTGAACACCAGTGAGCATAAGGTGTCCCTCTAGAGGTGACCCAATGGGGGATTTGAACCCACAACCCGTAGGTTGAGAGGCCAAAGCCTTACTATTAGACCAACTCTTTGGGGACGTGGTGAAACTAGTCTCAACACTTATCATTAAGGAGTTTATGTTCTTTTCTTGAATGATCTTTAAATTCTCATTATGGAACTTTGAAAGTGAAAGTAAAAGAGAACATTATTTACAATTGTGAGAAAAACACACCCTCCCGTGATATACACCAATAACCCGTCATCAGAAAGGCATGTTAAGGCTCCCCTTGATAGGTGTTGGCTTCTCTAATCTCCCAATGCATACACAACAAACATGTCATCATTCAACTAGTCTTGCTTGGTGGGTGTTGCTATAGAATTTAACAGGACATACGCAGATTGACATCAAATATCTAGCACCGAAGTAAACAAATTACGAAGTGAATTGACGAATTTTAAAAAATAATTGCGTATATGATTACCAATTACCTCTATAGTTGTCTATAAAATTCTCCAATTTCATGGCATTTATGAACTTTTAAAAATGAAATGCATGTGTATTTACTCTCCAAATCTAGTATAGTCAATTTTCTCTTATTTGTCATAGAACCTGAGAGAGAGAGAGAGAGAGAGAGAGAGAGAGAGAGAGAGAGAGAGAGAGAGAGAGAGAGAGAGAGAGAGAGAGAGAGTGTGTTATGTGTTGTCGCAATCGGAGGCAACAAGAAGTCTTGCATGTTGGTCACACAACTTAGTGCAAAACATATTTGAGGAGAAAAACGCTAAATTAAAAGGTTGTCCTCGTGCTACATAACGGTTATGCAAAGGAGAACATTGGACCTTGCAATATATAAGATGCATTGCCAAACAAGAAAGTATGTAGATCCACCTCGAAAAAAAAGTAACATATGCAGAGTGCATTGAGCTATAATACATAACTTGAATTGCCAAACTGCGAGAAAAGACTGTGTGTCTATGTGATATATAGATTCAATGATCGATATTGAGCATGCACTAATGAGAAAAACATGTGGCTAAACTAAACTTAAGGAAGCATTGACAAACTCAAAAAATAAAGAAAGCATCAACATACTAACAAATGAAATGCAGCACGGACCTGGTAATCGTGTATGGCTGTCATCCAATTGTGTAAGCCAGAGGAAAATGTTTGAATCAAGCTCCATGAAAGCAATGTTAATAGTTAAACATTTCATTTTATAGTCATGACACAAAGTGAAAATGCTAAATATATAGTGCACGTCATGCAAAATTGCCATATAAAACTATGGTGGAGAGTTGGCACTGTGGTCCCTCCAAAAATTATAAGAAATAGAAGTTGTTCCCTGCCTCATAGCATTTATGTGTTGCACCAAGCAAACATATAGGCATAGGGAATTGGATACAAATAATGGACCTTGCAATGTTGTCAAGCTAAAGTTGTGCTTGTGCAATCGAAATGTCTACTATTGTAAATATATGTCCTCTCTGTCAGACACAAAATAGGAGCCAAGATAAATACAAAAGATCCAGGTTATTGTTTAAGGTTAAAGGGAAGTAGAGGTAACTTTATATTGTACGTAATATATGGTGTAGGGTTTATTGTAGTGATGAATTCTTGGTTCAAAAGCCATACTGGAATGTATTGAAGCACATTGCTTCCATGAACCATCTTATAAATTGCAAAGTTTACATATCTCAAACACTACTAATTGTATTCTATTGAAAACGTAGCTACTGCCAAAGAGGTGATGGATGTCGGACCTGTCCAAATTATCTAGGCAAGTGTAGTGGTTTTGAGCACTCTGGTAGCACCTCCACCATGCTCATCGTCTCCTTTCAGCCACAGCCCAATTCTCCTCCAAGACTATTGTTAAAAAAATTGGAGGAGAAATGGGTTGTGGTGGTAGTAATGAAGTGTTAAGGCTCTTAGACCCTTCAATGGCTATTGGCATTGCAAATGATTTTGGTGCCTCAGTTCATTGGAATATTGAACGCACCCAATTGCCGGTTCTATGGTCTTTCCTATGAGACACCCTAGATTTCTTGTTCTTACGGGACATCAAATTATGATGCATAGTAAGATGCACCTACCTACATCTGCCTCTTTGCTTTTCATCTCTTTGTTTGCTTTGTGAAGATTTTCTTTTTATGCTGACATAAGTCACGGTGTTTAAGAAGCCATCATTACCCACATTCCTAGCATAATTAATGTGATCATTGTCATAAACATTGTTAGTCAAAAACTGGTAAAGCTGATCATCCTAGATCTTGGCATTATCAATATCTAGTGTAGGCAGGATGTCATGAAAAGCACAGCAATTGGAGTGGTACGGGACATCATGGTTTTTGCATTGAGATTTAGGCATCCAAGCCTTGTCGTCATACCCATTCTTATACAAAACAACAATATCATCATTGAATCGGTCTTCATCATCATCATCATCATCATGAAGATCAACAATGGGAGCTTTTCGTCGTAAAGGAGTACTCCTAAAGCTCATCATCTCTAAAGCCCTCAAGGGTGCATCTTCTTTGTCTTGTTGTTCTTGCTTTATGAAGCCTTGCACCCATCTTTGCACTATCTTTTGATGCCCAACACAACATCATCATTGGAGTGGTCATCATCATCTTCAATGGGATCTTTTCATCTTACGACGACCATGCATCCCTCCTTGCACTCCATCTCATGCTACCTTTTAGCACCCAACACAACATCACATTAGAATATTTTTGAGGTCTTTTGGAGGGCCATAGTGGAGAGAGGGAAAAGCGTGCATCCAATGAAAATGCTTCAAATAGAGCGTTCAAAAATTCCAAAAATGAGCTTTAAAATGGCTATTTCGCTAAAATTTGGAACAAGCCATTTGACAGTGAGAATGACCTTTTCACCATAGTCAAAATACACCTTCCACCATTAATGTTCCTAGAGTTTTCAAGAACTGAAAAATTTTGGGGACTCAGATGACAGTAGGGGTCTCTCCTTAGCAGGAAAACTTGTCCCTATTTTTGAAGAAGCTGCTTCCCTCTGTTCTAAATCTTCATATTCATCTCTATCACCATCTCCAATTTGACTATCAGTAAAGTTACTCATTTCTCCTTCATCCTTCTCTATTATGGATGATTGACCTCGTAGGTATAGTACTAGTCGACGTTTCACGACTCTTAGCTCCAGCAATAGTACTGTCCAACTCTGAGGAGGTTAAAGTCTTCTTTTTTCTCAATCCTCATTTGCAACTCAATCAATGCTACTAATAAATGGACATAGCACTACAAGAGGTCGCGCAAAATTCGGCGCAGGTATCGATGAAATAGTGCTAAATTTTGAACTTAAAAGCGCTGAAATAAGGTTCGCAGATGCCGGTATCGTAGTGTCGGTATAACTATCGGTGTGGTAGGCGTAGGAATATGCCTATAAACAAGCATCGGAATAATCAACGGAATAAGCACCGGTATTAATATATTGAATTCCGACGCCTATTCCGTGACCCCTACCGACGGTCATATCGAACCTGTACTGACGACCAAAACCTGCAAATTTTTTTTGGGCAGAGAGGGCTGGGAACTAATGTTGCATGTACTACAGCAAAAGAAAGCAATCCTCTCTGCCCAAAGGAAGAGTGCACAAGCAACCTCACTCCACCTACAAGCTGACGCTAAAGAGCGAGTGTGTGGCAATTTTTAGCAAAATTGTAAGAATAACATGATTAAAACATGAGTCAAAAACTGTAAAACCATAAACATAACCTGTGTGCCATACCATAACCATAACCATAACCATCACACGATTGCTATACCATCATAGCAAAACCATAACCATCACCTGAATCAAAACCATAACCATAACCTTGCACAACCATAACCATAGCACGATTGCCATACCATAACCATAACCATCACACGATTGCTATACCATCATAGCAAAACCATAACCATCACCTGAACCAAAACCATAACCATAACCTTGCACAACCATAACCATAACCATAACGTTGCACAACCATAACCATAAACATAGCAAAACCATAACCATAGCACGATTGCCAAAACCATAACCATAACCATAACCTTGCACAACCATAACCATAAACCATAAACATAAGTTGACTGTCAAACCTTAACCATACCATGAATGTAACCATAAACATAAGTACTACAAAACTGTACATATGCTAGAGGTCACTGAGTGAGAAGCCCTCATGGTAATGCCTCCCAATCGACGTCCTCTCCCTCCTCTTGCAGGTGGGTCAAAAGGGCCACAAGTCCATGCTTGTACCCATACTTCTCCTCTTGGTGTGTCGGAAGGCGCTTCACGGCAACTTCCTGCAAAATTATGGTTTAATCATTAGATAAATCTTCAAATAACATATATACTATCAATAATTTAAAGCATACGTATAATACTTACAAACTCATGTCGAAGCATATCGTAGCCTCCACTCCTAAGATGTGACGCTCCAGCTGACTGCAAGCGTGCTCTGGCTGCATCTCTTTGCTGTTGAAATCTATTGGGATTGTCTTGTGTCTCTCGTGCGATCCCGATCCACTCCTCTACATCCAACCATGCCGGCTTGGGATCGCCATCATTGAATTTGTCTCTGGCCTCTGACCGATGATGTGACGTTGTAGGCCTTGCCACGCTCAAAATCTAGGCGTTCAAGACCTAGTCGTACCCCTCTGCCGGCCTGTACTCTCTCTGAATGGCGTCGACAATGTAATTCTTTCTCTCAAGATCGAGATTTTTCCAAATCTCCATCACAGTATGACCAAACTAAATCGTACAGAGCTGTCGAATCCTCTGTCGCATTTCCTTTCCCACCCTATCTACCACAACAGCCCGAGTCCCTGCTTCTGTACACCTTGCTAGGATCATGCTCGTGTGATCCCCAAGGTGTACGTGGTGTGTCCATCGGTGAACTATCTACTAAAGAGAGTGGTGGGCGCTCTCTTGGTGGTGTAGACGCATCGGTAGAATCGCTACCACAACACCCACCACCTCCAGAACGACGGCGAAGTCATCTCGAGGATGAACCACCCGTCGGTGTAGAGGGCACACGAGTCCTAGGCGTAGGGGGCACACTAGACTGAGGTGTGGGGCCGCTCGGTGTAGGGACCACACTAGTCCCGGGTGTAGGGTCCACCGTAGTAGGTCTAAAAGGTACCTGCACCTGCAACCCAAAGATGTTTTGCCATGGTGATTTGCTCAGGTGTGAACTGAGACAAAAACGAGCCCATCTGCTAGGGTAACATGTCGACCAAAGTGACTGGAAACTAAAACTAGGAGAGTAGGGCTCATCGTCATCGACCATGGCTAATCATACACAAACAAAACCCACAAAATACGTTCGTTTACGTAAGAAATGCTTAATCAATACAAACAACAAATCAACAAAACTGTTACACAAATAAAACAAATGAACGAAACTGCTACATAAATGACCAAAATCTAAAGTGTATTGTAGACTAATAAAAAGAGCCATGCAAAAGGTTTCCTAGCAAAAGTCATTAGTTAATCTCTCATCCTCTATGAGATCTGATGCACCAAATATGTCTATCTCAATCTGTACTTCTGCATCTTCGTCGTCGAACTCTACTTCTTCGTCGCTCTCCGCATCAGCTTCACTATTTGACACATGATCTCTAGGTTTAGACAATTGCTCAATGCTGACATCCACCTCAAAATCTAAACTTAAAGTTGGAGTTGGTCCTGTGCTTTGTTCATGAATCACCTCTTTGAGCTAAACATCCAATACTTCACACACTTGCTTGCTACGTGGAGCAACTTGAACGACATAGAGCCAACGGGGTTTAGACAGATCATTCTCATCATTTTCTGTCCATAGTGGATCGTGTATGAACACAACTTGTTCACAATGCTGTGGAAGTACAAATGTATCCCGCACATCTATCCACACCCGCCTAGAGTCCCCCTAGAGTTCACTTGAATCAATTCACTCTTGTCTTTGCACACAGTTTCATTAGGGCCGTTGGTAATAACTTTGAACCACTTGACATCAAAGATAAACATATCAAACTTTCTAAAGCTAATCTTCAAGATGTCTTGGATGTAGCCAAAGTATTCAAGCTGGCCAGTCTCTGTATTCTCATCCCTAACACTACTCCTACTTTCTTGGACAAAGCTTGCCTGAACACCACTATTGAAAGTGACCCTTTGTTCATCGATCCGTTGCACTCTGAAGTGCTTCCCATGCAACCACAAAGCTCCATATTTGTGATAGTGTAGCCACAAAATTGAAACAGACTAAAAGTTATTAAAGCAAACTAATTTTCATATACAGCTCGAAAAGGAAGTTGTGAAATGACATGCCAATCGCAACCCCTTGACATCTCCTCTTCCTCTTCAGTAATCAACACTCCACTCCTCTTTGCCTCTGAGAGTGTCGCATCTAATCACCGCATAGTTGGAAAATCATGCAATTTCTGAAGATGGTCTAGAAAAGGAAGGTTTCTAGTTGCACGGTTGCGCTTGAATTGAAGGCGATCTGTCAAACGTTGTTGCTTTTTCCCTTCATGCCTCTCTAGCCACTTTTGCATGATGTCTGAGTTGAGAAGGAAAAATCTCATAACCTTTTATCGCATTATGATGTCCATCTTCCTAACGATGCCTTGTCCCTGCGGCTCGTCCCCTGTCACCTTGATGTTGACCTCAGTAGTCCATGTTTGGGGCATCTCTGGATCAATTGAGACCAAAAATTCACTGATGAGGACAAGAGACTCTTGTACAAGCCATCCTTCGGCCATGCTACCCTTGGGGCAAGCCCTTTGACGAACAAACCCCTTTAAAGTCTTCATAAATCTCTCCAAGAAGAACATCCACCTACTATGGACCACCCCAGCAACTGCAACTTCATCGACCACATGCACAAGTACATGCATTTGGATGGTAAGAATGTTTATTGGAAAGTACTTCTCCACCATGCACACTGCTTCAGTAGCATTTAAGCGTGTTGCATCGATGCTGCCTTCTCTTATCTCTTTTGAACTGATCTAGCATACCAACTCACTAATTTTGTAGATTTTTCTTCTAATGTCATCTGTCAAACAACCCTTTATGGCAATTGGTAAGATGAACTGTGAAAATTTGTGCCAATCGTGGGACTTAAGACCACTGAGATTGTCACCTCTCATAAAAGCCGTTTTCAAACATCGCATGCACCCTGTGGGAGTCTTGAATGAAGATACAATATTCTTCACTTGTTGCTCTTCTGCGCGACTCAGAACCCATGGACCTTTTGGTATAGACCACTTTCCATTGGGTTAAAGTCGAGGCCGCATCTCTGGCATTCGACCCACATCCTGCAGGTCATCTCTTTGGGCCTTGCTCTCCCTTTTTCCAGTGATGGTCTTCCAGATGATCTCCCACACATTCTTGAAGATGTGCATTGGTTCGAGCAAATGATTAATCAGCAGGTCACTCCAATACGGGAGATCATGGAAAATAGAAATTCTTTTCATTCCATGTGGCATCCAATCTACCCTCTCCAGCCACATGTTTTTTCAATCCCTCGCTTTCAGTGGATGCATATCATGTTTGCATATGTTTGGTCCACGTAGCTCATGTCCTTCAGGCAAAAATCTACCATGCTCCTCGTAAACTGTCTTGCTCAAATGCTCAGAACGGCGGAAGCCAAGTCGAGGACCACATTTTGGACATGCATGATTGCCCGAGTAACTCAAGCCTGAAACATCACATATTAATTTAAAAGCGTTGACATAGCCATGAATCACATGCGTGTGAGGGTTTTAAAGGCACTTAGCTGAGCACTCACAGAACCCTGGCCAATCGTGTATGGTCCACATGAGAATGCCTTGCACATGTACATTCCATCGTCCGATTAGTTGGGACATATCAACCACATCGATTCCTGTCCACAAGATTTGGAGCTCTTCTATAAGTGGTGCCAGATAGACGTCCATGTTCTTTGCTTTGTACTTTCCTGGGATGATCAATGACAACAATAGATGGCCCTTCTTGATAGTGAGCCATGGTGGAAGATTATAATTAACCAGACAAATAGGCCACGTGCTCCATGACGAACTCCGTAATCCGAATGGGTTACTCCATCCATTGCCAGACCAAAGAGGATACATCGAGGCTCATTCTTAAATCTAGGCCAACTTTCCTCTATGTGCTTCCATGCATGAGAGTCAGCAAGTACCCGCATAACATCATCTATCGATCTAGTATTTGAGTACCATGTCATCAAAGCGGCTATGGACTTGCACCTAAACATGCTCTTTATTCTTGGAATGATAGGAAAGTGTCGAAGGACCTTTGCTAGGATAAATTTTCCTTGTGTGTCCTCCTTGTACCTATTTGATCCACAATTGGGACACTGTTCCAGGTTTGCATACTCATTGCAAAAAAGTATAAAATCATTAGGACATGCATGTATTTTTTGATAATCCAAGTCCAAATTAGTAAGAAGCTTTTTAATGGCTAGACGGGTAGGGGGCATGTGATTCCCTTCTGGCAAGATTTGCTCATTCAGCAACCTGACATTACATGAACAAGTTAGCCCTTTGATCACTTTATATGAACTGTAATTTGTACTTTACCATGCTTAGGATAAATATGTTTACTTGAAAATCTCTGTGTGACTGAGGCGTCAGACCAACCGTAGACAGACTGCAAATTAAGCATTCCCAATGCGGTACGGAGAACTGAGATTTTTGCACCAATGTAGAGCGGCATGTGTGCAAGACTTTGCATCATCGCGCCCTCCTCAGTTGCTATCATGCCCTCGATATGAACAGGATGACTGAGGTGGTCCACAGTACTGCGTTCAATGTTGTCGCCTTTTATGTTGGAATCCATGTCAAAGAACGTGTCCAACATCTGCTCCATCTCTACTTCTTGAAATGCTACTTCAGGTATTGGTTGGGAGGACTCAGTCGATGGTTGCTCGTTTGAAAATCGTCTTCTCTGGGATGAAGTTGGAGCAATATCTACTTGCGGATTTTGACCTTCAATCTCTAGACCATGAGATCGATAACGCAGGTCTTGTACTTGCTCTATCGAAAAGAGACCGTGATTGTGTATGTGTTGGTAGCGGATTTTTCGTTTTTGAAAGATCTGATGCTTGCAATGTGCACAAGGATACGCCATCCTATCATTCATACTTTATCTACTAGTGATGCAACAAATAATTAAAACACTCTAGTTGTTATAACTGCAAGCTTTAACAACCTCACATTCTCTAGCGAGACCCGATCCCCGCACACCTCGGTCTAGAGGTGCATGGAGATTAGGACCACAGGGTAATAATCTCGTCTTTATTGGTCAATGACTATATATTAAAGTTCTTGAAATCTGTGTGCACTTTTAAAGTCCAATTGCATTTTTTCAACTATTTTCTCCTAGCTCTAACAACCTCACATTCTCTAACTAGGCCCGATCCCCGCACATCTCGGTCTAGAGGTGCACGGAGATTAGGACCACAGGGTAATAATCTCGTCTTTATTGGTCAATGACTATATATTAAGGTTCTTTCAGTCTATGTGCACTTTTGAAGTCCGATTGCGTTTTTTTACTATTAATTTGACGCTAGCTCTAACCTAACCTATAATCTAACTTAACCTATAACATAACCCTAACCTAACTTAATGTAACCTAACCTATAACCTAACCTAACCGAAGTCCGTTTGCGTTTTTAGAAGTACACGAGTCATTTTCGAAGTTTGATTGTATTTTTTCTACTATTAATTTGACGATAGCTCTAACCTAACCTATAATCGTTATGCGTAACCTATAATCTAACCTAACCTAAAACCTATACCTAACTTAACGTAATGTATATAAACTTAATTTATAACATCGACCTAAGCTATAACCTAACCTAACCAAAGTCCATTTGCGTTTTTAGAAGTACACGAGTCATCTTCGAAGTCCGATTGTATTTTTACTACTATTAATCTGACGCTAGCTCTAACCTAACCTATAATCATTATGCCTAACCTATAATATAATCTAACCTAACGTAAAACCTATACCTAACCTAACTTAATGTAACCTACCTTATAACATCTACCTAACCTAACCGAAGTCCATTTGCGTTTTTAGAAGTACACGAGTCACTTCGAAGTTCGATTGCGTTTTTTGAAGTACACGCGTCATATTCGAAGTCTGTTTGTATTTTCTCGACTATTATGCCGTCGATAGCTCTAACCTAACCTAACATATAGCATAAACCTAACATAATCTAACCTAACATAAAAACAACACAATGGTGAGGCGTTTAGCAAAACGACAAGCCGTAGATCTTGCCCACAATGCATATGCGATGTGGGCAAGCTCTATGGCTTGCCAATTTGGCAAACGGCTCACCATTTTGTTGTTTTTAGAGTTGCAAAGCTATTTTATGGCCTGAAAACCACTCGCAGATATATAGATAACACCATTTTGTTGTTTTTGGAGTTGCAAAGAGATTTTATGGCCTGAAAACCACTCGCAGATATATAGACAACACCATGGCAAGCCATAGAGCTTGCCCACAATGCATACGCCTTGTGGGCAAGATTTATGGATTGCCGTATTGCCAAACGGATCACCATTGTGTTCTTTTAAGGGGCACGAGATAATTTGAGCGCTTGAAAATCGCTCGCAAACATATAAACAACACCATGGCGAGCTGTTTGGAAATACGACAAGACATAAAGCTTGCCCACAATGCATATGCATTGTAAGCAAGATCTATGGCTTGCCGTATTGCCAAACGGCTCGCCATGGTGCTCTTTTAGGACTTGAAATCCGTGCACGGACATATAAACAACACAATGGCGAGCCATTGTCAATACAAAAAGCCATAGAGCTTGCCCACGGTGCATGTGTGTTGTGGGTAAGCTTTATGGATTGTCGTAGTCTTCACCATCCTCAAGCTCCATGTACTCATCACCTGTTTCTTCTGTTTGTTTTCTTTTCAAGTAATCTTTGTACATATTTTTTTCATTAAAAATTACATCCCTACTTCTAAAGATTTTACCATCTCCAGGATTCCATAGGCGATACCCAAACTCACCTTCTCCATAGCCAATGAAGAAACACTTTTTGGACTTTGCATCTAGATTTGATATTCATCTTCTATCTATGTGCATGAAAGCTTCGCACACAAACACTTTGATAAATGAATAATTCACCGGTTTACATGTCCATGCCTCCCTTGGAACTCCCCCATCCAATGTCGTTGAGGGTGACCGGTTGATTAAGTACATATACGTACTTAGAGCTTATGCCCAAAGCTCAAGTGGTGGGCCTGCATGTAGCCGCATGCTTCGTGCTCGCTCCATGATTGTCAGGTTCATCCTTTCAAAATCCCATTTTGTTGAGGTGTCCTTGGGGTTGTCTTTTGCCTCCGAATGCCATTGTTAGCACAAAAGCTTTCAAAAGCTTGGCTGCAATATTTGCCTCCATTGTCGGATCTGAGGCATTTAACCTTGGTACCTGTTTCATTCTCCACAAAGGCTTTCCATCTTTGGTGTAATTTTGGAAATGTTGCTTGTGTGGTGTCACATGGAATAAGCCCTGGAATCTACTATCCAAGAATTAGGCACATAGTCTAATGAGAGAATTAGAATATCTTGCTCTACTTTACCTGCCACATTAGCCTCCGATGTTATCTTGTTGTCTTTAGACTCCAACTCCTTCTTCTTCTTGGATCAGCAATCCTTCTTGACGTGGCCCTTCTTGCCGTAGTTCCACCATTCAATGACTTTGTGTGTGACTTGCTCCGTCTTGAGCTATCACGACCCTTTTGGTTTTTGAACCTTTCCTTAGGCCTTCCTCTTGTTTCCACTGACAATGCAGCACTTGATGCTTCTTCTTTGCATTTTCTTGCTTAGGAGAACACCCACAACATCATCAAACTTAAGAGTATTTTTTGTCAGTATTTTTACCCAAACTCACAAGGCTATCCCAACTATCCAATAGAGACAATAGTATAAGGAGAGCTTGCACTTAGTCATTGAAATTGATTTTCACTAATCAAAGTTGACTTATATTGGTGTTAAAGTCGTTTAGGTATTCTACAATTGAACCATTCTCTGTCATCTTTAGATTAAACAAGCGCCTCATGAGAAATATCTTATTAGATGCCAATGGTTTCTCGTAGAGGCCGTCAAGTGACTTCATCAAGTCCATTGTGGTCTTCATTTTTGAAACGTCGAGGGCCACCGTTGAGTCAAGCTTAGCTGGATTTTTCCTAATGCCTTGCAGTCAAGGACAACCCATGTTTCATCTACCATTGTTGCAGGCTTCTTTGCAAGACCGTCTGGTGGCAAATAAAGGTACTTCTAGTAGAGATAGTCTTCAATCTGCATCTTCCAATGTTGGTAGT
The DNA here is from genome assembly GCF_014529385.1 of Adiantum capillus-veneris. NCBI lineage: Eukaryota > Viridiplantae > Streptophyta > Polypodiopsida > Polypodiales > Pteridaceae > Adiantum > Adiantum capillus-veneris. The sequence continues at coordinate 11,939,319 of NC_140946.1, read as the reverse complement.
TTTTTTCGTTGAACTTCTTGATCTTGAGCTTCCCTTCCTCTGCCACTACTCCCACTCAATTCAAGGAATCCTTTCCTTCAGATACTTTAGCTACGAGCAAACCTTGCTCTGATACTAGTTGTTGGAAAATAGGGTGTAGCTAAATAGATATTTGAGTAGCTTACTTAATGGAGAGAGACAAATTTTCACACACGAGAGATTATAGAGAGAGAGAGAGAGAGTGCACATGATATACGTGGTTCACCCAATGTGGGCTACATCCACAGGAAAGGAGTCACTCAATGGCTTTAGTACTGCAAACAAGAAGTAGGCTACAAAGGGATTATACCCTTAATAGAGCTCCCACCTTGCTTCAATCTCACCACCTCACACCCACCTTGTTGCATCAACTTCACACTCCAAAATGTGTGTAGAAATGGCCTTCTTTTATAGGCCAAAAGGGTTGCCCTCTCTCATGAGAGGCAACCGTGTGTAGCCGCCCTTGTGTAGACAAGTCCAAATGGACTCTCCAATCTGCCCATGTGTGGCCGCCCTTGAGAAGACAAGTCCGCCTTTAAAATCAGCCGGCTGGAAACCACATGAGGGAAAGACAATATGGACCATCAAAAACGCAACAATTGTCACTACCTCCAAGGTACTATACAACACGATATACAGAGGGGACAAACCGCAACCAGTATTGGGGCAACAACCACCTACACCTCGTGACAATCAAGCAATTGTACATTATGTGAATCGACAGAACCTCTCATAACTCAGCCCATGATGCCACCTACTGTTTACTATGAGGAACCAGTTGAAGGCCATGGAGGAGACGGAGGGAGTAGCTTGTACACCTGATGAGAGTCCATTTTGAGCTAGTGTCAATGAAACTAATGAACCCTCACATGTGGCTCAAACATCTATAAATCAGTTCACAATGGAAAAAAATACACTCATGGTCATAGCAAACCATAACTACAAGCCCAAGGGTTACCGCTTTTAGGGCAAGCCAGTCAATGGGAGCACCACCAGCAACCCAACCAAAGGGCTCATGTTATGAATGCGGAAGTGACCATTGGGCACAACAGTGTCCGCATAAAGGTCAACAAATGAAATTGTTTGGCTTTGGTAATGGATGTGGGTGAGATCACTTGGTTCAGAACTGCATGAAGAACCTTGACAATTTGGGGAAGGCAACTGTCAACACCATAGGGATTTTACCATGAAGGAGCAGATCAAAATCTGAGCCAGCAGTTCCAGTCAAAGTGGTGACTCGAGCTCAAGCTCAGGAAGCGGCTAAAAATCAACCTATAGCTGACGATTTGAGACTTTCAAAACAAATTGAATTTGAAAAATTAGAACTCCTAGAAAATCATGGAAAGCCAAAAGGGACAAAATGAAACCGAAGAGGCTGAAGACACCAAACAAAAGAGCAGCTTAAACACAAACAAGAAATCAAGAAAAACGCAAAGGGATCAAAAGAGTCAAAGACTAATTCAGGCGATTCAGTCTTGGTGGAAAAGGTGAACGAGCAACTGGATGCAATGTTGCAACCCTATGAGGAAAGTCTCGATAACAACCAGGCTTTAAACAAAGACTTTTGACCTATCCACATCTAGAAGATGAAATCAAAAGACTAGGGGTGCACAAAAGACTTGTAGAAACTACTCAAGCCCCGATGCAGACTGGAGGTCCAAAAGTTCATGAGCCTATAACGCATAGAGTGGTAAAAGAAAACACGAGAACACGAGAAGAAACAAATACAGGTGAAAAGTATATGATTCAAGGATTCTGTGATCGATGTGGAAGAGGTCATATGCTCATGAATTGTGCACAAAATCCAACCAAATCAAACCCAAGACAACAAACAAGGAATAAACAATGACCACAAAGGTGGTGGCAAACACAATAGATGAAGGAAGATCTTTAGAGATGCTGCCAATTCTGAAAGTAGACAAACCATAGCCACAATCTCTATGAAAAACAATCAGAAACAAAAAAGATAGAAGTGCAATTTTACTGTTAGCACCAATCCAAGAAATCAATTTGGACCATGAAATCTATCCAGGTGATATTTAGTGATTGTACAAAGATGCAAGAATGGAAGTTTATGTAAACAGAAAACCTACGAGAAACCTACAACCATAAGAACTTTACCATCCTTTGTAGGTGAATATGAGACAAAATCTGAGGTAAGAGTTGTGCCATCACATTGGAATATTCCACAAGTGACGGATACAAAGAGCTTGCATGACTTATTGTCTTCTCCTATAAGATGCAATGATCACCCTCGTAGAGTTGCTGAAAATCAAACCATATTTGTGGGGACAAATGAACAAAAAGCTGGAAAAGATGGGAGTGAAGGTCCAGCCACCAATAGACGAACTCATGGAAGAAACCAAGAAAACAAAGTATCCTGAGAAACCAAAAGCAGAACTAGTACCTCTAAATAAGGTAGGTGATTATTGTGAAGGAAAATGTGGAAACACCACCTTAACTCTAGAATATAGGGGAGTGACCACCGTAGTGATACTCGACAATGGGGATGGAATAGCCATCAGTACAAAAGGAATATGGGAGAAATGGGGAAGGCAAGCCCTTAGATAAACATGCATGAAATTGTAATTAATTGACGAGTATGTGGAAAGACCTTTGGGAATGTTGGAAAAAGTGATAGTATTCTCATGCGGGATAGAATACAAACATACCTTCATGGTGGTAGATTTTGGAAAAGGCAACAACTTTGAAGTTATCTTGGGGAAACCTTTGATTTGTCAACTCAAAATAATTCAAGAATGGGGCTATGACAATCTCTATTTACGGAACAAGGGAGTCAAAAGCAAGGTGAACACCAAGGACCATAGTTACAGGGACGAATGACGGAACGCAGTTACCTGCTTGGCTAGTGAAGGATGCTCACATTTGGATGGGCAAAGCATCAAAATGCATGAGTCTTCAAAGGGGGGATTGCATTCTAGAGTGTGAAGTAGAAGTCAACTACTACATGAGAAACCGTTTCTAGAGGAGATGTTTGAACCCTTTGGGTGGGAGAAAATACTAGCACCTCTTGATGTATGCGTAAATGAGGTGACCAACACCATATTTTGTGACAAATATGGCTATGATATAAGACCCTTTCTAATGGTTTCTGCGGTCCAAGAAAGTGAAAACCTTTATGAAACTACTAAAAAAGAACTAATAAGCAATTGTAAACGGATAGTGGATGAATTTTATGTCCATGACCTTTCACACAATAATGAAGATGTATACCATGATTCAAAGAGCGAGGACTTAGGTAACAATGCAAACGGCAAACTCTTGGGTGATTTTGGATACAAACATACACAAAGAGAGGATGAGTCAATTTTCTACGAGTTTCCTAACCAAAAAATACAAAAGCAAGAGAAATATCAAAGAAGACGAACAAAAAAGCAACAAAATAAAATTGAGAAACCAACGCCAAAGTTGATGACCAAAACGCAATATCTCATGCTCGTGGGATGATTGTGTCTGAGACAAAATAACAGAAAATCATTGAAGTTGATAAGGTTTTGGGCAAAGTCAAAGAAACAAAGCAAAGAACAACCAAAAAATAAAATTGAAAAGCCACGGAAAATTTCAAAAATGGAACGCAAAAATGAGCACCAAAAGCTAAAACGGACATTGCAGAAGGTTTGGACTACTAAAATGGAAACTAAGGGACTGAAACTCTAAAAAAATTGATGCACCCTCTTATTACAAAAAATACATAATACAAGATAGATGTATTGTGGTGGAGCAACTGATGCGAGAGTCGAAAGAACCGAGAACATCGTATGATGGACCTGAAAATGCGAAGAAGATCGATTTGGCAAAAATCGGGGAAGAACCGAGACTATCATACATAGCCACAAATTTCACTAAGCAGGAGGAACAACTAATAATATCTACCCTCAAACAATATAAATATGTGTTTTCTTGGTCTTACAATGATCAAAGGGGGTAGATCCTAGAATTTGCCAACACATGATACCTCTAAAAAGCGATGCAAAACCGTGCCGACAACATCCATACACTTACAGTGAAACCCTTGCAAAGAAGATTAAGGAAGAGATAGACAAACTAAATAAGGTGGAATTCATTTATGAGATTGAACATATAGAATGGTGTCACCACTTCTCGTGATGTCTAAGAAAAAGGATAAATTATGAGTGTGTGTAAATCTCAAACAAGTAAATGATGTCACCCATGATCAAAGACAACTATCCCTTACCCATCACACATCATGTGATCAAAAGAGTTGCTGAAAAGGAGGCCTATAGTATTTTAGATGGTTTTTTAGGCTATAACCAACTCATGATCAAGCTGGAGGATCAACACAAAACTGCCTTTGCTACAAAATGGGACATATTTTCATATCGAGTAATGTCATTTGGTATAATCAATGCGTCTGCCACATTCCAAAGACGGATGAGTCATGCCTTCAAGGAATATCCAAGATAATTTTTAGAGATTTACACGGATGACCTATGTGTGAATTCTCTTCACAGAAATGAGCATGTCAATCACTTAAAGAAAGTCTTTGAGAAATGCAGAATGTATAGTATCTACCTAAACCCTAAAAAGTGTGTTTTCCATGGTAAGACAATGCATGATTCTGGGTCATATTGTATCCAAAAACAGCATTTCCATTGATCTTGAAAAGATACAAGTGATTGTTACTCTCCCCAGACCAACAAAAGTTAGAGAGGTACAAGCCTTCATGGGCCATTGTGGATATTATTGTAGGTTAATTTACATGTACACGATCATTGCAAAACCTCTCTACACACTCATAACAAAGTTTGAATGGAACGAGGATTGTGAAAAAAAAAAATCAATAGTTGAAGCAGAAGCTCATTTCTGCTGCAAATTTGAGAGCTCGTGACTGAAACAAGATTTTTCACATCCATGTAGATGCATCGGCTTATGAAATTGGTTGTATCTTGGCTCAACCTGGAGAAAACAACATGGAATTTTTGATATGTTATTATACGACCATAAAAAGAGAAGGTTTAGGGATGATCTACTCTATTAAAAAGTTTAGACATTACCTTCTAAAAAACAACTTTGTGTTCTTTGTGTTCTTTGTGGATCATCACGCATTGTTATACATAGTGAACAAACCATGCAATACGGGTTGAATTGTTAGCTCATCGTTAGATGGTTCCTAATATTGCTTGAGTTTGACTTCACAATAGTGGTCAAAAAGGGGACTACACACAAGAGAGATGACCATTTATCACATATGCTACATGGGGAAGCTCCTTTTAGGGGTTGAGGATGACTTGCCTGACTCATATCTTTTCAACCTTTAGATGGTACTAAGGTGGAGAGATCAATTTATACCTTTTCTCACCATCGGTTCAGTGCAAATTGAGAGGTAGCCATCCATTATCGAGAAATCCCCCAATTTAGTGTTGATTGCAGGATGCCGAGAGCACCAACAAAATATTACAGTGCTAACAAAGATTGTGAGGGAATCTAGAGCAAAATGAAAACTCAAGCTACATTTAGCCATTTGGGAATATTGGGTGGCATATAAAATGTAATGGAAATGGACTATGGACATTGGGAATAGCGGAATTAAGAAGACTATAGTGAGCATTTTTATGAGAATACTTTGAGGAAATAGAGGGAGAACTTGATTAGAGGTATCAACATAACCAATATACCTAATTAACTTGGCATGAACAATACTTTGCAAGAGAGAGGATTAGAGAACTTGAAAACTGTTGAGGACAGGATTTATGTGGATCCAATCCCCCCTCCAAAAGGCTTTTGTATTATAGCTTATCCCATAAAGAGAGACTTGGTACAATACAAGCTTTGTGTTCCTTGAGACCTTGATGGTGCAATGAAGATAGAGAGCTTCATTCACCACAATTATGCTCATAACTTAGCTAAATAAAAGCATTAACTTGTCCCTGGCCTCAGTCCCAAGACCTCAAACACCTTCAAAGGTGGAGAGAGCTAGCAGTGAATGAGGATAGGGAAGAGAGACAAGAAGTAACTTACAAGAAATAAGTAGTGTCCTCTCATACCACTACTCATAGAGCTTAGCATAGCATAGTAGCATAGTAATAGAGATGAAGAAGATGGCTAGTATAGCATTGAAACATGGCTCTTGGTTGGATTTGCATTCCATAGCCAAGAGTTGTGGTGTAGGCTCTCAAATTTCCAAGCTTGGAGAAGGAGATGGAGTTCTTGCACAACACACCATGAGAATGTGTGTGTGTGTGTGTGTGTGTGTGTGTGTGTGTGTGTGTGTGTGTGTGTGTGTGTGTGTGTGTGTGTGTGTGTGTGTGTGTGTGTGTGTGTGTGTGTGTGTGTGTGTGTGTGAGAGAGAGAGAGAGAGAGAGAGAGAGGGTATATGGTCAAGCTACCCCCTCCTTGCTTGGATCGAGCCCTCTTCCTTGCTCAAGATTGAAGTCGATTGGACCTCCTCTAGACTAGCCAATCACATGCATTAAACATATCCCAAGCGACCATGGTAGCATTTGGAAAAGTTTCCTCCTTTCCCCTTTGAGAGAGAGGGCTTGAAAAATGATTAAACAATTAATTAAATAAACCAAATTCTCATTGGACCACTTTAGAGGTCAAGCAATAGGCTTTAGGAACCTTATGATGGCAACATGGGGAGGAACTTGACATGTGTCCTTGTTGCCTCTTTAGACTTGGCTGGTCTTGCCATGAGTGAGTGTGTGTTCTCTCTCATGCCCCTACTTGTAGGGTTCTCACCCCCCCTTGTGTAGGGATGTTGTTGACTTTTTGGAACACCTCACCCCTGAAGAACCTTAGCCATGAAGGCCGTCAAGCACCTAGTCACAAAGCATGACAAGCACATTAGTCAACAAGCACAAAAGCACCTCAAGCACCTTAGTCATCAAGCACTACAAGCACCTCAAGCACCTTAGTTAGCTCAAACACGACAAGCACCTTAAGCACCTTAGTCAGCTCAAGCACCTCAAGCACAGGCTTTGCTTGTCTAAGGTCTAAAATATCCTAAGGTCCTAGGTCTAAGGACATTTAACACTTTGGAGGGCTTTATTGAAGCTAACCCTAAGGTCATTTAAGCTCCATTACTTGGCATTTATCTTTGCTAGACCATCTCCCATTTGGACCCATTTTCCTTTCCCGTGCTGAGATAAATCTAAAAGCACATGTCTATATTCTAACTCTTGTTCCCGTTTATTCTCCCACATTAAATGATCAATTTAATATGAGCTCGGGGGGGTCATTATGTATAAATTTTGTATATCACATGCGTTCAAGGACTATTTATAAAACTCCTTATTTGTGAATTTTTGACAAATAAAGTAGACCATTTTCCTATTCAATCTGTAAATTTTTTTCCAATTTAATTTTAGGATACCCTTTTGTATGTAAAAATGTGAGAAAAAATAAAATATTATAACCCCTTTTGCTGCACTTACGTGATAGTTACATAATTATTAGGTGAACCCCACGAGAATATGAGAAAATCATTTGGGTTAGTTAGATATTAGATTTTATGATTACCTCTCTCTTGAAATCATAGTCGTCCTCGACTATGAGGTAGAGAAGATAAAGCCTTAGTCATTAGTATATGCTTCTTAGCAGGTAGAGGATCCCTTTTTATCCTACGACATCGTTCCAAAATGGATGACTAATCCATTTGAGGCTTGGGAGACTTAGCTGCCGCAAGTATGTCTGCTCTTAAGTACATTTCATTCTCCCAAAGTAAAGTGACAAGTTTTACTTGGTGTTTGAAAATATAAAGAAGTGATTTAGGAGATGGGATGCATTACGATTGCTACATGATGCCTCAATTGACTCCCAAGTGAATGAAGTTTTTCTACAATGTCAATGTATTATAGCTTGGGAGGAATCCGGTGGGTCACGCTTCATACATTACACGACCCATATTGCCCCCAACTATAAAACCATGTCCTTTGTTGAAAGAGGAAATTGTACTTACCCTTACATGCTTTAGCCTATCCCCTTGTCAGCAATACGCACTATCACAGCCATTTGGCTTAGCTCGCACTCTCTTTGATGCAAGACAGGGCATTGGGGAAATGGAGAAGAGTCAAATCAATTGTGCACATTATGCTCATTGCAAGTTTGAGAGTCTGAGTATCATACACTACTAGAGTGCTCAGCTTTTAGTCATATCCGAACTTGCTTCTGTCATAATAATCAATATCTAATTCTCCTAAATGATTTTCTCATATTAAACTGATCATTTAATGTGGGGAAGTGCCAAGGGAGAAAAAGCTAGAATATTGGTTAAGTTAGCAGACCGGCCACAGTAGGGATCCAAAGGAGGGAAAATAGGGATCCAAAGGGGGGGCCATCTGCAAAAGAGCCATGTGAAACAACGGGCTAAAAAGACCCTAAGGTTCAGCCCATTAAGACTTCCAAAATACTAAGGTTCCAAAATTCAAAGGTTGTGTCCAAAGGTCAACCTTAGGGAAAATTGGATGCTTAGTGTGTGCCCAAAAAGTCTTTCTACATACCTACATGGGAGGGGGCGAGCCCCAAAGCTAGGGGATGAGAGAGAAAGCCACACACACACACACAGGCTCCCTTTACACAAAGGGAATGAGGGACACATGTCAGCTCCCTAGGCCAGATGCCCACAAGGTATGCCCAATTCCTATTGGAAGACCCTTGAAGTGGACCAATGAGAATTAGGCTAGAGTAAATCTAGTTTAATTAATTTAAAAACATTTAATAAAAGAAACCAATAAGAATTAAGTGTCCTAGAAGACTATTGGGCAGTCTCCCAAGGGGTCCAATGAGCATTCAGGAGCCCCATGGCTTGCCTGATTCCTATTGGCCAGGAGGCAAAGGGGTCCAATGAGAGTTTAGTTTAATTATTTAATTATCTAAAGCTCTCACAAAAGGGGAAAGGGGGACACATGTCAGAAGGCTATCACTTATGCTGCTTAATCCCTATTGGCTTGACCTGGGGAGGTCCAATGAGGCAAAAGCCAGACTAACTTAGCAGCTAGGGCTCGCCCAAGAGAGAGAGGGGGCTGATTTTTGCTTGGCATTGACACTCACACTCTCACACTTGACCATGTGTGAAGGGAAAATACTCTATCTCCTCCCAAGCTTTAATGGAGAGCTCATCACCTACTCCAAGCTTGTGAGATAGAAGCCTACATCAACACTCTCTTGGCATGTGGATGCAAATCCAACCAAGAGCCAAGCTTCAATGCATGCTCATCTTCTCTACCAAGCTAATTACTAAGCTAAGCTATGCTAATATGAGTGATTATGTGAGGAGATGTACTTCTTTCTCGTAAGATACTTCTTTTTCCTCTCAATCTACTCTCATACCCTGCTAGCTCTCACCATCTTCGAAGGTGTGTGAGGTCTTGGGTCTGAGAACGGGGATAATTCAAGTTGTGTTTGATTAAGTGTTTTGCTTGGTGTATGAAGCTTCCATCTTCATTGCACTAGCTAGTCTTGAAGGAACACAAAGAATTGTATTGTACAATGTCTCTCTTGATGGGAGAAACCATAATACAAAGCCTTTTGGAGGGGGGACCGGCTCCATGCAAATCCGGTCCTCAACTGTTGTCAATAGCTTAATTGCTCTCTCTTTTGAAAGTATTGTCGATGCTATCTAACTAGGTGTTATGCTTTTTGTTGCTCTCTCCACCCAAGCACTCTTGTAATTCTCATTAGGAATCTATTCTAATGAAATGCCCACTATGTTCATGCTAATTTCCGCTACAAATAAGATTTTAGGCCATTAAATGTTACATTGGTATCAGAGCCCAAGGTTTCTCTTTTCTTGCTCAAGAAGGGAGGTCCTCAAGCTAGCTACAAATGGTTGGTATTATTAATTGCCTGTGAGTAAGTAGAATAGGGATTTTTCAGCCTTTCAGTGCGCCTGCCTTTGTGCAGTTAACGGGGCATCACCGTCGAGAGCTATGGTCTTAATAATGGAGTCCTACGGGGCTTGCCTACGGCTTAACCACTATTGAGCTATTAGAAGCTTGACAGGAGCCGGTGTTGTTTTGGTGTCGAAAGACCCTCTCTTCTATTCCTTGCAATTAATGGTATTCGAGCCGCGGGTACAGTAGCTTGAGTGCTTTTTCTAAAGGGGTAAAGAGGAGTAGCAACTAGGGCTTGAAGTGCCAAAGTACACCTAAAAAGTTTACACCTAAAAGTTGTTAGAATGGCTGACAATATTAAAGAGAGTGAAATTAATGTTGATAACTTTGATTTTGCTCATGAGCAAGCTACTAATGATGCTTCAATGCTTGTTAATTATCTTGTTTCTAGGCTTCAACAAGCCATGGGCAATCCATCTCTCCAAAGTGAAGTGCAACGGCAGCTCCGTGCTCACGGGATTCTCCAAGCTCATCACCATGACGAGAGAACACCTAGGAAGCCTCCTTGTGAGACTACCAAAAGAGGTCTCTCTCCGATTCGGGAAGAAGAAGAGAATCCATATGAAGGGCTCAAGAACTTACTTCTTGATGATGCATCTCCTTCCCAAAGGAGAACTCAAGAGCCTCCACCGAAGGAACGAGAAAGAAGCGAGTCTCCCGCCACCTCGGCGGAGATGGCTCCACGAAGACGGCGGGCTAAACGCTCTCCATCACCACCAAAGCGGAGAAGACCCTCACACTCTTCTCCACGTCATAATTCAAAGAGGGATGATAAAAAGCAAGAGAAGAAAAAGGCGAGAAAGAGGACACCCTCTTCTCCATCTTCTTCATCCTCTTCCTCTTATGAAAGCTATGGTGAAGACGACAAAGATCAAGACAAGAAAAAGGTGAGAAAGAGGTCACCCTCTTCTCCACCTTCTTCAAATTCTTCATCTTCTGAAGAAAGTGATGGTGCAACTTTTGAACCATCAAAAAGAAGAGGCCATAGGAAATCCTATGCCGCATGGAAGAGGTCGTCCAAGCTGAAGAAATTCAAAGAGGGAGGGAAGAGCATCTCTTTCCTTACCTATGATGGCACCTTCGGTGCTACAGACAAAGTTTTGGCCTTTATCCAGCAATTCGATGCGGCGTTTGGAGATGAGGGCTTCACGGAGTCCTCTAAGCTACGCCATGTAGCTATGCACTTTCAAAAGTCCGCCAGACAATGGTGGTCTAGCCTACGAGCCAACGGTGAAGCTCCACGAACATGGAAGGCTTTAAGAGCTTCCATTATGAAGCAGTTTTTGGCCACCGATGCCAAAGACAAAGTACTCACCGAATGGCGAAGCTTAAAGCTCTCTCCCAATGAATCCATCCACAAATATGTAGACAAGTTTTGGGACCTACAACTCAAAGCCACTGTCTTCAAAAAGTTGGATTTTGGAGAGCAAAAGCAACAATTTTGTGCGGGCTTAACCGAAGAAATGGCGGAGTATGTCAACTCCCAAAGGCCACGTACCATATCGGCGGTAATACACCATACTATGGTGGCCTCGCGAATCAATTTCCAAACAGGGGGTAAAAGAAATAATAAGCCCCCGGAAAACAAAGGTTCCAATGAGCCTAAGGGGAAGGACAATGTCCAAAAGTCTCCTAAGGGCAATTCCAACAAAGCTAAAGAGAAGGGAGTTTACAAAGGAAAGAATAAACTCTCTCCTGAAGAGCTTGAGCGTTATCGTAAAGATAACCGGTGTTTCAAGTGCGGCGAACAAGGGCATGCGTACCGCGCTTGTCCCCAAAAGAACAACCGCCAAGATCCTCCTAGAGCTTCTTTGGTTGAAATCCAAGAGGAGGAGATTCACCAAACTCACCACAAAGGATCTCCTCTATGCCATGCTTGGGGAAAGGTAAGAGAACATGATGCTTTTATTCTCTTTGACCCTGGTTCTACTCACAATTTCATATCTATGGAGTTAGCCACCAAGCTAGGCATACAATCCTACGAGATGGGAGATATCCTACCCGCAGACAGTGCCTTCAAGGGGCAAGAAGCTTCAGTCACTCCCTTAATCGGGAAATTGAGGCTTCATGTCCAAGGCTATGTGGACAAAGAGGATTTCTTTATCTCTCCTCTCAAGCATGAGGATGTAATCCTAGGGGCACCATGGTTTGACCGTCTGGCTGCCCATGTTAAATTTCCTGAAAGGAGAATCTCCTTTAAGTTCAGGGAAAAGGACATGTATATAGATGCTAGGGAGATGGGTAACACCATCCCCATTGTACATACACCAGCTTTCAACAAGTCAATAAAGAGCTCTATTTCCGTGTACATGATTTTTGTTAAAGATTCTCAAAATGAACCTAATGCTTTAGCAAAAGAAAATAAAAGCAACCAAAAGGAATTAGAGTTATCCAATTTTCTCAAGGGGTTTCAAGATGTCTTTATTGACGACATACCTTCTGAGCTACCTCCTAAACGAGGTAATGACGACCATGCAATTGAACTTCTTCCAGGAAGTTCACCGCCTAACAAACCTCCTTATAGAGTTTCTCAAGCTCAACAAGAGGAGATTATGCGGCAAGTGCATGAGTTAATTGAGAAGGGCATGGTTAGGCCTAGCTCATCTCCATTTTGCTCACCTGTGCTATTAGTGCAAAAGAAAGACGGCACATATCGTATGTGTGTCGACTATAGAGCACTAAATAGGATCACTATCAAGAATAGGTTTCCCGTTCCACGGGTAGAAGACCTATTTGATAAGCTACAAGGATCGACCTACTTCAGTAGGATTGACCTAAAAAGTGGCTATCATCAAATAAGGATAGTTGATCAAGACATTGTAAAGACCGCATTTCGTACTACATTTGGTCTTTACGAATACATTGTCATGCCTTTTGGCTTGACTAATGCACCAGCCACATTTAACCGCTTGATGGAGAAGCTGTTCAGACCTCATCGAACCTTCACTGGAGTGTTCTTTGATGATATTATCATCTACTCTAATTCATTAGAGGAACACAAGCAACACCTCCAGGTAATATTTCAAGTTTTAAGAGAGAATAAACTTTATGTTAATCGAAAGAAAAGTGAATTTTTCTTGCAAGAGATTCAATATTTAGGTCACATTATCTCTCAAGATGGAATCCAAATGGATCCATCCAAGTTAGAGGTAATAAAAGGATGGCCTAAACCAAGGAATCTTCATGAACTAAGAAGCTTTATAGGTATGTGTGCATACTATAGACGCTTCATAGAAAAGTTCTCACAAATTGCGGGACCATTACATGACCTAACAAAGAAAAATGTTAGGTATACATGGTCTGCTAAGGAGAACAATGCTTTCGAAAAGCTTAAAGAAAAGCTTATCTCTCAACCTGTGCTTACACTACCGGATCTCTCAAAACCATTTGAGGTCCAATGTGATGCTTGTGGTGATTGCCTTGGGGCTGTTTTGCTCCAAGAAGGGCACGCCATAGGCTATGAGAGTCGAAGGCTCGACCCTGTTGAGCAAGCTCTAGGCATATACGAAAAAGAACTCCTTGCAGTTCTACATGCCTTAGACTCATGGAAGCACTATTTATTGGGGACTCCTTTCATTCTGCGAACGGATCACCAAAGTCTTAAGTACTTCATGACGCAGACCAAGCTCTCCGACAAACAAATGAGGTGGGCAAATTTCCTTTCGCAATTTCATTTTCATATTGCTCACATTGCTGGCAAGCATAATCAAGTAGCCGATGCACTCTCAAGACGACCGAGAGTGAATGCGGTTTCCATAGCAACTCACAATGATCTATCTTCAATGATAGATGAGTATGCTATTGATCCCGATTTTAGAGATGTGATTTCAGCCCTTGCATTAGGGAAGAAAGAAGAACCATTTACTTTACAAGATGGTTATCTTCTCTATGGCAATAGACTATGCGTTACTAACTCACTACGTGAGAAAGTAATGTATGAATCTCATGCTCCCCCATATGCGGGGCATAGAGGGATTCAGTCTACCCTAAAGGGAATTGAAACATATTTCTATTGGCCTACCATGAAAGTGAACATACATGAGTATGTTTCCAAATGTGTGGTATGTCAAAAGACAAAATTTGATAGAGGGAAGCAACTTGGATTGCTTCAACCCTTGCCAATCCCTAATTCACCGTGGGAGAGCATATCCATGGATTTTATCTTTGGATTGCCTAAATCTATCCATGGGAATACGGGAATATGGACGATAGTAGACAGGTTCAGTAAACAAGCTCATTTTATACTTGTCAAAAAGACTATCAAAGCCCATCAAATGGCAACCCTCTTCATTTCACAAATTTTCAAGTACCATGGCTTGCCAATGTCCATAGTGTCGGATAGAGATCCTAGAATGACCAGTAATTTTTGGAAGGGTCTCTTTGAGAATTTAGGAACAAGGCTAAACTTCTCTTCGGCCTATCATCCACAAACTGATGGCCAAAGTGAAATAGCTAACCTAACTATTCTCGATCTACTAAAAGCCTATGTAACGGAAGTAGATCAAAGATCCCAATGGGAGAAGTACTTACCCTTAGTAGAGTATGCTTACAATAACACTGTACATACTTCTACAGGAAAAGCACCTTTCGAGGTAATTGAGGGAAGATCAAAAAGTCCCTTGCTACTTAAGGTACATGGGAAGATCTTCGCTGCAGATGAGTATAGCCGAGACCTACAAGAATCTTTCCAAAAGATTAAGGATGCTATCTCTATCTCACAGCAAAGGCAAAAGGCTGCTGCTGACAAGCACAGAAGAGCCCAAGCCTTTAAAGAAAACGATTGGGTCTTGTTAAAGTTTCCCAAGGCTCGATTAAGGCACACGACGGGCAAGAATCCTACGGGCCACCAAAAGTACTATGCTAAACTAGCAAAAAGGTACTATGGTCCCTTCCAGATTCTTAGGCCAATCAATGAGATGGCCTATCAACTTAAGTTGCCCAATCATTGGCTCATACACAATGCTTTTCATGTGAGCCTCTTGAAGCCTTACAAAGGAGAGCCACCTCAAGAACCAACTATTGAAGACCCACCGGAGATCGAGGACCACGAGGAGGTGCTGCAGCCCGAGTCCATTCTCCGACATGAAGACAAGGTATTAAGAGGCGGTAAGACTATCCGACGATATCTTATTAAGTTTAAGAATTATCCTTTTGAAGATGCTAGATGGATGCAAGGCATACAATTAAAGGATAACCTAAACCTTGTCAATGCTTACAATGCTTCCCAAGAGTAAGCAAATGTACAAAATGTTAAAAATGAACAAAAATTTTTGTCTTATAAGACTCTCTTTTTCTTTATTTGTGCACAAAAATGAAGTAGTATGCATGCTTAGATCAAGTTTGCGGAGACGACGTCTCCCGAACACCAAGTAGAGCTTGTCACTCTACTATGGAAGACTGATAGGACTAATGTGCAGACATGCTTGCGGCAGCCTCAGGCTCTCAAGCGCCAAATGGACTAGTCATCCATTATGGAATGATGTCGTAGGGTAACATAGGGATCCTCTACCCGCTAAGAAAAGGACTCATGCATATGCTTTATCTTCTCTACACTATAGTCGAGGACGACTATGATTTCAAGAGAGAGGTAATGTCATAATAATCAATATCTAATTCTCCTAAATGATTTTCTCATATTAAACTGATCATTTAATGTGGGGAAGTGCCAAGGGAGAAAAAGCTAGAATATTGGTTAAGTTAGCAGACCGGCCACAGTAGGGATCCAAAGGAGGGAAAATAGGGATCCAAAGGGGGGGCCATCTGCAAAAGAGCCATGTGAAACAACGGGCTAAAAAGACCCTAAGGTTCAGCCCATTAAGACTTCCAAAATGCTAAGGTTCCAAAATTCAAAGGTTGTGTCCAAAGGTCAACCTTAGGGAAAATTGGATGCTTAGTGTGTGCCCAAAAAGTCTTTCTACATCCCTACATGGGAGGGGGCGAGCCCCAAAGCTAGGGGATGAGAGAGAAAGCCACACACACACACACAGGCTCCCTTTACACAAAGGGAATGAGGGACACATGTCAGCTCCCTAGGCCAGATGCCCACAAGGTATGCCCAATTCCTATTGGAAGACCCTTGAAGTGGACCAATGAGAATTAGGCTAGAGTAAATCTAGTTTAATTAATTTAAAAACATTTAATAAAAGAAACCAATAAGAATTAAGTGTCCTAGAAGACTATTGGGCAGTCTCCCAAGGGGTCCAATGAGCATTCAGGAGCCCCATGGCTTGCCTGATTCCTATTGGCCAGGAGGCAAAGGGGTCCAATGAGAGTTTAGTTTAATTATTTAATTATCTAAAGCTCTCACAAAAGGGGAAAGGGGGACACATGTCAGAAGGCTATCACTTATGCTGCTTAATCCCTATTGGCTTGACCTGGGGAGGTCCAATGAGGCAAAAGCCAGACTAACTTAGCAGCTAGGGCTCGCCCAAGAGAGAGAGGGGGCTGATTTTTGCTTGGCATTGACACTCACACTCTCACACTTGACCATGTGTGAAGGGAAAATACTCTATCTCCTCCCAAGCTTTAATGGAGAGCTCATCACCTACTCCAAGCTTGTGAGATAGAAGCCTACATCAACACTCTCTTGGCATGTGGATGCAAATCCAACCAAGAGCCAAGCTTCAATGCATGCTCATCTTCTCTACCAAGCTAATTACTAAGCTAAGCTATGCTAATATGAGTGATTATGTGAGGAGATGTACTTCTTTCTCGTAAGATACTTCTTTTTCCTCTCAATCTACTCTCATACCCTGCTAGCTCTCACCATCTTCGAAGGTGTGTGAGGTCTTGGGTCTGAGAACGGGGATAATTCAAGTTGTGTTTGATTAAGTGTTTTGCTTGGTGTATGAAGCTTCCATCTTCATTGCACTAGCTAGTCTTGAAGGAACACAAAGAATTGTATTGTACAATGTCTCTCTTGATGGGAGAAACCATAATACAAAGCCTTTTGGAGGGGGGACCGGCTCCATGCAAATCCGGTCCTCAACTGTTGTCAATAGCTTAATTGCTCTCTCTTTTGAAAGTATTGTCGATGCTATCTAACTAGGTGTTATGCTTTTTGTTGCTCTCTCCACCCAAGCACTCTTGTAATTCTCATTAGGAATCTATTCTAATGAAATGCCCACTATGTTCATGCTAATTTCCGCTACAAATAAGATTTTAGGCCATTAAATGTTACAGCTTCCCTCACATTTTTAGCCATGACTTAGACCTACACACTTTCCTCTCCCGGTTGGGCTCTCCATTGCGACTCTCATCACCACAATTTTGGAGCATTGAGAGTCACTCATCAGCCACACACATACTACATCACATGTAACTTTGGTCAAATAGGTCATATTTGACCTTCGAGGACAATAATAAGATCTCTCTCTCTCTCTCTCTCTCTCTCTCTCTCTCTCTCTCTCTCTCTCTCTCTCTCTCTCTCTCTCTCTCTCTCTCTCTCTCTCTCTCTCTCTCTCTCTCTCTCTCTCTCTCTCTCTCTTCCTTTTTTGGTTGGAAACCTATATTGATCTGGGAAGTATCCAAAATCTTGCTTTACAAATCGTGTGTTATTGTGTACAGCACTAGGGGACAAATCCATGCTCCTGTTGGGTCTAAGCAAGTCGTTAATCACCACCTATTGTTAAACATTATTATAAGATACTCAACCATAGCAATGAATGGGGTCATTGCAGCCTTTCTCAATTGACTGCTTAAAGTCAAAGCACCCCCCTTTTTCCAACTTATTTTTGGTGGTATTCTTCAGCCATGTAAATATTTTTGGCAGGTAATATTTTTGTGAGGATCTTTCTGTTCAAC